>NC_143012.1:110627117-111827117 GCF_055824585.1 Amblyomma mixtum | reverse complement strand
CTTGGAGTTTTGGAGTTTTTGAGTTTTGGAGTTTTGGATTTTTGCAAATTTGGAGTTTTGGAGTTTTGGAGTCTCAGAGTTTTGGAGGTTCAGGGTTGTGGAGTTTCGGATTTTTTGAGTTTTGGAGTTTCGGAGTTTCGGAGCTTTGGAGTATTGCAGTTTTGGAATTTTGCAGTTTTGGAGTTTCGAATTTTAAGAGTTTCGGATTTTTGGAGTTTTGGAGTTTCAGAGAATTGGAGTTTTAACGTTTTCGAGATTCGGAATCTTGGAGTTTCGGAATTTTGTAGTTTTGTAGTTTTGGAGTGTCGGAGTTTTGGAGTGTTGGAGTTTTGGAGCTTTGGAGCTTTGGAGTTTGGGAGTTTTTGAGTTTTGGCATTTTGGAGATTCGAATCTTGGAGTTTCGGAATTTTGTAGTTTTGTAGTTTTGGAGTGTCAGAGTTTTGGAGTGTTGGAGCTTTGGAGTTTTCGAGTTTATGAGTTTTTGAGTTTTGGATTTTTGCACTTTTGGAGTTTTGGAGTTTTGGAGTTTTGGAGTCTCGGAGTTTCGGAGTTTTGGAGTTTCAGAGCTTTGGAGGTTCAGGGTTGTGGAATTTCGGAATTTTTGAGTATTGGAGTTTCGGAGTTTCGGAGTTTTGGAGAATTGCAGTTTTGGAATTTTTCGAGTTTCGAATTTTCAGTTTCGGATTTTTGGAGTTTTGGAGTTTCGGAGTTTCGGAGTTTTGGAGTTTCAGAGTTTTCGAGGTTCAGGGTTGTGGAGTTTCGGAATTTTTGTGTTTTGGAGTTTCAAAGTTTTGGAGTTTTGGAGTTTTGGAGTTTCGAATTTTAAGAGTTTGGGATTTTTGGAGTTTTGGAGTTTCAGAGATTTGGAGTTTTGGCGTTTTGGAGATTCGGAATCTTGGAGTTTCGGAATTTTGTAGTTTTGTAGTTTTGGAGTGTCGGAGTTTTGGAGTGTTGGAGTTTTGGAGCTTTGGAGTTTTGGAGTTTTTGAGTTTTTGAGTTTTGGATTTTTGCACTTTTGGAGGTTTGGAGTTTTGGAGTTTTGGATTTTTGGAGCTTTGGAGGTATGGATTTTTGGATATTCAGGGTTTTGTTCCAGAATTTTGTAGTTTTGGAGTTTTGGAGTGTCGGAGTTTCGAATTATTGGAGTTTTCGTGTTTTGGAATTTTTGATTTTTGGAGGTATGGATTTTTGGAGTTTCGGAGTTGTGGAGATTCGGGTTTGTGGAGTTTTGGAGTTTTGGAGTTTCGGAGATTCAGGGTTGTGGAGTTTCGGAATTTTTGAGTTTTAGAGTTTTGGAGTTTCGGAGTTCCGGAGTTTCGGAGATTCGGAGTTTCGGATTTTTGGAGTTTTGGAGTTTCGGAGATTTGGAGTTTTGGCGTTTTGGAGATTCGGAATCTTGGAGTTTCGGAATTTTGTAGTTTTGTAGTTTTCGAGTGTCGGAGTTTTGGAGTGTTGGAGTTTTGGAGCTTTGGAGTTTTGGAGTTTTTGAGTTTTGGAGTTTTGGATTTTTGCACTTTTGGAGTTTTGGAGTTTCAGAGTTTTGGAGGTTCAGGGTTGTGGAGTTTCGGAATTTTTTAGTTTTGGAGTTTCGGAGTTTCGGAGGTTTGGAGTATTGCAGTTTTGGAGTTTTGGAGTTTTGGAGTTTCAGAGATTTGGAGTTTTGGCATTTTGGAGATTCGGAATCTTGGAGTTTCAGAATTTTGTAGTTTTGTAGTTTTGGAGTGTCAGAGTTTTGGAGTGTTGGAGCTTTGGAGTTTTGGAGTTTATGAGTTTTTGAGTTTTGGATTTTTGCACTTTTGGAGTTTTGGAGTTTTGGAGTTTTGGAGTCTCGGAGTTTCGGAGTTTTGGAGTTTCAGAGTTTTGGAGGTTCAGGGTTGTGGAATTTCGGAATTTTTGAGTATTGGAGTTTCGGAGTTTCGGAGTTTTGGCGAATTGCAGTTTTGGAATTTTTCGAGTTTCGAATTTTCAGTTTCGGATTTTTGGAGTTTTGGAGTTTCGGAGTTTCGGAGTTTTGGAGTTTCAGAGTTTTCGAGGTTCAGGGTTGTGGAGTTTCGGAATTTTTGTGTTTTGGAGTTTCAAAGTTTTGGAGTTTTGGAGTTTTGGAGTTTCGAATTTTCAGAGTTTGGGAGTTTTGGAGTTTCAGAGATTTGGAGTTTTGGCGTTTTGGAGATTCGGAATCTTGGAGTTTCGGAATTTTGTAGTTTTGTAGTTTTGGAGTGTCGGAGTTTTGGAGTGTTGGAGTTTTGGAGCTTTGGAGTTTTGGAGTTTTTGAGTTTTTGAGTTTTGGATTTTTGCACTTTTGGAGGTTTGGAGTTTTGGAGTTTTGGATTTTTGGAGCTTTGGAGGTATGGATTTTTGGATATTCAGGGTTTTGTTCCAGAATTTTGTAGTTTTGGAGTTTTGGAGGTATGGATTTTTGGAGTTTCGGAGTTGTGGAGATTCGGGTTTGTGGAGTTTTGGAGTTTTGGAGTTTTGGATTTTTGCACTTTTGGAGTTTTGGAGTTTCGGAGTTTTGGAGATTCAGGGTTGTGGAGTTTCGGAATTTTTGAGTTTTGGAGTTTTGGAGTTTCGGAGTTCCGGAGTTTCGGAGTTTCGGAGTTTTGGAGTTTTGCAGTTTCGGAGTTTTGGAGTTTTGGAGTTTCGAATTTACAGAGTTTCGGATTTTCGGAGTTTTGGAGTTTCGGAGATTTGTAGTTTTGGCGTTTTGGAGATTGAGGGTCTTGGAGTTTCGGAATTTTGCAGTTTTGTAGTTATAGAGTGTCGGAGTTTTGGAGTGTTGGAGTTTTGGAATTTCGGAGTTTCGGAGTTTTGGAGTTTCAGAGTTTCAGAGTTCTGGAGGTTCAGGGTTGTGGAGTTTCGGAATTTTTGAGTTTTGGAGTTTCGGAGTTTCGGAGTTTTGGAGTATTGCAGTTTTGGAATTTTGGAGTTTTGGAGTTTCGAATTTTCAGAGTTTCGGATTTTTAGAGTTTTGGAGTTTCGGAGATTTGGAGTTTTGGCGTTTTGGAGTTTCGAATTTTCAGAGTTTGGGATTTTTGGAGTTTTGGAGTTTCAGAGATTTGGAGTTTTGGCGTTTTGGAGTTTCGGAGTTTTGGAGTTTCAGAGTTTTGGAGGTTCAGGGTTGTGGAGTTTCGGAATTTTTGAGTATTGGAGTTTCGGAGTTTTGGAGTTTTGGAGAATTGCAGTTTTGGAGTTTTGGAGTTTCGAATTTTCAGAGTTTCGGATTTTTGGAGTTTTGGAGTTTCGGAGATTTGGAGTTTTAACGTTTTCGAGATTCGGAATCTGGGAGTTTCGGAATTTTGTAGTTTTGTAGTTTTGGAGTGTCGGAGTTTTGGAGTGTTGGAGTTTTGGAGCTTTGGAGCTTTGGAGTTTGGGAGTTTTTGAGTTTTTGAGTTTTGGATTTTTGCACTTTTTGAAATTTGGAGTTTTAGAGTTTTGGAGTTTTGGAGTTTCGGAGTTTTGGAGTTTCAGAGTTTTGGAGGTTCAGGGTTGTGGAGTTTCGGAATTTTTGAGTTTTAGAGTTTCGGAGTTTCGGAGTTTTGGAGCATTGCAGTTTTGGAGTTCTGGAGTTTTGGAGTTTGGAATTTTCAGAGTTTCGGATTTTTGGAGTTTTGGAGTTTCGGAGATTTGGAGTTTTGGCCTTTTGGAGATTCGGGGTCTTGGAGTTTCGGAATTTTGTAGTTTTGCAGTTTTGGAGTGTCGGAGGCTTGGAGTGTTGGAGTTTTGGAGTTTTGGAGTTCTGGAGTTTTGGAGTTTCGGAGTTTCGGAGTTTCGGAGTTTTGGAGTTTCAGAGTTTTGGAGGTTCAGGGTTGTGGAATTTCGGAATTTTTGAGTTTTGGAGTTTCGGAGTTTTGGAGTATTGCAGTTTTGGAATTTTGGATTTTTGGAGTTTCGAATTTTCAGAGTTTCGGATTTTTGGAGTTTTGGAGTTTCGGAGATTTGGAGTTTTGGCGTTTTTGAGATTCGGAATCTTGGAGTTTCGGAATTTTGTAGTTTTGTAGTTTTGGAGTGTCACAGTTTTGGAGTGTTGGAGTTTTGGAGCTTTGGAGTTTTGGAGTTTTTGAGTTTTTGAGTTTTTGAGTTTTGGATTTTTGCACTTTTGGAGTTTTGGAGTTTTGGAGTTTCGGAGTTTCGGAGTTTCAGAGTTTTGGAGGTTCAGTGTTGTGGAGTTTCGGCATTTTTGAGTATTGGAGTTTCGGAGTTTCGGAGTTTTGGAGAATTGCAGTTTTGGAGTTTTGGAGTTTCGAATTTTCAGAGTTTCGGATTTTTGGAGTTTTGGAGTTTTGGAGTTTCGGAGTTTCGGAGTTTTGGAGTATTGCAGTTTTGGAGTTTTGGAGTTTTGGAGTTGCGAATGTTCAGAGTTTAGGATTTTTGGAGTTTTGGAGTTTTGGAGAATTGGACTTTTGGCGTTTTCGAGATTCGGAATCTTGGAGTTTCGGAATTTTGTAGTTTTGGAGTTTTGGAGTTTAGGAGTTTCGGAGTTTCGGAGTTTTGGAGTTTCAGAGTTTTGGAGATTCAGGGTTGTGGAGTGTCGGAATTTTTGAGTTTTGGAGTTTCGGAGTTTCGGAGTTTTGGAGTTTTGCAGTTTTGGAGTTTTGGTGTTCTGGAGTTTTGGAGTTTCGAATTTTCAGAGTTTCAAATTTTTGGAGTTTTGGAGTTTCGGAGATTTGGAATTTCGGCGTTTTGGGGATTCGGGGTCTTGGAGTTTCGGAATTTTGTAGTTTTGTGGTTTTGGAGTGTCGGAGTTTCGGAGTGTTGGAGTTTTGGAGTTTTAGAGTTTTAGAGTTTTGGAGTTTTGAAATTTTTGAGTTTCGGATTTTTGGAGTTTGGAGTTTTTAAGTTTTGGATTTTTGAGTTTTGGATTTTTGGATTTTTGGAGTTTTTGTGTTTTTGAGTTTTTGAGTTTTGGATTTTTGCACTTTTGGAGGTTTGGAGTTTTGGAGTTTTGGATTTTTGGAGCTTTGGAGGTATGGATTTTTGGATATTCAGGGTTTTGTTCCAGAATTTTGTAGTTTTGGAGTTTTGGAGTGTCGGAGTTTCGAATTATTGGAGTTTTCGTGTTTTGGAATTTTTGATTTTTGGAGGTATGGATTTTTGGAGTTTCGGAGTTGTGGAGATTCGGGTTTGTGGAGTTTTGGAGTTTTGGAGTTTTGGATTTTTGCACTTTTGGAGTTTTGGAGTTTCGGAGTTTTGGAGATTCAGGGTTGTGGAGTTTCGGAATTTTTGAGTTTTGGAGTTTTGGAGTTTCGGAGTTCCGGAGTTTCGGAGTTTCGGAGTTTTGGAGTTTTGCAGTTTCGGAGTTTTGGAGTTTTGGAGTTTCGAATTTACAGAGTTTCGGATTTACGGAGTTTTGGAGTTTCGGAGATTTGTAGTTTTGGCGTTTTGGAGATTCAGGGTCTTGGAGTTTCGGAATTTTGCAGTTTTGTAGTTTTGGAGTGTCGGAGTTTTGGAGTGTTGGAGTTTTGGAATTTCGGAGTTTCAGAGTTTCAGAGTTCTGGAGGTTCAGGGTTGTGGAGTTTCGGAATTTTTGAGTTTTGGAGTTTCGGAGTTTCAGAGTTTTGGAGTATTGCAGTTTTGGAATTTTGGCGTTTTGGAGTTTCGAATTTTCAGAGTTTCGGATTTTTGGAGTTTTGGAGTTTCGGAGATTTGGAGTTTTGGCGTTTTGGAGTTTCGAATTTTCAGAGTTTGGGATTTTTGGAGTTTTGGAGTTTCGGAGATTTGGAGTTTTGCCGTTTTGGAGTTTCGGAGTTTCGGAGTTTTGGAGTTTCAGAGTTTTGGAGGTTCAGGGTTGTGGAGTTTCGGAATTTTTGAGTATTGGAGTTTCGGAGTTTCGGAGTTCTGGAGAATTGCAGTTTTGGAGTTTCGAATTTTCAGAGTTTCGGATTTTTGGAGTTTTGGAGTTTCGGAGATTTGGAGTTTTGTGCGTTTTGGAGATTCGGAATCTTAGAGTTTCGGAATTTTGTAGTTTTGTAGTTTTCGAGTGTCGGAGTTTTGGAGTGTTGGAGTTTTGGAGCCTTGGAGTTTTGGAGTTTTTGAGTTTTGGAGTTTTGGATTTTTGCAAATTTGGAGTTTTGGAGTTTTGGAGTTTCGGAGTTTCGGAGTTTTGGAGTCTCAGAGTTTTGGAGGTTCAGGGTTGTGGAGTTTCGGAATTTTTGAGTTTTGGAGTTTCGGAGTTTCGGAGTTTTGGAGTATTGCAGTTTTGTGGTTTTGGAGTTTTGGAGTTGCGAATTTTCAGAGTTTAGGATTTTTGGAGTTTTGGAGTTTCGGAGATTTGGAGTTTTGGCCTTTTGGAGATTCGGGGTCTTGGAGTTTCGGAGTGTTGGAGTTTTGGAGCTTTGGAGTTTTTGAGTTTTTGAGTTTTGGATTTTTGCACTTTTGGAGTTTTGGAGTTTTGGAGTTTCAGAGTTTTGGAGGTTCAGGGTTGTGGAGTTTCGGAATTTTTGAGTATTGGAGTTTCGGAGTTTCGGAGTTTTGGAGAATTGCAGTTTTGGAGTTTTGGAGTTTCGAATTTTCAGAGTATCGGATTTTTGGAGTTTTGGAGTTTCGGAGTTTTGGAGTTTCAGAGTTTTCGAGGTTCAGGGTTGTGGAGTTTCGGAATTTTTGAGTTTTGGAGTTTCGGAGTTTCGGAGTTTTGGAGTTTTGGAGTTTTGGAGATTTGGAGTTTTGGCGTTTTGGAGATTCGGAATCTTGGAGTTTCGGAATTTTGTTGTTTTGTAGTTTTCGAGTGTCGGAGTTTTGGAGTGTTGGAGTTTTGGAGCTTTGGAGTTTTGGAGTTCTTGAGTTTTGGAGTTTTGGATTTTTGCACTTTTGGAGTTTTGGAGTTTCAGAGTTTTGGAGGTTCAGGGTTGTGGAGTTTCGGAATTTTTGAGTTTTGGAGTTTCGGAGTTTCGGAGTTTTGGAGTATTGCAGTTTTGGAGTTTTGGAGTTTCAGAGATTTGGAGTTTTGGCGTTTTGGAGATTCGGAATCTTGGAGTTTCGGAATTTTGTATTGTTGTAGTTTTGGAGTGTCAGAGTTTTGGAGTGTTGGAGTTTTGGAGCTTTGGAGTTTTTGAGTTTTTAAGTTTTTGAGTTTTGGATTTTTGCACTTTTGGCGTTTTGGAGTTTTGGAGTTTCGGAGTTTTGGAGTTTCAGAGTTTTGAAGGTTCAGGGTTGTGGAGTTTCGGAATTTTTGAGTATTGGAGTTTCGGAGTTTCGGAGTTTTGGAGAATTGCAGTTTTGGAGTTTCGAATTTTCAGAGTTTCGGATTTTTGGGGTTTTGGAGTTTCGGAGTTTCGGAGTTATGGAGTTTCAGAGTTTTCGAGGTTCAGGGTTGTGGAGTTTCGGAATTTTTGAATTTTGGGGTTTCGGAGTTTCGGAGTTTTGGAGTTTCGAATTTCCAGAGTTTCGGATTTTTGGAGTTTTGGAGTTTCGGAGATTTGGAGTTTTGGCGTTTTGGAGATTCGGAATCTTGGAGTTTCGGAATTTTGTAGTTTTGTAGTTTTCGAGTGTCGGAGTTTTGGAGTGTTGGAGTTTTGGAGCTTTGGAGTTTTGGAGTTTTTGAGTTTTGGAGTTTTGGATTTTTGCACTTTTGGAGTTTTGGAGTTTCAGAGTTTTGGAGGTTCAGGGCTGTGGAGTTTCGGAATTTTTTAGTTTTGGAGTTTCGGAGTTTCGGAGGTTTGGAGTATTGCAGTTTTGGAGTTTTGGAGTTTTGGAGTTTCAGAGATTTGGAGTTTTGGCATTTTGGAGATTCGGAATCTTGGAGTTTCGGAATTTTGTAGTTTTGTAGTTTTGGAGTGTCAGAGTTTTGGAGTTTCGGAGTTTCGGAGTTTTGGAGTTTCAGAGTTTTGGAGGTTCAGGGTTGTGGAATTTCGGAATTTTTGAGTTTTGGAGTTTCGGAGTTTCGGAGTTTTGGAGTTTCAGAGTTTTGGAGGTTCAGGGTTGTGGAGTTTCGGAATTTTTGAGTTTTGGAGTTTCGGAGTTTTGGAGCATTGCAGTTTTGGAGTTCTGGAGTTTTGGAGTTTGGAATTTTCAGAGTTTCGGATTTTTGGAGTTTTGGAGTTTCGGAGATTTGGAGTTTTGGCCTTTTGGAGATTCTTGGTCTTGGAGTTTCGGAATTTTGTAGTTTTGCAGTTTTGGAGTGTCGGAGGTTTGGAGTGTTGGAGTTTTGGAGTTTTGGAGTTCTGGAGTTTTGGAGTTTCGGAGTTTCGGAGTTTCGGAGTTTTGGAGTTTCAGAGTTTTGGAGGTTCAGGGTTGTGGAATTCCGGAATTTTTGAGTTTTGGAGTTTCGGAGTTTTGGAGTATTGCAGTTTTGGAATTTTGGAGTTTTGGAGTTTCGAATTTTCAGAGTTTCGGATTTTTGGAGTTTTGGAGTTTCGGAGATTTGGAGTTTTGCCCTTTTGGAGATTCGGGGTCTTGGAGTTTCGGAATTTTGTAGTTTTGCAGTTTTGGAGTGTCGGAGTTTTGGAGTTTCGGAGTTTCGGAGTTTTGGAGTTTTGGATTTTTGCACTTTTGGAGTTTTGGAGTTTTGGAGTTTCAGAGTTTTGGAGTTTCGGAGTTTTGGAGTTTCAGAGTTTTGGAGGTTCAGGGTTGTGGAGTTTCGGAATTTTTGAGTTTTGGAGTTTCGGAGTTTCGGAGTTTTGGAGTATTGCAGTTTTGGAATTTTGGAGTTTTGGAGTTTCGAATTTTCAGAGTTTCGGATTTTTGGAGTTTTGGAGTTTCGGAGATTTGGAGTTTTGGCGTTTTCGAGATTCGGAATCTTGGAGTTTCGGAGTGTTGGAGTTTTGGAGCTTTGGAGTTTTTGAGTTTTTGAGTTTTGGATTTTTGCACTTTTGGAGTTTTGGAGTTTCAGAGTTTTGGAGGTTCAGGGTTGTGGAGTTTCGGAATTTTTGAGTATTGGAGTTTCGGAGTTTCGGAGTTTTGGAGAATAGCAGTTTTGGAGTTTTGGAGTTTCGAATTTTCAGAGTTTCGGATTTTTGGAGTTTTGGAGTTTCAGAGTTTTCGAGGTTCAGGGTTGTGGAGTTTCGGAATTTTTGAGTTTTGGAGTTTCGGAGTTTTGGAGTTTTGGAGTTTTGGAGATTTGGAGTTTTGGCGTTTTGGAGATTCGGAATCTTGGAGTTTCGGAATTTTGTTGTTTTGTAGTTTTCGAGTGTCGGAGTTTTGGAGTGTTGGAGTTTTGGAGCTTTGGAGTTTTGGAGTTCTTGAGTTTTGGAGTTTTGGATTTTTGCACTTTTGGAGTTTTGGAGTTTCAGAGTTTTGGAGGTTCAGGGTTGTGGAGTTTCGGAATTTTTGAGTTTTGGAGTTTCGGAGTTTCGGAGTTTTGGAGTATTGCAGTTTTGGAGTTTTGGAGTTTCAGAGATTTGGAGTTTTGGCGTTTTGGAGATTCGGAATCTTGGAGTTTCGGAATTTTGTAGTTTTGTAGTTTTGGAGTGTCAGAGTTTTGGAGTGTTGGAGCTTTGGAGTTTTGGAGTTTATGAGTTTTTGAGTTTTGGATTTTTGCACATTTGGAGTTTTGGAGTTGTGGAGTTTCGGAGTTTTGGAGTTTCAGAGTTTTGGAGGTTCAGGGTTGTGGAGTTTCGGAATTTTTGAGTTTTGGAGTTTCGGAGTTTTGGAGTATTGCAGTTTTGGAATTTTGGAGTTTTGGAGTTTCGGAGACTTGGAGTTTTGGCGTTTTGGAGATTCGGAATTTTGGAGTTTCAGAATTTTGTATTGTTGTAGTTTTGGAGTGTCAGAGTTTTGGAGTGTTGCAGTTTTGGAGCGTTGGAGTTTTTGAGTTTTTAAGTTTTTGAGTTTTGGATTTTTGCACTTTTGGCGTTTTGGAGTTTTGGAGTTTCGGAGTTTCGGAGTTTTGGAGTTTCAGAGTTTTGAAGGTTCAGGGTTGTGGAGTTTCGGAATTTTTGAGTATTGGAGTTTCGGAGTTTCGGAGTTTTGGAGAATTGCAGTTTTGGAGTTTCGAATTTTCAGAGTTTCGGATTTTTGGGGTTTTGGAGTTTCGGAGTTTCGGAGTTATGGAGTTTCAGAGTTTTCGAGGTTCAGGGTTGTGGAGTTTCGGAATTTTTGAGTTTTGGAGTTTCGGAGTTTCGGAGTTTTGGAGTTTCGAATTTCCAGAGTTTCGGATTTTTGGAGTTTTGGAGTTTCGGAGATTTGGAGTTTTGGCGTTTTGGAGATTCGGAATCTTGGAGTTTCGGAATTTTGTAGTTTTGTAGTTTTCGAGTGTCGGAGTTTTGGAGTGTTGGAGTTTTGGAGCTTTGGAGTTTTTGAGTTTTTGAGTTTTTGAGTTTTGGATTTTTGCACTTTTGGAGGTTTGGAGTTTTGGAGTTCTGGATTTTTGGAGCTTTGGAGGTATGGATTTTTGGATATTCAGGGTTTTGTTCCAGAATTTTGTAGTTTTGGAGTTTTGGAGTGTCGGAGTTTCGAATTATTGGAGTTTTCGTGTTTTGGAATTTTTGATTTTTGGAGGTATGGATTTTTGGAGTTTCGGAGTTGTGGAGATTCGGGTTTGTGGAGTTTTGGAGTTTTGGAGTTTTGGATTTTTGCACTTTTGGAGTTTTGGAGTTTCGGGGTTTTGGAGATTAAGGTTTTTGGAGTTTCGGAATTTTTGAGTTTTGGAGTTTTGGAGTTTCGGAGTTCCGGAGTTTCGGAGTTTCGGAGTTTTGGAGTTTTGCAGTTTCGGAGTTTTGGAGTTTTGGAGTTTCGAATTTACAGAGTTTCGGATTTTCGGAGTTTTGGAGTTTCGGAGATTTGTAGTTTTGGCGTTTTGGAGATTCAGGGTCTTGGAGTTTCGGAATTTTGCAGTTTTGTATTTATAGAGTGTCGGAGTTTTGGAGTGTTGGAGTTTTGGAATTTCGGAGTTTCGGAGTTTTGGAGTTTCAGAGTTTCAGAGTTCTGGAGGTTCAGGGTTGTGGAGTTTCGGAATTTTTGAGTTTTGGAGTTTCGGAGTTTCGGAGTTTTGGAGTATTGCAGTTTTGGAATTTTGGAGTTTTGGAGTTTCGAATTTTCAGAGTTTCGGATTTTTGGAGTTTTGGAGTTTCGGAGATTTGGAGTTTTGGCGTTTTGGAGTTTCGAATTTTCAGAGTTTGGGATTTTTAGAGTTTTGGAGTTTCAGAGATTTGGAGTTTTGGCGTTTTGGAGTTCCGGAGTTTCGGAGTTTTGGAGTTTCAGAGTTTTGGAGGTTCAGGGTTGTGGAGTTTCGGAATTTTTGAGTATTGGAGTTTCGGAGTTTTGGAGTTTTGGAGAATTGCAGTTTTGGAGTTTTGGAGTTTCGAATTTTCAGAGTTTCGGATTTTTGGAGTTTTGGAGTTTCGGAGATTTGGAGTTTTGTGCGTTTTGGAGATTCGGAATCTTAGAGTTTCGGAATTTTGTAGTTTTGTAGTTTTCGAGTGTCGGAGTTTTGGAGTGTTGGAGTTTTGGAGCCTTGGAGTTTTGGAGTTTTTGAGTTTTGGAGTTTTGGATTTTTGCAAATTTGGAGTTTTGGAGTTTTGGAGTCTCAGAGTTTTGGAGGTTCAGGGTTGTGGAGTTTCGGATTTTTTGAGTTTTGGAGTTTCGGAGCTTTGGAGTATTGCAGTTTTGGAATTTTGGAGTTTTGGAGTTTCGAATTTTAAGAGTTTCGGATTTTTGGAGTTTTGGAGTTTCAGAGAATTGGAGTTTTCACGTTTTCGAGATTCGGAATCTTGGAGTTTCGGAATTTTGTAGTTTTGTAGTTTTGGAGTGTCGGAGTTTTGGAGTGTTGGAGTTTTGGAGCTTTGGAGCTTTGGAGTTTGGGAGTTTTTGAGTTTTTGAGTTTTGGGTTTTTGCACTTTTTGAAATTTGGAGTTTTAGAGTTTTGGAGTTTTGGAGTTTCGGAGTTTTGGAGTTTCAGAGTTTTGGAGGTTCAGGGTTGTGGAGTTTCGGAATTTTTTAGTTTTGGAGTTTCGGAGTTTCGGAGGTTTGGAGTATTGCAGTTTTGGAGTTTTGGAGTTTTGGAGTTTCAGAGATTTGGAGTTTTGGCATTTTAGAGATTCGAATCTTGGAGTTTCGGAATTTTGTAGTTTTGTAGTTTTGGAGTGTCAGAGTTTTGGAGTGTTGGAGCTTTGGAGTTTTGGAGTTTATGAGTTTTTGAGTTTTGGATTTTTGCACTTTTGGAGTTTTGGAGTTTTGGAGTCTCGGAGTTTCGGAGTTTTGGAGTTTCAGAGTTTTGGAGGTTCAGGGTTGTGGAATTTCGGAATTTTTGAGTATTGGAGTTTCGGAGTTTCGGAGTTTTGGAGAATTGCAGTTTTGGAATTTTTCGAGTTTCGAATTTTCAGTTTCGGATTTTTGGAGTTTTGGAGTTTCGGAGTTTCGGAGTTTTGGAGTTTCAGAGTTTTCGAGGTTCAGGGTTGTGGAGTTTCGGAATTTTTGTGTTTTGGAGTTTCAAAGTTTTGGAGTTTTGGAGTTTTGGAGTTTCGAATTTTCAGAGTTTGGGATTTTTGGAGTTTTGGAGTTTCAGAGATTTGGAGTTTTGGCGTTTTGGAGATTCGGAATCTTGGAGTTTCGGAATTTTGTAGTTTTGTAGTTTTGGAGTGTCGGAGTTTTGGAGTGTTGGAGTTTTGGAGCTTTGGAGTTTTGGAGTTTTTGAGTTTTTGAGTTTTGGATTTTTGCACTTTTGGAGGTTTGGAGTTTTGGAGTTTTGGATTTTTGGAGCTTTGGAGGTATGGATTTTTGGATATTCAGGGTTTTGTTCCAGAATTTTGTAGTTTTGGAGTTTTGGAGTGTCGGAGTTTCGAATTATTGGAGTTTTCGTGTTTTGGAATTTTTGATTTTTGGAGGTATGGATTTTTGGAGTTTCGGAGTTGTGGAGATTCGGGTTTGTGGAGTTTTGGAGTTTTGGAGTTTTGGATTTTTGCACTTTTGGAGTTTTGGAGTTTCGGAGTTTTGGAGATTCAGGGTTGTGGAGTTTCGGAATTTTTGAGTTTTAGAGTTTTGGAGTTTCGGAGTTCCGGAGTTTCGGAGTTTCGGAGTTTCGGATTTTTGGAGTTTTGGAGTTTCGGAGATTTGGAGTTTTGGCGTTTTGGAGATTCGGAATCTTGGAGTTTCGGAATTTTGTAGTTTTGTAGTTTTCGAGTGTCGGAGTTTTGGAGTGTTGGAGTTTTGGAGCTTTGGAGTTTTGGAGTTTTTGAGTTTTGGAGTTTTGGATTTTTGCACTTTTGGAGTTTTGGAGTTTCAGAGTTTTGGAGGTTCAGGGTTGTGGAGTTTCGGAATTTTTTAGTTTTGCAGTTTCGGAGTTTCGGAGGTTTGGAGTATTGCAGTTTTGGAGTTTTGGAGTTTTGGAGTTTCAGAGATTTGGAGTTTTGGCATTTTGGAGATTCGGAATCTTGGAGTTTCGGAATTTTGTAGTTTTGTAGTTTTGGAGTGTCAGAGTTTTGGAGTGTTGGAGCTTTGGAGTTTTGGAGTTTATGAGTTTTTGAGTTTTGGATTTTTGCACTTTTGGAGTTTTGGAGTTTTGGAGTTTTGGAGTCTCGGAGTTTCGGAGTTTTGGAGTTTCAGAGTTTTGGAGGTTCAGGGTTGTGGAATTTCGGAATTTTTGAGTATTGGAGTTTCGGAGTTTCGGAGTTTTGGAGAATTGCAGTTTTGGAATTTTTCGAGTTTCGAATTTTCAGTTTCGGATTTTTGGAGTTTTGGAGTTTCGGAGTTTTGGAGTTTCAGAGTTTTCGAGGTTCAGGGTTGTGGAGTTTCGGAATTTTTGTGTTTTGGAGTTTCAAAGTTTTGGAGTTTTGGAGTTTTGGAGTTTCGAATTTTCAGAGTTTGGGAGTTTTGGAGTTTCAGAGATTTGGAGTTTTGGCGTTTTGGAGATTCGGAATCTTGGAGTTTCGGAATTTTGTAGTTTTGTAGTTTTGGAGTGTCGGAGTTTTGGAGTGTTGGAGTTTTGGAGCTTTGGAGTTTTGGAGTTTTTGAGTTTTTGAGTTTTGGATTTTTGCACTTTTGGAGGTTTGGAGTTTTGGAGTTTTGGATTTTTGGAGCTTTGGAGGTATGGATTTTTGGATATTCAGGGTTTTGTTCCAGAATTTTGTAGTTTTGGAGTTTTGGAGGTATGGATTTTTGTAGTTTCGGAGTTGTGGAGATTCGGGTTTGTGGAGTTTTGGAGTTTTGGAGTTTTGGATTTTTGCACTTTTGGAGTTTTGGAGTTTCGGAGTTTTGGAGATTCAGGGTTGTGGAGTTTCGGAATTTTTGAGTTTTGGAGTTTTGGAGTTTCGGAGTTCCGGAGTTTCGGAGTTTCGGAGTTTTGGAGTTTTGCAGTTTCGGAGTTTTGGAGTTTTGGAGTTTCGAATTTACAGAGTTTCGGATTTTCGGAGTTTTGGAGTTTCGGAGATTTGTAGTTTTGGCGTTTTGGAGATTCAGGGTCTTGGAGTTTCGGAATTTTGCAGTTTTGTAGTTATAGAGTGTCGGAGTTTTGGAGTGTTGGAGTTTTGGAATTTCGGAGTTTCGGAGTTTTGGAGTTTCAGAGTTTCAGAGTTCTGGAGGTTCAGGGTTGTGGAGTTTCGGAATTTTTGAGTTTTGGAGTTTCGGAGTTTCGGAGTTTTGGAGTATTGCAGTTTTGGAATTTTGGAGTTTTGGAGTTTCGAATTTTCAGAGTTTCGGATTTTTGGAGTTTTGGAGTTTCGGAGATTTGGAGTTTTGGCGTTTTGGAGTTTCGAATTTTCAGAGTTTGGGATTTTTGGAGTTTTGGAGTTTCAGAGATTTGGAGTTTTGGCGTTTTGGAGTTTCGGAGTTTCGGAGTTTTGGAGTTTCAGAGTTTTGGAGGTTCAGGGTTGTGGAGTTTCGGAATTTTTGAGTATTGGAGTTTCGCAGTTTTGGAGTTTTGGAGAATTGCAGTTTTGGAGTTTTGGAGTTTCGAATTTTCAGAGTTTCGGATTTTTGGAGTTTTGGAGTTTCGGAGATTTGGAGTTTTGTGCGTTTTGGAGATTCGGAATCTTAGAGTTTCGGAATTTTGTAGTTTTGTAGTTTTCGAGTGTCGGAGTTTTGGAGTGTTGGAGTTTTGGAGCCTTGGAGTTTTGGAGTTTTTGAGTTTTGGAGTTTTGGATTTTTGCAAATTTGGAGTTTTGGAGTTTTGGAGTCTCAGAGTTTTGGAGGTTCAGGGTTGTGGAGTTTCGGAATTTTTGAGTTTTGGAGTTTCGGAGTTTCGGAGCTTTGGAGTATTGCAGTTTTGGAATTTTGGAGTTTTGGAGTTTCGAATTTTAAGAGTTTCGGATTTTTGGAGTTTTGGAGTTTCAGAGAATTGGAGTTTTAACGTTTTCGAGATTCGGAATCTTGGAGTTTCGGAATTTTGTAGTTTTGTAGTTTTGGAGTGTCGGAGTTTTGGAGTGTTGGAGTTTTGGAGCTTTGGAGCTTTGGAGTTTGGGAGTTTTTGAGTTTTTGAGTTTTGGATTTTTGCACTTTTTGAAATTTGGAGTTTTAGAGTTTTGGAGTTTTGGAGTTTCGGAGTTTTGGAGTTTCAGAGTTTTGGAGGTTCAGGGTTGTGGAGTTTCGGAATTTTTGAGTTTTAGAGTTTCGGAGTTTCGGAGTTTTGGAGCATTGCAGTTTTGGAGTTCTGGAGTTTTGGAGTTTGGAATTTTCAGAGTTTCGGATTTTTGGAGTTTTGGAGTTTCGGAGATTTGGAGTTTTGGCCTTTTGGAGATTCGGGGTCTTGGAGTTTCGGAATTTTGTAGTTTTGCAGTTTTGGAGTGTCGGAGGCTTGGAGTGTTGGAGTTTTGGAGTTTTGGAGTTCTGGAGTTTTGGAGTTTCGGAGTTTCGGAGTTTCGGAGTTTTGGAGTTTCAGAGTTTTGGAGGTTCAGGGTTGTGGAATTTCGGAATTTTTGAGTTTTGGAGTTTCGGAGTTTTGGAGTATTGCAGTTTTGGAATTTTGGAGTTTTGGAGTTTCGAATTTTCAGAGTTTCGGATTTTTGGAGTTTTGGAGTTTCGGAGATTTGGAGTTTTGGCGTTTTTGAGATTCGGAATCTTGGAGTTTCGGAATTTTGTAGTTTTGTAGTTTTGGAGTGTCACAGTTTTGGAGTGTTGGAGTTTTGGAGCTTTGGAGTTTTGGAGTTTTTGAGTTTTTGAGTTTTTGAGTTTTGGATTTTTGCACTTTTGGAGTTTTGGAGTTTTGGAGTTTCGGAGTTTCGGAGTTTCAGAGTTTTGGAGGTTCAGTGTTGTGGAGTTTCGGCATTTTTGAGTATTGGAGTTTCGGAGTTTCGGAGTTTTGGAGAATTGCAGTTTTGGAGTTTTGGAGTTTCGAATTTTCAGAGTTTCGGATTTTTGGAGTTTTGGAGTTTCGGAGTTTCGGAGTTTTGGAGTATTGCAGTTTTGGAGTTTTGGAGTTTTGGAGTTGCGAATGTTCAGAGTTTAGGATTTTTGGAGTTTTGGAGTTTTGGAGAATTGGACTTTTGGCGTTTTCGAGATTCGGAATCTTGGAGTTTCGGAATTTTGTAGTTTTGGAGTTTTGGAGTTTAGGAGTTTCGGAGTTTCGGAGTTTTGGAGTTTCAGAGTTTTGGAGATTCAGGGTTGTGGAGTGTCGGAATTTTTGAGTTTTGGAGTTTCGGAGTTTCGGAGTTTTGGAGTTTTGCAGTTTTGGAGTTTTGGTGTTCTGGAGTTTTGGAGTTTCGAATTTTCAGAGTTTCAAATTTTTGGAGTTTTGGAGTTTCGGAGATTTGGAATTTCGGCGTTTTGGGGATTCGGGGTCTTGGAGTTTCGGAATTTTGTAGTTTTGTGGTTTTGGAGTGTCGGAGTTTCGGAGTGTTGGAGTTTTGGAGTTTTAGAGTTTTAGAGTTTTGGAGTTTTGAAATTTTTGAGTTTCGGATTTTTGGAGTTTGGAGTTTTTAAGTTTTGGATTTTTGAGTTTTGGATTTTTGGATTTTTGGAGTTTTTGTGTTTTTGAGTTTTGGAGTTTTGGATTTTTGCACTTTTGGAGGTTTGGAGTTTTGGAGTTTTGGATTTTTGGAGCTTTGGAGGTATGGATTTTTGGATATTCAGGGTTTTGTTCCAGAATTTTGTAGTTTTGGAGTTTTGGAGTGTCGGAGTTTCGAATTATTGGAGTTTTCGTGTTTTGGAATTTTTGATTTTTGGAGGTATGGATTTTTGGAGTTTCGGAGTTGTGGAGATTCGGGTTTGTGGAGTTTTGGAGTTTTGGAGTTTTGGATTTTTGCACTTTTGGAGTTTTGGAGTTTCGGAGTTTTGGAGATTCAGGGTTGTGGAGTTTCGGAATTTTTGAGTTTTGGAGTTTTGGAGTTTCGGAGTTCCGGAGTTTCGGAGTTTCGGAGTTTTGGAGTTTTGCAGTTTCGGAGTTTTGGAGTTTTGGAGTTTCGAATTTACAGAGTTTCGGATTTACGGAGTTTTGGAGTTTCGGAGATTTGTAGTTTTGGCGTTTTGGAGATTCAGGGTCTTGGAGTTTCGGAATTTTGCAGTTTTGTAGTTTTGGAGTGTCGGAGTTTTGGAGTGTTGGAGTTTTGGAATTTCGGAGTTTCAGAGTTTCAGAGTTCTGGAGGTTCAGGGTTGTGGAGTTTCGGAATTTTTGAGTTTTGGAGTTTCGGAGTTTCGGAGTTTTGGAGTATTGCAGTTTTGGAATTTTGGCGTTTTGGAGTTTCGAATTTTCAGAGTTTCGGATTTTTGGAGTTTTGGAGTTTCGGAGATTTGGAGTTTTGGCGTTTTGGAGTTTCGAATTTTCAGAGTTTGGGATTTTTGGAGTTTTGGAGTTTCGGAGATTTGGAGTTTTGCCGTTTTTGAGTTTTGGAGTTTCGGAGTTCCGGAGTTTCGGATTTTTGGAGTTTTGGAGTTCCGGAGATTTGGAGTTTCAGAGTTTTGGATGTTCAGGGTTGTGGAGTTTCGGAATTTTTGAGTTTTGGAGTTTCGGAGTTTTGGAGTTTCGGAGTTTCGGAGTTTTGGAGTTTCATAGTTTTCGAGGTTCAGGGTTGTGGAGTTTCGGAATTTTTGAGTTTCGGAGTTTCGGAGTTTTGGAGTTTTGGAGTTTCGAATTTTCAGTTTCGGATTTTTGGAGTTTTGGAGTTTCGGAGATTTGGAGTTTTGGCGTTTTGGAGATTCGGAATCTTGGAGTTTCGGAATTTTGTAGTTTTGTAGTTTTCGAGTGTCGGAGTTTTGGAGTGTTGGAGTTTTGGAGCTTTGGAGTTTTGGAGTTTTTGAGTTTTAGAGTTTTGGAGTTTCGGAGTTTCAGAGTTTTGGAGGTTCAGTGTTGTGGAGTTTCGGCATTTTTGAGTATTGGAGTTTCGGAGTTTCGGAGTTTTGGAGAATTGCAGTTTTGGAGTTTTGGAGTTTCGAATTTTCAGAGTTTCGGATTTTTGGAGTTTTGGAGTTTCGGAGTTTCGGAGTTTTGGAGTATTGCAGTTTTGGAGTTTTGGAGTTTTGGAGTTGCGAATGTTCAGAGTTTAGGAGTTTCGGAGTTTCGGAGTTTTGGAGTTTCAGAGTTTTGGAGATTCAGGGTTGTGGAGTGTCGGAATTTTTGAGTTTTGGAGTTTCGGAGTTTCGGAGTTTTGGAGTTTTGCAGTTTTGGAGTTTTGGTGTTCTGGAGTTTTGGAGTTTCGAATTTTCAGAGTTTCAAATTTTTGGAGTTTTGGAGTTTCGGAGATTTGGAATTTCGGCGTTTTGGGGATTCGGGGTCTTGGAGTTTCGGAATTTTGTAGTTTTGTGGTTTTGGAGTGTCGGAGTTTCGGAGTGTTGGAGTTTTGGAGTTTTAGAGTTTTAGAGTTTTGGAGTTTTGAAATTTTTGAGTTTCGGATTTTTGGAGTTTGGAGTTTTTAAGTTTTGGATTTTTGAGTTTTGGATTTTTGGATTTTTGGAGTTTTTGTGTTTTTGAGTTTTGGAGTTTTGGATTTTTGCACTTTTGGAGGTTTGGAGTTTTGGAGTTTTGGATTTTTGGAGCTTTGGAGGTATGGATTTTTGGATATTCAGGGTTTTGTTCCAGAATTTTGTAGTTTTGGAGTTTTGGAGTGTCGGAGTTTCGAATTATTGGAGTTTTCGTGTTTTGGAATTTTTGATTTTTGGAGGTATGGATTTTTGGAGTTTCGGAGTTGTGGAGATTCGGGTTTGTGGAGTTTTGGAGTTTTGGAGTTTTGGATTTTTGCACTTTTGGAGTTTTGGAGTTTCGGAGTTTTGGAGATTCAGGGTTGTGGAGTTTCGGAATTTTTGAGTTTTGGAGTTTTGGAGTTTCGGAGTTCCGGAGTTTCGGAGTTTCGGAGTTTTGGAGTTTTGCAGTTTCGGAGTTTTGGAGTTTTGGAGTTTCGAATTTACAGAGTTTCGGATTTACGGAGTTTTGGAGTTTCGGAGATTTGTAGTTTTGGCGTTTTGGAGATTCAGGGTCTTGGAGTTTCGGAATTTTGCAGTTTTGTAGTTTTGGAGTGTCGGAGTTTTGGAGTGTTGGAGTTTTGGAATTTCGGAGTTTCAGAGTTTCAGAGTTCTGGAGGTTCAGGGTTGTGGAGTTTCGGAATTTTTGAGTTTTGGAGTTTCGGAGTTTCGGAGTTTTGGAGTATTGCAGTTTTGGAATTTTGGCGTTTTGGAGTTTCGAATTTTCAGAGTTTCGGATTTTTGGAGTTTTGGAGTTTCGGAGATTTGGAGTTTTGGCGTTTTGGAGTTTCGAATTTTCAGAGTTTGGGATTTTTGGAGTTTTGGAGTTTCGGAGATTTGGAGTTTTGCCGTTTTGGAGTTTCGGAGTTTCGGAGTTTTGGAGTTTCAGAGTTTTGGAGGTTCAGGGTTGTGGAGTTTCGGAATTTTTGAGTATTGGAGTTTCGGAGTTTCGGAGTTCTGGAGAATTGCAGTTTTGGAGTTTCAAATTTTCAGAGTTTCGGATTTTTGGAGTTTTGGAGTTTCGGAGATTTGGAGTTTTGTGCGTTTTGGAGATTCGGAATCTTAGAGTTTCGGAATTTTGTAGTTTTGTAGTTTTCGAGTGTCGGAGTTTTGGAGTGTTGGAGTTTTGGAGCCTTGGAGTTTTGGAGTTTTTGAGTTTTGGAGTTTTGGATTTTTGCAAATTTGGAGTTTTGGAGTTTTGGAGTTTCGGAGTTTCGGAGTTTTGGAGTCTCAGAGTTGTGGAGGTTCAGGGTTGTGGAGTTTCGGAATTTTTGAGTTTTGGAGTTTCGGAGTTTCGGAGTTTTGGAGTATTGCAGTTTTGTGGTTTTGGAGTTTTGGAGTTGCGAATTTTCAGAGTTTAGGATTTTTGGAGTTTTGGAGTTTCGGAGTTTTGGAGTTTCAGAGTTTTCGAGGTTCAGGGTTGTGGAGTTTCGGAATTTTTGAGTATTGGAGTTTCGGAGTTTCGGAGTTTTGGAGAATTGCAGTTTTGGAGTTTTGGAGTTTCGAATTTTCAGAGTATCGGATTTTTGGAGTTTTGGAGTTTCGGAGTTTTGGAGTTTCAGAGTTTTCGAGGTTCAGGGTTGTGGAGTTTCGGAATTTTTGAGTTTCGAATTTCCAGAGTTTCGGATTTTTGGAGTTTTGGAGTTTCGGAGATTTGGAGTTTTGGCGTTTTGGAGATTCGGAATCTTGGAGTTTCGGAATTTTGTAGTTTTGTAGTTTTCGAGTGTCGGAGTTTTGGAGTGTTGGAGTTTTGGAGCTTTGGAGTTTTGGAGTTTTTGAGTTTTGGAGTTTTGGATTTTTGCACTTTTGGAGTTTTGGAGTTTCAGAGTTTTGGAGGTTCAGGGTTGTGGAGTTTCGGAATTTTTTAGTTTTGGAGTTTCGGAGTTTCGGAGGTTTGGAGTATTGCAGTTTTGGAGTTTTGGAGTTTTGGAGTTTCAGAGATTTGGAGTTTTGGCATTTTGGAGATTCGGAATCTTGGAGTTTCGGAATTTTGTAGTTTTGTAGTTTTGGAGTGTCAGAGTTTTGGAGTTTCGGAGTTTTGGAGTTTCAGAGTTTTGGAGGTTCAGGGTTGTGGAATTTCGGAATTTTTGAGTTTTGGAGTTTCGGAGTTTCGGAGTTTTGGAGTTTCAGAGTTTTGGAGGTTCAGGGTTGTGGAATTGCGGAATTTTTGAGTTTTGGAGTTTCGGAGTTTTGGAGTATTGCAGTTTTGGAATTTTGGAGTTTTGGAGTTTCGAATTTTCAGAGTTTCGGATTTTTGGAGTTTTGGAGTTTCGGAGATTTGGAGTTTTGCCCTTTTGGAGATTCGGGGTCTTGGAGTTTCGGAATTTTGTAGTTTTGCAGTTTTGGAGTGTCGGAGTTTTGGAGTTTCGGAGTTTCGGAGTTTTGGAGTTTTGGATTTTTGCACTTTTGGAGTTTTGGAGTTTCAGAGTTTTGGAGTTTCGGAGTTTTGGAGTTTCAGAGTTTTGGAGGTTCAGGGTTGTGGAGTTTCGGAATTTTTGAGTTTTGGAGTTTCGGAGTTTCGGAGTTTTGGAGTATTGCAGTTTTGGAATTTTGGAGTTTTGGAGTTTCGAATTTTCAGAGTTTCGGATTTTTGGAGTTTTGGAGTTTCGGAGATTTGGAGTTTTGGCGTTTTCGAGATTCGGAATCTTGGAGTTTCGGAATTTTGTAGTTTTGTAGTTTTGGAGTGTAAGAGTTTTGGAGTGTTGGAGTTTTGGAGCTTTGGAGTTTTGGAGTTTTGGAGTTTTTGAGTTTTTGAGTTTTGGATTTTGACACTTTTGGAGTTTTGGAGTTTCGGAATTTTTGAGTTTTGGAGTTTCGGAGTTTTGGAGTTTTGGAGTTTTGGAGTTTCGGAGTTTTGGAGTTTCAGAGTTTTGGAGGTTCAGGGTTGTGGAGTTTCGGAATTTTTGAGTATTGGAGTTACGGAGTTTCGGAGTTTTGGAGAATTGCAGTTTTGGAATTTTTGTAGTTTCGAATTTTCAGAGTTTCGGATTTTTGGAGTTTTGGAGTTTCGGAATTTTGCAGTTTTGTAGTTTTGGAGTGTCGGAGTTTTGGAGTGTTGGAGTTTTGGAGTTTCGGAGTTTCGGAGTTTCGGAGTTTTGGAGTTTCAGAGTTTCAGAGTTCTGGAGGTTCAGGGTTGTGGAGTTTCGGAATTTTTGAGTTTTGGAGTTTCGGAGTTTCGAATTTTCAGTTTCGGATTTTTGGAGTTTTGGAGTTTTCGAGATTTGGAGTTTCGGCGTTTTGGAGATTCGGAGTCTTGGAGTGTCGGAATTTTGTAGTTTTGTAGTTTTGGAGTGTCGGAGTTTTGGAGTGTTGGAGGTTTGGAGCTTTGGAGTTTTGGAGTTTTTGAGTTTTTTAGTTTTGGATTTTTGCACTTTTGGAGTTTTGGAGTTTTGGAGTTTCGGAGTTTCGGAGTTTTGGAGTTTCAGAGTTTTGGAGGTTCAGGGTTGTGGAGTTTCGGAATTTTTGAGTTTTGGAGTTTCGGAGTTTCGGAGTTTTGGAGAATTGCAGTTTTGGAGTTTTGGGGTTTTGGAGTTTCGAATTTTCAGAGTTTCGGATTTTTGGAGTTTTGGAGTTTCGGAGTTTCGGAGTTTTGGAGTTTCAGAGTTTTCGAGGTTCAGGGTTGTGGAGTTTCGGAATTTTTGAGTTTTGGAGTTTCGGAGTTTCGGAGTTTTGGAGTTTTGGAGTTTCGAATTTTCAGTTTCGGATTTTTGGAGTTTTGGAGTTTCGGAGATTTGGAGTTTTGGCGTTTTGGAGATTCGGAATCTTGGAGTTTCGGAATTTTGTAGTTTTGTAGTTTTGGAGTGTCAGAGTTCTGGAGTGTTGGAGCTTTGGAGTTTTGGAGTTTATGAGTTTTTGAGTTTTGGATTTTTGCACTTTTGGAGTTTTGGAGTTTTGGAGTTTTGGAGTTTCGGAGTTTTGGAGTTTCAGAGTTTTGGAGGTTCAGGGTTGTGAAGTTTCGGAATTTTTGAGTATTGGAGTTCCGGAGTTTCGCAGTTTTGGAGAATTGCAGTTTTGGAATTTTTGTAGTTTTGAATTTTCAGAGTTTCGGATTTTTGGAGTTTTGGAGTTTCGGAGTTTCGGAGTTTTGAAGTTTCAGACTTTTCGAGGTTCAGGGTTGTGGAATTTCGGAATTTTTGAGTTTTGGAGTTTCGGAGTTCCGGAGTTTCGGATTTTTGGAGTTTTGGAGTTCCGGAGATTTGGAGTTTCAGAGTTTTGGATGTTCAGGGTTGTGGAGTTTCGGAATTTTTGAGTTTTGGAGTTTCGGAGTTTTGGAGTTTCGGAGTTTCGGAGTTTTGGAGTTTCATAGTTTTCGAGGTTCAGGGTTGTGGAGTTTCGGAATTTTTGAGTTTCGGAGTTTTGGAGTTTTGGAGTTTCGAATTTTCAGTTTCGGATTTTTGGAGTTTTGGAGTTTCGGAGATTTGGAGTTTTGGCGTTTTGGAGATTCGGAATCTTGGAGTTTCGGAATTTTGTAGTTTTGTAGTTTTCGAGTGTCGGAGTTTTGGAGTGTTGGAGTTTTGGAGCTTTGGAGTTTTGGAGTTTTTGAGTTTTAGAGTTTTGGATTTTTGCACTTTTGGAGTGTTGGAGTTTCAGAGTTTTGGAGGTTCAGGGTTGTGGAGTTTCGGAATTTTTGAGTTTTGGAGTTTCGGAGTTTCCGAGGTTT
Source organism: Amblyomma mixtum (assembly GCF_055824585.1). Lineage (NCBI taxonomy): Eukaryota > Metazoa > Arthropoda > Arachnida > Ixodida > Ixodidae > Amblyomma > Amblyomma mixtum. The sequence goes on along the minus strand of NC_143012.1, from coordinate 111,803,704 downwards.
GGAGTATTGCAGTTTTGGAGTTTTGGAGTTTTGGAGTTTCAGAGATTTGGAGTTTTGGCGTTTTGGAGATTCGGAATCTTGGAGTTTCGGAATTTTGTAGTTTTGTAGTTTTGGAGTGTTGGAGCTTTGGAGTTTTGGAGTTTATGAGTTTTTGAGTTTTGGATTTTTGCACTTTTGGAGTTTTGGAGTTTTGGAGTTTTGGAGTTTCGGAGTTTCGGAGTTTTGGAGTTTCAGAGTTTTGGAGGTTCAGGGTTGTGGAATTTCGGAATTTTTGAGTATTGGAGTTTCGGAGTTTTAGAGTTTTAGAGTTTTGGAGTTTTGAAATTTTTGAGTTTCGGATTTTTGGAGTTTGGAGTTTTTAAGTTTTGGATTTTTGAGTTTTGGATTTTTGGATTTTTGGAGTTTTTGTGTTTTTGAGTTTTGGAGTTTTGGATTTTTGAACTTTTGGAGGTTTGGAGTTTTGGAGTTTTGGATTTTTGGAGCTTTGGAGGTATGGATTTTTGGATATTCAGCGTTTTGTTCCAGAATTTTGTAGTTTTGGAGTTTTGGAGTGTCGGAGTTTCGAATTATTGGAGTTTTTGAGTTTTGAAATTTTTGATTTTTGGAGGTATGGATTTTTGGAGTTTCGGAGTTGTGGAGATTCGGAGTTTTGGAGATTCAGGGTTGTGGAGTTTCGGAATTTTTGAGTTTTGGAGTTTTGGAGTTTCGGAGTTCCGGAGTTTCGGAGTTTTGGAGTTTTGCAGTTTCGGAGTTTTGGAGTTTTGGAGTTTCGGAGTTTCGGAGTTTTGGAGTTTCAGAGTTTTCGAGGTTCAGGGTTGTGGAGTTTCTGAATTTTTGAATTTTGGAGTTTCGGAGTTTCGGAGTTTTGGAGTTTTGGAGTTTCGAATTTACAGTTTCGGATTTTCGGAGTTTTGGAGTTTCAGAGATTTGGAGTTTTGGCGTTTTGGAGATTCGGGGTCTTGGAGTTTCGGAATTTTGCAGTTTTGTAGTTTTGGAGTGTCGGAGTTTTGGAGTGTTGGAGTTTTGGAGTTTCGGAGTTGTTTCAGAGTTTCAGAGTTCTGGAGGTTCAGGGTTGTGGAGTGTCGGAATTTTTGAGTTTTGGAGTTTCGGAGTTTTGGAGTTTTGCGGTTTTGGAGGTTTGGAGTTTCGAATTTTCAGTTTCGGATTTTTGGAGTTTTGGAGTTTTCGAGATTTGGAGTTTCGGCGTTTTGGAGATTCGGAGTCTTGGAGTGTCGGAATTTTGTAGTTTTGTAGTTTTGGAGTGTTGGAGTTTTGTAGTTTTGGAGTTTTGGAGCTTTGGAGTTTTGGAGTTTTTGAGTTTTTGAGTTTTGGATTTTGACACTTTTGGAGTTTTGGAGTTTTGGAGTTTCGGAATTTTTGAGTTTTGGAGTTTCGGAGTTTTGGAGTTTTGGAGGTTCAGGGTTGTGGAGTTTCGGAATTTTTGAGTTTTGGAGTTTCGGAGTTTCGGAGTTTTGGAGTTTTGCAGTTTTGGAGTTGTGGAGTTTCGAATTTTCAGTTTCAGATTTTTGGAGTTTTGGAGTTTCGGAGATTTGGAGTTTCGGCGTTTTGGAGATTCGGAGTCTTGGAGTATCGGAATTTTGTAGTTTTGTAGTTTTGGAGTGTTGGAGTTTTGGAGCTTAGGAGTTTTGGAGTTTTTTAGTTTTTTAGTTTTGGATTTTTGCACTTTTGGAGTTTTGGAGTTATGGAGTTTCCGAGTTTCGGAGTTTTTGGAGTTTCAGAGTTTTGGAGGTTCAGGGTTGTGGAGTTTCGGAATTTTTGAGTTTTGGAGTTTCGGAGTTTTGGAGTTTTGGAGTTTTGGAGTTTCAGAGTTTTGGAGGTTCAGGGTTGTGGAGTTTCGGAATTTTTGAGTATTGGAGTTCCGGAGTTTCGGAGTTTTGGAGAATTGCAGTTTTGGAATTTTTGAAGTTTCGAATTTTCAGAGTTTCGGATTTTTGGAGTTTTGGAGTTTCGGAATTTTGCAGTTTTGTAGTTTTGGAGTGTCGGAGTTTTGGAGTGTTGGAGTTTTGGAGTTTCGGAGTTTCGGAGTTTTGGAGTTTCAGAGTTTCAGAGTTCTGGAGGTTCAGGGTTGTGGAGTTTCGGAATTTTTGAGTTTTGGAGTTTCGGAGTTTCGGAGTTTTGGAGTTTTGCGGTTTTGGAGTTTTGGAGTTTCGAATTTTCAGTTTCGGATTTTTGGAGTTTTGGAGTTTTCGAGATTTGGAGTTTCGGCGTTTTGGAGATTCGGAGTCTTGGAGTGTCGGAATTTTGTAGTTTTGTAGTTTTGGAGTGTCGGAGTTTTGGAGTGTTGGAGTTTTGGAGCTTTGGAGTTTTGGAGTTTTGGATTTTTGGAGCTTTGGAGGTATGGATTTTTGGATATTCAGCGTTTTGTTCCAGAATTTTGTAGTTTTGGAGTTTTGGAGTGTCGGAGTTTCGAATTATTGGAGTTTTCGAGTTTTGAAATTTTTGATTTTTGGAGGTATGGATTTTTGGAGTTTCGGAGTTGTGGAGATTCGGAGTTTTGGAGTTTCAGAGATTTGGAGTTTTGGCGTTTTGGAGATTCGGGGTCTTGGAGTTTCGGAATTTTGCAGTTTTGTAGTTTTGGAGTGTCGGAGTTTTGGAGTGTTGGAGTTTTGGAGTTTCGGAGTTGTTTCAGAGTTTCAGAGTTCTGGAGGTTCAGGGTTGTGGAGTGTCGGAATTTTTGAGTTTTGGAGTTTCGGAGTTTTGGAGTTTTGCGGTTTTGGAGGTTTGGAGTTTCGAATTTTCAGTTTCGGATTTTTGGAGTTTTGGAGTTTTCGAGATTTGGAGTTTCGGCGTTTTGGAGATTCGGAGTCTTGGAGTGTCGGAATTTTGTAGTTTTGTAGTTTTGGAGTGTTGGAGTTTTGTAGTTTTGGAGTTTTGGAGCTTTGGAGTTTTGGAGTTTTTGAGTTTTTGAGTTTTGGATTTTGACACTTTTGGAGTTTTGGAGTTTTGGAGTTTCGGAATTTTTGAGTTTTGGAGTTTCGGAGTTTTGGAGTTTTGGAGGTTCAGGGTTGTGGAGTTTCGGAATTTTTGAGTTTTGGAGTTTCGGAGTTTCGGAGTTTTGGAGTTTTGCAGTTTTGGAGTTGTGGAGTTTCGAATTTTCAGTTTCAGATTTTTGGAGTTTTGGAGTTTCGGAGATTTGGAGTTTCGGCGTTTTGGAGATTCGGAGTCTTGGAGTATCGGAATTTTGTAGTTTTGTAGTTTTGGAGTGTTGGAGTTTTGGAGCTTAGGAGTTTTGGAGTTTTTTAGTTTTTTAGTTTTGGATTTTTGCACTTTTGGAGTTTTGGAGTTATGGAGTTTCGGAGTTTCGGAGTTTTTGGAGTTTCAGAGTTTTGGAGGTTCAGGGTTGTGGAGTTTCGGAATTTTTGAGTTTTGGAGTTTCGGAGTTTTGGAGTTTTGGAGTTTTGGAGTTTCAGAGTTTTGGAGGTTCAGGGTTGTGGAGTTTCGGAATTTTTGAGTATTGGAGTTCCGGAGTTTCGGAGTTTTGGAGAATTGCAGTTTTGGAATTTTTGAAGTTTCGAATTTTCAGAGTTTCGGATTTTTGGAGTTTTGGAGTTTCGGAATTTTGCAGTTTTGTAGTTTTGGAGTGTCGGAGTTTTGGAGTGTTGGAGTTTTGGAGTTTCGGAGTTTCGGAGTTTTGGAGTTTCAGAGTTTCAGAGTTCTGGAGGTTCAGGGTTGTGGAGTTTCGGAATTTTTGAGTTTTGGAGTTTCGGAGTTTCGGAGTTTTGGAGTTTTGCGGTTTTGGAGTTTTGGAGTTTCGAATTTTCAGTTTCGGATTTTTGGAGTTTTGGAGTTTTCGAGATTTGGAGTTTCGGCGTTTTGGAGATTCGGAGTCTTGGAGTGTCGGAATTTTGTAGTTTTGTAGTTTTGGAGTGTCGGAGTTTTGGAGTGTTGGAGTTTTGGAGCTTTGGAGTTTTGGAGTTTTTGAGTTTTTTAGTTTTGGATTTTTGCACTTTTGGAGTTTTGGAGTTTTGGAGTTTCGGAGTTTCGGAGTTTTGGAGTTTCAGAGTTTTGGAGGTTCAGGGTTGTGGAGTTTCGGAATTTTTGAGTTTTGGAGTTTCGGAGTTTCGGAGTTTTGGAGAATTGCAGTTTTGGAGTTTTGGGGTTTTGGAGTTTCGAATTTTCAGAGTTTCGGATTTTTGGAGTTTTGGAGTTTCGGAGTTTCGGAGTTTTGGAGTTTCAGAGTTTTCGAGGTTCAGGGTTGTGGAGTTTCGGAATTTTTGAGTTTTGGAGTTTCGGAGTTTCGGATTTTTGGAGTTTTGGAGTTTCGGAGATTTGGAGTTTTGGCGTTTTGGAGATTCGGAATCTTGGAGTTTCGGAATTTTGTAGTTTTGTAGTTTTGGAGTGTCAGAGTTCTGGAGTGTTGGAGCTTTGGAGTTTTGGAGTTTATGAGTTTTTGAGTTTTGGATTTTTGCACTTTTGGAGTTTTGGAGTTTTGGAGTTTTGGAGTTTCGGAGTTTCGGAGTTTTGGAGTTTCAGAGTTTTGGAGGTTCAGGGTTGTGGAGTTTCGGAATTTTTGAGTATTGGAGTTCCGGAGTTTCGGAGTTTTGGAGAATTGCAGTTTTGGAATTTTTGTAGTTTTGAATTTTCAGAGTTTCGGATTTTTGGAGTTTTGGAGTTTCGGAGTTTCGGAGTTTTGAAGTTTCAGACTTTTCGAGGTTCAGGGTTGTGGAATTTCGGAATTTTTGAGTTTTGGAGTTTCGGAGTTCCGGAGTTTCGGAGTTTTGGAGTTTTGCAGTTTCGGAGTTTTGGAGTTTTGGAGTTTGCAGAGTTTTGGAGTTTCAGAGTTTTCGAGGTTCAGGGTTGTGGAGTTTCGGAATTTTTGAGTTTTGGAGTTTCGGAGTTTTGGAGTTTTGGTGTTTTGGAGCTTCGAATTTTCAGAGTTTCGGATTTTTGGAGTTTTGGAGTTCCGGAGATTTGGAGTTTCAGAGTTTTGGATGTTCAGGGTTGTGGAGTTTCGGAATTTTTGAGTTTTGGAGTTTCGGAGTTTTGGAGTTTCGGAGTTTCGGAGTTTTGGAGTTTCATAGTTTTCGAGGTTCAGGGTTGTGGAGTTTCGGAATTTTTGAGTTTCGGAGTTTCGGAGTTTTGGAGTTTTGGAGTTTCGAATTTTCAGTTTCGGATTTTTGGAGTTTTGGAGTTTCGGAGATTTGGAGTTTTGGCGTTTTGGAGATTCGGAATCTTGGAGTTTCGGAATTTTGTAGTTTTGTAGTTTTCGAGTGTCGGAGTTTTGGAGTGTTGGAGTTTTGGAGCTTTGGAGTTTTGGAGTTTTTGAGTTTTAGAGTTTTGGATTTTTGCACTTTTGGAGTTTTGGAGTTTCAGAGTTTTGGAGGTTCAGGGTTGTGGAGTTTCGGAATTTTTGAGTTTTGGAGTTTCGGAGTTTCGGAGGTTTGGAGTATTGCAGTTTTGGAGTTTTGGAGTTTCAGAGATTTGGAGTTTTGGTGTTTTGGAGCTTCGGAATCTTGGAGTTTCGGAATTTTGTAGTTTTGTAGTTTTGGAGTGTTGGAGCTTTGGAGCTTTGGAGTTTTGGAGTGTATGAGTTTTTGAGTTTTGGATTTTTGCACTTTTGGAGTTTTGGAGTTGTGGAGTTTCGGAGTTTCGGAGTTTTGGAGTTTCAGAGTTTTGGAGGTTCAGGGTTGTGGAGTTTCGGAATTTTTGAGTTTTGGAGTTTCGGAGTTTTGGAGTATTGCAGTTTTGGAATTTTGGAGTTTTGGAGTTTCGGAGACTTGGAGTTTTGGCGTTTTGGAGATTCGGAATCTTGGAGTTTCGGAATTTTGTATTGTTGTAGTTTTGGAGTGTCAGAGTTTTGGAGTGTTGCAGTTTTGGAGCTTTGGAGTTTTTGAGTTTTTAAGTTTTTGAGTTTTGGATTTTTGCACTTTTGGCGTTTTGGAGTTTTGGAGTTTCGGAGTTTCGGAGTTTTGGAGTTTCAGAGTTTTGAAGGTTCAGGGTTGTGGAGTTTCGGAATTTTTGAGTATTGGAGTTTCGGAGTTTCGGAGTTTTGGAGAATTGCAGTTTTGGAGTTTCGAATTTTCAGAGTTTCGGATTTTTGGGGTTTTGGAGTTTCGGAGTTTCGGAGTTATGGAGTTTCAGAGTTTTCGAGGTTCAGGGTTGTGGAGTTTCGGAATTTTTGAGTTTTGGAGTTTCGGAGTTTCGGAGTTTTGGAGTTTCGAATTTCCAGAGTTTCGGATTTTTGGAGTTTTGGAGTTTCGGAGATTTGGAGTTTTGGCGTTTTGGAGATTCGGAATCTTGGAGTTTCGGAATTTTGTAGTTTTGTAGTTTTCGAGTGTCGGAGTTTTGGAGTGTTGGAGTTTTGGAGCTTTGGAGTTTTGGAGTTTTTGAGTTTTGGAGTTTTGGATTTTTGCACTTTTGGAGTTTTGGAGTTTCAGAGTTTTGGAGGTTCAGGGTTGTGGAGTTTCGGAATTTTTTAGTTTTGGAGTTTCGGAGTTTCGGAGGTTTGGAGTATTGCAGTTTTGGAGTTTTGGAGTTTTGGAGTTTCAGAGATTTGGAGTTTTGGCTTTTTGGAGATTCGGAATCTTGGAGTTTCGGAATTTTGTAGTTTTGTAGTTTTGGAGTGTCAGAGTTTTGGAGTGTTGGAGCTTTGGAGTTTTGGAGTTTATGAGTTTTTGAGTTTTGGATTTTTGCACTTTTGGAGTTTTGGAGTTTTGGAGTTTTGGAGTCTCGGAGTTTCGGAGTTTTGGAGTTTCAGAGTTTTGGAGGTTCAGGGTTGTGGAATTTCGGAATTTTTGAGTATTGGAGTTTCGGAGTTTCGGAGTTTTGGAGAATTGCAGTTTTGGAATTTTTCGAGTTTCGAATTTTCAGTTTCGGATTTTTGGAGTTTTGGAGTTTCGGAGTTTCGGAGTTTTGGAGTTTCAGAGTTTTCGAGGTTCAGGGTTGTGGAGTTTCGGAATTTTTGTGTTTTGGAGTTTCAAAGTTTTGGAGTTTTGGAGTTTTGGAGTTTCGAATTTTCAGAGTTTGGGAGTTTTGGAGTTTCAGAGATTTGGAGTTTTGGAGATTCGGAGTTTCGGAGTTTTGGAGTTTCAGAGTTTCAGAGTTCTGGAGGTTCAGGGTTGTGGAGTTTCGGAATTTTTGAGTTTTGGAGTTTCGGAGTTTCGGAGTTTTGGAGTTTTGCGGTTTTGGAGTTTTGGAGTTTCGAATTTTCAGTTTCGGATTTTTGGAGTTTTGGAGTTTTCGAGATTTGGAGTTTCGGCGTTTTGGAGATTCGGAGTCTTGGAGTGTCGGAATTTTGTAGTTTTGTAGTTTTGGAGTGTCGGAGTTTTGGAGTGTTGGAGTTTTGGAGCTTTGGAGTTTTGGAGTTTTTGAGTTTTTTAGTTTTGGATTTTTGCACTTTTGGAGTTTTGGAGTTTTGGAGTTTCGGAGTTTCGGAGTTTTGGAGTTTCAGAGTTTTGGAGGTTCAGGGTTGTGGAGTTTCGGAATTTTTGAGTTTTGGAGTTTCGGAGTTTCGGAGTTTTGGAGAATTGCAGTTTTGGAGTTTTGGGGTTTTGGAGTTTCGAATTTTCAGAGTTTCGGATTTTTGGAGTTTTGGAGTTTCGGAGTTTCGGAGTTTTGGAGTTTCAGAGTTTTCGAGGTTCAGGGTTGTGGAGTTTCGGAATTTTTGAGTTTTGGAGTTTCGGAGTTTCGGATTTTTGGAGTTTTGGAGTTTCGGAGATTTGGAGTTTTGGCGTTTTGGAGATTCGGAATCTTGGAGTTTCGGAATTTTGTAGTTTTGTAGTTTTGGAGTGTCAGAGTTCTGGAGTGTTGGAGCTTTGGAGTTTTGGAGTTTATGAGTTTTTGAGTTTTGGATTTTTGCACTTTTGGAGTTTTGGAGTTTTGGAGTTTTGGAGTTTCGGAGTTTCGGAGTTTTGGAGTTTCAGAGTTTTGGAGGTTCAGGGTTGTGGAGTTTCGGAATTTTTGAGTATTGGAGTTCCGGAGTTTCGGAGTTTTGGAGAATTGCAGTTTTGGAATTTTTGTAGTTTTGAATTTTCAGAGTTTCGGATTTTTGGAGTTTTGGAGTTTCGGAGTTTCGGAGTTTTGAAGTTTCAGACTTTTCGAGGTTCAGGGTTGTGGAATTTCGGAATTTTTGAGTTTTGGAGTTTCGGAGTTCCGGAGTTTCGGAGTTTTGGAGTTTTGCAGTTTCGGAGTTTTGGAGTTTTGGAGTTTGCAGAGTTTTGGAGTTTCAGAGTTTTCGAGGTTCAGGGTTGTGGAGTTTCGGAATTTTTGAGTTTTGGAGTTTCGGAGTTTTGGAGTTTTGGTGTTTTGGAGCTTCGAATTTTCAGAGTTTCGGATTTTTGGAGTTTTGGAGTTCCGGAGATTTGGAGTTTCAGAGTTTTGGATGTTCAGGGTTGTGGAGTTTCGGAATTTTTGAGTTTTGGAGTTTCGGAGTTTTGGAGTTTCGGAGTTTCGGAGTTTTGGAGTTTCATAGTTTTCGAGGTTCAGGGTTGTGGAGTTTCGGAATTTTTGAGTTTCGGAGTTTCGGAGTTTTGGAGTTTTGGAGTTTCGAATTTTCAGTTTCGGATTTTTGGAGTTTTGGAGTTTCGGAGATTTGGAGTTTTGGCGTTTTGGAGATTCGGAATCTTGGAGTTTCGGAATTTTGTAGTTTTGTAGTTTTCGAGTGTCGGAGTTTTGGAGTGTTGGAGTTTTGGAGCTTTGGAGTTTTGGAGTTTTTGAGTTTTAGAGTTTTGGATTTTTGCACTTTTGGAGTTTTGGAGTTTCAGAGTTTTGGAGGTTCAGGGTTGTGGAGTTTCGGAATTTTTGAGTTTTGGAGTTTCGGAGTTTCGGAGGTTTGGAGTATTGCAGTTTTGGAGTTTTGGAGTTTCAGAGATTTGGAGTTTTGGTGTTTTGGAGCTTCGGAATCTTGGAGTTTCGGAATTTTGTAGTTTTGTAGTTTTGGAGTGTTGGAGCTTTGGAGCTTTGGAGTTTTGGAGTGTATGAGTTTTTGAGTTTTGGATTTTTGCACTTTTGGAGTTTTGGAGTTGTGGAGTTTCGGAGTTTCGGAGTTTTGGAGTTTCAGAGTTTTGGAGGTTCAGGGTTGTGGAGTTTCGGAATTTTTGAGTTTTGGAGTTTCGGAGTTTTGGAGTATTGCAGTTTTGGAATTTTGGAGTTTTGGAGTTTCGGAGACTTGGAGTTTTGGCGTTTTGGAGATTCGGAATCTTGGAGTTTCGGAATTTTGTATTGTTGTAGTTTTGGAGTGTCAGAGTTTTGGAGTGTTGCAGTTTTGGAGCTTTGGAGTTTTTGAGTTTTTAAGTTTTTGAGTTTTGGATTTTTGCACTTTTGGCGTTTTGGAGTTTTGGAGTTTCGGAGTTTCGGAGTTTTGGAGTTTCAGAGTTTTGAAGGTTCAGGGTTGTGGAGTTTCGGAATTTTTGAGTATTGGAGTTTCGGAGTTTCGGAGTTTTGGAGAATTGCAGTTTTGGAGTTTCGAATTTTCAGAGTTTCGGATTTTTGGGGTTTTGGAGTTTCGGAGTTTCGGAGTTATGGAGTTTCAGAGTTTTCGAGGTTCAGGGTTGTGGAGTTTCGGAATTTTTGAGTTTTGGAGTTTCGGAGTTTCGGAGTTTTGGAGTTTCGAATTTCCAGAGTTTCGGATTTTTGGAGTTTTGGAGTTTCGGAGATTTGGAGTTTTGGCGTTTTGGAGATTCGGAATCTTGGAGTTTCGGAATTTTGTAGTTTTGTAGTTTTCGAGTGTCGGAGTTTTGGAGTGTTGGAGTTTTGGAGCTTTGGAGTTTTGGAGTTTTTGAGTTTTGGAGTTTTGGATTTTTGCACTTTTGGAGTTTTGGAGTTTCAGAGTTTTGGAGGTTCAGGGTTGTGGAGTTTCGGAATTTTTTAGTTTTGGAGTTTCGGAGTTTCGGAGGTTTGGAGTATTGCAGTTTTGGAGTTTTGGAGTTTTGGAGTTTCAGAGATTTGGAGTTTTGGCTTTTTGGAGATTCGGAATCTTGGAGTTTCGGAATTTTGTAGTTTTGTAGTTTTGGAGTGTCAGAGTTTTGGAGTGTTGGAGCTTTGGAGTTTTGGAGTTTATGAGTTTTTGAGTTTTGGATTTTTGCACTTTTGGAGTTTTGGAGTTTTGGAGTTTTGGAGTCTCGGAGTTTCGGAGTTTTGGAGTTTCAGAGTTTTGGAGGTTCAGGGTTGTGGAATTTCGGAATTTTTGAGTATTGGAGTTTCGGAGTTTCGGAGTTTTGGAGAATTGCAGTTTTGGAATTTTTCGAGTTTCGAATTTTCAGTTTCGGATTTTTGGAGTTTTGGAGTTTCGGAGTTTCGGAGTTTTGGAGTTTCAGAGTTTTCGAGGTTCAGGGTTGTGGAGTTTCGGAATTTTTGTGTTTTGGAGTTTCAAAGTTTTGGAGTTTTGGAGTTTTGGAGTTTCGAATTTTCAGAGTTTGGGATTTTTGGAGTTTTGGAGTTTCACGGATTTGGAGTTTTGGCGTTTTTGAGATTCGGAATCTTGGAGTTTCGGAATTTTGTAGTTTTGTAGTTTTGGAGTGTCGGAGTTTTGGAGTGTTGGAGTTTTGGAGCTTTGGAGTTTTGGAGTTTTTGAGTTTTTGAGTTTTGGATTTTTGCACTTTTGGAGGTTTGGAGTTTTGGAGTTCTGGATTTTTGGAGCTTTGGAGGTATGGATTTTTGGATATTCAGGGTTTTGTTCCATAATTTTGTAGTTTTGGAGTTTTGGAGTGTCGGAGTTTCGAATTATTGGAGTTTTCGTGTTTTGGAATTTTTGATTTTTGGAGGTATGGATTTTTGGAGTTTCGGAGTTGTGGAGATTCGGGTTTGTGGAGTTTTGGAGTTTTGGAGTTTTGGATTTTTGCACTTTTGGAGTTTTGGAGTTTCGGAGTTTTGGAGATTAAGGTTTTTGGAGTTTCGGAATTTTTGAGTTTTGGAGTTTTGGAGTTTCGGAGTTCCGGAGTTTCGGAGTTTTGGAGTTTTGCAGTTTCGGAGTTTTGGAGTTTTGGAGTTTCGAATTTACAGAGTTTCGGATTTTCGGAGTTTTGGAGTTTCGGAGATTTGTAGTTTTGGCGTTTTGGAGATTCAGGGTCTTGGAGTTTCGGAATTTTGCAGTTTTGTAGTTATAGAGTGTCGGAGTTTTGGAGTGTTGGAGTTTTGGAATTTCGGAGTTTCGGAGTTTTGGAGTTTCAGAGTTTCAGAGTTCTGGAGGTTCAGGGTTGTGGAGTTTCGGAATTTTTGAGTTTTGGAGTTTCGGAGTTTCGGAGTTTTGGAGTATTGCAGTTTTGGAATTTTGGAGTTTTCGAATTTTCAGAGTTTCGGATTTTTGGAGTTTTGGAGTTTCGGAGATTTGGAGTTTTGGCGTTTTGGAGTTTCGAATTTTCAGAGTTTGGGATTTTTGGAGTTTTGGAGTTTCAGAGATTTGGAGTTTTGGCGTTTTGGAGTTTCGGAGTTTCGGAGTTTTGGAGTTTCAGAGTTTTGGAGGTTCAGGGTTGTGGAGTTTCGGAATTTTTGAGTATTGGAGTTTCGGAGTTTTGGAGTTTTGGAGAATTGCAGTTTTGGAGTTTTGGAGTTTCGAATTTTCAGAGTTTCGGATTTTTGGAGTTTTGGAGTTTCGGAGATTTGGAGTTTTGTGCGTTTTGGAGATTCGGAATCTTAGAGTTTCGGAATTTTGTAGTTTTGTAGTTTTCGAGTGTCGGAGTTTTGGAGTGTTGGAGTTTTGGAGCCTTGGAGTTTTGGAGTTTTTGAGTTTTGGAGTTTTGGATTTTTGCAAATTTGGAGTTTTGGAGTTTTGGAGTCTCAGAGTTTTGGAGGTTCAGGGTTGTGGAGTTTCGGAATTTTTGAGTTTTGGAGTTTCGGAGTTTCGGAGCTTTGGAGTATTGCAGTTTTGGAATTTTGGAGTTTTGGAGTTTCGAATTTTAAGAGTTTCGGATTTTTGGAGTTTTGGAGTTTCAGAGAATTGGAGTTTTAACGTTTTCGAGATTCGGAATCTTGGAGTTTCGGAATTTTGTAGTTTTGTAGTTTTGGAGTGTCGGAGTTTTGGAGTGTTGGAGTTTTGGAGCTTTGGAGCTTTGGAGTTTGGGAGTTTTTGAGTTTTTGAGTTTTGGATTTTTGCACTTTTTGAAATTTGGAGTTTTAGAGTTTTGGAGTTTTGGAGTTTCGGAGTTTTGGAGTTTCAGAGTTTTGGAGGTTCAGGGTTGTGGAGTTTCGGAATTTTTTAGTTTTGGAGTTTCGGAGTTTCGGAGGTTTGGAGTATTGCAGTTTTGGAGTTTTGGAGTTTTGGAGTTTCAGAGATTTGGAGTTTTGGCATTTTGGAGATTCGGAATCTTGGAGTTTCGGAATTTTGTAGTTTTGTAGTTTTGGAGTGTCAGAGTTTTGGAGTGTTGGAGCTTTGGAGTTTTGGAGTTTATGAGTTTTTGAGTTTTGGATTTTTGCACTTTTGGAGTTTTGGAGTTTTGGAGTTTTGGAGTCTCGGAGTTTCGGAGTTTTGGAGTTTCAGAGTTTTGGAGGTTCAGGGTTGTGGAATTTCGGAATTTTTGAGTATTGGAGTTTCGGAGTTTCGGAGTTTTGGAGAATTGCAGTTTTGGAATTTTTCGAGTTTCGAATTTTCAGTTTCGGATTTTTGGAGTTTTGGAGTTTCGGAGTTTCGGAGTTTTGGAGTTTCAGAGTTTTCGAGGTTCAGGGTTGTGGAGTTTCGGAATTTTTGTGTTTTGGAGTTTCAAAGTTTTGGAGTTTTGGAGTTTTGGAGTTTCGAATTTTCAGAGTTTGGGAGTTTTGGAGTTTCAGAGATTTGGAGTTTTGGAGATTCGGAATCTTGGAGTTTCGGAATTTTGTAGTTTTGTAGTTTTGGAGTGTCGGAGTTTTGGAGTGTTGGAGTTTTGGAGCTTTGGAGTTTTGGAGTTTTTGAGTTTTTGAGTTTTGGATTTTTGCACTTTTGGAGGTTTGGAGTTTTGGAGTTTTGGATTTTTGGAGCTTTGGAGGTATGGATTTTTGGATATTCAGGGTTTTGTTCCAGAATTTTGTAGTTTTGGAGTTTTGGAGTGTCGGAGTTTCGAATTATTGGAGTTTATGTGTTTTGGAATTTTTGATTTTTGGAGGTATGGATTTTTGGAGTTTCGGAGTTGTGGAGATTCGGGTTTGTGGAGTTTTGGAGTTTTGGAGTTTTGGATTTTTGCACTTTTGGAGTTTTGGAGTTTCGGAGTTTTGGAGATTCAGGGTTGTGTAGTTTCGGAATTTTTGAGTTTTGGAGTTTTGGAGTTTCGGAGTTCCGGAGTTTCGGAGTTTCGGAGTTTTGGAGTTTTGCAGTTTCGGAGTTTTGGAGTTTTGGAGTTTCGAATTTACAGAGTTTCGGATTTTCGGAGTTTTGGAGTTTCGGAGATTTGTAGTTTTGGCGTTTTGGAGATTCAGGGTCATGGAGTTTCGGAATTTTGCAGTTTTGTAGTTATAGAGTGTCGGAGTTTTGGAGTGTTGGAGTTTTGGAATTTCGGAGTTTCTGAGTTTTGGAGTTTCAGAGTTTCAGAGTTCTGGAGGTTCAGGGTTGTGGAGTTTCGGAATTTTTGAGTTTTGGAGTTTCGGAGTTTCGGAGTTTTGGAGTATTGCAGTTTTGGAATTTTGGAGTTTTGGAGTTTCGAATTTTCAGAGTTTCGGATTTTTGGAGTTTTGGAGTTTCGGAGATTTGGAGTTTTGGCGTTTTGGAGTTTCGAATTTTCAGAGTTTGGGATTTTTGGAGTTTTGGAGTTTCAGAGATTTGGAGTTTTGGCGTTTTGGAGTTTCGGAGTTTCGGAGTTTTGGAGTTTCAGAGTTTTGGAGGTTCAGGGTTGTGGAGTTTCGGAATTTTTGAGTATTGGAGTTTCGGAGTTTTGGAGTTTTGGAGAATTGCAGTTTTGGAGTTTTGGAGTTTCGAATTTTCAGAGTTTCGGATTTTTGGGGTTTTGGAGTTTCGGAGTTTCGGAGTTATGGAGTTTCAGAGTTTTCGAGGTTCAGGGTTGTGGAGTTTCGGAATTTTTGAGTTTTGGAGTTTCGGAGTTTCGGAGTTTTGGAGTTTCGAATTTCCAGAGTTTCGGATTTTTGGAGTTTTGGAGTTTCGGAGATTTGGAGTTTTGGCGTTTTGGAGATTCGGAATCTTGGAGTTTCGGAATTTTGTAGTTTTGTAGTTTTCTAGTGTCGGAGTTTTGGAGTGTTGGAGTTTTGGAGCTTTGGAGTTTTGGAGTTTTTGAGTTTTGGAGTTTTGGATTTTTGCACTTTTGGAGTTTTGGAGTTTCAGAGTTTTGGAGGTTCAGGGTTGTGGAGTTTCGGAATTTTTTAGTTTTGGAGTTTCGGAGTTTCGGAGGTTTGGAGTATTGCAGTTTTGGAGTTTTGGAGTTTTGGAGTTTCAGAGATTTGGAGTTTTGGCTTTTTGGAGATTCGGAATCTTGGAGTTTCGGAATTTTGTAGTTTTGTAGTTTTGGAGTGTCAGAGTTTTGGAGTGTTGGAGCTTTGGAGTTTTGGAGTTTATGATTTTTTGAGTTTTGGATTTTTGCACTTTTGGAGTTTTGGAGTTTTGGAGTTTTGGAGTCTCGGAGTTTCGGAGTTTTGGAGTTTCAGAGTTTTGGAGGTTCAGGGTTGTGGAATTTCGGAATTTTTGAGTATTGGAGTTTCGGAGTTTCGGAGTTTTGGAGAATTGCAGTTTTGGAATTTTTCGAGTTTCGAATTTTCAGTTTCGGATTTTTGGAGTTTTGGAGTTTCGGAGTTTCGGAGTTTTGGAGTTTCAGAGTTTTCGAGGTTCAGGGTTGTGGAGTTTCGGAATTTTTGTGTTTTGGAGTTTCAAAGTTTTGGAGTTTTGGAGTTTTGGAGTTTCGAATTTTCAGAGTTTGGGATTTTTGGAGTTTTGGAGTTTCACGGATTTGGAGTTTTGGCGTTTTTGAGATTCGGAATCTTGGAGTTTCGGAATTTTGTAGTTTTGTAGTTTTGGAGTGTCGGAGTTTTGGAGTGTTGGAGTTTTGGAGCTTTGGAGTTTTGGAGTTTTTGAGTTTTTGAGTTTTGGATTTTTGCACTTTTGGAGGTTTGGAGTTTTGGAGTTCTGGATTTTTGGAGCTTTGGAGGTATGGATTTTTGGATATTCAGGGTTTTGTTCCATAATTTTGTAGTTTTGGAGTTTTGGAGTGTCGGAGTTTCGAATTATTGGAGTTTTCGTGTTTTGGAATTTTTGATTTTTGGAGGTATGGATTTTTGGAGTTTCGGAGTTGTGGAGATTCGGGTTTGTGGAGTTTTGGAGTTTTGGAGTTTTGGATTTTTGCACTTTTGGAGTTTTGGAGTTTCGGAGTTTTGGAGATTAAGGTTTTTGGAGTTTCGGAATTTTTGAGTTTTGGAGTTTTGGAGTTTCGGAGTTCCGGAGTTTCGGAGTTTTGGAGTTTTGCAGTTTCGGAGTTTTGGAGTTTTGGAGTTTCGAATTTACAGAGTTTCGGATTTTCGGAGTTTTGGAGTTTCGGAGATTTGTAGTTTTGGCGTTTTGGAGATTCAGGGTCTTGGAGTTTCGGAATTTTGCAGTTTTGTAGTTATAGAGTGTCGGAGTTTTGGAGTGTTGGAGTTTTGGAATTTCGGAGTTTCGGAGTTTTGGAGTTTCAGAGTTTCAGAGTTCTGGAGGTTCAGGGTTGTGGAGTTTCGGAATTTTTGAGTTTTGGAGTTTCGGAGTTTCGGAGTTTTGGAGTATTGCAGTTTTGGAATTTTGGAGTTTTCGAATTTTCAGAGTTTCGGATTTTTGGAGTTTTGGAGTTTCGGAGATTTGGAGTTTTGGCGTTTTGGAGTTTCGAATTTTCAGAGTTTGGGATTTTTGGAGTTTTGGAGTTTCAGAGATTTGGAGTTTTGGCGTTTTGGAGTTTCGGAGTTTCGGAGTTTTGGAGTTTCAGAGTTTTGGAGGTTCAGGGTTGTGGAGTTTCGGAATTTTTGAGTATTGGAGTTTCGGAGTTTTGGAGTTTTGGAGAATTGCAGTTTTGGAGTTTTGGAGTTTCGAATTTTCAGAGTTTCGGATTTTTGGAGTTTTGGAGTTTCGGAGATTTGGAGTTTTGTGCGTTTTGGAGATTCGGAATCTTAGAGTTTCGGAATTTTGTAGTTTTGTAGTTTTCGAGTGTCGGAGTTTTGGAGTGTTGGAGTTTTGGAGCCTTGGAGTTTTGGAGTTTTTGAGTTTTGGAGTTTTGGATTTTTGCAAATTTGGAGTTTTGGAGTTTTGGAGTCTCAGAGTTTTGGAGGTTCAGGGTTGTGGAGTTTCGGAATTTTTGAGTTTTGGAGTTTCGGAGTTTCGGAGCTTTGGAGTATTGCAGTTTTGGAATTTTGGAGTTTTGGAGTTTCGAATTTTAAGAGTTTCGGATTTTTGGAGTTTTGGAGTTTCAGAGAATTGGAGTTTTAACGTTTTCGAGATTCGGAATCTTGGAGTTTCGGAATTTTGTAGTTTTGTAGTTTTGGAGTGTCGGAGTTTTGGAGTGTTGGAGTTTTGGAGCTTTGGAGCTTTGGAGTTTGGGAGTTTTTGAGTTTTTGAGTTTCGGATTTTTGCACTTTTTGAAATTTGGAGTTTTAGAGTTTTGGAGTTTTGGAGTTTCGGAGTTTTGGAGTTTCAGAGTTTTGGAGGTTCAGGGTTGTGGAGTTTCGGAATTTTTTAGTTTTGGAGTTTCGGAGTTTCGGAGGTTTGGAGTATTGCAGTTTTGGAGTTTTGGAGTTTTGGAGTTTCAGAGATTTGGAGTTTTGGCATTTTGGAGATTCGGAATCTTGGAGTTTCGGAATTTTGTAGTTTTGTAGTTTTGGAGTGTCAGAGTTTTGGAGTGTTGGAGCTTTGGAGTTTTGGAGTTTATGAGTTTTTGAGTTTTGGATTTTTGCACTTTTGGAGTTTTGGAGTTTTGGAGTTTTGGAGTCTCGGAGTTTCGGAGTTTTGGAGTTTCAGAGTTTTGGAGGTTCAGGGTTGTGGAATTTCGGAATTTTTGAGTATTGGAGTTTCGGAGTTTCGGAGTTTTGGAGAATTGCAGTTTTGGAATTTTTCGAGTTTCGAATTTTCAGTTTCGGATTTTTGGAGTTTTGGAGTTTCGGAGTTTCGGAGTTTTGGAGTTTCAGAGTTTTCGAGGTTCAGGGTTGTGGAGTTTCGGAATTTTTGTGTTTTGGAGTTTCAAAGTTTTGGAGTTTTGGAGTTTTGGAGTTTCGAATTTTCAGAGTTTGGGAGTTTTGGAGTTTCAGAGATTTGGAGTTTTGGAGATTCGGAATCTTGGAGTTTCGGAATTTTGTAGTTTTGTAGTTTTGGAGTGTCGGAGTTTTGGAGTGTTGGAGTTTTGGAGCTTTGGAGTTTTGGAGTTTTTGAGTTTTTGAGTTTTGGATTTTTGCACTTTTGGAGGTTTGGAGTTTTGGAGTTTTGGATTTTTGGAGCTTTGGAGGTATGGATTTTTGGATATTCAGGGTTTTGTTCCAGAATTTTGTAGTTTTGGAGTTTTGGAGTGTCGGAGTTTCGAATTATTGGAGTTTATGTGTTTTGGAATTTTTGATTTTTGGAGGTATGGATTTTTGGAGTTTCGGAGTTGTGGAGATTCGGGTTTGTGGAGTTTTGGAGTTTTGGAGTTTTGGATTTTTGCACTTTTGGAGTTTTGGAGTTTCGGAGTTTTGGAGATTCAGGGTTGTGTAGTTTCGGAATTTTTGAGTTTTGGAGTTTTGGAGTTTCGGAGTTCCGGAGTTTCGGAGTTTCGGAGTTTTGGAGTTTTGCAGTTTCGGAGTTTTGGAGTTTTGGAGTTTCGAATTTACAGAGTTTCGGATTTTCGGAGTTTTGGAGTTTCGGAGATTTGTAGTTTTGGCGTTTTGGAGATTCAGGGTCATGGAGTTTCGGAATTTTGCAGTTTTGTAGTTATAGAGTGTCGGAGTTTTGGAGTGTTGGAGTTTTGGAATTTCGGAGTTTCTGAGTTTTGGAGTTTCAGAGTTTCAGAGTTCTGGAGGTTCAGGGTTGTGGAGTTTCGGAATTTTTGAGTTTTGGAGTTTCGGAGTTTCGGAGTTTTGGAGTATTGCAGTTTTGGAATTTTGGAGTTTTGGAGTTTCGAATTTTCAGAGTTTCGGATTTTTGGAGTTTTGGAGTTTCGGAGATTTGGAGTTTTGGCGTTTTGGAGTTTCGAATTTTCAGAGTTTGGGATTTTTGGAGTTTTGGAGTTTCAGAGATTTGGAGTTTTGGCGTTTTGGAGTTTCGGAGTTTCGGAGTTTTGGAGTTTCAGAGTTTTGGAGGTTCAGGGTTGTGGAGTTTCGGAATTTTTGAGTATTGGAGTTTCGGAGTTTTGGAGTTTTGGAGAATTGCAGTTTTGGAGTTTTGGAGTTTCGAATTTTCAGAGTTTCGGATTTTTGGAGTTTTGGAGTTTCGGAGATTTGGAGTTTTGTGCGTTTTGGAGATTCGGAATCTTAGAGTTTCGGAATTTTGTAGTTTTGTAGTTTTCGAGTGTCGGAGTTTTGGAGTGTTGGAGTTTTGGAGCCTTGGAGTTTTGGAGTTTTTGAGTTTTTGAGTTTTGGATTTTTGCAAATTTGGAGTTTTGGAGTTTTGGAGTCTCAGAGTTTTGGAGGTTCAGGGTTGTGGAGTTTCGGAATTTTTGAGTTTTGGAGTTTCGGAGTTTCGGAGCTTTGGAGTATTGCAGTTTTGGAATTTTGGAGTTTTGGAGTTTCGAATTTTAAGAGTTTCGGATTTTTGGAGTTTTGGAGTTTCAGAGAATTGGAGTTTTAACGTTTTCGAGATTCGGAATCTTGGAGTTTCGGAACTTTGTAGTTTTGTAGTTTTGGAGTGTCGGAGTTTTGGAGTGTTGGAGTTTTGGAGCTTTGGAGCTTTGGAGTTTGGGAGTTTTTGAGTTTTTGAGTTTTGGATTTTTGCACTTTTTGAAATTTGGAGTTTTAGAGTTTTGGAGTTTTGGAGTTTCGGAGTTTTGGAGTTTCAGAGTTTTGGAGGTTCAGGGTTGTGGAGTTTCGGAATTTTTGAGTTTTAGAGTTTCGGAGTTTCGGAGTTTTGGAGCATTGCAGTTTTGGAGTTCTAGAGTTTTGGAGTTTGGAATTTTCAGAGTTTCGGATTTTTGGAGTTTTGGAGTTTCGGAGATTTGGAGTTTTGGCCTTTTGGAGATTCGGGGTCTTGGAGTTTCGGAATTTTGTAGTTTTGCAGTTTTGGAGTGTCGGAGGCTTGGAGTGTTGGAGTTTTGGAGTTTTGGAGTTCTGGAGTTTTGGAGTTTCGGAGTTTCGGAGTTTTGGAGTTTCAGAGTTTTGGAGGTTCAGGGTTGTGGAATTTCGGAATTTTTGAGTTTTGGAGTTTCGGAGTTTTGGAGTATTGCAGTTTTGGAATTTTGGAGTTTTGGAGTTTCGAATTTTCAGAGTTTCGGATTTTTGGAGTTTTGGAGTTTCGGAGATTTGGAGTTTTGGCGTTTTTGAGATTCGGAATCTTGGAGTTTCGGAATTTTGTAGTTTTGTAGTTTTGGAGTGTCACAGTTTTGGAGTGTTGGAGTTTTGGAGCTTTGGAGTTTTGGAGTTTTTGAGTTTTTGAGTTTTTGAGTTTTGGATTTTTGCACTTTTGGAGTTTTGGAGTTTTGGAGTTTCGGAGTTTCGGAGTTTTGGAGTTTCAGAGTTTTGGAGGTTCAGTGTTGTGGAGTTTCGGCATTTTTGAGTATTGGAGTTTCGGAGTTTCGGAGTTTTGGAGAATTGCAGTTTTGGAGTTTTGGAGTTTCGAATTTTCAGAGTTTCGGATTTTTGGAGTTTTGGAGTTTTGGAGTTTCGGAGTTTCGGAGTTTTGGAGTATTGCAGTTTTGGAGTTTTGGAGTTTTGGAGTTGCGAATGTTCAGAGTTTAGGATTTTTGGAGTTTTGGAGTTTTGGAGAATTGGACTTTTGGCGTTTTCGAGATTCGGAATCTTGGAGTTTCGGAATTTTGTAGTTTTGGAGTTTTGGAGTTTAGGAGTTTCGGAGTTTCGGAGTTTTGGAGTTTCAGAGTTTTGGAGATTCAGGGTTGTGGAGTGTCGGAATTTTTGAGTTTTGGAGTTTCGGAGTTTCGGAGTTTTGGAGTTTTGCAGTTTTGGAGTTTTGGTGTTCTGGAGTTTTGGAGTTTCGAATTTTCAGAGTTTCAAATTTTTGGAGTTTTGGAGTTTCGGAGATTTGGAATTTCGGCGTTTTGGGGATTCGGGGTCTTGGAGTTTCGGAATTTTGTAGTTTTGTGGTTTTGGAGTGTCGGAGTTTCGGAGTGTTGGAGTTTTGGAGTTTTAGAGTTTTAGAGTTTTGGAGTTTTGAAATTTTTGAGTTTCGGATTTTTGGAGTTTGGAGTTTTTAAGTTTTGGATTTTTGAGTTTTGGATTTTTGGATTTTTGGAGTTTTTGTGTTTTTGAGTTTTGGAGTTTTGGATTTTTGCACTTTTGGAGGTTTGGAGTTTTGGAGTTTTGGATTTTTGGAGCTTTGGAGGTATGGATTTTTGGATATTCAGGGTTTTGTTCCAGAATTTTGTAGTTTTGGAGTTTTGGAGTGTCGGAGTTTCGAATTATTGGAGTTTTCGTGTTTTGGAATTTTTGATTTTTGGAGGTATGGATTTTTGGAGTTTCGGAGTTGTGGAGATTCGGGTTTGTGGAGTTTTGGAGTTTTGGAGTTTTGGATTTTTGCACTTTTGGAGTTTTGGAGTTTCGGAGTTTTGGAGATTCAGGGTTGTGGAGTTTCGGAATTTTTGAGTTTTGGAGTTTTGGAGTTTCGGAGTTTCGGAGTTCCGGAGTTTCGGAGTTTCGGAGTTTTGGAGTTTTGCAGTTTCGGAGTTTTGGAGTTTTGGAGTTTCGAATTTACAGAGTTTCGGATTTACGGAGTTTTGGAGTTTCGGAGATTTGTAGTTTTGGCGTTTTGGAGATTCAGGGTCTTGGAGTTTCGGAATTTTGCAGTTTTGTAGTTTTGGAGTGTCGGAGTTTTGGAGTGTTGGAGTTTTGGAATTTCGGAGTTTCAGAGTTTCAGAGTTCTGGAGGTTCAGGGTTGTGGAGTTTCGGAATTTTTGAGTTTTGGAGTTTCGGAGTTTCGGAGTTTTGGAGTATTGCAGTTTTGGAATTTTGGCGTTTTGGAGTTTCGAATTTTCAGAGTTTCGGATTTTTGGAGTTTTGGAGTTTCGGAGATTTGGAGTTTTGGCGTTTTGGAGTTTCGAATTTTCAGAGTTTGGGATTTTTGGAGTTTTGGAGTTTCGGAGATTTGGAGTTTTGCCGTTTTGGAGTTTCGGAGTTTCGGAGTTTTGGAGTTTCAGAGTTTTGGAGGTTCAGGGTTGTGGAGTTTCGGAATTTTTGAGTATTGGAGTTTCGGAGTTTCGGAGTTCTGGAGAATTGCAGTTTTGGAGTTTCGAATTTTCAGAGTTTCGGATTTTTGGAGTTTTGGAGTTTCGGAGATTTGGAGTTTTGTGCGTTTTGGAGATTCGGAATCTTAGAGTTTCGGAATTTTGTAGTTTTGTAGTTTTCGAGTGTCGGAGTTTTGGAGTGTTGGAGTTTTGGAGCCTTGGAGTTTTGGAGTTTTTGAGTTTTGGAGTTTTGGATTTTTGCAAATTTGGAGTTTTGGAGTTTTGGAGTTTCGGAGTTTCGGAGTTTTGGAGTCTCAGAGTTTTGGAGGTTCAGGGTTGTGGAGTTTCGGAATTTTTGAGTTTTGGAGTTTCGGAGTTTCGGAGTTTTGGAGTATTGCTGTTTTGTGGTTTTGGAGTTTTGGAGTTGCGAATTTTCAGAGTTTAGGATTTTTGGAGTTTTGGAGTTTCGGAGATTTGGAGTTTTGGCCTTTTGGAGATTCGGGGTCTTGGATTTTCGGAGTGTTGGAGTTTTGGAGCTTTGGAGTTTTTGAGTTTTGGATTTTTGCACTTTTGGAGTTTTGGAGTTTTGGAGTTTCAGAGTTTTGGAGGTTCAGGGTTGTGGAGTTTCGGAATTTTTGAGTATTGGAGTTTCGGAGTTTCGGAGTTTTGGAGAATTGCAGTTTTGGAGTTTTGGAGTTTCGAATTTTCAGAGTATCGGATTTTTGGAGTTTTGGAGTTTCGGAGTTTTGGAGTTTCAGAGTTTTCGAGGTTCAGGGTTGTGGAGTTTCGGAATTTTTGAGTTTTGGAGTTTCGGAGTTTCGGAGTTTTGGAGTTTTGGAGTTTTGGAGATTTCGAGTTTTGGCGTTTTGGAGATTCGGAATCTTGGAGTTTCGGAATTTTGTTGTTTTGTAGTTTTCGAGTGTCGGAGTTTTGGAGTGTTGGAGTTTTGGAGCTTTGGAGTTTTGGAGTTCTTGAGTTTTGGAGTTTTGGATTTTTGCACTTTTGGAGTTTTGGAGTTTCAGAGTTTTGGAGGTTCAGGGTTGTGGAGTTTCGGAATTTTTGAGTTTTGGAGTTTCGGAGTTTCGGAGTTTTGGAGTATTGCAGTTTTGGAGTTTTGGAGTTTCAGAGATTTGGAGTTTTGGCGTTTTGGAGATTCGGAATCTTGGAGTTTCGGAATTTTGTATTGTTGTAGTTTTGGATGTCAGAGTTTTGGAGTGTTGGAGTTTTGGAGCTTTGGAGTTTTTGAGTTTTTAAGTTTTTGAGTTTTGGATTTTTGCACTTTTGGCGTTTTGGAGTTTTGGAGTTTCGGAGTTTCGGAGTTTTGGAGTTTCAGAGTTTTGGAGGTTCAGGGTTGTGGAATTTCGGAATTTTTGAGTTTTGGAGTTTCGGAGTTTCGGAGTTTGGGAGTTTCAGAGTTTTGGAGGTTCAGGGTCGTGGAGTTTCGGAATTTTTGAGTTTTGGAGTTTCGGAGTTTTGGAGCATTGCAGTTTTGGAGTTCTGGAGTTTTGGAGTTTGGAATTTTCAGAGTTTCGGATTTTTGGAGTTTTGGAGTTTCGGAGATTTGGAGTTTTGGCCTTTTGGAGATTCTTGGTCTTGGAGTTTCGGAATTTTGTAGTTTTGCAGTTTTGGAGTGTCGGAGGTTTGGAGTGTTGGAGTTTTGGAGTTTTGGAGTTCTGGAGTTTTGGAGTTTCGGAGTTTCGGAGTTTCGGAGTTTTGGAGTTTCAGAGTTTTGGAGGTTCAGGGTTGTGGAATTCCGGAATTTTTGAGTTTTGGAGTTTCGGAGTTTTGGAGTATTGCAGTTTTGGAATTTTGGAGTTTTGGAGTTTCGAATTTTCAGAGTTTCGGATTTTTGGAGTTTTGGAGTTTCGGAGATTTGGAGTTTTGCCCTTTTGGAGATTCGGGGTCTTGGAGTTTCGGAATTTTGTAGTTTTGCAGTTTTGGAGTGTCGGAGTTTTGGAGTTTCGGAGTTTCGGAGTTTTGGAGTTTTGGATTTTTGCACTTTTGGAGTTTTGGAGTTTTGGAGTTTCAGAGTTTTGGAGTTTCGGAGTTTTGGAGTTTCAGAGTTTTGGAGGTTCAGGGTTGTGGAGTTTCGGAATTTTTGAGTTTTGGAGTTTCGGAGTTTCGGAGTTTTGGAGTATTGCAGTTTTGGAATTTTGGAGTTTTGGAGTTTCGAATTTTCAGAGTTTCGGATTTTTGGAGTTTTGGAGTTTCGGAGATTTGGAGTTTTGGCGTTTTCGAGATTCGGAATCTTGGAGTTTCGGAATTTTGTAGTTTTGTAGTTTTGGAGTGTCAGAGTTTTGGAGTGTTGGAGTTTTGGAGCTTTGGAGTTTTGGAGTTTTTGAGTTTTTGAGTTTTTGAGTTTTGGATTTTGACACTTTTGGAGAATTGCAGTTTTGGAATTTTTGTAGTTTCGAATTTTCAGAGTTTCGGATTTTTGGAGTTTTGGAGTTTCGGAATTTTGCAGTTTTGTAGTTTTGGAGTGTCGGAGTTTTGGAGTGTTGGAGTTTTGGAGTTTCGGAGTTTCGGTGTTTCGGAGTTTTGGAGTTTCAGAGTTTCAGAGTTCTGGAGGTTCAGGGTTGTGGAGTTTCGGAATTTTTGAGTTTTGGAGTTTCGGAGTTTCGGAGTTTTGGAGTTTTGCGGTTTTGGAGTTTTGGAGTTTCGAATTTTCAGTTTCGGATTTTTGGAGTTTTGGAGTTTTCGAGATTTGGAGTTTCGGCGTTTTGGAGATTCGGAGTCTTGGAGTGTCGGAATTTTGTAGTTTTGTAGTTTTGGAGTGTCGGAGTTTTGGAGTGTTGGAGGTTTGGAGCTTTGGAGTTTTGGAGTTTTTGAGTTTTTTAGTTTTGGATTTTTGCACTTTTGGAGTTTTGGAGTTTTGGAGTTTCGGAGTTTCGGAGTTTTGGAGTTTCAGAGTTTTGGAGGTTCAGGGTTGTGGAGTTTCGGAATTTTTGAGTTTTGGAGTTTCGGAGTTTCGGAGTTTTGGAGAATTGCAGTTTTGGAGTTTTGGGGTTTTGGAGTTTCGAATTTTCAGAGTTTCGGATTTTTAGAGTTTTGGAGTTTCGGAGTTTCGGAGTTTTGGAGTTTCAGAGTTTTCGAGGTTCAGGGTTGTGGAGTTTCGGAATTTTTGAGTTTTGGAGTTTCGGAGTTTCGGAGTTTTGGAGTTTTGGAGTTTCGAATTTTCAGTTTCGGATTTTTGGAGTTTTGGAGTTTCGGAGATTTGGAGTTTTGGCGTTTTGGAGATTCGGAATCTTGGAGTTTCGGAATTTTGTAGTTTTGTAGTTTTGGAGTGTCAGAGTTCTGGAGTGTTGGAGCTTTGGAGTTTTGGAGTTTATGAGTTTTTGAGTTTTGGATTTTTGCACTTTTGGAGTTTTGGAGTTTTGGAGTTTTGGAGTTTCGGAGTTTTGGAGTTTCAGAGTTTTGGAGGTTCAGGGTTGTGGAGTTTCGGAATTTTTGAGTATTGGAGTTCCGGAGTTTCGCAGTTTTGGAGAATTGCAGTTTTGGAATTTTTGTAGTTTTGAATTTTCAGAGTTTCGGATTTTTGGAGTTTTGGAGTTTCGGAGTTTTGGAGTTTTGAAGTTTCAGACTTTTCGAGGTTCAGGGTTGTGGAATTTCGGAATTTTTGAGTTTTGGAGTTTCGGAGTTCCGGAGTTTCGGAGTTTTGGAGTTTTGCAGTTTCGGAGTTTTGGAGTTTGCAGAGTTTTGGAGTTTCAGAGTTTTCGAGGTTCAGGGTTGTGGAGTTTCGGAATTTTTGAGTTTTGGAGTTTCGGAGTTTTGGAGTTTTGGTGTTTTGGAGTTTCGAATTTTCAGAGTTTCGGATTTTTGGAGTTTTGGAGTTCCGGAGATTTGGAGTTTCAGAGTTTTGGATGTTCAGGGTTGTGGAGTTTCGGAATTTTTGAGTTTTGGAGTTTCGGAGTTTTGGAGTTTCGGAGTTTCGGAGTTTTGGAGTTTCATAGTTTTCGAGGTTCAGGGTTGTGGAGTTTCGGAATTTTTGAGTTTCGGAGTTTCGGAGTTTTGGAGTTTTGGAGTTTCGAATTTTCAGTTTCGGATTTTTGGAGTTTTGGAGTTTCGGAGATTTGGAGTTTTGGCGTTTTGGAGATTCGGAATCTTGGAGTTTCGGAATTTTGTAGTTTTGTAGTTTTCGAGTGTCGGAGTTTTGGAGTGTTGGAGTTTTGGAGCTTTGGAGTTTTGGAGTTTTTGAGTTTTAGAGTTTTGGATTTTTGCACTTTTGGAGTGTTGGAGTTTCAGAGTTTTGGAGGTTCAGGGTTGTGGAGTTTCGGAATTTTTGAGTTTTGGAGTTTCGGAGTTTCGGAGGTTTGGAGTATTGCAGTTTTGGAGTTTTGGAGTTTTGGAGTTTCAGAGATTTGGAGTTTTGGCGTTTTGGAGATTCGGAATCTTGGAGTTTCGGAATTTTGTAGTTTTGTAGTTTTGGAGTGTTGGAGCTTTGGAGTTTTGGAGTTTATGAGTTTTTGAGTTTTGGATTTTTGCACTTTTGGAGTTTTGGAGTTTTGGAGTTTTGGAGTTTCGGAGTTTCGGAGTTTTGGAGTTTCAGAGTTTTGGAGGTTCAGGGTTGTGGAATTTCGGAATTTTTGAGTATTGGAGTTTCGGAGTTTTAGAGTTTTAGAGTTTTGGAGTTTTGAAATTTTTGAGTTTCGGATTTTTGGAGTTTGGAGTTTTTAAGTTTTGGATTTTTGAGTTTTGGATTTTTGGATTTTTGGAGTTTTTGTGTTTTTGAGTTTTGGAGTTTTGGATTTTTGAACTTTTGGAGGTTTGGAGTTTTGGAGTTTTGGATTTTTGGAGCTTTGGAGGTATCGATTTTTGGATATTCAGCGTTTTGTTCCAGAATTTTGTAGTTTTGGAGTTTTGGAGTGTCGGAGTGTCGAATTATTGGAGTTTTCGAGTTTTGAAATTTTTGATTTTTGGAGGTATGGATTTTTGGAGTTTCGGAGTTGTGGAGATTCGGAGTTTTGGAGATTCAGGGTTGTGGAGTTTCGGAATTTTTGAGTTTTGGAGTTTTGGAGTTTCGGAGTTCCGGAGTTTCGGAGTTTTGGAGTTTTGCAGTTTCGGAGTTTTGGAGTTTTGGAGTTTCGGAGTTTCGGAGTTTTGGAGTTTCAGAGTTTTCGAGGTTCAGGGTTGTGGAGTTTCTGAATTTTTGAATTTTGGAGTTTCGGAGTTTCGGAGTTTTGGAGTTTTGGAGTTTCGAATTTACAGTTTCGGATTTTCGGAGTTTTGGAGTTTCAGAGATTTGGAGTTTTGGCGTTTTGGAGATTCGGGGTCTTGGAGTTTCGGAATTTTGCAGTTTTGTAGTTTTGGAGTGTCGGAGTTTTGGAGTGTTGGAGTTTTGGAGTTTCGGAGTTGTTTCAGAATTTCAGAGTTCTGGAGGTTCAGGGTTGTGGAGTGTCGGAATTTTTGAGTTTTGGAGTTTCGGAGTTTTGGAGTTTTGCGGTTTTGGAGGTTTGGAGTTTCGAATTTTCAGTTTCGGATTTTTGGAGTTTTGGAGTTTTCGAGATTTGGAGTTTCGGCGTTTTGGAGATTCGGAGTCTCGGAGTGTCGGAATTTTGTAGTTTTGTAGTTTTGGAGTGTTGGAGTTTTGTAGTTTTGGAGTTTTGGAGCTTTGGAGTTTTGGAGTTTTTGAGTTTTTGAGTTTTGGATTTTGACACTTTTGGAGTTTTGGAGTTTTGGAGTTTCGGAATTTTTGAGTTTTGGAGTTTCGGAGTTTTGGAGTTTTGGAGGTTCAGGGTTGTGGAGTTTCGGAATTTTTGAGTTTTGGAGTTTCGGAGTTTCGGAGTTTTGGAGTTTTGCAGTTTTGGAGTTGTGGAGTTTCGAATTTTCAGTTTCAGATTTTTGGAGTTTTGGAGTTTCGGAGATTTGGAGTTTCGGCGTTTTGGAGATTCGGAGTCTTGGAGTATCGGAATTTTGTAGTTTTGTAGTTTTGGAGTGTTGGAGTTTTGGAGCTTAGGAGTTTTGGAGTTTTTTAGTTTTTTAGTTTTGGATTTTTGCACTTTTGGAGTTTTGGAGTTATGGAGTTTCGGAGTTTCGGAGTTTTTGGAGTTTCAGAGTTTTGGAGGTTCAGGGTTGTGGAGTTTCGGAATTTTTGAGTATTGGAGTTCCGGAGTTTCGGAGTTTTGGAGAATTGCAGTTTTGGAATTTTTGTAGTTTCGAATTTTCAGAGTTTCGGATTTTTGGAGTTTTGGAGTTTCGGAATTTTGCAGTTTTGTAGTTTTGGAGTGTCGGAGTTTCGGAATTTTTGAGTTTTGGAGTTTCGGAGTTTCGGAGTTTTGGAGTTTTGCGGTTTTGGAGTTTTGGAGTTTCGAATTTTCAGTTTCGGATTTTTGGAGTTTTGGAGTTTTCGAGATTTGGAGTTTCGGCGTTTTGGAGATTCGGAGTCTTGGAGTGTCGGAATTTTGTAGTTTTGTAGTTTTGGAGTGTCGGAGTTTTGGAGTGTTGGAGTTATGGAGCTTTGGAGTTTTGGAGTTTTTGAGTTTTTTAGTTTTGGATTTTTGCACTTTTGGAGTTTTGGAGTTTTGGAGTTTCGGAGTTTCGGAGTTTTGGAGTTTCAGAGTTTTGGAGGTTCAGGGTTGTGGAGTTTCGGAATTCTTGAGTTTTGGAGTTTCGGAGTTTCGGAGTTTTGGAGAATTGCAGTTTTGGAGTTTTGGGGTTTTGGAGTTTCGAATTTTCAGAGTTTCGGATTTTTGGAGTTTTGGAGTTTCGGAGTTTCGGAGTTTTGGAGTTTCAGAGTTTTCGAGGTTCAGGGTTGTGGAGTTTCGGAATTTTTGAGTTTTGGAGTTTCGGAGTTTCGGAGTTTTGGAGTTTTGGAGTTTCGAATTTTCAGTTTCGGATTTTTGGAGTTTTGAGTTTCGGAGATTTGGAGTTTTGGCGTTTTGGAGATTCGGAATCTTGGAGTTTCGGAATTTTGTAGTTTTGTAGTTTTGGAGTGTCAGAGTTCTGGAGTGTTGGAGCTTTGGAGTTTTGGAGTTTATCAGTTTTTGAGTTTTGGATTTTTGCACTTTTGGAGTTTTGGAGTTTTGGAGTTTTGGAGTTTCGGAGTTTCGGAGTTTTGGAGTTTCAGAGTTTTGGAGGTTCAGGGTTGTGGAGTTTCGGAATTTTTGAGTATTGGAGTTCCGGAGTTTCGGAGTTTTGGAGAATTGCAGTTTTGGAATTTTTGTAGTTTTGAATTTTCAGAGTTTCGGATTTTTGGAGTTTTGGAGTTTCGGAGTTTCGGAGTTTTGAAGTTTTGGAGTTTTGCAGTTTCGGAGTTTTGGAGTTTTGGAGTTTGCAGAGTTTTGGAGTTTCAGAGTTTTCGAGGTTCAGGGTTGTGGAGTTTCGGAATTTTTGAGTTTTGGAGTTTCGGAGTTTTGGAGTTTTGGTGTTTTGGAGCTTCGAATTTTCAGAGTTTCGGATTTTTGGAGTTTTGGAGTTCCGGAGATTTGGAGTTTCAGAGTTTTGGATGTTCAGGGTTGTGGAGTTTCGGAATTTTTGAGTTTTGGAGTTTCGGAGTTTTGGAGTTTCGGAGTTTCGGAGTTTTGGAGTTTCATAGTTTTCGAGGTTCAGGGTTGTGGAGTTTCGGAATTTTTGAGTTTCGGAGTTTCGGAGTTTTGGAGTTTTGGAGTTTCGAATTTTCAGTTTCGGATTTTTGGAGTTTTGGAGTTTCGGAGATTTGGAGTTTTGGCGTTTTGGAGATTCGGAATCTTGGAGTTTCGGAATTTTGTAGTTTTGTAGTTTTCGAGTGTCGGAGTTTTGGAGTGTTGGAGTTTTGGAGCTTTGGAGTTTTGGAGTTTTTGAGTTTTAGAGTTTTGGATTTTTGCACTTTTGGAGTTTTGGAGTTTCAGAGTTTTGGAGGTTCAGGGTTGTGGAGTTTCGGAATTTTTGAGTTTTGGAGTTTCGGAGTTTCGGAGGTTTGGAGTATTGCAGTTTTGGAGTTTTGGAGTTTCAGAGATTTGGAGTTTTGGTGTTTTGGAGCTTCGGAATCTTGGAGTTTCGGAATTTTGTAGTTTTGTAGTTTTGGAGTGTTGGAGCTTTGGAGCTTTGGAGTTTTGGAGTTTATGAGTTTTTGAGTTTTGGATTTTTGCACTTTTGGAGTTTTGGAGTTTCGGAGTTTCGGAGTTTTGGAGTTTCAGAGTTTTGGAGGTTCAGGGTTGTGGAATTTCGGAATTTTTGAGTATTGGAGTTTCGGAGTATCGGAGTTTTGGAGAATTGCAGTTTTGGAATTTTTGGAGTTTCGAATTTTCAGAGTTTCGGATTTTTGGAGTTTTGGAGTTTCGGAGTTTCGGAGTTTTGGAGTTTCAGAGTTTTGGAGGTTTAGTGTTGTGGAGTTTCGGCATTTTTGAGTATTGGAGTTTCGGAGTTTTGGAGAATTGCAGTTTTCGAGTTTTGGAGTTTCGAATTTTCAGAGTTTCGGATTTTTGGAGTTTTGGAGTTTTGGAGTTTCGGAGTTTCGGAGTTTTGGAGTATTGCAGTTTTGAAGTTTTGGAGTTTTGGAGAATTGGAGTTTTGGAGTGTCGGAGTTTCGGAGTGTTGGAGTTTTGGAGTTTTAGAGTTTTAGAGTTTTGGAGTTTTGAAATTTTTGAGTTTCGGATTTTTGGAGTTTGGAGTTTTTAAGTTTTGGATTTTTGAGTTTTGGATTTTTGGATTTTTGGAGTTTTTGTGTTTTTGAGTTTTGGAGCTTTGGATTTTTGAACTTTTGGAGGTTTGGAGTTTTGGAGTTTTGGATTTTTGGAGCTTTGGAGGTATGGATTTTTGGATATTCAGGGTTTTGTTCCAGAATTTTGAAGTTTTGGAGTTTTGGAGTGTCGGAGTTTCGAATTATTGGAGTTTTCGAGTTTTGTAATTTTTGATTTTTGGAGGTATGGATTTTTGGAGTTTCGGAGTTGTGGAGATTCGGAGTTTTGGAGATTCAGGGTTGTGGAGTTTCGGAATTTTTGAGTTTTGGAGTTTTGGAGTTTCGGAGTTCCGGAGTTTCGGAGTTTTGGAGTTTAGCAGTTTCGGAGTTTTGGAGTTTTGGAGTTTCGGAGTTTCGGAGTTTTGGAGTTTCAGAGTTTTCGAGGTTCAGGGTTGTGGAGTTTCTGAATTTTTGAATTTTGGAGTTTCGGAGTTTTGGAGTTTCGAATTTACAGAGTTTCGGATTTTCGGAGTTTTGGAGTTTCAGAGATCTGGAGTTTTGGCGTTTTGGAGATTCGGGGTCTTGGAGTTTCGGAATTTTTCAGTTTTGTAGTTTTGGAGTGTCGGAGTTTTGGAGTGTTGGAGTTTCGGAGTTTCGGAGTTTCGGAGTTTTGGAGTTTCAGAGTTTCAGAGTTCTGGAGGTTCAGGGTTGTGGAGTGTCGGAATTTTTGAGTTTTGGAGTTTCGGAGTTTTGGAGTTTTGCGGTTTTGGAGTTTTGGAGTTTCGAATTTTCAGTTTCGTATTTTTGGAGTTTTGGAGTTTTCGAGATTTGGAGTTTCGGCGTTTTGGAGATTCGGAGTCTTGGAGTGTCGGAATTTTGTAGTTTTGTAGTTTTGGAGTGTTGGAGTTTTGTAGTTTTGGAGTGTCGGAGTTTTGGAGTGTTGGAGTTTTGGAGTTTTGGAGTTTCGGAGTTTCGGAGTTTCGGAGTTTTGGAGTTTCAGAGTTTCAGAGTTCTGGAGGTTCAGGGTTGTGGAGTTTCGGAATTTTTGAGTTTTGGAGTTTCGGAGTTTCGGAGTTTTGGAGTTTTGCAGTTTTGGAGTTGTGGAGTTTCGAATTTTCAGTTTCGGATTTTTGGAGTTTTGGAGTTTCGGAGATTTGGAGTTTCGGCGTTTTGGAGATTCGGAGTCTTGGAGTATCGGAATTTTGTAGTTTTGTAGTTTTGGAGTGTTGGAGTTTTGGAGCTTAGGAGTTTTGGAGTTTTTTAGTTTTTTAGTTTTGGATTTTTGCACTTTTGGAGTTTTGGAGTTATGGAGTTTCGGAGTTTCGGAGTTTTTGGAGTTTCAGAGTTTTGGAGGTTCAGGGTTGTGGAGTTTCGGAATTTTTGAGTTTTGGAGTTTCGGAGTTTTGGAGTTTTGGAGTTTTGGAGTTTCAGAGTTTTGGAGGTTCAGGCTTGTGGAGTTTCGGAATTTTTGAGTATTGGAGTTCCGGAGTTTCGGAGTTTTGGAGAATTGCAGTTTTGGAATTTTTGTAGTTTCGAATTTTCAGAGTTTCGGATTTTTGGAGTTTTGGAGTTTCGGAATTATGCAGTTTTGTAGTTTTGGAGTGTCGGAGTTTTGGAGTGTTGGAGTTTTGGAGTTTCGGAGTTTCGGAGTTTTGGAGTTTCAGAGTTTCAGAGTTCTGGAGGTTCAGGGTTGTGGAGTTTCGGAATTTTTGAGTTTTGGAGTTTCGGAGTTTCGGAGTTTTGGAGTTTCAGAGTTTTGGAGGTTCAGGGTTGTGGAGTTTCGGAATTTTTGAGTATTGGAGTTCTGGAGTTTCGGAGTTTTGGAGAATTGCAGTTTTGGAATTTTTGTAGTTTTGAATTTTCAGAGTTTCGGATTTTTGGAGTTTTGGAGTTTCGGAGTTTCGGAGTTTTGAAGTTTCAGACTTTTCGAGGTTCAGGGTTGTGGAATTTCGGAATTTTTGAGTTTTGGAGTTTCGGAGTTTTGGAGTTTTGCAGTTTCGGAGTTTTGGAGTTTTGGAGTTTGCAGAGTTTTGGAGTTTCAGAGTTTTCGAGGTTCAGGGTTGTGGAGTTTCGGAATTTTTGAGTTTTGGAGTTTCGGAGTTTTGGAGTTTTGGCGTTTTGGAGCTTCGAATTTTCAGAGTTTCGGATTTTTGGAGTTTTGGAGTTCCGGAGATTTGGAGTTTCAGAGTTTTGGATGTTCAGGGTTGTGGAGTTTCGGAATTTTTGAGTTTTGGAGTTTCGGAGTTTTGGAGTTTCGGAGTTTCGGAGTTTTGGAGTTTCATAGTTTTCGAGGTTCAGGGTTGTGGAGTTTCGGAATTTTTGAGTTTCGGAGTTTCGGAGTTTTGGAGTTTTGGAGTTTCGAATTTTCAGTTTCGGATTTTTGGAGTTTTGGAGTTTCGGAGATTTGGAGTTTTGGCGTTTTGGAGATTCGGAATCTTGGAGTTTCGGAATTTTGTAGTTTTGTAGTTTTCGAGTGTCGGAGTTTTGGAGTGTTGGAGTTTTGGAGCTTTGGAGTTTTGGAGTTTTTGAGTTTTAGAGTTTTGGATTTTTGCACTTTTGGAGTTTTGGAGTTTCAGAGTTTTGGAGGTTCAGGGTTGTGGAGTTTCGGAATTTTTGAGTTTTGGAGTTTCGGAGTTTCGGAGGTTTGGAGTATTGCAGTTTTGGAGTTTTGGAGTTTTGGAGTTTCAGAGATTTGGAGTTTTGGTGTTTTGGAGCTTCGGAATCTTGGAGTTTCGGAATTTTGTACTTTTGTAGTTTTGGAGTGTTGGAGCTTTGGAGCTTTGGAGTTTTGGAGTTTATGAGTTTTTGAGTTTTGGATTTTTGCACTTTTGGAGTTTTGGAGTTTTGGAGTTTCGGAGTTTCGGAGTTTTGGAGTTTCAGAGTTTTGGAGGTTCAGGGTTGTGGAATTTTGGAATTTTTGAGTATTGGAGTTTCGGAGTATCGGAGTTTTGGAGAATTGCAGTTTTGGAATTTTTGGAGTTTCGAATTTTCAGAGTTTCGGATTTTTGGAGTTTTGGAGTTTCAGAGATTTGGAGTTTTGGCGTTTTGGAGATTCGGAATCTTGGAGTTTCGGAATTTTGTAGTTTTGTAGTTTTGGAGTGTCAGAGTTTTGGAGTGTTGGAGTTTTGGAGCTTTGGAGTTTTGGAGTTTTTGAGTTTTGGAGTTTTGGATTTTTGCACTTTTGGAGTTTTGGAGATTTGGAGTTTTGGAGTTTCGGAGTTTCGGAGTTTTGGAGTTTCAGAGTTTTGGAGGTTCAGGGTTGTGGAGTTTCGGAATTTTTGAGTTTTGGAGTTTCGGAGTTTCGGAGTTTTGGAGTATTGCAGTTTTGGAATTTTGGAGTTTTGGAGTTTCGAATTTTCAGAGTTTCGGATTTTTGGAGTTTTGGAGTTTCGGAGGTTTGGAGTTTTGGCGTTTTTGAGATTCGGAATCTTGGAGTTTCGGAATTTTGTAGTTTTGTAGTTTTGGAGTGTCACAGTTTTTGAGTGTTGGAGTTTTGGAGCTTTGGAGTTTCGTAGTTTCGGAGTTTTGGAGTTTCAGAGTTTTGGAGGTTTAGTGTTGTGGAGTTTCGGCATTTTTGAGTATTGGAGTTTCGGAGTTTTGGAGAATTGCAGTTTTCGAGTTTTGGAGTTTCGAATTTTCAGAGTTTCGGATTTTTGGAGTTTTGGAGTTTTGGAGTTTCGGAGTTTCGGAGTTTTGGAGTATTGCAGTTTTGAAGTTTTGGAGTTTTGGAGAATTGGAGTTTTGGAGTGTCGGAGTTTCGGAGTGTTGGAGTTTTGGAGTTTTAGAGTTTTAGAGTTTTGGAGTTTTGAAATTTTTGAGTTTCGGATTTTTGGAGTTTGGAGTTTTTAAGTTTTGGATTTTTGAGTTTTGGATTTTTGGATTTTTGGAGTTTTTGTGTTTTTGAGTTTTGGAGCTTTGGATTTTTGAACTTTTGGAGGTTTGGAGTTTTGGAGTTTTGGATTTTTGGAGCTTTGGAGGTATGGATTTTTGGATATTCAGGGTTTTGTTCCAGAATTTTGAAGTTTTGGAGTTTTGGAGTGTCGGAGTTTCGAATTATTGGAGTTTTCGAGTTTTGTAATTTTTGATTTTTGGAGGTATGGATTTTTGGAGTTTCGGAGTTGTGGAGATTCGGAGTTTTGGAGATTCAGGGTTGTGGAGTTTCGGAATTTTTGAGTTTTGGAGTTTTGGAGTTTCGGAGTTCCGGAGTTTCGGAGTTTTGGAGTTTAGCAGTTTCGGAGTTTTGGAGTTTTGGAGTTTCGGAGTTTCGGAGTTTTGGAGTTTCAGAGTTTTCGAGGTTCAGGGTTGTGGAGTTTCTGAATTTTTGAATTTTGGAGTTTCGGAGTTTTGGAGTTTCGAATTTACAGAGTTTCGGATTTTCGGAGTTTTGGAGTTTCAGAGATCTGGAGTTTTGGCGTTTTGGAGATTCGGGGTCTTGGAGTTTCGGAATTTTGCAGTTTTGTAGTTTTGGAGTGTCGGAGTTTTGGAGTGTTGGAGTTTCGGAGTTTCGGAGTTTCGGAGTTTTGGAGTTTCAGAGTTCTGGAGGTTCAGGGTTGTGGAGTGTCGGAATTTTTGAGTTTTGGAGTTTCGGAGTTTTGGAGTTTTGCGGTTTTGGAGTTTTGGAGTTTCGAATTTTCAGTTTCGTATTTTTGGAGTTTTGGAGTTTTCGAGATTTGGAGTTTCGGCGTTTTGGAGATTCGGAGTCTTGGAGTGTCGGAATTTTGTAGTTTTGTAGTTTTGGAGTGTTGGAGTTTTGTAGTTTTGGAGTGTCGGAGTTTTGGAGTGTTGGAGTTTTGGAGTTTTGGAGTTTCGGAGTTTCGGAGTTTCGGAGTTTTGGAGTTTCAGAGTTTCAGAGTTCTGGAGGTTCAGGGTTGTGGAGTTTCGGAATTTTTGAGTTTTGGAGTTTCGGAGTTTCGGAGTTTTGGAGTTTTGCAGTTTTGGAGTTGTGGAGTTTCGAATTTTCAGTTTCGGATTTTTGGAGTTTTGGAGTTTCGGAGATTTGGAGTTTCGGCGTTTTGGAGATTCGGAGTCTTGGAGTATCGGAATTTTGTAGTTTTGTAGTTTTGGAGTGTTGGAGTTTTGGAGCTTAGGAGTTTTGGAGTTTTTTAGTTTTTTAGTTTTGGATTTTTGCACTTTTGGAGTTTTGGAGTTATGGAGTTTCGGAGTTTCGGAGTTTTTGGAGTTTCAGAGTTTTGGAGGTTCAGGGTTGTGGAGTTTCGGAATTTTTGAGTTTTGGAGTTTCGGAGTTTTGGAGTTTTGGAGTTTTGGAGTTTCAGAGTTTTGGAGGTTCAGGCTTGTGGAGTTTCGGAATTTTTGAGTATTGGAGTTCCGGAGTTTCGGAGTTTTGGAGAATTGCAGTTTTGGAATTTTTGTAGTTTCGAATTTTCAGAGTTTCGGATTTTTGGAGTTTTGGAGTTTCGGAATTATGCAGTTTTGTAGTTTTGGAGTGTCGGAGTTTTGGAGTGTTGGAGTTTTGGAGTTTCGGAGTTTCGGAGTTTTGGAGTTTCAGAGTTTCAGAGTTCTGGAGGTTCAGGGTTGTGGAGTTTCGGAATTTTTGAGTTTTGGAGTTTCGGAGTTTCGGAGTTTTGGAGTTTCAGAGTTTCAGAGTTCTGGAGGTTCAGGGTTGTGGAGTGTCGGAATTTTTGAGTTTTGGAGTTTCGGAGTTTTGGAGTTTTGCGGTTTTGGAGTTTTGGAGTTTCGAATTTTCAGTTTCGTATTTTTGGAGTTTTGGAGTTTTCGAGATTTGGAGTTTCGGCGTTTTGGAGATTCGGAGTCTTGGAGTGTCGGAATTTTGTAGTTTTGTAGTTTTGGAGTGTTGGAGTTTTGTAGTTTTGGAGTGTCGGAGTTTTGGAGTGTTGGAGTTTTGGAGTTTTGGAGTTTCGGAGTTTCGGAGTTTCGGAGTTTTGGAGTTTCAGAGTTTCAGAGTTCTGGAGGTTCAGGGTTGTGGAGTTTCGGAATTTTTGAGTTTTGGAGTTTCGGAGTTTCGGAGTTTTGGAGTTTTGCAGTTTTGGAGTTGTGGAGTTTCGAATTTTCAGTTTCGGATTTTTGGAGTTTTGGAGTTTCGGAGATTTGGAGTTTCGGCGTTTTGGAGATTCGGAGTCTTGGAGTATCGGAATTTTGTAGTTTTGTAGTTTTGGAGTGTTGGAGTTTTGGAGCTTAGGAGTTTTGGAGTTTTTTAGTTTTTTAGTTTTGGATTTTTGCACTTTTGGAGTTTTGGAGTTATGGAGTTTCGGAGTTTCGGAGTTTTTGGAGTTTCAGAGTTTTGGAGGTTCAGGGTTGTGGAGTTTCGGAATTTTTGAGTTTTGGAGTTTCGGAGTTTTGGAGTTTTGGAGTTTTGGAGTTTCAGAGTTTTGGAGGTTCAGGCTTGTGGAGTTTCGGAATTTTTGAGTATTGGAGTTCCGGAGTTTCGGAGTTTTGGAGAATTGCAGTTTTGGAATTTTTGTAGTTTCGAATTTTCAGAGTTTCGGATTTTTGGAGTTTTGGAGTTTCGGAATTATGCAGTTTTGTAGTTTTGGAGTGTCGGAGTTTTGGAGTGTTGGAGTTTTGGAGTTTCGGAGTTTCGGAGTTTTGGAGTTTCAGAGTTTCAGAGTTCTGGAGGTTCAGGGTTGTGGAGTTTCGGAATTTTTGAGTTTTGGAGTTTCGGAGTTTCGGAGTTTTGGAGTTTCAGAGTTTTGGAGGTTCAGGGTTGTGGAGTTTCGGAATTTTTGAGTATTGGAGTTCTGGAGTTTCGGAGTTTTGGAGAATTGCAGTTTTGGAATTTTTGTAGTTTTGAATTTTCAGAGTTTCGGATTTTTGGAGTTTTGGAGTTTCGGAGTTTCGGAGTTTTGAAGTTTCAGACTTTTCGAGGTTCAGGGTTGTGGAATTTCGGAATTTTTGAGTTTTGGAGTTTCGGAGTTTTGGAGTTTTGCAGTTTCGGAGTTTTGGAGTTTTGGAGTTTGCAGAGTTTTGGAGTTTCAGAGTTTTCGAGGTTCAGGGTTGTGGAGTTTCGGAATTTTTGAGTTTTGGAGTTTCGGAGTTTTGGAGTTTTGGCGTTTTGGAGCTTCGAATTTTCAGAGTTTCGGATTTTTGGAGTTTTGGAGTTCCGGAGATTTGGAGTTTCAGAGTTTTGGATGTTCAGGGTTGTGGAGTTTCGGAATTTTTGAGTTTTGGAGTTTCGGAGTTTTGGAGTTTCGGAGTTTCGGAGTTTTGGAGTTTCATAGTTTTCGAGGTTCAGGGTTGTGGAGTTTCGGAATTTTTGAGTTTCGGAGTTTCGGAGTTTTGGAGTTTTGGAGTTTCGAATTTTCAGTTTCGGATTTTTGGAGTTTTGGAGTTTCGGAGATTTGGAGTTTTGGCGTTTTGGAGATTCGGAATCTTGGAGTTTCGGAATTTTGTAGTTTTGTAGTTTTCGAGTGTCGGAGTTTTGGAGTGTTGGAGTTTTGGAGCTTTGGAGTTTTGGAGTTTTTGAGTTTTAGAGTTTTGGATTTTTGCACTTTTGGAGTTTTGGAGTTTCAGAGTTTTGGAGGTTCAGGGTTGTGGAGTTTCGGAATTTTTGAGTTTTGGAGTTTCGGAGTTTCGGAGGTTTGGAGTATTGCAGTTTTGGAGTTTTGGAGTTTTGGAGTTTCAGAGATTTGGAGTTTTGGTGTTTTGGAGCTTCGGAATCTTGGAGTTTCGGAATTTTGTACTTTTGTAGTTTTGGAGTGTTGGAGCTTTGGAGCTTTGGAGTTTTGGAGTTTATGAGTTTTTGAGTTTTGGATTTTTGCACTTTTGGAGTTTTGGAGTTTTGGAGTTTCGGAGTTTCGGAATTTTGGAGTTTCAGAGTTTTGGAGGTTCAGGGTTGTGGAATTTCGGAATTTTTGAGTATTGGAGTTTCGGAGTATCGGAGTTTTGGAGAATTGCAGTTTTGGAATTTTTGGAGTTTCGAATTTTCAGAGTTTCGGATTTTTGGAGTTTTGGAGTTTCAGAGATTTGGAGTTTTGGCGTTTTGGAGATTCGGAATCTTGGAGTTTCGGAATTTTGTAGTTTTGTAGTTTTGGAGTGTCAGAGTTTTGGAGTGTTGGAGTTTTGGAGCTTTGGAGTTTTGGAGTTTTTGAGTTTTGGAGTTTTGGATTTTTGCACTTTTGGAGTTTTGGAGTTTTGGAGTTTCGGAGTTTCGGAGTTTCGGAGTTTTGGAG
Source organism: Amblyomma mixtum (assembly GCF_055824585.1). Lineage (NCBI taxonomy): Eukaryota > Metazoa > Arthropoda > Arachnida > Ixodida > Ixodidae > Amblyomma > Amblyomma mixtum. The sequence continues at coordinate 111,765,782 of NC_143012.1, read as the reverse complement.
TTTCAGAGTTTTGGAGGTTCAGGGTTGTGGAGTTTCGGAATTTTTGAGTTTTGGAGTTTCGGAGTTTCGGAGTTTTGGAGTATTGCAGTTTTGGAATTTTGGAGTTTTGGAGTTTCGAATTTTCAGAGTTTCGGATTTTTGGAGTTTTGGAGTTTCGGAGGTTTGGAGTTTTGGCGTTTTTGAGATTCGGAAACTTGGAGTTTCGGAATTTTGTAGTTTTGTAGTTTTGGAGTGTCACAGTTTTTGAGTGTTGGAGTTTTGGAGCTTTGGAGTTTCGTAGTTTCGGAGTTTTGGAGTTTCAGAGTTTTGGAGGTTTAGTGTTGTGGAGTTTCGGCATTTTTGAGTATTGGAGTTTCGGAGTTTTGGAGAATTGCAGTTTTCGAGTTTTGGAGTTTCGAATTTTCAGAGTTTCGGATTTTTGGAGTTTTGGAGTTTTGGAGTTTCGGAGTTTCGGAGTTTTGGAGTATTGCAGTTTTGAAGTTTTGGAGTTTTGGAGAATTGGAGTTTTGGAGTGTCGGAGTTTCGGAGTGTTGGAGTTTTGGAGTTTTAGAGTTTTAGAGTTTTGGAGTTTTGAAATTTTTGAGTTTCGGATTTTTGGAGTTTGGAGTTTTTAAGTTTTGGATTTTTGAGTTTTGGATTTTTGGATTTTTGGAGTTTTTGTGTTTTTGAGTTTTGGAGCTTTGGATTTTTGAACTTTTGGAGGTTTGGAGTTTTGGAGTTTTGGATTTTTGGAGCTTTGGAGGTATGGATTTTTGGATATTCAGGGTTTTGTTCCAGAATTTTGAAGTTTTGGAGTTTTGGAGTGTCGGAGTTTCGAATTATTGGAGTTTTCGAGTTTTGTAATTTTTGATTTTTGGAGGTATGGATTTTTGGAGTTTCGGAGTTGTGGAGATTCGGAGTTTTGGAGATTCAGGGTTGTGGAGTTTCGGAATTTTTGAGTTTTGGAGTTTTGGAGTTTCGGAGTTCCGGAGTTTCGGAGTTTTGGAGTTTAGCAGTTTCGGAGTTTTGGAGTTTTGGAGTTTCGGAGTTTCGGAGTTTTGGAGTTTCAGAGTTTTCGAGGTTCAGGGTTGTGGAGTTTCTGAATTTTTGAATTTTGGAGTTTCGGAGTTTTGGAGTTTCGAATTTACAGAGTTTCGGATTTTCGGAGTTTTGGAGTTTCAGAGATCTGGAGTTTTGGCGTTTTGGAGATTCGGGGTCTTGGAGTTTCGGAATTTTGCAGTTTTGTAGTTTTGGAGTGTCGGAGTTTTGGAGTGTTGGAGTTTCGGAGTTTCGGAGTTTCGGAGTTTTGGAGTTTCAGAGTTTCAGAGTTCTGGAGGTTCAGGGTTGTGGAGTGTCGGAATTTTTGAGTTTTGGAGTTTCGGAGTTTTGGAGTTTTGCGGTTTTGGAGTTTTGGAGTTTCGAATTTTCAGTTTCGTATTTTTGGAGTTTTGGAGTTTTCGAGATTTGGAGTTTCGGCGTTTTGGAGATTCGGAGTCTTGGAGTGTCGGAATTTTGTAGTTTTGTAGTTTTGGAGTGTTGGAGTTTTGTAGTTTTGGAGTGTCGGAGTTTTGGAGTGTTGGAGTTTTGGAGTTTTGGAGTTTCGGAGTTTCGGAGTTTCGGAGTTTTGGAGTTTCAGAGTTTCAGAGTTCTGGAGGTTCAGGGTTGTGGAGTTTCGGAATTTTTGAGTTTTGGAGTTTCGGAGTTTCGGAGTTTTGGAGTTTTGCAGTTTTGGAGTTGTGGAGTTTCGAATTTTCAGTTTCGGATTTTTGGAGTTTTGGAGTTTCGGAGATTTGGAGTTTCGGCGTTTTGGAGATTCGGAGTCTTGGAGTATCGGAATTTTGTAGTTTTGTAGTTTTGGAGTGTTGGAGTTTTGGAGCTTAGGAGTTTTGGAGTTTTTTAGTTTTTTAGTTTTGGATTTTTGCACTTTTGGAGTTTTGGAGTTATGGAGTTTCGGAGTTTCGGAGTTTTTGGAGTTTCAGAGTTTTGGAGGTTCAGGGTTGTGGAGTTTCGGAATTTTTGAGTTTTGGAGTTTCGGAGTTTTGGAGTTTTGGAGTTTTGGAGTTTCAGAGTTTTGGAGGTTCAGGCTTGTGGAGTTTCGGAATTTTTGAGTATTGGAGTTCCGGAGTTTCGGAGTTTTGGAGAATTGCAGTTTTGGAATTTTTGTAGTTTCGAATTTTCAGAGTTTCGGATTTTTGGAGTTTTGGAGTTTCGGAATTATGCAGTTTTGTAGTTTTGGAGTGTCGGAGTTTTGGAGTGTTGGAGTTTTGGAGTTTCGGAGTTTCGGAGTTTTGGAGTTTCAGAGTTTCAGAGTTCTGGAGGTTCAGGGTTGTGGAGTTTCGGAATTTTTGAGTTTTGGAGTTTCGGAGTTTCGGAGTTTTGGAGTTTCAGAGTTTTGGAGGTTCAGGGTTGTGGAGTTTCGGAATTTTTGAGTATTGGAGTTCCGGAGTTTCGGAGTTTTGGAGAATTGCAGTTTTGGAATTTTTGTAGTTTTGAATTTTCAGAGTTTCGGATTTTTGGAGTTTTGGAGTTTCGGAGTTTCGGAGTTTTGAAGTTTCAGACTTTTCGAGGTTCAGGGTTGTGGAATTTCGGAATTTTTGAGTTTTGGAGTTTCGGAGTTCCGGAGTTTCGGAGTTTTGGAGTTTTGCAGTTTCGGAGTTTTGGAGTTTTGGAGTTTGCAGAGTTTTGGAGTTTCAGAGTTTTCGAGGTTCAGGGTTGTGGAGTTTCGGAATTTTTGAGTTTTGGAGTTTCGGAGTTTTGGAGTTTTGGCGTTTTGGAGCTTCGAATTTTCAGAGTTTCGGATTTTTGGAGTTTTGGAGTTCCGGAGATTTGGAGTTTCAGAGTTTTGGATGTTCAGGGTTGTGGAGTTTCGGAATTTTTGAGTTTTGGAGTTTCGGAGTTTTGGAGTTTCGGAGTTTCGGAGTTTTGGAGTTTCATAGTTTTCGAGGTTCAGGGTTGTGGAGTTTCGGAATTTTTGAGTTTCGGAGTTTCGGAGTTTTGGAGTTTTGGAGTTTCGAATTTTCAGTTTCGGATTTTTGGAGTTTTGGAGTTTCGGAGATTTGGAGTTTTGGCGTTTTGGAGATTCGGAATCTTGGAGTTTCGGAATTTTGTAGTTTTGTAGTTTTCGAGTGTCGGAGTTTTGGAGTGTTGGAGTTTTGGAGCTTTGGAGTTTTGGAGTTTTTGAGTTTTAGAGTTTTGGATTTTTGCACTTTTGGAGTTTTGGAGTTTCAGAGTTTTGGAGGTTCAGGGTTGTGGAGTTTCGGAATTTTTGAGTTTTGGAGTTTCGGAGTTTCGGAGGTTTGGAGTATTGCAGTTTTGGAGTTTTGGAGTTTTGGAGTTTCAGAGATTTGGAGTTTTGGTGTTTTGGAGCTTCGGAATCTTGGAGTTTCGGAATTTTGTACTTTTGTAGTTTTGGAGTGTTGGAGCTTTGGAGCTTTGGAGTTTTGGAGTTTATGAGTTTTTGAGTTTTGGATTTTTGCACTTTTGGAGTTTTGGAGTTTTGGAGTTTCGGAGTTTCGGAGTTTTGGAGTTTCAGAGTTTTGGAGGTTCAGGGTTGTGGAATTTCGGAATTTTTGAGTATTGGAGTTTCGGAGTATCGGAGTTTTGGAGAATTGCAGTTTTGGAATTTTTGGAGTTTCGAATTTTCAGAGTTTCGGATTTTTGGAGTTTTGGAGTTTCAGAGATTTGGAGTTTTGGCGTTTTGGAGATTCGGAATCTTGGAGTTTCGGAATTTTGTAGTTTTGTAGTTTTGGAGTGTCAGAGTTTTGGAGTGTTGGAGTTTTGGAGCTTTGGAGTTTTGGAGTTTTTGAGTTTTGGAGTTTTGGATTTTTGCACTTTTGGAGTTTTGGAGTTTTGGAGTTTCGGAGTTTCGGAGTTTCGGAGTTTTGGAGTTTCAGAGTTTTGGAGGTTCAGGGTTGTGGAGTTTCGGAATTTTTGAGTTTTGGAGTTTCGGAGTTTCGGAGTTTTGGAGTATTGCAGTTTTGGAATTTTGGAGTTTTGGAGTTTCGAATTTTCAGAGTTTCGGATTTTTGGAGTTTTGGAGTTTCGGAGGTTTGGAGTTTTGGCGTTTTTGAGATTCGGAATCTTGGAGTTTCGGAATTTTGTAGTTTTGTAGTTTTGGAGTGTCACAGTTTTTGAGTGTTGGAGTTTTGGAGCTTTGGAGTTTCGTAGTTTCGGAGTTTTGGAGTTTCAGAGTTTTGGAGGTTTAGTGTTGTGGAGTTTCGGCATTTTTGAGTATTGGAGTTTCGGAGTTTTGGAGAATTGCAGTTTTGGAGTTTTGGAGTTTCGAATTTTCAGAGTTTCGGATTTTTGGAGTTTTGGAGTTTTGGAGTTTCGGAGTTTCGGAGTTTTGGAGTATTGCAGTTTTGGAGTTTTGGAGTTTTGGAGAATTGGAGTTTTGGAGTGTCGGAGTTTCGGAGTGTTGGAGTTTTGGAGTTTTAGAGTTTTAGAGTTTTGGAGTTTTGAAATTTTTGTGTTTCGGATTTTTGGAGTTTGGAGTTTTTAAGTTTTGGATTTTTGAGTTTTGGATTTTTGGATTTTTGGAGTTTTTGTGTTGTTGAGTTTTGGAGCTTTGGATTTTTGAACTTTTGGAGGTTTGGAGTTTTGGAGTTTTGGATTTTTGGAGCTTTGGAGGTATGGATTTTTGGATATTCAGGGTTTTGTTCCAGAATTTTGTAGTTTTGGAGTTTTGGAGTGTCGGAGTTTCGAATTATTGGAGTTTTCGAGTTTTGTAATTTTTGATTTTTGGAGGTATGGATTTTTGGAGTTTCGGAGTTGTGGAGATTCGGAGTTTTGGAGATTCAGGGTTGTGGAGTTTCGGAATTTTTGAGTTTTGGAGTTTTGGAGTTTCGGAGTTCCGGAGTTTCGGAGTTTTGGAGTTTCAGAGTTTTCGAGGTTCAGGGTTGTGGAGTTTCTGAATTTTTGAATTTTGGAGTTTCGGAGTTTTGGAGTTTCGAATTTACAGAGTTTCGGATTTTCGGAGTTTTGGAGTTTCAGAGATCTGGAGTTTTGGCGTTTTGGAGATTCGGGGTCTTGGAGTTTCGGAATTTTGCAGTTTTGTAGTTTTGGAGTGTCGGAGTTTTGGAGTGTTGGAGTTTTGGAGTTTCGGAGTTTCGGAGTTTCGGAGTTTCGGAGTTTTGGAGTTTCAGAGTTTAAGAGTTCTGGAGGTTCAGGGTTGTGGAGTGTCGGAATTTTTGAGTTTTGGAGTTTCGGAGTTTTGGAGTTTTGGTGTTTTGGAGTTTCGGAGTTTTGGAGTTTCAGAGTTTTGGAGGTTCAGGGTTGTGGAGTTTCAGAATTTTTGAGTATTGGAGTTACGGAGTTTCGGAGTTTTGGAGAATTGCAGTTTTGGAATTTTTGTAGTTTCGAATTTTCAGAGTTTCGGATTTTTGGAGTTTTGGAGTTTCGGAATTTTGCAGTTTTGTAGTTTTGGAGTGTCGGAGTTTTGGAGTGTTGGAGTTTTGGAGTTTCGGAGTTTCGAAGTTTCGGAGTTTTGGAGTTTCAGAGTTTTGAGAGTTCTGGAGGTTCAGGGTTGTGGAGTTTCGGAATTTTTGAGTTTTGGAGTTTCGGAGTTTCGGAGTTTTGGAGTTTTGCGGTTTTGGAGTTTTGGAGTTTCGAATTTTCAGTTTCGGATTTTTGGAGTTTTGGAGTTTTCGAGATTTGGAGTTTCGGCATTTTGGAGATTCGGAGTCTTGGAGTGTCGGAATTTTGTAGTTTTGTAGTTTTGGAGTGTCGGAGTTTTGGAGTGTTGGAGGTTTGGAGCTTTGGAGTTTTGGAGTTTTTGAGTTTTTTAGTTTTGGATTTTTGCACTTTTGGAGTTTTGGAGTTTTGGAGTTTCGGAGTTTCGGAGTTTTGGAGTTTCAGAGTTTTGGAGGTTCAGGGTTGTGGAGTTTCGGAATTTTTGAGTTTTGGAGTTTCGGAGTTTCGGAGTTCTGGAGAATTGCAGTTTTGGAGTTTTGGGGTTTTGGAGTTTCGAATTTTCAGAGTTTCGGATTTTAGGAGTTTTGGAGTTTCGGAGTTTCGGAGTTTTGGAGTTTCAGAGTTTTGGAGGTTCAGGGTTGTGGAGTTTCAGAATTTTTGAGTATTGGAGTTACGGAGTTTCGGAGTTTTGGAGAATTGCAGTTTTGGAATTTTTGTAGTTTCGAATTTTCAGAGTTTCGGATTTTTGGAGTTTCGGAATTTTGCAGTTTTGTAGTTTTGGAGTGTCGGAGTTTTGGAGTGTTGGAGTTTTGGAGTTTCGGAGTTTCGGAGTTTCGGAGTTTTGGAGTTTCAGAGTTTTGAGAGTTCTGGAGGTTCAGGGTTGTGGAGTTTCGGAATTTTTGAGTTTTGGAGTTTCGGAGTTTCGGAGTTTTGGAGTTTTGCGGTTTTGGAGTTTTGGAGTTTCGAATTTTCAGTTTCGGATTTTTGGAGTTTTGGAGTTTTGGAGTTTTGGAGTTTCGGAGTTTCGGAGTTTTGGAGTATTGCAGTTTTGGAGATTTGGAGTTTTGGAGAATTGGAGTTTTGGAGTGTCGGAGTTTCGGAGTGTTGGAGTTTTGGAGTTTTAGAGTTTTAGAGTTTTGGAGTTTTGAAATTTTTGAGTTTCGGATTTTTGGAGTTTGGAGTTTTTAAGTTTTGGATTTTTGAGTTTTGGATTTTTGGATTTTTGGAGTTTTTGTGTTTTTGAGTTTTGGAGCTTTGGATTTTTGAACTTTTGGAGGTTTGGAGTTTTGGAGTTTTGGATTTTTGGAGCTTTGGAGGTATGGATTTTTGGATATTCAGGGTTTTGTTCCAGAATTTTGTAGTTTTGGAGTTTTGGAGTGTCGGAGTTTCGAATTATTGGAGTTTTCGAGTTTTGTAATTTTTGATTTTTGGAGGTATGGATTTTTGGAGTTTCGGAGTTGTGGAGATTCGGAGTTTTGGAGATTCAGGGTTGTGGAGTTTCGGAATTTTTGAGTTTTGGAGTTTTGGAGTTTCGGAGTTCCGGAGTTTCGGAGTTTTGGAGTTTAGCAGTTTCGGAGTTTTGGAGTTTTGGAGTTTCGGAGTTTTGGAGTTTCAGAGTTTTCGAGGTTCAGGGTTGTGGAGTTTCTGAATTTTTGAATTTTGGAGTTTCGGAGTTTTGGAGTTTCGAATTTACAGAGTTTCGGATTTTCGGAGTTTTGGAGTTTCAGAGATCTGGAGTTTTGGCGTTTTGGAGATTCGGGGTCTTGGAGTTTCGGAATTTTGCAGTTTTGTAGTTTTGGAGTGTCGGAGTTTTGGAGTGTTGGAGTTTTGGAGTTTCGGAGTTTCGGAGTTTCGGAGTTTTGGAGTTTCAGAGTTTCAGAGTTCTGGAGGTTCAGGGTTGTGGAGTGTCGGAATTTTTGAGTTTTGGAGTTTCGGAGTTTTGGAGTTTTGGTGTTTTGGAGTTTCGGAGTTTTGGAGTTTCAGAGTTTTGGAGGTTCAGGGTTGTGGAGTTTCGGAATTTTTGAGTATTGGAGTTACGGAGTTTCGGAGTTTTGGAGAATTGCAGTTTTGGAATTTTTGTAGTTTCGAATTTTCAGAGTTTCGGAGTTTTGGAGTTTTGGAGTTTCGGAATTTTGCAGTTTTGTAGTTTTGGAGTGTCGGAGGTTTGGAGCTTTGGAGTTTTGGAGTTTTTGAGTTTTTTAGTTTTGGATTTTTGCACTTTTGGAGTTTTGGAGTTTTGGAGTTTCGGAGTTTCGGAGTTTTGGAGTTTCAGAGTTTTGGAGGTTCAGGGTTGTGGAGTTTCGGAATTTTTGAGTTTTGGAGTTTCGGAGGTTCGGAGTTTTGGAGAATTGCAGTTTTGGAGTTTTGGGGTTTTGGAGTTTCGAATTTTCAGAGTTTCGGATTTTTGGAGTTTTGGAGTTTCGGAGTTTCGGAGTTTTGGAGTTTCAGAGTTTTCGAGGTTCAGGGTTGTGGAGTTTCGGAATTTTTGAGTTTTGGAGTTTCGGAGTTTCGGAGTTTTGGAGTTTTGGAGTTTCGAATTTTCAGTTTCGGATTTTTGGAGTTTTGGAGTTTCGGAGATTTGGAGTTTTGGCGTTTTGGAGATTCGGAATCTTGGAGTTTCGGAATTTTGTAGTTTTGTAGTTTTGGAGTGTCAGAGTTCTGGAGTGTTGGAGCTTTGGAGTTTTGGAGTTTATGAGTTTTTGAGTTTTGGATTTTTGCACTTTTGGAGTTTTGGAGTTTTGGAGTTTTGGAGTTTCGGAGTTTCGGAGTTTTGGAGTTTCAGACTTTTGGAGGTTCAGGGTTGTGGAGTTTCGGAATTTTTGAGTATTGGAGTTCCGGAGTTTCGGAGTTTTGGAGAATTGCAGTTTTGGAATTTTTGTAGTTTTGAATTTTCAGAGTTTCGGATTTTTGGAGTTTTGGAGTTTCGGAGTTTCGGAGTTTTGAAGTTTCAGACTTTTCGAGGTTCAGGGTTGTGGAATTTCGGAATTTTTGAGTTTTGGAGTTTCGGAGTTCCGGAGTTTCGGAGTTTTGGAGTTTTGCAGTTTCGGAGTTTCGGAGTTTTGGAGTTTGCGGAGTTTTGGAGTTTCAGAGTTTTCGAGGTTCAGGGTTGTGGAGTTTCGGAATTTTTGAGTTTTGGAGTTTCGGAGTTTTGGAGTTTTGGTGTTTTGGAGTTTCGAATTTTCAGAGTTTCGGATTTTTGGAGTTTTGGAGTTCCAGAGATTTGGAGTTTCAGAGTTTTGGATGTTCAGGGTTGTGGAGTTTCGGAATTTTTGAGTTTTGGAGTTTCGGAGTTTTGGAGTTTCGGAGCTTTGGAGTTTCATAGTTTTCGAGGTTCAGGGTTGTGGAGTTTCGGAATTTTTGAGTTTCGGAGTTTCGGAGTTTTGGAGTTTTGGAGTTTCGAATTTTCAGTTTCGGATTTTTGGAGTTTTGGAGTTTCGGAGATTTGGAGTTTTGGCGTTTTGGAGATTCGGAATCTTGGAGTTTCGGAATTTTGTAGTTTTGTAGTTTTCGAGTGTCGGAGTTTTGGAGTGTTGGAGTTTTGGAGCTTTGGAGTTTTGGAGTTTTTGAGTTTTAGAGTTTTGGATTTTTGCACTTTTGGAGTTTTGGAGTTTCAGAGTTTTGGAGGTTCAGGGTTGTGGAGTTTCGGAATTTTTGAGTTTTGGAGTTTCGGAGTTTCGGAGGTTTGGAGTATTGCAGTTTTGGAGTTTTGGAGTTTCGAGATTTGGAGTTTTGGCGTTTTGGAGATTCGGAATCTTGGAGTTTCGGAATTTTGTAGTTTTGTAGTTTTGGAGTGTTGGAGCTTTGGAGTTTTGGAGTTTATGAGTTTTTGAGTTTTGGATTTTTGCACTTTTGGAGTTTTGGAGTTTTGGAGTTTTGGAGTTTCGGAGTTTCGGAGTTTTGGAGTTTCAGAGTTTTGGAGGTTCAGGGTTGTGGAATTTCGGAATTTTTGAGTATTGGAGTTTCGGAGTTTCGGAGTTTTGGAGAATTGCAGTTTTGGAATTTTTGGAGTTTCGAATTTTCAGAGTTTCGGATTTTTGGAGTTTTGGAGTTTCGGAGTTTCGGAGTTTTGAAGTTTCAGACTTTTCGAGGTTCAGGGTTGTGGAATTTCGGAATTTTTGAGTTTTGGAGTTTCGGAGTTCCGGAGTTCCGGAGTTTCGGAGTTTTGGAGTTTTGCAGTTTCGGAGTTTTGGAGTTTTGGAGTTTTGGAGTTTGCGGAGTTTTGGAGTTTCAGAGTTTTCGAGGTTCAGGGTTGTGGAGTTTCGGAATTTTTGAGTTTTGGAGTTTCGGAGTTTTGGAGTTTTGGTGTTTTGGAGTTTCGAATTTTCAGAGTTTCGGATTTTTCGAGTTTTGGAGTTCCAGAGATTTGGAGTTTCAGAGTTTTGGATGTTCAGGGTTGTGGAGTTTCGGAATTTTTGAGTTTTGGAGTTTCGGAGTTTTGGAGTTTCGGAGTTTTGGAGTTTCATAGTTTTCGAGGTTCAGGGTTGTGGAGTTTCGGAATTTTTGAGTTTCGGAGTTTCGGAGTTTTGGAGTTTTGGAGTTTCGAATTTTCAGTTTCGGATTTTTGGAGTTTTGGAGTTTCGGAGATTTGGAGTTTTGGCGTTTTGGAGATTCGGAATCTTGGAGTTTCGGAATTTTGTAGTTTTGTAGTTTTCGAGTGTCGGAGTTTTGGAGTGTTGGAGTTTTGGAGCTTTGGAGTTTTGGAGTTTTTGAGTTTTAGAGTTTTGGATTTTTGCACTTTTGGAGTTTTGGAGTTTCAGAGTTTTGGAGGTTCAGGGTTGTGGAGTTTCGGAATTTTTGAGTTTTGGAGTTTCGGAGTTTCGGAGGTTTGGAGTATTGCAGTTTTGGAGTTTTGGAGTTTCAGAGATTTGGAGTTTTGGCGTTTTGTAGATTCGGAATCTTGGAGTTTCGGAATTTTGTAGTTTTGTAGTTTTGGAGTGTTGGAGCTTTGGAGTTTTGGAGTTTATGAGTTTTTGAGTTTTGGATTTTTGCACTTTTGGAGTTTTGGAGTTTTGGAGTTTTGGAGTTTTGGAGTTTCGGAGTTTCGGAGTTTTGGAGTTTCAGAGTTTTGGAGGTTCAGGGTTGTGGAATTTCGGAATTTTTGAGTATTGGAGTTTCGGAGTTTCGGAGTTTTGGAGAATTGCAGTTTTGGAATTTTTGGAGTTTCGAATTTTCAGAGTTTCGGATTTTTGGAGTTTTGGAGTTTCGGAGTTTCGGAGTTTCGGAGTTTTGGAGTTTCAGAGTTTTCGAGGTTCAGGGTTGTGGAGTTTCGGAATTTTTGAGTTTTGGAGTTTCAAAGTTTTGGAGTTTTGGAGTTTTGGAGTTTGGAATTTTCAGAGTTTGGGATTTTTGGAGTTTTGGAGTTTCAGAGATTTGGAGTTTTGGCGTTTTGGAGATTCGGAATCTTGGAGTTTCGGAATTTTGTAGTTTTGTAGTTTTGGAGTGTCAGAGTTTTGGAGTGTTGGAGTTTTGGAGCTTTGGAGTTTTGGAGTTTTTGAGTTTTGGAGTTTTGGATTTTTGCACTTTTGGAGTTTTGGAGTTTTGGAGTTTCGGAGTTTCGGAGTTTCGGAGTTTTGGAGTTTTGCGGTTTTGGAGTTTTGGAGTTTCGAATTTTCAGTTTCGGATTTTTGGAGTTTTGGAGTTTTCGAGATTTGGAGTTTCGGCGTTTTGGAGATTCGGAGTCTTGGAGTGTCGGAATTTTGTAGTTTTGTAGTTTTGGAGTGTCGGAGTTTTGGAGTGTTGGAGGTTTGGAGCTTTGGAGTTTTGGAGTTTTTGAGTTTTTTAGTTTTGGATTTTTGCACTTTTGGAGTTTTGGAGTTTCGGAGTTTCGGAGTTTTGGAGTTTCAGAGTTTTGGAGGTTCAGGGTTGTGGAGTTTCGGAATTTTTGAGTTTTGGAGTTTCGGAGTTTCGGAGTTTTGGAGAATTGCAGTTTTGGAGTTTTGGGGTTTTGGAGTTTCGAATTTTCAGAGTTTCGGATTTTTGGAGTTTTGGAGTTTCGGAGTTTCGGAGTTTTGGAGTTTCAGAGTTTTCGAGGTTCAGGGTTGTGGAGTTTCGGAATTTTTGAGTTTTGGAGTTTCGGAGTTTCGGAGTTTCGGAGTTTTGGAGTTTTGGAGTTTCGAATATTCAGTTTCGGATTTTTGGAGTTTTGGAGTTTCGGAGATTTGGAGTTTTGGCGTTTTGGAGATTCGGAATCTTGGAGTTTCGGAATTTTGTAGTTTTGTAGTTTTGGAGTGTCAGAGTTCTGGAGTGTTGGAGCTTTGGAGTTTTGGAGTTTATGAGTTTTTGAGTTTTGGATTTTTGTACTTTTGGAGTTTTGGAGTTTTGGAGTTTCGGAGTTTCGGAGTTTTGGAGTTTCAGAGTTTTGGAGGTTCAGGGTTGTGGAGTTTCGGAATTTTTGAGTATTGGAGTTCCGGAGTTTCGGAGTTTTGGAGAATTGCAGTTTTGGAATTTTTGTAGTTTTGAATTTTCAGAGTTTCGGATTTTTGGAGTTTTGGAGTTTCGGAGTTTCGGAGTTTTGAAGTTTCAGACTTTTCGAGGTTCAGGGTTGTGGAATTTCGGAATTTTTGAGTTTTGGAGTTTCGGAGTTCCGGAGTTTCGGAGTTTTGGAGTTTTGCAGTTTCGGAGTTTTGGAGTTTTGGAGTTTGCAGAGTTTTGGAGTTTCAGAGTTTTCGAGGTTCAGGGTTGTGGAGTTTCGGAATTTTTGAGTTTTGGAGTTTCGGAGTTTTGGAGTTTTGGTGTTTTGGAGCTTCGAATTTTCAGTTTCGGATTTTTGGAGTTTTGGAGTTCCGGAGATTTGGAGTTTCAGAGTTTTGGATGTTCAGGGTTGTGGAGTTTCGGAATTTTTGAGTTTTGGAGTTTCGGAGTTTTGGAGTTTCGGAGTTTCGGAGTTTTGGAGTTTCATAGTTTTCGAGGTTCAGGGTTGTGGAGTTTCGGAATTTTTGAGTTTCGGAGTTTCGGAGTTTTGGAGTTTTGGAGTTTCGAATTTTCAGTTTCGGATTTTTGGAGTTTTGGAGTTTCGGAGATTTGGAGTTTTGGCGTTTTGGAGATTCGGAATCTTGGAGTTTCGGAATTTTGTAGTTTTGTAGTTTTCGAGTGTCGGAGTTTTGGAGTGTTGGAGTTTTGGAGCTTTGGAGTTTTGGAGTTTTTGAGTTTTAGAGTTTTGGATTTTTGCACTTTTGGAGTTTTGGAGTTTCAGAGTTTTGGAGGTTCAGGGTTGTGGAGTTTCGGAATTTTTGAGTTTTGGAGTTTCGGAGTTTCGGAGGTTTGGAGTATTGCAGTTTTGGAGTTTTGGAGTTTTGGAGTTTCAGAGATTTGGAGTTTTGGTGTTTTGGAGCTTCGGAATCTTGGAGTTTCGGAATTTTGTAGTTTTGTAGTTTTGGAGTGTTGGAGCTTTGGAGCTTTGGAGTTTTGGAGTTTATGAGTTTTTGAGTTTTGGATTTTTGCACTTTTGGAGTTTTGGAGTTTTAGAGTTTCGGAGTTTCGGAGTTTTGGAGTTTCAGAGTTTTGGAGGTTCAGGGTTGTGGAATTTCGGAATTTTTGAGTATTGGAGTTTCGGAGTATCGGAGTTTTGGAGAATTGCAGTTTTGGAATTTTTGGAGTTTCGAATTTTCAGAGTTTCGGATTTTTGGAGTTTTGGAGTTTCGGAGTTTCGGAGTTTCGGAGTTTTGGAGTTTCAGAGTTTTCGAGGTTCAGGGTTGTGGAGTTTCGGAATTTTTGAGTTTTGGAGTTTCAAAGTTTTGGAGTTTTGGAGTTTTGGAGTTTCGAATTTTCAGAGTTTGGGATTTTTAGAGTTTTGGAGTTTCAGAGATTTGGAGTTTTGGCGTTTTGGAGATTCGGAATCTTGGAGTTTCGGAATTTTGTAGTTTTGTAGTTTTGGAGTGTTGGAGTTTTGGAGCTTTGGAGTTTTGGAGTTTTTGAGTTTTGGAGTTTTGGATTTTTGCACTTTTGGAGTTTTGGAGTTTTGGAGTTTCGGAGTTTCGGAGTTTCGGAGTTTTGGAGTTTCAGAGTTTTGGAGGTTCAGGGTTGTGGAGTTTCGGAATTTTTGAGTTTTGGAGTTTCGGAGTTTCGGAGTTTTGGAGTATTGCAGTTTTGGAATTTTGGAGTTTTGGAGTTTCGAATTTTCAGAGTTTCGGATTTTTGGAGTTTTGGAGTTTCGGAGGTTTGGAGTTTTGGCGTTTTTGAGATTCGGAATCTTGGAGTTTCGGAATTTTGTAGTTTTGTAGTTTTGGAGTGTCACAGTTTTTGAGTGTTGGAGTTTTGGAGCTTTGGAGTTTCGTAGTTTCGGAGTTTTGGAGTTTCAGAGTTTTGGAGGTTTAGTGTTGTGGAGTTTCGGCATTTTTGAGTATTGGAGTTTCGGAGTTTTGGAGAATTGCAGTTTTGGAGTTTTGGAGTTTCGAATTTTCAGAGTTTCGGATTTTTGGAGTTTTGGAGTTTTGGAGTTTCGGAGTTTCGGAGTTTTGGAGTATTGCAGTTTTGGAGTTTTGGAGTTTTGGAGAATTGGAGTTTTGGAGTGTCGGAGTTTCGGAGTGTTGGAGTTTTGAAGTTTCAGACTTTTCGAGGTTCAGGGTTGTGGAATTTCGGAATTTTTGAGTTTTGGAGTTTCGGAGTTCCGGAGTTTCGGAGTTTTGGAGTTTTGCAGTTTCGGAGTTTTGGAGTTTTGGAGTTTGCGGAGTTTTGGAGTTTCAGAGTTTTCGAGGTTCAGGGTTGTGGAGTTTCGGAATTTTTGAGTTTTGGAGTTTCGGAGTTTTGGAGTTTTGGTGTTTTGGAGTTTCGAATTTTCAGAGTTTCGGATTTTTCGAGTTTTGGAGTTCCAGATATTTGGAGTTTCAGAGTTTTGGATGTTCAGGGTTGTGGAGTTTCGGAATTTTTGAGTTTTGGAGTTTCGGAGTTTTGGAGTTTCGGAGTTTTGGAGTTTCATAGTTTTCGAGGTTCAGGGTTGTGGAGTTTCGGAATTTTTGAGTTTCGGAGTTTCGGAGTTTTGGAGTTTTGGAGTTTCGAATTTTCAGTTTCGGATTTTTGGAGTTTTGGAGTTTCGGAGATTTGGAGTTTTGGCGTTTTGGAGATTCGGAATCTTGGAGTTTCGGAATTTTGTAGTTTTGTAGTTTTCGAGTGTCGGAGTTTTGGAGTGTTGGAGTTTTGGAGCTTTGGAGTTTTGGAGTTTTTGAGTTTTAGAGTTTTGGATTTTTGCACTTTTGGAGTTTTGGAGTTTCAGAGTTTTGGAGGTTCAGGGTTGTGGAGTTTCGGAATTTTTGAGTTTTGGAGTTTCGGAGTTTCGGAGGTTTGGAGTATTGCAGTTTTGGAGTTTTGGAGTTTCAGAGATTTGGAGTTTTGGCGTTTTGGAGATTCGGAATCTTGGAGTTTCGGAATTTTGTAGTTTTGTAGTTTTGGAGTGTTGGAGCTTTGGAGTTTTGGAGTTTATGAGTTTTTGAGTTTTGGATTTTTGCACTTTTGGAGTTTTGGAGTTTTGGAGTTTTGGAGTTTTGGAGTTTCGGAGTTTCGGAGTTTTGGAGTTTCAGAGTTTTGGAGGTTCAGGGTTGTGGAATTTCGGAATTTTTGAGTATTGGAGTTTTGGAGTTTCGGAGTTTTGGAGAATTGCAGTTTTGGAATTTTTGGAGTTTCGAATTTTCAGAGTTTCGGATTTTTGGAGTTTTGGAGTTTCGGAGTTTCGGAGTTTCAGAGTTTTCGAGGTTCAGGGTTGTGGAGTTTCGGAATTTTTGAGTTTTGGAGTTTCAAAGTTTTGGAGTTTTGGAGTTTCGAATTTTCAGAGTTTGGGATTTTTGGAGTTTTGGAGTTTCAGAGATTTGGAGTTTTGGCGTTTTGGAGATTCGGAATCTTGGAGTTTCGGAATTTTGTAGTTTTGTAGTTTTGGAGTGTCAGAGTTCTGGAGTGTTGGAGTTTTGGAGCTTTGGAGTTTTGGAGTTTTTGAGTTTTGGAGTTTTGGATTTTTGCACTTTTGGAGTTTTGGAGTTTTGGAGTTTCGGAGTTTCGGAGTTTCGGAGTTTTGGAGTTTTGCGGTTTTGGAGATTTGGAGTTTCGAATTTTCAGTTTCGGATTTTTGGAGTTTTGGAGTTTTCGAGATTTGGAGTTTCGGCGTTTTGGAGATTCGGAGTCTTGGAGTGTCGGAATTTTGTAGTTTTGTAGTTTTGGAGTGTCGGAGTTTTGGAGTGTTGGAGGTTTGGAGCTTTGGAGTTTTGGAGTTTTTGAGTTTTTTAGTTTTGGATTTTTGCACTTTTGGAGTTTTGGAGTTTCGGAGTTTCGGAGTTTTGGAGTTTCAGAGTTTTGGAGGTTCAGGGTTGTGGAGTTTCGGAATTTTTGAGTTTTGGAGTTTCGGAGTTTCGGAGTTTTGGAGAATTGCAGTTTTGGAGTTTTGGGGTTTTGGAGTTTCGAATTTTCAGAGTTTCGGATTTTTGGAGTTTTGGAGTTTCGGAGTTTCGGAGTTTTGGAGTTTCAGAGTTTTCGAGGTTCAGGGTTGTGGAGTTTCGGAATTTTTGAGTTTTGGAGTTTCGGAGTTTCGGAGTTTCGGAGTTTTGGAGTTTTGGAGTTTCGAATATTCAGTTTCGGATTTTTGGAGTTTTGGAGTTTCGGAGATTTGGAGTTTTGGCGTTTTGGAGATTCGGAATCTTGGAGTTTCGGAATTTTGTAGTTTTGTAGTTTTGGAGTGTCAGAGTTCTGGAGTGTTGGAGCTTTGGAGTTTTGGAGTTTATGAGTTTTTGAGTTTTGGATTTTTGTACTTTTGGAGTTTTGGAGTTTTGGAGTTTTGGAGTTTCGGAGTTTCGGAGTTTTGGAGTTTCAGAGTTTTGGAGGTTCAGGGTTGTGGAGTTTCGGAATTTTTGAGTATTGGAGTTCCGGAGTTTCGGAGTTTTGGAGAATTGCAGTTTTGGAATTTTTGTAGTTTTGAATTTTCAGAGTTTCGGATTTTTGGAGTTTTGGAGTTTCGGAGTTTCGGAGTTTTGAAGTTTCAGACTTTTCGAGGTTCAGGGTTGTGGAATTTCGGAATTTTTGAGTTTTGGAGTTTCGGAGTTCCGGAGTTTCGGAGTTTTGGAGTTTTGCAGTTTCGGAGTTTTGGAGTTTTGGAGTTTGCAGAGTTTTGGAGTTTCAGAGTTTTCGAGGTTCAGGGTTGTGGAGTTTCGGAATTTTTGAGTTTTGGAGTTTCGGAGTTTTGGAGTTTTGGTGTTTTGGAGCTTCGAATTTTCAGAGTTTCGGATTTTTGGAGTTTTGGAGTTCCGGAGATTTGGAGTTTCAGAGTTTTGGATGTTCAGGGTTGTGGAGTTTCGGAATTTTTGAGTTTTGGAGTTTCGGAGTTTTGGAGTTTCGGAGTTTCGGAGTTTTGGAGTTTCATAGTTTTCGAGGTTCAGGGTTGTGGAGTTTCGGAATTTTTGAGTTTCGGAGTTTCGGAGTTTTGGAGTTTTGGAGTTTCGAATTTTCAGTTTCGGATTTTTGGAGTTTTGGAGTTTCGGAGATTTGGAGTTTTGGCGTTTTGGAGATTCGGAATCTTGGAGTTTCGGAATTTTGTAGTTTTGTAGTTTTCGAGTGTCGGAGTTTTGGAGTGTTGGAGTTTTGGAGCTTTGGAGTTTTGGAGTTTTTGAGTTTTAGAGTTTTGGATTTTTGCACTTTTGGAGTTTTGGAGTTTCAGAGTTTTGGAGGTTCAGGGTTGTGGAGTTTCGGAATTTTTGAGTTTTGGAGTTTCGGAGTTTCGGAGGTTTGGAGTATTGCAGTTTTGGAGTTTTGGAGTTTTGGAGTTTCAGAGATTTGGAGTTTTGGTGTTTTGGAGCTTCGGAATCTTGGAGTTTCGGAATTTTGTAGTTTTGTAGTTTTGGAGTGTTGGAGCTTTGAAGCTTTGGAGTTTTGGAGTTTATGAGTTTTTGAGTTTTGGATTTTTGCACTTTTGGAGTTTTAGAGTTTTGGAGGTTCAGGGTTGTGGAATTGCGGAATTTTTGAGTATTGGAGTTTCGGAGTATCGGAGTTTTGGAGAATTGCAGTTTTGGAATTTTTGGAGTTTCGAATTTTCAGAGTTTCGGATTTTTGGAGTTTTGGAGTTTCGGAGTTTCGGAGTTTCGGAGTTTTGGAGTTTCAGAGTTTTCGAGGTTCAGGGTTGTGGAGTTTCGGAATTTTTGAGTTTTGGAGTTTCAAAGTTTTGGAGTTTTGGAGTTTTGGAGTTTCGAATTTTCAGAGTTTGGGATTTTTGGAGTTTTGGAGTTTCAGAGATTTGGAGTTTTGGCGTTTTGGAGATTCGGAATCTTGGAGTTTCGGAATTTTGTAGTTTTGTAGTTTTGGAGTGTCAGGGTTTTGGAGTGTTGGAGTTTTGGAGCTTTGGAGTTTTGGAGTTTTTGAGTTTTGGAGTTTTGGATTTTTGCACTTTTGGAGTTTTGGAGTTTTGGAGTTTCGGAGTTTCGGAGTTTCGGAGTTTTGGAGTTTCAGAGTTTTGGAGGTTCAGGGTTGTGGAGTTTCGGAATTTTTGAGTTTTGGAGTTTCGGAGTTTCGGAGTTTTGGAGTATTGCAGTTTTGGAATTTTGGAGTTTTGGAGTTTCGAATTTTCAGAGTGTCGGATTTTTGGAGTTTTGGAGTTTCGGAGGTTTGGAGTTTTGGCGTTTTTGAGATTCGGAATCTTGGAGTTTCGGAATTTTGTAGTTTTGTAGTTTTGGAGTGTCACAGTTTTTGAGTGTTGGAGTTTTGGAGAATTGCAGTTTTGGAGTTTTGGAGTTTCGAATTTTCAGAGTTTCGGATTTTTGGAGTTTTGGAGTTTTGGAGTTTCGGAGTTTTGGAGTTTTGGAGTATTGCAGTTTTGGAGTTTTGGAGTTTTGGAGAATTGGAGTTTTGGAGTGTCGGAGTTTCGGAGTGTTGGAGTTTTGGAGTTTTAGAGTTTTAGAGTTTTGGAGTTTTGAAATTTTTGAGTTTCGGATTTTTGGAGTTTGGAGTTTTTAAGTTTTGGATTTTTGAGTTTTGGATTTTTGGATTTTTGGAGTTTTTGTGTTTTTGAGTTTTGGAGCTTTGGATTTTTGAACTTTTGGAGGTTTGGAGTTTTGGAGTTTTGGATTTTTGGAGCTTTGGAGGTATGGATTTTTGGATATTCAGGGTTTTGTTCCAGAATTTTGTAGTTTTGGAGTTTTGGAGTGTCGGAGTTTCGAATTATTGGAGTTTTCGAGTTTTGGAATTTTTGATTTTTGGAGGTATGGATTTTTGGAGTTTCGGAGTTGTGGAGATTCGGAGTTTTGGAGATTCAGGGTTGTGGAGTTTCGGAATTTTTGAGTTTTGGAGTTTTGGAGTTTCGGAGTTCCGGAGTTTCGGAGTTTTGGAGTTTTGCAGTTTCGGAGTTTTGGAGTTTTGGAGTTTCGGAGTTTCGGAGTTTTAGAGTTTCAGAGTTTTCGAGGTTCAGGGTTGTGGAGTTTCTGAATTTTTGAATTTTGGAGTTTCGGAGTTTTGGAGTTTTGGAGTTTCGAATTTACAGTTTCGGATTTTCGGAGTTTTGGAGTTTCAGAGATTTGGAGTTTTGGCGTTTTGGAGATTCGGGGTCTTGGAGTTTCGGAATTTTGCAGTTTTCTAGTTTTGGAGTGTCGGAGTTTTGGAGTGTTGGAGTTTTGGAGTTTCGGAGTTTCGGAGTTTCGGAGTTTTGGAGTTTCAGAGTTTCAGAGTTCTGGAGGTTCAGGGTTGTGGAGTGTCGGAATTTTTGAGTTTTGGAGTTTCGGAGTTTTGGAGTTTTGCGGTTTTGGAGTTTTGGAGTTTCGAATTTTCAGTTTCGGATTTTTGGAGTTTTGGAGTTTTCGAGATTTGGAGTTTCGGCGTTTTGGAGATTCGGAGTCTTGGAGTGTCGGAATTTTGTAGTTTTGTAGTTTTGGAGTGTTGGAGTTTTGTAGTTTTGGAGTGTCGGAGTTTTGGAGTGTTGGAGTTTTGGAGTTTTGGAGTTTCGGAGTTTCGGAGTTTCGGAGTTTTGGAGTTTCAGAGTTTCAGAGTTCTGGAGGTTCAGGGTTGTGGAGTTTCGGAATTTTTGAGTTTTGGAGTT
Source organism: Amblyomma mixtum (assembly GCF_055824585.1). NCBI lineage: Eukaryota > Metazoa > Arthropoda > Arachnida > Ixodida > Ixodidae > Amblyomma > Amblyomma mixtum. Next base: position 111,746,398 of record NC_143012.1, on the reverse strand, counting down.
TCGGAGTTTCGGAGTTTTGGAGTTTTGCAGTTTTGGAGTTGTGGAGTTTCGAATTTTCAGTTTCGGATTTTTGGAGTTTTGGAGTTTCGGAGATTTGGAGTTTCGGCGTTTTGGAGATTCGGAGTCTTGGAGTATCGGAATTTTGTAGTTTTGTAGTTTTGGAGTGTTGGAGTTTTGGAGCTTAGGAGTTTTGGAGTTTTTTAGTTTTTTAGTTTTGGATTTTTGCACTTTTGGAGTTTTGGAGTTATGGAGTTTCGGAGTTTCGGAGTTTTTGGAGTTTCAGAGTTTTGGAGGTTCAGGGTTGTGGAGTTTCGGAATTTTTGAGTTTTGGAGTTTCGGAGTTTTGGAGTTTTGGAGTTTCGGAGTTTTGGAGTTTCAGAGTTTTGGAGGTTCAGGGTTGTGGAGTTTCGGAATTTTTGAGTATTGGAGTTCCGGAGTTTCGGAGTTTTGGAGAATTGCAGTTTTGGAATTTTTGTAGTTTCGAATTTTCAGTTTCGGATTTTTGGAGTTTTGGTGTTTCGGAATTTTGCAGTTTTGTAGTTTTGGAGTGTCGGAGTTTTGGAGTGTTGGAGTTTTGGAGTTTCAGAGTTTTGGAGTGTTGGAGTTTTGGAGTTTCAGAGTTTCAGAGTTCTGGAGGTTCAGGGTTGTGGAGTTTCGGAATTTTTGAGTTTTGGAGTTTCGGAGTTTCGGAGTTTTGGAGTTTTGCGGTTTTGGAGTTTTGGAGTTTCGAATTTTCAGTTTCGGATTTTTGGAGTTTTGGAGTTTTCGAGATTTGGAGTTTCGGCGTTTTGGAGATTCGGAGTCTTGGAGTGTCGGAATTTTGTAGTTTTGTAGTTTTGGAGTGTTGGAGCTTTGGAGTTTTGGAGTTTATGAGTTTTTGAGTTTTGGATTTTTGCACTTTTGGAGTTTTGGAGTTTTGGAGTTTTGGAGTTTCGGAGTTTCGGAGTTTTGGAGTTTCAGAGTTTTCGAGGTTCAGGGTTGTGGAATTTCGGAATTTTTGAGTATTGGAGTTTCGGAGTTTCGGAGTTTTGGAGAATTGCAGTTTTGGAATTTTTGGAGTTTCGAATTTTCAGAGTTTCGGATTTTTGGAGTTTTGGAGTTTCGGAGTTTCGGAGTTTTGGAGTTTCAGAGTTTTCGAGGTTCAGGGTTGTGGAGTTTCGGAATTTTTGAGTTTTGGAGTTTCAAAGTTTTGGAGTTTTGGAGTTTTGGAGTTTCGAATTTTCAGAGTTTGGGATTTTTGGAGCTTTGGAGTTTCAGAGATTTGGAGTTTTGGCGTTTTGGAGATTCGGAATCTTGGAGTTTCGGAATTTTGTAGTTTTGTAGTTTTGGAGTGTCAGAGTTTTGGAGTGTTGGAGTTTTGGAGCTTTGGAGTTTTGGAGTTTTTGAGTTTTGGAGTTTTGGATTTTTGCACTTTTGGAGTTTTGGAGTTTTGGAGTTTCGGAGTTTCGGAGTTTTGGAGTTTCAGAGCTTTGGAGGTTCTGGGTAGTGGAGTTTCGGAATTTTTGAGTTTTGGAGTTTCGGAGTTTCGGAGTTTCGGAGTTTTGGAGTATTGCAGTTTTGGAATTTTGGAGTTTTGGAGTTTCGAATTTTCAGAGTTTCGGATTTTTGGAGTTTTGGAGTTTCGGAGGTTTGGAGTTTTGGCGTTTTTGAGATTCGGAATCTTGGAGTTTCGGAATTTTGTAGTTTTGTAGTTTTGGAGTGTCACAGTTTTGGAGTGTTGGAGTTTTGGAGCTTTGGAGTTTCGTAGTTTCGGAGTTTTGGAGTTTCAGAGTTTTGGAGGTTCAGTGTTGTGGAGTTTCGGCATTTTTGAGTATTGGAGTTTCGGAGTTTTGGAGAATTGCAGTTTTGGAGTTTTGGAGTTTCGAATTTTCAGAGTTTCGGATTTTTGGAGTTTTGGAGTTTTGGAGTTTCGGAGTTTCGGAGTTTTGGAGTATTGCAGTTTTGGAGTTTTGGAGTTTTGGAGTTTTGGAGAATTGGAGTTTTGGAGTGTCGGTGTTTCGGAGTGTTGGAGTTTTGGAGTTTTAGAGTTTTAGAGTTTTGGAGTTTTGAAATTTTTGAGTTTCGGATTTTTGGAGTTTGGAGTTTTTAGGTTTTGGATTTTTGAGTTTTGGATTTTTGGATTTTTGGAGTTTTTGTGTTTTTGAGTTTTGCAGCTTTGGATTTTTGAACTTTTGGAGGTTTGGAGTTTTGGAGTTTTGGATTTTTGGAGCTTTGGAGGTATGGATTTTTGGATATTCAGGGTTTTGTTCCAGAATTTTGTAGTTTTGGAGTTTTGGAGTGTCGGAGTTTCGAATTATTGGAGTTTTCGAGTTTTGGAATTTTTGATTTTTGGAGGTATGGATTTTTGGAGTTTCGGAGTTGTGGAGATTCGGAGTTTTGGAGATTCAGGGTTGTGGAGTTTCGGAATTTTTGAGTTTCGGAGTTTTGGAGTTTCGGAGTTCCGGAGTTTCGGAGTTTTGGAGTTTAGCAGTTTCGGAGTTTTGGAGTTTTGGAGTTTCGGAGTTTCGGAGTTTTGGAGTTTCAGAGTTTTCGAGGTTCAGGGTTGTGGAGTTTCTGAATTTTTGAATTTTGGAGTTTCGGAGTTTTGGAGTTTCGAATTTACAGAGTTTCGGATTTTCGGAGTTTTGGAGTTTCAGAGATTTGGAGTTTTGGCGTTTTGGAGATTCGGGGTCTTGGAGTTTCGGAATTTTGCACTTTTGTAGTTTTGGAGTGTCGGAGTTTTGGAGTGTTGGAGTTTTGGAGTTTCGGAGTTTCGGAGTTTCGGAGTTTTGGAGTTTCAGAGTTTCAGAGTTCTGGAGGTTCAGGGTTGTGGAGTGTCGGAATTTTTGAGTCTTGGAGTGTCGGAATTTTGTAGTTTTGTAGTTTTGGAGTGTTGGAGTTTTGGAGTGTTGGAGTTTTGGAGCTTTGGAGTTTTGGAGTTTTTGAGTTTTTTAGTTTTGGATTTTTGCACTTTTGGAGTTTGGGAGTTTTGGAGTTTCGGAGTTTTGGAGAATTGCAGTTTTGGAGTTTTGGGGTTTTGGAGTTTCGAATTTTCAGAGTTTCGGATTTTTGGAGTTTTGGAGTTTCAGAGATTTGGAGTTTTGGCGTTTTCGAGATTCGGAATCTTGGAGTTTCGGAATTTTGTAGTTTTGTAGTTTTGGAGTGTCAGAGTTTTGGAGTGTTGGAGTTTTGGAGCTTTGGAGTTTTGGAGTTTTTGAGTTTTTGAGTTTTGGATTTTGACACTTTTGGAGTTTTGGAGTTTTGGAGTTTCGGAGTTTCGAAGTTTCGGAGTTTCGGAGTTTCGGAGTTTTGGAGTTTCAGAGTTTTGGAGGTTCAGGGTTGTGGAGTTTCGGAATTTTTGAGTTTTGCAGTTTCGGAGTTTTGGAGTTTTGGAGTTTTGGAGTTTCGGAGTTTTGGAGTTTCAGAGTTTTGGAGGTTCAGGGTTGTGGAGTTTCGGAATTTTTGAGTATTGGAGTTCCGGAGTTTCGGAGTTTTGGAGAATTGCAGTTTTGGAATTTTTGTAGTTTCGAATTTTCAGAGTTTCGGATTTTTGGAGTTTTGGAGTTTCGGAATTTTGCAGTTTTGTAGTTTTGGAGTGTCGGAGTTTTGGAGTGTTGGAGTTTTGGAGTTTCGGAGTTTCGGAGTTTTGGAGTTTCAGAGTTTCAGAGTTCTGGAGGTTCAGGGTTGTGGAGTTTCGGAATTTTTGAGTTTTGGAGTTTCGGAGTTTCGGAGTTTTGGAGTTTTGCGGTTTTGGAGTTTTGGAGTTTCGAATTTTCAGTTTCGGATTTTTGGAGTTTTGGAGTTTTCGAGATTTGGAGTTTCGGCGTTTTGGAGATTCGGAGTCTTGGAGTGTCGGAATTTTGTCGTTTTGTAGTTTTGGAGTGTCAGAGTTCTGGAGTGTTGGAGCTTTGGAGTTTTGGAGTTTATGAGTTTTTGAGTTTTGGATTTTTGCACTTTTGGAGTTTTGGAGTTTTGGAGTTTTGGAGTTTCGGAGTTTCGGAGTTTTGGAGTTTCAGAGTTTTGGAGGTTCAGGGTTGTGGAGTTTCGGAATTTTTGAGTATTGGAGTTCCGGAGTTTCGGAGTTTTGGAGAATTGCAGTTTTGGAATTTTTGTAGTTTTGAATTTTCAGAGTTTCGGATTTTTGGAGTTTTGGAGTTTCGGAGTTTCGGAGTTTTGAAGTTTCAGACTTTTCGAGGTTCAGGGTTGTGGAATTTCGGAATTTTTGAGTTTTGGAGTTTCGGAGTTCCGGAGTTTCGGAGTTTTGGAGTTTTGCAGTTTCGGAGTTTTGGAGTTTTGGAGTTTGCGGAGTTTTGGAGTTTCAGAGTTTTCGAGGTTCAGTGTTGTGGAGTTTCGGAATTTTTGAGTTTTGGAGTTTTGGTGTTTTGGAGTTTCGAATTTTCAGAGTTTCGGATTTTTGGAGTTTTGGAGTTCCGGAGATTTGGAGTTCCAGAGTTTTGGATGTTCAGGGTTGTGGAGTTTCGGAATTTTTGAGTTTTGGAGTTTCGGAGTTTTGGAGTTTCGGAGTTTTGGAGTTTCATAGTTTTCGATGTTCAGGGTTGTGGAGTTTCGGAATTTTTGAGTTTCGGAGTTTCGGAGTTTTGGAGTTTTGGAGTTTCGAATGTTCAGTTTCGGATTTTTGGAGTTTTGGAGTTTCGGAGATTTGGAGTTTTGGCGTTTTGGAGATTCGGAATCTTGGAGTTTCGGAATTTTGTAGTTTTGTAGTTTTCGAGTGTCGGAGTTTTGGAGTGTTGGAGTTTTGGAGCTTTGGAATTTTGGAGTTTTTGAGTTTTGGATTTTTGCACTTTTGGAGTTTTGGAGTTTTGGAGTTTTGGATTTTTGCACTTTTGGAGTTTTGGAGTTTCAGAGTTTTGGAGGTTCAGGGTTGTGGAGTTTCGGAATTTTTGAGTTTTGGAGTTTCGGAGTTTCGGAGGTTTGGAGTTTTGGCGTTTTTGAGATTCGGAATCTTGGAGTTTCGGAATTTTGTAGTTTTGTAGTTTTGGAGTGTCACAGGTTTGGAGTGTTGGAGTTTTGGAGCTTTGGAGTTTCGTAGTTTCGGAGTTTTGGAGTTTCAGAGTTTTAGAGGTTCAGTGTTGTGGAGTTTCGGCATTTTTGAGTATTGGAGTTTCGGAGTTTCGGAGTTTTGGAGAATTGCAGTTTTGGAGTTTTGGAGTTTCGAATTTTCAGAGTTTCGGATTTTTGGAGTTTTGGAGTTTTGGAGTTTCGGAGTTTCGGAGTTTTGGAGTATTGCAGTTTTGGAGTTTTGGAGTTTTGGAGAATTGGAGTTTTGGAGTGTTGGAGTTTTGGAGCTTTGGAGTTTTGGAGTTTTTGAGTTTTTGAGTTTTGGATTTTGACACTTTTGGAGTTTTGGAGTTTTGGAGTTTCGGAGTTTCGAAGTTTCGGAGTTTCGGAGTTTCGGAGTTTTGGAGTTTCAGAGTTTTGGAGGTTCAGGGTTGTGGAGTTTCGGAATTTTTGAGTTTTGGAGTTTCGGAGTTTTGGAGTTTTGGAGTTTTGGAGTTTCGGAGTTTTGGAGTTTCAGAGTTTTGGAGGTTCAGTGTTGTGGAGTTTCGGCATTTTTGAGTATTGGAGTTCCGGAGTTTCGGAGTTTTGGAGAATTGCAGTTTTGGAATTTTTGTAGTTTCGAATTTTCAGAGTTTCGGATTTTTGGAGTTTTGGAGTTTCGGAATTTTGCAGTTTTGTAGTTTTGGAGTGTCGGAGTTTTGGAGTGTTGGAGTTTTGGAGTTTCGGAGTTTCGGAGTTTTGGAGTTTCAGAGTTTCAGAGTTCTGGAGGTTCAGGGTTGTGGAGTTTCGGAATTCTTGAGTATTGGAGTTTCGGAGTTTCGGAGTTTTGGAGTTTTGCGGTTTTGGAGTTTTGGAGTTTCGAATTTTCAGTTTCGGATTTTTGGAGTTTTGGAGTTTTCGAGATTTGGAGTTTCGGCGTTTTGGAGATTCGGAGTCTTGGAGTGTCGGAATTTTGTAGTTTTGTAGTTTTGGAGTGTCAGAGTTTTGGAGTGTTGGAGGTTTGGAGCTTTGGAGTTTTGGAGTTTTTGAGTTTTTTAGTTTTGGATTTTTGCACTTTTGGAGTTTTGGAGTTTTGGAGTTTCGGAGTTTCGGAGTTTTGGAGTTTCAGAGTTTTGGAGGTTCAGGGTTGTGGAGTTTCGGAATTTTTGAGTTTTGGAGTTTCGGAGTTTCGGAGTTTTGGAGAATTGCAGTTTTGGAGTTTTGGGGTTTTGGAGTTTCGAATTTTCAGACTTTCGGATTTTTGGAGGTTTGGAGTTTCGGAGTTTCGGAGTTTTGGAGTTTCAGAGTTTTGGAGGTTCAGGGTTGTGGAGTTTCGGAATTTTTGAGTATTGGAGTTCCGGAGTTTCGGAGTTTTGGAGAATTGCAGTTTTGGAATTTTTGTAGTTTTGAATTTTCAGAGTTTCGGATTTTTGGAGTTTTGGAGTTTCGGAGTTTCGGAGTTTTGAAGTTTCAGACTTTTCGAGGTTCAGGGTTGTGGAATTTCGGAATTTTTGAGTTTTGGAGTTTCGGAGTTCCGGAGTTTCGGAGTTTTGGAGTTTTGCAGTTTCGGAGTTTTGGAATTTTGGAGTTTGCAGAGTTTCGGAGTTTCAGAGTTTTCGAGGTTCAGGGTTGTGGAGTTTCGGAATTTTTGAGTTTTGGAGTTTTGGTGTTTTGGAGTTTCGAATTTTCAGAGTTTCGGATTTTTGGAGTTTTGGAGTTCCGGAGATTTGGAGTTCCAGAGTTTTGGATGTTCAGGGTTGTGGAGTTTCGGAATTTTTGAGTTTTGGAGTTTCGGAGTTTTGGAGTTTCGGAGTTTTGGAGTTTCATAGTTTTCGAGGTTCAGGGTTGTGGAGTTTCGGAATTTTTGAGTTTCGGAGTTTCGGAGTTTTGGAGTTTTGGAGTTCCGAATTTTCAGTTTCGGATTTTTGGAGTTTCGGAGATTTGGAGTTTTGGCGTTTTGGAGATTCGGAATCTTGGAGTTTCGGAATTTTGTAGTTTTGTAGTTTTCGAGTGTCGGAGTTTTGGAGTGTTGGAGTTTTGGAGCTTTGGAATTTTGGAGTTTTTGAGTTTTGGATTTTTGCACTTTTGGAGTTTTGGAGTTTTGGAGTTTCAGAGTTTTGGAGGTTCAGGGTTGTGGAGTTTCGGAATTTTTGAGTTTTGGAGTTTCGGAGTTTCGGAGGTTTGGAGTTTTGGCGTTTTTGAGATTCGGAATCTTGGAGTTTCGGAATTTTGTAGTTTTGTAGTTTTGGAGTGTCACAGGTTTGGAGTGTTGGAGTTTTGGAGCTTTGGAGTTTCGTAGTTTCGGAGTTTTGGAGTTTCAGAGTTTTGGAGGTTCAGTGTTGTGGAGTTTCGGCATTTTTGAGTATTGGAGTTTCGGAGTTTCGGAGTTTTGGAGAATTGCAGTTTTGGAGTTTTGGAGTTTCGAATTTTCAGAGTTTCGGATTTTTGGAGTTTTGGAGTTTTGGAGTTTCGGAGTTTCGGAGTTTTGGAGTATTGCAGTTTTGGAGTTTTGGAGTTTTGGAGAATTGGAGTTTTGGAGTGTCGGTGTTTCGGAGTGTTGGAGTTTTGGAGTTTTGGAGTGTTGGAGTTTTGGAGTTTCGGAGTTTCGGAGTTTCGGAGTTTTGGAGTTTCAGAGTTTCAGAGTTCTGGAGGTTCAGGGTTGTGGAGTGTCGAAATTTTTGAGTCTTGGAGTGTCGGAATTTTGTAGTTTTGTAGTTTTGGAGTGTTGGAGTTTTGGAGTGTTGGAGTTTTGGAGCTTTGGAGTTTTGGAGTTTTTGAGTTTTTTAGTTTTGGATTTTTGCACTTTTGGAGTTTGGGAGTTTTGGAGTTTCGGAGTTTTGGAGAATTGCAGTTCTGGAGTTTTGGGGTTTTGGAGTTTCGGATTTTTGGAGTTTTGGAGTTTCGGAGATTTGGAGTTTTGGCGTTTTCAAGATTCGGAATCTTGGAGTTTCGGAATTTTGTAGTTTTGTAGTTTTGGATTGTCAGAGTTTTGGAGTGTTGGAGTTTTGGAGCTTTGGAGTTTTGGAGTTTTTGAGTTTTGGATTTTGACACTTTTGGAGTTTTGGAGTTTTGGAGTTTCGGAGTTTCGGAGTTTCGGAGTTTTGGAGTTTCAGAGTTTTGGAGGTTCAGGGTTGTGGAGTTTCGGAATTTTTGAGTTTTGGAGTTTCGGATTTTTGGAGTTTTGGAGTTTTGGAGTTTCGGAGTTTCGGAGTTTTGGAGTATTGCAGTTTTGGAGTTTTGGAGTTTTGGAGTTTTGGAGAATTGGAGTTTTGGAGTGTCGGTGTTTCGGAGTGTTGGAGTTTTGGAGTTTTAGAGTTTTAGAGTTTTGGAGTTTTGAAATTTTTGAGTTTCGGATTTTTGGAGTTTGGAGTTTTTAGGTTTTGGATTTTTGAGTTTTGGATTTTTGGATTTTTGGAGTTTTTGTGTTTTTGAGTTTTGCAGCTTTGGATTTTTGAACTTTTGGAGGTTTGGAGTTTTGGAGTTTTGGATTTTTGGAGCTTTGGAGGTATGGATTTTTGGATATTCAGGGTTTTGTTCCAGAATTTTGTAGTTTTGGAGTTTTGGAGTGTCGGAGTTTCGAATTATTGGAGTTTTCGAGTTTTGGAATTTTTGATTTTTGGAGGTATGGATTTTTGGAGTTTCGGAGTTGTGGAGATTCGGAGTTTTGGAGATTCAGGGTTGTGGAGTTTCGGAATTTTTGAGTTTCGGAGTTTTGGAGTTTCGGAGTTCCGGAGTTTCGGAGTTTTGGAGTTTAGCAGTTTCGGAGTTTTGGAGTTTTGGAGTTTCGGAGTTTCGGAGTTTTGGAGTTTCAGAGTTTTCGAGGTTCAGGGTTGTGGAGTTTCTGAATTTTTGAATTTTGGAGTTTCGGAGTTTTGGAGTTTCGAATTTACAGAGTTTCGGATTTTCGGAGTTTTGGAGTTTCAGAGATTTGGAGTTTTGGCGTTTTGGAGATTCGGGGTCTTGGAGTTTCGGAATTTTGCACTTTTGTAGTTTTGGAGTGTCGGAGTTTTGGAGTGTTGGAGTTTTGGAGTTTCGGAGTTTCGGAGTTTCGGAGTTTTGGAGTTTCAGAGTTTCAGAGTTCTGGAGGTTCAGGGTTGTGGAGTGTCGGAATTTTTGAGTCTTGGAGTGTCGGAATTTTGTAGTTTTGTAGTTTTGGAGTGTTGGAGTTTTGGAGTGTTGGAGTTTTGGAGCTTTGGAGTTTTGGAGTTTTTGAGTTTTTTAGTTTTGGATTTTTGCACTTTTGGAGTTTGGGAGTTTTGGAGTTTCGGAGTTTTGGAGAATTGCAGTTTTGGAGTTTTGGGGTTTTGGAGTTTCGAATTTTCAGAGTTTCGGATTTTTGGAGTTTTGGAGTTTCAGAGATTTGGAGTTTTGGCGTTTTCGAGATTCGGAATCTTGGAGTTTCGGAATTTTGTAGTTTTGTAGTTTTGGAGTGTCAGAGTTTTGGAGTGTTGGAGTTTTGGAGCTTTGGAGTTTTGGAGTTTTTGAGTTTTTGAGTTTTGGATTTTGACACTTTTGGAGTTTTGGAGTTTTGGAGTTTCGGAGTTTCGAAGTTTCGGAGTTTCGGAGTTTCGGAGTTTTGGAGTTTCAGAGTTTTGGAGGTTCAGGGTTGTGGAGTTTCGGAATTTTTGAGTTTTGCAGTTTCGGAGTTTTGGAGTTTTGGAGTTTTGGAGTTTCGGAGTTTTGGAGTTTCAGAGTTTTGGAGGTTCAGGGTTGTGGAGTTTCGGAATTTTTGAGTATTGGAGTTCCGGAGTTTCGGAGTTTTGGAGAATTGCAGTTTTGGAATTTTTGTAGTTTCGAATTTTCAGAGTTTCGGATTTTTGGAGTTTTGGAGTTTCGGAATTTTGCAGTTTTGTAGTTTTGGAGTGTCGGAGTTTTGGAGTGTTGGAGTTTTGGAGTTTCGGAGTTTCGGAGTTTTGGAGTTTCAGAGTTTCAGAGTTCTGGAGGTTCAGGGTTGTGGAGTTTCGGAATTTTTGAGTTTTGGAGTTTCGGAGTTTCGGAGTTTTGGAGTTTTGCGGTTTTGGAGTTTTGGAGTTTCGAATTTTCAGTTTCGGATTTTTGGAGTTTTGGAGTTTTCGAGATTTGGAGTTTCGGCGTTTTGGAGATTCGGAGTCTTGGAGTGTCGGAATTTTGTCGTTTTGTAGTTTTGGAGTGTCAGAGTTCTGGAGTGTTGGAGCTTTGGAGTTTTGGAGTTTATGAGTTTTTGAGTTTTGGATTTTTGCACTTTTGGAGTTTTGGAGTTTTGGAGTTTTGGAGTTTCGGAGTTTCGGAGTTTTGGAGTTTCAGAGTTTTGGAGGTTCAGGGTTGTGGAGTTTCGGAATTTTTGAGTATTGGAGTTCCGGAGTTTCGGAGTTTTGGAGAATTGCAGTTTTGGAATTTTTGTAGTTTTGAATTTTCAGAGTTTCGGATTTTTGGAGTTTTGGAGTTTCGGAGTTTCGGAGTTTTGAAGTTTCAGACTTTTCGAGGTTCAGGGTTGTGGAATTTCGGAATTTTTGAGTTTTGGAGTTTCGGAGTTCCGGAGTTTCGGAGTTTTGGAGTTTTGCAGTTTCGGAGTTTTGGAGTTTTGGAGTTTGCGGAGTTTTGGAGTTTCAGAGTTTTCGAGGTTCAGTGTTGTGGAGTTTCGGAATTTTTGAGTTTTGGAGTTTTGGTGTTTTGGAGTTTCGAATTTTCAGAGTTTCGGATTTTTGGAGTTTTGGAGTTCCGGAGATTTGGAGTTCCAGAGTTTTGGATGTTCAGGGTTGTGGAGTTTCGGAATTTTTGAGTTTTGGAGTTTCGGAGTTTTGGAGTTTCGGAGTTTTGGAGTTTCATAGTTTTCGATGTTCAGGGTTGTGGAGTTTCGGAATTTTTGAGTTTCGGAGTTTCGGAGTTTTGGAGTTTTGGAGTTTCGAATGTTCAGTTTCGGATTTTTGGAGTTTTGGAGTTTCGGAGATTTGGAGTTTTGGCGTTTTGGAGATTCGGAATCTTGGAGTTTCGGAATTTTGTAGTTTTGTAGTTTTCGAGTGTCGGAGTTTTGGAGTGTTGGAGTTTTGGAGGTTTGGAATTTTGGAGTTTTTGAGTTTTGGATTTTTGCACTTTTGGAGTTTTGGAGTTTTGGAGTTTTGGATTTTTGCACTTTTGGAGTTTTGGAGTTTCAGAGTTTTGGAGGTTCAGGGTTGTGGAGTTTCGGAATTTTTGAGTTTTGGAGTTTCGGAGTTTCGGAGGTTTGGAGTTTTGGCGTTTTTGAGATTCGGAATCTTGGAGTTTCGGAATTTTGTAGTTTTGTAGTTTTGGAGTGTCACAGGTTTGGAGTGTTGGAGTTTTGGAGCTTTGGAGTTTCGTAGTTTCGGAGTTTTGGAGTTTCAGAGTTTTAGAGGTTCAGTGTTGTGGAGTTTCGGCATTTTTGAGTATTGGAGTTTCGGAGTTTCGGAGTTTTGGAGAATTGCAGTTTTGGAGTTTTGGAGTTTCGAATTTTCAGAGTTTCGGATTTTTGGAGTTTTGGAGTTTTGGAGTTTCGGAGTTTCGGAGTTTTGGAGTATTGCAGTTTTGGAGTTTTGGAGTTTTGGAGAATTGGAGTTTTGGAGTGTTGGAGTTTTGGAGCTTTGGAGTTTTGGAGTTTTTGAGTTTTTGAGTTTTGGATTTTGACACTTTTGGAGTTTTGGAGTTTTGGAGTTTCGGAGTTTCGAAGTTTCGGAGTTTCGGAGTTTCGGAGTTTTGGAGTTTCAGAGTTTTGGAGGTTCAGGGTTGTGGAGTTTCGGAATTTTTGAGTTTTGGAGTTTCGGAGTTTTGGAGTTTTGGAGTTTTGGAGTTTCGGAGTTTTGGAGTTTCAGAGTTTTGGAGGTTCAGTGTTGTGGAGTTTCGGCATTTTTGAGTATTGGAGTTCCGGAGTTTCGGAGTTTTGGAGAATTGCAGTTTTGGAATTTTTGTAGTTTCGAATTTTCAGAGTTTCGGATTTTTGGAGTTTTGGAGTTTCGGAATTTTGCAGTTTTGTAGTTTTGGAGTGTCGGAGTTTTGGAGTGTTGGAGTTTTGGAGTTTCGGAGTTTCGGAGTTTTGGAGTTTCAGAGTTTCAGAGTTCTGGAGGTTCAGGGTTGTGGAGTTTCGGAATTCTTGAGTATTGGAGTTTCGGAGTTTCGGAGTTTTGGAGTTTTGCGGTTTTGGAGTTTTGGAGTTTCGAATTTTCAGTTTCGGATTTTTGGAGTTTTGGAGTTTTCGAGATTTGGAGTTTCGGCGTTTTGGAGATTCGGAGTCTTGGAGTGTCGGAATTTTGTAGTTTTGTAGTTTTGGAGTGTCAGAGTTTTGGAGTGTTGGAGGTTTGGAGCTTTGGAGTTTTGGAGTTTTTGAGTTTTTTAGTTTTGGATTTTTGCACTTTTGGAGTTTTGGAGTTTTGGAGTTTCGGAGTTTCGGAGTTTTGGAGTTTCAGAGTTTTGGAGGTTCAGGGTTGTGGAGTTTCGGAATTTTTGAGTTTTGGAGTTTCGGAGTTTCGGAGTTTTGGAGAATTGCAGTTTTGGAGTTTTGGGGTTTTGGAGTTTCGAATTTTCAGACTTTCGGATTTTTGGAGGTTTGGAGTTTCGGAGTTTCGGAGTTTTGGAGTTTCAGAGTTTTGGAGGTTCAGGGTTGTGGAGTTTCGGAATTTTTGAGTATTGGAGTTCCGGAGTTTCGGAGTTTTGGAGAATTGCAGTTTTGGAATTTTTGTAGTTTTGAATTTTCAGAGTTTCGGATTTTTGGAGTTTTGGAGTTTCGGAGTTTCGGAGTTTTGAAGTTTCAGACTTTTCGAGGTTCAGGGTTGTGGAATTTCGGAATTTTTGAGTTTTGGAGTTTCGGAGTTCCGGAGTTTCGGAGTTTTGGAGTTTTGCAGTTTCGGAGTTTTGGAATTTTGGAGTTTGCAGAGTTTCGGAGTTTCAGAGTTTTCGAGGTTCAGGGTTGTGGAGTTTCGGAATTTTTGAGTTTTGGAGTTTTGGTGTTTTGGAGTTTCGAATTTTCAGAGTTTCGGATTTTTGGAGTTTTGGAGTTCCGGAGATTTGGAGTTCCAGAGTTTTGGATGTTCAGGGTTGTGGAGTTTCGGAATTTTTGAGTTTTGGAGTTTCGGAGTTTTGGAGTTTCGGAGTTTTGGAGTTTCATAGTTTTCGAGGTTCAGGGTTGTGGAGTTTCGGAATTTTTGAGTTTCGGAGTTTCGGAGTTTTGGAGTTTTGGAGTTCCGAATTTTCAGTTTCGGATTTTTGGAGTTTCGGAGATTTGGAGTTTTGGCGTTTTGGAGATTCGGAATCTTGGAGTTTCGGAATTTTGTAGTTTTGTAGTTTTCGAGTGTCGGAGTTTTGGAGTGTTGGAGTTTTGGAGCTTTGGAATTTTGGAGTTTTTGAGTTTTGGATTTTTGCACTTTTGGAGTTTTGGAGTTTTGGAGTTTCAGAGTTTTGGAGGTTCAGGGTTGTGGAGTTTCGGAATTTTTGAGTTTTGGAGTTTCGGAGTTTCGGAGGTTTGGAGTTTTGGCGTTTTTGAGATTCGGAATCTTGGAGTTTCGGAATTTTGTAGTTTTGTAGTTTTGGAGTGTCACAGGTTTGGAGTGTTGGAGTTTTGGAGCTTTGGAGTTTCGTAGTTTCGGAGTTTTGGAGTTTCAGAGTTTTGGAGGTTCAGTGTTGTGGAGTTTCGGCATTTTTGAGTATTGGAGTTTCGGAGTTTCGGAGTTTTGGAGAATTGCAGTTTTGGAGTTTTGGAGTTTCGAATTTTCAGAGTTTCGGATTTTTGGAGTTTTGGAGTTTTGGAGTTTCGGAGTTTCGGAGTTTTGGAGTATTGCAGTTTTGGAGTTTTGGAGTTTTGGAGAATTGGAGTTTTGGAGTGTCGGTGTTTCGGAGTGTTGGAGTTTTGGAGTTTTGGAGTGTTGGAGTTTTGGAGTTTCGGAGTTTCGGAGTTTCGGAGTTTTGGAGTTTCAGAGTTTCAGAGTTCTGGAGGTTCAGGGTTGTGGAGTGTCGAAATTTTTGAGTCTTGGAGTGTCGGAATTTTGTAGTTTTGTAGTTTTGGAGTGTTGGAGTTTTGGAGTGTTGGAGTTTTGGAGCTTTGGAGTTTTGGAGTTTTTGAGTTTTTTAGTTTTGGATTTTTGCACTTTTGGAGTTTGGGAGTTTTGGAGTTTCGGAGTTTTGGAGAATTGCAGTTCTGGAGTTTTGGGGTTTTGGAGTTTCGGATTTTTGGAGTTTTGGAGTTTCGGAGATTTGGAGTTTTGGCGTTTTCAAGATTCGGAATCTTGGAGTTTCGGAATTTTGTAGTTTTGTAGTTTTGGATTGTCAGAGTTTTGGAGTGTTGGAGTTTTGGAGCTTTGGAGTTTTGGAGTTTTTGAGTTTTGGATTTTGACACTTTTGGAGTTTTGGAGTTTTGGAGTTTCGGAGTTTCGGAGTTTCGGAGTTTTGGAGTTTCAGAGTTTTGGAGGTTCAGGGTTGTGGAGTTTCGGAATTTTTGAGTTTTGGAGTTTCGGAGTTTTGGAGTTTTGGAGTTTTGGAGTTTCGGAGTTTTGGAGTTTCAGAGTTTTGGAGGTTCAGGGTTGTGGAGTTTCGGAATTTTTGAGTATTGGAGTTCCGGAGTTTCGGAGTTTTGGAGAATTGCAGTTTTGGAATTTTTGTAGTTTCGAATTTTCAGAGTTTCGGATTTTTGGAGTTTTGGAGTTTCGGAATTTTGCAGTTTTGTAGTTTTGGAGTGTCGGAGATTTGGAGTGTTGGAGTTTTGGAGTTTCGGAGTTTCGGAGTTTCGGAGTTTTGGAGTTTCAGAGTTTCAGAGTTCTGGAGGTTCAGGGTTGTGGAGTTTCGGAATTTTTGAGTTTTGGAGTTTCGGAGTTTTGGAGTTTTGCGGTTTTGGAGTTTCGAATTTTCAGTTTCGGATTTTTGGAGTTTTGGAGTTTTCGAGATTTGGAGTTTCGGCGTTTTGGAGATTCGGAGTCTTGGAGTGTCGGAATTTTGTAGTTTTGTAGTTTTGGAGTGTCAGAGTTTTGGAGTGTTGGAGGTTTGGAGCTTTGGAGTTTTGGAGTTTTTGAGTTTTTTAGTTTTGGATTTTTGCACTTTTATAGTTTTGGAGTTTTGGAGTTTCGGAGTTTCGGAGTTTTGGAGTTTCAGAGTTTTGGAGGTTCAGGGTTGTGGAGTTTCGGAATTTTTGAGTTTTGGAGTTTCGGAGTTTCGGAGTTTTGGAGAATTGCAGTTTTGGAGTTTTGGGGTTTTGGAGTTTCGAATTTTCAGACTTTCGGATTTTTGGAGGTTTGGAGTTTCGGAGTTTCGGAGTTTTGGAGTTTCAGAGTTTTGGAGGTTCAGGGTTGTGGAGTTTCGGAATTTTTGAGTATTGGAGTTCCGGAGTTTCGGAGTTTTGGAGAATTGCAGTTTTGGAATTTTTGTAGTTTTGAATTTTCAGAGTTTCGGATTTTTGGAGTTTTGGAGTTTCGGAGTTTCGGAGTTTTGAAGTTTCAGACTTTTCGAGGTTCAGGGTTGTGGAATTTCGGAATTTTTGAGTTTTGGAGTTTCGGAGTTCCGGAGTTTCGGAGTTTTGGAGTTTTGCAGTTTCGGAGTTTTGGAGTTTTGGAGTTTGCGGAGTTTTGGAGTTTCAGAGTTTTCGAGGTTCAGGGTTGTGGAGTTTCGGAATTTTTGAGTTTTGGAGTTTTGGTGTTTTGGAGTTTCGAATTTTCAGAGTTTCGGATTTTTGGAGTTTTGGAGTTCCGGAGATTTGGAGTTCCAGAGTTTTGGATGTTCAGGGTTGTGGAGTTTCGGAATTTTTGAGTTTTGGAGTTTCGGAGTTTTGGAGTTTCGGAGTTTTGGAGTTTCATAGTTTTCGAGGTTCAGGGTTGTGGAGTTTCGGAATTTTTGAGTTTCGGAGTTTCGGAGTTTTGGAGTTTTGGAGTTCCGAATTTTCAGTTTCGGATTTTTGGAGTTTCGGAGATTTGGAGTTTTGGCGTTTTGGAGATTCGGAATCTTGGAGTTTCGGAATTTTGTAGTTTTGTAGTTTTCGAGTGTCGGAGTTTTGGAGTGTTGGAGTTTTGGAGCTTTGGAATTTTGGAGTTTTTGAGTTTTGGATTTTTGCACTTTTGGAGTTTTGGAGTTTTGGAGTTTCAGAGTTTTGGAGGTTCAGGGTTGTGGAGTTTCGGAATTTTTGAGTTTTGGAGTTTCGGAGTTTCGGAGGTTTGGAGTTTTGGCGTTTTTGAGATTCGGAATCTTGGAGTTTCGGAATTTTGTAGTTTTGTAGTTTTGGAGTGTCACAGGTTTGGAGTGTTGGAGTTTTGGAGCTTTGGAGTTTCGTAGTTTCGGAGTTTTGGAGTTTCAGAGTTTTGGAGGTTCAGTGTTGTGGAGTTTCGGCATTTTTGAGTATTGGAGTTTCGGAGTTTCGGAGTTTTGGAGAATTGCAGTTTTGGAGTTTTGGAGTTTCGAATTTTCAGAGTTTCGGATTTTTGGAGTTTTGGAGTTTTGGAGTTTCGGAGTTTCGGAGTTTTGGAGTATTGCAGTTTTGGAGTTTTGGAGTTTTGGAGAATTGGAGTTTTGGAGTGTCGGTGTTTCGGAGTGTTGGAGTTTTGGAGTTTTGGAGTGTTGGAGTTTTGGAGTTTCGGAGTTTCGGAGTTTCGGAGTTTTGGAGTTTCAGAGTTTCAGAGTTCTGGAGGTTCAGGGTTGTGGAGTGTCGAAATTTTTGAGTCTTGGAGTGTCGGAATTTTGTAGTTTTGTAGTTTTGGAGTGTTGGAGTTTTGGAGTGTTGGAGTTTTGGAGCTTTGGAGTTTTGGAGTTTTTGAGTTTTTTAGTTTTGGATTCTTGCACTTTTGGAGTTTGGGAGTTTTGGAGTTTCGGAGTTTTGGAGAATTGCAGTTCTGGAGTTTTGGGGTTTTGGAGTTTCGGATTTTTGGAGTTTTGGAGTTTCGGAGATTTGGAGTTTTGGCGTTTTCAAGATTCGGAATCTTGGAGTTTCGGAATTTTGTAGTTTTGTAGTTTTGGATTGTCAGAGTTTTGGAGTGTTGGAGTTTTGGAGCTTTGGAGTTTTGGAGTTTTTGAGTTTTGGATTTTGACACTTTTGGAGTTTTGGAGTTTTGGAGTTTCGGAGTTTCGGAGTTTCGGAGTTTCGGAGTTTTGGAGTTTCAGAGTTTTGGAGGTTCAGGGTTGTGGAGTTTCGGCATTTTTGAGTATTGGAGTTCCGGAGTTTCGGAGTTTTGGAGAATTGCAGTTTTGGAATTTTTGTAGTTTCGAATTTTCAGAGTTTCGGATTTTTGGAGTTTTGGAGTTTCGGAATTTTGCAGTTTTGTAGTTTTGGAGTGTCGGAGTTTTGGAGTGTTGGAGTTTTGGAGTTTCGGAGTTTCGGAGTTTTGGAGTTTCAGAGTTTCAGAGTTCTGGAGGTTCAGGGTTGTGGAGTTTCGGAATTCTTGAGTATTGGAGTTTCGGAGTTTCGGAGTTTTGGAGTTTTGCGGTTTTGGAGTTTTGGAGTTTCGAATTTTCAGTTTCGGATTTTTGGAGTTTTGGAGTTTTCGAGATTTGGAGTTTCGGCGTTTTGGAGATTCGGAGTCTTGGAGTGTCGGAATTTTGTAGTTTTGTAGTTTTGGAGTGTCAGAGTTTTGGAGTGTTGGAGGTTTGGAGCTTTGGAGTTTTGGAGTTTTTGAGTTTTTTAGTTTTGGATTTTTGCACTTTTGGAGTTTTGGAGTTTTGGAGTTTCGGAGTTTCGGAGTTTTGGAGTTTCAGAGTTTTGGAGGTTCAGGGTTGTGGAGTTTCGGAATTTTTGAGTTTTGGAGTTTCGGAGTTTCGGAGTTTTGGAGAATTGCAGTTTTGGAGTTTTGGGGTTTTGGAGTTTCGAATTTTCAGACTTTCGGATTTTTGGAGGTTTGGAGTTTCGGAGTTTCGGAGTTTTGGAGTTTCAGAGTTTTGGAGGTTCAGGGTTGTGGAGTTTCGGAATTTTTGAGTATTGGAGTTCCGGAGTTTCGGAGTTTTGGAGAATTGCAGTTTTGGAATTTTTGTAGTTTTGAATTTTCAGAGTTTCGGATTTTTGGAGTTTTGGAGTTTCGGAGTTTCGGAGTTTTGAAGTTTCAGACTTTTCGAGGTTCAGGGTTGTGGAATTTCGGAATTTTTGAGTTTTGGAGTTTCGGAGTTCCGGAGTTTCGGAGTTTTGGAGTTTTGCAGTTTCGGAGTTTTGGAGTTTTGGAGTTTGCGGAGTTTTGGAGTTTCAGAGTTTTCGAGGTTCAGGGTTGTGGAGTTTCGGAATTTTTGAGTTTTGGAGTTTTGGTGTTTTGGAGTTTCGAATTTTCAGAGTTTCGGATTTTTGGAGTTTTGGAGTTCCGGAGATTTGGAGTTCCAGAGTTTTGGATGTTCAGGGTTGTGGAGTTTCGGAATTTTTGAGTTTTGGAGTTTCGGAGTTTTGGAGTTTCGGAGTTTTGGAGTTTCATAGTTTTCGAGGTTCAGGGTTGTGGAGTTTCGGAATTTTTGAGTTTCGGAGTTTCGGAGTTTTGGAGTTTTGGAGTTTCGAATTTTCAGTTTCGGATTTTTGGAGTTTTGGAGTTTCGGAGATTTGGAGTTTTGGCGTTTTGGAGATTCGGAATCTTGGAGTTTCGGAATTTTGTAGTTTTGTAGTTTTCGAGTGTCGGAGTTTTGGAGTGTTGGAGTTTTGGAGCTTTGGAATTTTGGAGTTTTTGAGTTTTGGATTTTTGCACTTTTGGAGTTTTGGAGTTTTGGAGTTTCAGAGTTTTGGAGGTTCAGGGTTGTGGAGTTTCGGAATTTTTGAGTTTTGGAGTTTCGGAGTTTCGGAGGTTTGGAGTTTTGGCGTTTTTGAGATTCGGAATCTTGGAGTTTCGGAATTTTGTAGTTTTGTAGTTTTGGAGTGTCACAGGTTTGGAGTGTTGGAGTTTTGGAGCTTTGGAGTTTCGTAGTTTCGGAGTTTTGGAGTTTCAGAGTTTTGGAGGTTCAGTGTTGTGGAGTTTCGGCATTTTTGAGTATTGGAGTTTCGGAGTTTCGGAGTTTTGGAGAATTGCAGTTTTGGAGTTTTGGAGTTTCGAATTTTCAGAGTTTCGGATTTTTGGAGTTTTGGAGTTTTGGAGTTTCGGAGTTTCGGAGTTTTGGAGTATTGCAGTTTTGGAGTTTTGGAGTTTTGGAGAATTGGAGTTTTGGAGTGTCGGTGTTTCGGAGTGTTGGAGTTTTGGAGTTTTGGAGTGTTGGAGTTTTGGAGTTTCGGAGTTTCGGAGTTTCGGAGTTTTGGAGTTTCAGAGTTTCAGAGTTCTGGAGGTTCAGGGTTGTGGAGTGTCGAAATTTTTGAGTCTTGGAGTGTCGGAATTTTGTAGTTTTGTAGTTTTGGAGTGTTGGAGTTTTGGAGTGTTGGAGTTTTGGAGCTTTGGAGTTTTGGAGTTTTTGAGTTTTTTAGTTTTGGATTTTTGCACTTTTGGAGTTTGGGAGTTTTGGAGTTTCGGAGTTTTGGAGAATTGCAGTTCTGGAGTTTTGGGGTTTTGGAGTTTCGGATTTTTGGAGTTTTGGAGTTTCGGAATTTTTGAGTTTTGGAGTTTCGGAGTTTTGGAGTTTTGGAGTTTTGGAGTTTCGGAGTTTTGGAGTTTCAGAGTTTTGGAGGTTCAGGGTTGTGGAGTTTCGGAATTTTTGAGTATTGGAGTTCCGGAGTTTCGGAGTTTTGGAGAATTGCAGTTTTGGAATTTTTGTAGTTTCGAATTTTCAGAGTTTCGGATTTTTGGAGTTTTGGAGTTTCGGAATTTTGCAGTTTTGTAGTTTTGGAGTGTCGGAGATTTGGAGTGTTGGAGTTTTGGAGTTTCGGAGTTTCGGAGTTTCGGAGTTTTGGAGTTTCAGAGTTTCAGAGTTCTGGAGGTTCAGGGTTGTGGAGTTTCGGAATTTTTGAGTTTTGGAGTTTCGGAGTTTTGGAGTTTTGCGGTTTTGGAGTTTCGAATTTTCAGTTTCGGATTTTTGGAGTTTTGGAGTTTTCGAGATTTGGAGTTTCGGCGTTTTGGAGATTCGGAGTCTTGGAGTGTCGGAATTTTGTAGTTTTGTAGTTTTGGAGTGTCAGAGTTTTGGAGTGTTGGAGGTTTGGAGCTTTGGAGTTTTGGAGTTTTTGAGTTTTTTAGTTTTGGATTTTTGCACTTTTGGAGTTTTGGAGTTTTGGAGTTTCGGAGTTTCGGAGTTTTGGAGTTTCAGAGTTTTGGAGGTTCAGGGTTGTGGAGTTTCGGAATTTTTGAGTTTTGGAGTTTCGGAGTTTCGGAGTTTTGGAGAATTGCAGTTTTGGAGTTTTGGGGTTTTGGAGTTTCGAATTTTCAGAGTTTCGGATTTTTGGAGTTTTGGAGTTTCGGAGTTTCGGAGTTTTGGAGTTTCAGAGTTTTCGAGGTTCAGGGTTGTGGAGTTTCGGAATTTTTGAGTTTTGGAGTTTCGGAGTTTCGGAGTTTTGGAGGTTTGGAGTTTCGAATTTTCAGTTTCGGATTTTTGGAGTTTTGGAGTTTCGGAGATTTGGAGTTTTGGCGTTTTGGAGATTCGGAATCTTGGAGTTTCGGAATTTTGTAGTTTTGTAGTTTTGGAGTGTCAGAGTTCTGGAGTGTTGGAGCTTTGGAGTTTTGGAGTTTATGAGTTTTTGAGTTTTGGATTTTTGCACTTTTGGAGTTTTGGAGTTTTGGAGTTTTGGAGTTTCGGAGTTTCGGAGTTTTGGAGTTTCAGACTTTTGGAGGTTCAGGGTTGTGGAGTTTCGGAATTTTTGAGTATTGGAGTTCCGGAGTTTCGGAGTTTTGGAGAATTGCAGTTTTGGAATTTTTGTAGTTTTGAATTTTCAGAGTTTCGGATTTTTGGAGTTTTGGAGTTTCGGAGTTTCGGAGTTTTGAAGTTTCAGACTTTTCGAGGTTCAGGGTTGTGGAATTTCGGAATTTTTGAGTTTTGGAGTTTCGGAGTTCCGGAGTTTCGGAGTTTTGGAGTTTTGCAGTTTCGGAGTTTTGGAGTTTTGGAGTTTGCGGAGTTTTGGAGTTTCAGAGTTTTCGAGGTTCAGGGTTGTGGAGTTTCGGAATTTTTGAGTTTTGGAGTTTCGGAGTTTTGGAGTTTTGGTGTTTTGGAGTTTCGAATTTTCAGAGTTTCGGATTTTACGAGTTTTGGAGTTCCAGAGAATTGGAGTTTCAGAGTTTTGGATGTTCAGGGTTGTGGAGTTTCGGAATTTTTGAGTTTTGGAGTTTCGGAGTTTTGGAGTTTCGGAGTTTTGGAGTTTCATAGTTTTCGAGGTTCAGGGTTGTGGAGTTTCGGAATTTTTGAGTTTCGGAGTTTCGGAGTTTTGGAGTTTTGGAGTTTCGAATTTTCAGTTTCGGATTTTTGGAGTTTTGGAGTTTCGGAGATTTGGAGTTTTGGCGTTTTGGAGATTCGGAATCTTGGAGTTTCGGAATTTTGTAGTTTTGTAGTTTTCGAGTGTCGGAGTTTTGGAGTGTTGGAGTTTTGGAGCTTTGGAGTTTTGGAGTTTTTGAGTTTTAGAGTTTTGGATTTTTGCACTTTTGGAGTTTTGGAGTTTCAGAGTTTTGGAGGTTCAGGGTTGTGGAGTTTCGGAATTTTTGAGTTTTGGAGTTTCGGAGTTTCGGATGTTTGGAGTATTGCAGTTTTGGAGTTTTGGAGTTTCAGAGATTTGGAGTTTTGGCGTTTTGGAGATTCGGAATCTTGGAGTTTCGGAATTTTGTAGTTTTGTAGTTTTGGAGTGTTGGAGCTTTGGAGTTTTGGAGTTTATGAGTTTTTGAGTTTTGGATTTTTGCACTTTTGGAGTTTTGGAGTTTTGGAGTTTTGGAGTTTCGGAGTTTCGGAGTTTTGGAGTTTCAGAGTTTTGGAGGTTCAGGGTTGTGGAATTTCGGAATTTTTGAGTATTGGAGTTTCGGAGTTTCGGAGTTTTGGAGAATTGCAGTTTTGGAATTTTTGGAGTTTCGAATTTTCAGAGTTTCGGATTTTTGGAGTTTTGGAGTTTCGGAGTTTCGGAGTTTTGGAGTTTCAGAGTTTTCGAGGTTCAGGGTTGTGGAGTTTCGGAATTTTTGAGTTTTGGAGTTTCAAAGTTTTGGAGTTTTGGAGTTTCGAATTTTCAGAGTTTGGGATTTTTGGAGTTTTGGAGTTTCAGAGATTTGGAGTTTTGGCGTTTTGGAGATTCGGAATCTTGGAGTTTCGGAATTTTGTAGTTTTGTAGTTTTGGAGTGTCAGAGTTTTGGAGTGTTGGAGTTTTGGAGCTTTGGAGTTTTGGAGTTTTTGAGTTTTGGAGTTTTGGATTTTTGCACTTTTGGAGTTTTGGAGTTTTGGAGTTTCGGAGTTTCGGAGTTTTGGAGTTTTGCGGTTTTGGAGTTTTGGAGTTTCGAATTTTCAGTTTCGGATTTTTGGAGTTTTGGAGTTTTCGAGATTTGGAGTTTCGGCGTTTTGGAGATTCGGAGTCTTGGAGTGTCGGAATTTTGTAGTTTTGTAGTTTTGGAGTGTCGGAGTTTTGGAGTGTTGGAGGTTTGGAGCTTTGGAGTTTTGGAGTTTTTGAGTTTTTTAGTTTTGGATTTTTGCACTTTTGGAGTTTTGGAGTTTCGGAGTTTCGGAGTTTTGGAGTTTCAGAGTTTTGGAGGTTCAGGGTTGTGGAGTTTCGGAATTTTTGAGTTTTGGAGTTTCGGAGTTTCGGAGTTTTGGAGAATTGCAGTTTTGGAGTTTTGGGGTTTTGGAGTTTCGAATTTTCAGAGTTTCGGATTTTTGGAGTTTTGGAGTTTCGGAGTTTCGGAGTTTTGGAGTTTCAGAGTTTTCGAGGTTCAGGGTTGTGGAGTTTCGGAATTTTTGAGTTTTGGAGTTTCGGAGTTTCGGAGTTTTGGAGTTTTGGAGTTTCGAATATTCAGTTTCGGATTTTTGGAGTTTTGGAGTTTCGGAGATTTGGAGTTTTGGCGTTTTGGAGATTCGGAATCTTGGAGTTTCGGAATTTTGTAGTTTTGTAGTTTTGGAGTGTCAGAGTTCTGGAGTGTTGCAGCTTTGGAGTTTTGGAGTTTATGAGTTTTTGAGTTTTGGATTTTTGCACTTTTGGAGTTTTGGAGTTTTGGAGTTTCGGAGTTTCGGAGTTTTGGAGTTTCAGAGTTTTGGAGGTTCAGGGTTGTGGAGTTTCGGAATTTTTGAGTATTGGAGTTCCGGAGTTTCGGAGTTTTGGAGAATTGCAGTTTTGGAATTTTTGTAGTTTTGAATTTTCAGAGTTTCGGATTTTTGGAGTTTTGGAGTTTCGGAGTTTCGGAGTTTTGAAGTTTCAGACTTTTCGAGGTTCAGGGTTGTGGAATTTCGGAATTTTTGAGTTTTGGAGTTTCGGAGTTCCGGAGTTTCGGAGTTTTGGAGTTTTGCAGTTTCGGAGTTTTGGAGTTTTGGAGTTTGCGGAGTTTTGGAGTTTCAGAGTTTTCGAGGTTCAGGGTTGTGGAGTTTCGGAATTTTTGAGTTTTGGAGTTTCGGAGTTTTGGAGTTTTGGTGTTTTGGAGTTTCGAATTTTCAGAGTTTCGGATTTTTGGAGTTTTGGAGTTCCGGAGATTTGGAGTTTCAGAGTTTTGGATGTTCAGGGTTGTGGAGTTTCGGAATTTTTGAGTTTTGGAGTTTCGGAGTTTTGGAGTTTCGGAGTTTTGGAGTTTCATAGTTTTCGAGGTTCAGGGTTGTGGAGTTTCGGAATTTTTGAGTTTCGGAGTTTCGGAGTTTTGGAGTTTTGGAGTTTCGAATTTTCAGTTTCGGATTTTTGGAGTTTTGGAGTTTCGGAGATTTGGAGTTTTGGCGTTTTGGAGATTCGGAATCTTGGAGTTTCGGAATTTTGTAGTTTTGTAGTTTTCGAGTGTCGGAGTTTTGGAGTGTTGGAGTTTTGGAGCTTTGGAGTTTTGGAGTTTTTGAGTTTTAGAGTTTTGGATTTTTGCACTTTTGGAGTTTTGGAGTTTCAGAGTTTTGGAGGTTGAGGGTTGTGGAGTTTCGGAATTTTTGAGTTTTGGAGTTTCGGAGTTTCGGAGGTTTGGAGTATTGCAGTTTTGGAGTTTTGGAGTTTTGGAGTTTCAGAGATTTGGAGTTTTGGCGTTTTGGAGATTCGGAATCTTGGAGTTTCGGAATTTTGTAGTTTTGTAGTTTTGGAGTGTTGGAGCTTTGGAGTTTTGGAGTTTATGAGTTTTTGAGTTTTGGATTTTTGCACTTTTGGAGTTTTGGAGTTTTGGAGTTTTGGAGTTTCGGAGTTTCGGAGTTTTGGAGTTTCAGAGTTTTGGAGGTTCAGGGTTGTGGAATTTCGGAATTTTTGAGTATTGGAGTTTCGGAGTTTCGGAGTTTTGGAGAATTGCAGTTTTGGAATTTTTGGAGTTTCGAATTTTCAGAGTTTCGGATTTTTGGAGTTTTGGAGTTTCGGAGTTTCGGAGTTTTGGAGTTTCAGAGTTTTCGAGGTTCAGGGTTGTGGAGTTTCGGAATTTTTGAGTTTTGGAGTTTCAAAGTTTTGGAGTTTTGGAGTTTCGAATTTTCAGAGTTTGGGATTTTTGGAGTTTTGGAGTTTCAGAGATTTGGAGTTTTGGCGTTTTGGAGATTCGGAATCTTGGAGTTTCGGAATTTTGTAGTTTTGTAGTTTTGGAGTGTCAGAGTTTTGGAGTGTTGGAGTTTTGGAGCTTTGGAGTTTTGGAGTTTTTGAGTTTTGGAGTTTTGGATTTTTGCACTTTTGGAGTTTTGGAGTTTTGGAGTTTCGGAGTTTCGGAGTTTTGGAGTTTTGCGGTTTTGGAGTTTTGGAGTTTCGAATTTTCAGTTTCGGATTTTTGGAGTTTTGGAGTTTTCGAGATTTGGAGTTTCGGCGTTTTGGAGATTCGGAGTCTTGGAGTGTCGGAATTTTGTAGTTTTGTAGTTTTGGAGTGTCGGAGTTTTGGAGTGTTGGAGGTTTGGAGCTTTGGAGTTTTGGAGTTTTTGAGTTTTTTAGTTTTGGATTTTTGCACTTTTGGAGTTTTGGAGTTTCGGAGTTTCGGAGTTTTGGAGTTTCAGAGTTTTGGAGGTTCAGGGTTGTGGAGTTTCGGAATTTTTGAGTTTTGGAGTTTCGGAGTTTCGGAGTTTTGGAGAATTGCAGTTTTGGAGTTTTGGGGTTTTGGAGTTTCGAATTTTCAGAGTTTCGGATTTTTGGAGTTTTGGAGTTTCGGAGTTTCGGAGTTTTGGAGTTTCAGAGTTTTCGAGGTTCAGGGTTGTGGAGTTTCGGAATTTTTGAGTTTTGGAGTTTCGGAGTTTCGGAGTTTCGGAGTTTTGGAGTTTTGGAGTTTCGAATATTCAGTTTCGGATTTTTGGAG
Source organism: Amblyomma mixtum (assembly GCF_055824585.1). Lineage (NCBI taxonomy): Eukaryota > Metazoa > Arthropoda > Arachnida > Ixodida > Ixodidae > Amblyomma > Amblyomma mixtum. Next base: position 111,721,244 of record NC_143012.1, on the reverse strand, counting down.
TTTTGGAGTTTCGGAGATTTGGAGTTTTGGCGTTTTGGAGATTCGGAATCTTGGAGTTTCGGAATTTTGTAGTTTTGTAGTTTTGGAGTGTCAGAGTTCTGGAGTGTTGCAGCTTTGGAGTTTTGGAGTTTATGAGTTTTTGAGTTTTGGATTTTTGCACTTTTGGAGTTTTGGAGTTTTGGAGTTTCGGAGTTTCGGAGTTTTGGAGTTTCAGAGTTTTGGAGGTTCAGGGTTGTGGAGTTTCGGAATTTTTGAGTATTGGAGTTCCGGAGTTTCGGAGTTTTGGAGAATTGCAGTTTTGGAATTTTTGTAGTTTTGAATTTTCAGAGTTTCGGATTTTTGGAGTTTTGGAGTTTCGGAGTTTCGGAGTTTTGAAGTTTCAGACTTTTCGAGGTTCAGGGTTGTGGAATTTCGGAATTTTTGAGTTTTGGAGTTTCGGAGTTCCGGAGTTTCGGAGTTTTGGAGTTTTGCAGTTTCGGAGTTTTGGAGTTTTGGAGTTTGCGGAGTTTTGGAGTTTCAGAGTTTTCGAGGTTCAGGGTTGTGGAGTTTCGGAATTTTTGAGTTTTGGAGTTTCGGAGTTTTGGAGTTTTGGTGTTTTGGAGTTTCGAATTTTCAGAGTTTCGGATTTTTGGAGTTTTGGAGTTCCGGAGATTTGGAGTTTCAGAGTTTTGGATGTTCAGGGTTGTGGAGTTTCGGAATTTTTGAGTTTTGGAGTTTCGGAGTTTTGGAGTTTCGGAGTTTTGGAGTTTCATAGTTTTCGAGGTTCAGGGTTGTGGAGTTTCGGAATTTTTGAGTTTCGGAGTTTCGGAGTTTTGGAGTTTTGGAGTTTCGAATTTTCAGTTTCGGATTTTTGGAGTTTTGGAGTTTCGGAGATTTGGAGTTTTGGCGTTTTGGAGATTCGGAATCTTGGAGTTTCGGAATTTTGTAGTTTTGTAGTTTTCGAGTGTCGGAGTTTTGGAGTGTTGGAGTTTTGGAGCTTTGGAGTTTTGGAGTTTTTGAGTTTTAGAGTTTTGGATTTTTGCACTTTTGGAGTTTTGGAGTTTCAGAGTTTTGGAGGTTGAGGGTTGTGGAGTTTCGGAATTTTTGAGTTTTGGAGTTTCGGAGTTTCGGAGGTTTGGAGTATTGCAGTTTTGGAGTTTTGGAGTTTCAGAGATTTGGAGTTTTGGCGTTTTGGAGATTCGGAATCTTGGAGTTTCGGAATTTTGTAGTTTTGTAGTTTTGGAGTGTTGGAGCTTTGGAGTTTTGGAGTTTATGAGTTTTTGAGTTTTGGATTTTTGCACTTTTGGAGTTTTGGAGTTTCGGAGTTTTGGAGTTTCGGAGTTTCGGAGTTTTGGAGTTTCAGAGTTTTGGAGTTTCAGGGTTGTGGAATTTCGGAATTTTTGAGTATTGGAGTTTCGGAGTTTCGGAGTTTTGGAGAATTGCAGTTTTGGAATTTTTGGAGTTTCGAATTTTCACAGTTTCGGATTTTTGGAGTTTTGGAGTTTCGGAGTTTCGGAGTTTTGGAGTTTCAGAGTTTTCGAGGTTCAGGGTTGTGGAGTTTCGGAATTTTTGAGTTTTGGAGTTTCAAAGTTTTGGAGTTTTGGAGTTTTGGAGTTTCGAATTTTCAGAGTTTGGAATTTTTGGAGTTTTGGAGTTTCAGAGATTTGGAGTTTTGGCGTTTTGGAGATTTGGAATCTTGGAGTTTCAGAATTTTGTAGTTTTGTAGTTTTGGAGTGTCAGAGTTTTGGAGTGTTGGAGTTTTGGAGCTTTGGAGTTTTGGAGTTTTTGAGTTTTGGAGTTTTGGATTTTTGCACTTTTGGAGTTTTGGAGTTTTGGAGTTTCGGAGTTTCGGAGTTTTGGAGTTTCAGAGTTTTGGAGGTTCAGGGTTGTGGAGTTTCGGAATTTTTGAGTTTTGGAGTTTCGGAGTTTCGGAGTTTTGGAGTATTGCAGTTTTGGAATTTTGGAGTTTGGAGTTTCGAATTTTCAGAGTTTCGGATTTTTGGAGTTTTGGAGTTTCGGAGGTTTGGAGTTTTGGCGTTTTTGAGATTCGGAATCTTGGAGTTTCGGAATTTTGTAGTTTTGTAGTTTTGGAGTGTCACAGTTTTGGAGAGTTGGAGTTTTGGAGCTTTGGAGTTTCGTAGTTTCTGAGTTTTGGAGTTTCAGAGTTTTGGAGGTTCAGTGTTGTGGAGTTTCGGCATTTTTGAGTATTGGAGTTTCGGAGATTCGGAGTTTTGGAGAATTGCAGTTTTGGAGTTTTGGAGTTTCGAATTTTCAGAGTTTCGGATTTTTGGAGTTTTGCAGTTTTGGAGTTTCGGAGTTTCGGAGTTTTGGAGTATTGCAGTTTTGGAGTTTTGGAGTTTTGGAGAATTGGAGTTTTGGAGTCTCGGAGTTTCGGAGTGTTGGAGTTTTGGAGTTTTAGAGTTTTAGAGTTTTGGAGTTTTGAAATTTTTGAGTTTCGGATTTTTGGAGTTTGGAGTTTTTAAGTTTTGGATTTTTGGAGTTTTTGTGTTTTTGAGTTTTGGAGTTTTGGATTTTTGAACTTTTGGAGGTTTGGAGTTTTGGAGTTTTGGATTTTTGGAGCTTTCGAGGTATGGATTTTTGGATATTCAGGGTTTTGTTCCAGAATTTTGTAGTTTTGGAGTTTTGGAGTGTCGGAGTTTCGAATTATTGGAGTTTTCGAGTTTTGGAATTTTTGATTTCTGGAGGTATGGATTTTTGGAGTTTCGGAGTTGTGGAGATTCGGAGTTTTGGAGATTCAGGGTTGTGGAGTTTCGGAATTTTTGAGTTTTGGAGTTTTGGAGTTTCGGAGTTCCGGAGTTTCGGAGTTTTGGAGTTTAGCAGTTTCGGAGTTTTGGAGTTTTGGAGTTTCGGAGTTTCGGAGTTTTGGAGTTTCAGAGTTTTCGAGGTTCAGGGTTGTGGAGTTTCGGAATTTTTGAGTTTTGGAGTTTCGGAGTTTCGGAGTTTTGGAGAATTGCAGTTTTGGAGTTTTGGGGTTTTGGAGTTTCGAATTTTCAGAGTTTCGGATTTTTGGAGGTTTGGAGTTTCGGAGTTTCGGAGTTTTGGAGTTTCAGAGTTTTCGAGGTTCAGGGTTGTGGAGTTTCGGAATTTTTGAGTTTTGGAGTTTCGGAGTTTTGGAGTTTTGGAGTTTCGAATTTTCAGTTTCGGATTTTTGGAGTTTTGGAGTTTCGGAGATTTGGAGTTTTGGCGTTTTGGAGATTCGGAATCTTGGAGTTTCGGAATTTTGTAGTTTTGTAGTTTTGGAGTGTCAGAGTTCTGGAGTGTTGGAGCTTTGGAGTTTTGGAGTTTATGAGTTTTTGAGTTTTGGATTTTTGCACTTTTGGAGTTTTGGAGTTTTGGAGTTTTGGAGTTTCGGAGTTTCGGAGTTTTGGAGTTTCAGAGTTTTGGAGGTTCAGGGTTGTGGAGTTTCGGAATTTTTGAGTATTGGAGTTCCGGAGTTTCGGAGTTTTGGAGAATTGCAGTTTTGGAATTTTTGTAGTTTTGAATTTTCAGAGTTTCGGATTTTTGGAGTTTTGCTGTTTCGGAGTTTCGGAGTTTTGAAGTTTCAGACTTTTCGAGGTTCAGGGTTGTGGAATTTCGGAATTTTTGAGTTTTGGAGTTTCGGAGTTCCGGAGTTTCGGAGTTTTGGAGTTTTGCAGTTTCGGAGTTTTGGAGTTTTGGAGTTTGCGGAGTTTTGGAGTTTCAGAGTTTTCGAGGTTCAGGGTTGTGGAGTTTCGGAATTTTTGAGTTTTGGAGTTTTGGTGTTTTGGAGTTTCGAATTTTCAGAGTTTCGGATTTTTGGAGTTTTGGAGTTCCGGAGATTTGGAGTTCCAGAGTTTTGGATGTTCAGGGTTGTGGAGTTTCGGAATTTTTGAGTTTTGGAGTTTCGGAGTTTTGGAGTTTCGGAGTTTTGGAGGTTCAGTGTTGTGGAGTTTCGGCATTTTTGAGTATTGGAGTTTCGGAGATTCGGAGTTTTGGAGAATTGCAGTTTTGGAGTTTCGAATTTTCAGAGTTTCGGATTTTTGGAGTTTTGCAGTTTTGGAGTTTCGGAGTTTCGGAGTTTTGGAGTATTGCAGTTTTGGAATTTTTGGAGTTTCGAATTTTCAGAGTTTCGGATTTTTGGAGTTTTGGAGTTTCGGAGTTTCGGAGTTTTGGAGTTTCAGAGTTTTCGAGGTTCAGGGTTGTGGAGTTTCGGAATTTTTGAGTTTTGGAGTTTCAAAGTTTTGGAGTTTTGGAGTTTCGAATTTTCAGAGTTTGGGATTTTTGGAGTTTTGGAGTTTCAGAGATTTGGAGTTTTGGCGTTTTGGAGATTCGGAATCTTGGAGTTTCGGAATTTTGTAGTTTTGTAGTTTTGGAGTGTCAGAGTTTTGGAGTGTTGGAGGTTTGGAGCTTTGGAGTTTTGGAGTTTTTGAGTTTTTTAGTTTTGGATTTTTGCACTTTTGGAGTTTTGGAGTTTCGGAGTTTCGGAGTTTTGGAGTTTCAGAGTTTTGGAGGTTCAGGGTTGTGGAGTTTCGGAATTTTTGAGTTTTGGAGTTTCGGAGTTTCGGAGTTTTGGAGAATTGCAGTTTTGGAGTTTTGGGGTTTTGGAGTTTCGAATTTTCAGAGTTTCGGATTTTTGGAGTTTTGGAGTTTCGGAGTTTCGGAGTTTTGGAGTTTCAGAGTTTTCGAGGTTCAGGGTTGTGGAGTTTCGGAATTTTTGAGTTTTGGAGTTTCGGAGTTTCGGAGTTTTGGAGTTTTGGAGTTTCGAATATTCAGTTTCGGATTTTTGGAGTTTTGGAGTTTCGGAGATTTGGAGTTTTGGCGTTTTGGAGATTCGGAATCTTGGAGTTTCGGAATTTTGTAGTTTTGTAGTTTTGGAGTGTCAGAGTTCTGGAGTGTTGCAGCTTTGGAGTTTTGGAGTTTATGAGTTTTTGAGTTTTGGATTTTTGCACTTTTGGAGTTTTGGAGTTTTGGAGTTTTGGAGTTTCGGAGTTTCGGAGTTTTGGAGTTTCAGAGTTTTGGAGGTTCAGGGTTGTGGAGTTTCGGAATTTTTGAGTATTGGAGTTCCGGAGTTTCGGAGTTTTGGAGAATTGCAGTTTTGGAATTTTTGTAGTTTTGAATTTTCAGAGTTTCGGATTTTTGGAGTTTTGGAGTTTCGGAGTTTCGGAGTTTTGAAGTTTCAGACTTTTCGAGGTTCAGGGTTGTGGAATTTCGGAATTTTTGAGTTTTGGAGTTTCGGAGTTCCGGAGTTTCGGAGTTTTGGAGTTTTGCAGTTTCGGAGTTTTGGAGTTTTGGAGTTTGCGGAGTTTTGGAGTTTCAGAGTTTTCGAGGTTCAGGGTTGTGGAGTTTCGGAATTTTTGAGTTTTGGAGTTTCGGAGTTTTGGAGTTTTGGTGTTTTGGAGTTTCGAATTTTCAGAGTTTCGGATTTTTGGAGTTTTGGAGTTCCGGAGATTTGGAGTTTCAGAGTTTTGGATGTTCAGGGTTGTGGAGTTTCGGAATTTTTGAGTTTTGGAGTTTCGGAGTTTTGGAGTTTCGGAGTTTTGGAGTTTCATAGTTTTCGAGGTTCAGGGTTGTGGAGTTTCGGAATTTTTGAGTTTCGGAGTTTCGGAGTTTTGGAGTTTTGGAGTTTCGAATTTTCAGTTTCGGATTTTTGGAGTTTTGGAGTTTCGGAGATTTGGAGTTTTGGCGTTTTGGAGATTCGGAATCTTGGAGTTTCGGAATTTTGTAGTTTTGTAGTTTTCGAGTGTCGGAGTTTTGGAGTGTTGGAGTTTTGGAGCTTTGGAGTTTTGGAGTTTTTGAGTTTTAGAGTTTTGGATTTTTGCACTTTTGGAGTTTTGGAGTTTCAGAGTTTTGGAGGTTGAGGGTTGTGGAGTTTCGGAATTTTTGAGTTTTGGAGTTTCGGAGTTTCGGAGGTTTGGAGTATTGCAGTTTTGGAGTTTTGGAGTTTCAGAGATTTGGAGTTTTGGCGTTTTGGAGATTCGGAATCTTGGAGTTTCGGAATTTTGTAGTTTTGTAGTTTTGGAGTGTTGGAGCTTTGGAGTTTTGGAGTTTATGAGTTTTTGAGTTTTGGATTTTTGCACTTTTGGAGTTTTGGAGTTTCGGAGTTTTGGAGTTTCGGAGTTTCGGAGTTTTGGAGTTTCAGAGTTTTGGAGTTTCAGGGTTGTGGAATTTCGGAATTTTTGAGTATTGGAGTTTCGGAGTTTCGGAGTTTTGGAGAATTGCAGTTTTGGAATTTTTGGAGTTTCGAATTTTCACAGTTTCGGATTTTTGGAGTTTTGGAGTTTCGGAGTTTCGGAGTTTTGGAGTTTCAGAGTTTTCGAGGTTCAGGGTTGTGGAGTTTCGGAATTTTTGAGTTTTGGAGTTTCAAAGTTTTGGAGTTTTGGAGTTTTGGAGTTTCGAATTTTCAGAGTTTGGAATTTTTGGAGTTTTGGAGTTTCAGAGATTTGGAGTTTTGGCGTTTTGGAGATTCGGAATCTTGGAGTTTCAGAATTTTGTAGTTTTGTAGTTTTGGAGTGTCAGAGTTTTGGAGTGTTGGAGTTTTGGAGCTTTGGAGTTTTGGAGTTTTTGAGTTTTGGAGTTTTGGATTTTTGCACTTTTGGAGTTTTGGAGTTTTGGAGTTTCGGAGTTTCGGAGTTTTGGAGTTTCAGAGTTTTGGAGGTTCAGGGTTGTGGAGTTTCGGAATTTTTGAGTTTTGGAGTTTCGGAGTTTCGGAGTTTTGGAGTATTGCAGTTTTGGAATTTTGGAGTTTGGAGTTTCGAATTTTCAGAGTTTCGGATTTTTGGAGTTTTGGAGTTTCGGAGGTTTGGAGTTTTGGCGTTTTTGAGATTCGGAATCTTGGAGTTTCGGAATTTTGTAGTTTTGTAGTTTTGGAGTGTCACAGTTTTGGAGAGTTGGAGTTTTGGAGCTTTGGAGTTTCGTAGTTTCTGAGTTTTGGAGTTTCAGAGTTTTGGAGGTTCAGTGTTGTGGAGTTTCGGCATTTTTGAGTATTGGAGTTTCGGAGATTCGGAGTTTTGGAGAATTGCAGTTTTGGAGTTTTGGAGTTTCGAATTTTCAGAGTTTCGGATTTTTGGAGTTTTGCAGTTTTGGAGTTTCGGAGTTTCGGAGTTTTGGAGTATTGCAGTTTTGGAGTTTTGGAGTTTTGGAGAATTGGAGTTTTGGAGTCTCGGAGTTTCGGAGTGTTGGAGTTTTGGAGTTTTAGAGTTTTAGAGTTTTGGAGTTTTGAAATTTTTGAGTTTCGGATTTTTGGAGTTTGGAGTTTTTAAGTTTTGGATTTTTGGAGTTTTTGTGTTTTTGAGTTTTGGAGTTTTGGATTTTTGAACTTTTGGAGGTTTGGAGTTTTGGAGTTTTGGATTTTTGGAGCTTTCGAGGTATGGATTTTTGGATATTCAGGGTTTTGTTCCAGAATTTTGTAGTTTTGGAGTTTTGGAGTGTCGGAGTTTCGAATTATTGGAGTTTTCGAGTTTTGGAATTTTTGATTTCTGGAGGTATGGATTTTTGGAGTTTCGGAGTTGTGGAGATTCGGAGTTTTGGAGATTCAGGGTTGTGGAGTTTCGGAATTTTTGAGTTTTGGAGTTTTGGAGTTTCGGAGTTCCGGAGTTTCGGAGTTTTGGAGTTTAGCAGTTTCGGAGTTTTGGAGTTTTGGAGTTTCGGAGTTTCGGAGTTTTGGAGTTTCAGAGTTTTCGAGGTTCAGGGTTGTGGAGTTTCGGAATTTTTGAGTTTTGGAGTTTCGGAGTTTCGGAGTTTTGGAGAATTGCAGTTTTGGAGTTTTGGGGTTTTGGAGTTTCGAATTTTCAGAGTTTCAGATTTTTGGAGGTTTGGAGTTTCGGAGTTTCGGAGTTTTGGAGTTTCAGAGTTTTCGAGGTTCAGGGTTGTGGAGTTTCGGAATTTTTGAGTTTTGGAGTTTCGGAGTTTTGGAGTTTTGGAGTTTCGAATTTTCAGTTTCGGATTTTTGGAGTTTTGGAGTTTCGGAGATTTGGAGTTTTGGCGTTTTGGAGATTCGGAATCTTGGAGTTTCGGAATTTTGTAGTTTTGTAGTTTTGGAGTGTCAGAGTTCTGGAGTGTTGGAGCTTTGGAGTTTTGGAGTTTATGAGTTTTTGAGTTTTGGATTTTTGCACTTTTGGAGTTTTGGAGTTTTGGAGTTTTGGAGTTTCGGAGTTTCGGAGTTTTGGAGTTTCAGAGTTTTGGAGGTTCAGGGTTGTGGAGTTTCGGAATTTTTGAGTATTGGAGTTCCGGAGTTTCGGAGTTTTGGAGAATTGCAGTTTTGGAATTTTTGTAGTTTTGAATTTTCAGAGTTTCGGATTTTTGGAATTTTGCTGTTTCGGAGTTTCGGAGTTTTGAAGTTTCAGACTTTTCGAGGTTCAGGGTTGTGGAATTTCGGAATTTTTGAGTTTTGGAGTTTCGGAGTTCCGGAGTTTCGGAGTTTTGGAGTTTTGCAGTTTCGGAGTTTTGGAGTTTTGGAGTTTGCGGAGTTTTGGAGTTTCAGAGTTTTCGAGGTTCAGGGTTGTGGAGTTTCGGAATTTTTGAGTTTTGGAGTTTTGGTGTTTTGGAGTTTCGAATTTTCAGAGTTTCGGATTTTTGGAGTTTTGGAGTTCCGGAGATTTGGAGTTCCAGAGTTTTGGATGTTCAGGGTTGTGGAGTTTCGGAATTTTTGAGTTTTGGAGTTTCGGAGTTTTGGAGTTTCGGAGTTTTGGAGGTTCAGTGTTGTGGAGTTTCGGCATTTTTGAGTATTGGAGTTTCGGAGATTCGGAGTTTTGGAGAATTGCAGTTTTGGAGTTTTGGAGTTTCGAATTTTCAGAGTTTCGGATTTTTGGAGTTTTGCAGTTTTGGAGTTTCGGAGTTTCGGAGTTTTGGAGTATTGCAGTTTTGGAGTTTTGGAGTTTTGGAGAATTGGAGTTTTGGAGTCTCGGAGTTTCGGAGTGTTGGAGTTTTGGAGTTTTAGAGTTTTGGAGTTTTGAAATTTTTGAGTTTCGGATTTTTGGAGTTTGGAGTTTTTAAGTTTTGGATTTTTGGAGTTTTTGTGTTTTTGAGTTTTGGAGTTTTGGATTTTTGAACTTTTGGAGGTTTGGAGTTTTGGAGTTTTGGATTTTTGGAGCTTTCGAGGTATGGATTTTTGGATATTCAGGGTTTTGTTCCAGAATTTTGTAGTTTTGGAGTTTTGGAGTGTCGGAGTTTCGAATTATTGGAGTTTTCGAGTTTTGGAATTTTTGATTTCTGGAGGTATGGATTTTTGGAGTTTCGGAGTTGTGGAGATTCGGAGTTTTGGAGATTCAGGGTTGTGGAGTTTCGGAATTTTTGAGTTTTGGAGTTTTGGAGTTTCGGAGTTCCGGAGTTTCGGAGTTTTGGAGTTTAGCAGTTTCGGAGTTTTGGAGTTTTGGAGTTTCGGAGTTTCGGAGTTTTGGAGTTTCAGAGTTTTCGAGGTTCAGGGTTGTGGAGTTTCGGAATTTTTGAGTTTTGGAGTTTCGGAGTTTCGGAGTTTTGGAGCATTGCAGTTTTGGAGTTTTGGGGTTTTGGAGTTTCGAATTTTCAGAGTTTCGGATTTTTGGAGGTTTGGAGTTTCGGAGTTTCGGAGTTTTGGAGTTTCAGAGTTTTCGAGGTTCAGGGTTGTGGAGTTTCGGAATTTTTGAGTTTTGGAGTTTCGGAGTTTTGGAGTTTTGGAGTTTCGAATTTTCAGTTTCGGATTTTTGGAGTTTTGGAGTTTCGGAGATTTGGAGTTTTGGCGTTTTGGAGATTCGGAATCTTGGAGTTTCGGAATTTTGTAGTTTTGTAGTTTTGGAGTGTCAGAGTTCTGGAGTGTTGGAGCTTTGGAGTTTTGGAGTTTATGAGTTTTTGAGTTTTGGATTTTTGCACTTTTGGAGTTTTGGAGTTTTGGAGTTTTGGAGTTTCGGAGTTTCGGAGTTTTGGAGTTTCAGAGTTTTGGAGGTTCAGGGTTGTGGAGTTTCGGAATTTTTGAGTATTGGAGTTCCGGAGTTTCGGAGTTTTGGAGAATTGCAGTTTTGGAATTTTTGTAGTTTTGAATTTTCAGAGTTTCGGATTTTTGGAGTTTTGCTGTTTCGGAGTTTCGGAGTTTTGAAGTTTCAGACTTTTCGAGGTTCAGGGTTGTGGAATTTCGGAATTTTTGAGTTTTGGAGTTTCGGAGTTCCGGAGTTTCGGAGTTTTGGAGTTTTGCAGTTTCGGAGTTTTGGAGTTTTGGAGTTTGCGGAGTTTTGGAGTTTCAGAGTTTTCGAGGTTCAGGGTTGTGGAGTTTCGGAATTTTTGAGTTTTGGAGTTTTGGTGTTTTGGAGTTTCGAATTTTCAGAGTTTCAGATTTTTGGAGTTTTGGAGTTCCGGAGATTTGGAGTTCCAGAGTTTTGGATGTTCAGGGTTGTGGAGTTTCGGAATTTTTGAGTTTTGGAGTTTCGGAGTTTTGGAGTTTCGGAGTTTTGGAGGTTCAGTGTTGTGGAGTTTCGGCATTTTTGAGTATTGGAGTTTCGGAGATTCGGAGTTTTGGAGAATTGCAGTTTTGGAGTTTTGGAGTTTCGAATTTTCAGAGTTTCGGATTTTTGGAGTTTTGCAGTTTTGGAGTTTCGGAGTTTCGGAGTTTTGGAGTATTGCAGTTTTGGAATTTTTGGAGTTTCGAATTTTCAGAGTTTCGGATTTTTGGAGTTTTGGAGTTTCGGAGTTTCGGAGTTTTGGAGTTTCAGAGTTTTCGAGGTTCAGGGTTGTGGAGTTTCGGAATTTTTGAGTTTTGGAGTTTCAAAGTTTTGGAGTTTTGGAGTTTCGAATTTTCAGAGTTTGGGATTTTTGGAGTTTTGGAGTTTCAGAGATTTGGAGTTTTGGCGTTTTGGAGATTCGGAATCTTGGAGTTTCGGAATTTTGTAGTTTTGTAGTTTTGGAGTGTCAGAGTTTTGGAGTGTTGGAGTTTTGGAGCTTTGGAGTTTTGGAGTTTTTGAGTTTTGGAGTTTTGGATTTTTGCACTTTTGGAGTTTTGGAGTTTTGGAGTTTCGGAGTTTCGGAGTTTTGGAGTTTTGCGGTTTTGGAGTTTTGGAGTTTCGAATTTTCAGTTTCGGATTTTTGGAGTTTTGGAGTTTTCGAGATTTGGAGTTTCGGCGTTTTGGAGATTCGGAGTCTTGGAGTGTCGGAATTTTGTAGTTTTGTAGTTTTGGAGTGTCGGAGTTTTGGAGTGTTGGAGGTTTGGAGCTTTGGAGTTTTGGAGTTTTTGAGTTTTTTAGTTTTGGATTTTTGCACTTTTGGAGTTTTGGAGTTTCGGAGTTTCGGAGTTTTGGAGTTTCAGAGTTTTGGAGGTTCTGGGTTGTGGAGTTTCGGAATTTTTGAGTTTTGGAGTTTCGGAGTTTCGGAGTTTTGGAGAATTGCAGTTTTGGAGTTTTGGGGTTTTGGAGTTTCGAATTTTCAGAGTTTCGGATTTTTGGAGTTTTGGAGTTTCGGAGTTTCGGAGTTTTGGAGTTTCAGAGTTTTCGAGGTTCAGGGTTGTGGAGTTTCGGAATTTTTGAGTTTTGGAGTTTCGGAGTTTCGGAGTTTCGGAGTTTTGGAGTTTTGGAGTTTCGAATATTCAGTTTCGGATTTTTGGAGTTTTGGAGTTTCGGAGATTTGGAGTTTTGGCGTTTTGGAGATTCGGAATCTTGGAGTTTCGGAATTTTGTAGTTTTGTAGTTTTGGAGTGTCAGAGTTCTGGAGTGTTCCAGCTTTGGAGTTTTGGAGTTTATGAGTTTTTGAGTTTTGGATTTTTGCACTTTTGGAGTTTTGGAGTTTTGGAGTTTTGGAGTTTCGGAGTTTCGGAGTTTTGGAGTTTCAGAGTTTTGGAGGTTCAGGGTTGTGGAGTTTCGGAATTTTTGAGTATTGGAGTTCCGGAGTTTCGGAGTTTTGGAGAATTGCAGTTTTGGAATTTTTGTAGTTTTGAATTTTCAGAGTTTCGGATTTTTGGAGTTTTGGAGTTTCGGAGTTTCGGAGTTTTGAAGTTTCAGACTTTTCGAGGTTCAGGGTTGTGGAATTTCGGAATTTTTGAGTTTTGGAGTTTCGGAGTTCCGGAGTTTCGGAGTTTTGGAGTTTTGCAGTTTCGGAGTTTTGGAGTTTTGGAGTTTGCGGAGTTTTGGAGTTTCAGAGTTTTCGAGGTTCAGGGTTGTGGAGTTTCGGAATTTTTGAGTTTTGGAGTTTCGGAGTTTTGGAGTTTTGGTGTTTTGGAGTTTCGAATTTTCAGAGTTTCGGATTTTTGGAGTTTTGGAGTTCCGGAGATTTGGAGTTTCAGAGTTTTGGATGTTCAGGGTTGTGGAGTTTCGGAATTTTTGAGTTTTGGAGTTTCGGAGTTTTGGAGTTTCGGAGTTTTGGAGTTTCATAGTTTTCGAGGTTCAGGGTTGTGGAGTTTCGGAATTTTTGAGTTTCGGAGTTTCGGAGTTTTGGAGTTTTGGAGTTTCGAATTTTCAGTTTCGGATTTTTGGAGTTTTGGAGTTTCGGAGATTTGGAGTTTTGGCGTTTTGGAGATTCGGAATCTTGGAGTTTCGGAATTTTGTAGTTTTGTAGTTTTCGAGTGTCGGAGTTTTGGAGTGTTGGAGTTTTGGAGCTTTGGAGTTTTGGAGTTTTTGAGTTTTAGAGTTTTGGATTTTTGCACTTTTGGAGTTTTGGAGTTTCAGAGTTTTGGAGGTTGAGGGTTGTGGAGTTTCGGAATTTTTGAGTTTTGGAGTTTCGGAGTTTCGGAGGTTTGGAGTATTGCAGTTTTGGAGTTTTGGAGTTTCAGAGATTTGGAGTTTTGGCGTTTTGGAGATTCGGAATCTTGGAGTTTCGGAATTTTGTAGTTTTGTAGTTTTGGAGTGTTGGAGCTTTGGAGTTTTGGAGTTTATGAGTTTTTGAGTTTTGGATTTTTGCACTTTTGGAGTTTTGGAGTTTCGGAGTTTTGGAGTTTCGGAGTTTCGGAGTTTTGGAGTTTCAGAGTTTTGGAGTTTCAGGGTTGTGGAATTTCGGAATTTTTGAGTATTGGAGTTTCGGAGTTTCGGAGTTTTGGAGAATTGCAGTTTTGGAATTTTTGGAGTTTCGAATTTTCACAGTTTCGGATTTTTGGAGTTTTGGAGTTTCGGAGTTTCGGAGTTTTGGAGTTTCAGAGTTTTCGAGGTTCAGGGTTGTGGAGTTTCGGAATTTTTGAGTTTTGGAGTTTCAAAGTTTTGGAGTTTTGGAGTTTTGGAGTTTCGAATTTTCAGAGTTTGGAATTTTTGGAGTTTTGGAGTTTCAGAGATTTGGAGTTTTGGCGTTTTGGAGATTCGGAATCTTGGAGTTTCAGAATTTTGTAGTTTTGTAGTTTTGGAGTGTCAGAGTTTTGGAGTGTTGGAGTTTTGGAGCTTTGGAGTTTTGGAGTTTTTGAGTTTTGGAGTTTTGGATTTTTGCACTTTTGGAGTTTTGGAGTTTTGGAGTTTCGGAGTTTCGGAGTTTTGGAGTTTCAGAGTTTTGGAGGTTCAGGGTTGTGGAGTTTCGGAATTTTTGAGTTTTGGAGTTTCGGAGTTTCGGAGTTTTGGAGTATTGCAGTTTTGGAATTTTGGAGTTTGGAGTTTCGAATTTTCAGAGTTTCGGATTTTTGGAGTTTTGGAGTTTCGGAGGTTTGGAGTTTTGGCGTTTTTGAGATTCGGAATCTTGGAGTTTCGGAATTTTGTAGTTTTGTAGTTTTGGAGTGTCACAGTTTTGGAGAGTTGGAGTTTTGGAGCTTTGGAGTTTCGTAGTTTCTGAGTTTTGGAGTTTCAGAGTTTTGGAGGTTCAGTGTTGTGGAGTTTCGGCATTTTTGAGTATTGGAGTTTCGGAGATTCGGAGTTTTGGAGAATTGCAGTTTTGGAGTTTTGGAGTTTCGAATTTTCAGAGTTTCGGATTTTTGGAGTTTTGCAGTTTTGGAGTTTCGGAGTTTCGGAGTTTTGGAGTATTGCAGTTTTGGAGTTTTGGAGTTTTGGAGAATTGGAGTTTTGGAGTCTCGGAGTTTCGGAGTGTTGGAGTTTTGGAGTTTTAGAGTTTTAGAGTTTTGGAGTTTTGAAATTTTTGAGTTTCGGATTTTTGGAGTTTGGAGTTTTTAAGTTTTGGATTTTTGGAGTTTTTGTGTTTTTGAGTTTTGGAGTTTTGGATTTTTGAACTTTTGGAGGTTTGGAGTTTTGGAGTTTTGGATTTTTGGAGCTTTCGAGGTATGGATTTTTGGATATTCAGGGTTTTGTTCCAGAATTTTGTAGTTTTGGAGTTTTGGAGTGTCGGAGTTTCGAATTATTGGAGTTTTCGAGTTTTGGAATTTTTGATTTCTGGAGGTATGGATTTTTGGAGTTTCGGAGTTGTGGAGATTCGGAGTTTTGGAGATTCAGGGTTGTGGAGTTTCGGAATTTTTGAGTTTTGGAGTTTTGGAGTTTCGGAGTTCCGGAGTTTCGGAGTTTTGGAGTTTAGCAGTTTCGGAGTTTTGGAGTTTTGGAGTTTCGGAGTTTCGGAGTTTTGGAGTTTCAGAGTTTTCGAGGTTCAGGGTTGTGGAGTTTCGGAATTTTTGAGTTTTGGAGTTTCGGAGTTTCGGAGTTTTGGAGAATTGCAGTTTTGGAGTTTCGAATTTTCAGAGTTTCAGATTTTTGGAGGTTTGGAGTTTCGGAGTTTCGGAGTTTTGGAGTTTCAGAGTTTTCGAGGTTCAGGGTTGTGGAGTTTCGGAATTTTTGAGTTTTGGAGTTTCGGAGTTTTGGAGTTTTGGAGTTTCGAATTTTCAGTTTCGGATTTTTGGAGTTTTGGAGTTTCGGAGATTTGGAGTTTTGGCGTTTTGGAGATTCGGAATCTTGGAGTTTCGGAATTTTGTAGTTTTGTAGTTTTGGAGTGTCAGAGTTCTGGAGTGTTGGAGCTTTGGAGTTTTGGAGTTTATGAGTTTTTGAGTTTTGGATTTTTGCACTTTTGGAGTTTTGGAGTTTTGGAGTTTTGGAGTTTCGGAGTTTCGGAGTTTTGGAGTTTCAGAGTTTTGGAGGTTCAGGGTTGTGGAGTTTCGGAATTTTTGAGTATTGGAGTTCCGGAGTTTCGGAGTTTTGGAGAATTGCAGTTTTGGAATTTTTGTAGTTTTGAATTTTCAGAGTTTCGGATTTTTGGAGTTTTGCTGTTTCGGAGTTTCGGAGTTTTGAAGTTTCAGACTTTTCGAGGTTCAGGGTTGTGGAATTTCGGAATTTTTGAGTTTTGGAGTTTCGGAGTTCCGGAGTTTCGGAGTTTTGGAGTTTTGCAGTTTCGGAGTTTTGGAGTTTTGGAGTTTGCGGAGTTTTGGAGTTTCAGAGTTTTCGAGGTTCAGGGTTGTGGAGTTTCGGAATTTTTGAGTTTTGGAGTTTTGGTGTTTTGGAGTTTCGAATTTTCAGAGTTTCGGATTTTTGGAGTTTTGGAGTTCCGGAGATTTGGAGTTCCAGAGTTTTGGATGTTCAGGGTTGTGGAGTTTCGGAATTTTTGAGTTTTGGAGTTTCGGAGTTTTGGAGTTTCGGAGTTTTGGAGGTTCAGTGTTGTGGAGTTTCGGCATTTTTGAGTATTGGAGTTTCGGAGATTCGGAGTTTTGGAGAATTGCAGTTTTGGAGTTTTGGAGTTTCGAATTTTCAGAGTTTCGGATTTTTGGAGTTTTGCAGTTTTGGAGTTTCGGAGTTTCGGAGTTTTGGAGTATTGCAGTTTTGGAGTTTTGGAGAATTGGAGTTTTGGAGTCTCGGAGTTTCGGAGTGTTGGAGTTTTGGAGTTTTAGAGTTTTAGAGTTTTGGAGTTTTGAAATTTTTGAGTTTCGGATTTTTGGAGTTTGGAGTTTTTAAGTTTTGGATTTTTGGAGTTTTTGTGTTTTTGAGTTTTGGAGTTTTGGATTTTTGAACTTTTGGAGGTTTGGAGTTTTGGAGTTTTGGATTTTTGGAGCTTTCGAGGTATGGATTTTTGGATATTCAGGGTTTTGTTCCAGAATTTTGTAGTTTTGGAGTTTTGGAGTGTCGGAGTTTCGAATTATTGGAGTTTTCGAGTTTTGGAATTTTTGATTTCTGGAGG
This sequence comes from Amblyomma mixtum, assembly GCF_055824585.1. NCBI lineage: Eukaryota > Metazoa > Arthropoda > Arachnida > Ixodida > Ixodidae > Amblyomma > Amblyomma mixtum. The sequence continues at coordinate 111,705,315 of NC_143012.1, read as the reverse complement.
TATGGATTTTTGGAGTTTCGGAGTTGTGGAGATTCGGAGTTTTGGAGATTCAGGGTTGTGGAGTTTCGGAATTTTTGAGTTTTGGAGTTTTGGAGTTTCGGAGTTCCGGAGTTTCGGAGTTTTGGAGTTTAGCAGTTTCGGAGTTTTGGAGTTTTGGAGTTTCGGAGTTTCGGAGTTTTGGAGTTTCAGAGTTTTCGAGGTTCAGGGTTGTGGAGTTTCGGAATTTTTGAGTTTTGGAGTTTCGGAGTTTCGGAGTTTTGGAGAATTGCAGTTTTGGAGTTTTGGGGTTTTGGAGTTTCGAATTTTCAGAGTTTCGGATTTTTGGAGGTTTGGAGTTTCGGAGTTTCGGAGTTTTGGAGTTTCAGAGTTTTCGAGGTTCAGGGTTGTGGAGTTTCGGAATTTTTGAGTTTTGGAGTTTCGGAGTTTTGGAGTTTTGGAGTTTCGAATTTTCAGTTTCGGATTTTTGGAGTTTTGGAGTTTCGGAGATTTGGAGTTTTGGCGTTTTGGAGATTCGGAATCTTGGAGTTTCGGAATTTTGTAGTTTTGTAGTTTTGGAGTGTCAGAGTTCTGGAGTGTTGGAGCTTTGGAGTTTTGGAGTTTATGAGTTTTTGAGTTTTGGATTTTTGCACTTTTGGAGTTTTGGAGTTTTGGAGTTTTGGAGTTTCGGAGTTTCGGAGTTTTGGAGTTTCAGAGTTTTGGAGGTTCAGGGTTGTGGAGTTTCGGAATTTTTCAGTATTGGAGTTCCGGAGTTTCGGAGTTTTGGAGAATTGCAGTTTTGGAATTTTTGTAGTTTTGAATTTTCAGAGTTTCGGATTTTTGGAGTTTTGCTGTTTCGGAGTTTCGGAGTTTTGAAGTTTCAGACTTTTCGAGGTTCAGGGTTGTGGAATTTCGGAATTTTTGAGTTTTGGAGTTTCGGAGTTCCGGAGTTTCGGAGTTTTGGAGTTTTGCAGTTTCGGAGTTTTGGAGTTTTGGAGTTTGCGGAGTTTTGGAGTTTCAGAGTTTTCGAGGTTCAGGGTTGTGGAGTTTCGGAATTTTTGAGTTTTGGAGTTTTGGTGTTTTGGAGTTTCGAATTTTCAGAGTTTCGGATTTTTGGAGTTTTGGAGTTCCGGAGATTTGGAGTTCCAGAGTTTTGGATGTTCAGGGTTGTGGAGTTTCGGAATTTTTGAGTTTTGGAGTTTCGGAGTTTTGGAGTTTCGGAGTTTTGGAGTTTCATAGTTTTCGAGGTTCAGGGTTGTGGAGTTTCGGAATTTTTGAGTTTCGGAGTTTCGGAGTTTTGGAGTTTTGGAGTTTCGAATTTTCAGTTTCGGATTTTTGGAGTTTCGGAGATTTGGAGTTTTGGCGTTTTGGAGATTCGGAATCTTGGAGTTTCGGAATTTTGTAGTTTTGTAGTTTTCGAGTGTCGGAGTTTTGGAGTGTTGGAGTTTTGGAGCTTTGGAATTTTGGAGTTTTTGAGTTTTGGATTTTTGCACTTTTGGAGTTTTGGAGTTTTGGAGTTTTGGAGTTTCAGAGTTTTGGAGGTTCAGGGTTGTGGAGTTTCGGAATTTTTGAGTTTTGGAGTTTCGGAGTTTCGGAGGTTTGGAGTTTTGGCGTTTTTGAGATTCGGAATCTTGGAGTTTCGGAATTTTGTAGTTTTGTAGTTTTGGAGTGTCACAGGTTTGGAGTGTTGGAGTTTTGGAGCTTTGGAGTTTCGTAGTTTCGGAGTTTTGGAGTTTCAGAGTTTTGGAGGTTCAGTGTTGTGGAGTTTCGGCATTTTTGAGTATTGGAGTTTCGGAGTTTCGGAGTTTTGGAGAACTGCAGTTTTGGAGTTTTGGAGTTTCGAATTTTCAGAGTTTCGGATTTTTGGAGTTTTGGAGTTTTGGAGTTTCGGAGTTTTGGAGTATTGCAGTTTTGGAGTTTTGGAGTTTTGGAGAATTGGAGTTTTGGAGTGTCGGTGTTTCGGAGTGTTGGAGTTTTGGAGTTTTAGAGTTTTAGAGTTTTGGAGTTTTGAAATTTTTGAGTTTCGGATTTTTGGAGTTTGGAGTTTTTAAGTTTTGGATTTTTGAGTTTTGGATTTTTGGATTTTTGGAGTTTTTGTGTTTTTGAGTTTTGGAGCTTTGGATTTTTGAACTTTTGGATGTTTAGAGTTTTGGAGTTTTGGATTTTTGGAGCTTTGGAGCTATGGATTTTTGGATATTCAGGGTTTTGTTCCAGAATTTTGTAGTTTTGGAGTTTTGGAGTGTCGGAGTTTCGAATTATTGGAGTTTTCGAGTTTTGGAATTTTTGATTTTTGGAGGTATGGATTTTTGGAGTTTCGGAGTTGTGGAGATTCGGAGTTTTGGAGATTAAGGGTTGTGGAGTTTCGGAATTTTTGAGTTTTGGAGTTTTGGAGTTTCGGAGTTCCGGAGTTTCGGAGTTTTGGAGTTTAGCAGTTTCGGAGTTTTGGAGTTTTGGAGTTTCGGAGTTTCGGAGTTTTGGAGTTTCAGAGTTTTCGAGGTTCAGGGTTGTGGAGTTTCGGAATTTTTGAGTTTTGGAGTTTCGGAGTTTTGGAGTTTTGGAGTTTTGGAGTTTCGGAGTTTTGGAGTTTCAGAGTTTTGGAGGTTCAGGGTTGTGGAGTTTCGGAATTTTTGAGTATTGGAGTTCCGGAGTTTCGGAGTTTTGGAGAATTGCAGTTTTGGAATTTTTGTAGTTTCGAATTTTCAGAGTTTCGGATTTTTGGAGTTTTGGAGTTTCGGAATTTTGCAGTTTTGTAGTTTTGGAGTGTCGGAGATTTGGAGTGTTGGAGTTTTGGAGTTTCGGAGTTTCGGAGTTTCGGAGTTTTGGAGTTTCAGAGTTTCAGAGTTCTGGAGGTTCAGGGTTGTGGAGTTTCGGAATTTTTGAGTTTTGGAGTTTCGGAGTTTCGGAGTTTTGGAGTTTTGCGGTTTTGGAGTTTCGAATTTTCAGTTTCGGATTTTTGGAGTTTTGGAGTTTTCGAGATTTGGAGTTTCGGCGTTTTGGAGATTCGGAGTCTTGGAGTGTCGGAATTTTGTAGTTTTGTAGTTTTGGAGTGTCAGAGTTTTGGAGTGTTGGAGGTTTGGAGCTTTGGAGTTTTGGAGTTTTTGAGTTTTTTAGTTTTGGATTTTTGCACTTTTGGAGTTTTGGAGTTTTGGAGTTTCGGAGTTTCGGAGTTTTGGAGTTTCAGAGTTTTGGAGGTTCAGGGTTGTGGAGTTTCGGAATTTTTGAGTTTTGGAGTTTCGGAGTTTCGGAGTTTTGGAGAATTGCAGTTTTGGAGTTTTGGGGTTTTGGAGTTTCGAATTTTCAGAGTTTCGGATTTTTGGAGTTTTGGAGTTTCGGAGTTTCGGAGTTTTGGAGTTTCAGAGTTTTCGAGGTTCAGGGTTGTGAAGTTTCGGAATTTTTGAGTTTTGGAGTTTCGGAGTTTCGGAGTTTTGGAGTTTTGGAGTTTCGAATTTTCAGTTTCGGATTTTTGGAGTTTTGGAGTTTCGGAGATTTGGAGTTTTGGCGTTTTGGAGATTCGGAATCTTGGAGTTTCGGAATTTTGTAGTTTTGTAGTTTTGGAGTGTCAGAGTTCTGGAGTGTTGGAGCTTTGGAGTTTTGGAGTTTATGAGTTTTTGAGTTTTGGATTTTTGCACTTTTGGAGTTTTGGAGTTTTGGAGTTTTGGAGTTTCGGAGTTTCGGAGTTTTGGAGTTTCAGACTTTTGGAGGTTCAGGGTTGTGGAGTTTCGGAATTTTTGAGTATTGGAGTTCCGGAGTTTCGGAGTTTTGGAGAATTGCAGTTTTGGAATTTTTGTAGTTTTGAATTTTCAGAGTTTCGGATTTTTGGAGTTTTGGAGTTTCGGAGTTTCGGAGTTTTGAAGTTTCAGACTTTTCGAGGTTCAGGGTTGTGGAATTTCGGAATTTTTGAGTTTTGGAGTTTCGGAGTTCCGGAGTTTCGGAGTTTTGGAGTTTTGCAGTTTCGGAGTTTTGGAGTTTTGGAGTTTGCGGAGTTTTGGAGTTTCAGAGTTTTCGAGGTTCAGGGTTGTGGAGTTTCGGAATTTTTGAGTTTTGGAGTTTCGGAGTTTTGGAGTTTTGGTGTTTTGGAGTTTCGAATTTTCAGAGTTTCGGATTTTTCGAGTTTTGGAGTTCCAGAGATTTGGAGTTTCAGAGTTTTGGATGTTCAGGGTTGTGGAGTTTCGGAATTTTTGAGTTTTGGAGTTTCGGAGTTTTGGAGTTTCGGAGTTTTGGAGTTTCATAGTTTTCGAGGTTCAGGGTTGTGGAGTTACGGAATTTTTGAGTTTCGGAGTTTCGGAGTTTTGGAGTTTTGGAGTTTCGAATTTTCAGAGTTTCGGATTTTTCGAGTTTTGGAGTTCCAGAGATTTGGAGTTTCAGAGTTTTGGATGTTCAGGGTTGTGGAGTTTCGGAATTTTTGAGTTTTGGAGTTTCGGAGTTTTGAAGTTTCAGACTTTTCGAGGTTCAGGGTTGTGGAATTTCGGAATTTTTGAGTTTTGGAGTTTCGGAGTTCCGGAGTTTCGGAGTTTTGGAGTTTTGCAGTTTCGGAGTTTTGGAGTTTTGGAGTTTGCGGAGTTTTGGAGTTTCAGAGTTTTCGAGGTTCAGGGTTGTGGAGTTTCGGAATTTTTGAGTTTTGGAGTTTTGGTGTTTTGGAGTTTCGAATTTTCAGAGTTTCGGATTTTTGGAGTTTTGGAGTTCCGGAGATTTGGAGTTCCAGAGTTTTGGATGTTCAGGGTTGTGGAGTTTCGGAATTTTTGAGTTTTGGAGTTTCGGAGTTTTGGAGTTTCGGAGTTTTGGAGTTTCATAGTTTTCGAGGTTCAGGGTTGTGGAGTTTCGGAATTTTTGAGTTTCGGAGTTTCGGAGTTTTGGAGTTTTGGAGTTTCGAATTTTCAGTTTCGGATTTTTGGAGTTTCGGAGATTTGGAGTTTTGGCGTTTTGGAGATTCGGAATCTTGGAGTTTCGGAATTTTGTAGTTTTGTAGTTTTCGAGTGTCGGAGTTTTGGAGTGTTGGAGTTTTGGAGCTTTGGAATTTTGGAGTTTTTGAGTTTTGGATTTTTGCACTTTTGGAGTTTTGGAGTTTTGGAGTTTCAGAGTTTTGGAGGTTCAGGGTTGTGGAGTTTCGGAATTTTTGAGTTTTGGAGTTTCGGAGTTTCGGAGGTTTGGAGTTTTGGCGTTTTTGAGATTCGGAATCTTGGAGTTTCGGAATTTTGTAGTTTTGTAGTTTTGGAGTGTCACAGGTTTGGAGTGTTGGAGTTTTGGAGCTTTGGAGTTTCGTAGTTTCGGAGTTTTGGAGTTTCAGAGTTTTGGAGGTTCAGTGTTGTGGAGTTTCGGCATTTTTGAGTATTGGAGTTTCGGAGTTTCGGAGTTTTGGAGAATTGCAGTTTTGGAGTTTTGGAGTTTCGAATTTTCAGAGTTTCGGATTTTTGGAGTTTTGGAGTTTTGGAGTTTCGGAGTTTCGGAGTTTTGGAGTATTGCAGTTTTGGAGTTTTGGAGTTTTGGAGAATTGGAGTTTTGGAGTGTCGGTGTTTCGGAGTGTTGGAGTTTTGGAGTTTTAGAGTTTTAGAGTTTTGGAGTTTTGAAATTTTTGAGTTTCGGATTTTTGGAGTTTGGAGTTTTTAAGTTTTGGATTTTTGAGTTTTGGATTTTTGGATTTTTGGAGTTTTTGTGTTTTTGAGTTTTGGAGCTTTGGATTTTTGAACTTTTGGATGTTTAGAGTTTTGGAGTTTTGGATTTTTGGAGCTTTGGAGCTATGGATTTTTGGATATTCAGGGTTTTGTTCCAGAATTTTGTAGTTTTGGAGTTTTGGAGTGTCGGAGTTTCGAATTATTGGAGTTTTCGAGTTTTGGAATTTTTGATTTTTGGAGGTATGGATTTTTGGAGTTTCGGAGTTGTGGAGATTCGGAGTTTTGGAGATTAAGGGTTGTGGAGTTTCGGAATTTTTGAGTTTTGGAGTTTTGGAGTTTCGGAGTTCCGGAGTTTCGGAGTTTTGGAGTTTAGCAGTTTCGGAGTTTTGGAGTTTTGGAGTTTCGGAGTTTCGGAGTTTTGGAGTTTCAGAGTTTTCGAGGTTCAGGGTTGTGGAGTTTCGGAATTTTTGAGTTTTGGAGTTTCGGAGTTTTGGAGTTTTGGAGTTTTGGAGTTTCGGAGTTTTGGAGTTTCAGAGTTTTGGAGGTTCAGGGTTGTGGAGTTTCGGAATTTTTGAGTATTGGAGTTCCGGAGTTTCGGAGTTTTGGAGAATTGCAGTTTTGGAATTTTTGTAGTTTCGAATTTTCAGAGTTTCGGATTTTTGGAGTTTTGGAGTTTCGGAATTTTGCAGTTTTGTAGTTTTGGAGTGTCGGAGATTTGGAGTGTTGGAGTTTTGGAGTTTCGGAGTTTCGGAGTTTTGGAGTTTCAGAGTTTCAGAGTTCTGGAGGTTCAGGGTTGTGGAGTTTCGGAATTTTTGAGTTTTGGAGTTTCGGAGTTTCGGAGTTTTGGAGTTTTGCGGTTTTGGAGTTTCGAATTTTCAGTTTCGGATTTTTGGAGTTTTGGAGTTTTCGAGATTTGGAGTTTCGGCGTTTTGGAGATTCGGAGTCTTGGAGTGTCGGAATTTTGTAGTTTTGTAGTTTTGGAGTGTCAGAGTTTTGGAGTGTTGGAGGTTTGGAGCTTTGGAGTTTTGGAGTTTATGAGTTTTTTAGTTTTGGATTTTTGCACTTTTGGAGTTTTGGAGTTTTGGAGTTTCGGAGTTTCGGAGTTTTGGAGTTTCAGAGTTTTGGAGGTTCAGGGTTGTGGAGTTTCGGAATTTTTGAGTTTTGGAGTTTCGGAGTTTCGGAGTTTTGGAGAATTGCAGTTTTGGAGTTTTGGGGTTTTGGAGTTTCGAATTTTCAGAGTTTCGGATTTTTGGAGTTTTGGAGTTTCGGAGTTTCGGAGTTTTGGAGTTTCAGAGTTTTCGAGGTTCAGGGTTGTGAAGTTTCGGAATTTTTGAGTTTTGGAGTTTCGGAGTTTCGGAGTTTTGGAGTTTTGGAGTTTCGAATTTTCAGTTTCGGATTTTTGGAGTTTTGGAGTTTCGGAGATTTGGAGTTTTGGCGTTTTGGAGATTCGGAATCTTGGAGTTTCGGAATTTTGTAGTTTTGTAGTTTTGGAGTGTCAGAGTTCTGGAGTGTTGGAGCTTTGGAGTTTTGGAGTTTATGAGTTTTTGAGTTTTGGATTTTTGCACTTTTGGAGTTTTGGAGTTTTGGAGTTTTGGAGTTTCGGAGTTTCGGAGTTTTGGAGTTTCAGACTTTTGGAGGTTCAGGGTTGTGGAGTTTCGGAATTTTTGAGTATTGGAGTTCCGGAGTTTCGGAGTTTTGGAGAATTGCAGTTTTGGAATTTTTGTAGTTTTGAATTTTCAGAGTTTCGGATTTTTGGAGTTTTGGAGTTTCGGAGTTTCGGAGTTTTGAAGTTTCAGACTTTTCGAGGTTCAGGGTTGTGGAATTTCGGAATTTTTGAGTTTTGGAGTTTCGGAGTTCCGGAGTTTCGGAGTTTTGGAGTTTTGCAGTTTCGGAGTTTTGGAGTTTTGGAGTTTGCGGAGTTTTGGAGTTTCAGAGTTTTCGAGGTTCAGGGTTGTGGAGTTTCGGAATTTTTGAGTTTTGGAGTTTCGGAGTTTTGGAGTTTTGGTGTTTTGGAGTTTCGAATTTTCAGAGTTTCGGATTTTTCGAGTTTTGGAGTTCCAGAGATTTGGAGTTTCAGAGTTTTGGATGTTCAGGGTTGTGGAGTTTCGGAATTTTTGAGTTTTGGAGTTTCGGAGTTTTGGAGTTTCGGAGTTTTGGAGTTTCATAGTTTTCGAGGTTCAGGGTTGTGGAGTTACGGAATTTTTGAGTTTCGGAGTTTCGGAGTTTTGGAGTTTTGGAGTTTCGAATTTTCAGTTTCGGATTTTTGGAGTTTTGGAGTTTCGGAGATTTGGAGTTTTGGCGTTTTGGAGATTCGGAATCTTGGAGTTTCGGAATTTTGTAGTTTTGTAGTTTTCGAGTGTCGGAGTTTTGGAGTGTTGGAGTTTTGGAGCTTTGGAGTTTTGGAGTTTCAGAGTTTTGGAGGTTCAGGGTTGTGGAGTTTCGGAATTTTTGAGTTTTGGAGTTTCGGAGTTTCGGAGGTTTGGAGTATTGCAGTTTTGGAGTTTTGGAGTTTCAGAGATTTGGAGTTTTGGCGTTTTGGAGATTCGGAATCTTGGAGTTTCGGAATTTTGTAGTTTTGTAGTTTTGGAGTGTTGGAGCTTTGGAGTTTTGGAGTTTATGAGTTTTTGAGTTTTGGATTTTTGCACTTTTGGAGTTTTGGAGTTTTGGAGTTTTGGAGTTTCGGAGTTTCGGAGTTTTGGAGTTTCAGAGTTTTGGAGGTTCAGGGTTGTGGAATTTCGGAATTTTTGAGTATTGGAGTTTCGGAGTTTCGGAGTTTTGGAGAATTGCAGTTTTGGAATTTTTGGAGTTTCGAATTTTCAGAGTTTCGGAATTTTGGAGTTTTGGAGTTTCGGAGTTTCGGAGTTTTGGAGTTTCAGAGTTTTCGAGGTTCAGGGTTGTGGAGTTTCGGAATTTTTGAGTTTTGGAGTTTCAAAGTTTTGGAGTTTTGGAGTTTTGGAGTTTCGAATTTTCAGAGTTTGGGATTTTTGGAGTTTTGGAGTTTCAGAGATTTGGAGTTTTGGCGTTTTGGAGATTCGGAATCTTGGAGTTTCGGAATTTTGTAGTTTTGTAGTTTTGGAGTGTCAGAGTTTTGGAGTGTTGGAGTTTTGGAGCTTTGCAGTTTTGGAGTTTTTGAGTTTTGGAGTTTTGGATTTTTGCACTTTTGGAGTTTTGGAGTTTTGGAGTTTCGGAGTTTCGGAGTTTCGGAGTTTTGGAGTTTTGCGGTTTTGGAGTTTTGGAGTTTCGAATTTTCAGTTTCGGATTTTTGGAGTTTTGGAGTTTTCGAGATTTGGAGTTTCGGCGTTTTGGAGATTCGGAGTCTTGGAGTGTCGGAATTTTGTAGTTTTGTAGTTTTGGAGTGTCGGAGTTTTGGAGTGTTGGAGGTTTGGAGCTTTGGAGTTTTGGAGTTTTTGAGTTTTTTAGTTTTGGATTTTTGCACTTTTGGAGTTTTGGAGTTTCGGAGTTTCGGAGTTTTGGAGTTTCAGAGTTTTGGAGGTTCAGGGTTGTGGAGTTTCGGAATTTTTGAGTATTGGAGTTTCGGAGTTTCGGAGTTTTGGAGAATTGCAGTTTTGGAGTTTTGGGGTTTTGGAGTTTCGAATTTTCAGAGTTTCGGATTTTTGGAGTTTTGGAGTTTCGGAGTTTCGGAGTTTTGGAGTTTCAGAGTTTTCGAGGTTCAGGGTTGTGGAGTTTCGGAATTTTTGAGTTTTGGAGTTTCGGAGTTTCGGAGTTTCGGAGTTTTGGAGTTTTGGAGTTTCGAATATTCAGTTTCGGATTTTTGGAGTTTTGGAGTTTCGGAGATTTGGAGTTTTGGCGTTTTGGAGATTCGGAATCTTGGAGTTTCGGAATTTTGTAGTTTTGTAGTTTTGGAGTGTCAGAGTTCTGGAGTGTTGGAGCTTTGGAGTTTTGGAGTTTATGAGTTTTTGAGTTTTGGATTTTTGCACTTTTGGAGTTTTGGAGTTTTGGTGTTTTGGAGTTTCGGAGTTTCGGAGTTTTGGAGTTTCAGAGTTTTGGAGGTTCAGGGTTGTGGAGTTTCGGAATTTTTGAGTATTGGAGTTCCGGAGTTTCGGAGTTTTGGAGAATTGCAGTTTTGGAATTTTTGTAGTTTTGAATTTTCAGAGTTTCGGATTTTTGGAGTTTTGGAGTTTCGGAGTTTCGGAGTTTTGAAGTTTCAGACTTTTCGAGGTTCAGGGTTGTGGAATTTCGGAATTTTTGAGTTTTGGAGTTTCGGAGTTCCGGAGTTTCGGAGTTTTGGAGTTTTGCAGTTTCGGAGTTTTGGAGTTTTGGAGTTTGCGGAGTTTTGGAGTTTCAGAGTTTTCGAGGTTCAGGGTGGTGGAGTTTCGGAATTTTTGAGTTTTGGAGTTTCGGAGTTTTGGAGTTTTGGTGTTTTGGAGTTTCGAATTTTCAGAGTTTCGGATTTTTGGAGTTTTGGAGTTCCGGAGATTTGGAGTTTCAGAGTTTTGGATGTTCAGGGTTGTGGAGTTTCGGAATTTTTGAGTTTTGGAGTTTCGGAGTTTTGGAGTTTCATAGTTTTCGAGGTTCAGGGTTGTGGAGTTTCGGAATTTTTGAGTTTCGGAGTTTCGGAGTTTTGGAGTTTTGGAGTTTCGAATTTTCAGTTTCGGATTTTTGGAGTTTTGGAGTTTCGGAGATTTGGAGTTTTGGCGTTTTGGAGATTCGGAATCTTGGAGTTTCGGAATTTTGTAGTTTTGTAGTTTTCGAGTGTCGGAGTTTTGGAGCTTTGGAGTTTTGGAGTTTTTGAGTTTTAGAGTTTTGGATTTTTGCACTTTTGGAGTTTTGGAGTTTCAGAGTTTTGGAGGTTCAGGGTTGTGGAGTTTCGGATTTTTTGAGTTTTGGAGTTTCGGAGTTTCGGAGCTTTGGAGTATTGCAGTTTTGGAATTTTGGAGTTTTGGAGTTTCGAATTTTAAGAGTTTCGGATTTTTGGAGTTTTGGAGTTTCAGAGAATTGGAGTTTTAACGTTTTCGAGATTCGGAATCTTGGAGTTTCGGAATTTTGTAGTTTTGTAGTTTTCGAGTGTCGGAGTTTTGGAGTGTTGGAGTTTATGAGTTTTTGAGTTTTGGATTTTTGCACTTTTGGAGTTTTGGAGTTTCGGAGTTTTGGAGTTTCGGAGTTTCGGAGATTTGGAGTTTTGGCGTTTTGGAGATTCGGAATCTTGGAGTTTCGGAATTTTGTAGTTTTGTAGTTTTGGAGTGTTGGAGCTTTGGAGTTTTGGAGTTTATGAGTTTTTGAGTTTTGGATTTTTGCACTTTTGGAGTTTTGGAGTTTCGGAGTTTTGGAGTTTCGGAGTTTCGGAGTTTTGGAGTTTCAGAGTTTTGGAGTTTCAGGGTTGTGGAATTTCGGAATTTTTGAGTATTGGAGTTTCGGAGTTTCGGAGTTTTGGAGAATTGCAGTTTTGGAATTTTTGGAGTTTCGAATTTTCACAGTTTCGGATTTTTGGAGTTTTGGAGTTTCGGAGTTTCGGAGTTTTGGAGTTTCAGAGTTTTCGAGGTTCAGGGTTGTGGAGTTTCGGAATTTTTGAGTTTTGGAGTTTCAAAGTTTTGGAGTTTTGGAGTTTTGGAGTTTCGAATTTTCAGAGTTTGGGATTTTTGGAGTTTTGGAGTTTCAGAGATTTGGAGTTTTGGCGTTTTGGAGATTCGGAATCTTGGAGTTTCAGAATTTTGTAGTTTTGTAGTTTTGGAGTGTCAGAGTTTTGGAGTGTTGGAGTTTTGGAGCTTTGGAGTTTTGGAGTTTTTGAGTTTTGGAGTTTTGGATTTTTGCACTTTTGGAGTTTTGGAGTTTTGGAGTTTCGGAGTTTCGGAGTTTTGGAGTTTTGGAGAATTGCAGTTTTGGAGTTTTGGAGTTTTGGAGTTTCGAATTTTCAGAGTTTCGGATTTTTGGAGTTTTGGAGTTTCGGAGTTTTGGAGTTTCAGAGTTTTCGAGGTTCAGGGTTGTGGAGTTTCGGAATTTTTGAGTTTTGGAGTTTCGGAGTTTCGGAGTTTCGGAATTTTTGAGTTTTGGAGTTTCGGAGTTTCGGAGATTTGGAGTTTTGCAGTTTTGGAGTTTTGGAGTTTCGAATTTTCAGTTTCGGATTTTTGGAGTTTTGGAGTTTCGGAGATTTGGAGTTTCGGCGTTTTGGAGATTCGGAATCTTGGAGTTTCGGAATTTTGTAGTTTTGTAGTTTTCGAGTGTCGGAGTTTTGGAGTGTTGGAGTTTTGGAGCTTTGGAGTTTTGGAGTTTTTGAGTTTTGGAGTTTTGGATTTTTGCACTTTTGGAGTTTTGGAGTTTCGGAGTTTCGGAGTTTCGGAGTTTTGGAGTTTCAGAGTTTTGGAGGTTCACGGTTGTGGAGTTTCGGAATTTTTGAGTTTTGGAGTTTCGAAGTTTTGGAGTTTCGGCGTTTTGGAGATTCGGGGTCTTGGATTTTCGGAATTTTGTAGTTTTGTTGTTTTGGAGTTTTGGAGTGTCGGAGTTTCGGAGTGTTGGAGTTTTGGAGTTTTAGAATTTTGGAGTTTTGAAATTTTTGACTTTTGGATTTTTGGGGTTTGGAGTTTTTAGGTTTTGAATTTTTGAGTTTTGGATTTTTGGATTTTTTGAGTTTTGGAGTTTTTGAGTTTTTTAGTTTTGGATTTTTGCACTTTTGGAGTGTTGGAGTTTTGGAGTTTCGGAGTTTCGGAGTTTCGGAGTTTTGGAGTTTCAGAGTTTCAGAGTTCTGGAGGTTCAGGGTTGTGGAGTTTCGGAATTTTTGAGTTTTGGAGTTTCGCAGTTTCGGAGATTTGGAGTTATGCAGTTTTGGAGTTTTGGAGTTTCGAATTTTCAGTTTCGGATTTTTGGAGTTTTGGAGTTTCGGAGATTTGGAGTTTCGGCGTTTTGGAGATTCGGAGTCTTGGAGTTTCGGAATTTTGTGGTTTTGTAGTTTTGGAGTGTCGGAGTTTTGGAGTGTTGGAGTTTTGGAGCTTTGGAGTTTTGGAGTTTTTGAGTTTTTGAGTTTCGGAGTTTTGGAGTTTCAGAGTTTTGGAGGTTCAGGGTTGTGGAGTTTCTAAATTTTTGAGTTTTGGAGTTTCGGAGTGTCGGAGTTTTGGAGAATTGCAGTTTTGGAGTTTTGGAGTTTTGGAGTTTCGAATTTTCAGAGTTTCGGATTTTTGGAGTTTTGGAGTTTCGGAGTTTTGGAGTTTCAGAGTTTTCGAGGTTCAGGGTTGTGGAGTTTCGGAATTTTTGAGTTTTGGATTTTTGGCTTTTTGGAGTTTTGGAGTTTTTGAGTTTTTTAGTTTTGGATTTTTGCACTTTTGGAGTTTTGGAGTTTCGGAGTTTTGGATTTTTGGAGTTTTGGAGGTATGGATTTTTGGAGATTCAGGGTTTTGTTGTTCCAGAATTTTGTAGTTTTGGAGTTTTGGAGTTTCGGAGTTTTGGAGTTTCAGAGTTTTCGAGATTCAGGGTTGTGGAGTTTCGGAATTTTTGAGTTTTGGAGTTTCGGAGTTTCGGAGTTTTGGAGTGTTGCAGTTTTGGAGTTTCGGAGATTTGGAATTTCGGCGTTTTGGAGATTCGGGGTCTTGGAGTTTCGGAATTTTGTAGTTTTGTGGTTTTGGAGTTTTGGAGTGTCGGAGTTTCGGAGTGTTGGAGTTTTGGCGTTTTAGAGTTTTAGAGTTTTGGAGTTTTGAAATTTTTGAGTTTCGGATTTTTGGAGTTTGGAGTTTTTAAGTTTTGGATTTTTGAGTTTTGGATTTTTGGATTTTTGGAGTTTTTGTGTTTTTGAGTTTTTGAGTTTTGGAGTTTTGGATTTTTGCACTTTTGGAGTTTTGGAGTTTTGGAGTTTTGGAATTTTGGATTTTTGGAGTTTTCGAGTTTTAGAATTTTTGATTTTTGGAGGTATGGATTTTTGGAGTTTCGGAGTTGTGGAGATTCGGAATTTTTGAGTATTGGAGTTTCGGATTTTTGGAGTTTTGGAGTTTCGGAGGTTTGGAGTTTTGGCGTTTTTGAGATTCGGAATCTTGGAGTTTCGGAATTTTGTAGTTTTGTAGTTTTGGAGTGTCACAGTTTTTGAGTGTTGGAGTTTTGGAGCTTTGGAGTTTCGTAGTTTCGGAGTTTTGGAGTTTCAGAGTTTTGGAGGTTTAGTGTTGTGGAGTTTCGGCATTTTTGAGTATTGGAGTTTCGGAGTTTTGGAGAATTGCAGTTTTGGAGTTTTGGAGTTTCGAATTTTCAGAGTTTCGGATTTTTGGAGTTTTGGAGTTTTGGAGTTTCGGAGTTTCGGAGTTTTGGAGTATTGCAGTTTTGGAGTTTTGGAGTTTTGGAGAATTGGAGTTTTGGAGTGTCGGAGTTTCGGAGTGTTGGAGTTTTGGAGTTTTAGAGTTTTAGAGTTTTGGAGTTTTGAAATTTTTGAGTTTCGGATTTTTGGAGTTTGGAGTTTTTAAGTTTTGGATTTTTGAGTTTTGGATTTTTGGATTTTTGGAGTTTTTGTGTTTTTGAGTTTTGGAGCTTTGGATTTTTGAACTTTTGGAGGTTTGGAGTTTTGGAGTTTTGGATTTTTGGAGCTTTGGAGGTATGGATTTTTGGATATTCAGGGTTTTGTTCCAGAATTTTGTAGTTTTGGAGTTTTGGAGTGTCGGAGTTTCGAATTATTGGAGTTTTCGAGTTTTGTAATTTTTGATTTTTGGAGGTATGGATTTTTGGAGTTTCGGAGTTGTGGAGATTCGGAGTTTTGGAGTTTCAGACTTTTCGAGGTTCAGGGTTGTGGAATTTCGGAATTTTTGAGTTTTGGAGTTTCGGAGTTCCGGAGTTTCGGAGTTTTGGAGTTTTGGAGTTTAGCAGTTTCGGAGTTTTGGAGTTTTGGAGTTTCGCAGTTTCGGAGTTTTGGAGTTTCAGAGTTTTCGAGGTTCAGGGTTGTGGAGTTTCTGAATTTTTGAATTTTGGAGTTTCGGAGTTTTGGAGTTTCGAATTTACAGAGTTTCGGATTTTCGGAGTTTTGGAGTTTCAGAGATCTGGAGTTTTGGCGTTTTGGAGATTCGGGGTCTTGGAGTTTCGGAATTTTGCAGTTTTGTAGTTTTGGAGTGTCGGAGTTTTGGAGTGTTGGAGTTTTGGAGTTTCGGAGTTTCGGAGTTTCGGAGTTTCGGAGTTTTGGAGTTTCAGAGTTTAAGAGTTCTGGAGGTTCAGGGTTGTGGAGTGTCGGAATTTTTGAGTTTTGGAGTTTCGGAGTTTTGGAGTTTTGGTGTTTTGGAGTTTCGGAGTTTTGGAGTTTCAGAGTTTTGGAGGTTCAGGGTTGTGGAGTTTCGGAATTTTTGAGTATTGGAGTTACGGAGTTTCGGAGTTTTGGAAAATTGCAGTTTTGGAATTTTTGTAGTTTCGAATTTTCAGAGTTTCGGATTTTTGGAGTTTTGGAGTTTCGGAATTTTGCAGTTTCGGAATTTTGTAGTTTTGTAGTTTTCGAGTGTCGGAGTTTTGGAGTGTTGGAGTTTTGGAGCTTTGGAGTTTTGGAGTTTTTGAGTTTTGGAGTTTTGGATTTTTGCACTTTTGGAGTTTTGGAGTTTCGGAGTTTCGGAGTTTCGGAGTTTTGGAGTTTCAGAGTTTTGGAGGTTCACGGTTGTGGAGTTTCGGAATTTTTGAGTTTTGGAGTTTCGAAGTTTTGGAGTTTCGGCGTTTTGGAGATTCGGGGTCTTGGATTTTCGGAATTTTGTAGTTTTGTTGTTTTGGAGTTTTGGAGTGTCGGAGTTTCGGAGTGTTGGAGTTTTGGAGTTTTAGAATTTTGGAGTTTTGAAATTTTTGACTTTCGGATTTTTGGGGTTTGGAGTTTTTAGGTTTTGAATTTTTGAGTTTTGGATTTTTGGATTTTTTGAGTTTTGGAGTTTTTGAGTTTTTTAGTTTTGGATTTTTGCACTTTTGGAGTGTTGGAGTTTTGGAGTTTCGGAGTTTCGGAGTTTCGGAGTTTTGGAGTTTCAGAGTTTCAGAGTTCTGGAGGTTCAGGGTTGTGGAGTTTCGGAATTTTTGAGTTTTGGAGTTTCGCAGTTTCGGAGATTTGGAGTTATGCAGTTTTGGAGTTTTGGAGTTTCGAATTTTCAGTTTCGGATTTTTGGAGTTTTGGAGTTTCGGAGATTTGGAGTTTCGGCGTTTTGGAGATTCGGAGTCTTGGAGTTTCGGAATTTTGTGGTTTTGTAGTTTTGGAGTGTCGGAGTTTTGGAGTGTTGGAGTTTTGGAGCTTTGGAGTTTTGGAGTTTTTGAGTTTTTGAGTTTCGGAGTTTTGGAGTTTCAGAGTTTTGGAGGTTCAGGGTTGTGGAGTTTCTAAATTTTTGAGTTTTGGAGTTTCGGAGTGTCGGAGTTTTGGAGAATTGCAGTTTTGGAGTTTTGGAGTTTTGGAGTTTCGAATTTTCAGAGTTTCGGATTTTTGGAGTTTTGGAGTTTCGGAGTTTTGGAGTTTCAGAGTTTTCGAGGTTCAGGGTTGTGGAGTTTCGGAATTTTTGAGTTTTGGATTTTTGGCTTTTTGGAGTTTTGGAGTTTTTGAGTTTTTTAGTTTTGGATTTTTGCACTTTTGGAGTTTTGGAGTTTCGGAGTTTTGGATTTTTGGAGTTTTGGAGGTATGGATTTTTGGAGATTCAGGGTTTTGTTGTTCCAGAATTTTGTAGTTTTGGAGTTTTGGAGTTTCGGAGTTTTGGAGTTTCAGAGTTTTGGAGATTCAGGGTTGTGGAGTTTCGGAATTTTTGAGTTTTGGAGTTTCGGAGTTTCGGAGTTTTGGAGTGTTGCAGTTTTGGAGTTTCGGAGATTTGGAATTTCGGCGTTTTGGAGATTCGGGGTCTTGGAGTTTCGGAATTTTGTAGTTTTGTGGTTTTGGAGTTTTGGAGTGTCGGAGTTTCGGAGTGTTGGAGTTTTGGCGTTTTAGAGTTTTAGAGTTTTGGAGTTTTGAAATTTTTGAGTTTCGGATTTTTGGAGTTTGGAGTTTTTAAGTTTTGGATTTTTGAGTTTTGGATTTTTGGATTTTTGGAGTTTTTGTGTTTTTGAGTTTTTGAGTTTTGGAGTTTTGGATTTTTGCACTTTTGGAGTTTTGGAGTTTTGGAGTTTTGGAATTTTGGATTTTTGGAGTTTTCGAGTTTTAGAATTTTTGATTTTTGGAGGTATGGATTTTTGGAGTTTCGGAGTTGTGGAGATTCGGAATTTTTGAGTATTGGAGTTTCGGATTTTTGGAGTTTTGGAGTTTCGGAGGTTTGGAGTTTTGGCGTTTTTGAGATTCGGAATCTTGGAGTTTCGGAATTTTGTAGTTTTGTAGTTTTGGAGTGTCACAGTTTTTGAGTGTTGGAGTTTTGGAGCTTTGGAGTTTCGTAGTTTCGGAGTTTTGGAGTTTCAGAGTTTTGGAGGTTTAGTGTTGTGGAGTTTCGGCATTTTTGAGTATTGGAGTTTCGGAGTTTTGGAGAATTGCAGTTTTGGAGTTTTGGAGTTTCGAATTTTCAGAGTTTCGGATTTTTGGAGTTTTGGAGTTTTGGAGTTTCGGAGTTTCGGAGTTTTGGAGTATTGCAGTTTTGGAGTTTTGGAGTTTTGGAGAATTGGAGTTTTGGAGTGTCGGAGTTTCGGAGTGTTGGAGTTTTGGAGTTTTAGAGTTTTAGAGTTTTGCAGTTTTGAAATTTTTGAGTTTCGGATTTTTGGAGTTTGGAGTTTTTAAGTTTTGGATTTTTGAGTTTTGGATTTTTGGATTTTTGGAGTTTTTGTGTTTTTGAGTTTTGGAGCTTTGGATTTTTGAACTTTTGGAGGTTTGGAGTTTTGGAGTTTTGGATTTTTGGAGCTTTGGAGGTATGGATTTTTGGATATTCAGGGTTTTGTTCCAGAATTTTGTAGTTTTGGAGTTTTGGAGTGTCGGAGTTTCGAATTATTGGAGTTTTCGAGTTTTGTAATTTTTGATTTTTGGAGGTATGGATTTTTGGAGTTTCGGAGTTGTGGAGATTCGGAGTTTTGGAGTTTCAGACTTTTCGAGGTTCAGGGTTGTGGAATTTCGGAATTTTTGAGTTTTGGAGTTTCGGAGTTCCGGAGTTTCGGAGTTTTGGAGTTTTGGAGTTTAGCAGTTTCGGAGTTTTGGAGTTTTGGAGTTTCGGAGTTTCGGAGTTTTGGAGTTTCAGAGTTTTCGAGGTTCAGGGTTGTGGAGTTTCTGAATTTTTGAATTTTGGAGTTTCGGAGTTTTGGAGTTTCGAATTTACAGAGTTTCGGATTTTCGGAGTTTTGGAGTTTCAGAGATCTGGAGTTTTGGCGTTTTGGAGATTCGGGGTCTTGGAGTTTCGGAATTTTGCAGTTTTGTAGTTTTGGAGTGTCGGAGTTTTGGAGTGTTGGAGTTTTGGAGTTTCGGAGTTTCGGAGTTTCGGAGTTTCGGAGTTTTGGAGTTTCAGAGTTTAAGAGTTCTGGAGGTTCAGGGTTGTGGAGTGTCGGAATTTTTGAGTTTTGGAGTTTCGGAGTTTTGGAGTTTTGGTGTTTTGGAGTTTCGGAGTTTTGGAGTTTCAGAGTTTTGGAGGTTCAGGGTTGTGGAGTTTCGGAATTTTTGAGTATTGGAGTTACGGAGTTTCGGAGTTTTGGAAAATTGCAGTTTTGGAATTTTTGTAGTTTCGAATTTTCAGAGTTTCGGATTTTTGGAGTTTTGGAGTTTCGGAATTTTGCAGTTTTGTAGTTTTGGAGTGTCGGAGTTTTGGAGTGTTGGAGTTTTGGAGTTTCGGAGTTTCGGAGTTTCGGAGTTTTGGAGTTTCAGAGTTTCAGAGTTCTGGAGGTTCAGGGTTGTGGAGTTTCGGAATTTTTGAGTTTTGGAGTTTCGGAGTTTCGGAGTTTTGGAGTTTTGCGGTTTTGGAGTTTTGGAGTTTCGAATTTTCAGTTTCGGATTTTTGGAGTTTTGGAGTTTTCGAGATTTGGAGTTTCGGCATTTTGAGGATTCGGAGTCTTGGAGTGTCGGAATTTTGTAGTTTTGTAGTTTTGGAGTGTCGGAGTTTTGGAGTGTTGGAGGTTTGGAGCTTTGGAGTTTTGGAGTTTTTGAGTTTTTTAGTTTTGGATTTTTGCACTTTTGGAGTTTTGGAGTTTTGGAGTTTCGGAGTTTCGGAGTTTTGGAGTTTCAGAGTTTTGGAGGTTCAGGGTTGTGGAGTTTCGGAATTTTTGAGTTTTGGAGTTTCGGAGTTTCGGAGTTCTGGAGAATTGCAGTTTTGGAGTTTTGGGGTTTTGGAGTTTCGAATTTTCAGAGTTTCGGATTTTTGGAGTTTTGGAGTTTCGGAGTTTCGGAGTTTTGGAGTTTCAGAGTTTTCGAGGTTCAGGGTTGTGGAGTTTCGGAATTTTTGAGTTTTGGAGTTTCGGAGTTTCGGAGTTTTGGAGTTTTGGCGTTTTGGAGATTCGGAATCTTGGAGTTTCGGAATTTTGTAGTTTTGTAGTTTTGGAGTGTCAGAGTTTTGGAGTGTTGGAGTTTTGGAGCTTTGGAGTTTTGGAGTTTTTGAGTTTTGGAGTTTTGGATTTTCGCACTTTTGGAGTTTAGGAGTTTCGGAGTTTCGGAGTTTCGGAGTTTTGGAGTTTCAGAGTTTTGGTGGTTCAGGGTTGTGGAGTTTCGGAATTTTTGAGTTTTGGAGTTTCGGAGTTTCGGAGTTTTGGAGTATTGCAGTTTTGGAATTTTGGAGTTTTGGAGTTTCGAATTTTCAGAGTTTCGGATTTTTGGAGTTTTGGAGTTTCGGAGGTTTGGAGTTTTGGCGTTTTTGAGATTCGGAATCTTGGAGTTTCGGAATTTTGTAGTTTTGTAGTTTTGGAGTGTCGGAGTTTTGGAGTGTTGGAGTTTTGGAGTTTCGGAGTTTCGGAGTTTCGGAGTTTCGGAGTTTTGGAGTTTCAGAGTTTAAGAGTTCTGGAGGTTCAGGGTTGTGGAGTGTCGGAATTTTTGAGTTTTGGAGTTTCGGAGTTTTGGAGTTTTGGTGTTTTGGAGTTTCGGAGTTTTGGAGTTTCAGAGTTTTGGAGGTTCAGGGTTGTGGAGTTTCGGAATTTTTGAGTATTGGAGTTACGGAGTTTCGGAGTTTTGGAAAATTGCAGTTTTGGAATTTTTGTAGTTTCGAATTTTCAGAGTTTCGGATTTTTGGAGTTTTGGAGTTTCGGAATTTTGCAGTTTTGTAGTTTTGGAGTGTCGGAGTTTTGGAGTGTTGGAGTTTTGGAGTTTCGGAGTTTCGGAGTTTCGGAGTTTTGGAGTTTCAGAGTTTCAGAGTTCTGGAGGTTCAGGGTTGTGGAGTTTCGGAATTTTTGAGTTTTGGAGTTTCGGAGTTTCGGAGTTTTGGAGTTTTGCGGTTTTGGAGTTTTGGAGTTTCGAATTTTCAGTTTCGGATTTTTGGAGTTTTGGAGTTTTCGAGATTTGGAGTTTCGGCATTTTGAGGATTCGGAGTCTTGGAGTGTCGGAATTTTGTAGTTTTGTAGTTTTGGAGTGTCGGAGTTTTGGAGTGTTGGAGGTTTGGAGCTTTGGAGTTTTGGAGTTTTTGAGTTTTTTAGTTTTGGATTTTTGCACTTTTGGAGTTTTGGAGTTTTGGAGTTTCGGAGTTTCGGAGTTTTGGAGTTTCAGAGTTTTGGAGGTTCAGGGTTGTGGAGTTTCGGAATTTTTGAGTTTTGGAGTTTCGGAGTTTCGGAGTTCTGGAGAATTGCAGTTTTGGAGTTTTGGGGTTTTGGAGTTTCGAATTTTCAGAGTTTCGGATTTTTGGAGTTTTGGAGTTTCGGAGTTTCGGAGTTTTGGAGTTTCAGAGTTTTCGAGGTTCAGGGTTGTGGAGTTTCGGAATTTTTGAGTTTTGGAGTTTCGGAGTTTCGGAGTTTTGGAGTTTTGGCGTTTTGGAGATTCGGAATCTTGGAGTTTCGGAATTTTGTAGTTTTGTAGTTTTGGAGTGTCAGAGTTTTGGAGTGTTGGAGTTTTGGAGCTTTGGAGTTTTGGAGTTTTTGAGTTTTGGAGTTTTGGATTTTCGCACTTTTGGAGTTTAGGAGTTTCGGAGTTTCGGAGTTTCGGAGTTTTGGAGTTTCAGAGTTTTGGAGGTTCAGGGTTGTGGAGTTTCGGAATTTTTGAGTTTTGGAGTTTCGGAGTTTCGGAGTTTTGGAGTATTGCAGTTTTGGAATTTTGGAGTTTTGGAGTTTCGAATTTTCAGAGTTTCGGATTTTTGGAGTTTTGGAGTTTCGGAGGTTTGGAGTTTTGGCGTTTTTGAGATTCGGAATCTTGGAGTTTCGGAATTTTGTAGTTTTGTAGTTTTGGAGTGTCGGAGTTTTGGAGTGTTGGAGTTTTGGAGTTTCGGAGTTTCGGAGTTTCGGAGTTTTGGAGTTTCAGAGTTTAAGAGTTCTGGAGGTTCAGGGTTGTGGAGTGTCGGAATTTTTGAGTTTTGGAGTTTCGGAGTTTTGGAGTTTTGGTGTTTTGGAGTTTCGGAGTTTTGGAGTTTCAGAGTTTTGGAGGTTCAGGGTTGTGGAGTTTCGGAATTTTTGAGTATTGGAGTTACGGAGTTTCGGAGTTTTGGAAAATTGCAGTTTTGGAATTTTTGTAGTTTCGAATTTTCAGAGTTTCGGATTTTTGGAGTTTTGGAGTTTCGGAATTTTGCAGTTTTGTAGTTTTGGAGTGTCGGAGTTTTGGAGTGTTGGAGTTTTGGAGTTTCGGAGTTTCGGAGTTTCGGAGTTTTGGAGTTTCAGAGTTTCAGAGTTCTGGAGGTTCAGGGTTGTGGAGTTTCGGAATTTTTGAGTTTTGGAGTTTCGGAGTTTCGGAGTTTTGGAGTTTTGCGGTTTTGGAGTTTTGGAGTTTCGAATTTTCAGTTTCGGATTTTTGGAGTTTTGGAGTTTTCGAGATTTGGAGTTTCGGCATTTTGAGGATTCGGAGTCTTGGAGTGTCGGAATTTTGTAGTTTTGTAGTTTTGGAGTGTCGGAGTTTTGGAGTGTTGGAGGTTTGGAGCTTTGGAGTTTTGGAGTTTTTGAGTTTTTTAGTTTTGGATTTTTGCACTTTTGGAGTTTTGGAGTTTTGGAGTTTCGGAGTTTCGGAGTTTTGGAGTTTCAGAGTTTTGGAGGTTCAGGGTTGTGGAGTTTCGGAATTTTTGAGTTTTGGAGTTTCGGAGTTTCGGAGTTCTGGAGAATTGCAGTTTTGGAGTTTTGGGGTTTTGGAGTTTCGAATTTTCAGAGTTTCGGATTTTTGGAGTTTTGGAGTTTCGGAGTTTCGGAGTTTTGGAGTTTCAGAGTTTTCGAGGTTCAGGGTTGTGGAGTTTCGGAATTTTTGAGTTTTGGAGTTTCGGAGTTTCGGAGTTTTGGAGTTTTGGCGTTTTGGAGATTCGGAATCTTGGAGTTTCGGAATTTTGTAGTTTTGTAGTTTTGGAGTGTCAGAGTTTTGGAGTGTTGGAGTTTTGGAGCTTTGGAGTTTTGGAGTTTTTGAGTTTTGGAGTTTTGGATTTTCGCACTTTTGGAGTTTAGGAGTTTCGGAGTTTCGGAGTTTCGGAGTTTTGGAGTTTCAGAGTTTTGGAGGTTCAGGGTTGTGGAGTTTCGGAATTTTTGAGTTTTGGAGTTTCGGAGTTTCGGAGTTTTGGAGTATTGCAGTTTTGGAATTTTGGAGTTTTGGAGTTTCGAATTTTCAGAGTTTCGGATTTTTGGAGTTTTGGAGTTTCGGAGGTTTGGAGTTTTGGCGTTTTTGAGATTCGGAATCTTGGAGTTTCGGAATTTTGTAGTTTTGTAGTTTTGGAGTGTCACAGTTTTTGAGTGTTGGAGTTTTGGAGCTTTGGAGTTTCGTAGTTTCGGAGTTTTGGAGTTTCAGAGTTTTGGAGGTTTAGTGTTGTGGAGTTTCGGCATTTTTGAGTATTGGAGTTTCGGAGTTTTGGAGAATTGCAGTTTTGGAGTTTTGGAGTTTCGAATTCTCAGAGTTTCGGATTTTTGGAGTTTTGGAGTTTTGGAGTTTCGGAGTTTCGGAGTTTCGGAGTTTTGGAGTATTGCAGTTTTGAAGTTTTGGAGTTTTGGAGAATTGGAGTTTTGGAGTGTCGGAGTTTCGGAGTGTTGGAGTTTTGGAGTTTTAGAGTTTTAGAGTTTTGGAGTTTTGAAATTTTTGAGTTTCGGATTTTTGGAGTTTGGAGTTTTTAAGTTTTGGATTTTTGAGTTTTGGATTTTTGGATTTTTGGAGTTTTTGTGTTTTTGAGTTTTGGAGCTTTGGATTTTTGAACTTTTGGAGGTTTGGAGTTTTGGAGTTTTGGATTTTTGGAGCTTTGGAGGTATGGATTTTTGGATATTCAGGGTTTTGTTCCAGAATTTTGTAGTTTTGGAGTTTTGGAGTGTCGGAGTTTCGAATTATTGGAGTTTTCGAGTTTTGTAATTTTTGATTTTTGGAGGTATGGATTTTTGGAGTTTCGGAGTTGTGGAGATTCGGAGTTTTGGAGATTCAGGGTTGTGGAGTTTCGGAATTTTTGAGTTTTGGAGTTTTGGAGTTTCGGAGTTCCGGAGTTTCGGAGTTTTGGAGTTTAGCAGTTTCGGAGTTTTGGAGTTTTGGAGTTTCGGAGTTTCGGAGTTTTGGAGTTTCAGAGTTTTCGAGGTTCAGGGTTGTGGAGTTTCTGAATTTTTGAATTTTGGAGTTTCGGAGTTTTGGAGTTTCGAATTTACAGAGTTTCGGATTTTCGGAGTTTTGGAGTTTCAGAGATCTGGAGTTTTGGCGTTTTGGAGATTCGGGGTCTTGGAGTTTCGGAATTTTGCAGTTTTGTAGTTTTGGAGTGTCGGAGTTTTGGAGTGTTGGAGTTTTGGAGTTTCGGAGTTTCGGAGTTTCGGAGTTTCGGAGTTTTGGAGTTTCAGAGTTTAAGAGTTCTGGAGGTTCAGGGTTGTGGAGTGTCGGAATTTTTGAGTTTTGGAGTTTCGGAGTTTTGGAGTTTTGGTGTTTTGGAGTTTCGGAGTTTTGGAGTTTCAGAGTTTTGGAGGTTCAGGGTTGTGGAGTTTCGGAATTTTTGAGTATTGGAGTTACGGAGTTTTGGAGAATTGCAGTTTTGGAATTTTTGTAGTTTCGAATTTTCAGAGTTTCGGATTTTTGGAGTTTTGGAGTTTCGGAATTTTGCAGTTTTGTAGTTTTGGAGTGTCGGAGTTTTGGAGTGTTGGAGTTTTGGAGTTTCGGAGTTTCGGAGTTTCGGAGTTTTGGAGTTTCAGAGTTTCAGAGTTCTGGAGGTTCAGGGTTGTGGAGTTTCGGAATTTTTGAGTTTTGGAGTTTCGGAGTTTTGGAGTTTTGCGGTTTTGGAGTTTTGGAGTTTCGAATTTTCAGTTTCGGATTTTTGGAGTTTTGGAGTTTTCGAGATTTGGAGTTTCGGCATTTTGGAGATTCGGAGTCTTGGAGTGTCGGAATTTTGTAGTTTTGTAGTTTTGGAGTGTCGGAGTTTTGGAGTGTTGGAGGTTTGGAGCTTTGGAGTTTTGGAGTTTTTGAGTTTTTTAGTTTTGGATTTTTGCACTTTTGGAGTTTTGGAGTTTTGGAGTTTCGGAGTTTCGGAGTTTTGGAGTTTCAGAGTTTTGGAGGTTCAGGGTTGTGGAGTTTCGGAATTTTTGAGTTTTGGAGTTTCGGAGTTTCGGAGTTCCGGAGTTTCGGAGTTTTGGAGTTTAGCAGTTTCGGAGTTTTGGAGTTTTGGAGTTTCGGAGTTTCGGAGTTTTGGAGTTTCAGAGTTTTCGAGGTTCAGGGTTGTGGAGTTTCTGAATTTTTGAATTTTGGAATTTCGGAGTTTTGGAGTTTCGAATTTACAGAGTTTCGGATTTTCGGAGTTTTGGAGTTTCAGAGATCTGGAGTTTTGGCGTTTTGGAGATTCGGGGTCTTGGAGTTTCGGAATTTTGCAGTTTTGTAGTTTTGGAGTGTCGGAGTTTTGGAGTGTTGGAGTTTTGGAGTTTCGGAGTTTCGGAGTTTCGGAGTTTTGGAGTTTCAGAGTTTCAGAGTTCTGGAGGTTCAGGGTTGTGGAGTGTCGGAATTTTTGAGTTTTGGAGTTTCGGAGTTTTGGAGTTTTGGTGTTTTGGAGTTTCGGAGTTTTGGAGTTTCAGAGTTTTGGAGGTTCAGGGTTGTGGAGTTTCGGAATTTTTGAGTATTGGAGTTACGGAGTTTTGGAGAATTGCAGTTTTGGAATTTTTGTAGTTTCGAATTTTCAGAGTTTCGGATTTTTGGAGTTTTGGAGTTTCGGAATTTTGCAGTTTTGTAGTTTTGGAGTGTCGGAGTTTTGGAGTGTTGGAGTGTTGGAGTTTCGGAGTTTCGGAGTTTCGGAGTTTTGGAGTTTCAGAGTTTCAGAGTTCTGGAGGTTCAGGGTTGTGGAGTTTCGGAATTTTTGAGTTTTGGAGTTTCGGAGTTTCGGAGTTTTGGAGTTTTGCGGTTTTGGAGTTTTGGAGTTTCGAATTTTCAGTATCGGATTTTTGGAGTTTTGGAGTTTTCGAGATTTGGAGTTTCGGCATTTTGGAGATTCGGAGTCTTGGAGTGTCGGAATTTTGTAGTTTTGTAGTTTTGGAGTGTCGGAGTTTTGGAGTGTTGGAGGTTTGGAGCTTTGGAGTTTTGGAGTTTTTGAGTTTTTTAGTTTTGGATTTTTGCACTTTTGGAGTTTTGGAGTTTTGGAGTTTCGGAGTTTCGGAGTTTCGGAGTTTTGGAGAATTGCAGTTTTGGAGTTTTGGGGTTTTGGAGTTTCGAATTTTCACAGTTTCGGATTTTTGGAGTTTTGGAGTTTCGGAGTTTCGGAGTTTTGGAGTTTCAGAGTTTTCGAGGTTCAGGGTTGTGGAGTTTCGGAATTTTTGAGTTTTGGAGTTTCGGAGTTTAGGAGTTTTGGAGAATTGCAGTTTTGGAGTTTTGGGGTTTTGGAGTTTCGAATTTTCACAGTTTCGGATTTTTGGAGTTTTGGAGTTTCGGAGTTTCGGAGTTTTGGAGTTTCAGAGTTTTCGAGGTTCAGGGTTGTGGAGTTTCGGAATTTTTGAGTTTTTGAGTTTCGGAGTTTCGGAGTTTTGGAGTTTTGGAGTTTCGAATTTTCAGTTTCGGATTTTTGGAGTTTTGGAGTTTCGGAGATTTGGAGTTTTGGCGTTTTGGAGATTCGGAATCTTGGAGTTTCGGAATTTTGTAGTTTTGTAGTTTTGGAGTGTCGGAGTTCTGGAGTGTTGGAGCTTTGGAGTTTTGGAGTTTATGAGTTTTTGAGTTTTGGATTTTTGCACTTTTGGAGTTTTGGAGTTTTGGAGTTTTGGAGTTTCGGAGTTTTGGAGTTTCAGAGTTTTGGAGGTTCAGGGTTGTGGAGTTTCGGAATTTTTGAGTATTGGAGTTCCGGAGTTTCGCAGTTTTGGAGAATTGCAGTTTTGGAATTTTTGTAGTTTTGAATTTTCAGAGTTTCGGATTTTTGGAGTTTTGGAGTTTCGGAGTTTCGGAGTTTTGAAGTTTCAGACTTTTCGAGGTTCAGGGTTGTGGAATTTCGGAATTTTTGAGTTTTGGAGTTTCGGAGTTCCGGAGTTTCGGAGTTTTGGAGTTTTGCAGTTTCGGAGTTTTGGAGTTTTGGAGTTTGCGGAGTTTTGGAGTTTCAGAGTTTTCGAGGTTCAGGGTTGTGGAGTTTCGGAATTTTTGAGTTTTGGAGTTTCGGAGTTTTGGAGTTTTGGTGTTTTGGAGTTTCGAATTTTCAGAGTTTCGGATTTTTGGAGTTTTGGAGTTCTGGAGATTTGGAGTTTCAGAGTTTTGGATGTTCAGGGTTGTGGAGTTTCGGAATTTTTGAGTTTTGGAGTTTCGGAGTTTTGGAGTTTCGGAGTTTCGGAGTTTTGGAGTTTCATAGTTTTCGAGGTTCAGGGTTGTGGAGTTTCGGAATTTTTGAGTTTCGGAGTTTCGGAGTTTTGGAGTTTTGGAGTTTCGAATTTTCAGTTTCGGATTTTTGGAGTTTTGGAGTTTCGGAGATTTGGAGTTTTGGCGTTTTGGAGATTCGGAATCTTGGAGTTTCGGAATTTTGTAGTTTTGTAGTTTTCGAGTGTCGGAGTTTTGGAGTGTTGGAGTTTTGGAGCTTTGGAGTTTTTGAGTTTTAGAGTTTTGGATTTTTGCACTTTTGGAGTTTTGGAGTTTCAGAGTTTTGGAGGTTCAGGGTTGTGGAGTTTCGGAATTTTTGAGTTTTGGAGTTTCGGAGTTTCGGAGGTTTGGAGTATTGCAGTTTTGGAGTTTTGGGGTTTTGGAGTTTCAGAGATTTGGAGTTTTGGCGTTTTGGAGATTAGGAATCTTGGAGTTTCGGAATTTTGTAGTTTTGTAGTTTTGGAGTGTTGGAGCTTTGGAGTTTTGGAGTTTATGAGTTTTTGAGTTTTGGATTTTTGCACTTTTGGAGTTTTGGAGTTTTGGAGTTTTGGAGTTTCGGAGTTTCGGAGTTTTGGAGTTTCAGAGTTTTGGAGGTTCAGGGTTGTGGAATTTCGGAATTTTTGAGTATTGGAGTTTCGGAGTTTTAGAGTTTTAGAGTTTTGGAGTTTTGAAATTTTTGAGTTTCGGATTTTTGGATTTTTGGAGTTTTTGTGTTTTTGAGTTTTGGAGTTTTGGATTTTTGAACTTTTGGAGGTTTGGAGTTTTGGAGTCTTGGATTTTTGGAGCTTTGGAGGTATGGATTTTTGGATATTCAGGGTTTTGTTCCTGAATTTTGTAGTTTTGGAGTTTTGGAGTGTCGGAGTTTCGAATTATTGGAGTTTTCGAGTTTTGGAATTTTTGATTTTTGGAGGTATGGATTTTTGGAGTTTCGGAGTTGTGGAGATTCGGAGTTTTGGAGATTCAGGGTTGTGGAGTTTCGGAATTTTTGAGTTTTGGAGTTTTGCAGTTTCGGAGTTTTGGAGTTTTGGAGTTTCGGAGTTTCGGAGTTTTAGAGTTTCAGAGTTTTCGAGGTTCAGGGTTGTGGAGTTTCTGAATTTTTGAATTTTGGAGTTTTGGAGTTTTGCGGTTTTGGAGTTTTGGAGTTTCGAATTTTCAGTTTCGGATTTTTGGAGTTTTGGAGTTTTCGAGATTTGGAGTTTCGGCGTTTTGGAGATTCGGAGTCTTGGAGTGTCGGAATTTTGTAGTTTTGTAGTTTTGGAGTGTTGGAGTTTTGTAGTTTTGGAGTGTCGGAGTTTTGGAGTGTTGGAGTTTTGGAGTTTTGGAGTTTCGGAGTTTCGGAGTTTCGGAGTTTTGGAGTTTCAGAGTTTCAGAGTTCTGGAGGTTCAGGGTTGTGGAGTTTCGGAATTTTTGAGTTTTGGAGTTTCGGAGTTTCGGAGTTTTGGAGTTTTGCAGTTTTGGAGTTGTGGAGTTTCGAATTTTCAGTTTCGGATTTTTGGAGTTTTGGAGTTTCGGAGATTTGGAGTTTCGGCGTTTTGGAGATTCGGAGTCTTGGAGTATCGGAATTTTGTAGTTTTGTAGTTTTGGAGTGTTGGAGTTTTGGAGCTTAGGAGTTTTGGAGTTTTTTAGTTTTTTAGTTTTGGATTTTTGCACTTTTGGAGTTATGGAGTTATGGAGTTTCGGAGTTTCGGAGTTTTTGGAGTTTCAGAGTTTTGGAGGTTCAGGGTTGTGGAGTTTCGGAATTTTTGAGTTTTGGAGTTTCGGAGTTTTGGAGTTTTGGAGTTTCGCAGTTTTGGAGTTTCAGAGTTTTGGAGGTTCAGGGTTGTGGAGTTTCGGAATTTTTGAGTATTGGAGTTCCGGAGTTTCGGAGTTTTGGAGAATTGCAGTTTTGGAATTTTTGTAGTTTCGAATTTTCAGTTTCGGATTTTTGGAGTTTTGGTGTTTCGGAATTTTGCAGTTTTGTAGTTTTGGAGTGTCGGAGTTTTGGAGTGTTGGAGTTTTGGAGTTTCAGAGTTTTGGAGTGTTGGAGTTTTGGAGTTTCGAATTTTCAGTTTCGGATTTTTGGAGTTTTGGAGTTTTCGAGATTTGGAGTTTCGGCGTTTTGGAGATTCGGAGTCTTGGAGTGTCGGAATTTTGTAGTTTTGTAGTGTCGGAGTTTTGGAGTGTTGGAGTTTTGGAGCTTTGGAGTTTTGGAGTTTTTGAGTTTTTTAGTTTTGGATTTTTGCTCTTTTGGAGTTTTGGAGTTTTGGAGTTTCGGAGTTTCGGAGTTTTGGAGTTTCAGAGTTTTGGAGGTTCAGGGTTGTGGAGTTTCGGAATTTTTGAGTTTTGGAGTTTCGGAGTTTCGGAGTTTTGGAGAATTGCAGTTTTGGAGTTTTGGGGTTTTGGAGTTTCGAATTTTCAGAGTTTCGGATTTTTGGAGTTTTGGAGTTTCGGAGTTTCGGAGTTTTGGAGTTTCAAAGTTTTCGAGGTTCAGGGTTGTGGAGTTTCGGAATTTTTGAGTTTTGGAGTTTCGGAGTTTCGGAGTTTTGGAGTTTTGGAGTTTTGAATTTTCAGTTTCGGATTTTTGGAGTTTTGGAGTTTCGGAGATTTGGAGTTTTGGCGTTTTGGAGATTCGGAATCTTGGAGTTTCGGAATTTTGTAGTTTTGTAGTTTTGGAGTGTCAGAGTTCTGGAGTGTTGGAGCTTTGGAGTTTTGGAGTTTATGAGTTTTTGAGTTTTGGATTTTTGCACTTTTGGAGTTTTGGAGTTTTGGAGTTTTGGAGTTTCGGAGTTTCGGAGTTTTGGAGTTTCAGAGTTTTGGAGGTTCAGGGTTGTGGAGTTTCGGAATTTTTGAGTATTGGAGTTCCGGAGTTTCGGAGTTTTGGAGAATTGCAGTTTTGGAATTTTTGTAGTTTTGAATTTTCAGAGTTTCGGATTTTTGGAGTTTTGGAGTTTCGGAGTTTCGGAGTTTTGAAGTTTCAGACTTTTCGAGGTTCAGGGTTGTGGAATTTCGGAATTTTTGAGTTTTGGAGTTTCGGAGTTCCGGAGTTTCGGAGTTTTGGAGTTTTGCAGTTTCGGAGTTTTGGAGTTTTGGAGTTTGCGGAGTTTTGGAGTTTCAGAGTTTTCGAGGTTCAGGGTTGTGGAGTTTCGGAATTTTTGAGTTTTGGAGTTTCGGAGTTTTGGAGTTTTGGTGTTTTGGAGTTTCGAATTTTCAGAGTTTCGGATTTTTGGAGTTTTGGAGTTCCGGAGATTTGGAGTTTCAGAGTTTTGGATGTTCAGGATGTGGGAATCCTGGCTTTCTGCCGTCGCCTTTGCGCGGCTAGCCGGCCTCCCGCGTTGTTTCTCCTCTTTCCCTTGCTCCCGCCTCAGGCGGTGGAGAGGCGGCTGGGTGACTAATCACTGTCATTTAGCCACAGCTCCGCCCCGGCTCCCCAAGGGCCTTTGCCATTGGCGCCTTTTGGCGGGATTTTCGGGACCCGTTTGACCGGCCGCGCACCGCGCGACCGTCCGAGCGGGGCCCAGAGAGAGAGATCCCTCCGAGACAGCGTAAGGTGCGTACGTTACTGTTTGTCCCTGCCGGCCTTTGCCGCTCGGA
Source organism: Amblyomma mixtum (assembly GCF_055824585.1). NCBI lineage: Eukaryota > Metazoa > Arthropoda > Arachnida > Ixodida > Ixodidae > Amblyomma > Amblyomma mixtum. The sequence goes on along the minus strand of NC_143012.1, from coordinate 111,675,465 downwards.
CCAGTGCTTACTCGAGCTCGCCCGCACGTGTCCTCTGACCTGCAGCGGCTCGAGCCTGTCCAGCGGGGTCCAGCGACCTCTGACAGGCGTACCTTGCGTTGAATGCCCACTCTCTCTCGCAACCGGCCCAACGGTCGACACGAGAGAGAGATCACAGCACTGCCGCGGGGACATTCTCCTGCAGCGGCGTGCTAGCGGCGCACATTGCTCGAGTCGCTTCGTGCGCGCAGCGGAGCCTTGCTCCTCGCGCGCCCCCGGGACGGGGTGACTATTGAGTGCGTGTGTACTGCCGCGGGGACATTCTCCTGCAGCGGCGTGCTAGCGGCGCACATTGCTCGAGTCGCTTCGTGCGCGCAGCGGAGCCTTGCTCCTCGCGCGCCCCCGGGACGGGGTGACTATTGAGTGCGTGTGTACCTGCTGAAGGACGACGTGAATAAACGTCTCCTTTGTGAACTTGGAGGCTTATTTCTTTGCGGCGAATCGCTCTCCTCCCAGCGGAGGTTGAGTGCACCGCATCGGTGTCCCAGTGTGTGTGTGGTGACCGCTGATCGGGGCCCTTGGCTTGCGCAAAGCTCGAACCCGCGGTGGGTGGTGGCCTGTGTCCACGTAGGAACCCACAAGGGTTGTGGAGTTTCGGAATTTTTGAGTTTTGGAGTTTCGGAGTTTTGGAGTTTCGGAGTTTCGGAGTTTTGGAGTTTCATAGTTTTCGAGGTTCAGGGTTGTGGAGTTTCGGAATTTTTGAGTTTCGGAGTTTCGGAGTTTTGGAGTTTTGGAGTTTCGAATTTTCAGTTTCGGATTTTTGGAGTTTTGGAGTTTCGGAGATTTGGAGTTTTGGCGTTTTGGAGATTCGGAATCTTGGAGTTTCGGAATTTTGTAGTTTTGTAGTTTTCGAGTGTCGGAGTTTTGGAGTGTTGGAGTTTTGGAGCTTTGGAGTTTTGGAGTTTTTGAGTTTTAGAGTTTTGGATTTTTGCACTTTTGGAGTTTTGGAGTTTCAGAGTTTTGGAGGTTCAGGGTTGTGGTGTTTCGGAATTTTTGAGTTTTGGAGTTTCGGAGTTTCGGAGGTTTGGAGTATTGCAGTTTTGGAGTTTTGGAGTTTCAGAGATTTGGAGTTTTGGCGTTTTGGAGATTCGGAATCTTGGAGTTTCGGAATTTTGTAGTTTTGTAGTTTTGGAGTGTTGGAGCTTTGGAGTTTTGGAGTTTATGAGTTTTTGAGTTTTGGATTTTTGCACTTTTGGAGTTTTGGAGTTTTGGACTTTTGGAGTTTCGGAGTTTCGGAGTTTTGGAGTTTCAGAGTTTTGGAGGTTCAGGGTTGTGGAATTTCGGAATTTTTGAGTATTGGAGTTTCGGAGTTTCGGAGTTTTGGAGAATTGCAGTTTTGGAATTTTTGGAGTTTCGAATTTTCAGAGTTTGGGATTTTTGGCGTTTTGGAGATTCGGAATCTTGGAGTTTCGGAATTTTGTAGTTTTGTAGTTTTGGAGTGTCAGAGTTTTGGAGTGTTGGAGTTTTGGAGCTTTGGAGTTTTGGAGTTTTTGAGTTTTGGAGTTTTGGATTTTTGCACTTTTGGAGTTTTGGAGTTTTGGAGTTTTGGAGTTTCGGAGTTTCGGAGTTTTGGAGTTTCAGAGTTTTGGAGGTTCTGGGTAGTGGAGTTTCGGAATTTTTGAGTTTTGGAGTTTCGGAGTTTCGGAGTTTTGGAGTATTGCAGTTTTGGAATTTTGGAGTTTTGGAGTTTCGAATTTTCAGAGTTTCGGATTTTTGGAGTTTTGGAGTTTCGGAGGTTTGGAGTTTTGGCGTTTTTGAGATTCGGAATCTTGGAGTTTCGGAATTTTGTAGTTTTGTAGTTTTGGAGTGTCACAGTTTTGGAGTGTTGGAGTTTTGGAGCTTTGGAGTTTCGTAGTTTCGGAGTTTTGGAGTTTCAGAGTTTTGGAGGTTCAGTGTTGTGGAGTTTCGGCATTTTTGAGTATTGGAGTTTCGGAGTTTCGGAGTTTTGGAGAATTGCAGTTTTGGAGTTTTGGAGTTTCGAATTTTCAGAGTTTCGGATTTTTGGAGTTTTGGAGTTTTGGAGTTTCGGAGTTTCGGAGTTTTGGAGTATTGCAGTTTTGGAGTTTTGGAGTTTTGGAGAATTGGAGTTTTGGAGTGTCGGTGTTTCGGAGTGTTGGAGTTTTGGAGTTTTAGAGTTTTAGAGTTTTGGAGTTTTGAAATTTTTGAGTTTCGGATTTTTGGAGTTTGGAGTTTTTAGGTTTTGGATTTTTGAGTTTTGGATTTTTGGATTTTTGGAGTTTTTGTGTTTTTGAGTTTTGGAGCTTTGGATTTTTGAACTTTTGGAGGTTTGGAGTTTTGGAGTTTTGGATTTTTGGAGCTTTGGAGGTATGGATTTTTGGATATTCAGGGTTTTGTTCCAGAATTTTGTAGTTTTGGAGTTTTGGAGTGTCGGAGTTTCGAATTATTGGAGTTTTCGAGTTTTGGAATTTTTGATTTTTGGAGGTATGGATTTTTGGAGTTTCGGAGTTGTGGAGATTCGGAGTTTTGGAGATTCAGGGTTGTGGAGTTTCGGAATTTTTGAGTTTCGGAGTTTTGGAGTTTCGGAGTTCCGGAGTTTCGGAGTTTTGGAGTTTAGCAGTTTCGGAGTTTTGGAGTTTTGGAGTTTCGGAGTTTCGGAGTTTTGGAGTTTCAGAGTTTTCGAGGTTCAGGGTTGTGGAGTTTCTGAATTTTTGAATTTTGGAGTTTCGGAGTTTTGGAGTTTCGAATTTACAGAGTTTCGGATTTTCGGAGTTTTGGAGTTTCAGAGATTTGGAGTTTTGGCGTTTTGGAGATTCGGGGTCTTGGAGTTTCGGAATTTTGCAGTTTTGTAGTTTTGGAGTGTCGGAGTTTTGGAGTGTTGGAGTTTTGGAGTTTCGGAGTTTCGGAGTTTCGGAGTTTTGGAGTTTCAGAGTTTCAGAGTTCTGGAGGTTCAGGGTTGTGGAGTGTCGGAATTTTTGAGTCTTGGAGTGTCGGAATTTTGTAGTTTTGTAGTTTTGGAGTGTTGGAGTTTTGGAGTGTTGGAGTTTTGGAGCTTTGGAGTTTTGGAGTTTTTGAGTTTTTTAGTTTTGGATTTTTGCACTTTTGGAGTTTGGGAGTTTTGGAGTTTCGGAGTTTTGGAGAATTGCAGTTTTGGAGTTTTGGGGTTTTGGAGTTTCGAATTTTCAGAGTTTCGGATTTTTGGAGTTTTGGAGTTTCAGAGATTTGGAGTTTTGGCGTTTTCGAGATTCGGAATCTTGGAGTTTCGGAATTTTGTAGTTTTGTAGTTTTGGAGTGTCAGAGTTTTGGAGTGTTGGAGTTTTGGAGCTTTAGAGTTTTGGAGTTTTTGAGTTTTTGAGTTTTGGATTTTGACACTTTTGGAGTTTTGGAGTTTTGGAGTTTCGGAGTTTCGAAGTTTCGGAGTTTCGGAGTTTCGGAGTTTTGGAGTTTCAGAGTTTTGGAGGTTCAGGGTTGTGGAGTTTCGGAATTTTTGAGTTTTGCAGTTTCGGAGTTTTGGAGTTTTGGAGTTTCGGAGTTTTGAAGTTTCAGAGTTTTGGAGGTTCAGGGTTGTGGAGTTTCGGAATTTTTGAGTATTGGAGTTCCGGAGTTTCGGAGTTTTGGAGAATTGCAGTTTTGGAATTTTTGTACTTTCGAATTTTCAGAGTTTCGGATTTTTGGAGTTTTGGAGTTTCGGAATTTTGCAGTTTTGTAGTTTTGGAGTGTCGGAGTTTTGGAGTGTTGGAGTTTTGGAGTTTCGGAGTTTCGGAGTTTTGGAGTTTCAGAGTTTCAGAGTTCTGGAGGTTCAGGGTTGTGGAGTTTCGGAATTTTTGAGTTTTGGAGTTTCGGAGTTTCGGAGTTTTGGAGTTTTGCGGTTTTGGAGTTTTGGAGTTTCGAATTTTCAGTTTCGGATTTTTGGAGTTTTGGAGTTTTCGAGATTTGGAGTTTCGGCGTTTTGGAGATTCGGAGTCTTGGAGTGTCGGAATTTTGTAGTTTTGTAGTTTTGGAGTGTCAGAGTTTTGGAGTGTTGGAGGTTTGGAGCTTTGGAGTTTTGGAGTTTTTGAGTTTTTTAGTTTTGGATTTTTGCACTTTTGGAGTTTTGGAGTTTTGGAGTTTCGGAGTTTCGGAGTTTTGGAGTTTCAGAGTTTTGGAGGTTCAGGGTTGTGGAGTTTCGGAATTTTTGAGTTTTGGAGTTTCGGAGTTTCGGAGTTTTGGAGAATTGCAGTTTTGGAGTTTTGGGGTTTTGGAGTTTCGAATTTTCAGAGTTTCGGATTTTTGGAGGTTTGGAGTTTCGGAGTTTTGGAGTTTCAGAGTTTTCGAGGTTCAGGGTTGTGGAGTTTCGGAATTTTTGAGTTTTGGAGTTTCGGAGTTTTGGAGTTTTGGAGTTTCGAATTTTCAGTTTCGGATTTTTGGAGTTTTGGAGTTTCGGAGATTTGGAGTTTTGGCGTTTTGGAGATTCGGAATCTTGGAGTTTCGGAATTTTGTAGTTTTGTAGTTTTGGAGTGTCAGAGTTCTGGAGTGTTGGAGCTTTGGAGTTTTGGAGTTTATGAGTTTTTGAGTTTTGGATTTTTGCACTTTTGGAGTTTTGGAGTTTTGGAGTTTTGGAGTTTCGGAGTTTCGGAGTTTTGGAGTTTCAGAGTTTTGGAGGTTCAGGGTTGTGGAGTTTCGGAATTTTTGAGTATTGGAGTTCCGGAGTTTCGGAGTTTTGGAGAATTGCAGTTTTGGAATTTTTGTAGTTTTGAATTTTCAGAGTTTCGGATTTTTGGAGTTTTGGAGTTTCGGAGTTTTGAAGTTTCAGACTTTTCGAGGTTCAGGGTTGTGGAATTTCGGAATTTTTGAGTTTTGGAGTTTCGGAGTTCCGGAGTTTCGGAGTTTTGGAGTTTTGCAGTTTCGGAGTTTTGGAGTTTTGGAGTTTGCGGAGTTTTGGAGTTTCAGAGTTTTCGAGGTTCAGGGTTGTGGAGTTTCGGAATTTTTGAGTTTTGGAGTTTTGGTGTTTTGGAGTTTCGAATTTTCAGAGTTTCGGATTTTTGGAGTTTTGGAGTTCCGGAGATTTGGAGTTCCAGAGTTTTGGATGTTCAGGGTTGTGGAGTTTCGGAATTTTTGAGTTTTGGAGTTTCGGAGTTTTGGAGTTTCGGAGTTTTGGAGTTTCATAGTTTTCGATGTTCAGGGTTGTGGAGTTTCGGAATTTTTGAGTTTCGGAGTTTCGGAGTTTTGGAGTTTTGGAGTTTCGAATGTTCAGTTTCGGATTTTTGGAGTTTTGGAGTTTCGGAGATTTGGAGTTTTGGCGTTTTGGAGATTCGGAATCTTGGAGTTTCGGAATTTTGTAGTTTTGTAGTTTTCGAGTGTCGGAGTTTTGGAGTGTTGGAGTTTTGGAGCTTTGGAATTTTGGAGTTTTTGAGTTTTGGATTTTTGCACTTTTGGAGTTTTGGAGTTTTGGAGTTTTGGATTTTTGCACTTTTGGAGTTTTGGAGTTTCAGAGTTTTGGAGGTTCAGGGTTGTGGAGTTTCGGAATTTTTGAGTTTTGGAGTTTCGGAGTTTCGGAGGTTTGGAGTTTTGGCGTTTTTGAGATTCGGAATCTTGGAGTTTCGGAATTTTGTAGTTTTGTAGTTTTGGAGTGTCACAGGTTTGGAGTGTTGGAGTTTTGGAGCTTTGGAGTTTCGTAGTTTCGGAGTTTTGGAGTTTCAGAGTTTTAGAGGTTCAGTGTTGTGGAGTTTCGGCATTTTTGAGTATTGGAGTTTCGGAGTTTCGGAGTTTTGGAGAATTGCAGTTTTGGAGTTTTGGAGTTTCGAATTTTCAGAGTTTCGGATTTTTGGAGTTTTGGAGTTTTGGAGTTTCGGAGTTTCGGAGTTTTGGAGTATTGCAGTTTTGGAGTTTTGGAGTTTTGGAGAATTGGAGTTTTGGAGTGTTGGAGTTTTGGAGCTTTGGAGTTTTGGAGTTTTTGAGTTTTTGAGTTTTGGATTTTGACACTTTTGGAGTTTTGGAGTTTTGGAGTTTCGGAGTTTCGAAGTTTCGGAGTTTCGGAGTTTCGGAGTTTTGGAGTTTCAGAGTTTTGGAGGTTCAGGGTTGTGGAGTTTCGGAATTTTTGAGTTTTGGAGTTTCGGAGTTTTGGAGTTTTGGAGTTTTGGAGTTTCGGAGTTTTGGAGTTTCAGAGTTTTGGAGGTTCAGTGTTGTGGAGTTTCGGCATTTTTGAGTATTGGAGTTCCGGAGTTTCGGAGTTTTGGAGAATTGCAGTTTTGGAATTTTTGTAGTTTCGAATTTTCAGAGTTTCGGATTTTTGGAGTTTTGGAGTTTCGGAATTTTGCAGTTTTGTAGTTTTGGAGTGTCGGAGTTTTGGAGTGTTGGAGTTTTGGAGTTTCGGAGTTTCGGAGTTTTGGAGGTTCAGAGTTTCAGAGTTCTGGAGGTTCAGGGTTGTGGAGTTTCGGAATTTTTGAGTTTTGGAGTTTCGGAGTTTCGGAGTTTTGGAGTTTTGCGGTTTTGGAGTTTCGAATTTTCAGTTTCGGATTTTTGGAGTTTTGGAGTTTTCGAGATTTGGAGTTTCGGCGTTTTGGAGATTCGGAGTCTTGGAGTGTCGGAATTTTGTAGTTTTGTAGTTTTGGAGTGTCAGAGTTTTGTAGTGTTGGAGGTTTGGAGCTTTGGAGTTTTGGAGTTTTTGAGTTTTTTAGTTTTGGATTTTTGCACTTTTGGAGTTTTGGAGTTTTGGAGTTTCGGAGTTTCGGAGTTTTGGAGTTTCAGAGTTTTGGAGGTTCAGGGTTGTGGAGTTTCGGAATTTTTGAGTTTTGGAGTTTCGGAGTTTCGGAGTTTTGGAGAATTGCAGTTTTGGAGTTTTGGGGTTTTGGAGTTTCGAATTTTCAGAGTTTCGGATTTTTGGAGGTTTGGAGTTTCGGAGTTTCGGAGTTTTGGAGTTTCAGAGTTTTCGAGGTTCAGGGTTGTGGAGTTTCGGAATTTTTGAGTTTTGGAGTTTCGGAGTTTTGGAGTTTTGGAGTTTCGAATTTTCAGTTTCGGATTTTTGGAGTTTTGGAGTTTCGGAGATTTGGAGTTTTGGCGTTTTGGAGATTCGGAATCTTGGAGTTTCGGAATTTTGTAGTTTTGTAGTTTTGGAGTGTCAGAGTTCTGGAGTGTTGGAGCTTTGGAGTTTTGGAGTTTATGAGTTTTTGAGTTTTGGATTTTTGCACTTTTGGAGTTTTGGAGTTTTGGAGTTTTGGAGTTTCGGAGTTTCGGAGTTTTGGAGTTTCAGAGTTTTGGAGGTTCAGGGTTGTGGAGTTTCGGAATTTTTGAGTATTGGAGTTCCGGAGTTTCGGAGTTTTGGAGAATTGCAGTTTTGGAATTTTTGTAGTTTTGAATTTTCAGAGTTTCGGATTTTTGGAGTTTTGGAGTTTCGGAGTTTCGGAGTTTTGAAGTTTCAGACTTTTCGAGGTTCAGGGTTGTGGAATTTCGGAATTTTTGAGTTTTGGAGTTCCGGAGTTTCGGAGTTTTGGAGTTTTGCAGTTTCGGAGTTTTGGAGTTTTGGAGTTTGCGGAGTTTTGGAGTTTCAGAGTTTTCGAGGTTCAGGGTTGTGGAGTTTCGGAATTTTTGAGTTTTGGAGTTTTGGTGTTTTGGAGTTTCGAATTTTCAGAGTTTCGGATTTTTGGAGTTTTGGAGTTCCGGAGATTTGGAGTTCCAGAGTTTTGGATGTTCAGGGTTGTGGAGTTTCGGAATTTTTGAGTTTTGGAGTTTCGGAGTTTTGGAGTTTCGGAGTTTTGGAGTTTCATAGTTTTCGAGGTTCAGGGTTGTGGAGTTTCGGAATTTTTGAGTTTCGGAGTTTCGGAGTTTTGGAGTTTTGGAGTTCCGAATTTTCAGTTTCGGATTTTTGGAGTTTCGGAGATTTGGAGTTTTGGCGTTTTGGAGATTCGGAATCTTGGAGTTTCGGAATTTTGTAGTTTTGTAGTTTTCGAGTGTCGGAGTTTTGGAGTGTTGGAGTTTTGGAGCTTTGGAATTTTGGAGTTTTTGAGTTTTGGATTTTTGCACTTTTGGAGTTTTGGAGTTTTGGAGTTTCAGAGTTTTGGAGGTTCAGGGTTGTGGAGTTTCGGAATTTTTGAGTTTTGGAGTTTCGGAGTTTCGGAGGTTTGGAGTTTTGGCGTTTTTGAGATTCGGAATCTTGGAGTTTCGGAATTTTGTAGTTTTGTAGTTTTGGAGTGTCACAGGTTTGGAGTGTTGGAGTTTTGGAGCTTTGGAGTTTCGTAGTTTCGGAGTTTTGGAGTTTCAGAGTTTTGGAGGTTCACTGTTGTGGAGTTTCGGCATTTTTGAGTATTGGAGTTTCGGAGTTTCGGAGTTTTGGAGAATTGCAGTTTTGGAGTTTTGGAGTTTCGAATTTTCAGAGTTTCGGATTTTTGGAGTTTTGGAGTTTTGGAGTTTCGGAGTTTCGGAGTTTTGGAGTATTGCAGTTTTGGAGTTTTGGAGTTTTGGAGTTTTGGAGAATTGGAGTTTTGGAGTGTCGGTGTTTCGGAGTGTTGGAGTTTTGGAGTTTTGGAGTGTTGGAGTTTTGGAGTTTCGGAGTTTCGGAGTTTCGGAGTTTTGGAGTTTCAGAGTTTCAGAGTTCTGGAGGTTCAGGGTTGTGGAGTGTCGAAATTTTTGAGTCTTGGAGTGTCGGAATTTTGTAGTTTTGTAGTTTTGGAGTGTTGGAGTTTTGGAGTGTTGGAGTTTTGGAGCTTTGGAGTTTTGGAGTTTTTGAGTTTTTTAGTTTTGGATTTTTGCACTTTTGGAGTTTGGGAGTTTTGGAGTTTCGGAGTTTTGGAGAATTGCAGTTCTGGAGTTTTGGGGTTTTGGAGTTTCGGATTTTTGGAGTTTTGGAGTTTCGGAGATTTGGAGTTTTGGCGTTTTCAAGATTCGGAATCTTGGAGTTTCGGAATTTTGTAGTTTTGTAGTTTTGGATTGTCAGAGTTTTGGAGTGTTGGAGTTTTGGAGCTTTGGAGTTTTGGAGTTTTTGAGTTTTGGATTTTGACACTTTTGGAGTTTTGGAGTTTAGGAGTTTCGGAGTTTCGGAGTTTCGGAGTTTCGGAGTTTTGGAGTTTCAGAGTTTTGGAGGTTCAGGGTTGTGGAGTTTCGGAATTTTTGAGTTTTGGAGTTTCGGAGTTTTGGAGTTTTGGAGTTTTGGAGTTTCGGAGTTTTGGAGTTTCAGAGTTTTGGAGGTTCAGGGTTGTGGAGTTTCGGAATTTTTGAGTATTGGAGTTCCGGAGTTTCGGAGTTTTGGAGAATTGCAGTTTTGGAATTTTTGTAGTTTCGAATTTTCAGAGTTTCGGATTTTTGGAGTTTTGGAGTTTCGGAATTTTGCAGTTTTGTAGTTTTGGAGTGTCGGAGATTTGGAGTGTTGGAGTTTTGGAGTTTCGGAGTTTCGGAGTTTCGGAGTTTTGGAGTTTCAGAGTTTCAGAGTTCTGGAGGTTCAGGGTTGTGGGTGTTTCGGAATTTTTGAGTTTTGGAGTTTCGGAGTTTCGGAGTTTTGGAGTTTTGCGGTTTTGGAGTTTCGAATTTTCAGTTTCGGATTTTTGGAGTTTTGGAGTTTTCGAGATTTGGAGTTTCGGCGTTTTGGAGATTCGGAGTCTTGGAGTGTCGGAATTTTGTAGTTTTGTAGTTTTGGAGTGTCAGAGTTTTGGAGTGTTGGAGGTTTGGAGCTTTGGAGTTTTGGAGTTTTTGAGTTTTTTAGTTTTGGATTTTTCCACTTTTGGAGTTTTGGAGTTTTGGAGTTTCGGAGTTTCGGAGTTTTGGAGTTTCAGAGTTTTGGAGGTTCAGGGTTGTGGAGTTTCGGAATTTTTGAGTTTTGGAGTTTCGGAGTTTCGGAGTTTTGGAGAATTGCAGTTTTGGAGTTTTGGGGTTTTGGAGTTTCGAATTTTCAGAGTTTCGGATTTTTGGAGTTTTGGAGTTTCGGAGTTTCGGAGTTTTGGAGTTTCAGAGTTTTCGAGGTTCAGGGTTGTGGAGTTTCGGAATTTTTGAGTTTTGGAGTTTCGGAGTTTCGGAGTTTTGGAGTTTTGGAGTTTCGAATTTTCAGTTTCGGATTTTTGGAGTTTTGGCGTTTTGGAGATTCGGAATCTTGGAGTTTCGGAATTTTGTAGTTTTGTAGTTTTGGAGTGTCAGAGTTCTGGAGTGTTGGAGCTTTGGAGTTTTGGAGTTTATGAGTTTTTGAGTTTTGGATTTTTGCACTTTTGGAGTTTTGGAGTTTTGGAGTTTCGGAGTTTCGGAGTTTTGGAGTTTCAGACTTTTGGAGGTTCAGGGTTGTGGAGTTTCGGAATTTTTGAGTATTGGAGTTCCGGAGTTTCGGAGTTTTGGAGAATTGCAGTTTTGGAATTTTTGTAGTTTTGAATTTTCAGAGTTTCGGATTTTTGGAGTTTTGGAGTTTCGGAGTTTCGGAGTTTTGAAGTTTCAGACTTTTCGAGGTTCAGGGTTGTGGAATTTCGGAATTTTTGAGTTTTGGAGTTTCGGAGTTCCGGAGTTTCGGAGTTTTGGAGTTTTGCAGTTTCGGAGTTTTGGAGTTTTGGAGTTTGCGGAGTTTTGGAGTTTCAGAGTTTTCGAGGTTCAGGGTTGTGGAGTTTCGGAATTTTTGAGTTTTGGAGTTTCGGAGTTTTGGAGTTTTGGTGTTTTGGAGTTTCGAATTTTCAGAGTTTCGGATTTTTCGAGTTTTGGAGTTCCAGAGATTTGGAGTTTCAGAGTTTTGGATGTTCAGGGTTGTGGAGTTTCGGAATTTTTGAGTTTTGGAGTTTCGGAGTTTTGGAGTTTCGGAGTTTCGGAGTTTTGGAGTTTCATAGTTTTCGAGGATCAGGGTTGTGGAGTTTCGGAATTTTTGAGTTTCGGAGTTTCGGAGTTTTGGAGTTTTGGAGTTTCGAATTTTCAGTTTCGGATTTTTGGAGTTTTGGAGTTTCGGAGATTTGGAGTTTTGGCGTTTTGGAGATTCGGAATCTTGGAGTTTCGGAATTTTGTAGTTTTGTAGTTTTCGAGTGTCGGAGTTTTGGAGTGTTGGAGTTTTGGAGCTTTGGAGTTTTGGAGTTTTTGAGTTTTAGAGTTTTGGATTTTTGCACTTTTGGAGTTTTGGAGTTTCAGAGTTTTGGAGGTTCAAGGGTTGTGGAGTTTCGGAATTTTTGAGTTTTGGAGTTTCGGAGTTTCGGAGGTTTGGAGTATTGCAGTTTTGGAGTTTTGGAGTTTCAGAGATTTGGAGTTTTGGCGTTTTGGAGATTCGGAATCTTGGAGTTTCGGAATTTTGTAGTTTTGTAGTTTTGGAGTGTTGGAGCTTTGGAGTTTTGGAGTTTATGAGTTTTTGAGTTTTGGATTTTTGCACTTTTGGAGTTTTGGAGTTTTGGAGTTTTGGAGTTTCGGAGTTTCGGAGTTTTGGAGTTTCAGAGTTTTGGAGGTTCAGGGTTGTGGAATTTCAGAATTTTTGAGTATTGGAGTTTCGGAGTTTCGGAGTTTTGGAGAATTGCAGTTTTGGAATTTTTGGAGTTTCGAATTTTCAGAGTTTCGGATTTTTGGAGTTTTGGAGTTTCGGAGTTTCGGAGTTTTGGAGTTTCAGAGTTTTCGAGGTTCAGGGTTGTGGAGTTTCGGAATTTTTGAGTTTTGGAGTTTCAAAGTTTTGGAGTTTTGGAGTTTTGGAGTTTCGAATTTTCAGAGTTTGGGATTTTTGGAGTTTTGGAGTTTCAGAGATTTGGAGTTTTGGCGTTTTGGAGATTCGGAATCTTGGAGTTTCGGAATTTTGTAGTTTTGTAGTTTTGGAGTGTCAGAGTTTTGGAGTGTTGGAGTTTTGGAGCTTTGGAGTTTTGGAGTTTTTGAGTTTTGGAGTTTTGGATTTTTGCACTTTTGGAGTTTTGGAGTTTTGGAGTTTCGGAGTTTCGGAGTTTCGGAGTTTTGGAGTTTTGCGGTTTTGGAGTTTTGGAGTTTCGAATTTTCAGTTTCGGATTTTTGGAGTTTTGGAGTTTTCGAGATTTGGAGTTTCGGCGTTTTGGAGATTCGGAGTCTTGGAGTGTCGGAATTTTGTAGTTTTGTAGTTTTGGAGTGTCGGAGTTTTGGAGTGTTGGAGGTTTGGAGCTTTGGAGTTTTGGAGTTTTTGAGTTTTTTAGTTTTGGATTTTTGCACTTTTGGAGTTTTGGAGTTTCGGAGTTTCGGAGTTTTGGAGTTTCAGAGTTTTGGAGGTTCAGGGTTGTGGAGTTTCGGAATTTTTGAGTTTTGGAGTTTCGGAGTTTCGGAGTTTCGGAGAATTGCAGTTTTGGAGTTTTGGGGTTTTGGAGTTTCGAATTTTCAGAGTTTCGGATTTTTGGAGTTTTGGAGTTTCGGAGTTTCGGAGTTTTGGAGTTTCAGAGTTTTCGAGGTTCAGGGTTGTGGAGTTTCGGAATTTTTGAGTTTTGGAGTTTCGGAGTTTCGGAGTTTCGGAGTTTTGGAGTTTTGGAGTTTCGAATATTCAGTTTCGGATTTTTGGAGTTTTGGAGTTTCGGAGATTTGGAGTTTTGGCGTTTTGGAGATTCGGAATCTTGGAGTTTCGGAATTTTGTAGTTTTGTAGTTTTGGAGTGTCAGAGTTCTGGAGTGTTGGAGCTTTGGAGTTTTGGAGTTTATGAGTTTTTGAGTTTTGGATTTTTGCACTTTTGGAGTTTTGGAGTTTTGGAGTTTTGGAGTTTCGGAGTTTCGGAGTTTTGGAGTTTCAGAGTTTTGGAGGTTCAGGGTTGTGGAGTTTCGGAATTTTTGAGTATTGGAGTTCCGGAGTTTCGGAGTTTTGGAGAATTGCAGTTTTGGAATTTTTGTAGTTTTGAATTTTCAGAGTTTCGGATTTTTGGAGTTTTGGAGTTTCGGAGTTTCGGAGTTTTGAAGTTTCAGACTTTTCGAGGTTCAGGGTTGTGGAATTTCGGAATTTTTGAGTTTTGGAGTTTCGGAGTTCCGGAGTTTCGGAGTTTTGGAGTTTTGCAGTTTCGGAGTTTTGGAGTTTTGGAGTTTGCGGAGTTTTGGAGTTTCAGAGTTTTCGAGGTTCAGGGTTGTGGAGTTTCGGAATTTTTGAGTTTTGGAGTTTCGGAGTTTTGGAGTTTTGGTGTTTTGGAGTTTCGAATTTTCAGAGTTTCGGATTTTTGGAGTTTTGGAGTTCCGGAGATTTGGAGTTTCAGAGTTTTGGATGTTCAGGGTTGTGGAGTTTTGGAATTTTTGAGTTTTGGAGTTTCGGAGTTTTGGAGTTTCGGAGTTTTGGAGTTTCATAGTTTTCGAGGTTCAGGGTTGTGGAGTTTCGGAATTTTTGAGTTTCGGAGTTTCGGAGTTTTGGAGTTTTGGAGTTTCGAATTTTCAGTTTCGGATTTTTGGAGTTTTGGAGTTTCGGAGATTTGGAGTTTTGGCGTTTTGGAGATTCGGAATCTTGGAGTTTCGGAATTTTGTAGTTTTGTAGTTTTCGAGTGTCGGAGTTTTGGAGTGTTGGAGTTTTGGAGCTTTGGAGTTTTGGAGTTTTTGAGTTTTAGAGTTTTGGATTTTTGCACTTTTGGAGTTTTGGAGTTTCAGAGTTTTGGAGGTTCAGGGTTGTGGAGTTTCGGAATTTTTGAGTTTTGGAGTTTCGGAGTTTCGGAGGTTTGGAGTATTGCAGTTTTGGAGTTTTGGAGTTTTGGAGTTTCAGAGATTTGGAGTTTTGGCGTTTTGGAGATTCGGAATCTTGGAGTTTCGGAATTTTGTAGTTTTGTAGTTTTGGAGTGTTGGAGCTTTGGAGTTTTGGAGTTTATGAGTTTTTGAGTTTTGGATTTTTGCACTTTTGGAGTTTTGGAGTTTCGGAGTTTTGGAGTTTCGGAGTTTCGGAGTTTTGGAGTTTCAGAGTTTTGGAGTTTCAGGGTTGTGGAATTTCGGAATTTTTGAGTATTGGAGTTTCGGAGTTTCGGAGTTTTGGAGAATTGCAGTTTTGGAATTTTTGGAGTTTCGAATTTTCACAGTTTCGGATTTTTGGAGTTTTGGAGTTTCGGAGTTTCGGAGTTTTGGAGTTTCAGAGTTTTCGAGGTTCAGGGTTGTGGAGTTTCGGAATTTTTGAGTTTTGGAGTTTCAAAGTTTTGGAGTTTTGGAGTTTTTGAGTTTCGAATTTTCAGAGTTTGGGATTTTTGGAGTTTTGGAGTTTCAGAGATTTGGAGTTTTGGCGTTTTGGAGATTCGGAATCTTGGAGTTTCAGAATTTTGTAGTTTTGTAGTTTTGGAGTGTCAGAGTTTTGGAGTGTTGGAGTTTTGGAGCTTTGGAGTTTTGGAGTTTTTGAGTTTTGGAGTTTTGGATTTTTGCACTTTTGGAGTTTTGGAGTTTTGGAGTTTCGGAGTTTCGGAGTTTCGGAGTTTTGGAGTTTCAGAGTTTTGGAGGTTCAGGGTTGTGGAGTTTCGGAATTTTTGAGTTTTGGAGTTTCGGAGTTTCGGAGTTTTGGAGTATTGCAGTTTTGGAATTTTGGAGTTTGGAGTTTCGAATTTTCAGAGTTTCGGATTTTTGGAGTTTTGGAGTTTCGGAGGTTTGGAGTTTTGGCGTTTTTGAGATTCGGAATCTTGGAGTTTCGGAATTTTGTAGTTTTGTAGTTTTGGAGTGTCACAGTTTTGGAGTGTTGGAGTTTTGGAGCTTTGGAGTTTCGTAGTTTCGGAGTTTTGGAGTTTCAGAGTTTTGGAGGTTCAGTGTTGTGGAGTTTCGGCATTTTTGAGTATTCGAGTTTCGGAGATTCGGAGTTTTGGAGAATTGCAGTTTTGGAGTTTTGGAGTTTCGAATTTTCAGAGTTTCGGATTTTTGGAGTTTTGCAGTTTTGGAGTTTCGGAGTTTCGGAGTTTTGGAGTATTGCAGTTTTGGAGTTTTGGAGTTTTGGAGAATTGGAGTTTTGGAGTCTCGGAGTTTCGGAGTGTTGGAGTTTTGGAGTTTTAGAGTTTTAGAGTTTTGGAGTTTTGAAATTTTTGAGTTTCGGATTTTTGGAGTTTGGAGTTTTTAAGTTTTGGATTTTTGAGTTTTGGATTTTTGGATTTTTGGAGTTTTTGTGTTTTTGAGTTTTGGAGTTTTGGATTTTTGAACTTTTGGAGGTTTGGAGTTTTGGAGTTTTGGATTTTTGGAGCTTTGGAGGTATGGATTTTTGGATATTCAGGGTTTTGTTCCAGAATTTTGTAGTTTTGGAGTTTTGGAGTGTCGGAGTTTCGAATTATTGGAGTTTTCGAGTTTTGGAATTTTTGATTTCTGGAGGTATGGATTTTTGGAGTTTCGGAGTTGTGGAGATTCGGAGTTTTGGAGATTCAGGGTTGTGGAGTTTCGGAATTTTTGAGTTTTGGAGTTTTGGAGTTTCGGAGTTCCGGAGTTTCGGAGTTTTGGAGTTTAGCAGTTTCGGAGTTTTGGAGTTTTGGAGTTTCGGAGTCTCAGAGTTTTGGAGTTTCAGAGTTTTCGAGGTTCAGGGTTGTGGAGTTTCTGAATTTTTGAATTTTGGAGTTTCGGAGTTTCGGAGTTTTGGAGTTTCGAATTTACAGAATTTCGGATTTTCGGAGTTTTGGAGTTTCGGAGATTTGGAGTTTTGGCGTTTTGGAGATTCGGGGTCTTGGAGTTTCGGAATTTTGCAGTTTTGTAGTTTTGGAGTGTCGGAGTTTTGGAGTGTTGGAGTTTCGGAGTTTCGGAGTTTCGGAGTTTTGGAGTTTCAGAGTTTCAGAGTTCTGGAGGTTCAGGGTTGTGGAGTGTCGGAATTTTTGAGTTTTGGAGTTTCGGAGTTTTGGAGTTTTGCGGTTTTGGAGTTTTGGAGTTTCGAATTTTCAGTTTCGGATTTTTGGAGTTTTGGAGTTTTCGAGATTTGGAGTTTCGGCGTTTTGGAGATTCGGAGTCTTGGAGTGTCGGAATTTTGTAGTTTTGTAGTTTTGGAGTGTTGGAGTTTTGGAGTGTTGGAGTTTTGGAGCTTTAAAGTTTTGGAGTTTTTGAGTTTTTTAGTTTTGGATTTTTGCACTTTTGGAGTTTGGGAGTTTTGGAGTTTCGGAGTTTTGGAGAATTGCAGTTTTGGAGTTTTGGGGTTTTGGAGTTTCGGAGTTTCGGAGTTTTGGAGTTTCAGAGTTTTCGAGGTTCAGGGTTGTGGAGTTTCGGAATTTTTGAGTTTTGGAGTTTCGGAGTTTCGGAGTTTTGGAGTTTTGGAGTTTCGAATTTTCAGTTTCGGATTTTTGGAGTTTTGGAGTTTCGGAGATTTGGAGTTTTGGCGTTTTGGAGATTCGGAATCTTGGAGTTTCGGAATTTTGTAGTTTTGTAGTTTTGGAGTGTCAGAGTTCTGGAGTGTTGGAGCTTTGAGTTTTGGAGTTTATGAGTTTCTGAGTTTTGGATTTTGCACTTTTGGAGTTTTGGAGTTTCGGAGTTTCGGAGTTTTGGAGTTTCAGAGTTTTGGAGGTTCAGGGTTGTGGAGTTTCGGAATTTTTGAGTATTGGAGTTCCGGAGTTTCGGAGTTTTGGAGAATTGCAGTTTTGGAATTTTTGTAGTTTCGAATTTTCAGTTTCGGATTTTTGGAGTTTTGGAGTTTCGGAGTTTCGGTGTTTTGGAGTTTCAGACTTTTCGAGGTTCAGGGTTGTGGAATTTCGGAATTTTTGAGTTTTGGAGTTTCGGAGTTCCGGAGTTCCGGAGTTCCGGAGTTTTGGAGTTTCAGAGTTTTCAGGTTCAGGGTTGTGGAGTTTCGGAATTTTTGAGTTTTGGAGTTTCGGAGTTTTGGAGTTTTGGTGTTTTGGAGTTTCGAATTTTCAGAGTTTCGGATTTTTGGAGTTTTGGAGTTCCGGAGATTTGGAGTTTCAGAGTTTTGGAGGTTCAGGGTTGTGGAGTTTCGGAATTTTTGAGTTTTGGAGTTTCGGAGTTTTGGAGTTTTGGAGTTTCGGAGTTTTGGAGTTTCAGAGTTTTCGAGGTTCAGGGTTGTGGAGTTTCGGAATTTTTGAGTTTTGGAGTTTTCGAGTTTCGAATTTTCAGAGTTTGGGATTTTTGGAGTTTTGGAGTTTCGGAGATTTGGAGTTTTGGCATTTTGGAGATTCGGAATCTTGGAGTTTCGGAATTTTGTAGTTTTGTAGTTTTGGAGTGTCGGAGTTTTGGAGTGTTGGAGTTTTGGAGTTGGAGTTTTGGAGTTTTTGAGTTTTTGAGTTTTGGAGTTTTGGATTTTTGCACTTTTGGAGTTTTGGAGTTTTGGAGTTTCAGAGTTTCGGAGTTTCTGAGTTTTGGAGTTTCAGAGTTTTGGAGGTTCAGGGTTGTGGAGTTTCGGAATTTTTGAGTTTTGGAGTTTCGGAGTTTCGGAGTTTTGGAGTATTGCAGTTTTTGAATTTTGGAGTTTTGGAGTTTCGAATTTTCAGAGTTTCGGATTTTTGGAGTTTTGGAGTTTCGGAGATTTGGAGTTTTGGCGTTTTCGAGATTCGGAATCTTGGAGTTTCGGAATTTTGTAGTTTTGTAGTTTTGGAGTGTCAGAGTTTTGGAGTGTTGGAGTTTTGGAGCTTTGGAGTTTTGGAGTTTTTGAGTTTTTGAGTTTTGGAGTTTTGGAGCTTTGGAGTTTTGGAGTTTTTGAGTTTTTGAGTTTTGGATTTTGACACTTTTGGAGTTTCGGAGTTTTGGAGTATAGGAGTTTTGGAGTTTCGGAGTTTTGGAGTTTCAGAGTTTTGGAGGTTCAGGGTTGTGGAGTTTCGGAATTTTTGAGTATTGGAGTTCCGGAGTTTCGGAGTTTTGGAGAATTGCAGTTTTGGAATTTTTTTAGTTTCGAATTTTCAGAGTTTCGGATTTTTGGAGTTTTGGAGTTTCGGAGTTTCGGAGTTTTGGAGTTTCAGACTTTTCGAGGTTCAGGGTTGTGGAATTTCGGAATTTTTGAGTTTTGGAGTTTCGGAGTTCCGGAGTTTCAGGGTTTTGGAGTTTTGCAGTTTCGGAGTTTTGGAGTTTTGGAGTTTCGGAGTTTTGGAGTTTCAGAGTTTTCGAGGTTCAGGGTTGTGGAGTTTCGGAATTTTTGAGTTTTGGAGTTTCGGAGTTTTGGAGTTTTGGTGTTTTGGAGTTTCGAATTTTCAGAGTTTCGGATTTTTGGAGTTTTGGAGTTCCGGAGATTTGGAGTTTCAGAGTTTTGGAGGTTCAGGGTTGTGGAGTTTCGGAATTTTTGAGTTTTGGAGTTTCGGAGTTTTGGAGTTTTGGAGTTTCGGAGTTTCGGAGTTTCAGAGTTTTCGAGGTTCAGGGTTGTGGAGTTTCGGAATTTTTGAGTTTTGGAGTTTCGGAGTTTCGGAGTTTTGGAGTTTTGGAGTTTCAGAGTTTTGGAGGTTCAAGGTTGTGGAGTTTCGGAATTTTTGAGTTTTGGAGTTTCGGAGTTTCGGAGCTTTGTAGTATTGCAGTTTTGGAATTTTGGAGTTTTGGAGTTTCGAATTTTCAGAGTTTCGGATTTTTGGAGTTTTGGAGTTTCAGAGAATTGGAGTTTTAACGTTTTCGAGATTCGGAATCTTGGAGTTTCGGAATTTTGTAGTTTTGTAGTTTTGGAGTGTCGGAGTTTTGGAGTGTTGGAGTTTTGGAGCTTTGGAGCTTTGGAGTTTGGGAGTTTTTGAGTTTTTGAGTTTTGGATTTTTGCACTTTTTGAAATTTGGAGTTTTGGAGTTTTGGAGTTTTGGAGTTTCAGAGTTTTGGAGGTTCAGGGTTGTGGAGTTTCGGAATTTTTGAGTTTTGGAGTTTCGGAGTTTCGGAGTTTTGGAGCATTGCAGTTTTGGAGTTCTGGAGTTTTGGAGTTTGGAATTTTCAGAGTTTCGGATTTTTAGAGTTTTGGAGTTTCGGAGATTTGGAGTTTTGGCCTTTTGGAGATTCGGGGTCTTGGAGTTTCGGAATTTTGTAGTTTTGCAGTTTTGGAATGTCGGAGGTTTGGAGTGTTGGAGTTTTGGAGTTTTGGAGTTCTGGAGTTTTGGAGTTTCGGAGTTTCGGAGTTTCGGAGTTTTGGAGTTTCAGAGTTTTGGAGGTTCAGGGTTGTGGCATTTCGGAATTTTTGAGTTTTGGAGTTTTGGAGTTTCGAATTTTCAGTTTCGGATTTTTGGAGTTTTGGAGTTTCGGAGATTTGGAGTTTTGGCGTTTTGGAGATTCGGAATCTTGGAGTTTCGGAATTTTGTAGTTTTGTAGTTTTGGAGTGTCAGAGTTTTGGAGTGTTGGAGTTTTGGAGCTTTGGAGTTTTTGAGTTTTTGAGTTTTTTAGTTTTGGATTTTTGCACTTTTGGAGTTTTGGAGTTTTTGAGTATTGGAGTTTCGGAGTTTCGGAGTTTTGGAGAATTGCAGTTTTGGAGTTTTGGAGTTTCGAATTTTCAGAGTTTCGGATTTTTGGAGTTTTGGAGTTTCGGAGTTTTGGAGTTTCAGAGTTTTCGAGGTTCAGGGTTGTGGAGTTTCGGAATTTTTGAGTTTTGGAGTTTCGGAGTTTCGGAGTTTTGGAGTTTAGGAGTTTCGGAGATTTGGAGTTTTGGCATTTTGAAGATTCGGAATCTTGGAGTTTCGGAATTTTGTAGTTTTGTAGTTTTCGAGTGTCGGAGTTTTGGAGCTTTGGAGTTTTGGAGTTTTTGAGTTTTGGAGTTTTGGATTTTTGCACTTTTGGAGTTTTGGAGTTTCAGAGTTTTGGAGGTTCAGGGTTGTGGAGTTTCGGAATTTTTGAGTTTTGGAGTTTCGGAGTTTTGGAGAATTGCAGTTTTGGAGTTTTGGGGTTTTGGAGTTTCGAATTTTCAGTTTCGGATTTTTGGAGTTTCGGAGTTTCGGAGTTTTGGAGTTTCAGAGTTTTCGACGTTCAGGGTTGTGGAGTTTCGGAATTTTTGAGTTTTGGAGTTTCGGAGTTTCGGAGTTTTGGAGTTTTGGCGTTTCGAATTTTCAGTTCCGGATTTTTGAAGTTTTGGAGTTTCGGAGATTTGGAGTTTTGGCGTTTTGGAGATTCGGAATCTTGGAGTTTCGGAATTTTGTAGTTTTGTAGTTTTGGAGTGTCAGAGTTTTGGAGTGTTGGAGTTATGGAGCTTTGGAGTTTTGGAGTTTTTGAGTTTTGGATTTTTGCACTTTTGGAGTTTTGGAGTTTTGGAGTTTCGGAGTTTCGGAGTTTCGGAGTTTTGGAGTTTCAGAGTTTTGGAGGTTCAGGGTTGTGGAGTTTCGGAATTTTTGAGTTTTGGAGTTTCGGAGTTTCGGAGTTTTGGAGTTTTGGAGTTTCGAATTTTCAGTTTCGGATTTTTGGAGTTTTGGAGTTTCGGAGATTTGGAGTTTTGGCGTTTTGGAGATTCGGAATCTTGGAGTTTCGGAATTTTGTAGTTTTGTAGTTTTGGAGTGTCAGAGTTCTGGAGTGTTGGAGCTTTGAGTTTTGGAGTTTTGGAGTTTTTGAGTGTTGGAGTTTTGGATTTTTGCACTTTTGGAGTTTTGGAGTTTTGGAGTTTCGGAGTTTCGGAGTTTCGGAGTTTTGGAGTTTCAGAGTTTTGGAGGTTCAGGGTTGTGGAGTTTCGGAATTTTTGAGTTTTGGAGTTTCGGAGTTTCGGAGTTTTGGAGTTTTGGAGTTTCGAATTTTCAGTTTCGGATTTTTGGAGTTTTGGAGTTTCGGAGATTTGGAGTTTTGGCGTTTTCGAGATTCGGAATCTTGGAGTTTCGGAATTTTGTAGTTTTGTAGTTTTGGAGTGTCAGAGTTTTGGAGTGTTGGAGTTTTGGAGCTTTGGAGTTTTGGAGTTTTTGAGTTTGAGTTTTGGATTTTGACACTTTTGGAGTTTCGGAGTTTCGGAGTTTCGGAGCTTCGGAGTTTCGGAGTTTTGGAGTTTCAGAGTTTTGGAGGTTCAGGGTTGTGGAGTTTCGGAATTTTTGAGTTTTGGAGTTTCGGAGTTTTGGAGTTTTGGAGTTTCGGAGTTTCGGAGTTTTGGAGTTTCAGAGTTTTGGAGGTTCAGGGTTGTGGAAGTTCGGAATTTTTGAGTATTGGAGTTTCGGAGTTTCGGAGTTTTGGAGAATTGCAGTTTTGGAATTTTTGGAGTTTCGAATTTTCAGAGTTTCGGATTTTTGGAGTTTTGGAGTTTCGGAGTTTTGGAGTTTCAGAGTTTTCGAGGTTCAGGGTTGTGGAATTTCGGAATTTTTGAGTTTTGGAGTTTCAGAGTTCCGGAGTTTCGGAGTTTTGGAGTTTTGCAGTTTCGGAGTTTTGGAGTTTTGGAGTTTCGGAGTTTTGGAGTTTCAGAGTTTTGGAGGTTCAGGGTTGTGGAGTTTCGGAATTTTTGAGTTTTGGAGTTTCGGAGTTTCGGAGTTTTGGAGCATTGCAGTTTTGGAGTTCTGGAGTTTTGGAGTTTGGAATTTTCAGAGTTTCGGATTTTTAGAGTTTTGGAGTTTCGGAGATTTGGAGTTTTGGCCTTTTGGAGATTCGGGGTCTTGGAGTTTCGGAATTTTGTAGTTTTGCAGTTTTGGAATGTCGGAGGTTTGGAGTGTTGGAGTTTTGGAGTTTTGGAGTTCTGGAGTTTTGGAGTTTCGGAGTTTCGGAGTTTCGGAGTTTTGGAGTTTCAGAGTTTTGGAGGTTCAGGGTTGTGGCATTTCGGAATTTTTGAGTTTTGGAGTTTTGGAGTTTCGAATTTTCAGTTTCGGATTTTTGGAGTTTTGGAGTTTCGGAGATTTGGAGTTTTGGCGTTTTGGAGATTCGGAATCTTGGAGTTTCGGAATTTTGTAGTTTTGTAGTTTTGGAGTGTCAGAGTTTTGGAGTGTTGGAGTTTTGGAGCTTTGGAGTTTTTGAGTTTTTGAGTTTTTTAGTTTTGGATTTTTGCACTTTTGGAGTTTTGGAGTTTTTGAGTATTGGAGTTTCGGAGTTTCGGAGTTTTGGAGAATTGCAGTTTTGGAGTTTTGGAGTTTCGAATTTTCAGAGTTTCGGATTTTTGGAGTTTTGGAGTTTCGGAGTTTTGGAGTTTCAGAGTTTTCGAGGTTCAGGGTTGTGGAGTTTCGGAATTTTTGAGTTTTGGAGTTTCGGAGTTTCGGAGTTTTGGAGTTTAGGAGTTTCGGAGATTTGGAGTTTTGGCATTTTGAAGATTCGGAATCTTGGAGTTTCGGAATTTTGTAGTTTTGTAGTTTTCGAGTGTCGGAGTTTTGGAGCTTTGGAGTTTTGGAGTTTTTGAGTTTTGGTGTTTTGGATTTTTGCACTTTTGGAGTTTTGGAGTTTCAGAGTTTTGGAGGTTCAGGGTTGTGGAGTTTCGGAATTTTTGAGTTTTGGAGTTTCGGAGTTTTGGAGAATTGCAGTTTTGGAGTTTTGGGGTTTTGGAGTTTCGAATTTTCAGTTTCGGATTTTTGGAGTTTCGGAGTTTCGGAGTTTTGGAGTTTCAGAGTTTTCGACGTTCAGGGTTGTGGAGTTTCGGAATTTTTGAGTTTTGGAGTTTCGGAGTTTCGGAGTTTTGGAGTTTTGGCGTTTCGAATTTTCAGTTCCGGATTTTTGAAGTTTTGGAGTTTCGGAGATTTGGAGTTTTGGCGTTTTGGAGATTCGGAATCTTGGAGTTTCGGAATTTTGTAGTTTTGTAGTTTTGGAGTGTCAGAGTTTTGGAGTGTTGGAGTTATGGAGCTTTGGAGTTTTGGAGTTTTTGAGTTTTGGATTTTTGCACTTTTGGAGTTTTGGAGTTTTGGAGTTTCGGAGTTTCGGAGTTTCGGAGTTTTGGAGTTTCAGAGTTTTGGAGGTTCAGGGTTGTGGAGTTTCGGAATTTTTGAGTTTTGGAGTTTCGGAGTTTCGGAGTTTTGGAGTTTTGGAGTTTCGAATTTTCAGTTTCGGATTTTTGGAGTTTTGGAGTTTCGGAGATTTGGAGTTTTGGCGTTTTGGAGATTCGGAATCTTGGAGTTTCGGAATTTTGTAGTTTTGTAGTTTTGGAGTGTCAGAGTTCTGGAGTGTTGGAGCTTTGAGTTTTGGAGTTTTGGAGTTTTTGAGTGTTGGAGTTTTGGATTTTTGCACTTTTGGAGTTTTGGAGTTTTGGAGTTTCGGAGTTTCGGAGTTTCGGAGTTTTGGAGTTTCAGAGTTTTGGAGGTTCAGGGTTGTGGAGTTTCGGAATTTTTGAGTTTTGGAGTTTCGGAGTTTCGGAGTTTTGGAGTTTTGGAGTTTCGAATTTTCAGTTTCGGATTTTTGGAGTTTTGGAGTTTCGGAGATTTGGAGTTTTGGCGTTTTCGAGATTCGGAATCTTGGAGTTTCGGAATTTTGTAGTTTTGTAGTTTTGGAGTGTCAGAGTTTTGGAGTGTTGGAGTTTTGGAGCTTTGGAGTTTTGGAGTTTTTGAGTTTGAGTTTTGGATTTTGACACTTTTGGAGTTTCGGAGTTTCGGAGTTTCGGAGCTTCGGAGTTTCGGAGTTTTGGAGTTTCAGAGTTTTGGAGGTTCAGGGTTGTGGAGTTTCGGAATTTTTGAGTTTTGGAGTTTCGGAGTTTTGGAGTTTTGGAGTTTCGGAGTTTCGGAGTTTTGGAGTTTCAGAGTTTTGGAGGTTCAGGGTTGTGGAATTTCGGAATTTTTGAGTATTGGAGTTTCGGAGTTTCGGAGTTTTGGAGAATTGCAGTTTTGGAATTTTTGGAGTTTCGAATTTTCAGAGTTTCGGATTTTTGGAGTTTTGGAGTTTCGGAGTTTTGGAGTTTCAGAGTTTTCGAGGTTCAGGGTTGTGGAATTTCGGAATTTTTGAGTTTTGGAGTTTCAGAGTTCCGGAGTTTCGGAGTTTTGGAGTTTTGCAGTTTCGGAGTTTTGGAGTTTTGGAGTTTCGGAGTTTTGGAGTTTCAGAGTTTTCGAGGTTCAGGGTTGTGGAGTTTCGGAATTTTTGAGTTTTGGAGTTTCGGAGTTTTGGAGTTTTGGTGTTTTGGAGTTTCGAATTTTCAGAGTTTCGGATTTTTGGAGTTTTGGAGTTCCGGAGATTTGGAGTTTCAGAGTTTTGGAGGGTCAGGGTTGTGGAGTTTCGGAATTTTTGAGTTTTGGAGTTTCGGAGTTTTGGAGTTTTGGAGTTTCGGAGTTTCGGAGTTTCAGAGTTTTCGAGGTTCAGGGTTGTGGAGTTTCGGAATTTTTGAGTTTTGGAGTTTTGGAGTTTCGGAGCTTTGGAGTATTGCAGTTTTGGAATTTGGAGTTTTGGAGTTTCGAATTTTCAGAGTTTCGGATTTTTGGAGTTTTGGAGTTTCAGAGAATTGGAGTTTTAACGTTTTCGAGATTCGGAATCTTGGAGTTTCGGAATTTTGTAGTTTTGTAGTTTTGGAGTGTCGGAGTTTTGGAGTGTTGGAGTTTTGGAGCTTTGGAGCTTTGGAGTTTGGGAGTTTTTGAGTTTTTGAGTTTTGGATTTTTGCACTTTTTGAAATTTGGAGTTTTGGACTTTTGGAGTTTCGGAGTTTTGGAGTTTCAGAGTTTTGGAGGTTCAGGGTCGTGGAGTTTCGGAATTTTTGAGTTTTGGAGTTTCGGAGTTTCGGAGTTTTGGAGCATTGCAGTTTTGGAGTTCTGGAGTTTTGGAGTTTGGAATTTTCAGAGTTTCGGATTTTTGGAGTTTTGGAGTTTCGAAGATTTGGAGTTTTGAACTTTTGGAGATTCGGGGTCTTGGAGTTTCGGAATTTTGTAGTTTTGCAGTTTTGGAATGTCGGAGGTTTGGAGTGTTGGAGTTTTGGAGTTTTGGAGTTCTGGAGCTTTGGAGTTTTGGAGTTTTTGAGTTTTGGAGTTTTGGATTTTTGCACATTTGGAGTTTTGGAGTTTCAGAGTTTTGGAGGTTCAGGGTTGTGGAGTTTCGGAATTTTTGAGTTTTGGAGTTTCGGAGTTTTGGAGAATTGCAGTTCTGGAGTTTTGGGGTTTTGGAGTTTCGAATTTTCAGTTTCGGATTTTTGGAGTTTTGGAGTTTCAGAGTTTCGGAGTTTTGGAGTTTCAGAGTTTTCGAGGTTCAGGGTTGTGGAGTTTCGGAATTTTTTAGTTTTGGAGTTTCGGAGTTTCGGAGTTTTGGAGTTTTGGAGTTTCGAATTTTCAGTTCCGGATTTTTGAAGTTTTGGAGTTTCGGAGATTTGGAGTTTTGGCGTTTTGGAGATTCGGAATCTTGGAGTTTCGGAATTTTGTAGTTTTGTAGTTTTGGAGTGTCAGAGTTTTGGAGTGTTGGAGTTATGGAGCTTTGGAGTTTTGGAGTTTTTGAGTTTTGGAGTTTTGGATTTTTGCACTTTTGGAGTTTTGGAGTTTTGGAGTTTCGGAGTTTCGGAGTTTCGGAGTTTTGGAGTTTCAGAGTTTTGGAGGTTCAGGGTTGTGGAGTTTCGGAATTTTTGAGTTTTGGAGTTTCGGAGTTTCGGAGTTTTGGAGTTTTGGAGTTTCGAATTTTCAGTTTCGGATTTTTGGAGTTTTGGAGTTTCGGAGATTTGGAGTTTTGGCGTTTTGGAGATTCGGAATCTTGGAGTTTCGGAATTTTGTAGTTTTGTAGTTTTGGAGTGTCAGAGTTCTGGAGTGTTGGAGCTTTGAGTTTTGGAGTTTTTGAGTTTTGGAGTTTGGATTTTTGCACTTTTGGAGTTTTGGAGTTTTGGAGTTTCGGAGTTTCGGAGTTTCGGAGTTTTGGAGTTTCAGAGTTTAGGAGGTTCAGGGTTGTGGAGTTTCGGAATTTTTGAGTTTTGGAGTTTCGGAGTTTCGGAGTTTTGGAGTTTTGGAGTTTCGAATTTTCAGTTTCGGATTTTTGGAGTTTTGGAGTGTCGGAGATTTGGAGTTTTGGCGTTTTGGAGATTCGGAATCTTGGAGTTTCGGAATTTTGTAGTTTTGTAGTTTTGGAGTGTCAGAGTTCTGGAGTGTTGGAGCTTTGAGTTTTGGAGTTTTGGAGTTTTTGAGTTTTGGAGTTTTGGATTTTTGCACTTTTGGAGTTTTGGAGTTTTGGAGTTTCGGAGTTTCGGAGTTTCGGAGTTTTCGAGTTTCAGAGTTTTGGAGGTTCAGGGTTGTGGAGTTTCGGAATTTTTGAGTTTTGGAGTTTCGGAGTTTCGGAGTTTTGGAGTTTTGGAGTTTCGAATTTTCAGTTTCGGATTTTTGGAGTTTTGGAGTTTCGGAGATTTGGAGTTTTGGCGTTTTCGAGATTCGGAATCTTGGAGTTTCGGAATTTTGTAGTTTTGTAGTTTTGGAGTGTCAGAGTTTTGGAGTGTTGGAGTTTTGGAGCTTTGGAGTTTTGGAGTTTTTGAGTTTTTGAGTTTTGGATTTTGACACTTTTGGAGTTTTGGAGTTTTGGAGTTTCGGAGTTTCGGAGTTTCGGAGCTTCGGAGTTTCGGAGTTTTGGAGTTTCAGAGTTTTGGAGGTTCAGGGTTGTGGAGTTTCGGAATTTTTGAGTTTTGGAGTTTCGGAGTTTTGGAGTTTTGGAGTTTTGGAGTTTCGGAGTTTTGGAGTTTCAGAGTTTTGGAGGTTCAGGGTTGTGGAGTTTCGGAATTTTTGAGTATTGGAGTTCCGGAGTTTCGGAGTTTTGGAGAATTGCAGTTTTGGAATTTTTGTAGTTTCGAATTTTCAGAGTTTCGGATTTTTGGAGTTTTGGAGTCTCGGAGTTTCGGAGTTTTGGAGTTTCAGACTTTTCGAGGTTCAGGGTTGTGGAGTTTCGGAATTTTTGAGTTTTGGAGTTTCGGAGTTTTGGAGTTTTGGTGTTTTGAGTTTCGAATTTTCAGAGTTTCGGATTTTTGGAGTTTTGGAGTTTCGGAGTTCCGGAGTTTCGGAGTTTTGGAGTTTTGCAGTTTCGGAGTTTTGGAGTTTTGGAGTTTTGGAGTTTCGGAGTTTTGGAGTTTCAAAGTTTTCGAGGTTCAGGGTTGTGGAGTTTCGGAATTTTTGAGTTTTGGAGTTTTGGAGTTTCGGAGCTTTGGAGTATTGCAGTTTTGGAATTTTGGAGTTTTGGAGTTTCGAATTTTCAGAGTTTCGGATTTTTGGAGTTTTGGAGTTTCAGAGAATTGGAGTTTTAACGTTTTCGAGATTCGGAATCTTGGAGTTTCGGAATTTTGTAGTTTTGTAGTTTTGGAGTGTCGGAGTTTTGGAGTGTTGGAGTTTTGGAGCTTTGGAGCTTTGGAGTTTGGGAGTTTTTGAGTTTTTGAGTTTTGGATTTTTGCACTTTTTGAAATTTGGAGTTTTGGAGTTTTGGAGTTTCGGAGTTTCGGAGTTTTGGAGTTTCAGAGTTTTGGAGGGACAGGGTCGTGGAGTTTCGGAATTTTTGAGTTTTGGAGTTTCGGAGTTTCGGAGTTTTGGAGCATTGCAGTTTTGGAGTTCTGGAGTTTTGGAGTTTGGAATTTTCAGTTTCGGATTTTTGGAGTTTTGGAGTTTCGAAGATTTGGAGTTTTGAACTTTTGGAGATTCGGGGTCTTGGAGTTTCGGAATTTTGTAGTTTTGCAGTTTTGGAATGTCGGAGGTTTGGAGTGTTGGAGTTTTGGAGTTTTGGAGTTCTGGAGCTTTGGAGTTTTGGAGTTTTTGAGTTTTGGAGTTTTGGATTTTTGCACATTTGGAGTTTTGGAGTTTCAGAGTTTTGGAGGTTCAGGGTTGTGGAGTTTCGGAATTTTTGAGTTTTGGAGTTTCGGAGTTTTGGAGAATTGCAGTTCTGGAGTTTTGGGGTTTTGGAGTTTCGAATTTTCAGAGTTTCGGATTTTTGGAGTTTTGGAGTTTCAGAGTTTCGGAGTTTTGGAGTTTCAGAGTTTTCGAGGTTCAGGGTTGTGGAGTTTCGGAATTTTTGAGTTTTGGAGTTTCGGAGTTTCGGAGTTTTGGAGTTTTGGAGTTTCGAATTTTCAGTTCCGGATTTTTGAAGTTTTGGAGTTTCGGAGATTTGGAGTTTTGGCGTTTTGGAGATTCGGAATCTTGGAGTTTCGGAATTTTGTAGTTTTGTAGTTTTGGAGTGTCAGAGTTTTGGAGTGTTGGAGTTATGGAGCTTTGGAGTTTTGGAGTTTTTGAGTTTTGGAGTTTTGGATTTTTGCACTTTTGGAGTTTTGGAGTTTTGGAGTTTCGGAGTTTCGGAGTTTCGGAGTTTTGGAGTTTCAGAGTTTTGGAGGTTCAGGGTTGTGGAGTTTCGGAATTTTTGAGTTTTGGAGTTTCGGAGTTTCGGAGTTTTGGAGTTTTGGAGTTTCGAATTTTCAGTTTCGGATTTTTGGAGTTTTGGAGTTTCGGAGATTTGGAGTTTTGGCGTTTTGGAGATTCGGAATCTTGGAGTTTCGGAATTTTGTAGTTTTGTAGTTTTGGAGTGTCAGAGTTCTGGAGTGTTGGAGCTTTGAGTTTTGGAGTTTTTGAGTTTTGGAGTTTTGGATTTTTGCACTTTTGGAGTTTTGGAGTTTTGGAGTTTCGGAGTTTCGGAGTTTCGGAGTTTTGGAGTTTCAGAGTTTTGGAGGTTCAGGGTTGTGGAGTTTCGGAATTTCTGAGTTTTGGAGTTTCGGAGTTTCGGAGTTTTGGAGTTTTGGAGTTTCGAATTTTCAGTTTCGGATTTTTGGAGTTTTGGAGTTTCGGAGATTTGGAGTTTTGGCGTTTTGGAGATTCGGAATCTTGGAGTTTCGGAATTTTGTAGTTTTGTAGTTTTGGAGTGTCAGAGTTCTGGAGTGTTGGAGCTTTGAGTTTTGGAGTTTTGGAGTTTTTGAGTTTTGGAGTTTTGGATTTTTGCACTTTTGGAGTTTTGGAGTTTTGGAGTTTCGGAGTTTCGGAGTTTCGGAGTTTTGGAGTTTCAGAGTTTTGGAGGTTCAGGGTTGTGGAGTTTCGGAATTTTTGAGTTTTGGAGTTTCGGAGTTTCGGAGTTTTGGAGTTTTGGAGTTTCGAATTTTCAGTTTCGGATTTTTGGAGTTTTGGAGTTTCGGAGATTTGGAGTTTTGGCGTTTTCGAGATTCGGAATCTTGGAGTTTCGTAATTTTGTAGTTTTGTAGTTTTGGAGTGTCAGAGTTTTGGACTGTTGGAGTTTTGGAGCTTTGGAGTTTTGGAGTTTTTGAGTTTTTGAGTTTTGGATTTTGACACTTTTGGAGTTTTGGAGTTTTGGAGTTTCGGAGTTTCGGAGTTTCGGAGCTTCGGAGTTTCGGAGTTTTGGAGTTTCAGAGTTTTGGAGGTTCAGGGTTGTGGAGTTTCGGAATTTTTGAGTTTTGGAGTTTCGGAGTTTTGGAGTTTTGGAGTTTTGGAGTTTCGGAGTTTTGGAGTTTCAGAGTTTTGGAGGTTCAGGGTTGTGGAGTTTCGGAATTTTTGAGTATTGGAGTTCCGGAGTTTCGGAGTTTTGGAGAATTGCAGTTTTGGAATTTTTGTAGTTTCGAATTTTCAGAGTTTCGGATTTTTGGAGTTTTGGAGTTTCGGAGTTTCGGAGTTTTGGAGTTTCAGACTTTTCGAGGTTCAGGGTTGTGGAATTTCGGAATTTTTGAGTTTTGGAGTTTCGGAGTTCCGGAGTTTCGGAGTTTTGGAGTTTTGCAGTTTCGGAGTTTTGGAGTTTCGGAGTTTTGGAGTTTCAGAGTTTTCGAGGTTCAGGGTTGTGGAGTTTCGGAATTTTTGAGTTTTGGAGTTTCGGAGTTTTGGAGTTTTGGTGTTTTGGAGTTTCGAATTTTCAGAGTTTCGGATTTTTGGAGTTTTGGAGTTCCGGAGATTTGGAGTTTCAGAGTTTTGGAGGTTCAGGGTTGTGGAGTTTCGGAATTTTTGAGTTTTGGAGTTTCGGAGTTTTGGAGTTTCAGAGTTTTGGAGGTTCAGGGTTGTGGAGTTTCGGAATTTTTGAGTTTTGGAGTTTCGGAGTTTTGGAGTTTTGGAGTTTTGGAGTTTCGGAGTTTTGGAGTTTCAGAGTTTTGGAGGTTCAGGGTTGTGGAGTTTCGTAATTTTTGAGTATTGGAGTTCCGGAGTTTCGGAGTTTTGGAGTTTCAGAGTTTCAGAGTTCTGGAGGTTCAGGGTTGTGGAGTGTCGGAATTTTTGAGTTTTGGAGTTTCGGAGTTTTGGAGTTTTGCGGTTTTGGAGTTTTGGAGTTTCGAATTTTCAGTTTCGGATTTTTGGAGTTTTGGAGTTTTCGAGATTTGGAGTTTCGGCGTTTTGGAGATTCGGAGTCTTGGAGTGTTGGAATTTTGTAGTTTTGTAGTTTTCGAGTGTTGGAGTTTTGGAGTGTTGGAGTTTTGGAGCTTTGGAGTTTTGGAGTTTTTGAGTTTTTTAGTTTTGGATTTTTGCACTTTTGGAGTTTGGGAGTTTTGGAGTTTCGGAGTTTTGGAGAATTGCAGTTTTGGAGTTTTGGGGTTTTGGAGTTTCGAATTTTCAGAGTTTCGGATTTTTGGAGTTTTGGAGTTTCGGAGATTTGGAGTTTTGGCGTTTTCGAGATTCGGAATCTTGGAGTTTCGGAATTTTGTAGTTTTGTAGTTTTGGAGTGTCAGAGTTTTGGAGTGTTGGAGTTTTGGAGCTTTGGAGTTTTGGAGTTTTTGAGTTTTTGAGTTTTGGATTTTGACACTTTTGGAGTTTTGGAGTTTTGGAGTTTCGGAGTTTCGGAGTTTCGGACTTTCGGAGTTTTGGAGTTTCAGAGTTTTGGAGGTTCAGGGTTGTGGAGTTTCGGAATTTTTGAGTTTTGGAGTTTCGGAGTTTTGGAGTTTCAGAGTTTTGGAGGTTCAGGGTTGTGGAGTTTCGGAATTTTTGAGTATTGGAGTTCCGGAGTTTCGGAGTTTTGGAGAATTGCAGTTTTGGAATTTTTGTAGTTTCGAATTTTCAGAGTTTCGGATTTTTGGAGTTTTGGAGTTTCGGAATTTTGCAGTTTTGTAGTTTTGGAGTGTCGGAGTTTTGGAGTGTTGGAGTTTTGGAGCTTTGGAGCTTTGGAGTTTGGGAGTTTTTGAGTTTTTGAGTTTTGGATTTTTGCACTTTTTGAAATTTGGAGTTTTGGAGTTTTGGAGTTTCGGAGTTTCGGAGTTTTGGAGTTTCAGAGTTTTGGAGGTTCAGGGTCGTGGAGTTTCGGAATTTTTGAGTTTTGGAGTTTCGGAGTTTCGGAGTTTTGGAGCATTGCAGTTTTGGAGTTCTGGAGTTTTGGAGTTTGGAATTTTCAGAGTTTCGGATTTTTGGAGTTTTGGAGTTTCGAAGATTTGGAGTTTTGAACTTTTGGAGATTCGGGGTCTTGGAGTTTCGGAATTTTGTAGTTTTGCAGTTTTGGAATGTCGGAGGTTTGGAGTGTTGGAGTTTTGGAGTTTTGGAGTTCTGGAACTTTGGAGTTTTGGAGTTTTTGAGATTTGGAGTTTTGGATTTTTGCACATTTGGAGTTTTGGAGTTTCAGAGTTTTGGAGGTTCAGGGTTGTGGAGTTTCGGAATTTTTGAGTTTTGGAGTTTCGGAGTTTTGGAGAATTGCAGTTCTGGAGTTTTGGGGTTTTGGAGTTTCGAATTTTCAGAGTTTCGGATTTTTGGAGTTTTGGAGTTTCAGAGTTTCGGAGTTTTGGAGTTTCAGAGTTTTCGAGGTTCAGGGTTGTGGAGTTTCGGAATTTTTGAGTTTTGGAGTTTCGGAGTTTCGGAGTTTTGGAGTTTTGGAGTTTCGAATTTTCAGTTCCGGATTTTTGAAGTTTTGGAGTTTCGGAGATTTGGAGTTTTGGCGTTTTGGAGATTCGGAATCTTGGAGTTTCGGAATTTTGTAGTTTTGTAGTTTTGGAGTGTCAGAGTTTTGGAGTGTTGGAGTTATGGAGCTTTGGAGTTTTGGAGTTTTTGAGTTTTGGAGTTTTGGATTTTTGCACTTTTGGAGTTTTGGAGTTTTGGAGTTTCGGAGTTTCGGAGTTTCGGAGTTTTGGAGTTTCAGAGTTTTGGAGGTTCAGGGTTGTGGAGTTTCGGAATTTTTGAGTTTTGGAGTTTCGGAGTTTCGGAGTTTTGGAGTTTTGGAGTTTCGAATTTTCAGTTTCGGATTTTTGGAGTTTTGGAGTTTCGGAGATTTGGAGTTTTGGCGTTTTGGAGATTCGGAATCTTGGAGTTTCGGAATTTTGTAGTTTTGTAGTTTTGGAGTGTCAGAGTTCTGGAGTGTTGGAGCTTTGAGTTTTGGAGTTTTTGAGTTTTGGAGTTTTGGATTTTTGCACTTTTGGAGTTTTGGAGTTTTGGAGTTTCGGAGTTTCGGAGTTTCGGAGTTTTGGAGTTTCAGAGTTTAGGAGGTTCAGGGTTGTGGAGTTTCGGAATTTTTGAGTTTTGGAGTTTCGGAGTTTCGGAGTTTTGGAGTTTTGGAGTTTCGAATTTTCAGTTTCGGATTTTTGGAGTTTTGGAGTGTCGGAGATTTGGAGTTTTGGCGTTTTGGAGATTCGGAATCTTGGAGTTTCGGAATTTTGTAGTTTTGTAGTTTTGGAGTGTCAGAGTTCTGGAGTGTTGGAGCTTTGAGTTTTGGAGTTTTGGAGTTTTTGAGTTTTGGAGTTTTGGATTTTTGCACTTTTGGAGTTTTGGAGTTTTGGAGTTTCGGAGTTTCGGAGTTTCGGAGTTTCGGAGTTTTGGAGTTTCAGAGTTTTGGAGGTTCAGGGTTGTGGAGTTTCGGAATTTTTGAGTTTTGGAGTTTCGGAGTTTCGGAGTTTTGGAGTTTTGGAGTTTCGAATTTTCAGTTTCGGATTTTTGGAGTTTTGGAGTTTCGGAGATTTGGAGTTTTGGCGTTTTCGAGATTCGGAATCTTGGAGTTTCGGAGTTTTGTAGTTTTGTAGTTTTGGAGTGTCAGAGTTTTGGAGTGTTGGAGTTTTGGAGCTTTGGAGTTTTGGAGTTTTTGAGTTTTTGAGTTTTGGATTTTGACACTTTTGGAGTTTTGGAGTTTTGGAGTTTCGGAGTTTCGGAGTTTCGGAGCTTCGGAGTTTCGGAGTTTTGGAGTTTCAGAGTTTTGGAGGTTCAGGGTTGTGGAGTTTCGGAATTTTTGAGTTTTGGAGTTTCGGAGTTTTGGAGTTTTGGAGTTTTGGAGTTTCGGAGTTTTGGAGTTTCAGAGTTTTGGAGGTTCAGGGTTGTGGAGTTTCGGAATTTTTGAGTATTGGAGTTCCGGAGTTTCGGAGTTTTGGAGAATTGCAGTTTTGGAATTTTTGTAGTTTCGAATTTTCAGAGTTTCGGATTTTTGGAGTTTTGGAGTTTCGGAGTTTCGGAGTTTTGGAGTTTCAGACTTTTCGAGGTTCAGGGTTGTGGAGTTTCGGAATTTTTGAGTTTTGGAGTTTCGGAGTTTTGGAGTTTTGGTGTTTTGGAGTTTCGAATTTTCAGAGTTTCGGATTTTTGGAGTTTTGGAGCTTCGGAGTTCCGGAGTTTCGGAGTTTTGGAGTTTTGCAGTTTCGGAGTTTTGGAGTTTTGGAGTTTTGGAGTTTCGGAGTTTTGGAGTTTCAAAGTTTTCGAGGTTCAGGGTTGTGGAGTTTCGGAATTTTTGAGTTTTGGAGTTTTGGAGTTTCGGAGCTTTGGAGTATTGCAGTTTTGGAATTTTGGAGTTTTGGAGTTTCGAATTTTCAGAGTTTCGGATTTTTGGAGTTTTGGAGTTTCGGAATTTTGCAGTTTTGTAGTTTTGGAGTGTCGGAGTTTTGGAGTGTTGGAGTTTTGGAGCTTTGGAGCTTTGGAGTTTGGGAGTTTTTGAGTTTTTGAGTTTTGGATTTTTGCACTTTTTGAAATTTGGAGTTTTGGAGTTTTGGAGTTTCGGAGTTTCGGAGTTTTGGAGTTTCAGAGTTTTGGAGGTTCAGGGTCGTGGAGTTTCGGAATTTTTGAGTTTTGGAGTTTCGGAGTTTCGGAGTTTTGGAGCATTGCAGTTTTGGAGTTCTGGAGTTTTGGAGTTTGGAATTTTCAGAGTTTCGGATTTTTGGAGTTTTGGAGTTTCGAAGATTTGGAGTTTTGAACTTTTGGAGATTCGGGGTCTTGGAGTTTCGGAATTTTGTAGTTTTGCAGTTTTGGAATGTCGGAGGTTTGGAGTGTTGGAGTTTTGGAGTTTTGGAGTTCTGGAGCTTTGGAGTTTTGGAGTTTTTGAGTTTTGGAGTTTTGGATTTTTGCACATTTGGAGTTTTGGAGTTTCAGAGTTTTGGAGGTTCAGGGTTGTGGAGTTTCGGAATTTTTGAGTTTTGGAGTTTCGGAGTTTTGGAGAATTGCAGTTCTGGAGTTTTGGGGTTTTGGAGTTTCGAATTTTCAGAGTTTCGGATTTTTGGAGTTTTGGAGTTTCAGAGTTTCGGAGTTTTGGAGTTTCAGAGTTTTCGAGGTTCAGGGTTGTGGAGTTTCGGAATTTTTGAGTTTTGGAGTTTCGGAGTTTCGGAGTTTTGGAGTTTTGGAGTTTCGAATTTTCAGTTCCGGATTTTTGAAGTTTTGGAGTTTCGGAGATTTGGAGTTTTGGCGTTTTGGAGATTCGGAATCTTGGAGTTTCGGAATTTTGTAGTTTTGTAGTTTTGGAGTGTCAGAGTTTTGGAGTGTTGGAGTTATGGAGCTTTGGAGTTTTGGAGTTTTTGAGTTTTGGAGTTTTGGATTTTTGCACTTTTGGAGTTTTGGAGTTTTGGAGTTTCGGAGTTTCGGAGTTTCGGAGTTTTGGAGTTTCAGAGTTTTGGAGGTTCAGGGTTGTGGAGTTTCGGAATTTTTGAGTTTTGGAGTTTCGGAGTTTCGGAGTTTTGGAGTTTTGGAGTTTCGAATTTTCAGTTTCGGATTTTTGGAGTTTTGGAGTTTCGGAGATTTGGAGTTTTGGCGTTTTGGAGATTCGGAATCTTGGAGTTTCGGAATTTTGTAGTTTTGTAGTTTTGGAGTGTCAGAGTTCTGGAGTGTTGGAGCTTTGAGTTTTGGAGTTTTTGAGTTTTGGAGTTTTGGATTTTTGCACTTTTGGAGTTTTGGAGTTTTGGAGTTTCGGAGTTTCGGAGTTTCGGAGTTTTGGAGTTTCAGAGTTTAGGAGGTTCAGGGTTGTGGAGTTTCGGAATTTTTGAGTTTTGGAGTTTCGGAGTTTCGGAGTTTTGGAGTTTTGGAGTTTCGAATTTTCAGTTTCGGATTTTTGGAGTTTTGGAGTGTCGGAGATTTGGAGTTTTGGCGTTTTGGAGATTCGGAATCTTGGAGTTTCGGAATTTTGTAGTTTTGTAGTTTTGGAGTGTCAGAGTTCTGGAGTGTTGGAGCTTTGAGTTTTGGAGTTTTGGAGTTTTTGAGTTTTGGAGTTTTGGATTTTTGCACTTTTGGAGTTTTGGAGTTTTGGAGTTTCGGAGTTTCGGAGTTTCGGAGTTTTGGAGTTTCAGAGTTTTGGAGGTTCAGGGTTGTGGAGTTTCGGAATTTTTGAGTTTTGGAGTTTCGGAGTTTCGGAGTTTTGGAGTTTTGGAGTTTCGAATTTTCAGTTTCGGATTTTTGGAGTTTTGGAGTTTCGGAGATTTGGAGTTTTGGCGTTTTCGAGATTCGGAATCTTGGAGTTTCGGAATTTTGTAGTTTTGTAGTTTTGGAGTGTCAGAGTTTTGGAGTGTTGGAGTTTTGGAGCTTTGGAGTTTTGGAGTTTTTGAGTTTTTGAGTTTTGGATTTTGACACTTTTGGAGTTTTGGAGTTTTGGAGTTTCGGAGTTTCGGAGTTTCGGAGCTTCGGAGTTTCGGAGTTTTGGAGTTTCAGAGTTTTGGAGGTTCAGGGTTGTGGAGTTTCGGAATTTTTGAGTTTTGGAGTTTCGGAGTTTTGGAGTTTTGGAGTTTTGGAGTTTCGGAGTTTTGGAGTTTCAGAGTTTTGGAGGTTCAGGGTTGTGGAGTTTCGGAATTTTTGAGTATTGGAGTTCCGGAGTTTCGGAGTTTTGGAGAATTGCAGTTTTGGAATTTTTGTAGTTTCGAATTTTCAGAGTTTCGGATTTTTGGAGTTTTGGAGTTTCGGAGTTTCGGAGTTTTGGAGTTTCAGACTTTTCGAGGTTCAGGGTTGTGGAGTTTCGGAATTTTTGAGTTTTGGAGTTTCGGAGTTTTGGAGTTTTGGTGTTTTGGAGTTTCGAATTTTCAGAGTTTCGGATTTTTGGAGTTTTGGAGCTTCGGAGTTCCGGAGTTTCGGAGTTTTGGAGTTTTGCAGTTTCGGAGTTTTGGAGTTTTGGAGTTTTGGAGTTTCGGAGTTTTGGAGTTTCAAAGTTTTCGAGGTTCAGGGTTGTGGAGTTTCGGAATTTTTGAGTTTTGGAGTTTTGGAGTTTCGGAGCTTTGGAGTATTGCAGTTTTGGAATTTTGGAGTTTTGGAGTTTCGAATTTTCAGAGTTTCGGATTTTTGGAGTTTTGGAGTTTCGGAATTTTGCAGTTTTGTAGTTTTGGAGTGTCGGAGTTTTGGAGTGTTGGAGTTTTGGAGCTTTGGAGCTTTGGAGTTTGGGAGTTTTTGAGTTTTTGAGTTTTGGATTTTTGCACTTTTTGAAATTTGGAGTTTTGGAGTTTTGGAGTTTCGGAGTTTCGGAGTTTTGGAGTTTCAGAGTTTTGGAGGTTCAGGGTCGTGGAGTTTCGGAATTTTTGAGTTTTGGAGTTTCGGAGTTTCGGAGTTTTGGAGCATTGCAGTTTTGGAGTTCTGGAGTTTTGGAGTTTGGAATTTTCAGAGTTTCGGATTTTTGGAGTTTTGGAGTTTCGAAGATTTGGAGTTTTGAACTTTTGGAGATTCGGGGTCTTGGAGTTTCGGAATTTTGTAGTTTTGCAGTTTTGGAATGTCGGAGGTTTGGAGTGTTGGAGTTTTGGAGTTTTGGAGTTCTGGAGCTTTGGAGTTTTGGAGTTTTTGAGTTTTGGAGTTTTGGATTTTTGCACATTTGGAGTTTTGGAGTTTCAGAGTTTTGGAGGTTCAGGGTTGTGGAGTTTCGGAATTTTTGAGTTTTGGAGTTTCGGAGTTTTGGAGAATTGCAGTTCTGGAGTTTTGGGGTTTTGGAGTTTCGAATTTTCAGAGTTTCGGATTTTTGGAGTTTTGGAGTTTCAGAGTTTCGGAGTTTTGGAGTTTCAGAGTTTTCGAGGTTCAGGGTTGTGGAGTTTCGGAATTTTTGAGTTTTGGAGTTTCGGAGTTTTGGAGTTTTGGAGTTTCGAATTTTCAGTTCCGGATTTTTGAAGTTTTGGAGTTTCGGAGATTTGGAGTTTTGGCGTTTTGGAGATTCGGAATCTTGGAGTTTCGGAATTTTGTAGTTTTGTAGTTTTGGAGTGTCAGAGTTTTGGAGTGTTGGAGTTATGGAGCTTTGGAGTTTTGGAGTTTTTGAGTTTTGGAGTTTTGGATTTTTGCACTTTTGGAGTTTTGGAGTTTTGGAGTTTCGGAGTTTCGGAGTTTCGGAGTTTTGGAGTTTCAGAGTTTTGGAGGTTCAGGGTTGTGGAGTTTCGGAATTTTTGAGTTTTGGAGTTTCGGAGTTTCGGAGTTTTGGAGTTTTGGAGTTTCGAATTTTCAGTTTCGGATTTTTGGAGTTTTGGAGTTTCGGAGATTTGGAGTTTTGGCGTTTTGGAGATTCGGAATCTTGGAGTTTCGGAATTTTGTAGTTTTGTAGTTTTGGAGTGTCAGAGTTCTGGAGTGTTGGAGCTTTGAGTTTTGGAGTTTTTGAGTTTTGGAGTTTTGGATTTTTGCACTTTTGGAGTTTTGGAGTTTTGGAGTTTCGGAGTTTCGGAGTTTCGGAGTTTTGGAGTTTCAGAGTTTAGGAGGTTCAGGGTTGTGGAGTTTCGGAATTTTTGAGTTTTGGAGTTTCGGAGTTTCGGAGTTTTGGAGTTTTGGAGTTTCGAATTTTCAGTTTCGGATTTTTGGAGTTTTGGAGTGTCGGAGATTTGGAGTTTTGGCGTTTTGGAGATTCGGAATCTTGGAGTTTCGGAATTTTGTAGTTTTGTAGTTTTGGAGTGTCAGAGTTCTGGAGTGTTGGAGCTTTGAGTTTTGGAGTTTTGGAGTTTTTGAGTTTTGGAGTTTTGGATTTTTGCACTTTTGGAGTTTTGGAGTTTTGGAGTTTCGGAGTTTCGGAGTTTCGGAGTTTTGGAGTTTCAGAGTTTTGGAGGTTCAGGGTTGTGGAGTTTCGGAATTTTTGAGTTTTGGAGTTTCGGAGTTTCGGAGTTTTGGAGTTTTGGAGTTTCGAATTTTCAGTTTCGGATTTTTGGAGTTTTGGAGTTTCGGAGATTTGGAGTTTTGGCGTTTTCGAGATTCGGAATCTTGGAGTTTCGGAATTTTGTAGTTTTGTAGTTTTGGAGTGTCAGAGTTTTGGAGTGTTGGAGTTTTGGAGCTTTGGAGTTTTGGAGTTTTTGAGTTTTTGAGTTTTGGATTTTGACACTTTTGGAGTTTTGGAGTTTTGGAGTTTCGGAGTTTCGGAGTTTCGGAGCTTCGGAGTTTCGGAGTTTTGGAGTTTCAGAGTTTTGGAGGTTCAGGGTTGTGGAGTTTCGGAATTTTTGAGTTTTGGAGTTTCGGAGTTTTGGAGTTTTGGAGTTTTGGAGTTTCGGAGTTTTGGAGTTTCAGAGTTTTGGAGGTTCAGGGTTGTGGAGTTTCGGAATTTTTGAGTATTGGAGTTCCGGAGTTTCGGAGTTTTGGAGAATTGCAGTTTTGGAATTTTTGTAGTTTCGAATTTTCAGAGTTTCGGATTTTTGGAGTTTTGGAGTTTCGGAGTTTCGGAGTTTTGGAGTTTCAGACTTTTCGAGGTTCAGGGTTGTGGAGTTTCGGAATTTTTGAGTTTTGGAGTTTCGGAGTTTTGGAGTTTTGGTGTTTTGGAGTTTCGAATTTTCAGAGTTTCGGATTTTTGGAGTTTTGGAGCTTCGGAGTTCCGGAGTTTCGGAGTTTTGGAGTTTTGCAGTTTCGGAGTTTTGGAGTTTTGGAGTTTTGGAGTTTCGGAGTTTTGGAGTTTCAAAGTTTTCGAGGTTCAGGGTTGTGGAGTTTCGGAATTTTTGAGTTTTGGAGTTTTGGAGTTTCGGAGCTTTGGAGTATTGCAGTTTTGGAATTTTGGAGTTTTGGAGTTTCGAATTTTCAGAGTTTCGGATTTTTGGAGTTTTGGAGTTTCAGAGAATTGGAGTTTTAACGTTTTCGAGATTCGGAATCTTGGAGTTTCGGAATTTTGTAGTTTTGTAGTTTTGGAGTGTCGGAGTTTTGGAGTGTTGGAGTTTTGGAGCTTTGGAGCTTTGGAGTTTGGGAGTTTTTGAGTTTTTGAGTTTTGGATTTTTGCACTTTTTGAAATTTGGAGTTTTGGAGTTTCGGAGTTTCGGAGTTTTGGAGTTTCAGAGTTTTGGAGGTTCAGGGTCGTGGAGTTTCGGAATTTTTGAGTTTTGGAGTTTCGGAGTTTCGGAGTTTTGGAGCATTGCAGTTTTGGAGTTCTGGAGTTTTGGAGTTTGGAATTTTCAGAGTTTCGGATTTTTGGAGTTTTGGAGTTTCGAAGATTTGGAGTTTTGAACTTTTGGAGATTCGGGGTCTTGGAGTTTCGGAATTTTGTAGTTTTGCAGTTTTGGAATGTCGGAGGTTTGGAGTGTTGGAATTTTGGAGTTTTGGAGTTCTGGAGCTTTGGAGTTTTTGAGTTTTGGAGTTTTGGATTTTTGCACATTTGGAGTTTTGGAGTTTCAAAGTTTTGGAGGTTCAGGGTTGTGGAGTTTCGGAATTTTTGAGTTTTGGAGTTTCGGAGTTTTGGAGAATTGCAGTTCTGGAGTTTTGGGGTTTTGGAGTTTCGAATTTTCAGAGTTTCGGATTTTTGGAGTTTTGGAGTTTCAGAGTTTCGGAGTTTTGGAGTTTCAGAGTTTTCGAGGTTCAGGGTTGTGGAGTTTCGGAATTTTTGAGTTTTGGAGTTTCGGAGTTTCGGAGTTTTGGAGTTTTGGAGTTTCGAATTTTCAGTTCCGGATTTTTGAAGTTTTGGAGTTTTGGAGATTTGGAGTTTTGGCGTTTTGGAGATTCGGAATCTTGGAGTTTCGGAATTTTGTAGTTTTGTAGTTTTGGAGTGTCAGAGTTTTGGAGTGTTGGAGTTATGGAGCTTTGGAGTTTTGGAGTTTTTGAGTTTTGGAGTTTTGGATTTTTGCACTTTTGGAGTTTTGGAGTTTTGGAGTTTTGGAGTTTCGGAGTTTCGGAGTTTTGGAGTTTCAGAGTTTTGGAGGTTTAGGGTTGTGGAGTTTCGGAATTTTTGAGTTTTGGAGTTTCGGAGTTTCGGAGTTTTGGAGTTTTGGAGTTTCGAATTTTCAGTTTCGGATTTTTGGAGTTTTGGAGTTTCGGAGATTTGGAGTTTTGGCGTTTTGGAGATTCGGAATCTTGGAGTTTCGGAATTTTGTAGTTTTGTAGTTTTGGAGTGTCAGAGTTCTGGAGTGTTGGAGCTTTGAGTTTTGGAGTTTTTGAGTTTTGGAGTTTTGGATTTTTGCACTTTTGGAGTTTTGGAGTTTTGGAGTTTCGGAGTTTCGGAGTTTCGGAGTTTTGGAGTTTAAGAGTTTTGGAGGTTCAGGGTTGTGGAGTTTCGGAATTTTTGAGTTTTGGAGTTTCGGAGTTTCGGAGTTTTGGAGTTTTGGAGTTTCGAATTTTCAGTTTCGGATTTTTGGAGTTTTGGAGTTTCGGAGATTTGGAGTTTTGGCGTTTTGGAGATTCGGCATCTTGGAGTTTCGGAATTTTGTAGTTTTGTAGTTTTGGAGTGTCAGAGTTCTGGAGTGTTGGAGCTTTGAGTTTTGGAGTTTTGGAGTTTTTGAGTTTTGGAGTTTTGGATTTTTGCACTTTTGGAGTTTTGGAGTTTTGGAGTTTCGGAGTTTCGGAGTTTCGGAGTTTTGGAGTTTCAGAGTTTTGGAGGTTCAGGGTTGTGGAGTTTCGGAATTTTTGAGTTTTGGAGTTTCGGAGTTTCGGAGTTTTGGAGTTTTGGAGTTTCGAATTTTCAGTTTCGGATTTTTGGAGTTTTGGAGTTTCGGAGATTTGGAGTTTTGGCGTTTTCGAGATTCGGAATCTTGGAGTTTCGTAATTTTGTAGTTTTGTAGTTTTGGAGTGTCAGAGTTTTGGAGTGTTGGAGTTTTGGAGCTTTGGAGTTTTGGAGTTTTTGAGTTTTTGAGTTTTGGATTTTGACACTTTTGGAGTTTTGGAGTTTTGGAGTTTCGGAGTTTCGGAGTTTCGGAGCTTCGGAGTTTCGGAGTTTTGGAGTTTCAGAGTTTTGGAGGTTCAGGGTTGTGGAGTTTCGGAATTTTTGAGTTTTGGAGTTTCGGAGTTTTGGAGTTTTGGAGTTTTGGAGTTTCGGAGTTTTGGAGTTTCAGAGTTTTGGAGGTTCAGGGTTGTGGAGTTTCGGAATTTTTGAGTATTGGAGTTCCGGAGTTTCGGAGTTTTGGAGAATTGCAGTTTTGGAATTTTTGTAGTTTCGAATTTTCAGTTTCGGATTTTTGGAGTTTTGGAGTTTCGGAGTTTCGGAGTTTTGGAGTTTCAGACTTTTCGAGGTTCAGGGTTGTGGAATTTCGGAATTTTTGAGTTTTGGAGTTTCGGAGTTCCGGAGTTTCGGAGTTTTGGAGTTTTGCAGTTTCGGAGTTTTGGAGTTTCGGAGTTTTGGAGTTTCAGAGTTTTGGAGGTTCAGGGTTGTGGAGTTTCGGAATTTTTGAGTTTTGGAGTTTCGGAGTTTTGGAGTTTCAGAGTTTTGGAGGTTCAGGGTTGTGGAGTTTCGGAATTTTTGAGTTTTGGAGTTTCGGAGTTTTGGAGTTTTGGAGTTTTGGAGTTTCGGAGTTTTGGAGTTTCAGAGTTTTGGAGGTTCAGGGTTGTGGAGTTTCGTAATTTTTGAGTATTGGAGTTCCGGAGTTTCGGAGTTTTGGAGTTTCAGAGTTTCAGAGTTCTGGAGGTTCAGGGTTGTGGAGTGTCGGAATTTTTGAGTTTTGGAGTTTCGGAGTTTTGGAGTTTTGCGGTTTTGGAGTTTTGGAGTTTCGAATTTTCAGTTTCGGATTTTTGGAGTTTTGGAGTTTTCGAGATTTGGAGTTTCGGCGTTTTGGAGATTCGGAGTCTTGGAGTGTTGGAATTTTGTAGTTTTGTAGTTTTCGAGTGTTGGAGTTTTGGAGTGTTGGAGTTTTGGAGCTTTGGAGTTTTGGAGTTTTTGAGTTTTTTAGTTTTGGATTTTTGCACTTTTGGAGTTTGGGAGTTTTGGAGTTTCGGAGTTTTGGAGAATTGCAGTTTTGGAGTTTTGGGGTTTTGGAGTTTCGAATTTTCAGAGTTTCGGATTTTTGGAGTTTTGGAGTTTCGGAGATTTGGAGTTTTGGCGTTTTCGAGATTCGGAATCTTGGAGTTTCGGAATTTTGTAGTTTTGTAGTTTTGGAGTGTCAGAGTTTTGGAGTGTTGGAGTTTTGGAGCTTTGGAGTTTTGGAGTTTTTGAGTTTTTGAGTTTTGGATTTTGACACTTTTGGAGTTTTGGAGTTTTGGAGTTTCGGAGTTTCGGAGTTTCGGACTTTCGGAGTTTTGGAGTTTCAGAGTTTTGGAGGTTCAGGGTTGTGGAGTTTCGGAATTTTTGAGTTTTGGAGTTTCGGAGTTTTGGAGTTTCAGAGTTTTGGAGGTTCAGGGTTGTGGAGTTTCGGAATTTTTGAGTATTGGAGTTCCGGAGTTTCGGAGTTTTGGAGAATTGCAGTTTTGGAATTTTTGTAGTTTCGAATTTTCAGTTTCGGATTTTTGGAGTTTTGGAGTTTCGGAATTTTGCAGTTTTGTAGTTTTGGAGTGTCGGAGTTTTGGAGTGTTGGAGTTTTGGAGTTTCGGAGTTTCGGAGTTTCGGAGTTTTGGAGTTTCAGAGTTTCAGAGTTCTGGAGGTTCAGGGTTGTGGAGTTTCGGAATTTTTGAGTTTTGGAGTTTCGGAGTTTCGGAGTTTTGGAGTTTTGCGGTTTTGGAGTTTTGGAGTTTCGAATTTTCAGTTTCGGATTTTTGGAGTTTTGGAGTTTTCGAGATTTGGAGTTTCGGCGTTTTGGAGATTCGGAGTCTTGGAGTGTCGGAATTTTGTAGTTTTGTAGTTTTGGAGTGTTGGAGGTTTGGAGCTTTGGAGTTTTGGAGTTTTTGAGTTTTTTAGTTTTGGATTTTTGCACTTTTGGAGTTTTGGAGTTTTGGAGTTTCGGAGTTTCGGAGTTTTGGAGTTTCAGAGTTTTGGAGGTTCAGGGTTGTGGAGTTTTGGAATTTTTGAGTTTTGGAGTTTCGGAGTTTCGGAGTTTTGGAGAATTGCAGTTTTGGAGTATTGGGGTTTTGGAGTTTCGAATTTTCAGAGTTTCGGATTTTTGGAGTTTTGGAGTTTCGGAGTTTCGGAGTTTTGGAGTTTCAGAGTTTTCGAGGTTCAGGGTTG
Source organism: Amblyomma mixtum (assembly GCF_055824585.1). Lineage (NCBI taxonomy): Eukaryota > Metazoa > Arthropoda > Arachnida > Ixodida > Ixodidae > Amblyomma > Amblyomma mixtum. The sequence goes on along the minus strand of NC_143012.1, from coordinate 111,632,594 downwards.
TGGAGTTTCGGAATTTTTGAGTTTTGGAGTTTCGGAGTTTCGGAGTTTTGGAGATTTGGAGTTCGAATTTTCAGTTTCGGATTTTTGGAGTTTTGGAGTTTCGGAGATTTGGAGTTTTGGCGTTTTGGAGATTCGGAATCTTGGAGTTTCGGAATTTTGTAGTTTTGTAGTTTTGGAGTGTCAGAGTTCTGGAGTGTTGGAGCTTTGGAGTTTTGGAGTTTATGAGTTTTTGAGTTTTGGATTTTTGCACTTTTGGAGTTTTGGAGTTTTGGAGTTTTGGAGTTTCGGAGTTTCGGAGTTTTGGAGTTTCAGAGTTTTGGAGGTTCAGGGTTGTGGAGTTTCGCAATTTTTGAGAATTGGAGTTCCGGAGTTTCGGAGTTTTGGAGAATTGCAGTTTTGGAATTTTTGTAGTTTTGAATTTTCAGAGTTTCGGATTTTTGGAGTTTTGGAGTTTCGGAGTTTCGGAGTTTTGAAGTTTCAGACTTTTCGAGGTTCAGGGTTGTGGAGTTTCGGAATTTTTGAGTTTTGGAGTTTCGGAGTTTTGGAGTTTTGGTGTTTTGGAGTTTCGAATTTTCAGAGTGTCGGATTTTTGGAGTTTTGGAGTTCCGGAGATTTGGAGTTTCAGAGTTTTGGATGTTCAGGGTTGTGGAGTTTCGGAATTTTTGAGTTTTGGAGTTTCGGAGTTTTGGAGTTTCGGAGTTTTGGAGTTTCATAGTTTTCGAGGTTCAGGGTTGTGGAGTTTCGGAATTTTTGAGTTTCGGAGTTTCGGAGTTTTGGAGTTTTGGAGTTTCGGAGATTTGGAGTTTTGGCGTTTTGGAGATTCGGAATCTTGGAGTTTCGGAATTTTGTAGTTTTGTAGTTTTCGAGTGTCGGAGTTTTGGAGTGTTGGAGTTTTGGAGCTTTGGAGTTTTGGAGTTTTTGAGTTTTAGAGTTTTGGATTTTTGCACTTTTGGAGTTTTGGAGTTTCAGAGTTTTGGAGGTTCAGGGTTGTGGAGTTTCGGAATTTTTGAGTTTTGGAGTTTCGGAGTTTCGGAGGTTTGGAGTATTGCAGTTTTGGAGTTTTGGAGTTTCAGAGATTTGGAGTTTTGGCGTTTTGGAGATTCGGAATCTTGGAGTTTCGGAATTTTGTAGTTTTGTAGTTTTGGAGTGTTGGAGCTTTGGAGTTTTGGAGTTTATGAGTTTTTGAGTTTTGGATTTTTGCACTTTTGGAGTTTTGGAGTTTTGGAGTTTTGGAGTTTTGGAGTTTCGGAGTTTCGGAGTTTTGGAGTTTCAGAGTTTTGGAGGTTCAGGGTTGTGGAATTTCGGAATTTTTGAGTATTGGAGTTTCGGAGTTTCTGAGTTTTGGAGAATTGCAGTTTTGGAATTTTTGGAGTTTCGAATTTTCAGAGTTTCGGATTTTTGGAGTTTTGGAGGTTCGGAGTTTCGGAGTTTTGGAGTTTCAGAGTTTTCGAGGTTCAGGGTTGTGGAGTTTCGGAATTTTTGAGTTTTGGAGTTTCAAAGTTTTGGAGTTTTGGAGTTTTGGAGTTTCGAATTTTCAGAGTTTGGGATTTTTGGAGTTTTGGAGTTTCAGAGATTTGGAGTTTTGGCGTTTTGGAGATTCGGAATCTTGGAGTTTCGGAATTTTGTAGTTTTGTAGTTTTGGAGTGTCAGAGTTTTGGAGTGTTGGAGTTTTGGAGCTTTGGAGTTTTGGAGTTTTTGAGTTTTGGAGTTTTGGATTTTTGCACTTTTGGAGTTTTGGAGTTTTGGAGTTCCGGAGTTTCGGAGTTTCGGAGTTTTGGAGTTTCAGAGTTTTGGAGGTTCAGGGTTGTGGAGTTTCGGAATTTTTGAGTTTTGGAGTTTAGGAGTTTCGGAGTTTTGGAGTATTGCAGTTTTGGAATTTTGGAGTTTTAGAGTTTTGGAGTTTTGAAATTTTTGAGTTTCGGATTTTTGGAGTTTGGAGTTTTTAAGTTTTGGATTTTTGAGTTTTAGATTTTTGGATTTTTTGAGTTTTTGTGTTTTTGAGTTTTGGAGTTTTGGATTTTTGAACTTTTGGAGGTTTGGAGTTTTGGAGTTTTGGATTTTTGGAGCTTTGGAGGTATGGATTTTTGGATATTCAGGGTTTTGTTCCAGAATTTTGTAGTTTTGGAGTGTCGGAGTTTCGAATTATTGGAGTTATCGAGTTTTGGAATTTTTGATTTTTGGAGGTATGGATTTTTGGAGTTTCGGAGTTGTGGAGATTCGGAGTTTTGGAGATTCAGGGTTGTGGAGTTTCGGAATTTTTGAGTTTTGGAGTTTTGGAGTTTCGGAGTTCCGGAGTTTTGGAGTTTAGCAGTTTCGGAGTTTTGGAGTTTTGGAGTTTCGGAGTTTCGGAGTTTTGGAGTTTCAGAGTTTTCGAGGTTCAGGGTTGTGGAGTTTCTGAATTTTTGAATTTTGGAGTTTCGGAGTTTCGGAGTTTTGGAGTTTCGAATTTACAGAGTTTCGGATTTTCGGAGTTTTGGAGTTTCAGAGATTTGGAGTTTTGGCGTTTTGGAGATTCGGGGTCTTGGAGTTTCGGAATTTTGCAGTTTTGTAGTTTTGGAGTGTCGGAGTTTTGGAGTGTTGGAGGTTTGGAGCTTTGGAGTTTTGGAGTTTTTGAGTTTTTTAGTTTTGGATTTTTGCACTTTTGGAGTTTGGGAGTTTTGGAGTTTCGGAGTTTCGGAGTTTTGGAGTTTCAGAGTTTTGGAGGTTCAGGGTTGTGGAGTTTCGGAATTTTTGAGTTTTGGAGTTTCGGAGTTTCGGAGTTTTGGAGAATTGCAGTTTTGGTGTTTTGCGGTTTTGGAGTTTCGAATTTTCAGTTTCGGATTTTTGGAGTATTGGAGTTTCGGAGTTTCGGAGTTTTGGAGTTTCAGAGTTTTCGAGGTTCAGGGTTGTGGAGTTTCGGAATTTTTGAGTTTTGGAGTTTCGGAGTTTTGGAGTTTTGGAGTTTCGAATTTTCAGTTTCGGATTTTTGGAGGTTTGGAGTTTCGGAGATTTGGAGTTTTGGCGTTTTGGAGATTGGGAATCTTGGAGTTTCGGAATTTTGTAGTTTTGTAGTTTTGGAGTGTCAGAGTTCTGGAGTGTTGGAGCTTTGGAGTTTTGGAGTTTATGAGTTTTTGAGTTTTGGATTTTTGCACTTTTGGAGTTTTGGAGTTTTGGAGTTTTGGAGTTTCGGAGTTTCGGAGTTTTGGAGTTTCAGAGTTTTGGAGGTTCAGGGTTGTGGAGTTTCGGAATTTTTGAGTATTGGAGTTCCGGAGTTTCGGAGTTTTGGAGAATTGCAGTTTTGGAATTTTTGTAGTTTTGAATTTTCAGAGTTTCGGATTTTTGGAGTTTTGGAGTTTCGGAGTTTCGGAGTTTTGAAGTTTCAGACTTTTCGAGGTTCAGGGTTGTGGAATTTCGGAATTTTTGAGTTTTGGAGTTTCGGAGTTCCGGAGTTTCGGAGTTTTGGAGTTTTGCAGTTTCGGAGTTTTGGAGTTTTGGAGTTTGCGGAGTTTTGGAGTTTCAGAGTTTTCGAGGTTCAGGGTTGTGGAGGTTCGGAATTTTTGAGTTTTGGAGTTGCGGAGTTTTGGACTTTTGGTGTTTTGGAGTTTCGAATTTTCAGAGTTTCGGATTTTTGGAGTTTTGGAGTTCCGGAGATTTGGAGTTTCAGAGTTTTGGATGTTCAGGGTTGTGGAGTTTCGGAATTTTTGAGTTTTGGAGTTTCGGAGTTTTGGAGTTTCGGAGTTTTGGAGTTTCATAGTTTTCGAGGTTCAGGGTTGTGGAGTTTCGGAATTTTTGAGTTTCGGAGTTTCGGAGTTTTGGAGTTTTGGAGTTTCGAATTTTCAGTTTCGGATTTTTGGAGTTTTGGAGTTTCGGAGATTTGGAGTTTTGGCGTTTTGGAGATTCGGAATCTTGGAGTTTCGGAATTTTGTAGTTTTGTAGTTTTCGAGTGTCGGAGTTTTGGAGTGTTGGAGTTTTGGAGCTTTGGAGTTTTGGAGTTTTTGAGTTTTAGAGTTTTGGATTTTTGCACTTTTGGAGTTTTGGAGTTTCAGAGTTTTGGAGGTTCAGGGTTGTGGAGTTTCGGAATTTTTGAGTTTTGGAGTTTCGGAGTTTCGGAGGTTTGGAGTATTGCAGTTTTGGAGTTTTGGAGTTTTGGAGTTTCAGAGATTTGGAGTTTTGGCGTTTTGGAGATTCGGAATCTTGGAGTTTCGGAATTTTGTAGTTTTGTAGTTTTGGAGTGTTGGAGCTTTGGAGTTTTGGAGTTTATGAGTTTTTGAGTTTTGGATTTTTGCACTTTTGGAGTTTTGGAGTTTTGGAGTTTTGGAGTTTCGGAGTTTCGGAGTTTTGGAGTTTCAGAGTTTTGGAGGTTCAGGGTTGTGGAATTTCGGAATTTTTGAGTATTGGAGTTTCGGAGTTTCGGAGTTTTGGAGAATTGCAGTTTTGGAATTTTTGGAGTTTCGAATTTTCAGAGTTTCGGATTTTTGGAGTTTTGGAGGTTCGGAGTTTCGGAGTTTTGGAGTTTCAGAGTTTTCGAGGTTCAGGGTTGTGGAGTTTCGGAATTTTTGAGTTTTGGAGTTTCAAAGTTTTGGAGTTTTGGAGTTTTGGAGATTCGAATTTTCAGAGTTTGGGATTTTTGGAGTTTTGGAGTTTCAGAGATTTGGAGTTTTGGCGTTTTGGAGATTCGGAATCTTGGAGTTTCGGAATTTTGTAGTTTTGTAGTTTTGGAGTGTCAGAGTTTTGGAGTGTTGGAGTTTTGGAGCTTTGGAGTTTTGGAGTTTTTGAGTTTTGGAGTTTTGGATTTTTGCACTTTTGGAGTTTTGGAGTTTTGGAGTTCCGGAGTTTCGGAGTTTCGGAGTTTTGGAGTTTCAGAGTTTTGGAGGTTCAGGGTTGTGGAGTTTCGGAATTTTTGAGTTTTGGAGTTTCGGAGTTTCGGAGTTTTGGAGTATTGCAGTTTTGGAATTTTGGAGTTTTGGAGTTTCGAATTTTCAGAGTTTCGGATTTTTGGAGTTTTGGAGTTTCGGAGGTTTGGAGTTTTGGCGTTTTTGAGATTCGGAATCTTGGAGTTTCGGAATTTTGTAGTTTTGTAGTTTTGGAGTGTCACAGTTTTGGAGTGTTGGAGTTTTGGAGCTTTGGAGTTTCGTAGTTTCGGAGTTTTGGAGTTTCAGAGTTTTGGAGGTTCAGTGTTGTGGAGTTTCGCCATTTTTGAGTATTGGAGTTTCGGAGTTTCGGAGTTTTGGAGAATTGCAGTTTTGGAGTTTTGGAGTTTCGAATTTTCAGAGTTTCGGATTTTTGGAGTTTTGGAGTTTTGGAGTGTCGGAGTTTCGGAGTGTTGGAGTTTTGGAGTTTTAGAGTTTTAGAGTTTTGGAGTTTTGAAATTTTTGAGTTTCGGATTTTTGGAGTTTGGAGTTTTTAAGTTTTGGATTTTTGAGTTTTAGATTTTTGGATTTTTGTAGTTTTTGTGTTTTTGAGTTTTGGAGTTTTGGATTTTTGAACTTTTGGAGGTTTGGAGTTTTGGAGTTTTGGATTTTTGGAGCTTTGGAGGTATGGATTTTTGGATATTCAGGGTTTTGTTCCAGAATTTTGTAGTTTTGGAGTTTTGGAGTGTCGGAGTTTCGAATTATTGGAGTTTTCGAGTTTTGGAATTTTTGATTTTTGGAGGTATGGATTTTTGGAGTTTCGGAGTTGTGGAGATTCGGAGTTTTGGAGATTCAGGGTTGTGGAGTTTCGGAATTTTTGAGTTTTGGAGTTTTGGAGTTTCGGAGTTCCGGAGTTTCGGAGTTTTGGAGTTTAGCAGTTTCGGAGTTTTGGAGTTTTGGAGTTTCGGAGTTTCGGAGTTTTGGAGTTTCAGAGTTTTCGAGGTTCAGGGTTGTGGAGTTTCTGAATTTTTGAATTTTGGAGTTTCGGAGTTTCGGAGTTTTGGAGTTTCGAATTTACAGAGTTTCGGATTTTCGGAGTTTTGGAGTTTCAGAGATTTGGAGTTTTGGCGTTTTGGAGATTCGGGGCCTTGGAGTTTCGGAATTTTGCAGTTTTGTAGTTTTGGAGTGTCGGAGTTTTGGAGTGTTGGAGTTTTGGAGTTTCGGAGTTTCGGAGTTTCGGAGTTTTGGAGTTTCAGAGTTTTGGAGGTTCAGGGTTGTGGAGTTTCGGAATTTTTGAGTTTTGGAGTTTCGGAGTTTCGGAGTTTTGGAGTATTGCAGTTTTGGAATTTTGGAGTTTTAGAGTTTTGGAGTTTTGAAATTTTTGAGTTTCGGATTTTTGGATTTTTGGAGTTTTTGTGTTTTTGAGTTTTGGAGTTTTGGATTTTTGAACTTTTGGAGGTTTGGAGTTTTGGAGTTTTGGATTTTTGGAGCTTTGGAGGTATGGATTTTTGGATATTCAGGGTTTTGTTCCAGAATTTTGTAGTTTTGGAGTGTCGGAGTTTCGAATTATTGGAGTTATCGAGTTTTGGAATTTTTGATTTTTGGAGGTATGGATTTTTGGAGTTTCGGAGTTGTGGAGATTCGGAGTTTTGGAGATTCAGGGTTGTGGAGTTTCGGAATTTTTGAGTTTTGGAGTTTTGGAGTTTCGGAGTTCCGGAGTTTCGGAGTTTTGGAGTTTAGCAGTTTCGGAGTTTTGGAGTTTTGGAGTTTCGGAGTTTCGGAGTTTTGGAGTTTCAGAGTTTTCGAGGTTCAGGGTTGTGGAGTTTCTGAATTTTTGAATTTTGGAGTTTCGGAGTTTCGGAGTTTTGGAGTTTCAGAGATTTGGAGTTTTGGCGTTTTGGAGATTCGGGGTCTTGGAGTTTCGGAATTTTGCAGTTTTGTAGTTTTGGAGTGTCGGAGTTTTGGAGTGTTGGAGTTTTGGAGTTTCGGAGTTTCGGAGTTTCGGAGTTTCGGAGTTTTGGAGTTTCAGAGTTTCAGAGTTCTGGAGGTTCAGGGTTGTGGAGTGTCCGAATTTTTGAGTTTTGGAGTTTCGGAGTTTTGGAGTTTTGCGGTTTTGGAGTTTCGAATTTTCAGTTTCGGATTTTTGGAGTTTTGGAGTTTTCGAGATTTGGAGTTTCGGCGTTTTGGAGATTCGGAGTCTTGGAGTGTCGGAATTTTGTAGTTTTGTAGTTTTGGAGTGTCGGAGTTTTGGAGTGTTGGAGGTTTGGAGCTTTGGAGTTTTGGAGTTTTTGAGTTTTTTAGTTTTGGATTTTTGCACTTTTGGAGTTTGGGAGTTTTGGAGTTTCGGAGTTTCGGAGTTTTGGAGTTTGAGAGTTTTGGAGGTTCAGGGTTGTGGAGTTTCGGAATTTTTGAGTTTTGGAGTTTCGGAGTTTCGGAGTTTTGGAGAATTGCAGTTTTGGAGTTTTGCGGTTTTGGAGTTTCGAATTTTCAGTTTCGGATTTTTGGAGTTTTGGAGTTTCGGAGTTTCGGAGTTTTGGAGTTTCAGAGTTTTCGAGGTTCAGGGTTGTGGAGTTTCGGAATTTTTGAGTTTTGGAGTTTCGGAGTTTCGGAGTTTTGGAGTTTTGGAGTTTCGAATTTTCAGTTTCGGATTTTTGGAGGTTTGGAGTTTCGGAGATTTGGAGTTTTGGCGTTTTGGAGATTGGGAATCTTGGAGTTTCGGAATTTTGTAGTTTTGTAGTTTTGGAGTGTCAGAGTTCTGGAGTGTTGGAGCTTTGGAGTTTTGGAGTTTATGAGTTTTTGAGTTTTGGATTTTTGCACTTTTGGAGTTTTGGAGTTTTGGAGTTTCGGAGTTTCGGAGTTTTGGAGTTTCAGAGTTTTGGAGGTTCAGGGTTGTGGAGTTTCGGAATTTTTGAGTATTGGAGTTCCGGAGTTTCGGAGTTTTGGAGAATTGCAGTTTTGGAATTTTTGTAGTTTTGAATTTTCAGAGTTTCGGATTTTTGGAGTTTTGGAGTTTCGGAGTTTCGGAGTTTTGAAGTTTCAGACTTTTCGAGGTTCAGGGTTGTGGAATTTCGGAATTTTTGAGTTTTGGAGTTTCGGAGTTCCGGAGTTTCGGAGTTTTGGAGTTTTGCAGTTTCGGAGTTTTGGAGTTTTGGAGTTTGCGGAGTTTTGGAGTTTCAGAGTTTTCGAGGTTCAGGGTTGTGGAGTTTCGGAATTTTTGAGTTTTGGAGTTGCGGAGTTTTGGACTTCTGGTGTTTTGGAGTTTCGAATTTTCAGAGTTTCGGATTTTTGGAGTTTTGGAGTTCCGGAGATTTGGAGTTTCAGAGTTTTGGATGTTCAGGGTTGTGGAGTTTCGAAATTTTTGAGTTTTGGAGTTTCGGAGTTTTGGAGTTTCGGAGTTTTGGAGTTTCATAGTTTTCGAGGTTCAGGGTTGTGGAGTTTCGGAATTTTTGAGTTTCGGAGTTTCGGAGTTTTGGAGTTTTGGAGTTTCGAATTTTCAGTTTCGGATTTTTGGAGTTTTGGAGTTTCGGAGATTTGGAGTTTTGGCGTTTTGGAGATTCGGAATCTTGGAGTTTCGGAATTTTGTAGTTTTGTAGTTTTCGAGTGTCGGAGTTTTGGAGTGTTGGAGTTTTGGAGCTTTGGAGTTTTGGAGTTTTTGAGTTTTAGAGTTTTGGATTTTTGCACTTTTGGAGTTTTGGAGTTTCAGAGTTTTGGAGGTTCAGGGTTGTGGAGTTTCGGAATTTTTGAGTTTTGGAGTTTCGGAGTTTCGGAGGTTTGGAGTATTGCAGTTTTGGAGTTTTGGAGTTTTGGAGTTTCAGAGATTTGGAGTTTTGGCGTTTTGGAGATTCGGAATCTTGGAGTTTCGGAATTTTGTAGTTTTGTAGTTTTGGAGTGTTGGAGCTTTCGAGTTTTGGAGTTTATGAGTTTTTGAGTTTTGGATTTTTGCACTTTTGGAGTTTTGGAGTTTTGGAGTTTTGGAGTTTCGGAGTTTCGGAGTTTTGGAGTTTCAGAGTTTTGGAGGTTCAGGGTTGTGGAATTTCGGAATTTTTGAGTATTGGAGTTTCGGAGTTTCGGAGTTTTGGAGAATTGCAGTTTTGGAATTTTTGGAGTTTCGAATTTTCAGAGTTTCGGATTTTTGGAGTTTTGGAGGTTCGGAGTTTCGGAGTTTTGGAGTTTCAGAGTTTTCGAGGTTCAGGGTTGTGGAGTTTCGGAATTTTTGAGTTTTGGAGTTTCAAAGTTTTGGAGTTTTGGAGTTTTGGAGTTTCGAATTTTCAGAGTTTGGGATTTTTGGAGTTTTGGAGTTTCAGAGATTTGGAGTTTTGGCGTTTTGGAGATTCGGAATCTTGGAGTTTCGGAATTTTGTAGTTTTGTAGTTTTGGAGTGTCAGAGTTTTGGAGTGTTGGAGTTTTGGAGCTTTGGAGTTTTGGAGTTTTTGAGTTTTGGAGTTTTGGATTTTTGCACTTTTGGAGTTTTGGAGTTTTGGAGTTCCGGAGTTTCGGAGTTTCGGAGTTTTGGAGTTTCAGAGTTTTGGAGGTTCAGGGTTGTGGAGTTTCGGAATTTTTGAGTTTTGGAGTTTCGGAGTTTCGGAGTTTTGGAGTATTGCAGTTTTGGAATTTTGGAGTTTTGGAGTTTCGAATTTTCAGAGTTTCGGATTTTTGGAGTTTTGGAGTTTCGGAGGTTTGGAGTTTTGGCGTTTTTGAGATTCGGAATCTTGGAGTTTCGGAATTTTGTAGTTTTGTAGTTTTGGAGTGTCACAGTTTTGGAGTGTTGGAGTTTTGGAGCTTTGGAGTTTCGTAGTTTCGGAGTTTTGGAGTTTCAGAGTTTTGGAGGTTCAGTGTTGTGGAGTTTCGCCATTTTTGAGTATTGGAGTTTCGGAGTTTCGGAGTTTTGGAGAATTGCAGTTTTGGAGTTTTGGAGTTTCGAATTTTCAGAGTTTCGGATTTTTGGAGTTTTGGAGTTTTGGAGTGTCGGAGTTTCGGAGTGTTGGAGTTTTGGAGTTTTAGAGTTTTAGAGTTTTGGAGTTTTGAAATTTTTGAGTTTCGGATTTTTGGAGTTTGGAGTTTTTAAGTTTTGGATTTTTGAGTTTTAGATTTTTGGATTTTTGTAGTTTTTGTGTTTTTGAGTTTTGGAGTTTTGGATTTTTGAACTTTTGGAGGTTTGGAGTTTTGGAGTTTTGGATTTTTGGAGCTTTGGAGGTATGGATTTTTGGATATTCAGGGTTTTGTTCCAGAATTTTGTAGTTTTGGAGTTTTGGAGTGTCGGAGTTTCGAATTATTGGAGTTTTCGAGTTTTGGAATTTTTGATTTTTGGAGGTATGGATTTTTGGAGTTTCGGAGTTGTGGAGATTCGGAGTTTTGGAGATTCAGGGTTGTGGAGTTTCGGAATTTTTGAGTTTTGGAGTTTTGGAGTTTCGGAGTTCCGGAGTTTCGGAGTTTTGGAGTTTAGCAGTTTCGGAGTTTTGGAGTTTTGGAGTTTCGGAGTTTCGGAGTTTTGGAGTTTCAGAGTTTTCGAGGTTCAGGGTTGTGGAGTTTCTGAATTTTTGAATTTTGGAGTTTCGGAGTTTTGGAGTTTCGAATTTACAGAGTTTCGGATTTTCGGAGTTTTGGAGTTTCAGAGATTTGGAGTTTTGGCGTTTTGGAGATTCGGGGTCTTGGAGTTTCGGAATTTTGCAGTTTTGTAGTTTTGGAGTGTCGGAGTTTTGGAGTGTTGGAGTTTTGGAGTTTCGGAGTTTCGGAGTTTCGGAGTTTTGGAGTTTCAGAGTTCTGGAGGTTCAGGGTTGTGGAGTGTCGGAATTTTTGAGTTTTGGAGTTTCGGAGTTTTGGAGTTTTGCGGTTTTGGAGTTTCGAAATTTCAGTTTCGGATTTTTGGAGTTTTCGAGATTTGGAGTTTCGGCGTTTTGGAGATTCGGAGTCTTGGAGTGTCGGAATTTTGTAGTTTTGTAGTTTTGGAGTGTTGGAGTTTTGGAGTGTTGGAGTTTTGGAGCTTTGGAGTTTTGGAGTTTTTGAGTTTTTTAGTTTTGGATTTTTGCACTTTTGGAGTTTGGGAGTTTTGGAGTTTCGGAGTTTTGGAGAATTGCAGTTTTGGAGTTTTGGGGTTTTGGAGTTTCGAATTTTCAGAGTTTCGGATTTTTGGAGTTTTGGAGTTTCGGAGTTTCGGAGTTTTGGAGTTTCAGAGTTTTCGAGGTTCAGGGTTGTGGAGTTTCGGAATTTTTGAGTTTTGGAGTTTCGGAGTTTCGGAGTTTTGGAGTTTTGGAGTTTCGAATTTTCAGTTTCGGATTTTTGGAGTTTTGGAGTTTCGGAGATTTGGAGTTTTGGCGTTTTGGAGATTCGGAATCTTGGAGTTTCGGAATTTTGTAGTTTTGTAGTTTTGGAGTGTCAGAGTTCTGGAGTGTTGGAGCTTTGAGTTTTGGAGTTTATGAGTTTCTGAGTTTTGGATTTTTGCACTTTTGGAGTTTTGGATTTTCGGAGTTTCGGAGTTTTGGAGTTTCAGAGTTTTGGAGGTTCAGGGTTGTGGAGTTTCGGAATTTTTGAGTATTGGAGTTCCGGAGTTTCGGAGTTTTGGAGAATTGCAGTTTTGGAATTTTTGTAGTTTCGAATTTTCAGTTTCGGATTTTTGGAGTTTTGGAGTTTCGGAGTTTCGGTGTTTTGGAGTTTCAGACTTTTCGAGGTTCAGGGTTGTGGAATTTCGGAATTTTTGAGTTTTGGAGTTTCGGAGTTCCGGAGTTCCGGAGTTCCGGAGTTTTGGAGTTTCAGAGTTTTCGAGGTTCAGGGTTGTGGAGTTTCGGAATTTTTGAGTTTTGGAGTTTCGGAGTTTTGGAGTTTTGGTGTTTTGGAGTTTCGAATTTTCAGAGTTTCGGATTTTCGGAGTTTTGGAGTTCCGGAGATTTGGAGTTTCAGAGTTTTGGAGGTTCAGGGTTGTGGAGTTTCGGAATTTTTGAGTTTTGGAGTTTCGGAGTTTTGGAGTTTTGGAGTTTCGGAGTTTTGGAGTTTCAGAGTTTTCGAGGTTCAGGGTTGTGGAGTTTCGGAATTTTTGAGTTTTGGAGTTTTCGAGTTTCGAATTTTCAGAGTTTGGGATTTTTGGAGTTTTGGAGTTTCGGAGATTTGGAGTTTTGGCATTTTGGAGATTCGGAATCTTGGAGTTTCGGAATTTTGTAGTTTTGTAGTTTTGGAGTGTCGGAGTTTTGGAGTGTTGGAGTTTTGGAGCTTTGGAGTTTTGGAGTTTTTGAGTTTTGGAGTTTTGGAGTTTTGGATTTTTGCACTTTTGGAGTTTTGGAGTTTTGGAGTTTCAGAGTTTCGGAGTTTCTGAGTTTTGGAGTTTCAGAGTTTTGGAGGTTCAGGGTTGTGGAGTTTCGGAATTTTTGAGTTTTGGAGTTTCGGAGTTTCGGAGTTTTGGAGTATTGCAGTTTTGGAATTTTGGAGTTTTGGAGTTTCGAATTTTCAGAGTTTCGGATTTTTGGAGTTTTGGAGTTTCGGAGATTTGGAGTTTTGGCGTTTTCGAGATTCGGAATCTTGGAGTTTCGGAATTTTGTAGTTTTGTAGTTTTGGAGTGTCAGAGTTTTGGAGTGTTGGAGTTTTGGAGCTTTGGAGTTTTGGAGTTTTTGAGTTTTTGAGTTTTGGATTTTGACACTTTTGGAGTTTCGGAGTTTTGGAGTATAGGAGTTTTGGAGTTTCGGAGTTTTGGAGTTTCAGAGTTTTGGAGGTTCAGGGTTGTGGAGTTTCGGAATTTTTGAGTATTGGAGTTCCGGAGTTTCGGAGTTTTGGAGAATTGCAGTTTTGGAATTTTTGTAGTTTCGAATTTTCAGAGTTTCGGATTTTTGGAGTTTTGGAGTTTCAGAGTTTCGGAGTTTTGGAGTTTCAGACTTTTCGAGGTTCAGGGTTGTGGAATTTGGGAATTTTTGAGTTTTGGAGTTTCGGAGTTCCGGAGTTTCGGAGTTTTGGAGTTTTGCAGTTTCGGAGTTTTGGAGTTTTGGAGTTTCAGAGTTTTGGAGTTTCAGAGTTTTCGAGGTTCAGGGTTGTGGAGTTTCGGAATTTTTGAGTTTTGGAGTTTCGGAGTTTTGGAGTTTTGGTGTTTTGGAGTTTCGAATTTTCAGAGTTTCGGATTTTTGGAGTTTTGGAGTTCCGGAGATTTGGAGTTTCAGAGTTTTGGAGGTTCAGGGTTGTGGAGTTTCGGAATTTTGTAGTTTTGTAGTTTTGGAGTGTTGGAGTTTTGGAGTGTTGGAGTTTTGGAGCTTTGGAGTTTTGGAGTTTTTGAGTTTTTTAGTTTTGGATTTTTGCACTTTTGGAGTTTTGGAGTTTCGGAGTTTCGGAGTTTTGGAGTTTCAGAGTTTTCGAGGTTCAGGGTTGTGGAGTTTCGGAATTTTTGAGTTTTGGAGTTTCGGAGTTTCGGAGTTTTGGAGTTTTGGAGTTTCGAATTTTCAGTTTCGGATTTTTGGAGTTTTGGAGTTTCGGAGATTTGGAGTTTTGGCGTTTTGGAGATTCGGAATCTTGGAGTTTCGGAATTTTGTAGTTTTGTAGTTTTGGAGTGTCAGAGTTCTGGAGTGTTGGAGCTTTGAGTTTTGGAGTTTATGAGTTTCTGAGTTTTGGATTTTTGCACTTTTGGAGTTTTGGAGTTTCGGAGTTTCGGAGTTTTGGAGTTTCAGAGTTTTGGAGGTTCAGGGTTGTGGAGTTTCGGAATTTTTGAGTATTGGAGTTCCGGAGTTTCGGAGTTTTGGAGAATTGCAGTTTTGGAAGTTTTGTAGTTTCGAATTTTCAGTTTCGGATTTTTGGAGTTTTGGAGTTTCGGAGTTTCGGTGTTTTGGAGTTTCAGACTTTTCGAGGTTCAGGGTTGTGGAATTTCGGAATTTTTGAGTTTTGGAGTTTCGGAGTTCCGGAGTTCCGGAGTTCCGGAGTTTTGGAGTTTCAGAGTTTTCGAGGTTCAGGGTTGTGGAGTTTCGGAATTTTTGAGTTTTGGAGTTTCGGAGTTTTGGAGTTTTGGTGTTTTGGAGTTTCGAATTTTCAGAGTTTCGGATTTTTGGAGTTTTGGAGTTCCGGAGATTTGGAGTTTCAGAGTTTTGGAGGTTCGGAATCTTGGAGTTTCCGAATTTTGTAGTTTTGTAGTTTTGGAGTGTCAGAGTTTTGGAGTGTTGGAGTTTTGGAGCTTTGGAGTTTTTGAGTTTTTGAGTTTTTGAGTTTTGGATTTTTGCACTTTTGGAGTTTTGGAGTTTTGGAGTTTCGGAGTTTTGGAGTTTTGGAGTTTCAGAGTTTTGGAGGTTCAGGGTTGTGGAGTTTCGGAATTTTTGAGTTTTGGAGTTTCGGAGTTTTGGAGAATTGCAGTTTTGGAGTTTTGGGGTTTTGGAGTTTCGAATTTTCAGTTTCGGATTTTTGGAGTTTCGGAGTTTCGGAGTTTTGGAGTTTCAGAGTTTTCGACGTTCAGGGTTGTGGAGTTTCGGAATTTTTGAGTTTTGGAGTTTCGGAGTTTCGGAGTTTCGGAGTTTTGGAGTTTTGGAGTTTCGAATTTTCAGTTCCGGATTTTTGAAGTTTTGGAGTTTCGGAGATTTGGAGTTTTGGCGTTTTGGAGATTCGGAATCTTGGAGTTTCGGAATTTTGTAGTTTTGTAGTTTTGGAGTGTCAGAGTTTTGGAGTGTTGGAGTTATGGAGCTTTGGAGTTTTTGAGTTTTGGAGTTTTGGATTTTTGCACTTTTGGAGTTTTGGAGTTTTGGAGTTTCGGAGTTTCGGAGTTTCGGAGTTTTGGAGTTTCAGAGTTTTGGAGGTTCAGGGTTGTGGAGTTTCGGAATTTTTGAGTTTTGGAGTTTCGGAGTTTCGGAGTTTTGGAGTTTTGGAGTTTCGAATTTTCAGTTTCGGATTTTTGGAGTTTTGGAGTTTCGGAGATTTGGAGTTTTGGCGTTTTGGAGATTCGGAATCTTGGAGTTTCGGAATTTTGTAGTTTTGTAGTTTTGGAGTGTCAGAGTTCTGGAGTGTTGGAGCTTTGAGTTTTGGAGTTTTGGAGTTTTTGAGTTTTGGAGTTTTGGATTTTTGCACTTTTGGAGTTTTGGAGTTTTGGAGATTCGGGGTCTTGGAGTTTCGGAATTTTGCAGTTTTGTAGTTTTGGAGTGTCGGAGTTTTGGATGTTGGAGTTTTGGAGTTTCGGAGTTTCGGAGTTTCGGAGTTTTGAAGTTTCAGAGTTCTGGAGGTTCAGGGTTGTGGAGTGTCGGAATTTTTGAGTTTTGGAGTTTCGGAGTTTTGGAGTTTTGCGGTTTTGGAGTTTCGAATTTTCAGTTTCGGATTTTTGGAGTTTTGGAGTTTTCGAGATTTGGAGTTTCGGCGTTTTGGAGATTCGGAGTCTTGGAGTGTCGGAATTTTGTAGTTTTGTAGTTTTGGAGTGTTGGAGTTTTGGAGTGTTGGAGTTTTGGAGCTTTGGAGTTTTGGAGTTTTTGAGTTTTTTAGTTTTGGATTTTTGCACTTTTGGAGTTTGGGAGTTTTGGAGTTTCGGAATTTTGGAGAATTGCAGTTTTGGAGTTTTGGGGTTTTGGAGTTTCGAATTTTCAGAGTTTCGGATTTTTGGAGTTTTGGAGTTTCGGAGTTCCGGAGTTTTGGAGTTTCAGAGTTTTCGAGGTTCAGGGTTGTGGAGTTTCGGAATTTTTGAGTTTTGGAGTTTCGGAGTTTTGGAGTTTTGGTGTTTTGGAGTTTCGAATTTTCAGAGTTTCGGATTTTTGGAGTTTTGGAGTTCCGGAGATTTGGAGTTTCAGAGTTTTGGAGGTTCAGGGTTGTGGAGTTTCGGAATTTTTGAGTTTTGGAGTTTCGGAGTTTTGGAGTTTTGGAGTTTCGGAGTTTTGGAGTTTCAGAGTTTTCGAGGTTCAGGGTTGTGGAGTTTCGGAATTTTTGAGTTTTGGGGTTTTCGAGTTTCGAATTTTCAGAGTTTGGGATTTTTGGAGTTTTGGAGTTTCGGAGATTTGGAGTTTTGGCATTTTGGAGATTCGGAATCTTGGAGTTTCGGAATTTTGTAGTTTTGTAGTTTTGGAGTGTCGGAGTTTTGGAGTGTTGGAGTTTTGGAGCTTTGGAGTTTTGGAGTTTTTGAGTTTTGGAGTTTTGGAGTTTTGGATTTTTGCACTTTTGGAGTTTTGGAGTTTTGGAGTTTCAGAGTTTCGGAGTTTCTGAGTTTTGGAGTTTCAGAGTTTTGGAGGTTCAGGGTTGTGGAGTTTCGGAATTTTTGAGTTGTGGAGTTTCGGAGTTTCGGAGTTTTGGAGTATTGCAGTTTTGGAATTTTGGAGTTTTGGAGTTTCGAATTTTCAGAGTTTCGGATTTTTGGAGTTTTGGAGTTTCGGAGATTTGGAGTTTTGGCGTTTTCGAGATTCGGAATCTTGGAGTTTCGGAATTTTGTAGTCTTGTAGTTTTGGAGTGTCAGAGTTTTGGAGTGTTGGAGTTTTGGAGCTTTGGAGTTTTGGAGTTTTTGAGTTTTTGAGTTTTGGATTTTGACACTTTTGGAGTTTCGGAGTTTTGGAGTATAGGAGTTTTGGAGTTTCGGAGTTTTGGAGTTTCAGAGTTTTGGAGGTTCAGGGTTGTGGAGTTTCGGAATTTTTGAGTATTGGAGTTCCGGAGTTTCGGAGTTTTGGAGAATTGCAGTTTTGGAATTTTTGTAGTTTCGAATTTTCAGAGTTTCGGATTTTTGGAGTTTTGGAGTTTCGGAGTTTCGGAGTTTTGGAGTTTCAGACTTTTCGAGGTTCAGGGTTGTGGAATTTCGGAATTTTTGAGTTTTGGAGTTTCGGAGTTCCGGAGTTTCGGAGTTTTGGAGTTTTGCAGTTTCGGAGTTTTGGAGTTTTGGAGTTTCAGAGTTTTGGAGTTTCAGAGTTTTCGAGGTTCAGGGTTGTGGAGTTTCGGAATTTTTGAGTTTTGGAGTTTCGGAGTTTTGGAGTTTTGGTGTTTTGGAGTTTCGAATTTTCAGAGTTTCGGATTTTTGGAGTTTTGGAGTTCCGGAGATTTGGAGTTTCAGAGTTTTGGAGGTTCAGGGTTGTGGAGTTTCGGAATTTTGTAGTTTTGTAGTTTTGGAGTGTTGGAGTTTTGGAGTGTTGGAGTTTTGGAGCTTTGGAGTTTTGGAGTTTTTGAGTTTTTTAGTTTTGGATTTTTGCACTTTTGGAGTTTTGGAGTTTCGGAGTTTCGGAATTTTGGAGTTTCAGAGTTTTCGAGGTTCAGGGTTGTGGAGTTTCGGAATTTTTGAGTTTTGGAGTTTCGGAGTTTCGGAGTTTTGGAGTGTTGGAGTTTCGAATTTTCAGTTTCGGATTTTTGGAGTTTTGGAGTTTCGGAGATTTGGAGTTTTGGCGTTTTGGAGATTCGGAATCTTGGAGTTTCGGAATTTTGTAGTTTTGTAGTTTTGGAGTGTCAGAGTTCTGGAGTGTTGGAGCTTTGAGTTTTGGAGTTTATGAGTTTCTGAGTTTTGGATTTTTGCACTTTTGGAGTTTTGGAGTTTCGGAGTTTCGGAGTTTTGGAGTTTCAGAGTTTTGGAGGTTCAGGGTTGTGGAGTTTCGGAATTTTTGAGTATTGGAGTTCCGGAGTTTCGGAGTTTTGGAGAATTGCAGTTTTGGAATTTTTGTAGTTTCGAATTTTCAGTTTCGGATTTTTGGAGTTTTGGAGTTTCGGAGTTTCGGTGTTTTGGAGTTTCAGACTTTTCGAGGTTCAGGGTTGTGGAATTTCGGAATTTTTGAGTTTTGGAGTTTCGGAGTTCCGGAGTTCCGGAGTTTTGGAGTTTCAGAGTTTTCGAGGTTCAGGGTTGTGGAGTTTCGGAATTTTTGAGTTTTGGAGTTTCGGAGTTTTGGAGTTTTGGTGTTTTGGAGTTTCGAATTTTCAGAGTTTCGGATTTTTGGAGTTTTGGAGTTCCGGAGATTTGGAGTTTCAGAGTTTTGGAGGTTCGGAATCTTGGAGTTTCGGAATTTTGTAGTTTTGTAGTTTTGGAGTGTCAGAGTTTTGGAGTGTTGGAGTTTTGGAGCTTTGGAGTTTTTGAGTTTTTGAGTTTTTGAGTTTTGGATTTTTGCACTTTTGGAGTTTTGGAGTTTTGGAGTTTCGGAGTTTTGGAGTTTTGGAGTTTCAGAGTTTTGGAGGTTCAGGGTTGTGGAGTTTCGGAATTTTTGAGTTTGGAGTTTCGGAGTTTTGGAGAATTGCAGTTTTGGAGTTTTGGGGTTTTGGAGTTTCGAATTTTCAGTTTCGGATTTTTGGAGTTTCGGAGTTTCGGAGTTTTGGAGTTTCAGAGTTTTCGACGTTCAGGGTTGTGGAGTTTCGGAATTTTTGAGTTTTGGAGTTTCGGAGTTTCGGAGTTTTGGAGTTTTGGAGTTTCGAATTTTCAGTTCCGGATTTTTGAAGTTTTGGAGTTTCGGAGATTTGGAGTTTTGGCGTTTTGGAGATTCGGAATCTTGGAGTTTCGGAATTTTGTAGTTTTGTAGTTTTGGAGTGTCAGAGTTTTGGAGTGTTGGAGTTATGGAGCTTTGGAGTTTTTGAGTTTTGGAGTTTTGGATTTTTGCACTTTTGGAGTTTTGGAGTTTTGGAGTTTCGGAGTTTCGGAGTTTTGGAGTTTCAGAGTTTTGGAGGTTCAGGGTTGTGGAGTTTCGGAATTTTTGAGTTTTGGAGTTTCGGAGTTTCGGAGTTTTGGAGTTTTGGAGTTTCGAATTTTCAGTTTCGGATTTTTGGAGTTTTGGAGTTTCGGAGATTTGGAGTTTTGGCGTTTTCGAGATTCGGAATCTTGGAGTTTCGGAATTTTGTAGTTTTGTAGTTTTGGAGTGTCAGAGTTTTGGAGTGTTGGAGTTTTGGAGCTTTGGAGTTTTAGAGTTTTTGAGTTTGAGTTTTGGATTTTGACACTTTTGGAGTTTTGGAGTTTTGGAGTTTCGGAGTTTCGGAGTTTCGGAGCTTCGGAGTTTCGGAGTTTTGGAGTTTCAGAGTTTTGGAGGTTCAGGGTTGTGGAGTTTCGGAATTTTTGAGTTTTGGAGTTTCGGAATTTTGGAGTTTTGGAGTTTCGGAGTTTTGGAGTTTCAGAGTTTTGGAGGTTCAGGGTTGTGGAGTTTCGGAATTTTTGAGTATTGGAGTTCCGGTGTTTCGGAGTTTTGGAGAATTGCAGTTTTGGAATTTTTGTAGTTTCGAATTTTCAGAGTTTCGGATTTTTGGAGTTTTGGAGTTTCGGAGTTTCGGAGTTTTGGAGTTTCAGACTTTTCGAGGTTCAGGGTTGTGGAATTTCGGAATTTTTGAGTTTTGGAGTTTCGGAGTTCCGGAGTTTCGGAGTTTTGGAGTTTTGCAGTTTCGGAGTTTTGGAGTTTTGGAGTTTCGGAGTTTTGGAGTTTCAGAGTTTTCGAGGTTCAGGGTTGTGGAGTTTCGGAATTTTTGAGTTTTGGAGTTTCGGAGTTTTGGAGTTTTGGTGTTTTGGAGTTTCGAATTTTCAGAGTTTCGGATTTTTGTGGTTTTGGAGTTCCGGAGATTTGGAGTTTCAGAGTTTTGGAGGTTCAGGGTTGTGGAGTTTCGGAATTTTTGAGTTTTGGAGTTTCGGAGTTTTGGAGTTTTGGAGTTCCGGAGATTTGGAGTTTCAGAGTTTTGGAGGTTCGGAATCTTGGAGTTTCGGAATTTTGTAGTTTTGTAGTTTTGGAGTGTCAGAGTTTTGGAGTGTTGGAGTTTTGGAGCTTTGGAGTTTTTGAGTTTTTGAGTTTTTGAGTTTTGGATTTTTGCACTTTTGGAGTTTTGGAGTTTTGGAGTTTCGGAGTTTTGGAGTTTTGGAGTTTCAGAGTTTTGGAGGTTCAGGGTTGTGGAGTTTCGGAATTTTTGAGTTTGGAGTTTCGGAGTTTTGGAGAATTGCAGTTTTGGAGTTTTGGGGTTTTGGAGTTTCGAATTTTCAGTTTCGGATTTTTGGAGTTTCGGAGTTTCGGAGTTTTGGAGTTTCAGAGTTTTCGACGTTCAGGGTTGTGGAGTTTCGGAATTTTTGAGTTTTGGAGTTTCGGAGTTTCGGAGTTTCGGAGTTTTGGAGTTTTGGAGTTTCGAATTTTCAGTTCCGGATTTTTGAAGTTTTGGAGTTTCGGAGATTTGGAGTTTTGGCGTTTTGGAGATTCGGAATCTTGGAGTTTCGGAATTTTGTAGTTTTGTAGTTTTGGAGTGTCAGAGTTTTGGAGTGTTGGAGTTATGGAGCTTTGGAGTTTTTGAGTTTTGGAGTTTTGGATTTTTGCACTTTTGGAGTTTTGGAGTTTTGGAGTTTCGGAGTTTCGGAGTTTTGGAGTTTCAGAGTTTTGGAGGTTCAGGGTTGTGGAGTTTCGGAATTTTTGAGTTTTGGAGTTTCGGAGTTTCGGAGTTTTGGAGTTTTGGAGTTTCGAATTTTCAGTTTCGGATTTTTGGAGTTTTGGAGTTTCGGAGATTTGGAGTTTTGGCGTTTTCGAGATTCGGAATCTTGGAGTTTCGGAATTTTGTAGTTTTGTAGTTTTGGAGTGTCAGAGTTTTGGAGTGTTGGAGTTTTGGAGCTTTGGAGTTTTGGAGTTTTTGAGTTTGAGTTTTGGATTTTGACACTTTTGGAGTTTTGGAGTTTTGGAGTTTCGGAGTTTCGGAGTTTCGGAGCTTCGGAGTTTCGGAGTTTTGGAGTTTCAGAGTTTTGGAGGTTCAGGGTTGTGGAGTTTCGGAATTTTTGAGTTTTGGAGTTTCGGAATTTTGGAGTTTTGGAGTTTCGGAGTTTTGGAGTTTCAGAGTTTTGGAGGTTCAGGGTTGTGGAGTTTCGGAATTTTTGAGTATTGGAGTTCCGGTGTTTCGGAGTTTTGGAGAATTGCAGTTTTGGAATTTTTGTAGTTTCGAATTTTCAGAGTTTCGGATTTTTGGAGTTTTGGAGTTTCGGAGTTTCGGAGTTTTGGAGTTTCAGACTTTTCGAGGTTCAGGGTTGTGGAATTTCGGAATTTTTGAGTTTTGGAGTTTCGGAGTTCCGGAGTTTCGGAGTTTTGGAGTTTTGCAGTTTCGGAGTTTTGGAGTTTTGGAGTTTCGGAGTTTTGGAGTTTCAGAGTTTTCGAGGTTCAGGGTTGTGGAGTTTCGGAATTTTTGAGTTTTGGAGTTTCGGAGTTTTGGAGTTTTGGTGTTTTGGAGTTTCGAATTTTCAGAGTTTCGGATTTTTGTGGTTTTGGAGTTCCGGAGATTTGGAGTTTCAGAGTTTTGGAGGTTCAGGGTTGTGGAGTTTCGGAATTTTTGAGTTTTGGAGTTTCGGAGTTTTGGAGTTTTGGAGTTTCGGAGTTTCGGAGTTTCAGAGTTTTCGAGGTTCAGGGTTGTGGAGTTTCGGAATTTTTGAGTTTTGGAGTTTTGGAGTTTCGGAGTTTCGGAGTTTTGGAGTTTCAGAGTTTTGGAGGTTCAGGGTTGTGGAGTTTCGGAATTTTTGAGTTTTGGAGTTTCGGAGTTTCGGAGTTTTGGAGCATTGCAGTTTTGGAGTTCTGGAGTTTTGGAGTTTGGAATTTTCAGAGTTTCGGATTTTTGGAGTTTTGGAGTTTCGGAGATTTGGAGTTTTGGCGTTTTGGAGATTCGGAATCTTGGAGTTTCGGAATTTTGTAGTTTTGTAGTTTTGGAGTGTCAGAGTTCTGGAGTGTTGGAGCTTTGAGTTTTGGAGTTTTGGAGTTTTGGAGTTTTGGAGTTTTGGATTTTTGCACTTTTGGAGTTTTGGAGTTTTGGAGTTTCGGAGTTTCGGAGTTTCGGAGTTTTGGAGTTTCAGAGTTTTGGAGGTTCAGGGTTGTGGAGTTTCGGAATTTTTGAGTTTTGGAGTTTCGGAGTTTCGGAGTTTTGGAGTTTTGGAGTTTCGAATTTTCAGTTTCGGATTTTTGGAGTTTTGGAGTTTCGGAGATTTGGAGTTTTGGCGTTTTCGAGATTCGGAATCTTGGAGTTTCGGAATTTTGTAGTTTTGTAGTTTTGGAGTGTCAGAGTTTTGGAGTGTTGGAGTTTTGGAGCTTTGGAGTTTTGGAGTTTTTGAGTTTGAGTTTTGGATTTTGACACTTTTGGAGTTTTGGAGTTTTGGAGTTTCGGAGTTTCGGAGTTTCGGAGCTTCGGAGTTTCGGAGTTTTGGAGTTTCAGAGTTTTGGAGGTTCAGGGTTGTGGAGTTTCGGAATTTTTGAGTTTTGGAGTTTCGGAGTTTTGGAGTTTTGGAGTTTTGGAGTTTCGGAGTTTTGGAGTTTCAGAGTTTTGGAGGTTCAGGGTTGTGGAGTTTCGGAATTTTTGAGTATTGGAGTTCCGGAGTTTCGGAGTTTTGGAGAATTGCAGTTTTGGAATTTTTGTAGTTTCGAATTTTCAGAGTTTCGGATTTTTGGAGTTTTGGAGTTTCGGAGTTTCGGAGTTTTGGAGTTTCAGACTTTTCGAGGTTCAGGGTTGTGGAATTTCGGAATTTTTGAGTTTTGGAGTTTCGGAGTTCCGGAGTTTCGGAGTTTTGGAGTTTTGCAGTTTCGGAGTTTTGGAGTTTTGGAGTTTCGGAGTTTTGGAGTTTCAGAGTTTTCGAGGTTCAGGGTTGTGGAGTTTCGGAATTTTTGAGTTTTGGAGTTTCGGAGTTTTGGAGTTTTGGTGTTTTGGAGTTTCGAATTTTCAGAGTTTCGGATTTTTGGAGTTTTGGAGTTCCGGAGATTTGGAGTTTCAGAGTTTTGGAGGTTCAGGGTTGTGGAGTTTCGGAATTTTGGAGTTTTGGAGTTTCGGAGTTTTGGAGTTTTGGAGTTTCGGAGTTTCGGAGTTTCAGAGTTTTCGAGGTTCAGGTTTGTGGAGTTTCGGAATTTTTGAGTTTTGGAGTTTCGGAGTTTCGGAGTTTTGGAGTTTTGGAGTTTCAGAGTTTTGGAGGTTCAGGGTTGTGGAGTTTCGGAATTTTTGTGTTTTGGAGTTTCGGAGTTTCGGAGCTTTGGAGTATTGCAGTTTTGGAATTTTGGAGTTTTGGAGTTTCGAATTTTCAGAGTTTCGGATTTTTGGAGTTTTGGAGTTTCAGAGAATTGGAGTTTTAACGTTTTCGAGATTCGGAATCTTGGAGTTTCGGAATTTTGTAGTTTTGTAGTTTTGGAGTGTCGGAGTTTTGGAGTGTTGGAGTTTTGGAGCTTTGGAGCTTTGGAGTTTGGGAGTTTTTGAGTTTTTGAGTTTTGGATTTTTGCACTTTTTGAAATTTGGAGTTTTGGAGTTTTGGAGTTTCGGAGTTTCGGAGTTTTGGAGTTTCAGAGTTTTGGAGGTTCAGGGTTGTGGAGTTTCGGAATTTTTGAGTTTTGGAGTTTCGGAGTTTCGGAGTTTTGGAGCATTGCAGTTTTGGAGTTCTGGAGTTTTGGAGTTTGGAATTTTCAGAGTTTCGGATTTTTGGAGTTTTGGAGTTTCGGAGATTTGGAGTTTTGGCCTTTTGGAGATTCGGGGTCTTGGAGTTTCGGAATTTTGTGGTTTTGCAGTTTTGGAATGTCGGAGGTTTGGAGTGTTGGAGTTTTGGAGTTTTGGAGTTCTGGAGCTTTGGAGTTTTGGAGTTTTTGAGTTTTGGAGTTTTGGATTTTTGCACTTTTGGAGTTTTGGAGTTTCAGAGTTTTGGAGGTTCAGGGTTGTGGAGTTTCGGAATTTTTGAGTTTTGGAGTTTCGGAGTTTTGGAGAATTGCAGTTTTGGAGTTTTGGGGTTTTGGAGTTTCGAATTTTCAGAGTTTCGGATTTTTGGAGTTTTGGAGTTTCGGAGTTTCGGAGTTTTGGAGTTTCAGAGTTTTCGAGGTTCAGGGTTGTGGAGTTTCGGAATTTTTGAGTTTTGGAGTTTCGGAGTTTCGGAGTTTTGGAGTTTTGGAGTTTCGAATTTTCAGTTCCGGATTTTTGAAGTTTTGGAGTTTTGGAGATTTGGAGTTTTGGCGTTTTGGAGATTCGGAATCTTGGAGTTTCGGAATTTTGTAGTTTTGTAGTTTTGGAGTGTCAGAGTTTTGGAGTGTTGGAGTTATGGAGCTTTGGAGTTTTGGAGTTTTTGAGTTTTGGAGTTTTGGATTTTTGCACTTTTGGAGTTTTGGAGTTTTGGAGTTTCGGAGTTTCGGAGTTTCGGAGTTTTGGAGTTTCAGAGTTTTGGAGGTTCAGGGTTGTGGAGTTTCGGAATTTTTGAGTTTTGGAGTTTCGGAGTTTCGGAGTTTTGGAGTTTTGGAGTTTCGAATTTTCAGTTTCGGATTTTTGGAGTTTTGGAGTTTCGGAGATTTGGAGTTTTGGCGTTTTGGAGATTCGGAATCTTGGAGTTTCGGAATTTTGTAGTTTTGTAGTTTTGGAGTGTCAGAGTTCTGGAGTGTTGGAGCTTTGAGTTTTGGAGTTTTGGAGTTTTTGAGTTTTGGAGTTTTGGATTTTTGCACTTTTGGAGTTTTGGAGTTTTGGAGTTTCGGAGTTTCGGAGTTTTGGAGTTTCAGAGTTTTGGAGGTTCAGGGTTGTGGAGTTTCGGAATTTTTGAGTTTTGGAGTTTCGGAGTTTCGGAGTTTTGGAGTTTTGGAGTTTCGAATTTTCAGTTTCGGATTTTTGGAGTTTTGGAGTTTCGGAGATTTGGAGTTTTGGCGTTTTGGAGATTCGGAATCTTGGAGTTTCGGAATTTTGTAGTTTTGTAGTTTTGGAGTGTCAGAGTTCTGGAGTGTTGGAGCTTTGAGTTTTGGAGTTTTGGAGTTTTGGAGTTTTGGATTTTTGCACTTTTGGAGTTTTGGAGTTTTGGAGTTTCGGAGTTTCGGAGTTTCGGAGTTTTGGAGTTTCAGAGTTTTGGAGGTTCAGGGTTGTGGAGTTTCGGAATTTTTGAGTTTTGGAGTTTCGGAGTTTCGGAGTTTTGGAGTTTTGGAGTTTCGAATTTTCAGTTCCGTTTTTGTGGAGTTTTGGAGTTTCGGAGATTTGGAGTTTTGGCGTTTTCGAGATTCGGAATCTTGGAGTTTCGGAATTTTGTAGTTTTGTAGTTTTGGAGTGTCAGAGTTTTGGAGTGTTGGAGTTTTGGAGCTTTGGAGTTTTGGAGTTTTTGAGTTTTTGAGTTTTGGATTTTGACACTTTTGGAGTTTTGGAGTTTTGGAGTTTCGGAGTTTCGGAGTTTCGGAGCTTCGGAGTTTCGGAGTTTTGGAGTTTCAGAGTTTTGGAGGTTCAGGGTTGTGGAGTTTCGGAATTTTTGAGTTTTGGAGTTTCGGAGTTTTGGAGTTTTGGAGTTTCGGAGTTTTGGAGTTTCAGAGTTTTGGAGGTTCAGGGTTGTGGAGTTTCGGAATTTTTGAGTATTGGAGTTCCGGAGTTTCGGAGTTTTGGAGAATTGCAGTTTTGGAATTTTTGTAGTTTCGAATTTTCAGAGTTTCGGATTTTTGGAGTTTTGGAGTTTCGGAGTTTCGGAGTTTTGGAGTTTCAGACTTTTCGAGGTTCAGGGTTGTGGAATTTCGGAATTTTTGAGTTTTGGAGTTTCGGAGTTCCGGAGTTTCGGAGTTTTGGAGTTTTGCAGTTTCGGAGTTTTGGAGTTTTGGAGTTTCGGAGTTTTGGAGTTTCAGAGTTTTCGAGGTTCAGGGTTGTGGAGTTTCGGAATTTTTGAGTTTTGGAGTTTCGGAGTTTTGGAGTTTTGGTGTTTTGGAGTTTCGAATTTTCAGAGTTTCGGATTTTTGGAGTTTTGGAGTTCCGGAGATTTGGAGTTTCAGAGTTTTGGAGGTTCAGGGTTGTGGAGTTTCGGAATTTTTGAGTTTTGGAGTTTCGGAGTTTTGGAGTTTCGGAGTTTCGGAGTTTCAGAGTTTTCGAGGTTCAGGGTTGTGGAGTTTCGGAATTTTTGAGTTTTGGAGTTTCGGAGTTTCGGAGTTTTGGAGTTTCAGAGTTTTGGAGGTTCAGGGTTGTGGAGTTTCGGAATTTTTGTGTTTTGGAGTTTCGGAGTTTCGGAGCTTTGGAGTATTGCAGTTTTGGAATTTTGGAGTTTTGGAGTTTCGAATTTTCAGAGTTTCGGATTTTTGGAGTTTTGGAGTTTCAGAGAATTGGAGTTTTAACGTTTTCGAGATTCGGAATCTTGGAGTTTCGGAATTTTGTAGTTTTGTAGTTTTGGAGTGTCGGAGTTTTGGAGTGTTGGAGTTTTGGAGCTTTGGAGCTTTGGAGTTTGGGAGTTTTTGAGTTTTTGAGTTTTGGATTTTTGCACTTTTTGAAATTTGGAGTTTTGGAGTTTTGGAGTTTCGGAGTTTCGGAGTTTTGGAGTTTCAGAGTTTTGGAGGTTCAGGGTTGTGGAGTTTCGGAATTTTTGAGTTTTGGAGTTTCGGAGTTTCGGAGTTTTGGAGCATTGCAGTTTTGGAGTTCTGGAGTTTTGGAGTTTGGAATTTTCAGAGTTTCGGATTTTTGGAGTTTTGGAGTTTCGGAGATTTGGAGTTTTGGCCTTTTGGAGATTCGGGGTCTTGGAGTTTCGGAATTTTGTAGTTTTGCAGTTTTGGAATGTCGGAGGTTTGGAGTGTTGGAGTTTTGGAGTTTTGGAGTTCTGGAGCTTTGGAGTTTTGGAGTTTTTGAGTTTTGGAGTTTTGGATTTTTGCACTTTTGGAGTTTTGGAGTTTCAGAGTTCTGGAGGTTCAGGGTTGTGGAGTTTCGGAATTTTTGAGTTTTGGAGTTTCGGAGTTTTGGAGAATTGCAGTTTTGGAGTTTTGGGGTTTTGGAGTTTCGAATTTTCAGAGTTTCGGATTTTTGGAGTTTTGGAGTTTCGGAGTTTCGGAGTTTTGGAGTTTCAGAGTTTTCGAGGTTCAGGGTTGTGGAGTTTCGGAATTTTTGAGTTTTGGAGTTTCGGAGTTTCGGAGTTTTGGAGTTTCGAATTTTCAGTTTCGGATTTTTGGAGTTTTGGAGTTTCGGAGATTTGGAGTTTTGGCGTTTTGGAGATTCGGAATCTTGGAGTTTCGGAATTTTGTAGTTTTGTAGTTTTGGAGTGTCAGAGTTCTGGAGTGTTGGAGCTTTGAGTTTTGGAGTTTTTGAGTTTTGGAGTTTTGGATTTTTGCACTTTTGGAGTTTTGGAGTTTTGGAGTTTCGGAGTTTCGGAGTTTCGGAGTTTTGGAGTTTCAGAGTTTTGGAGGTTCAGGGTTGTGGAGTTTCGGAATTTTTGAGTTTTGGAGTTTCGGAGTTTCGGAGTTTCGGATTTTTGGAGTTTTGGAGTTTTGGAGTTTCGAATTTTCAGTTTCGGATTTTTGGAGTTTTGGAGTTTCGGAGATTTGGAGTTTTGGCGTTTTGGAGATTCGGAATCTTGGAGTTTCGGAATTTTGTAGTTTTGTAGTTTTGGAGTGTCAGAGTTCTGGAGTGTTGGAGCTTTGAGTTTTGGAGTTTATGAGTTTCTAAGTTTTGGATTTTTGCACTTTTGGAGTTTTGGAGTTTTGGAGTTCTGGAGTTTCGGAGTGTTGTGTCCCCTTATTGCTTTTGTGTGTGTGCGCCCCCGCGTCCTCCTCCTAACGACCACTCGCATCCTCCTCCTAACGACCACTCGCATTCCCCTCCTAACGACCGCTTGCCCCTCGTCGCACGCTGTCGCCAGATGCCCCCCCACGGTGCGCCCCCGCACCCTCCTCCTGTTCTGGGAAGCCACTCCCTCCCGTGGACGCTTCTCCGCTCCCTCCTTTCTTCGGGCGGCCAGTTCGGCTCCTGCCTCGGTCGACGCTGGTCGCACCCTCATCGGCTTTAAATAAACGAAGTCTTAAAGTACCGTGTGCGTCTTTCGCTGCATTCAACACAGCGACCGGACACGACAGTGGCGACGAGAAAGTGGATTCGACCCGCGCTACGCAACGCTATTGACAAGCCATGGCTACGCGAGGGTTTCCCAATCAGATACCAGAGTTCAACGGCTCATCGTGGTCATCGTGGGTTGGACGCCTTCAGTTCTACTTTGAAGCTAACAACATCACAGACCCAGCCTTGAAGAGGGCCAACCTGCTGACGCTGTGCGGGGAGCAGACCTACGATACTGTCTGCGCCCTTATTCAGCCAAGCACACCAGCGGCAGTGTCTTACGACGACATCGTAAAAGCGCTGCAAAAGCACTACGACCCAAGGCCATCCGAGGTCTGCAGCCGGGCTCGCTTCCAACGACGAGATCAACTGGGAGGAGAAACTGTGAGCGCCTACGTAGCCGCGCTCAAGAAGCTCGCTGCCGACTGCAATTTTGGAACGCTGTCGACAACAGCTACCGGGCAGGAGGGAGACGCAGCTTCTTCTGCTAACACCACCATGCTTCCCTTGGACGTGATGTTACGCGACAGATTTGTGTGCGGACTGAGTGACGAGTCACTGCAGCAGCGCCTGTTCGCTGAGAAGGACCTCACATTCAGCAAAGCTTACGACATCGCCGTTCGAGCGGAGAGCGCCGGTCACCAGCAGAGAGGGATTCGCCGGAACACCGAGCCGGTACACCAGACAAGCAACCAGGTGCGCAAGCCTTCTGTTGTTGTAAAATCGGTCAAAAAGGCACAACGCTGCTGGCGGTGTGACGACCAACACAACCCCCAGGGATGTCGATTCCAGTCAGCCACGTGTAATTTTTGCCACAAGCGAGGGCATATCGAAAGAGCATGCATTACGAAACGGAGACTTGCCAAGATAAAGTCACCTTCCCAGCCTAATCACAGCGTCAACGCCTCAGAGAATACGCCGCTATCTGATCTCCATGGAACAACATCAGCAACACCATCTGTGTTGTACGACCTGAACACCATGAATCTCGGCACGCGACCGAAGATTTTTACAGAAGTAAGCGTACATCACCAGCTGATTAAGTTCGAGGTGGACTCCGGCGCAGCCTGTACTCTGATCAGTGAGGACACGTTCCGAACTTCATGGCCATCTGACGCACCCGCCCTGCAACAAGACGACACGCACCTGCGAACGTGGTCTGGACAGAATCTGCCACTATTGGGCTCTGCCAACGTGCAGGTTAACTACAACGGCCAGACCCATACGCTACCTCTGCTTGTTGTGAAGGGCACAGGATCAAGCCTTCTAGGGAGAAACTGGTTTTCTCCACTAGGCGTGATGATATGCGGCATACACCAGACGCCGAGCCAGAACATGGTTGAGCAACTGCAAGAGATATACGAAAGAGTATTCTCGGAAGAGATTCCAGGAAACGAAGGGCCCCCGGTCACACTGGAGTTTGTTGGACAACGCGCAACCCAAATTTCTGAAGGCCAGGCCGGTGCCGTTTGCTCTCCGAGATTCAGTTGAAAAAGAGTTGGACAAACTGGAGCAGCAAGGTGTCATCGAGCCCACGCAGCATTCCATCAAACTCTCAGCGTACGACTACGCTCTGGTCTACCGCAATGGGAGTAAACATCAAAACGCCGATGCGCTAAGCCGTCTGCCACTAGACGCAACTGTTGACGAACCATTTCCACCAGGAGACGTTCTGATGTTCGAAGCACTGCCAGAACCTCCGCTTACAGCAGGCACAGTTGCAGCATCTACGCAGAAGTGCGCAGCCCTCCGGCTAGTTTACACAGCTGTTCAACAAGGCAACGTGCATAAACTCAAAGGGGACAACTTCGACGCTTACCGCAGGCGAGCTACAGAGTTGAGCACCCATCGCGGCTGCATCATATTTGGGTCCCGAGTTGTGATGCCGAGAGAACTACGCGCACAAGCTATGTCTCTCATCCACGCCGGACATCGGGGCATCGTTGCAATGAAAAAGTGTGCCAGAAGCTACATGTGGTGGCCTGGCATTGACAACGACATCGAAACAGTGGGCGAGAATGCAAGCCTTGCCAGAGCAGCCGGAGCGCCCCGCCGAAAGCTCCTGTCCCAGAATGGGAAAAGCCAGACACACCATGGCACACACTGCACATTGATTGTCGTGTCCGGTCGCTGTGTTGAATGCAGCGAAGACGCACACGGTACTTTTAGACTTCGTTTATTTAAAGCTGAAGAGGGTGCGACCAGCGTCGACCGAGGCAGCAGCCGAACTGGCCGCCCGAAGAAAGGGGGGAGCGGAGAAGCGTCCACGGGAGGGAGTGGCTTCCCAGAACAGGAGGAGGGTGCGGGGGCGCACCGTGGGGGGGCATCCGGCGACAGCGTGCGACGAGGGGCAAGCGGTCGTTAGGAGGAGGATTGAGTGGTCGTTAGGAGGAGGATGCGAGTGGTCGTTAGGAGGAGGACGCGGGGGCGCACACACACAAAAGCAATAAGGGGACACAACACTTCCTTCCCCCTTAGAAAGTTGCCTGGTATCGTGCAGGGGGTCGGCGCTCACGCGTGGAGGCGCGCTGGCTTTGTGCGCTCGGGGGAGAAACACTTGTAGGCTGGCTGTTGTTCGCTGTGTCTCCTGGGTCTGTCCTGGGCGAAGTCTCTTCTTCCGGGAAGAGGTGCCAGGCTATGTGGGAAAATGGTGCACGTGTTCTCTCCGCTGGCGGACAGCTCTCAGACGGCGTCGTAAATCTACGCAGCTGGTTGAGATGTCGGCGTGCTACTGTGCCATGTATGTTGACGAGCCAAGAGCGCAGGCCTATGCGTCTGACAATTGTAGCTTCCTCCCAGCGTGGCTTTTTCAGAAACTGTCGGGCGAGGACGCGCTGCCCCTCATTAAGCGTGCCGCAGCGCGGAATTGCTTTTTCTTCCCGGAACGTCTCTGCCTTTGGCTCGGGGAGGATGGCTGTGAGCTGGGTTCGCATTTCACGCTCGAACATCATTTTCGAGGGGGTCTCGCCTGTTGTGCTCTGAACCGTCGTGTGCTGCTTGAAGAGAAAGCGCGCAAGGCGGCGCTGCAGCGAGCCTGTCTGATCTCTTTCAAGGGCGCGTTTTAGCTCGGCTACGTAGCGCTCGGCTTGTCCGTTTGTCGCTGGGTGGTAGGGGGCCGATGTAACTGATGAGATCCCGTTGTCGCGATAAAACTTGAGGATCTCCGCAGACACAAACGGTGTTCCGTTGTCCGACACTACCTTGCGCGGCAGGCCGAACGTTGCAAATAGTGATCGGAGGTTGTCAATGACTGCTGCCGAAGTCGTCTGTCCCATTTGCCTTATCTCAAGCCACTTTGTGTAGGCATCTACGACCACAAGGAAAGTGCAGCCCTCAATTGGTCCTGCAAAATCAATGTGCAGTGTGTGCCATGGTGTGTCTGGCTTTTCCCATTCTGGGACAGGAGCTTTCGGCGGGGCGCTCCGGCTGCTCTGGCAAGGCTTGCATTCTCGCACCACTGTTTCGATGTCGTTGTCAATGCCAGGCCACCACATGTAGCTTCTGGCACACTTTTTCATTGCAACGATGCCCCGATGTCCGGCGTGGATGAGAGACATAGCTTGTGCGCGTAGTTCTCTCGGCATCACAACTCGGGACCCAAATATGATGCAGCCGCGATGGGTGCTCAACTCTGTAGCTCGCCTGCGGTAAGCGTCGAAGTTGTCCCCTTTGATTTTATGCACGTTGCCTTGTTGAACAGCTGTGTAAACTAGCCGGAGAGCTGCGCACTTCTGCGTAGATGCTGCAACTGTGCCTGCTGTAAGCGGAGGTTCTGGCAGTGCTTCGAACATCAGAACGTCTCCTGGTGGAAATGGTTCGTCAACAGTTGCGTCTAGTGGCAGACGGCTTAGCGCATCGGCGTTTTGATGTTTGCCGCATATCATTACGCCTAGTGGAGAAAACCAGTTTCTCCCTAGAAGGCTTGATCCTGTGCCCTTCACAACAAGCAGAGGTCGCGTATGGGTCTGGCCGTTGTAGTTAACCTGCACGTTGGCAGAGCCCAATAGTGGCAGATTCTGTCCTGACCACGTTCGCAGGTGCGTGTCGTCTTGTTGCAGGGCGGGTGCGTCAGATGGCCATGAAGTTCGGAACGTGTCCTCACTGATCAGAGTACAGGCTGCGCCGGTGTCCACCTCGAACTTAATCAGCTGGTGATGTACGCTTACTTCTGTAAAAATCTTCGGTCGCGTGCCGAGATTCATGGTGTTCAGGTCGTACAACACAGATGGTGTTGCTGATGTTGTTCCATGGAGATCAGATAGCGGCGTATACTCTGAGGCGTTGACGCTGTGATTAGGCTGGGAAGGTGACTTTATCTTGGCAAGTCTCCGTTTCGTAATGCATGCTCTTTCGATATGCCCTCGCTTGTGGCAAAAATTACACGTGGCTGACTGGAATCGACATCCCTGGGGGTTGTGTTGGTCGTCACACCGCCAGCAGCGTTGTGCCTTTTTGACCGATTTTACAACAACAGAAGGCTTGCGCACCTGGTTGCTTGTCTGGTGTACCGGCTCGGTGTTCCGGCGAATCCCTCTCTGCTGGTGACCGGCGCTCTCCGCTCGAACGGCGATGTCGTAAGCTTTGCTGAATGTGAGGTCCTTCTCAGCGAACAGGCGCTGCTGCAGTGACTCGTCACTCAGTCCGCACACAAATCTGTCGCGTAACATCACGTCCAAGGGAAGCATGGTGGTGTTAGCAGAAGAAGCTGCGTCTCCCTCCTGCCCGGTAGCTGTTGTCGACAGCGTTCCAAAATTGCAGTCGGCAGCGAGCTTCTTGAGCGCGGCTACGTAGGCGCTCACAGTTTCTCCTCCCAGTTGATCTCGTCGTTGGAAGCGAGCCCGGCTGTAGACCTCGGATGGCCTTGGGTCGTAGTGCTTTTGCAGCGCTTTTACGATGTCGTCGTAAGACACTGCCGCTGGTGTGCTTGGCTGAATAAGTGCGCAGACAGTATCGTAGGTCTGCTCCCCGCACAGCGTCAGCAGGTTGGCCCTCTTCAAGGCTGGGTCTGTGATGTTGTTAGCTTCAAAGTAGAACTGTCAATAGCGTTGCGTAGCGCGGGTCGAATCCACTTTCTCGTCGCCACTGTCGTGTCCGGTCGCTGTGTTGAATGCAGCGAAGACGCACACGGTACTTTTAGACTTCGTTTATTTAAAGCTGAAGAGGGTGCGACCAGCGTCGACCGAGGTAGGAGCCGAACTGGCCGCCCGAAGAAAGGGGGGAGCGGAGAAGCGTCCACGGGAGGGAGTGGCTTCCCAGAACAGGAGGAGGGTGCGGGGGCGCACCGTGGGGGGGCATCCGGCGACAGCGTGCGACGAGGGGCAAGCGGTCGTTAGGAGGAGGATTGAGTGGTCGTTAGGAGGAGGATGCGAGTGGTCGTTAGGAGGAGGACGCGGGGGCGCACACACACAAAAGCAATAAGGGGACACAACATTGATTTTGCAGGACCAATTGAGGGCTGCACTTTCCTTGTGGTCGTAGATGCCTACACAAAGTGGCTTGAGATAAGGCAAATGGGACAGACGACTTCGGCAGCAGTCATTGACAACCTCCGATCACTATTTGCAACGTTCGGCCTGCCGCGCAAGGTAGTGTCGGACAACGGAACACCGTTTGTGTCTGCGGAGATCCTCAAGTTTTATCGCGACAACGGGATCTCATCAGTTACATCGGCCCCCTACCACCCAGCGACAAACGGACAAGCCGAGCGCTACGTAGCCGAGCTAAAACGCGCCCTTGAAAGAGATCAGACAGGCTCGCTGCAGCGCCGCCTTGCGCGCTTTCTCTTCAAGCAGCACACGACGGTTCAGAGCACAACAGGCGAGACCCCCTCGAAAATGATGTTCGAGCGTGAAATGCGAACCCAGCTCACAGCCATCCTCCCCGAGCCAAAGGCAGAGACGTTCCGGGAAGAAAAAGCAATTCCGTGCTGCGGCACGCTTAATGAGGGGCAGCGCGTCCTCGCCCGACAGTTTCTGAAAAAGCCACGCTGGGAGGAAGCTACAATTGTCAGACGCATAGGCCTGCGCTCTTGGCTCGTCAACATACATGGCACAGTAGCACGCCGACATCTCAACCAGCTGCGTAGATTTACGACGCCGTCTGAGAGCTGTCCGCCAGCGGAGAGAGCACGTGCACCATCTTCCCACATAGCCTGGCACCCCTTCCCGGAAGAAGAGACTTCGCCCAGGACAGACCTGGGAGACGCAGCGAACAACAGCCAGCCTACAAGTGTTTCTCCCCCGAGCGCACAAAGCCAGCGCGCCTCCACGCGTGAGCGCTGACCCCCTGCACGATACCAGGCAACTTTCTAAGGGGGAAGGAAGTGTTGTGTCCCCTTATTGCTTTTGTGTGTGTGCGCCCCCGCGTCCTCCTCCTAACGACCACTCGCATCCTCCTCCTAACGACCGCTTCCCCTCGTCGCACGCTGTCGCCAGATGCCCCCCCACGGTGCGCCCCCGCACCCTCCTCCTGTTCTGGGAAGCCACTCCCTCCCGTGGACGCTTCTCCGCTCCCTCCTTTCTTCGGGCGGCCAGTTCGGCTCCTGCCTCGGTCGACGCTGGTCGCACCCTCATCGGCTTTAAATAAACGAAGTCTTAAAGTACCGTGTGCGTCTTTCGCTGCATTCAACACAGCGACCGGACACGACACGGAGTTTCGGAGTTTTGGAGTTTCAGAGTTTTGGAGGTTCAGGGTTGTGGAGTTTCGGAATTTTTGAGTATTGGAGTTCCGGAGTTTCGGAGTTTTGGAGAATTGCAGTTTTGGAATTTTTGTAGTTTCGAATTTTCAGAGTTTCGGATTTTTGGAGTTTTGGAGTTTCGGAGTTTTGGAGTTTCAGACTTTTCGAGGTTCAGGGTTGTGGAATTTCGGAATTTTTGAGTTTTGGAGTTTCGGAGTTCCGGAGTTTCGGAGTTTTGGAGTTTTGCAGTTTCGGAGTTTTGGAGTTTTGGAGTTTCGGAGTTTTGGAGTTTTGGTGTTTTGGAGTTTCGAATTTTCAGAGTTTCGGATTTTTGGAGTTTTGGAGTTCCGGAGATTTGGAGTTTCAGAGTTTTGGAGGTTCAAGGTTGTGGAGTTTCGGAATTTTTGAGTTTTGGAGTTTCGGAGTTTTGGAGTTTTGGAGTTTCGGAGTTTCGGAGTTTCAGAGTTTTCGAGGTTCAGGGTTGTGGAGTTTCGGAATTTTTGAGTTTTGGAGTTTCGGAGTTTCGGAGTTTTGGAGTTTTGGAGTTTCAGAGTTTTGGAGGTTCAGGGTTGTGGAGTTTCGGAATTTTTGTGTTTTGGAGTTTCGGAGTTTCGGAGCTTTGGAGTATTGCAGTTTTGGAATTTTGGAGTTTTGGAGTTTCGAATTTTCAGAGTTTCGGATTTTTGGAGTTTTGGAGTTTCAGAGAATTGGAGTTTTAACGTTTTCGAGATTCGGAATCTTGGAGTTTCGGAATTTTGTAGTTTTGTAGTTTTGGAGTGTCGGAGTTTTGGAGTTTTGGAGCTTTGGAGCTTTGGAGTTTGGGAGTTTTTGAGTTTTTGAGTTTTGGATTTTTGCACTTTTGGAAATTTGGAGTTTTGGAGTTTTGGAGTTTCGGAGTTTCGGAGTTTTGGAGTTTCAGAGTTTTGGAGGTTCAGGGTTGTGGAGTTTCGGAATTTTTGAGTTTTGGAGTTTCGGAGTTTCGGAGTTTTGGAGCATTGCAGTTTTGGAGTTCTGCAGTTTTGGAGTTTGGAATTTTCAGTTTCGGATTTTTGGAGTTTTGGAGTTTCGGAGATTTGGAGTTTTGGCCTTTTGGAGATTCGGGGTCTTGGAGTTTCGGAATTTTGTAGTTTTGCAGTTTTGGAATGTCGGAGGTTTGGAGTGTTGGAGTTTTGCAGTTTTGGAGTTCTGGAGCTTTGGAGTTTTGGAGTTTTTGAGTTTTGGAGTTTTGGATTTTTGCACTTTTGGAGTTTTGGAGTTTCAGAGTTTTGGAGGTTCAGGGTTGTGGAGTTTCGGAATTTTTGAGTTTTGGAGTTTCGGAGTTTTGGAGAATTGCAGTTTTGGAGTTTTGGGGTTTTGGAGTTTCGAATTTTCAGAGTTTCGGATTTTTGGAGTTTTGGAGTTTCGGAGTTTCGGAGTTTTGAAGTTTCAGAGTTTTCGAGGTTCAGGGTTGTGGAGTTTCGGAATTTTTGAGTTTTGGAGATTCGGAGTTTCGGAGTTTTGGAGTTTTGGAGTTTCGAATTTTCAGTTCCGGATTTTTGAAGTTTTCGAGTTTCGGAGATTTGGAGTTTTGTAGTTTTGGAGTGTCAGAGTTTTGGAGTGTTGGAGTTATGGAGCTTTGGAGTTTTGGAGTTTTTGAGTTTTGGAGTTTTGGATTTTTGCACTTTTGGAGTTTTGAAGTTTCGGAGTTTCGGAGTTTCGGAGTTTTGGAGTTTCAGAGTTTTGGAGGTTCAGGGTTGTGGAGTTTCGGAATTTTTGAGTTTTGGAGTTTCGGAGTTTCGGAGTTTTGGAGTTTTGGAGTTTCGAATTTTCAGTTTCGGATTTTTGGAGTTTTGGAGTTTCGGAGATTTGGAGTTTTGGCGTTTTGGAGATTCGGAATCTTGGAGTTTCGGAATTTTGTAGTTTTGTAGTTTTGGAGTGTCAGAGTTCTGGAGTGTTGGAGCTTTGAGTTTTGGAGTTTTGGAGTTTTTGAGTTTTGGAGTTTTGGATTTTTGCACTTTTGGAGTTTTGGAGTTTTGGAGTTTCGGAGTTTCGGAGTTTCGGAGTTTTGGAGTTTCAGAGTTTTGGAGGTTCAGGGTTGTGGAGTTTCGGAATTTTTGAGTTTTGGAGTTTCGGAGTTTCGGAGTTTTGGAGTTTTGGAGTTTTGGAGTTTCGAATTTTCAGTTTCGGATTTTTGGAGTTTTGGAGTTTCGGAGATTTGGAGTTTTGGCGTTTTGGAGATTCGGAATCTTGGAGTTTCGGAATTTTGTAGTTTTGTAGTTTTGGAGTGTCAGAGTTCTGGAGTGTTGGAGCTTTGAGTTTTGGTGTTTATGAGTTTCTAAGTTTTGGATTTTTGCACTTTTGGAGTTTTGGAGTTTTGGAGTTCTGGAGTTTCGGAGTTTCGGAGTTTTGGAGTTTCAGAGTTTTGGAGGTTCAGGGTTGTGGAGTTTCGGAATTTTTGAGTATTGGAGTTCCGGAGTTTCGGAGTTTTGGAGAATTGCAGTTTTGGAATTTTTGTAGTTTCGAATTTTCAGAGTTTCGGATTTTTGGAGTTTTGGAGTTTCGGAGTTTCGGTGTTTTGGAGTTTCAGACTTTTCGAGGTTCAGGGTTGTGGAATTTCGGAATTTTTGAGTTTTGGAGTTTCGGAGTTCCGGAGTTCCGGAGTTTTGGAGTTTCAGAGTTTTCGAGGTTCAGGGTTGTGGAGTTTCGGAATTTTTGAGTTTTGGAGTTTCGGAGTTTTGGAGTTTTGGTGTTTTGGAGTTTCGAATTTTCAGAGTTTCGGATTTTTGGAGTTTTGGAGTTCCGGAGATTTGGAGTTTCAGAGTTTTGGAGGTTCAGGGTTGTGGAGTTTCGGAATTTTTGAGTTTTGGAGTTTCGGAGTTTTGGAGTTTTGGAGTTTCGGAGTTTCGGAGTTTTGGAGTTTCAGAGTTTTCGAGGTTCAGGGTTGTGGAGTTTCGGAATTTTTGAGTTTTGGAGTTTTGGAGTTTTGGAGTTTCGAATTTTCAGAGTTTGGGATTTTTGGAGTTTTGGAGTTTCGGAGATTTGGAGTTTTAGCGTTTTCGAGATTCGGAATCTTGGAGTTTCGGAATTTTGTAGTTTTGTAGTTTTGGAGTGTCAGAGTTTTGGAGTGTTGGAGTTTTGGAGCTTTGGAGTTTTGGAGTTTTTGAGTTTTGGATTTTGACACTTTTGGAGTTTTGGAGTTTCGGAGTTTCGGAGTTTCGGAGTTTCGGAGTTTTGGAGTTTCAGAGTTTTGGAGGTTCAGGGTTGTGGAGTTTTGGAATTTTTGAGTATTGGAGTTCCGGAGTTTCGGAGTTTTGGAGAATT
This sequence comes from Amblyomma mixtum, assembly GCF_055824585.1. Taxonomy (NCBI): domain Eukaryota; kingdom Metazoa; phylum Arthropoda; class Arachnida; order Ixodida; family Ixodidae; genus Amblyomma; species Amblyomma mixtum. Next base: position 111,595,191 of record NC_143012.1, on the reverse strand, counting down.
GCAGTTTTGGAATTTTTGTAGTTTCGAATTTTCAGAGTTTCGGATTTTTGGAGTTTTGGAGTTTCGGAGTTTTGGAGTTTTGCAGTTTCGGAGTTTTGGAGTTTTGGAGTTTCGGAGTTTTGGAGTTTCAGAGTTTTCGAGGTTCAGGGTTGTGGAGTTTCGGAATTTTTGAGTTTTGGAGTTTCGGAGTTTTGGAGTTTTGGTGTTTTGGAGTTTCGAATTTTCAGAGTTTCGGATTTTTGGAGTTTTGGAGTTCCGGAGATTTGGAGTTTCAGAGTTTAGGAGGTTCAGGGTTGTGGAGTTTCGGAATTTTTGAGTTTTGGAGTTTCGGAGTTTTGGAGTTTTGGAGTTTTGGAGTTTCGGAGTTTCGGAGTTTCAGAGTTTTCGAGGTTCAGGGTTGTGGAGTTTCGGAATTTTTGAGTTTTGGAGTTTCGGAGTTTCGGAGTTTTGGAGTTTTGGAGTTTCAGAGTTTTGGAGGTTCAGGGTTGTGGAGTTTCGGAATTTTTCAGTTTTGGAGTTTCGGAGTTTTGGAGTTTTGGAGTTTTGGAGTTTCGGAGTTTTGGAGTTTCAGAGTTTTGGAGGTTCAGGGTTGTGGAGTTTCGGAATTTTTGAGTATTGGAGTTCCGGAGTTTCGGAGTTTTGGAGAATTGCAGTTTTGGAATTTTTGTAGTTTCGAATTTTCAGAGTTTCGGATTTTTGGAGTTTTGGAGTTTCGGAGTTTTGGAGTTTTGCAGTTTCGGAGTTTTGGAGTTTTGGAGTTTCGGAGTTTTGGAGTTTCAGAGTTTTCGAGGTTCAGGGTTGTGGAGTTTCGGAATTTTTGAGTTTTGGAGTTTCGGAGTTTTGGAGTTTTGGAGTTTCGGAGTTTCGGAGTTTCAGAGTTTTCGAGGTTCAGGGTTGTGGAGTTTCGGAATTTTTGAGCTTTGGAGTTTCGGAGTTTCGGAGTTTTGGAGTTTTGGAGTTTCAGAGTTTTGGAGGTTCAGGGTTGTGGAGTTTCGGAATTTTTGAGTTTTGGAGTTTCGGAGTTTCGGAGCTTTGGAGTATTGCAGTTTTGGAATTTTGGAGTTTTGGAGTTTCGAATTTTCAGAGTTTCGGATTTTTGGAGTTTTGGAGTTTCAGAGAATTGGAGTTTTAACGTTTTCGAAATTCGGAATCTTGGAGTTTCGGAATTTTGTAGTTTTGTAGTTTTGGAGTGTCGGAGTTTTGGAGTGTTGGAGTTTTGGAGCTTTGGAGCTTTGGAGTTTGGGAGTTTTTGAGTTTTTGAGTTTTGGATTTTTGCACTTTTTGAAATTTGGAGTTTTGGAGTTTTGGAGTTTCGGAGTTTCGGAGTTTTGGAGTTTCAGAGTTTTGGAGGTTCAGGGTTGTGGAGTTTCGGAATTTTTGAGTTTTGGAGTTTCAGAGTTTCAGAGTTTTGGAGGTTCAGGGTTGTGGAATTTCGGAATTTTTGAGTTTTGGAGTTTCGAAGTTTTGGAGTATTGCAGTTTTGGAATTTTGGAGTTTTGGAGTTTCGAATTTTCAGAGTTTCGGATTTTTGGAGTTTTGGAGTTTCGGAGATTTGGAGTTTTGGCGTTTTGGAGATTCGGAATCTTGGAGTTTCGGAATTTTGCAGTTTTGTAGTTTTGGAGTGTCAGAGTTTTGGAGTGTTGGAGTTTTGGAGCTTTGCAGTTTTTGAGTTTTTGAGTTTTTGAGTTTTGGATTTTTGCACTTTTGGAGTTTTGGAGTTTTGGAGTTTCGGAGTTTCGGAGTTTTGGAGTTTCAGAGTTTTGGAGGTTCAGGGTTGTGGAGTTTCGGAATTTTTGAGTTTTTGAGTTTCGGAGTTTCGGAGTTTTGGAGTTTTGGAGTTTTGGAGTTTCGGAGATTTGGAGTTTTGGAGTTTTGAAGATTCGGAATCTTGGAGTTTCGGAATTTTGTAGTTTTGTAGTTTTCGAGTGTCGGAGTTTTGGAGTGTTGGAGTTTTGGAGCTTTGGAGTTTTGGAGTTTTTGAGTTTTGTTGTTTTGGATTTTTGGACTTTTGGAGTTTTGGAGTTTCAGAGTTTTGGAGGTTCAGGGTTGTGGAGTTTCGGAATTTTTGAGTTTTGGAGTTTCGGAGTTTTGGAGAATTGCAGTTTTGGAGTTTTGGGGTTTTGGAGTTTCGAATTTTCAGAGTTTCGGATTTTTGGAGTTTTGGAGTTTCGGAGTTTCGGAATTTTGGAGTTTCAGAGTTTTCGAGGCTCAGGGTTGTGGAGTTTCGGAATTTTTGAGTTTTGGAGTTTCGGAGTTTTGGAGTTTTGGAGTTTCGAATTTTCAGTTCCGGATTTTTGAAGTTTTGGAGTTTCGGAGATTTGGAGTTTTGGCGTTTTGGAGATTCGGAATCTTGGAGTTTCGGAATTTTGTAGTTTTGTAGTTTTGGAGTGTCAGAGTTTTGGAGTGTTGGAGTTATGGAGCTTTAGAGTTTTGGAGTTTTTGAGTTTTGGAGTTTTGGATTTTGCACTTTTGGAGTTTTGGAGTTTTGGAGTTTTGGAGTTTCGGAGTTTCGGAGTTTCGGAGTTTTGGAGTTTCAGAGTTTTGGAGGTTCAGGGTTGTGGAGTTTCGGAATTTTTGAGTTTTGGAGTTTCGGAGTTTCGGAGTTTTGGAGTATTGCAGTTTTGGAATTTTGGAGTTTTGGAGTTTCGAATTTTCAGAGTTTCGGATTTTTGGAGTTTTGGAGTTTCGGAGATTTGGAATTTTGGCGTTTTTGAGATAAGGAATCTTGGAGTTTCGGAATTTTGTAGTTTTGTGGTTTTGGAGTGTCACAGTTTTGGAGTGTTGGAGTTTTGGAGCTTTGGAGTTTTGGAGTTTTTGAGTTTTGGATTTTTGCACTTTTGGAGTTTTGGAGTTTTGGAGTTTCGGAGTTTCGGAGTTTTGGAGTTTCAGAGTTTTGGAGGTTCAGTGTTGTGGAGTTTCGGCATTTTTGAGTATTTGAGTTTCGGAGTTTCGGAGTTTTGGAGAATTGCAGTTTTGGAGTTTTGGAGTTTCGAATTTTCAGAGTTTCGGATTTTTGGAGTTTTGGAGTTTTGGAGTTTCGGAGTTTCGGAGTTTTGGAGTATTGCAGTTTTGGAGTTTTGGAGTTTTGGAGTTGCGAATTTTCAGAGTTTAGGATTTTTGGAGTTTTGGAGTTTTGGAGAATTGGAGTTTTGGCGTTCTCGAGATTCGGAATCTTGGAGTTTCGGAATTTTGTAGTTTTGGAGTTTTGGAGTTTAGGAGTTTCGGAGTTTCGGAGTTTCGGAGTTTTGGAGTTTCAGAGTTTTCGAGGTTCAGGGTTGTGGAGTTTCGGAATTTTTGAGTTTTGGAGTTTCGGAGTTTCGGAGTTTTGGAGTTTTGGAGTTTCGAATTTTCAGTTCCGGATTTTTGAAGTTTTGGAGTTTCGGAGATTTGGAGTTTTGGCGTTTTGGAGATTCGGAATCTTGGAGTTTCGGAATTTTGTAGTTTTGTAGTTTTGGAGTGTCAGAGTTTTGGATTGTTGGAGTTTTGGAGCTTTGGAGTTTTGGAGTTTTTGAGTTTTGGAGTTTTGGATTTTTGCACTTTTGGAGTTTTGGAGTTTTGGAGTTTCGGAGTTTCGGAGTTTTGGAGTTTTGGAGTTTCAGAGTTTTGGAGGTTCAGGGTTGTGGAGTTTCGGAATTTTTGAGTTTTGGAGTTTCGGAATTTCGGAGTTTTGGAGTATTGCAGTTTTGGAATTTTGGAGTTTTGGAGTTTCGAATTTTCAGAGTTTCGGATTTTTGGAGTTTTGGAGTTTCGGAGATTTGGAGTTTTGGCGTTTTTGAGATTCGGAATCTTGGAGTTTCGGAATTTTGTAGTTTTGTAGTTTTGGAGTGTCACAGTTTTGGAGTGTTTTTAGTTTTGGAGCTTTGGAGTTTTGGAGTTTTTGAGTTTTTGAGTTTTGGATTTTTGCACTTTTGGAGTTTTGGAGTTTTGGAGTTTCGGAGTTTTGGAGTTTCAGAGTTTTGGAGGTTCAGTGTTGTGGAGTGTCGGCATTTTTGAGTATTGGAGTTTCGGAGTTTCGGAGTTTTGGAGAATTGCAGTTTTGGAGTTTTGGAGTTTCGAATTTTCAGTTTCGGATTTTTGGAGTTTTATAGTTTTGGAGTTTCGGAGTTTCGGAGTTTTGGAGTATTGCAGTTTTGGAGTTTTGGAGTTTTGGAGTTGCGAATTTTCAGAGTTTAGGATTTTTGGAGTTTTGGAGTTTAGGAGTTTCGGCGTTTCGGAGTTTCGGAGTTTCAGAGTTTTGGAGATTCAGGGTTGTGGAGTGTCGGAATTTTTGAGTTTTGGAGTTTCGGAGTTTCGGAGTTTTGGAGTTTTGGAGTTTTGGAGTTTTGGAGTGTCGGAGTTTCGGAGTGTCGGAGTTTTGGAGTGTTGGAGTTTTGGAGCTTTGGAGCTTTGGAGTTTGGGAGTTTTTGAGTTTTTGAGTTTTGGATTTTAGCACTTTTTGAAATTTGGAGTTTTGGAGTTTTGGAGTTTCGGAGTTTTGGAGTTTCAGAGTTTTGGAGGTTCAGGGTTGTGGAGTTTCGGAATTTTTGAGTTTTGGAGTTTCGGAGTTTCGGAGTTTTGGAGCATTGCAGTTTTGGAGTTCTGGAGTTTTGGAGTTTGGAATTTTCAGAGTTTCGGATTTTTGGAGTTTTGGAGTTTCGGAATTTGGAGTTTTGGCCTTTTGGAGATTCGGGGTCTTGGAGTTTCGGAATTTTGTAGTTTTGCAGTTTTGGAGTGTCGGAGGTTTGGAGTGTTGGAGTTTTGGAGTTTTGGAGTTCTGGAGTTTTGGAGTTTCGGAGTTTCGGAGTTTCAGAGTTTTGGAGGTTCAGGGTTGTGGAATTTCGGAATTTTTGAGTTTTGGAGTTTCGGAGTTTTCGAGTATTGCAGTTTTGGAATTTTGGAGTTTTGGAGTTTCGAATTTTCAGAGTTTCGGATTTTTGGAGTTTTGGAGTTTCGGACATTTGGAGCTTTGGCGTTTTGGAGATTCGGAATCTTGGAGTTTCGGAATTTTGTAGTTTTGTAGTTTTGGAGTGTCAGAGTTTTGGAGTGTTGGAGTTTTGGAGCTTTGGAGTTTTTGAGTTTTTGAGTTTTTGATTTTTGCACTTTTGGAGTTTTGGAGTTTTGGAGTTTCGGAGTTTCGGAGTTTTGGAGTTTTGGAGTTTTGGAGTTTTGGAGTGTCGGAGTTTCGGAGTGTCGGAGTTTTGGAGTGTTGGAGTTTTGGAGCTTTGGAGCTTTGGAGTTTGGGAGTTTTTGAGTTTTTGAGTTTTGGATTTTTGCACTTTTTGAAATTTGGAGTTTTGGAGTTTTGGAGTTTCGGAGTTTTGGAGTTTCAGAGTTTTGGAGGTTCAGGGTTGTGGAGTTTCGGAATTTTTGAGTTTTGGAGTTTCGGAGTTTCGGAGTTTTTGAGCATTGCAGTTTTGGAGTTCTGGAGTTTTGGAGTTTGGAATTTTCAGAGTTTCGGATTTTTGGAGTTTTGGAGTTTCGGAATTTGGAGTTTTGGCCTTTTGGAGATTCGGGGTCTTGGAGTTTCGGAATTTTGTAGTTTTGCAGTTTTGGAGTGTCGGAGGTTTGGAGTGTTGGAGTTTTGGAGTTTTGGAGTTTTGGAGTTTCGGAGTTTCGGAGTTTCGGAGTTTTGGAGTTTCAGAGTTTTGGAGGTTCAGGGTTGTGGAATTTCGGAATTTTTGAGTTTTGGAGATTCGGAGTTTTGGAGTATTGCAGTTTTGGAATTTTGGAGTTTTGGAGTTTCGAATTTTCAGAGTTTCGGATTTTTGGAGTTTTGGAGTTTCGGACATTTGGAGCTTTGGCGTTTTGGAGATTCGGAATCTTGGAGTTTCGGAATTTTGTAGTTTTGTAGTTTTGGAGTGTCAGAGTTTTGGAGTGTTGGAGTTTTGGAGCTTTGGAGTTTTTGAGTTTTTGAGTTTTTGATTTTTGCACTTTTGGAGTTTTGGAGTTTTGGAGTTTCGGAGTTTCGGAGTTTTGGAGTTTCAGAGTTTTGGAGGTTCAGGGTTGTGGAGTTTCGGAATTTTTGAGTATTGCAGTTTCGGAGTTTCGGAGTTTTGGAGAATTGCAGTTTTGGAGTTTTGGAGTTTCGAATTTTCAGAGTTTCGGATTTTTGGAGTTTTCGAGTTTCGGAGTTTTGGAGTTTCAGAGTTTTCGAGGTTCAGGGTTGTGGAGTTTCGGAATTTTTGAGTTTTGGAGTTTCGGAGTTTTGGAGTTTTGGAGTTTCGAATTTTCGGTTCCGGATTTTTGAAGTTTTGGAGTTTCGGAGATTTGGAGTTTTGGCGTTTTGGAGATTCGGAATCTTGGAGTTTCGGAATTTTGTAGTTTTGTAGTTTTGGAGTGTCAGAGTTTTGGAGTGTTGGAGTTATGGAGCTTTAGAGTTTTGGAGTTTTTGAGTTTTGGAGTTTTGGATTTTGCACTTTTGGAGTTTTGGAGTTTTGGAGTTTCGGAGTTTCGGAGTTTTGGAGTTTCAGAGTTTTGGAGGTTCAGGGTTGTGGAGTTTCGGAATTTTGGAGTTTTGGAGTTTCGGAGTTTCGGAGTTTTGGAGTATTGCAGTTTTGGAATTTTGGAGTTTTGGAGTTTCGAATTTTCAGAGTTTCGGATTTTTGGAGTTTTGGAGTTTCGGAGATTTGGAGTTTTGGCGTTTTTGAGATTCGGAATCTTGGAGTTTCGGAATTTTGTAGTTTTGTGGTTTTGGAGTGTCACAGTTTTGGAGTGTTGGAGTTTTGGAGCTTTGGAGTTTTTGAGTTTTTGAGTTTTGGAGTTTTGGAGTTTTGGAGTTGCGAATTTTCAGAGTTTAGGATTTTTGGAGTTTTGGAGTTTTGGAGAATTGGAGTTTTGGCGTTTTCGAGATTCGGAATCTTGGAGTTTCGGAATTTTGTAGTTTTGGAGTTTTGGAGTTTAGGAGTTTCGGAGTTTCGGAGTTTCGGAGTTTTGGAGTTTCAGAGTTTTGGAGATTCAGGGTTGTGGAGTGTCGGAATTTTTGAGTTTTGTAGTTTCGGAGTTTCGGAGTTTTGGAGTTTTGGAGTTTTGGAGTTTTGGAGTGTCGGAGTTTCGGAGTGTCGGAGTTTTGGAGTGTTGGAGTTTTGGAGCTTTGGAGCTTTGGAGTTTGGGAGTTTTTGAGTTTTTGAGTTTTGGATTTTTGCACTTTTTGAAATTTGGAGTTTTGGAGTTTTGGAGTTTCGGAGTTTTGGAGTTTCAGAGTTTTGGAGGTTCAGGGTTGTGGAGTTTCGGAATATTTTGAGTTTTGGAGTTTCGGAGTTTCGGAGTTTTGGAGCATTGCAGTTTTGGAGTTCTGGAGTTTTGGAGTTTGGAATTTTCAGAGTTTCGGATTTTTGGAGTTTTGGAGTTTCGGAATTTGGAGTTTTGGCCTTTTGGAGATTCGGGGTCTTGGAGTTTCGGAATTTTGTAGTTTTGCAGTTTTGGAGTGTCGGAGGTTTGGAGTGTTGGAGTTTTGGAGTTTTGGAGTTCTGGAGTTTTGGAGTTTCGGAGTTTCGGAGTTTCGGAGTTTTGGAGTTTCAGAGTTTTGGAGGTTCAGGGTTGTGGAATTTCGGAATTTTTGAGTTTTGGAGTTTCGGAGTTTTGGAGTATTGCAGTTTTGGAATTTTGGAGTTTTGGAGTTTTGAATTTTCAGAGTTTCGGATTTTTGGAGTTTTGGAGTTTCGGACATTTGGAGCTTTGGCGTTTTGGAGATTCGGAATCTTGGAGTTTCGGAATTTTGTAGTTTTGTAGTTTTGGAGTGTCAGAGTTTTGGAGTGTTGGAGTTTTGGAGCTTTGGAGTTTTTGAGTTTTTGAGTTTTTGATTTTTGCACTTTTGGAGTTTGGGAGTTTTGGAGTTTCGGAGTTTCGGAGTTTTGGAGTTTCAGAGTTTTGGAGGTTCAGGGTTGTGGAGTTTCGGAATTTTTGAGTATTGCAGTTTCGGAGTTTCGGAGTTTTGGAGAATTGCAGTTTCGGAGTTTTGGAGTTTCAGAGTTTTCGAGGTTCAGGGTTGTGGAGTTTCGGAATTTTTGAGTTTTGGAGTTTCGGAGTTTTGGAGTTTTGGAGTTTCGAATTTTCGGTTCCGGATTTTTGAAGTTTTGGAGTTTCGGAGATTTGGAGTTTTGGCGTTTTGGAGATTCGGAATCTTGGAGTTTCGGAATTTTGTAGTTTTGTAGTTTTGGAGTGTCAGAGTTTTGGAGTGTTGGAGTTATGGAGCTTTAGAGTTTTGGAGTTTTTGAGTTTTGGAGTTTTGGATTTTGCACTTTTGGAGTTTTGGAGTTTTGGAGTTTCGGAGTTTCGGAGTTTTGGAGTTTCAGAGTTTTGGAGGTTCAGGGTTGTGGAGTTTCGGAATTTTGGAGTTTTGGAGTTTCGGAGTTTCGGAGTTTTGGAGTATTGCAGTTTTGGAATTTTGGAGTTTTGGAGTTTCGAATTTTCAGAGTTTCGGATTTTTGGAGTTTTGGAGTTTCGGAGATTTGGAGTTTTGGCGTTTTTGAGATTCGGAATCTTGGAGTTTCGGAATTTTGTAGTTTTGTGGTTTTGGAGTGTCACAGTTTTGGAGTGTTGGAGTTTTGGAGCTTTGGAGTTTTTGAGTTTTTGAGTTTTGGAGTTTTGGAGTTGCGAATTTTCAGAGTTTAGGATTTTTGGAGTTTTGGAGTTTTGGAGAATTGGAGTTTTGGCGTTTTCGAGATTCGGAATCTTGGAGTTTCGGAATTTTGTAGTTTTGGAGTTTTGGAGTTTAGGAGTTTCGGAGTTTCGGAGTTTCGGAGTTTCGGAGTTTTGGAGTTTCAGAGTTTTGGAGATTCAGGGTTGTGGAGTGTCGGAATTTTTGAGTTTTGGAGTTTCGGAGTTTCGGAGTTTTGGAGTTTTGGAGTTTTGGAGTGTCGGAGTTTCGGAGTGTCGGAGTTTTGGAGTGTTGGAGTTTTGGAGCTTTGGAGCTTTGGAGTTTGGGAGTTTTTGAGTTTTTGAGTTTTGGATTTTTGCACTTTTTGAAATTTGGAGTTTTGGAGTTTTGGAGTTTCGGAGTTTTGGAGTTTCAGAGTTTTGGAGGTTCAGGGTTGTGGAGTTTCGGAATTTTTGAGTTTTGGAGTTTCGGAGTTTCGGAGTTTTGGAGCATTGCAGTTTTGGAGTTCTGGAGTTTTGGAGTTTGGAATTTTCAGAGTTTCGGATTTTTGGAGTTTTGGAGTTTCGGAATTTGGAGTTTTGGCCTTTTGGAGATTCGGGGTCTTGGAGTTTCGGAATTTTGTAGTTTTGCAGTTTTGGAGTGTCGGAGGTTTGGAGTGTTGGAGTTTTGGAGTTTTGGAGTTCTGGAGTTTTGGAGTTTCGGAGTTTCGGAGTTTCGGAGTTTTGGAGTTTCAGAGTTTTGGAGGTTCAGGGTTGTGGAATTTCGGAATTTTTGAGTTTTGGAGTTTCGGAGTTTTGGAGTATTGCAGTTTTGGAATTTTGGAGTTTTGGAGTTTCGAATTTTCAGAGTTTCGGATTTTTGGAGTTTTGGAGTTTCGGACATTTGGAGCTTTGGCGTTTTGGAGATTCGGAATCTTGGAGTTTCGGAATTTTGTAGTTTTGTAGTTTTGGAGTGTCAGAGTTTTGGAGTGTTGGAGTTATGGAGCTTTAGAGTTTTGGAGTTTTTGAGTTTTGGAGTTTTGGATTTTGCACTTTTGGAGTTTTGGAGTTTTGGAGTTTCGGAGTTTCGGAGTTTTGGAGTTTCAGAGTTTTGGAGGTTCAGGGTTGTGGAGTTTCGGAATTTTGGAGTTTTGGAGTTTCGGAGTTTCGGAGTTTTGGAGTATTGCAGTTTTGGAATTTTGGAGTTTTGGAGTTTCGAATTTTCAGAGTTTCGGATTTTTGGAGTTTTGGAGTTTCGGAGATTTGGAGTTTTGGCGTTTTTGAGATTCGGAATCTTGGAGTTTCGGAATTTTGTAGTTTTGTGGTTTTGGAGTGTCACAGTTTTGGAGTGTTGGAGTTTTGGAGCTTTGGAGTTTTTGAGTTTTTGAGTTTTGGAGTTTTGGAGTTTTGGAGTTGCGAATTTTCAGAGTTTAGGATTTTTGGAGTTTTGGAGTTTTGGAGAATTGGAGTTTTGGCGTTTTCGAGATTCGGAATCTTGGAGTTTCGGAATTTTGTAGTTTTGGAGTTTTGGAGTTTAGGAGTTTCGGAGTTTCGGAGTTTCGGAGTTTTGGAGTTTCAGAGTTTTGGAGATTCAGGGTTGTGGAGTGTCGGAATTTTTGAGTTTTGTAGTTTCGGAGTTTCGGAGTTTTGGAGTTTTGGAGTTTTGGAGTTTTGGAGTGTCGGAGTTTCGGAGTGTCGGAGTTTTGGAGTGTTGGAGTTTTGGAGCTTTGGAGCTTTGGAGTTTGGGAGTTTTTGAGTTTTTGAGTTTTGGATTTTTGCACTTTTTGAAATTTGGAGTTTTGGAGTTTTGGAGTTTCGGAGTTTTGGAGTTTCAGAGTTTTGGAGGTTCAGGGTTGTGGAGTTTCGGAATATTTTGAGTTTTGGAGTTTCGGAGTTTCGGAGTTTTGGAGCATTGCAGTTTTGGAGTTCTGGAGTTTTGGAGTTTGGAATTTTCAGAGTTTCGGATTTTTGGAGTTTTGGAGTTTCGGAATTTGGAGTTTTGGCCTTTTGGAGATTCGGGGTCTTGGAGTTTCGGAATTTTGTAGTTTTGCAGTTTTGGAGTGTCGGAGGTTTGGAGTGTTGGAGTTTTGGAGTTTTGGAGTTCTGGAGTTTTGGAGTTTCGGAGTTTCGGAGTTTTGGAGTTTCAGAGTTTTGGAGGTTCAGGGTTGTGGAATTTCGGAATTTTTGAGTTTTGGAGTTTCGGAGTTTTGGAGTATTGCAGTTTTGGAATTTTGGAGTTTTGGAGTTTTGAATTTTCAGAGTTTCGGATTTTTGGAGTTTTGGAGTTTCGGACATTTGGAGCTTTGGCGTTTTGGAGATTCGGAATCTTGGAGTTTCGGAATTTTGTAGTTTTGTAGTTTTGGAGTGTCAGAGTTTTGGAGTGTTGGAGTTTTGGAGCTTTGGAGTTTTTGAGTTTTTGAGTTTTTGATTTTTGCACTTTTGGAGTTTGGGAGTTTTGGAGTTTCGGAGTTTCGGAGTTTTGGAGTTTCAGAGTTTTGGAGGTTCAGGGTTGTGGAGTTTCGGAATTTTTGAGTATTGCAGTTTCGGAGTTTCGGAGTTTTGGAGAATTGCAGTTTCGGAGTTTTGGAGTTTCAGAGTTTTCGAGGTTCAGGGTTGTGGAGTTTCGGAATTTTTGAGTTTTGGAGTTTCGGAGTTTTGGAGTTTTGGAGTTTCGAATTTTCGGTTCCGGATTTTTGAAGTTTTGGAGTTTCGGAGATTTGGAGTTTTGGCGTTTTGGAGATTCGGAATCTTGGAGTTTCGGAATTTTGTAGTTTTGTAGTTTTGGAGTGTCAGAGTTTTGGAGTGTTGGAGTTATGGAGCTTTAGAGTTTTGGAGTTTTTGAGTTTTGGAGTTTTGGATTTTGCACTTTTGGAGTTTTGGAGTTTTGGAGTTTCGGAGTTTCGGAGTTTTGGAGTTTCAGAGTTTTGGAGGTTCAGGGTTGTGGAGTTTCGGAATTTTGGAGTTTTGGAGTTTCGGAGTTTCGGAGTTTTGGAGTATTGCAGTTTTGGAATTTTGGAGTTTTGGAGTTTCGAATTTTCAGAGTTTCGGATTTTTGGAGTTTTGGAGTTTCGGAGATTTGGAGTTTTGGCGTTTTTGAGATTCGGAATCTTGGAGTTTCGGAATTTTGTAGTTTTGTGGTTTTGGAGTGTCACAGTTTTGGAGTGTTGGAGTTTTGGAGCTTTGGAGTTTTTGAGTTTTTGAGTTTTGGAGTTTTGGAGTTGCGAATTTTCAGAGTTTAGGATTTTTGGAGTTTTGGAGTTTTGGAGAATTGGAGTTTTGGCGTTTTCGAGATTCGGAATCTTGGAGTTTCGGAATTTTGTAGTTTTGGAGTTTTGGAGTTTAGGAGTTTCGGAGTTTCGGAGTTTCGGAGTTTCGGAGTTTTGGAGTTTCAGAGTTTTGGAGATTCAGGGTTGTGGAGTGTCGGAATTTTTGAGTTTTGGAGTTTCGGAGTTTCGGAGTTTTGGAGTTTTGGAGTTTTGGAGTGTCGGAGTTTCGGAGTGTCGGAGTTTTGGAGTGTTGGAGTTTTGGAGCTTTGGAGCTTTGGAGTTTGGGAGTTTTTGAGTTTTTGAGTTTTGGATTTTTGCACTTTTTGAAATTTGGAGTTTTGGAGTTTTGGAGTTTCGGAGTTTTGGAGTTTCAGAGTTTTGGAGGTTCAGGGTTGTGGAGTTTCGGAATTTTTGAGTTTTGGAGTTTCGGAGTTTCGGAGTTTTGGAGCATTGCAGTTTTGGAGTTCTGGAGTTTTGGAGTTTGGAATTTTCAGAGTTTCGGATTTTTGGAGTTTTGGAGTTTCGGAATTTGGAGTTTTGGCCTTTTGGAGATTCGGGGTCTTGGAGTTTCGGAATTTTGTAGTTTTGCAGTTTTGGAGTGTCGGAGGTTTGGAGTGTTGGAGTTTTGGAGTTTTGGAGTTCTGGAGTTTTGGAGTTTCGGAGTTTCGGAGTTTCGGAGTTTTGGAGTTTCAGAGTTTTGGAGGTTCAGGGTTGTGGAATTTCGGAATTTTTGAGTTTTGGAGTTTCGGAGTTTTGGAGTATTGCAGTTTTGGAATTTTGGAGTTTTGGAGTTTCGAATTTTCAGAGTTTCGGATTTTTGGAGTTTTGGAGTTTCGGACATTTGGAGCTTTGGCGTTTTGGAGATTCGGAATCTTGGAGTTTCGGAATTTTGTAGTTTTGTAGTTTTGGAGTGTCAGAGTTTTGGAGTGTTGGAGTTTTGGAGCTTTGGAGTTTTTGAGTTTTTGAGTTTTTGATTTTTGCACTTTTGGAGTTTTGGAGTTTTGGAGTTTCGGAGTTTCGGAGTTTTGGAGTTTCAGAGTTTTGGAGGTTCAGGGTTGTGGAGTTTCGGAATTTTTGAGTATTGCAGTTTCGGAGTTTCGGAGTTTTGGAGAATTGCAGTTTTGGAGTTTTGGAGTTTCGAATTTTCAGAGTTTCGGATTTTTGGAGTTTTCGAGTTTCGGAGTTTTGGAGTTTGAGTTTTCGAGGTTCAGGGTTGTGGAGTTTCGGAATTTTTGAGTTTTGGAGTTTCGGAGTTTTGGAGTTTTGGAGTTTCGAATTTTCGGTTCCGGATTTTTGAAGTTTTGGAGTTTCGGAGATTTGGAGTTTTGGCGTTTTGGAGATTCGGAATCTTGGAGTTTCGGAATTTTGTAGTTTTGTAGTTTTGGAGTGTCAGAGTTTTGGAGTGTTGGAGTTATGGAGCTTTAGAGTTTTGGAGTTTTTGAGTTTTGGAGTTTTGGATTTTGCACTTTTGGAGTTTTGGAGTTTTGGAGTTTCGGAGTTTCGGAGTTTTGGAGTTTCAGAGTTTTGGAGGTTCAGGGTTGTGGAGTTTCGGAATTTTGGAGTTTTGGAGTTTCGGAGTTTCGGAGTTTTGGAGTATTGCAGTTTTGGAATTTTGGAGTTTTGGAGTTTCGAATTTTCAGAGTTTCGGATTTTTGGAGTTTTGGAGTTTCGGAGATTTGGAGTTTTGGCGTTTTTGAGATTCGGAATCTTGGAGTTTCGGAATTTTGTAGTTTTGTGGTTTTGGAGTGTCACAGTTTTGGAGTGTTGGAGTTTTGGAGCTTTGGAGTTTTTGAGTTTTTGAGTTTTGGATTTTTGCACTTTTGGAGTTTTGGAGTTTTGGAGTTTCGGAGTTTCGGAGTTTTGGAGTTTCAGAGTTTTGGAGGTTCAGTGTTGTGGAGTTTCGGCATTTTTGAGTATTGGAGTTTCGGAGTTTTGGAGAATTGCAGTTTTGGAGTTTTGGAGTTTCGAATTTTCAGAGTTTCGGATTTTTGGAGTTTTGGAGTTTTGGAGTTTCGGAGTTTCGGAGAATTGGAGTTTTGGCGTTTTCGAGATTCGGAATCTTGGAGTTTCGGAATTTTGTAGTTTTGGAGTTTTGGAGTTTAGGAGTTTCGGAGTTTCGGAGTTTTGGAGTTTCAGAGTTTTGGAGATTCAGGGTTGTGGAGTGTCGGAATTTTTGAGTTTTGGAGTTTCGGAGTTTCGGAGTTTTGGAGTTTTGCAGTTTTGGAGTTTTGGAGTGTCGGAGTTTCGGAGTGTTGGAGTTTTGGAGTTTTAGAGTTTTGGAGTTTTGAAATTTTTGAGTTTCGGATTTTTGGAGTTTGGAGTTTTTAAGTTTTGGATTTTTGAGTTTTGGATTTTTGGATTTTTGGAGTTTTTGTTTTTTTGAGTTTTGGAGTTTTGGATTTTTGCACTTTTGGAGGTTTGGAGTTTTGGAGTTTTGGATTTTTGGAGCTTTGGAGTTATGGAATTTTGGATATTCAGGGTTTTGTTTCAGAATTTTGTAGTTTTGGAGTTTTGGAGTGTCGGAGTTTCGAATTATTGGAGTTTTCGAGTTTTGGAATTTTTGATTTTTGGAGGTATGGATTTTTGGAGTTTCGGAGTTGTGGAGATTCGGGTTTGTGGAGTTTTGGAGTTTTGGAGTTTTGGATTTTTGCACTTTTGGAGTTTTGGAGTTTCGGAGTTTTGGAGTTTCGGAGTTTTGGAGATTCAGGGTTGTGGAGTTTCGGAATTTTTAAGTTTTGGAGTTTTGGAGTTTCGGAGTTTCGGAGTTTCGGAGTTTTGGAGTTTTGCAGTTTCGGAGTTTCGGATTTTTGGAGTTTTGGAGTTCCGGAGATTTGGAGTTTCAGAGTTTTGGAGGTTCAGGGTTGTGGAGTTTCGGAATTTTTGAGTTTTGGAGTTTCGGAGTTTCGGAGCTTTGGAGTATTGCAGTTTTGGAATTTTGGAGTTTTGGAGTTTCGAATTTTCAGAGTTTCGGATTTTTGGAGTTTTCGAGTTTCAGAGAATTGGAGTTTTAACGTTTTCGAGATTCGAAATCTTGGAGTTTCGGAATTTTGTAGTTTTGTAGTTTTGGAGTGTCGGAGATTTGGAGTGTTGGAGTTTTGGAGCTTTGGAGCTTTGGAGTTTGGGAGTTTTTGAGTTTTTGAGGTTTGGATTTTTGCACTTTTTGAAATTTGGAGTTTTGGAGTTTCGGAGTTTTGGAGTTTCAGAGTTTTGGAGGTTCAGGGTTGTGGAGTTTCGGAATTTTTGAGTTTTGGAGTTTCGGAGTTTCGGAGTTTTGGAGCATTGCAGTTTTGGAGTTCTGGAGTTTTGGAGTTTGGAATTTTCAGAGTTTCGGATTTTTGGAGTTTTGGAGTTTCGGAGATTTGGAGTTTTGGCCTTTTGGAGATTCGGGGTCTTGGAGTTTCGGAATTTTGTAGTTTTGCAGTTTTGGAGTGTCGGAGGTTTGGAGTGTTGGAGTTTTGGAGTTATGGAGTTCTGGAGTTTTGGAGTTTTGGAGTTTCGGAGTTTCGGAGTTTTGGAGTTTCAGAGTTTTGGAGGTTCAGGGTTGTGGAATTTCGGAATTTTTGAGTTTTGGAGTTTCGGAGTTTTGGAGTATTGCAGTTTTGGAATTTTGGAGTTTTGGAGTTTCGAATTTTCAGAGTTTCGGATTTTTAGAGTTTTGGAGTTTCGGAGATTTGGAGTTTTGGCGTTTTGGAGATTCGGAATCTTGGAGTTTCGGAATTTTGTAGTTTTGTAGTTTTGGAGTGTCAGAGTTTTGGAGTGTTGGAGTTTTGGAGCTTTGGAGTTCTTGAGTTTTTGAGTTTTTGATTTTTGCACTTTTGGAGTTTTGGAGTTTTGGAGTTTCGGAGTTTCGGAGTTTTGGAGTTTCAGAGTTTTGGAGGTTCAGGGTTGTGGAGTTTCGGAATTTTTGAGTATTGGAGTTTCGGAGTTTCGGAGTTTTGGAGAATTGCAGTTTTGGAGTTTTGGAGTTTCGAATTTTCAGAGTTTCGGATTTTTGGAGTTTTCGAGTTTCGGAGTTTTGGAGTTTCAGAGTTTTCGAGGTTCAGGGTTGTGGAGTTTCGGAATTTTTGAGTTTTGGAGTTTCGGAGTTTCGGAGTTTTGGAGTTTTGGAGTTTCGGAGATTTGGAGTTTTGGCGTTTTGAAGATTTGGAATCTTGGAGTTTCGGAATTTTGTAGTTTTGTAGTTTTCGAGTGTCGGAGTGTTGGAGTTTTGGAGTTTTGGATTTTTGCACTTTTGGAGTTTTGGAGTTTCAGAGTTTTGGAGGTTCAGGGTTGTGGAGTTTCGGAATTTTTGAGTTTTGGAGTTTCGGAGTTTTGGAGAATTGCAGTTTTGGAGTTTTGGGGTTTGGAGTTTCGAATTTTCAGAGTTTCGGATTTTTGGAGTTTTGGAGTTTCGGAGTTTCGGAGTTTCGGAGTTTTGGAGTTTCAGAGTTTTCGAGGTTCAGGGTTGTGGAGTTTCGGAATTTTTGAGTTTTGGAGTTTCGGAGTTTTGGAGTTTTGGAGTTTCGAATTTTCAGTTCCGGATTTTTTGAAGTTTTGGAGTTTCGGAGATTTGGAGTTTTGGCGTTTTGGAGATTCGGAATCTTGGAGTTTCGGAATTTTGTAGTTTTGTAGTTTTGGAGTGTCAGAGTTTTGGAGTGTTGGAGTTATGGAGCTTTGGAGTTTTGGAGTTTTTGAGTTTTGGAGTTTTGGATTTTTGCACTTTTGGAGTTTTGGAGTTTTGGAGTTTCGGAGTTTCGGAGTTTCGGAGTTTTGGAGTTTCAGAGTTTTGGAGGTTCAGGGTTGTGGAGTTTCGGAATTTTTGAGTTTTGGAGTTTCGGAGTTTTGGAGTATTGCAGTTTTGGAATTTTGGAGTTTTGGAGTTTCGAATTTTCAGTTTCGGATTTTTGGAGTTTTGGAGTTTCGGAGATTTGAAGTTTTGGCGTTTTTGAGATTCGGAATCTTGGAGTTTCGGAATTTTGTAGTTTTGTAGTTTTGGAGTGTCACAGTTTTGGAGTGTTGGAGTTTTGGAGCTTTGGAGTTTTGGAGTTTTTGAGTTTTTGAGTTTTGGATTTTTGCACTTTTGGAGTTTTGGAGTTTCGGAGTTTCGGAGTTTTGGAGTTTCAGAGTTTTGGAGGTTCAGTGTTGTGGAGTTTCGGCATTTTTGAGTATTGGAGTTTCGGAGTTTCGGAGTTTTGGAGAATTGCAGTTTTGGAGTTTTGGAGTTTCGAATTTTCAGTTTCGGATTTTTGGAGTTTTGGAGTTTTGGAGTTTCGGAGTTTCGGAGTTTTGGAGTATTGCAGTTTTGGAGTTTTGGAGTTTTGGAGTTGCGAATTTTCAGAGTTTAGGATTTTTGGAGTTTTGGAGTTTTGGAGAATTGGAGTTTTGGCGTTTTCGAGATTCGGAATCTTGGAGTTTCGGAATTTTGTAGTTTTGGAGTTTTGGAGTTTAGGAGTTTCGGAGTTTCGGAGTTTCGGAGTTTTGGAGTTTCAGAGTTTTCGAGGTTCAGGGTTGTGCAGTTTCGGAATTTTTGAGTTTTGGAGTTTCGGAGTTTCGGAGTTTTGGAGTTTTGGAGTTTCGAATTTTCAGTTCCGGATTTTTGAAGTTTTGGAGTTTCGGAGGTTTGGAGTTTTGGCGTTTTGGAGATTCGGAATCTTGGAGTTTCGGAATTTTGTAGTTTTGTAGTTTTGGAGTGTCAGAGTTTTGGAGTGTTGGAGTTTTGGAGCTTTGGAGTTTTGGAGCTTTGGAGGTATGGAATTTTGGATATTCAGGGTTTTGTTCCAGAATTTTGTAGTTTTGGAGTTTTGGAGTGTCGGAGTTTCGAATTATTGGAGTTTTCGAGTTTTGGAATTTTTGATTTTTGGAGGTATGGATTTTTGGAGTTTTGGAGTTTTGGAGTTTTGGATTTTTGCACTTTTGGAGTTTTGGAGTTTCGGAGTTTTGGAGTTTCGGAGTTTTGGAGATTCAGGGTTGTGGAGTTTCGGAATTTTTGAGTTTTGGAGTTTTGGAGTTTCGGAGTTTTGGAGTTTCGGAGTTTCGGAGTTTCGGAGTTTTGGAGTTTTGCAGTTTCGGAGTTTTGGAGTTTCAGAGTTTTCGAGGTTCAGGGTTGTGGAGTTTCGGAATTTTTGAGATTTGGAGTTTCGGAGTTTTGGAGTTTTGGTGTTTTGGAGTTTCGAATTTTCAGAGTTTCGGATTTTTGGAGTTTTGGAGTTCCGGAGATTTGGAGTTTCAGAGTTTTGGAGGTTCAGGGTTGTGGAGTTTCGGAATTTTTGAGTTTTGGAGTTTCAGAGTTTTGGAGTTTTGGAGTTTCGGAGTTTCGGAGTTTCAGAGTTTTCGAGGTTCAGGGTTGTGGAGTTTCGGAATTTTTGAGTTTTGGAGTTTTGGAGTTTCGGAGTTTTGGAGTTTTGGAGTTTCAGAGTTTTGGAGGTTCAGAGTTTTGGAGTTTCGGAATTTTGTAGTTTTGTAGTTTTGGAGTGTCAGAGTTTTGGAGTGTTGGAGTTTTGGAGCTTTGGAGCTTTGGAGTTTGGGAGTTTTTGAGTTTTTGAGTTTTGGAGTTTTGCACTTTTTGAAATTTGGAGTTTTGGAGTTTTGGAGTTTCGGAGTTTTGGAGTTTCAGAGTTTTGGAGGTTCAGGCTTGTGGAGTTTCGGAATTTTTGAGTTTTTGAGTTTCGGAGTTTCGGAGTTTTGGAGCATTGCAGTTTTGGAGTTCTGGAGTTTTGGAGTTTGGAATTTTCAGAGTTTCGGATTTTTGGTGTTTTGGAGTTTCGGAGATTTGGAGTTTTGGCCTTTTGGAGATTCGGGGTCTTGGAGTTTCGGAATTTTGTAGTTTTGCAGTTTTGGAGTGTCGGAGGCTTGGAGTGTTGGAGTTTTGGAGTTTTGGAGTTCTGGAGTTTTGGAGTTTCGGAGTTTCGGAGTTTTGGAGTTTCAGAGTTTTGGAGGTTCAGGGTTGTGGAATTTCGGAATTTTTGAGTTTTGGAGTTTCGGAGTTTTGGAGTATTGCAGTTTCGGATTTTTGGAGTTTTGGAGTTTCGGAGATTTGGAGTTTTGGCGTTTTTGAGATTCGGAATCTTGGAGTTTCGGAATTTTGTAGTTTTGTAGTTTTGGAGTGTCACAGTTTTGGAGTGTTGGAGTTTTGGAGCTTTGGAGTTTTGGAGTTTTTGAGTTTTTGAGTTTTGGATTTTTGCACTTTTGGAGTTTTGGAGTTTCGGAGTTTCGGAGTTTTGGAGTTTCAGAGTTTTGGAGGTTCAGTGTTGTGGAGTTTCGGCATTTTTGAGTATTGGAGTTTCGGAGTTTTGGAGAATTGCAGTTTTGGAGTTTTGGAGTTTCGAATTTTCAGTTTCGGATTTTTGGAGTTTTGGAGTTTCGGAGATTTGAAGTTTTGGCGTTTTTGAGATTCGGAATCTTGGAGTTTCGGAATTTTGTAGTTTTGTAGTTTTGGAGTGTCACAGTTTTGGAGTGTTGGAGTTTTGGAGCTTTGGAGTTTTGGAGTTTTTGAGTTTTTGAGTTTTGGATTTTTGCACTTTTGGAGTTTTGGAGTTTCGGAGTTTCGGAGTTTTGGAGTTTCAGAGTTTTGGAGGTTCAGTGTTGTGGAGTTTCGGCATTTTTGAGTATTGGAGTTTCGGAGTTTCGGAGTTTTGGAGAATTGCAGTTTTGGAGTTTTGGAGTTTCGAATTTTCAGTTTCGGATTTTTGGAGTTTTGGAGTTTTGGAGTTTCGGAGTTTCGGAGTTTTGGAGTATTGCAGTTTTGGAGTTTTGGAGTTTTGGAGTTGCGAATTTTCAGAGTTTAGGATTTTTGGAGTTTTGGAGTTTTGGAGAATTGGAGTTTTGGCGTTTTCGAGATTCGGAATCTTGGAGTTTCGGAATTTTGTAGTTTTGGAGTTTTGGAGTTTAGGAGTTTCGGAGTTTCGGAGTTTCGGAGTTTTGGAGTTTCAGAGTTTTCGAGGTTCAGGGTTGTGCAGTTTCGGAATTTTTGAGTTTTGGAGTTTCGGAGTTTCGGAGTTTTGGAGTTTTGGAGTTTCGAATTTTCAGTTCCGGATTTTTGAAGTTTTGGAGTTTCGGAGGTTTGGAGTTTTGGCGTTTTGGAGATTCGGAATCTTGGAGTTTCGGAATTTTGTAGTTTTGTAGTTTTGGAGTGTCAGAGTTTTGGAGTGTTGGAGTTTTGGAGCTTTGGAGTTTTGGAGCTTTGGAGGTATGGAATTTTGGATATTCAGGGTTTTGTTCCAGAATTTTGTAGTTTTGGAGTTTTGGAGTGTCGGAGTTTCGAATTATTGGAGTTTTCGAGTTTTGGAATTTTTGATTTTTGGAGGTATGGATTTTTGGAGTTTTGGAGTTTTGGAGTTTTGGATTTTTGCACTTTTGGAGTTTTGGAGTTTCGGAGTTTTGGAGTTTCGGAGTTTTGGAGATTCAGGGTTGTGGAGTTTCGGAATTTTTGAGTTTTGGAGTTTTGGAGTTTCGGAGTTTTGGAGTTTCGGAGTTTCGGAGTTTCGGAGTTTTGGAGTTTTGCAGTTTCGGAGTTTTGGAGTTTCAGAGTTTTCGAGGTTCAGGGTTGTGGAGTTTCGGAATTTTTGAGATTTGGAGTTTCGGAGTTTTGGAGTTTTGGTGTTTTGGAGTTTCGAATTTTCAGAGTTTCGGATTTTTGGAGTTTTGGAGTTCCGGAGATTTGGAGTTTCAGAGTTTTGGAGGTTCAGGGTTGTGGAGTTTCGGAATTTTTGAGTTTTGGAGTTTCAGAGTTTTGGAGTTTTGGAGTTTCGGAGTTTCGGAGTTTCAGAGTTTTCGAGGTTCAGGGTTGTGGAGTTTCGGAATTTTTGAGTTTTGGAGTTTTGGAGTTTCGGAGTTTTGGAGTTTTGGAGTTTCAGAGTTTTGGAGGTTCAGAGTTTTGGAGTTTCGGAATTTTGTAGTTTTGTAGTTTTGGAGTGTCAGAGTTTTGGAGTGTTGGAGTTTTGGAGCTTTGGAGCTTTGGAGTTTGGGAGTTTTTGAGTTTTTGAGTTTTGGAGTTTTGCACTTTTTGAAATTTGGAGTTTTGGAGTTTTGGAGTTTCGGAGTTTTGGAGTTTCAGAGTTTTGGAGGTTCAGGCTTGTGGAGTTTCGGAATTTTTGAGTTTTTGAGTTTCGGAGTTTCGGAGTTTTGGAGCATTGCAGTTTTGGAGTTCTGGAGTTTTGGAGTTTGGAATTTTCAGAGTTTCGGATTTTTGGTGTTTTGGAGTTTCGGAGATTTGGAGTTTTGGCCTTTTGGAGATTCGGGGTCTTGGAGTTTCGGAATTTTGTAGTTTTGCAGTTTTGGAGTGTCGGAGGCTTGGAGTGTTGGAGTTTTGGAGTTTTGGAGTTCTGGAGTTTTGGAGTTTCGGAGTTTCGGAGTTTTGGAGTTTCAGAGTTTTGGAGGTTCAGGGTTGTGGAATTTCGGAATTTTTGAGTTTTGGAGTTTCGGAGTTTTGGAGTATTGCAGTTTCGGATTTTTGGAGTTTTGGAGTTTCGGAGATTTGGAGTTTTGGCGTTTTTGAGATTCGGAATCTTGGAGTTTCGGAATTTTGTAGTTTTGTAGTTTTGGAGTGTCACAGTTTTGGAGTGTTGGAGTTTTGGAGCTTTGGAGTTTTGGAGTTTTTGAGTTTTTGAGTTTTGGATTTTTGCACTTTTGGAGTTTTGGAGTTTCGGAGTTTCGGAGTTTTGGAGTTTCAGAGTTTTGGAGGTTCAGTGTTGTGGAGTTTCGGCATTTTTGAGTATTGGAGTTTCGGAGTTTTGGAGAATTGCAGTTTTGGAGTTTTGGAGTTTCGAATTTTCAGAGTTTCGGATTTTTGGAGTTTTGGAGTTTTGGAGTTTTGGAGTTTCGGAGTTTCGGAGTTTTGGAGTATTGCAGTTTTGGAGTTTTGGAGTTTTGGAGTTGCGAATGTTCAGAGTTTAGGATTTTTGGAGTTTTGGAGTTTTGGAGAATTGGACTTTTGGCGTTTTCGAGATTCGGAATCTTGGAGTCTCGGAATTTTGTAGTTTTGGAGTTTTGGAGTTTAGGAGTTTCGGAGTTTCGGAGTTTTGGAGTTTCAGAGTTTTGGAGATTCAGGGTTGTGGAGTGTCGGAATTTTTGAGTTTTGGAGTTTCGGAGTTTCGGAGTTTTGGAGTTTTGCAGTTTTGGAGTTTTGGTGTTCTGGAGTTTTGGAGTTTCGAATTTTCAGAGTTTCAAATTTTTGGAGTTTTGGAGTTTCGGAGATTTGGAATTTCGGCGTTTTGGGGATTCGGGGTCTTGGAGTTTCGGAATTTTGTAGTTTTGTGGTTTTGGAGTGTCGGAGTTTCGGAGTGTTGGAGTTTTGGAGTTTTAGAGTTTTAGAGTTTTATAGTTTTGAAATTTTTGAGTTTCGGATTTTTGGAGTTTGGAGTTTTTAAGTTTTGGATTTTTGAGTTTTGGATTTTTGGATTTTTGGAGTTTTTGTGTTTTTGAGTTTTGGAGTTTTGGATTTTTGCACTTTTGGAGGTTTGGAGTTTTGGAGTTTTGGATTTTTGGAGCTTTGGAGGTATGGATTTTTGGATATTCAGGGTTTTGTTCCAGAATTTTGTAGTTTTGGAGTTTTGGAGTGTCGGAGTTTCGAATTATTGGAGTTTTCGTGTTTTGGAATTTTTGATTTTTGGAGGTATGGACTTTTGGAGTTTCGGAGTTGTGGAGATTCGGGTTTGTGGAGTTTTGGAGTTTTGGATTTTTGCACTTTTGGAGTTTTGGAGTTTCGGAGTTTTGGAGATTCAGGGTTGTGGAGTTTCGGAATTTTTGAGTTTTGGAGTTTTGGAGTTTCGGAGTTCCGGAGTTTCGGAGTTTCGGAGTTTTGGAGTTTTGCAGTTTCGGAGTTTTGGAGTTTTGGAGTTTCGAATTTACAGAGTTTCGGATTTTCGGAGTTTTGGAGTTTCGGAGATTTGTAGTTTTGGCGTTTTGGAGATTCAGGGTCTTGGAGTTTCGGAATTTTGCAGTTTTGTAGTTTTGGAGTGTCGGAGTTTTGGAGTGTTGGAGTTTTGGAATTTCGGAGTTTCGGAGTTTCGGAGTTTTGGAGTTTCAGAGTTTCAGAGTTCTGGAGGTTCAGGGTTGTGGAGTTTCGGAATTTTTGAGTTTTGGAGTTTCGGAGTTTCGGAGTTTTGGAGTATTGCAGTTTTGGAATTTTGGCGTTTTGGAGTTTCGAATTTTCAGAGTTTCGGATTTTTGGAGTTTTGGAGTTTCGGAGATTTGGAGTTTTCGCGTTTTGGAGTTTCGAATTTTCAGAGTTTGGGATTTTTGGAGTTTTGGAGTTTCGGAGATTTGGAGTTTTGGCGTTTTGGAGTTTCGGAGTTTCGGAGTTTTGGAGTTTCAGAGTTTTGGAGGTTCAGGGTTGTGGAGTTTCGGAATTTTTGAGTTTTGGAGTTTCGGAGTTTCGGAGCTTTGGAGTATTGCAGTTTTGGAATTTTGGAGTTTTGGAGTTTCGAATTTTCAGAGTTTCGGATTTTTGGAGTTTTGGAGTTTCAGAGAATTGGAGTTTTAACGTTTTCGAGATTCGGAATCTTGGAGTTTCGGAATTTTGTAGTTTTGTAGTTTTGGAGTGTCAGAGTTTTGGAGTGTTGGAGTTTTGGAGCTTTGGAGCTTTGGAGTTTGGGAGTTTTTGAGTTTTTGAGTTTTGGAGTTTTGCACTTTTTGAAATTTGGAGTTTTGGAGTTTTGGAGTTTCGGAGTTTTGGAGTTTCAGAGTTTTGGAGGTTCAGGCTTGTGGAGTTTCGGAATTTTTGAGTTTTTGAGTTTCGGAGTTTCGGAGTTTTGGAGCATTGCAGTTTTGGAGTTCTGGAGTTTTGGAGTTTGGAATTTTCAGAGTTTCGGATTTTTGGAGTTTTGGAGTTTCGGAGATTTGGAGTTTTGGCCTTTTGGAGATTCGGGGTCTTGGAGTTTCGGAATTTTGTAGTTTTGCAGTTTTGGAGTGTCGGAGGCTTGGAGTGTTGGAGTTTTGGAGTTTTGGAGTTCTGGAGTTTTGGAGTTTCGGAGTTTCGGAGTTTTGGAGTTTCAGAGTTTTGGAGGTTCAGGGTTGTGGAATTTCGGAATTTTTGAGTTTTGGAGTTTCGGAGTTTTGGAGTATTGCAGTTTTGGAATTTTGGAGTTTTGGAGTTTCGAATTTTCAGAGTTTCGGATTTTTGGAGTTTTGGAGTTTCGGAGATTTGGAGTTTTGGCGTTTTTGAGATTCGGAATCTTGGAGTTTCGGAATTTTGTAGTTTTGTAGTTTTGGAGTGTCACAGTTTTGGAGTGTTGGAGTTTTGGAGCTTTGGAGTTTTGGAGTTTTTGAGTTTTTGAGTTTTGGATTTTTGCACTTTTGGAGTTTTGGAGTTTCGGAGTTTCGGAGTTTTGGAGTTTCAGAGTTTTGGAGGTTCAGTGTTGTGGAGTTTCGGCATTTTTGAGTATTGGAGTTTCGGAGTTTTGGAGAATTGCAGTTTTGGAGTTTTGGAGTTTCGAATTTTCAGAGTTTCGGATTTTTGGAGTTTTGGAGTTTTGGAGTTTCGGAGTTTCGGAGTTTTGGAGTATTGCAGTTTTGGAGTTTTGGAGTTTTGGAGTTGCGAATGTTCAGAGTTTAGGATTTTTGGAGTTTTGGAGTTTTGGAGAATTGGACTTTTGGCGTTTTCGAGATTCGGAATCTTGGAGTCTCGGAATTTTGTAGTTTTGGAGTTTTGGAGTTTAGGAGTTTCGGAGTTTCGGAGTTTTGGAGTTTCAGAGTTTTGGAGATTCAGGGTTGTGGAGTGTCGGAATTTTTGAGTTTTGGAGTTTCGGAGTTTCGGAGTTTTGGAGTTTTGCAGTTTTGGAGTTTTGGTGTTCTGGAGTTTTGGAGTTTCGAATTTTCAGAGTTTCAAATTTTTGGAGTTTTGGAGTTTCGGAGATTTGGAATTTCGGCGTTTTGGGGATTCGGGGTCTTGGAGTTTCGGAATTTTGTAGTTTTGTGGTTTTGGAGTGTCGGAGTTTCGGAGTGTTGGAGTTTTGGAGTTTTAGAGTTTTAGAGTTTTATAGTTTTGAAATTTTTGAGTTTCGGATTTTTGGAGTTTGGAGTTTTTAAGTTTTGGATTTTTGAGTTTTGGATTTTTGGATTTTTGGAGTTTTTGTGTTTTTGAGTTTTGGAGTTTTGGATTTTTGCACTTTTGGAGGTTTGGAGTTTTGGAGTTTTGGATTTTTGGAGCTTTGGAGGTATGGATTTTTGGATATTCAGGGTTTTGTTCCAGAATTTTGTAGTTTTGGAGTTTTGGAGTGTCGGAGTTTCGAATTATTGGAGTTTTCGTGTTTTGGAATTTTTGATTTTTGGAGGTATGGACTTTTGGAGTTTCGGAGTTGTGGAGATTCGGGTTTGTGGAGTTTTGGAGTTTTGGATTTTTGCACTTTTGGAGTTTTGGAGTTTCGGAGTTTTGGAGATTCAGGGTTGTGGAGTTTCGGAATTTTTGAGTTTTGGAGTTTTGGAGTTTCGGAGTTCCGGAGTTTCGGAGTTTCGGAGTTTTGGAGTTTTGCAGTTTCGGAGTTTTGGAGTTTTGGAGTTTCGAATTTACAGAGTTTCGGATTTTCGGAGTTTTGGAGTTTCGGAGATTTGTAGTTTTGGCGTTTTGGAGATTCAGGGTCTTGGAGTTTCGGAATTTTGCAGTTTTGTAGTTTTGGAGTGTCGGAGTTTTGGAGTGTTGGAGTTTTGGAATTTCGGAGTTTCGGAGTTTCGGAGTTTTGGAGTTTCAGAGTTTCAGAGTTCTGGAGGTTCAGGGTTGTGGAGTTTCGGAATTTTTGAGTTTTGGAGTTTCGGAGTTTCGGAGTTTTGGAGTATTGCAGTTTTGGAATTTTGGCGTTTTGGAGTTTCGAATTTTCAGAGTTTCGGATTTTTGGAGTTTTGGAGTTTCGGAGATTTGGAGTTTTGGCGTTTTGGAGTTTCGAATTTTCAGAGTTTGGGATTTTTGGAGTTTTGGAGTTTCGGAGATTTGGAGTTTTGGCGTTTTGGAGTTTCGGAGTTTCGGAGTTTTGGAGTTTCAGAGTTTTGGAGGTTCAGGGTTGTGGAGTTTCGGAATTTTTGAGTATTGGAGTTTCGGAGTTTCGGAGTTCTGGAGAATTGCAGTTTTGGAGTTTTGGAGTTTCGAATTTTCAGAGTTTCGGATTTTTGGAGTTTTGGAGTTTCGGAGATTTGGAGTTTTGTGCGTTTTGGAGATTCGGAATCTTAGAGTTTCGGAATTTTGTAGTTTTGTAGTTTTCGAGTGTCGGAGTTTTGGAGTGTTGGAGTTTTGGAGCCTTGGAGTTTTGGAGTTTTTGAGTTTTGGAGTTTTGGATTTTTGCAAATTTGGAGTTTTGGAGTTTTGGAGTTTCGGAGTTTAGGATTTTTGGAGTTTTGGAGTTTCAGAGTTTTGGAGGTTCAGGGTTGTGGAGTTTTGCAATTTTTGAGTATTGGAGTTTCGGAGTTTTGGAGTTTTGGAGAATTGCAGTTTTGGAGTTTCTAATTTTCAGTTTCGGATTTTTGGAGTTTTGGAGTTTCGGAGTTTCGGAGTTTCGGAGTTTTGGAGTTTTGGACTTTTGGAGTTTCGAATTTTCAGAGTTTCGGATTTTCGGAGTTTTGGAGTTTCGGAGATTTGGAGTTTTGGCGTTTTTGAGATTCGGAATCTTGGAGTTTCGGAATTTTGTAGTTTTGTAGTTTTCGAGTGTCGGAGTTTTGGAGTGTTGGAGTTTTGGAGCCTTGGAGTTTTGGAGTTTTTGAGTTTTGGAGTTTTGGATTTTTGCAAATTTGGAGTTTTGGAGTTTTGGAGTTTCGGAGTTTAGGATTTTTGGAGTTTTGGAGTTTCAGAGTTTTGGAGGTTCAGGGTTGTGGAGTTTTGGAATTTTTGAGTATTGGAGTTTCGGAGTTTCGGAGTTTTGGAGAATTGCAGTTTTGGAGTTTCTAATTTTCAGTTTCGGATTTTTGGAGTTTTGGAGTTTCGGAGTTTCGGAGTTTCGGAGTTTTGGAGTTTTGGAGTTTTTGAGATTCGGAATCTTGGAGTTTCGGAATTTTGTAGTTTTGTAGTTCTCGAGTGTCGGAGTTTTGGAGTGTTGGAGTTTTGGAGCTTTGGAGTTGTGGAGTTTTTGAGTTTTTGAGTTTTTGAGTTTTGTATTTTCAAATTTGGAGTTTTGGAGTTTCGGAGTTTTGGAGTCTCAGAGTTTTGGAGGTTCAGGGTTGTGAAGTTTCGGAATTTTTGAGTTTTGGAGTTTCGGAGTTTCGAAGTTTTGGAGTATTGCAGTTTTGGAGTTTTGGAGTTTTGGAGTTTCGAATTTTCAGAGTTTAGGATTTTTGGAGTTTTGGAGTTTCAGAGAATTGGAGTTTTGGCGTTTTCGAGATTCGGAATCTTGGAGTTTCGGAATTTTGTAGTTTTGTAGTTTTGGAGTGTCGGAGTTTTGGAGTGTTGGAGTTTTGGAGCTTTGGAGCTTTGGAGTTTTGGAGTTTTTGAGTTTTTGAGTTTTGGATTTTTGCACTTTTTGAAATTTGGAGTTTTGGAGTTTTGGAGTTTCGGAGTTTCGGAGTTTTGGAGTTTCAGAGTTTTGGAGGTTCAGGGTTGTGGAGTTTCGGAATTTTTGAGTTTCGGAGTTTCGGAGTTTTGGAGCATTGTAGTTTTGGAGTTCTGGAGTTTTGGAGTTTGGAATTTTCAGAGTTTCGGATTTTTGGAGTTTTGGAGTTTCGGAGATTTGGAGTTTTGGCCTTTTGGAGATTCGGGGTCTTGAGTTTCGGAGTGTTGGAGTTTTGGAGCTTTGGAGTTTTTGAGTTTTTGAGTTTTGGATTTTTGCACTTTTGGAGTTTTGGAGTTTTGGAGTTTCAGAGTTTTCGAGGTTCAGGGTTGTGGAGTTTCGGAATTTTTGAGTATTGGAGTTTCGGAGTTTCGGAGTTTTGGAGAATTGCAGTTTTGGAGTTTTGGAGTTTCGAATTTTCAGACTTTCGGATATTTGGAGCTTTGGAGTTTCGGAGTTTTGGAGTTTCAGAGTTTTCGAGGTTCAGGGTTGTGGAGTTTCGGAATTTTTGAGTTTTGGAGTTTCGGAGTTTCGGAGTTTTGGAGTTTTGGAGTTTTGGAGATTTGGAGTTTTGGCGTTTTGGAGATTCGGAATCTTGGAGTTTCGGAATTTTGTTGTTTTGTAGTTTTCGAGTGTCGGAGTTTTGGAGTGTTGGAGTTTTGGAGCTTTGGAGTTTTGGAGTTCTTGAGTTTTGGAGTTTTGGATTTTTGCACTTTTGCACTTTTGGAGTTTCAGAGTTTTGGAGGTTCAGGGTTGTGGAGTTTCGGAATTTTTGAGTTTCGGAGTTTCGGAGTTTCAGAGTTTTGGAGTATTGCAGTTTTGGAGTTTTGGAGTTTCAGAGATTTGGAGTTTTGGCGTTTTGGAGATTCGGAATCTTGGAGTTTCGGAATTTTGTAGTTTTGTAGTTTTGGAGTGTCAGAGTTTTGGAGTGTTGGAGCTTTGGAGTTTTGGAGTTTATGAGTTTTTGAGTTTTGGATTTTTGCACATTTGGAGTTTTGGAGTTGTGGAGTTTCGGAGTTTCGGAGTTTTGGAGTTTCAGAGTTTTGGAGGTTCAGGGTTGTGGAGTTTCGGAATTTTTGAGTTTTGGAGTTTCGGAGTTTTGGAGTATTGCAGTTTTGGAATTTTGGAGTTTCGAATTTTCAGAGTTTCGGAATTTTTGGAGTTTTGGAGTTTCGGAGACTTGGAGTTTTGGCGTTTTGGAGATTCGGAATCTTGGAGTTTCGGAATTTTGTATTGTTGTAGTTTTGGAGTGTCAGAGTTTTGGAGTGTTGGAGTTTTGGAGCTTTGGAGTTTTGGAGTTTTTGAGTTTTTGAGTTTTGGATTTTTGCACTTTTGGCGTTTTGGAGTTTTGGAGTTTCGGAGTTTCGGAGTTTTGGAGTTTCAGAGTTTTCGAGGTTCAGGGTTGTGGAGTTTCGGAATTTTTGAGTTTTGGAGTTTCGGAGTTTCGGAGTTTTGGAGTTTTGGAGTTTCGAATTTCCAGAGTTTCGGATTTTTGGAGTTTTGGAGTTTCGGAGATTTGGAGTTTTGGCGTTTTGGAGATTCGGAATCTTGGAGTTTCGGAATTTTGTAGTTTTGTAGTTTTCGAGTGTCGGAGTTTTGGAGTGTTGGAGTTTTGGAGCTTTGGAGTTTTGGAGTTTTTGAGTTTTGGAGTTTTGGATTTTTGCACTTTTGGAGTTTTGGAGTTTCAGAGTTTTGGAGGTTCAGGGTTGTGGAGTTTCGGAATTTTTTAGTTTTGGAGTTTCGGAGTTTCGGAGGTTTGGAGTATTGCAGTTTTGGAGTTTTGGAGTTTCAGAGATTTGGAGTTTTGGCATTTGGGAGATTCGGAATCTTGGAGTTTCGGAATTTTGTAGTTTTGTAGTTTTGGAGTGTCAGAGTTTTGGAGTGTTGGAGCTTTGGAGTTTTGGAGTTTATGAGTTTTTGAGTTTTGGATTTTTGCACTTTTGGAGTTTTGGAGTTTTGGAGTTTTGGAGTCTCGGAGTTTCGGAGTTTTGGAGTTTCAGAGTTTTGGAGGTTCAGGGTTGTGGAATTTCGGAATTTTTGAGTATGGGAGTTTCGGAGTTTCGGAGTTTTGGAGAATTGCAGTTTTGGAACTTTTGGAGTTTCGAATTTTCAGTTTCGGATTTTTGGAGTTTTGGAGTTTCGGAGTTTCGGAGTTTTGGAGTTTCAGAGTTTTCGAGGTTCAGGGTTGTGGAGTTTCGGAATTTTTGTGTTTTGGAGTTTCAAAATTTTGGAGTTTTGGAGTTTTGGAGTTTCGAATTTTCAGAGTTTGGGATTTTTGGAGTTTTGGAGTTTCAGAGATTTGGAGTTTTGGCGTTTTGGAGATTCGGAATCTTGGAGTTTCGGAATTTTGTAGTTTTGTAGTTTTGGAGTGTCGGAGTTTTGGAGTGTTGGAGTTTTGGAGCTTTGGAGTTTTGGAGTTTTTGAGTTTTGGAGTTTTGGATTTTTGCACTTTTGGAGTTTTGGAGTTTTGGAGTTTCGGAGTTTCGGAGTTTTGGAGTTTCAGAGTTTTGGAGGTTCAGGGTTGTGGAGTTTCGGAATTTTTGAGTTTTGGAGTTTCGGAGTTTCGGAGTTTTGGAGTATTGCAGTTTTGGAATTTTGGAGTTTTGGAGTTTCGAATTTTCAGAGTTTCGGATTTTTGGAGTTTTGGAGTTTCGGAGATTTGGAGTTTTGGCGTTTTTGAGATTCGGAATCTTGGAGTTTCGGAATTTTGTAGTTTTGTAGTTTTGGAGTGTCACAGTTTTGGAGTGTTGGAGTTTTGGAGCATTGGAGTTTTGGAGTTTTTGAGTTTTTGGATTTTTGCACTTTTGGAGTTTTGGAGTTTTGGAGTTTCGGAGTTTCGGAGTTTTGGAGTTTCAGAGTTTTGGAGGTTCAGTGTTGTGGAGTTTCGGCATTTTTGAGTATTGGAGTTTCGGAGTTTCGGAGTTTTGGAGAATTGCAGTTTTGGAGTTTTGGAGTTTCGAATTTTCAGAGTTTCGGATTTTTGGAGTTTTGGAGTTTTGGAGTTTCGGAGTTTCGGAGTTTTGGAGTATTGCAGTTTTGGAGTTTTGGAGTTTTGGAGTTGCGAATTTTCAGAGTTTAGGATTTTTGGAGTTTTGGAGTTTTGGAGTTTTGGAGAATTGGACTTTTGGCGTTTTCGAGATTCGGAATCTTGGAGTTTCGGAATTTTGTAGTTTTGGAGTTTTGGAGTTTAGAAGTTTCGGAGTTTCGGAGTTTCGGAGTTTTGGAGTTTCAGAGTTTTGGAGATTCAGGGTTGTGGAGTGTCCGAATTTTTGAGTTTTGGAGTTTCGGAGTTTCGGAGTTTTGGAGTTTTGCAGTTTTGGAGTTTTGGTGTTCTGGAGTTTTGGAGTTTCGAATTTTCAGTTTCAAATTTTTGGAGTTTTGGAGTTTCGGAGATTTGGAATTTCGGCGTTTTGGGGATTCGGGGTCTTGGAGTTTCGGAATTTTGTAGTTTTGTGGTTTTGGAGTGTCGGAGTTTCGGAGTGTTGGAGTTTTGGAGTTTTAGAGTTTTAGAATTTTGGAGTTTTGAAATTTTTGAGTTTCGGATTTTTGGAGTTTGGAGTTTTTAAGTTTTGGATTTTTGAGTTTTGGATTTTTGGATTTTTGGAGTTTTTGTGTTTTTGAGTTTTTGAGTTTTGGATTTTTGCACTTTTGGAGGTTTGGAGTTTTGGAGTTTTGGATTTTTGGAGCTTTGGAGGTATGGATTTTTGGATATTCAGGGTTTTGTTCCAGAATTTTGTAGTTTTGGAGTTTTGGAGTGTCGGAGTTTCGAATTATTGGAGTTTTCGTGTTTTGGAATTTTTGATTTTTGGAGGTATGGATTTTTGGAGTTTCGGAGTTGTGGAGATTCGGGTTTGTGGAGTTTTGGAGTTTTGGAGTTTTGGATTTTTGCACTTTTGGAGTTTTGGAGTTTCGGAGTTTTGGAGTTTCGGAGTTTTGGAGATTCAGGGTTGTGGAGTTTCGGAATTTTTGAGTTTTGCAGTTTCGGAGTTTTGGAGTTTTGGAGTTTCGGAGTTTCGGAGTTTTGGAGTTTCAGAGTTTTCGAGGTTCAGGGTTGTGGAGTTTCTGAATTTTTGAATTTTGGAGTTTCGGAGTTTCGGAGATTTGGAGTTTTGGCGTTTTGGAGATTCGGAATCTTGGAGTTTCGGAATTTTGTAGTTTTGTAGTTTTGGAGTGTCAGAGTTTTGGAGTGTTGGAGTTTCGGAGTTGCGGAGTTTTGGAGTTTCAGAGTTTTGGAGGTTCAGGGTTGTGGAGTTTCGGAATTTTTGAGTATTGGAGTTTCGGAGCTTCGGAGTTTTGGAGAATTGCAGTTTTGGAGTTTTGGAGTTTCGAATTTTCAGAGTTTCGGATTTTTGGAGTTTTGGAGTTTCGGAGTTTTGGAGTTTCAGAGTTTTCGAGGTTCAGGGTTGTGCAGTTTCGGAATTTTTGAGTTTTGCAGTTTCGGAGTTTCGGAGTTTTGGCGTTTTGGAGATTCGGAATCTTGGAGTTTCGGAATTTTGTAGTTTTGTAGTTTTCGAGTGTCGGAGTTTTGGAGTGTTGGAGTTTTGGAGCTTTGGAGTTTTGGAGTTTTTGAGTTTTGGAGTTTTGGATTTTTGCACTTTTGGAGTTTTGGAGTTTCAGAGTTTTGGAGGTTCAGGGTTGTGGAGTTTCGGAATTTTTGAGTTTTGGAGTTTCGGAGTTTCGGAGTTTTGGAGTATTGCAGTTTTGGAGTTTTGGAGTTTTGGAGTTTTGGAGTTTCAGAGATTTGGAGTTTTGGCGTTTTGGAGATTCGGAATCTTGGAGTTTCGAAATTTTGTAGTTTTGTAGTTTTGGAGTGTCAGAGTTTTAGTGTTGGAGCTTTGGAGTTTTGGAGTTTATGAGTTTTTGAGTTTTGGATTTTTGCACATTTGGAGTTTTGGAGTTTTGGAGTTTCGGAGTTTCGGAGTTTTGGAGTTTCAGAGTTTTGGAGTTTCAGTTTTCGAGGTTCAGGGTTGTGGAGTTTCGGAATTTTTGAGTTTTGGAGTTTCGGAGTTTCGGAGTTTTGGAGTTTTGGAGTTTCGAATTTCCAGAGTTTCGGATTTTTGGAGTTTTGGAGTTTCGGAGATTTGGAGTTTTGGCGTTTTGGAGATTCGGAATCTTGGAGTTTCGGAATTTTGTAGTTTTGTAGTTTTCGAGTGTCGGAGTTTTGGAGTGTTGGAGTTTTGGAGCTTTGGAGTTTTGGAGTTTTTGAGTTTTGGAGTTTTGGATTTTTGCACTTTTGGAGTTTTGGAGTTTTGGAGTTTCGGAGTTTCGGAGTTTCGGAGTTTCGGAGTTTTGGAGTTTCAGAGTTTTGGAGGTTCAGGGTTGTGGAGTTTCGGAATTTTTGAGTTTTGGAGTTTCGGAGTTCGGAGTTTTGGAGTATTGCAGTTTTGGAATTTTGGAGTTTTGGAGTTTCGAATTTTCAGAGTTTCGGATTTTTGGAGTTTTGGAGTTTTGGAGTTTCGGAGTTTCGGAGTTTTGCAGTATTGCAGTTTTGGAGTTTTGGAGTTGCGAATTTTCAGAGTTTAGGATTTTTGGAGTTTTGGAGTTTTGGAGAATTGGACTTTTGGCGTTTTCGAGATTCGGAATCTTGGAGTTTCGGAATTTTGTAGTTTTGGAGTTTTGGAGTTTAGGAGTTTCGGAGTTTTGGAGTTTCAGAGTTTTGGAGATTCAGGGTTGTGGAGTGTCGGAATTTTTGAGTTTTGGAGTTTCGGAGTTTCGGAGTTTTGGAGTTTTGCAGTTTTGGAGTTTTGGTGTTCTGGAGTTTTGGAGTTTCGAATTTTCAGAGTTTCAAATTTTTGGAGTTTTGGAGTTTCGGAGATTTGGAATTTCGGCGTTTTGGGGATTCGGGGTCTTGGAGTTTCGGAATTTTGTAGTTTTGTGGTTTTGGAGTGTCGGAGTGTCGGAGTTTCGGAGTGTTGGAGTTTTGGAGTTTTAGAGTTTTAGAGTTTTGGAGTTTTGAAATTTTTGAGTTTCGGATTTTTGGAGTTTGGAGTTTTTAAGTTTTGGATTTTTGAGTTTTGGATTTTGGGATTTTTTGAGTTTTTGTGTTTTTGAGTTTTTGAGTTTTGGATTTTTGCACTTTGGAGGTTTGGAGTTTTGGAGTTTTGGATTTTTGGAGCTTTGGAGGTATGGATTTTTGGATATTCAGGGTTTTGTTCCAGAATTTTGTAGTTTTGGAGTTTTGGAGTGTCGGAGTTTCGAATTATTGGAGTTTTTGTGTTTTGGAATTTTTGATTTTTGGAGGTATGGATTTTTGGAGTTTCGGAGTTGTGGAGATTCGGGTTTGTGGAGTTTTGGAGTTTTGGATTTTTGCACTTTTGGAGTTTTGGAGTTTCGGAGTTTTGGAGTTTCGGAGTTTTGGAGTTTCGGAGTTTTGGAGATTCAGGGTTGTGGAGTTTCGGAATTTTTGAGTTTTGGAGTTTTGTAGTTTCGGAGTTCCGGAGTTTCGGAGTTTCGGAGTTTTGGAGTTTTGCAGTTTCGGAGTTTCGGAGTTTTGGAGTTTTGGAGTTTTGGAGTTCCGAATTTTCAGAGTTTCGGATTTTCCGAGTTTTGGAGTTTCGGAGATTTGGAGTTTTGGTGTTTTTGAGATTCGGAATCTTGGAGTTTCAGAATTTTGTAGTTTTGTAGTTCTCGAGTGTCGGAGTTTTGGAGTGTTGGAGTTTTGGAGCTTTGGAGTTGTGGAGTTTTTGAGTTTTTGAGTTTTTGAGTTTTGTATTTTCAAATTTGGAGTTTTGGAGTTTCGGAGTTTCGGAGTTTTGGAGTCTCAGAGTTTTGGAGGTTCAGGGTTGTGAAGTTTCGGAATTTTTGAGTTTTGGAGTTTCGGAGTTTCGAAGTTTTGGAGTATTGCAGTTTTGGAGTTTTGGAGTTTTGGAGTTTCGAATTTTCAGAGTTTAGGATTTTTGGAGTTTTGGAGTTTCAGAGAATTGGAGTTTTGGCGTTTTCGAGATTCGGAATCTTGGAGTTTCGGAATTTTGTAGTTTTGTAGTTTTGGAGTGTCGGAGTTTTGGAGTGTTGGAGTTTTGGAGCTTTGGAGCTTTGGAGTTTTGGAGTTTTTGAGTTTTTGAGTTTTGGATTTTTGCACTTTTTGAAATTTGGAGTTTTGGAGTTTTGGAGTTTCGGAGTTTCGGAGTTTTGGAGTTTCAGAGTTTTGGAGGTTCAGGGTTGTGGAGTTTCGGAATTTTTGAGTTTTGGAGTTTCGGAGTTTCGGAGTTTTGGAGCATTGCAGTTTTGGAGTTCTGGAGTTTTGGAGTTTGGAATTTTCAGAGTTTCGGATTTTTGGAGTTTTGGAGTTTCGGAGATTTGGAGTTTTGGCCTTTTGGAGATTCGGGGTTTTGGAGTTTTGGAGTGTTGGAGTTTTGGAGCTTTGGAGTTTTTGAGTTTTTGAGTTTTGGATTTTTGCACTTTTGGAGTTTTGGAGTTTTGGAGTTTCAGAGTTTTGGAGGTTCAGGGTTGTGGAGTTTCGGAATTTTTGAGTATTGGAGTTTCGGAGTTTCGGAGTTTTGGAGAATTGCAGTTTTGGAGTTTTGGAGTTTCGAATTTTCAGAGTTTCGGATTTTTGGAGTTTTGGAGTTTCGGAGTTTTGGAGTTTCAGAGTTTTCGAGGTTCAGGGTTGTGTAGTTTCGGAATTTTTGAGTTTTGGAGTTTCGGAGTTTCGGAGTTTTGGAGTTTTGGAGTTTTGGAGATTTGGAGTTTTGGCGTTTTGGAGATTCGGAATCTTGGAGTTTCGGAATTTTGTTGTTTTGTAGTTTTCGAGTGTCGGAGTTTTGGAGTGTTGGAGTTTTGGAGCTTTGGAGTTTTGGAGTTCTTGAGTTTTGGAGGTTTGGATTTTTGCACTTTTGGAGTTTTGGAGTTTCAGAGTTTTGGAGGTTCAGGGTTGTGGAGTTTCGGAATTTTTGAGTTTTGGAGTTTCGGAGTTTCGGAGTTTGGAGTATTGCAGTTTTGGAGTTTTGGAGTTTCAGAGATTTGGAGTTTTGGCGTTTTGGAGATTCGGAATCTTGGAGTTTCGGAATTTTGTAGTTTTGTAGTTGTGGAGTGTCAGAGTTTTGGAGTGTTGGAGCTTTGGAGTTTTGGAGTTTCGGAGTTTCGGAGTTTCGGAGTTTTGGAGTTTCAGAGTTTTGGAGGTTCAGGGTTGTGGAGTTTCGGAATTTTTGAGTTTTGGAGTTTCGGAGTTTCGGAGTTTTGGAGTATTGCAGTTTTGGAATTTTGGAGTTTTGGAGTTTCGAATTTTCAGAGTTTCGGATTTTTGGAGTTTTGGAGTTTCGGAGATTTGGAGTTTTGGCGTTTTTGAGATTCGGAATCTTGGAGTTTCGGAATTTTGTAGTTTTGTAGTTTTGGAGTGTCACAGTTTTGGAGTGTTGGAGTTTTGGAGCATTGGAGTTTTGGAGTTTTTGAGTTTTTGGATTTTTGCACTTTTGGAGTTTTGGAGTTTTGGAGTTTCGGAGTTTCGGAGTTTTGGAGTTTCAGAGTTTTGGAGGTTCAGTGTTGTGGAGTTTCGGCATTTTTGAGTATTGGAGTTTCGGAGTTTCGGAGTTTTGGAGAATTGCAGTTTTGGAGTTTTGGAGTTTCGAATTTTCAGAGTTTCGGATTTTTGGAGTTTTGGAGTTTTGGAGTTTCGGAGTTTCGGAGTTTTGGAGTATTGCAGTTTTGGAGTTTTGGAGTTTTGGAGTTGCGAATTTTCAGAGTTTAGGATTTTTGGAGTTTTGGAGTTTTGGAGTTTTGGAGAATTGGACTTTTGGCGTTTTCGAGATTCGGAATCTTGGAGTTTCGGAATTTTGTAGTTTTGGAGTTTTGGAGTTTAGAAGTTTCGGAGTTTCGGAGTTTCGGAGTTTTGGAGTTTCAGAGTTTTGGAGATTCAGGGTTGTGGAGTGTCCGAATTTTTGAGTTTTGGAGTTTCGGAGTTTCGGAGTTTTGGAGTTTTGCAGTTTTGGAGTTTTGGTGTTCTGGAGTTTTGGAGTTTCGAATTTTCAGTTTCAAATTTTTGGAGTTTTGGAGTTTCGGAGATTTGGAATTTCGGCGTTTTGGGGATTCGGGGTCTTGGAGTTTCGGAATTTTGTAGTTTTGTGGTTTTGGAGTGTCGGAGTTTCGGAGTGTTGGAGTTTTGGAGTTTTAGAGTTTTAGAATTTTGGAGTTTTGAAATTTTTGAGTTTCGGATTTTTGGAGTTTGGAGTTTTTAAGTTTTGGATTTTTGAGTTTTGGATTTTTGGATTTGTGGAGTTTTTGTGTTTTTGAGTTTTTGAGTTTTGGATTTTTGCACTTTTGGAGGTTTGGAGTTTTGGAGTTTTGGATTTTTGGAGCTTTGGAGGTATGGATTTTTGGATATTCAGGGTTTTGTTCCAGAATTTTGTAGTTTTGGAGTTTTGGAGTGTCGGAGTTTCGAATTATTGGAGTTTTCGTGTTTTGGAATTTTTGATTTTTGGAGGTATGGATTTTTGGAGTTTCGGAGTTGTGGAGATTCGGGTTTGTGGAGTTTTGGAGTTTTGGAGTTTTGGATTTTTGCACTTTTGGAGTTTTGGAGTTTCGGAGTTTTGGAGTTTCGGAGTTTTGGAGATTCAGGGTTGTGGAGTTTCGGAATTTTTGAGTTTTGCAGTTTCGGAGTTTTGGAGTTTTGGAGTTTCGGAGTTTCGGAGTTTTGGAGTTTCAGAGTTTTCGAGGTTCAGGGTTGTGGAGTTTCTGAATTTTTGAATTTTGGAGTTTCGGAGTTTCTGAGATTTGGAGTTTTGGCGTTTTGGAGATTCGGAATCTTGGAGTTTCGGAATTTTGTAGTTTTGTAGTTTTGGAGTGTCAGAGTTTTGGAGTGTTGGAGTTTCGGAGTTGCGGAGTTTTGGAGTTTCAGAGTTTTGGAGGTTCAGGGTTGTGGAGTTTCGGAATTTTTGAGTATTGGAGTTTCGGAGCTTCGGAGTTTTGGAGAATTGCAGTTTTGGAGTTTTGGAGTTTCGAATTTTCAGAGTTTCGGATTTTTGGAGTTTTGGAGTTTCGGAGTTTTGGAGTTTCAGAGTTTTCGAGGTTCAGGGTTGTGCAGTTTCGGAATTTTTGAGTTTTGCAGTTTCGGAGTTTCGGAGTTTTGGCGTTTTGGAGATTCGGAATCTTGGAGTTTCGGAATTTTGTAGTTTTGTAGTTTTCGAGTGTCGGAGTTTTGGAGTGTTGGAGTTTTGGAGCTTTGGAGTTTTGGAGTTTTTGAGTTTTGGAGTTTTGGATTTTTGCACTTTTGGAGTTTTGGAGTTTCAGAGTTTTGGAGGTTCAGGGTTGTGGAGTTTCGGAATTTTTGAGTTTTGGAGTTTCGGAGTTTCGGAGTTTTGGAGTATTGCAGTTTTGGAGTTTTGGAGTTTTGGAGTTTTGGAGTTTCAGAGATTTGGAGTTTTGGCGTTTTGGAGATTCGGAATCTTGGAGTTTCGAAATTTTGTAGTTTTGTAGTTTTGGAGTGTCAGAGTTTTAGTGTTGGAGCTTTGGAGTTTTGGAGTTTATGAGTTTTTGAGTTTTGGATTTTTGCACATTTGGAGTTTTGGAGTTGTGGAGTTTCGGAGTTTCGGAGTTTTGGAGTTTTGGAGGTTCAGGGTTGTGGAGTTTCGGAATTTTTGAGTTTTGGAGTTTCGGAGTTTTGGAGTATTGGAGTTTCGGAGACTTGGAGTTTTGGCGTTTTGGAGATTCGGAATCTTGGAGTTTCGGAATTTTGTAGTTTTGTAGTTTTGGAGTGTCAGAGTTTTGGAGTGTTGGAGTTTTGGAGCTTTGGAGTTTTGGAGTTTTTGAGTTTTTCAGTTTTGGATTTTTGCACTTTTGGAGCTTTGGAGTTTTGGAGTTTCGGAGTTTCGGAGTTTTGGAGTTTCAGAGTTTTGGAGTTTCAGTTTTCGAGGTTCAGGGTTGTGGAGTTTCGGAATTTTTGAGTTTTGGAGTTTCGGAGTTTCGGAGTTTTGGAGTTTTGGAGTTTCGAATTTCCAGAGTTTCGGATTTTTGGAGTTTTGGAGTTTCGGAGATTTGGAGTTTTGGCGTTTTGGAGATTCGGAATCTTGGAGTTTCGGAATTTTGTAGTTTTGTAGTTTTCGAGTGTCGGAGTTTTGGAGTGTTGGAGTTTTGGAGCTTTGGAGTTTTGGAGTTTTTGAGTTTTGGAGTTTTGGATTTTTGCACTTTTGGAGTTTTGGAGTTTTGGAGTTTCGGAGTTTCGGAGTTTCGGAGTTTCGGAGTTTTGGAGTTTCAGAGTTTTGGAGGTTCAGGGTTGTGGAGTTTCGGAATTTTTGAGTTTTGGAGTTTCGGAGTTCGGAGTTTTGGAGTATTGCAGTTTTGGAATTTTGGAGTTTTGGAGTTTCGAATTTTCAGAGTTTCGGATTTTTGGAGTTTTGGAGTTTTGGAGTTTCGGAGTTTCGGAGTTTTGCAGTATTGCAGTTTTGGAGTTTTGGAGTTGCGAATTTTCAGAGTTTAGGATTTTTGGAGTTTTGGAGTTTTGGAGAATTGGACTTTTGGCGTTTTCGAGATTCGGAATCTTGGAGTTTCGGAATTTTGTAGTTTTGGAGTTTTGGAGTTTAGGAGTTTCGGAGTTTTGGAGTTTCAGAGTTTTGGAGATTCAGGGTTGTGGAGTGTCGGAATTTTTGAGTTTTGGAGTTTCGGAGTTTCGGAGTTTTGGAGTTTTGCAGTTTTGGAGTTTTGGTGTTCTGGAGTTTTGGAGTTTCGAATTTTCAGAGTTTCAAATTTTTGGAGTTTTGGAGTTTCGGAGATTTGGAATTTCGGCGTTTTGGGGATTCGGGGTCTTGGAGTTTCGGAATTTTGTAGTTTTGTGGTTTTGGAGTGTCGGAGTGTCGGAGTTTCGGAGTGTTGGAGTTTTGGAGTTTTAGAGTTTTAGAGTTTTGGAGTTTTGAAATTTTTGAGTTTCGGATTTTTGGAGTTTGGAGTTTTTAAGTTTTGGATTTTTGAGTTTTGGATTTTGGGATTTTTTGAGTTTTTGTGTTTTTGAGTTTTTGAGTTTTGGATTTTTGCACTTTGGAGGTTTGGAGTTTTGGAGTTTTGGATTTTTGGAGCTTTGGAGGTATGGATTTTTGGATATTCAGGGTTTTGTTCCAGAATTTTGTAGTTTTGGAGTTTTGGAGTGTCGGAGTTTCGAATTATTGGAGTTTTTGTGTTTTGGAATTTTTGATTTTTGGAGGTATGGATTTTTGGAGTTTCGGAGTTGTGGAGATTCGGGTTTGTGGAGTTTTGGAGTTTTGGATTTTTGCACTTTTGGAGTTTTGGAGTTTCGGAGTTTTGGAGTTTCGGAGTTTTGGAGTTTCGGAGTTTTGGAGATTCAGGGTTGTGGAGTTTCGGAATTTTTGAGTTTTGGAGTTTTGTAGTTTCGGAGTTCCGGAGTTTCGGAGTTTCGGAGTTTTGGAGTTTTGCAGTTTCGGAGTTTCGGAGTTTTGGAGTTTTGGAGTTTTGGAGTTTCGAATTTTCAGAGTTTCGGATTTTCGGAGTTTTGGAGTTTCGGAGATTTGGAGTTTTGGTGTTTTTGAGATTCGGAATCTTGGAGTTTCAGAATTTTGTAGTTTTGTAGTTCTCGAGTGTCGGAGTTTTGGAGTGTTGGAGTTTTGGAGCTTTGGAGTTGTGGAGTTTTTGAGTTTTTGAGTTTTTGAGTTTTGTATTTTCAAATTTGGAGTTTTGGAGTTTCGGAGTTTCGGAGTTTTGGAGTCTCAGAGTTTTGGAGGTTCAGGGTTGTGAAGTTTCGGAATTTTTGAGTTTTGGAGTTTCGGAGTTTCGAAGTTTTGGAGTATTGCAGTTTTGGAGTTTTGGAGTTTTGGAGTTTCGAATTTTCAGAGTTTAGGATTTTTGGAGTTTTGGAGTTTCAGAGAATTGGAGTTTTGGCGTTTTCGAGATTCGGAATCTTGGAGTTTCGGAATTTTGTAGTTTTGTAGTTTTGGAGTGTCGGAGTTTTGGAGTGTTGGAGTTTTGGAGCTTTGGAGCTTTGGAGTTTTGGAGTTTTTGAGTTTTTGAGTTTTGGATTTTTGCACTTTTTGAAATTTGGAGTTTTGGAGTTTTGGAGTTTCGGAGTTTCGGAGTTTTGGAGTTTCAGAGTTTTGGAGGTTCAGGGTTGTGGAGTTTCGGAATTTTTGAGTTTTGGAGTTTCGGAGTTTCGGAGTTTTGGAGCATTGCAGTTTTGGAGTTCTGGAGTTTTGGAGTTTGGAATTTTCAGAGTTTCGGATTTTTGGAGTTTTGGAGTTTCGGAGATTTGGAGTTTTGGCCTTTTGGAGATTCGGGGTTTTGGAGTTTTGGAGTGTTGGAGTTTTGGAGCTTTGGAGTTTTTGAGTTTTTGAGTTTTGGATTTTTGCACTTTTGGAGTTTTGGAGTTTTGGAGTTTCAGAGTTTTGGAGGTTCAGGGTTGTGGAGTTTCGGAATTTTTGAGTATTGGAGTTTCGGAGTTTCGGAGTTTTGGAGAATTGCAGTTTTGGAGTTTTGGAGTTTCGAATTTTCAGAGTTTCGGATTTTTGGAGTTTTGCAGTTTCGGAGTTTTGGAGTTTCAGAGTTTTCGAGGTTCAGGGTTGTGTAGTTTCGGAATTTTTGAGTTTTGGAGTTTCGGAGTTTCGGAGTTTTGGAGTTTTGGAGTTTTGGAGATTTGGAGTTTTGGCGTTTTGGAGATTCGGAATCTTGGAGTTTCGGAATTTTGTTGTTTTGTAGTTTTCGAGTGTCGGAGTTTTGGAGTGTTGGAGTTTTGGAGCTTTGGAGTTTTGGAGTTCTTGAGTTTTGGAGGTTTGGATTTTTGCACTTTTGGAGTTTTGGAGTTTCAGAGTTTTGGAGGTTCAGGGTTGTGGAGTTTCGGAATTTTTGAGTTTTGGAGTTTCGGAGTTTCGGAGTTTGGAGTATTGCAGTTTTGGAGTTTTGGAGTTTCAGAGATTTGGAGTTTTGGCGTTTTGGAGATTCGGAATCTTGGAGTTTCGGAATTTTGTAGTTTTGTAGTTTTGGAGTGTCAGAGTTTTGGAGTGTTGGAGCTTTGGAGTTTTGGAGTTTATGAGTTTTTGAGTTTTGGATTTTTGCACATTTGGAGTTTTGGAGTTGTGGAGTTTCGGAGTTTCGGAGTTTTGGAGTTTCAGAGTTTTGGAGGTTCAGGGTTGTGGAGTTTTGGAATTTTTGAGTTTTGGAGTTTCGGAGTTTTGGAGTATTGCAGTTTTGGAATTTTGGAGTTTAGGAGTTTCGAATTTTCAGAGTTTCGGATTTTTGGAGTTTTGGAGTTTCGGAGACTTGGAGTTTTGGCGTTTTGGAGATTCGGAATCTTGGAGTTTCGGAATTTTGTATTGTTGTAGTTTTGGAGTGTCAGAGTTTTGGAGTGTTGGAGTTTTGGAGCTTTGGAGTTTTGGAGTTTTTGAGTTTTTGAGTTTCGGAGTTTCGGAGTTTTGGAGTTTCAGAGTTTTGAAGGTTCAGGGTTGTGGAGTTTCGGAATTTTTGAGCATTGGAGTTTCGGAGTTTTGGAGTTTTGGAGTTTTGGAGTTTCGGAGTTTCGGAGTTTTGGAGTATTGCAGTTTTGGAGTTTTGGAGTTTTGGAGTTGCGAATTTTCAGAGTTTAGGATTTTTGGAGTTTTGGAGTTTTGGAGAATTGGACTTTTGGCGTTTTCGAGATTCGGAATCTTGGAGTTTCGGAATTTTGTAGTTTTGGAGTTTTGGAGTTTAGGAGTTTCGGAGTTTCGGAGTTTCGGAGTTTTGGAGTTTCAGAGTTTTGGAGATTCAGGGTTGTGGAGTGTCCGAATTTTTGAGTTTTTGAGTTTCGGAGTTTCGGAGTTTTGGAGTTTTGCAGTTTTGGAGTTTTGGTGTTCTGGAGTTTTGGAGTTTCGAATTTTCAGAGTTTCAAATTTTTGGAGTTTTGGAGTTTCGGAGATTTGGAATTTCGGCGTTTTGGGGATTCGGGGTCTTGGAGTTTCGGAATTTTGTAGTTTTGTGGTTTTGGAGTGTCGGAGTTTCGGAGTGTTGGAGTTTGGAGTTTTTAAGTTTTGGATTTTTGAGTTTTGGATTTTTGGATTTTTGGAGTTTTTGTGTTTGGAGTTTGGAGTTTCAGAGTTTTGGAGGTTCAGGGTTGTGGAGTTTCGGAATTTTTGAGTATTGGAGTTTCGGAGTTTCGGAGTTTTGGAGAATTGCAGTTTTGGAGTTTTGGAGTTTCGAATTTTCAGACTTTCGGATTTTTGGAGTTTTGGAGTTTCGGAGTTTTGGAGTTTCAGAGTTTTCGAGGTTCAGGGTTGTGGAGTTTCGGAATTTTTGAGTTTTGGAGTTTCGGAGTTTCGGAGTTTCGGAGTTTTGGAGTTTTGGAGTTTTGGAGATTTGGAGTTTTGGCGTTTTGGAGATTCGGAATCTTGGAGTTTCGGAATTTTGTTGTTTTGTAGTTTTCGAGTGTCGGAGTTTTGGAATGTTGGAGTTTTGGAGCTTTGGAGTTTTGGAGTTCTTGAGTTTTGGAGTTTTGGATTTTTGCACTTTTGGAGTTTTGGAGTTTCAGAGTTTTGGAGGTTCAGGGTTGTGGAGTTTCGGAATTTTTGAGTTTTGGAGTTTCGGAGTTTCGGAGTTTTGGAGTATTGCAGTTTTGGAGTTTTGGAGTTTCAGAGATTTGGAGTTATGGCGTTTTGGAGATTCGGAATCTTGGAGTTTCGGAATTTTGTAGTTTTGTAGTTTTGGAGTGTCAGAGTTTTGGAGTGTTGGAGCTTTGGAGTTTTGGAGTTTATGAGTTTTTGAGTTTTGGATTTTTGCACATTTGGAGTTTTGGAGTTGTGGAGTTTCGGAGTTTCGGAGTTTTGGAGTTTCAGAGTTTTGGAGGTTCAGGGTTGTGGAGTTTCGGAATTTTTGAGTTTTGGAGTTTCGGAGTTTTGGAGTATTGCAGTTTTGGAATTTTGGAGTTTTGGAGTTTCGAATTTTCAGAGTTTCGGATTTTTGGAGTTTTGGAGTTTCGGAGACTTGGAGTTTTGGCGTTTTGGAGATTCGGAATCTTGGAGTTTCGGAATTTTGTATTGTTGTAGTTTTGGAGTGTCAGAGTTTTGGAGTGTTGGAGTTTTGGAGCTTTGGAGTTTTGGAGTTTTTGAGTTTTTGAGTTTTGGATTTTTGCACTTTTGGCGTTTTGGAGTTTTGGAGTTTCGGAGTTTCGGAGTTTCGGAGTTTTGGAGTTTCAGAGTTTTGAAGGTTCAGGGTTGTGGAGTTTCGGAATTTTTGAGTATTGGAGTTTCGGAGTTTCGGAGTTTTGGAGAATTGCAGTTTTGGAGTTTCGAATTTTCAGAGTTTCGGATTTTTGGGGTTTTGGAGTTTCGGAGTTTCGGAGTTTTGGAGTTTCAGAGTTTTCGAGGTTCAGGGTTGTGGAGTTTCGGAATTTTTGAGTTTTGGAGTTTCGGAGTTTCGGAGTTTTGGAGTTTTTTAGTTTCGAATGTCCAGAGTTTCGGATTTTTGCAGTTTTGGAGTTTCGGAGTTTTGGCGTTTTGGAGATTCGGAATCTTGGAGTTTCGGAATTTTGTAGTTTTGTAGTTTTCGAGTGTCGGAGTTTTGGAGTGTTGGAGTTTTGGAGCTTTGGAGTTTTGGAGTTTTTGAGTTTTGGAGTTTTGGATTTTTGCACTTTTGGAGTTTTGGAGTTTCAGAGTTTTGGAGGTTCAGGGTTGTGGAGTTTCGGAATTTTTTAGTTTTGGAGTTTCGGAGTTTCGGAGGTTTGGAGTATTGCAGTTTTGGAGTTTTGGAGTTTTGG
Source organism: Amblyomma mixtum (assembly GCF_055824585.1). NCBI lineage: Eukaryota > Metazoa > Arthropoda > Arachnida > Ixodida > Ixodidae > Amblyomma > Amblyomma mixtum. The sequence continues at coordinate 111,551,281 of NC_143012.1, read as the reverse complement.
AGTTTCAGAGATTTGGAGTTTTGGCATTTTGGAGATTCGGAATCTTGGAGTTTCGGAATTTTGTAGTTTTGTAGTTTTGGAGTGTCAGAGTTTTGGAGTGTTGGAGCTTTGGAGTTTTGGAGTTTATGAGTTTTTGAGTTTTGGATTTTTGCACTTTTGGAGTTTTGGAGTTTTGGAGTTTTGGAGTCTCGGAGTTTCGGAGTTTTGGAGTTTCAGAGTTTTGGAGGATCAGGGTTGTGGAATTTCGGAATTTTTGAGTATTGGAGTTTCGGAGTTTCGGAGTTTTGGAGAATTGCAGTTTTGGAACTTTTGGAGTTTCGAATTTTCAGTTTCGGATTTTTGGAGTTTTGGAGTTTCGGAGTTTCGGAGTTTTGGAGTTTCAGAGTTTTCGAGGTTCAGGGTTGTGGAGTTTCGGAATTTTTGTGTTTTGGAGTTTCAAAGTTTTGGAGTTTTGGAGTTTTGGAGTTTCGAATTTTCAGAGTTTGGGATTTTTGGAGTTTTGGAGTTTCAGAGATTTGGAGTTTTGGCGTTTTGGAGATTCGTAATCTTGGAGTTTCGGAATTTTGTAGTTTTGTAGTTTTGGAGTGTCGGAGTTTTGGAGTGTTGGAGTTTTGGAGCTTTGGAGTTTTGGAGTTTTTGAGTTTTGGAGTTTTGGATTTTTGCACTTTTGGAGTTTTGGAGTTTTGGAGTTTCGGAGTTTCGGAGTTTTGGAGTTTCAGAGTTTTGGAGGTTCAGGGTTGTGGAGTTTCGGAATTTTTGAGTTTTGGAGTTTCGGAGTTTCGGAGTTTTGGAGTATTGCAGTTTTGGAATTTTGGAGTTTTGGAGTTTCGAATTTTCAGAGTTTCGGATTTTTGGAGTTTTGGAGTTTCGGAGATTTGGAGTTTTGGCGTTTTTGAGATTCGGAATCTTGGAGTTTCGGAATTTTGTAGTTTTGTAGTTTTGGAGTGTCACAGTTTTGGAGTGTTGGAGTTTTGGAGCTTTGGAGTTTTGGAGTTTTTGAGTTTTTGGATTTTTGCACTTTTGGAGTTTTGGAGTTTTGGAGTTTCGGAGTTTCGGAGTTTTGGAGTTTCAGAGTTTTGGAGGTTCAGTGTTGTGGAGTTTCGGCATTTTTGAGTATTGGAGTTTCGGAGTTTCGGAGTTTTGGAGAATTGCAGTTTTGGAGTTTTGGAGTTTCGAATTTTCAGAGTTTCGGATTTTTGGGGTTTTGGAGTTTTGGAGTTTCGGAGTTTCGGAGTTTTGGAGTATTGCAGTTTTGGAGTTTTGGAGTTGCGAATTTTCAGAGTTTAGGATTTTTGGAGTTTTGGAGTTTTGGAGTTTTGGAGAATTGGACTTTTGGCGTTTTCGAGATTCGGAATCTTGGAGTTTCGGAATTTTGTAGTTTTGGAGTTTTGGAGTTTAGGAGTTTCGGAGTTTCGGAGTTTCGGAGTTTCGGAGTTTTGGAGTTTCAGAGTTTTGGAGATTCAGGGTTGTGGAGTGTCCGAATTTTTGAGTTTTTGAGTTTCGGAGTTTCGGAGTTTTGGAGTTTTGCAGTTTTGGAGTTTTGGTGTTCTGGAGTTTTGGAGTTTCGAATTTTCAGAGTTTCAAATTTTTGGAGTTTTGGAGTTTCGGAGATTTGGAATTTCGGCGTTTTGGGGATTCGGGGTCTTGGAGTTTCGGAATTTTGTAGTTTTGTGGTTTTGGAGTGTCGGAGTTTCGGAGTGTTGGAGTTTGGAGTTTTTAAGTTTTGGATTTTTGAGTTTTGGATTTTTGGATTTTTGGAGTTTTTGTGTTTTTGAGTTTTTGAGTTTTGGATTTTTGCACTTTTGGAGGTTTGGAGTTTGAGAGTTTTGGAGGTTCAGTGTTGTGGAGTTTCGGAATTTTTTAGTTTTGGAGTTTCGGTGTTTCGGAGGTTTGGAGTTTTGGAGTTTCGGAGATTTGGAGTTTTGGCCTTTTGGAGATTCGGGGTCTTGGAGTTTCGGAGTGTTGGAGTTTTGGAGCTTTGGAGTTTTTGAGTTTTTGAGTTTTGGATTTTTGCACTTTTGGAGTTTTGGAGTTTTGGAGTTTCAGAGTTTTGGAGGTTCAGGGTTGTGGAGTTTCGGAATTTTTGAGTATTGGAGTTTCGGAGTTTCGGAGTTTTGGAGAATTGCAGTTTTGGAGTTTTGGAGTTTCGAATTTTCAGACTTTCGGATTTTTGGAGTTTTGGAGTTTCGGAGTTTTGGAGTTTCAGAGTTTTCGAGGTTCAGGGTTGTGGAGTTTCGGAATTTTTGAGTTTTGGAGTTTCGGAGTTTCGGAGTTTTGGAGTTTTGGAGTTTTGGAGATTTGGAGTTTTGGCGTTTTGGAGATTCGGAATCTTGGAGTTTCGGAATTTTGTTGTTTTGTAGTTTTCGAGTGTCGGAGTTTTGGAGTGTTGGAGTTTTGGAGCTTTGGAGTTTTGGAGTTCTTGAGTTTTGGAGTTTTGGATTTTTGCACTTTTGGAGTTTTGGAGTTTCAGAGTTTTGGAGGTTCAGGGTTGTGGAGTTTCGGAATTTTTGAGTTTTGGAGTTTCGGAGTTTCGGAGTTTTGGAGTATTGCAGTTTTGGAGTTTTGGAGTTTCAGAGATTTGGAGTTATGGCGTTTTGGAGATTCGGAATCTTGGAGTTTCGGAATTTTGTAGTTTTGTAGTTTTGGAGTGTCAGAGTTTTGGAGTGTTGGAGCTTTGGAGTTTTGGAGTTTATGAGTTTTTGAGTTTTGGATTTTTGCACATTTGGAGTTTTGGAGTTGTGGAGTTTCGGAGTTTCGGAGTTTTGGAGTTTCAGAGTTTTGGAGGTTCAGGGTTGTGGAGTTTCGGAATTTTTGAGTTTTGGAGTTTCGGAGTTTTGGAGTATTGCAGTTTTGGAATTTTGGAGTTTTGGAGTTTCGAATTTTCAGAGTTTCGGATTTTTGGAGTTTTGGAGTTTCGGAGACTTGGAGTTTTGGCGTTTTGGAGATTCGGAATCTTGGAGTTTCGGAATTTTGTATTGTTGTAGTTTTGGAGTGTCAGAGTTTTGGAGTGTTGGAGTTTTGGAGCTTTGGAGTTTTGGAGTTTTTGAGTTTTTGAGTTTTGGATTTTTGCACTTTTGGCGTTTTGGAGTTTTGGAGTTTCGGAGTTTCGGAGTTTCGGAGTTTTGGAGTTTCAGAGTTTTGAAGGTTCAGGGTTGTGGAGTTTCGGAATTTTTGAGTATTGGAGTTTCGGAGTTTCGGAGTTTTGGAGAATTGCAGTTTTGGAGTTTCGAATTTTCAGAGTTTCGGATTTTTGGGGTTTTGGAGTTTCGGAGTTTCGGAGTTTTGGAGTTTCAGAGTTTTCGAGGTTCAGGGTTGTGGAGTTTCGGAATTTTTGAGTTTTGGAGTTTCGGAGTTTCGGAGTTTTGGAGTTTTGGAGTTTCGAATTTCCAGAGTTTCGGATTTTTGGAGTTTTGGAGTTTCGGAGTTTTGGCGTTTTGGAGATTCGGAATCTTGGAGTTTCGGAATTTTGTAGTTTTGTAGTTTTCGAGTGTCGGAGTTTTGGAGTGTTGGAGTTTTGGAGCTTTGGAGTTTTGGAGTTTTTGAGTTTTGGAGTTTTGGATTTTTGCACTTTTGGAGTTTTGGAGTTTCAGAGTTTTGGAGGTTCAGGGTTGTGGAGTTTCGGAATTTTTTAGTTTTGGAGTTTCGGAGTTTCGGAGGTTTGGAGTATTGCAGTTTTGGAGTTTTGGAGTTTTGGAGTTTCAGAGATTTGGAGTTTTGGCATTTTGGAGATTCGGAATCTTGGAGTTTCGGAATTTTGTAGTTTTGTAGTTTTGGAGTGTCAGAGTTTTGGAGTGTTGGAGCTTTGGAGTTTTGGAGTTTATGAGTTTTTGAGTTTTGGATTTTTGCACTTTTGGAGTTTTGGAGTTTTGGAGTTTTGGAGTCTCGGAGTTTCGGAGTTTTGGAGTTTCAGAGTTTTGGAGGTTCAGGGTTGTGGAATTTCGGAATTTTTGAGTATTGGAGTTTCGGAGTTTCGGAGTTTTGGAGAATTGCAGTTTTGGAACTTTTGGAGTTTCGAATTTTCAGTTTCGGATTTTTGGAGTTTTGGAGTTTCGGAGTTTCGGAGTTTTGGAGTTTCAGAGTTTTCGAGGTTCAGGGTTGTGGAGTTTCGGAATTTTTGTGTTTTGGAGTTTCAAAGTTTTGGAGTTTTGGAGTTTTGGAGATTCGAATTTTCAGAGTTTGGGATTTTTGGAGTTTTGGAGTTTCAGAGATTTGGAGTTTTGGCGTTTTGGAGATTCGTAATCTTGGAGTTTCGGAATTTTGTAGTTTTGTAGTTTTGGAGTGTCGGAGTTTTGGAGTGTTGGAGTTTTGGAGCTTTGGAGTTTTGGAGTTTTTGAGTTTTGGAGTTTTGGATTTTTGCACTTTTGGAGTTTTGGAGTTTTGGAGTTTCGGAGTTTCGGAGTTTTGGAGTTTCAGAGTTTTGGAGGTTCAGGGTTGTGGAGTTTCGGAATTTTTGAGTTTTGGAGTTTCGGAGTTTCGAAGTTTTGGAGTATTGCAGTTTTGGAATTTTGGAGTTTTGGAGTTTCGAATTTTCAGAGTTTCGGATTTTTGGAGTTTTGGAGTTTCGGAGATTTGGAGTTTTGGCGTTTTTGAGATTCGGAATCTTGGAGTTTCGGAATTTTGTAGTTTTGTAGTTTTGGAGTGTCACAGTTTTGGAGTGTTGGAGTTTTGGAGCTTTGGAGTTTTGGAGTTTTTGAGTTTTTGGATTTTTGCACTTTTGGAGTTTTGGAGTTTTGGAGTTTCGGAGTTTCGGAGTTTTGGAGTTTCAGAGTTTTGGAGGTTCAGTGTTGTGGAGTTTCGGCATTTTTGAGTATTGGAGTTTCGGAGTTTCGGAGTTTTGGAGAATTGCAGTTTTGGAGTTTTGGAGTTTCGAATTTTCAGAGTTTCGGATTTTTTGGGTTTTGGAGTTTTGGAGTTTTGGAGTTTCGGAGTTTCGGAGTTTTGGAGTATTGCAGTTTTGGAGTTTTGGAGTTTTGGAGTTGCGAATTTTCAGAGTTTAGGATTTTTGGAGTTTTGGAGTTTTGGAGTTTTGGAGAATTGGACTTTTGGCGTTTTCGAGATTCGGAATCTTGGAGTTTCGGAATTTTGTAGTTTTGGAGTTTTGGAGTTTAGGAGTTTCGGAGTTTCGGAGTTTCGGAGTTTTGGAGTTTCAGAGTTTTGGAGATTCAGGGTTGTGGAGTGTCCGAATCTTTGAGTTTTGGAGTTTCGGAGTTTCGGAGTTTTGGAGTTTTGCAGTTTTGGAGTTTTGGTGTTGTGGAGTTTTGGAGTTTCGAATTTTCAGAGTTTCAAATTTTTGGAGTTTTGGAGTTTCGGAGATTTGGAATTTCGGCGTTTTGGGGATTCGGGGTCTTGGAGTTTCGGAATTTTGTAGTTTTGTGGTTTTGGAGTGTCGGAGTTTCGGAGTGTTGGAGTTTTGGAGTTTTAGAGTTTTAGAATTTTGGAGTTTTGAAATTTTTGAGTTTCGGATTTTTGGAGTTTGGAGTTTTTAAGTTTTGGATTTTTGAGTTTTGGATTTTTGGATTTTTGGAGTTTTTGTGTTTTTGAGTTTTTGAGTTTTGGATTTTTGCACTTTTGGAGGTTTGGAGTTTTGGAGTTTTGGATTTTTGGAGCTTTGGAGGTATGGATTTTTGGATATTCAGGGTTTTGTTCCAGAATTTTGTAGTTTTGGAGTTTTGGAGTGTCGGAGTTTCGAATTATTGGAGTTTTCGTGTTTTGGAATTTTTGATTTTTGGAGGTATGGATTTTTGGAGTTTCGGAGTTGTGGAGATTCGGGTTTGTGGTGTTTTGGAGTTTTGGAGTTTTGGATTTTTGCACTTTTGGAGTTTTGGAGTTTCGGAGTTTTGGAGTTTCGGAGTTTTGGAGATTCAGGGTTGTGGAGTTTCGGAATTTTTGAGTTTTGGAGTTTCGGAGTTCCGGAGTTTCGGAGTTTCGGAGTTTTGGAGTTTTGCAGTTTCGGAGTTTTGGAGTTTTGGAGTTTCGGAGTTTCGGAGTTTTGGAGTTTCAGAGTTTTCGAGGTTCAGGGTTGTGGAGTTTCTGAATTTTTGAATTTTGGAGTTTCGGAGTTTCGGAGATTTGGAGTTTTGGCGTTTTGGAGATTCGGAATCTTGGAGTTTCGGAATTTTGTAGTTTTGTAGTTTTGGAGTGTCAGAGTTTTGGAGTGTTGGAGTTTCGGAGTTGCGGAGTTTTGGAGTTTCAGAGTTTTGGAGGTTCAGGGTTGTGGAGTTTCGGAATTTTTGAGTATTGGAGTTTCGGAGTTTCGGAGTTTTGGAGAATTGCAGTTTTCGAGTTTTGGAGTTTCGAATTTTCAGAGTTTCGGATTTTTGGAGTTTTGGAGTTTCAGAGAATTGGAGTTTTGGCGTTTTCGAGATTCGGAATCTTGGAGTTTCGGAATTTTGTAGTTTTGTAGTTTTGGAGTGTCGGAGTTTTGGAGTGTTGGAGTTTTGGAGCTTTGGAGCTTTGGAGTTTTGGAGTTTTTGAGTTTTTGAGTTTTGGATTTTTGCACTTTTTGAAATTTGGAGTTTTGGAGTTTTGGAGTTTCGGAGTTTCGGAGTTTTGGAGTTTCAGAGTTTTGGAGGTTCAGGGTTGTGGAGTTTCGGAATTTTTGAGTTTTGGAGTTTCGGAGTTTCGGAGTTTTGGAGCATTGCAGTTTTGGAGTTCTGGAGTTTTGGAGTTTGGAATTTTCAGAGTTTCGGATTTTTGGAGTTTTGGAGTTTCGGAGATTTGGAGTTTTGGCCTTTTGGAGATTCGGGGTCTTGGAGTTTCGGAGTGTTGGAGTTTTGGAGCTTTGGAGTTTTTGAGTTTTTGAGTTTTGGATTTTTGCACTTTTGGAGTTTTGGAGTTTTGGAGTTTCAGAGTTTTGGAGGTTCAGGGTTGTGGAGTTTCGGAATTTTTGAGTATTGGAGTTTCGGAGTTTCGGAGTTTTGGAGAATTGCAGTTTTGGAGTTTTGGAGTTTCGAATTTTCAGAGTTTCGGATTTTTGGAGTTTTGGAGTTTCGGAGTTTTGGAGTTTCAGAGTTTTCGAGGTTCAGGGTTGTGGAGTTTCGGAATTTTTGAGTTTTGGAGTTTCGGAGTTTCGGAGTTTTGGAGTTTTGGAGTTTTGGAGATTTGGAGTTTTGGCGTTTTGGAGATTCGGAATCTTGGAGTTTCGGAATTTTGTTGTTTTGTAGTTTTCGAGTGTCGGAGTTTTGGAGTGTTGGAGTTTTGGAGCTTTGGAGTTTTGGAGTTCTTGAGTTTTGGAGTTTTGGATTTTTGCACTTTTGGAGTTTTGGAGTTTCAGAGTTTTGGAGGTTCAGGGTTGTGGAGTTTCGGAATTTTTGAGTTTTGGAGTTTCGGAGTTTTGGAGTATTGCAGTTTTGGAATTTTGGAGTTTTGGAGTTTCGAATTTTCAGAGTTTCGGATTTTTGGAGTTTTGGAGTTTCGGAGACTTGGAGTTTTGGCGTTTTGGAGATTCGGAATCTTGGAGTTTCGGAATTTTGTATTGTTGTAGTTTTGGAGTGTCAGAGTTTTGGAGTTTCGGAGTTTCGGAGTTTTGTAGTTTTGGAGTTTCGAATTTCCAGAGTTTCGGATTTTTGGAGTTTTGGAGTTTCGGAGATTTGGAGTTTTGGCGTTTTGGAGATTCGGAATCTTGGAGTTTCGGAATTTTGTAGTTTTGTAGTTTTCGAGTGTCGGAGTTTTGGAGTGTTGGAGTTTTGGAGCTTTGGAGTTTTGGAGTTTTTGAGTTTTGGAGTTTTGGATTTTTGCACTTTTGGAGTTTTGGAGTTTCAGAGTTTTGGAGGTTCAGGGTTGTGGAGTTTCGGAATTTTTTAGTTTTGGAGTTTCGGAGTTTCGGAGGTTTGGAGTATTGCAGTTTTGGAGTTTTGGAGTTTTGGAGTTTCAGAGATTTGGAGTTTTGGCGTTTTGGAGATTCGGAATCTTGGAGTTTCGGAATTTTGTAGTTTTGTAGTTTTGGAGTGTCAGAGTTTTGGAGTGTTGGAGCTTTGGAGTTTTGGAGTTTATGAGTTTTTGAGTTTTGGAGTTTTGGAGTTTTGGAGTTTTGGAGTTTCGGAGTTTCGGAGTTTCGGAGTTTCGGAGTTTTGGAGTTTCAGAGTTTTGAAGGTTCAGGGTTGTGGAGTTTCGGAATTTTTTGAGTATTGGAGTTTCGGAGTTTCGGAGTTTTGGAGAATTGCAGTTTTGGAATTTTTGGAGTTTCGAATTTTCAGTTTCGGATTTTTGGAGTTTTGGAGTTTCGGAGTTTCGGAGTTTTGGAGTTTCAGAGTTTTCGAGGTTCAGGGTTGTGGAGTTTCGGAATTTTTGTGTTGTGGAGTTTCAAAGTTTTGGAGTTTTGGAGTTTTGGAGTTTCGAATTTCCAGAGTTTCGGATTTTTGGAGTTTTGGAGTTTCGGAGATTTGGAGTTTTGGCGTTTTGGAGATTCGGAATCTTGGAGTTTCGGAATTTTGTAGTTTTGTAGTTTTCGAGTGTCGGAGTTTTGGAGTGTTGGAGTTTTGGAGCTTTGGAGTTTTGGAGTTTTTGAGTTTTGGAGTTTTGGATTTTTGCACTTTTGGAGTTTTGGAGTTTCAGAGTTTTGGAGGTTCAGGGTTGTGGAGTTTCGGAATTTTTTAGTTTTGGAGTTTCGGAGTTTCGGAGGTTTGGAGTATTGCAGTTTTGGAGTTTTGGAGTGTTGGAGTTTCAGAGATTTGGAGTTTTGGCGTTTTGGAGATTCGGAATCTTGGAGTTTCGGAATTTTGTAGTTTTGTAGTTTTGGAGTGTCAGAGTTTTGGAGTGTTGGAGCTTTGGAGTTTTGGAGTTTATGAGTTTTTGAGTTTTGGATTTTTGCACTTTTGGAGTTTTGGAGTTTTGGAGTTTCGGAGTTTCGGAGTTTTGGAGTTCCAGAGTTTTGGAGGTTCAGGGTTGTGGAATTTCGGAATTTTTGAGTATTCGAGTTTCGGAGTTTTGGAGAATTGCAGTTTTGGAATTTTTGGAGTTTCGAATTTTCAGTTTCGGATTTTTGGAGTTTTGGAGTTTCGGAGTTTCGGAGTTTTGGAGTTTCAGAGTTTTCGAGGTTCAGGGTTGTGGAGTTTCGGAATTTCTGTGTTTTGGAGTTTCAAAGTTTTGGAGTTTTGGAGTTTTGGAGTTTCGAATTTTCAGAGTTTGGGTTTTTTGGAGTTTTGGAGTTTCAGAGATTTGGAGTTTTGGCGTTTTGGAGATTCGGAATCTTGGAGTTTCGGAATTTTGTAGTTTTGTAGTTTTGGAGTGTCGGAGTTTTGGAGTGTTGGAGTTTTGGAGCTTTGGAGTTTTGGAGTTTTTGAGTTTTGGAGTTTTGTATTTTTGCACTTTTGGAGTTTTGGAGGTTCGGAGTTTCGGAGTTTCGGAGTTTTGGAGTTTCAGAGTTTTGGAGGTTCAGGGTTGTGGAGTTTCGGAATTTTTGAGTTTTGGAGTTTCGGAGTTTCGGAGTTTTGGAGTTTTGGAGTTTCGGAGATTTGGAGTTTTGGCGTTTTTGAGATTCGGAATCTTGGAGTTTCGGAATTTTGTAGTTTTGTAGTTTTGGAGTGTCACAGTTTTGGAGTGTTGGAGTTTTGGAGCTTTGGAGTTTTGGAGTTTTTGAGTTTTTGGATTTTTGCACTTTTGGAGTTTTGGAGTTTTGGAGTTTCGGAGTTTCGGAGTTTTGGAGTTTCAGAGTTTTGGAGGTTCAGTGTTGTGGAGTTTCGGCATTTTTGAGTATTGGAGTTTCGGAGTTTCGGAGTTTTGGAGAATTGCAGTTTTGGAGTTTTGGAGTTTCGAATTTTTCAGTTTCGGATTTTTGGAGTTTTGGAGTTTCGGAGATTTGGAGTTTTGGCGTTTTTGAGATTCGGAATCTTGGAGTTTCGGAATTTTGTAGTTTTGTAGTTTTGGAGTGTCACAGTTTTGGAGTGTTGGAGTTTTGGAGCTTTGGAGTTTTGGAGTTTTTGAGTTTTTGGATTTTTGCACTTTTGGAGTTTTGGAGTTTCGGAGTTTTGGAGTTTCAGAGTTTTGGAGGTTCAGTGTTGTGGAGTTTCGGCATTTTTGAGTATTGGAGTTTCGGAGTTTCGGAGTTTTGGAGAATTGCAGTTTTGGAGTTTTGGAGTTTCGGAGTTCCGGAGTTTCGGAGTTTCGGAGTTTTGGAGTTTTGCAGTTTCGGAGTTTTGGAGTTTTGGAGTTTCGGAGTTTTGGAGTTTCAGAGTTTTCGAGGTTCAGGGTTGTGGAGTTTCTGAATTTTTTAATTTTGGAGTTTCGGAGTTTCGGAGATTTGGAGTTTTGGCGTTATGGAGATTCGGAATCTTGGAGTTTCGGAATTTTGTAGTTTTGTAGTTTTGGAGTGTCAGAGTTTTGGAGTGTTGGAGTTTTGGAGCTTTGGAGTTTTTGAGTTTTTGAGTTTTTGAGTTTTGGATTTTTGCACTTTTGGAGTTTTGGAGTTTTGGAGTTTCGGAGTTTCGGAGTTTTGGAGTTTCAGAGTATTGGAGGTTCAGGGTTGTGGAGTTTCGGAATTTTTGAGTATTGGAGTTTCGGAGTTTCGGAGTTTTGGAGAATTGCAGTTTTGGAGTTTTGGAGTTTCGAATTTTCAGAGTTTCGGATTTGTGGAGTTTTGGAGTTTCGGAGTTTTGGAGTTTCAGAGTTTTCGAGGTTCAGGGTTGTGCAGTTTCGGAATTTTTGAGTTTTGGAGTTTCGGAGTTTCGGAGTTTTGGCGTTTTGGAGATTCGGAATCTTGGAGTTTCGGAATTTTGTAGTTTTGTAGTTTTCGAGTGTCGGAGTTTTGGAGTGTTGGAGTTTTGGAGCTTTGGAGTTTTGGAGTTTTTGAGTTTTGGAGTTTTGGATTTTTGCACTTTTGGAGTTTTGGAGTTTCAGAGTTTTGAAGGTTCAGGGTTGTGGAGTTTCGGAATTTTTGAGTATTGGAGTTTCGGAGTTTCGGAGTTTTGGAGAATTGCAGTTTTGGAGTTTCGAATTTTCAGAGTTTCGGATTTTTGGGGTTTTGGAGTTTCGGAGTTTCGGAGTTTTGGAGTTTCAGAGTTTTCGAGGTTCAGGGTTGTGGAGTTTCGGAATTTTTGAGTTTTGGAGTTTCGGAGTTTCGGAGTTTTGGAGTTTTGGAGTTTCGAATTTCCAGAGTTTCGGATTTTTGGAGTTTTGGAGTTTCGGAGATTTGGAGTTTTGGCGTTTTGGAGATTCGGAATCTTGGAGTTTCGGAATTTTGTAGTTTTGTAGTTTTCGAGTGTCGGAGTTTTGAAGTGTTGGAGTTTTGGAGCTTTGGAGTTTTGGAGTTTTTGAGTTTTGGAGTTTTGGATTTTTGCACTTTTGGAGTTTTGGAGTTTCAGAGTTTTGGAGGTTCAGGGTTGTGGAGTTTCGGAATTTTTTAGTTTTGGAGTTTCGGAGTTTCGGAGGTTTGGAGTATTGCAGTTTTGGAGTTTTGGAGTTTTGGAGTTTCAGAGATTTGGAGTTTTGGCGTTTTGGAGATTCGGAATCTTGGAGTTTCGGAATTTTGTAGTTTTGTAGTTTTGGAGTGTCAGAGTTTTGGAGTGTTGGAGCTTTGGAGTTTTGGAGTTTATGAGTTTTTGAGTTTTGGATTTTTGCACTTTTGGAGTTTTGGAGTTTTGGAGTTTTGGAGTTTCGGAGTTTCGGAGTTTTGGAGTTTCAGAGTTTTGGAGGTTCAGGGTTGTGGAGTTTCGGAATTTTTTAGTTTTCGAGTTTCGGAGTTTCGGAGGTTTGGAGTATTGCAGTTTTGGAGTTTTGGAGTTTTGGAGTTTCAGAGATTTGGAGTTTTGGCGTTTTTGAGATTCGGAATCTTGGAGTTTCGGAATTTTGTAGTTTTGTAGTTTTGGAGTGTCACAGTTTTGGAGTGTTGGAGTTTTGGAATTTTTGGAGTTTCGAATTTTCAGTTTCGGATTTTTGGAGTTTTGGAGTTTCGGAGTTTCGGAGTTTTGGAGTTTCAGAGTTTTCGAGGTTCAGGGTTGTGGAGTTTCGGAATTTTTGTGTTTTGGAGTTTCAAAGTTTTGGAGTTTTGGAGTTTTGGAGTTTCGAATTTTCAGAGTTTGGGATTTTTGGAGTTTTGGAGTTTCAGAGATTTGGAGTTTTGGCGTTTTGGAGATTCGGAATCTTGGAGTTTCGGAATTTTGTAGTTTTGTAGTTTTGGAGTGTCAGAGTTTTGGAGTGTTGGAGTTTTGGAGCTTTGGAGTTTTGGAGTTCTTGAGTTTTGGAGTTTTGTATTTTTGCACTTTTGGAGTTTTGGAGGTACGGAGTTTCGGAGTTTCGGAGTTTTGGAGTTTCAGAGTTTTGGAGGTTCAGGGTTGTGGAGTTTCGGAATTTTTGAGTTTTGGAGTTTCGGAGTTTCGGAGTTTTGGAGTATTGCAGTTTTGGAATTTTGGAGTTTTGGAGTTTGGAATTTTCAGAGTTTCGGATTTTTGGAGTTTTGGAGTTTCGGAGATTTGGAGTTTTGGCCTTTTGGAGATTCGGGGTCTTGGAGTTTCGGAATTTTGTAGTTTTCCAGTTTTGGAGTGTCGGAGGTTTGGAGTGTTGGAGTTTTGGAGTTTTGGAGTTTCGGAGTTTTGGAGTTTCAGAGTTTTCGAGGTTCAGGGTTGTGGAGTTTCGGAATTTTTGAGTTTTGGAGTTTCGGAGTTTCGGAGTTTTGGAGTTTTGGAGTTTTGGAGATTTGGAGTTTTGGCGTTTTGGAGATTCGGAATCTTGGAGTTTCGGAATTTTGTAGTTTTGTAGTTTTCGAGTGTCGGAGTTTTGGAGTGTTGGAGTTTTGGAGTGTCGGAGTTTCGGAGTTTTGGAGTTTCAGAGTTTTCGAGGTTCAGGGTTGTGGAGTTTCGGAATTTTTGAGTTTTGGAGTTTCGGAGTTTCGGAGTTTTGGAGTATTGCAGTTTTGGAGTTTTGGAGTTTTGGAGTTTCAGAGATATGGAGTTTTGGCGTTTTGGAGATTCGGAATCTTGGAGTTTCGGAATTTTGTAGTTTTGTAGTTTTGGAGTGTCAGAGTTTTGGAGTGTTGGAGCTCTGGAGTTTTGGAGTTTATGAGTTTTTGAGTTTTGGATTTTTGCACATTTGGAGTTTTGGAGTTGTGGAGTTTCGGAGTTTCGGAGTTTTGGAGTTTCAGAGTTTTGGAGGTTCAGGGTTGTGGAGTTTCGGAATTTTTGAGTTTTGGAGTTTCGGAGTTTTGGAGTATTGCAGTTTTGGAATTTTGGAGTTTTGGAGTTTCGAATTTTCAGAGTTTCGGATTTTTGGAGTTTTGGAGTTTCGGAGACTTGGAGTTTTGGCGTTTTGGAGATTCGGAATCTTGGAGTTTCGGAATTTTGTAGTGTTGTAGTTTTGGAGTGTCAGAGTTTTGGAGTGTTGGAGCTTTGGAGTTTTGGAGTTTATGAGTTTTTGAGTTTTGGATTTTTGCACTTTTGGAGTTTTGGAGTTTTGGAGTTTTGGAGTTTCGGAGTTTCGGAGTTTTGGAGTTTCAGAGTTTTGGAGGTTCAGGGTTGTGGAGTTTCGGAATTTTTTAGTTTTGGAGTTTCGGAGTTTCGGAGGTTTGGAGTATTGCAGTTTTGGCGTTTTGGAGTTTTGGAGTTTCAGAGATTTGGAGTTTTGGCGTTTTTGAGATTCGGAATCTTGGAGTTTCGGAATTTTGTAGTTTTGTAGTTTTGGAGTGTCACAGTTTTGGAGTGTTGGAGTTTTGGAATTTTTGGAGTTTCGAATTTTCAGTTTCGGATTTTTGGAGTTTTGGAGTTTCGGAGTTTCGGAGTTTTGGAGTTTCAGAGTTTTCGAGGTTCAGGGTTGTGGAGTTTCGGAATTTTTGTGTTTTGGAGTTTCAAAGTTTTGGAGTTTTGGAGTTTCGAATTTTCAGAGTTTGGGATTTTTGGAGTTTTGGAGTTTCAGAGATTTGGAGTTTTGGCGTTTTGGAGATTCGGAATCTTGGATTTTCGGAATTTTGTAGTTTTGTAGTTTTGGAGTGTCAGAGTTTTGGAGTGTTGGAGTTTTGGAGCTTTGGAGTTTTGGAGTTCTTGAGTTTTGGAGTTTTGTATTTTTGCACTTTTGGAGTTTTGGAGTTTCGGAGTTTCGGAGTTTTGGAGTATTGCAGTTTTGGAATTTTGGAGTTTTGGAGTTTGGAATTTTCAGAGTTTCGGATGTTTGGAGTTTTGGAGTTTCGGAGATTTGGAGTTTTGGCCTTTTGGAGATTCGGGGTCTTGGAGTTTCGGAATTTTGTAGTTTTCCAGTTTTGGAGTGTCGGAGGTTTGGAGTGTTGGAGTTTTGGAGTTTTGGAGTTTCGGAGTTTTGGAGTTTCAGAGTTTTCGAGGTTCAGGGTTGTGGAGTTTCGGAATTTTTGAGTTTTGGAGTTTCGGAGTTTCGGAGTTTTGGAGTTTTGGAGTTTTGGAGATTTGGAGTTTTGGCGTTTTGGAGATTCGGAATCTTGGAGTTTCGGAATTTTGTAGTTTTGTAGTTTTCGAGTGTCGGAGTTTTGGAGTGTTGGAGTTTTGGAGTGTCGGAGTTTCGGAGTTTTGGAGTTTCAGAGTTTTCGAGGTTCAGGGTTGTGGAGTTTCGGAATTTTTGAGTTTTGGAGTTTCGGAGTTTCGGAGTTTTGGAGTATTGCAGTTTTGGAGTTTTGGAGTTTTGGAGTTTCAGAGATATGGAGTTTTGGCGTTTTGGAGATTCGGAATCTTGGAGTTTCGGAATTTTGTAGTTTTGTAGTTTTGGAGTGTCAGAGTTTTGGAGTGTTGGAGCTTTGGAGTTTTGGAGTTTATGAGTTTTTGAGTTTTGGATTTTTGCACATTTGGAGTTTTGGAGTTGTGGAGTTTCGGAGTTTCGGAGTTTTGGAGTTTCAGAGTTTTGGAGGTTCAGGGTTGTGGAGTTTCGGAATTTTTGAGTTTTGGAGTTTCGGAGTTTTGGAGTATTGCAGTTTTGGAATTTTGGAGTTTTGGAGTTTCGAATTTTCAGTTTCGGATTTTTGGAGTTTTGGAGTTTCGGAGACTTGGAGTTTTGGCGTTTTGGAGATTCGGAATCTTGGAGTTTCGGAATTTTGTAGTGTTGTAGTTTTGGAGTGTCAGAGTTTTGGAGTGTTGGAGTTTTGGAGCTTTGGAGTTTTGGAGTTTTGGAGTTTTTGAGTTTTGGATTTTTGCACTTTTGGAGTTTTGGAGTTTTGGAGTTTTGGAGATTCGGAGTTTCGGAGTTTCGGAGTTTCGGAGTTTTGGAGTTTCAGAGTTTTGAAGGTTCAGGGTTGTGGAGTTTCGGAATTTTTGAGTATTGGAGTTTCGGAGTTTCGGAGATTTGGAGAATTGCAGTTTTGGAGTTTCGAATTTTCAGAGTTTCGGATTTTTGGGGTTTTGGAGTTTCGGAGTTTCGGAGTTTTGGAGTTTCAGAGTTTTCGAGGTTCAGGGTTGTGGAGTTTCGGAATTTTTGAGTTTTGGAGTTTCGGAGTTTCGGAGTTTTGGAGTTTTGGAGTTTCGAATTTCCAGAGTTTCGGATTTTTGGAGTTTTGGAGTTTCGGTGATTTGGAGTTTTGGCGTTTTGGAGATTCGGAATCTTGGAGTTTCGGAATTTTGTAGTTTTGTAGTTTTCGAGTGTCGGAGTTTTGGAGTGTTGGAGTTTTGGAGCTTTGGAGTTTTGGAGTTTTTGAGTTTTGGAGTTTTGGATTTTTGCACTTTTGGAGTTTTGGAGTTTCAGAGTTTTGGAGGTTCAGGGTTGTGGAGTTTCGGAATTTTTGAGTTTTGGAGTTTCGGAGTTTCGGAGTTTTGGAGTATTGCAGTTTTGGAATTTTGGAGTTTTGGAGTTTGGAATTTTCAGAGTTTCGGATTTTTGGAGTTTTGGAGTTTCGGAGATTTGGAGTTTTGGCCTTTTGGAGATTCGGGGTCTTGGAGTTTCGGAATTTTGTAGTTTTCCAGTTTTGGAGTGTCGGAGGTTTGGAGTGTTGGAGTTTTGGAGTTTTGGAGTTTCGGAGTTTTGGAGTTTCAGAGTTTTCGAGGTTCAGGGTTGTGGAGTTTCGGAATTTTTGAGTTTTGGAGTTTCGGAGTTTCGGAGTTTTGGAGTTTTGGAGTTTTGGAGATTTGGAGTTTTGGCGTTTTGGAGATTCGGAATCTTGGAGTTTCGGAATTTTGTAGTTTTGTAGTTTTCGAGTGTCGGAGTTTTGGAGTGTTGGAGTTTTGGAGTGTCGGAGTTTCGGAGTTTTGGAGTTTCAGAGTTTTCGAGGTTCAGGGTTGTGGAGTTTCGGAATTTTTGAGTTTTGGAGTTTCGGAGTTTCGGAGTTTTGGAGTATTGCAGTTTTGGAGTTTTGGAGTTTTGGAGTTTCAGAGATATGGAGTTTTGGCGTTTTGGAGATTCGGAATCTTGGAGTTTCGGAATTTTGTAGTTTTGTAGTTTTGGAGTGTCAGAGTTTTGGAGTGTTGGAGCTTTGGAGTTTTGGAGTTTATGAGTTTTTGAGTTTTGGATTTTTGCACATTTGGAGTTTTGGAGTTGTGGAGTTTCGGAGTTTCGGAGTTTTGGAGTTTCAGAGTTTTGGAGGTTCAGGGTTGTGGAGTTTCGGAATTTTTGAGTTTTGGAGTTTCGGAGTTTTGGAGTATTGCAGTTTTGGAATTTTGGAGTTTTGGAGTTTCGAATTTTCAGAGTTTCGGATTTTTGGAGTTTTGGAGTTTCGGAGACTTGGAGTTTTGGCGTTTTGGAGATTCGGAATCTTGGAGTTTCGGAATTTTGTAGTGTTGTAGTTTTGGAGCTTTGGAGTTTTGGAGTCTTGGAGTTTTGGAGCTTTGGAGTTTTGGAGTTTTGGAGTTTTTGAGTTTTGGATTTTTGCACTTTTGGAGTTTTGGAGTTTTGGAGTTTTGGAGTTTCGGAGTTTCGGAGTTTCGGAGTTTTGGAGTTTCAGAGTTTTGAAGGTTCAGGGTTGTGGAGTTTCGGAATTTTTGAGTATTGGAGTTTCGGAGTTTCGGAGTTTTGGAGAATTGCAGTTTTGGAGTTTCGAATTTTCAGAGTTTCGGATTTTTGGGGTTTTGGAGTTTCGGAGTTTCGGAGTTTTGGAGTTTCAGAGTTTTCGAGGTTCAGGGTTGTGGAGTTTCGGAATTTTTGAGTTTTGGAGTTTCGGAGTTTCGGAGTTTTGGAGTTTTGGAGTTTCGAATTTCCAGAGTTTCGGATTTTTGGAGTTTTGGAGTTTCGGAGATTTGGAGTTTTGGCGTTTTGGAGATTCGGAATCTTGGAGTTTCGGAATTTTGTAGTTTTGTAGTTTTCGAGTGTCGGAGTTTTGGAGTGTTGGAGTTTTGGAGCTTTGGAGTTTTGGAGTTTTTGAGTTTTGGAGTTTTGGATTTTTGCACTTTTGGAGTTTTGGAGTTTCAGAGTTTTGGAGGTTCAGGGTTGTGGAGTTTCGGAATTTTTTAGTTTTGGAGTTTCGGAGTTTCGGAGGTTTGGAGTATTGCAGTTTTGGAGTTTTGGAGTTTTGGAGTTTCAGAGATTTGGAGTTTTGGCGTTTTGGAGATTCGGAATCTTGGAGTTTCGGAATTTTGTAGTTTTGTAGTTTTGGAGTGTCAGAGTTTTGGAGTGTTGGAGCTTTGGAGTTTTGGAGTTTATGAGTTTTTGAGTTTTGGATTTTTGCACTTTTGGAGTTTTGGAGTTTTGGAGTTTTGGAGTTTCGGAGTTTCGGAGTTTTGGAGTTCCAGAGTTTTGGAGGTTCAGGGTTGTGGAATTTCGGAATTTTTGAGTATTGGAGTTTCGGAGTTTTGGAGAATTGCAGTTTTGGAATTTTTGGAGTTTCGAATTTTCAGTTTCGGATTTTTGGAGTTTTGGAGTTTCGGAGTTTCGGAGTTTTGGAGTTTCAGAGTTTTCGAGGTTCAGGGTTGTGGAGTTTCGGAATTTTTGTGTTTTGGAGTTTCAAAGTTTTGGAGTTTTGGAGTTTTGGAGTTTCGAATTTTCAGAGTTTGGGATTTTTGGAGTTTTGGAGTTTCAGAGATTTGGAGTTTTGGCGTTTTGGAGATTCGGAATCTTGGAGTTTCGGAATTTTGTAGTTTTGTAGTTTTGGAGTGTCGGAGTTTTGGAGTGTTGGAGTTTTGGAGCTTTGGAGTTTTGGAGTTTTTGAGTTTTGGAGTTTTGTATTTTTGCACTTTTGGAGTTTTGGAGGTTCGGAGTTTCGGAGTTTCGGAGTTTTGGAGTTTCAGAGTTTTGGAGGTTCAGGGTTGTGGAGTTTCGGAATTTTTGAGTTTTGGAGTTTCGGAGTTTCGGAGTTTTGGAGTATTGCAGTTTTGGAATTTTGGAGTTTTGGAGTTTCGAATTTTCAGAGTTTCGGATTTTTGGAGTTTTGGAGTTTCGGAGATTTGGAGTTTTGGCGTTTTTGAGATTCGGAATCTTGGAGTTTCGGAATTTTGTAGTTTTGTAGTTTTGGAGTGTCACAGTTTTGGAGTGTTGGAGTTTTGGAGCTTTGGAGTTTTGGAGTTTTTGAGTTTTTGGATTTTTGCACTTTTGGAGTTTTGGAGTTTTGGAGTTTCAGAGTTTTGGAGGTTCAGTGTTGTGGAGTTTCGGCATTTTTGAGTATTGGAGTTTCGGAGTTTCGGAGTTTTGGAGAATTGCAGTTTTGGAGTTTTGGAGTTTCGAATTTTTCAGTTTCGGATTTTTGGAGTTTTGGAGTTTCGGAGATTTGGAGTTTTGGCGTTTTTGAGATTCGGAATCTTGGAGTTTCGGAATTTTGTAGTTTTGTAGTTTTGGAGTGTCACAGTTTTGGAGTGTTGGAGTTTTGGAGCTTTGGAGTTTTGGAGTTTTTGAGTTTTTGGATTTGTGCACTTTTGGAGTTTTGGAGTTTCGGAGTTTTGGAGTTTCAGAGTTTTGGAGGTTCAGTGTTGTGGAGTTTCGGCATTTTTGAGTATTGGAGTTTCGGAGTTTCGGAGTTTTGGAGAATTGCAGTTTTGGAGTTTTGGAGTTTCGGAGTTCCGGAGTTTCGGAGTTTCGGAGTTTTGGAGTTTTGCAGTTTCGGAGTTTTGGAGTTTTGGAGTTTCGGAGTTTCGGAGTTTTGGAGTTTCAGAGTTTTCGAGGTTCAGGGTTGTGGAGTTTCTGAATTTTTGAATTTTGGAGTTTCGGAGTTTCGGAGATTTGGAGTTTTGGCGTTATGGAGATTCGGAATCTTGGAGTTTCGGAATTTTGTAGTTTTGTAGTTTTGGAGTGTCAGAATATTGGAGTGTTGGAGTTTTGGAGCTTTGGAGTTTTTGAGTTTTTGAGTTTTTGAGTTTTGGATTTTTGCACTTTTGGAGTTTTGGAGTTTTGGAGTTTCGGAGTTTCGGAGTTTTGGAGTTTCAGAGTTTTGGAGGTTCAGGGTTGTGGAGTTTCGGAATTTTTGAGTATTGGAGTTTCGGAGTTTCGGAGTTTTGGAGAATTGCAGTTTTGGAGTTTTGGAGTTTCGAATTTTCAGAGTTTCGGATTTGTGGAGTTTTGGAGTTTCGGAGTTTTGGAGTTTCAGAGTTTTCGAGGTTCAGGGTTGTGCAGTTTCGGAATTTTTGAGTTTTGGAGTTTCGGAGTTTCGGAGTTTTGGCGTTTTGGAGATTCGGAATCTTGGAGTTTCGGAATTTTGTAGTTTTGTAGTTTTCGAGTGTCGGAGTTTTGGAGTGTTGGAGTTTTGGAGCTTTGGAGTTTTGGAGTTTTTGAGTTTTGGAGTTTTGGATTTTTGCACTTTTGGAGTTTTGGAGTTTCAGAGTTTTGGAGGTTCAGGGTTGTGGAGTTTCGGAATTTTTGAGTTTTGGAGTTTCGGAGTTTCGGAGTTTTGGAGTATTGCAGTTTTGGAGTTTTGGAGTTTTGGAGTTTTGGAGTTTTGGAGTTTCAGAGATTTGGAGTTTTGGCGTTTTGGAGATTCGGAATCTTGGAGTTTCGGAATTTTGTAGTTTTGTAGTTTTGGAGTGTCAGAGTTTTGGAGTGTTGGAGTTTTGGAGCTTTGGAGTTTTGGAGTTTTTGAGTTTTTGAGTTTTGGATTTTTGCACTTCTGGAGTTTTGGAGTTTTGGAGTTTTGGAGTTTCGGAGTTTCGGAGTTTCGGAGTTTTGGAGTTTCAGAGTTTTGGAGGTTCAGGGTTGTGGAGTTTCGGAATTTTTGAGTATTGGAGTTTCGGAGTTTCGGAGTTTTGGAGAATTGCAGTTTTGGAGTTTCCAATTTTCAGAGTTTCGGATTTTTGGGGTTTTGGAGTTTCGGAGTTTCGGAGTTTTGGAGTTTCAGTTTTCGAGGTTCAGGGTTGTGGAGTTTCGGAATTTTTGAGTTTTGTAGTTTTCGAGTGTCGGAGTTTTGGAGTGTTGGAGTTTTGGAGCTTTGGAGTTTTGGAGTTTTTGAGTTTTGGAGTTTTGGATTTTTGCACTTTTGGAGTTTTGGAGTTTTGGAGTTTTGGAGTTTCGGAGTTTCGGAGTTTCGGAGTTTTGGAGTTTCAGAGTTTTGGAGGTTCAGGGTTGTGGAGTTTCGGAATTTTTGAGTTTTGGAGTTTCGGAGTTTCGGAGTTTTGGAGTATTGCAGTTTTGGAATTTTGGAGTTTTGGAGTTTCGAATTTTCAGAGTTTCGGATTTTTGGAGTTTTGGAGTTTTGGAGTTTCGGAGTTTCGGAGTTTTGCAGTATTGCAGTTTTGGAGTTTTGGAGTTTTGGAGTTGCGAATTTTCAGAGTTTAGGATTTTTGGAGTTTTGGAGTTTTGGAGAATTGGACTTTTGGCGTTTTCGAGATTCGGAATCTTGGAGTTTCGGAATTTTGTAGTTTTGGAGTTTTGGAGTTTAGGAGTTTCGGAGTTTCGGAGTTTTGGAGTTTCAGAGTTTTGGAGATTCAGGGTTGTGGAGTGTCGGAATTTTTGAGTTTTGGAGTTTCGGAGTTTCGGAGTTTTGGAGTTTTGCAGTTTTGGAGTTTTGGTGTTCTGGAGTTTTGGAGTTTCGAATTTTCAGAGTTTCAAATTTTTGGAGTTTTAGAGTTTCGGAGATTTGGAATTTCGGCGTTTTGGGGATTCGGGGTCTTGGAGTTTCGGAATTTTGTAGTTTTGTGGTTTTGGAGTGTCGGAGTGTCGGAGTTTCGGAGTGTTGGAGTTTTGGAGTTTTAGAGTTTTAGAATTTTGGAGTTTTGAAATTTTTGAGTTTCGGATTTTTGGAGTTTGGAGTTTTTAAGTTTTGGATTTTTGAGTTTTGGAATTTTGGATTTTTTGAGTTTTTGTGTTTTTGAGTTTCTGAGTTTTGGATTTTTGCACTTTTGGAGGTTTGGAGTTTTGGAGTTTTGGATTTTTGGAGCTTTGGAGGTATGGATTTTTGGATATTCAGGGTTTTGTTCCAGAATTTTGTAGTTTTGGAGTTTTGGAGTGTCGGAGTTTCGAATTATTGGAGTTTTCGTGTTTTGGAATTTTTGATTTTTGGAGGTATGGATTTTTGGAGTTTCGGAGTTGTGGAGATTCGGGTTTGTGGAGTTTTGGAGTTTTGGAGTTTTGGATTTTTGCACTTTTGGAGTTTTGGAGTTTCGGAGTTTTGGAGTTTCGGAGTTTTGGAGATTCAGGGTTGTGGAGTTTCGGAATTTTTGAGTTTTGGAGTTTTGGAGTTTCGGAGTTCCGGAGTTTCGGAGTTTCGGAGTTTTGGAGTTTTGCAGTTTCGGAGTTTTGGAGTTTTGGAGTTTCGGAGTTTCGGAGTTTTGGAGTTTCAGAGTTTTCGAGGTTCAGGGTTGAGGAGTTTCTGAATTTTTGAATTTTGGAGTTTCGGAGTTTCGGAGTTTTGGAGTTTTGGAGTTTCGAATTTACAGAGTTTCGGATTTTCGGAGTTTTGGAGTTTCGGAGATTTGGAATTTTGGCGTTTTGGAGATTCGGGGTCTTGGAGTTTCGGAATTTTGCAGTTTTGTAGTTTTGGAGTGTCGGAGTTTTGGAGTGTTGGAGTTTTGGAGTTTCGGAGTTTCGGAGTTTCGGAGTTTTGGAGTTTCAGAGTTTCAGAGTTCTGGAGGTTCAGGGTTGTGGAGTTTCGGAATTTTTGAGTTTTGGAGTTTCGGAGTTTCGGAGTTTTGGAGTTTTGCGGTTTTGGAGTTTTGGAGTTTCGAATTTTCAGTTTCGGATTTTTGGAGTTTTGGAGTTTTCGAGATTTGGAGTTTCGGCGTTTTGGAGATTCGGAGTCTTGGAGTGTCGGAATTTTGTAGTTTTGTAGTTTTGGAGTGTCGGAGTTTTGGAGTGTTGGAGTTTTGGAGCTTTGGAGTTTTGGAGTTTTTGAGTTTTTTAGTTTTGGATTTTTGCACTTTTGGAGTTTTGGAGTTTCGGAGTTTCGGAGTTTTGGAGTTTCAGAGTTTTGGAGGTTCAGGGTTGTGGAGTTTCGGAATTTTTGAGTTTTGGAGTTTCGGAGTTTCGGAGTTTTGGAGTATTGCAGTTTTGGAATTTTGGAGTTTTGGAGTTTCGAATTTTCAGAGTTTCGGATTTTTGGAGTTTTGGAGTTTCAGAGAATTGGAGTTTTGGCGTTTTCGAGATTCGGAATCTTGGAGTTTCGGAATTTTGTAGTTTTGTAGTTTTGGAGTGTCGGAGTTTTGGAGTGTTGGAGTTTTGGAGCTTTGGAGCTTTGGAGTTTTGGAGTTTTTGAGTTTTTGAGTTTTGGATTTTTGCACTTTTTGAAATTTGGAGTTTTTGAGTTTTGGAGTTTCGGAGTTTCGGAGTTTTGGAGGTTCAGGGCTGTGGAGTTTCGGAATTTTTGAGTTTTGGAGTTTCGGAGTTTTGGAGCATTGCAGTTTTGGAGTTCTGGAGTTTTGGAGTTTGGAATTTTCAGTTTCGGATTTTTGGAGTTTTGGAGTTTCGGAGATTTGGAGTTTTGGCCTTTTGGAGATTCGGGGTCTTGGAGTTTCGGAATTTTGTAGTTTTGCAGTTTTGGAGTGTCGGAGGTTTGGAGTGTTGGAGTTTTGGAGTTTTGGAGTTTTGGAGTTTCGGAGTTTCGGAGTTTCGAAGTTTCAGAGTTTTGGAGGTTCAGGGTTGTGGAATTTCGGAATTTTTGAGTTTTGGAGTTTGGGAGTTTTGGAGTTTTGGAGTATTCCAGTTTTGGAATTTTGGAGTTTTGGAGTTTCGAATTTTCAGTTTCGGATTTTTGGAGTTCTGGAGTTTCGGAGATTTGGAGTTTTGGCGTTTTCGAGATTCGGAATCTTGGAGTTTCGGAATTTTCTAGTTTTGTAGTTTTGGAGTGTCAGAGTTTTGGAGTGTTGGAGTTTTGGAGCTTTGGAGTTTTGGAGTTTTTGAGTTTTTGAGTTTTGGATTTTGACACTTTTGGAGTTTTGGAGTTTTGGAGTTTCGGAGTTTCGGAGTTTCGGAGTTTCGGATTTTTGGAGTTTCAGAGTTTTGGAGGTTCAGGGTTGTGGAGTTTCGGAATTTTTGAGTTTTGGAGTTTCGGAGTTTTGGAGTTTTGGAGTTTTGGAGTTTCGGAGTTTTGGAGTTTCAGAGTTTTGGAGGTTCAGGGTTGTGGAGTTTCGGAATTTTTGAGTATTGGAGATCCGGAGTTTCGGAGTTTTGGAGAATTGCAGTTTTGGAATTTTTGTAGTTTCGAATTTTCAGATTTTCGGATTTTTGGAGTTTTGGAGTTTCGGAGTTTCGGAGTTTTGGAGTTTCAGACTTTTCGAGGTTCAGGGTTGTGGAATTTCGGAATTTTTGAGTTTTGGAGTTTCGGAGTTCCGGAGTTTTGGAGTTTTGGAGTTTTGCAGTTTCGGAGTTTTGGAGTTTTGGAGTTTCGGAGTTTTGGAGTTTCAGAGTTTTCGAGGTTCAGGGTTGTGGAGTTTCGGAATTTTTGAGTTTTGGAGTGTCGGAGTTTTGGAGTTTTGGTGTTTTGGAGTTTCGAATTTTCAGAGTTTCGGATTTTTGGAGTTTTGGAGTTCCGGAGATTTGGAGTTTCAGAGTTTTGGAGGTTCAGGGTTGTGGAGTTTCGGAATTTTTGAGTTTTGGAGTTTCGGAGTTTTGGAGTTTGGGAGTTTCGGAGTTTCAGAGTTTTCGAGGTTCAGGGTTGTGGAGTTTCGGAATTTTTGAGTTTTGGAGTTTCGGAGTTTCGGAGTTTTGGAGTTTTGGAGTTTTAGAGTTTTGGAGGTTCAGGGTTGTGGAGTTTCGGAATTTTTGAGTTTTGGCGTTTTCGAGATTCGGAATCTTGGAGTTTCGGAATTTTCTAGTTTTGTAGTTTTGGAGTGTCGGAGTTTTGGAGTGTTGGAGTTTTGGAGCTTTGGAGCTTTGGAGTTTTGGAGTTTTTGAGTTTTGGATTTTTGCTCTTTTTGAAATTTGGAGTTTTGGAGTTTTGGAGTTTCGGAGTTTTGGAGTTTCAGAGTTTTGGAGGTTCAGGGTTGTGGAGTTTCGGAATTTTTGAGTTTTGGAGTTTCGGAGTTTCGGAGTTTTGGAGCATTGCAGTTTTGGAGTTCTGGAGTTTTGGAGTTTGGAATTTTCAGAGTTTCGGATTTTTGGAGTTTTGGAGTTTCGGAGATTTGGAGTTTTGGCCTTTTGGAGATTCGGGGTCTTGGAGTTTCGGAATTTTGTAGTTTTGCAGTTTTGGAGTGTCGGAGGTTTGGAGTGTTGGAGTTTTGGAGTTTTGGAGTTTTGGAGTTTCGGAGTTTTGGGGTTTCAGAGTTTTGGAGGTTCAGGGTTGTGGAATTTCGGAATTTTTGAGTTTTGGAGTTTCGGAGTTTTGGAGTATTGCAGTTTTGGAATTTTGGAGTTTTGGAGTTTCGAATTTTCAGAGTTTCGGATTTTTGGAGTTGTGGAGTTTCGGAGATTTGGAGTTTTGGCGTTTTGGATATTCGGAATCTTGGAGTTTCGGAATTTTATAGTTTTGTAGTTTTGGAGTGTCAGAGTTTTGGAGTGTTGGAGTATTGGAGCTTTGGAGTTTTTGAGTTTTTGAGTTTTGGATTTTTGCACTTTTGGAGTTTTGGAGTTTTGGAGTTTCGGAGTTTCGGAGTTTTGGAGTTTCAGAGTTTTGGAGGTTCAGGGTTGTGGAGTTTCGGAATTTTTGAGTATTGGAGTTTCGGAGTTTCGGAGTTTTGGAGAATTGCAGTTTTGGAGTTTTGGAGTTTCGGAGTTTTGGAGTTTCAGAGTTTTCGAGGTTCAGGGTTGTGGAGTTTCGGAATTTTTGAGTTTTGGAGTTTCGGAGTTTCGGAGTTTTGGAGTTTTGGAGTTTTGGAGATTTGGAGTTTTGGCGTTTTGGAGATTCGGAATCTTGGAGTTTCGGAATTTTGTAGTTTTGTAGTTTTCGAGTGTCGGAGTTTTGGAGTGTTGGAGTTTTGGAGCTTTGGAGTTTTGGAGTTTTGGATTTTTGCACTTTTGGAGTTTTGGAGTTTCAGAGTTTTGGAGGTTCAGGGTTGTGGAGTTTCGGAATTTTTGAGTTTTGGAGTTTCGGAGTTTCGGAGTTTTGGAGTATTGCAGTTTTGGAGTTTTGGAGTTTTGGAGTTTCAGAGATTTGGAGTTTTGGCGTTTTGGAGATTCGGAATCTTGGAGTTTCGGAATTTTGTAGTTTTGTAGTTTTGGAGTGTCAGAGTTTTGGAGTGTTGGAGCTTTGGAGTTTTGGAGTTTATGAGTTTTTGAGTTTTGGATTTTTGCACATTTGGAGTTTTGGAGTTGTGGAGTTTCGGAGTTTCGGAGTTTTGGAGTTTCAGAGTTTTGGAGGTTCAGGGTTGTGGAGTTTCGGAATTTTTGAGTTTTGGAGTTTCGGAGTTTTGGAGTATTGCAGTTTTGGAATTTTGGAGTTTTGGAGTTTCGAATTTTCAGAGTTTCGGATTTTTGGAGTTTTGGAGTTTCGGAGACTTGGAGTTTTGGCGTTTTGGAGATTCGGAATCTTGGAGTTTCGGAATTTTGTAGTGTTGTAGTTTTGGAGTGTCAGAGTTTTGGAGTGTTGGAGTTTTGGAGCTTTGGAGTTTTGGAGTTTTGGAGTTTTTGAGTTTTGGATTTTTGCACTTTTGGAGTTTTGGAGTTTTGGAGTTTCGGAGTTTCGGAGTTTCGGAGTTTTGGAGTTCCAGAGTTTTGAAGGTTCAGGGTTGTGGAGTTTCGGAATTTTTGAGTATTGGAGTTTCGGAGTTTCGGAGTTTTGGAGAATTGCAGTTTTGGAGTTTCGAATTTTCAGAGTTTCGGATTTTTGGGGTTTTGGAGTTTCGGAGTTTCGGAGTTTTGGAGTTTCAGAGTTTTCGAGGTTCAGGGTTGTGGAGTTTCGGAATTTTTGAGTTTTGGAGTTTCGGAGTTTCGGAGTTTTTGAGTTTTGGAGTTTTGGATTTTTGCACTTTTGGAGTTTTGGAGTTTCAGAGTTTTGGAGATTCAGGGTTGTGGAGTTTCGGAATTTTTTAGTTTTGGAGTTTCGGAGTTTCGGAGGTTTGGAGTATTGCAGTTTTGGAGTTTTGGAGTTTTGGAGTTTCAGAGATTTGGAGTTTTGGCGTTTTGGAGATTCGGAATCTTGGAGTTTCGGAATTTTGTAGTTTTGTAGTTTTGGAGTGTCAGAGTTTTGGAGTGTTGGAGCTTTGGAGTTTTGGAGTTTATGAGTTTTTGAGTTTTGGATTTTTGCACTTTTGGAGTTTTAGAGTTTTGGAGTTTCGGAGTTTCGGAGTTTTGGAGTTTCAGAGTTTTGGAGGTTCAGGGTTGTGGAATTTCGGAATTTTTGAGTATTGGAGTTTCGGAGTTTCGGAGTTTTGGAGAATTGCAGTTTTGGAATTTTTGGAGTTTCGAATTTTCAGTTTCGGATTTTTGGAGTTTTGGAGTTTCGGAGTTTCGGAGTTTTGGAGTTTCAGAGTTTTCGAGGTTCAGGGTTGTGGAGTTTCGGAATTTTTGTGTTTTGGAGTTTCAAAGTTTTGGAGTTTTGGAGTTTTGGAGTTTCAGAGATTTGGAGTTTGGGCGTTTTGGAGATTCGGAATCTTGGAGTTTCGGAATTTTGTAGTTTTGTAGTTTTGGAGTGTCGGAGTTTTGGAGTGTTGGAGTTTTGGAGCTTTGGAGTTTTGGAGGTTCGGAGTTTCGGAGTTTTGGAGTATTGCAGTTTTGGAATTTTGGAGTTTTGGAGTTTCGAATTTTCAGAGTTTCGGATTTTTGGAGTTTTGGAGTTTCGGAGATTTGGAGTTTTGGCGTTTTTGAGATTCGGAATCTTGGAGTTTCGGAATTTTGTAGTTTTGTAGTTTTGGAGTGTCACAGTTTTGGAGTGTTGGAGTTTTGGAGCTTTGGAGTTTTGGAGTTTTTGAGTTTTTGGATTTTTGCACTTTTGGAGTTTTGGAGTTTTGGAGTTTCAGAGTTTCGGAGTTTTGGAGTTTCAGAGTTTTGGAGGTTCAGTGTTGTGGAGTTTCGGCATTTTTGAGTATTGGAGTTTCGGAGTTTCGGAGTTTTGGAGAATTGCAGTTTTGGAGTTTTGGAGTTTCGAATTTTCAGAGTTTCGGATTTTTGGAGTTTTGGAGTTTCGGAGATTTGGAGTTTTGGCGTTTTTGAGATTCGGAATCTTGGAGTTTCGGAATTTTGTAGTTTTGTAGTTTTGGAGTGTCACAGTTTTGGAGTGTTGGAGTTTTGGAGCTTTGGAGTTTTGGAGTTTTTGAGTTTTTGGATTTTTGCACTTTTGGAGTTTTGGAGTTTCGGAGTTTCGGAGTTTTGGAGTTTCAGAGTTTTGGAGGTTCAGTGTTGTGGAGTTTCGGCATTTTTGAGTATTGGAGTTTCGGAGTTTCGGAGTTTTGGAGAATTGCAGTTTTGGAGTTTTGGAGTTTCGAATTTTCAGAGTTTCGGATTTTTGGAGTTTTGGAGTTTTGGAGTTTCGGAGTTTCGGAGTTTTGGAGTATTGCAGTTTTGGAGTTTTGGAGTTTTGGAGTTTTGGAGTTGCGAATTTTCAGAGTTTAGGATTTTTGGAGTTTTGGAGTTTTGGAGTTTCGGAGTTTCGGAGTTTTGGAGTATTGCAGTTTTGGAGTTTTGGAGTTTTGGAGTTTTGGAGTTGCGAATTTTCAGAGTTTAGGATTTTCGGAATTTTGTAGTTTTGGAGTTTTGGAGTTTAGGAGTTTCGGAGTTTCGGAGTTTTGGAGTTTTGCAGTTTTGGAGTTTTGGAGTTTCGGAGATTTGGAATTTCGGCGTTTTGGGGATTCGGGGTCTTGGAGTTTCGGAATTTTGTAGTTTTGTGGTTTTGGAGTGTCGGAGTTTCGGAGTGTTGGAGTTTTGGTGTTTTAGAGTTTTAGAGTTTTCGAGTTTTGAAATTTTTGAGTTTCGGATTTTTGGAGTTTGGAGTTTTTAAGTTTTGGATTTTTGAGTTTTGGATTTTTGGATTTTTGGAGTTTTTGTGTTTTTGAGTTTTGGAGTTTTGGATTTTTGCACTTTTGGAGGTTTGGAGTTTTGGAGTTTTGGATTTTTGGAGCTTTGGAGGTATGGATTTTTGGATATTCAGGGTTTTGTTCCAGAATTTTGTAGTTTTGGAGTTTTGGAGTGTCGGAGTTTCGAATTATTGGAGTTTTCGTGTTTTGGAATTTTTGATTTTTGGAGGTATGGATTTTTGGAGTTTCGGAGTTGTGGAGATTCGGGTTTGTGGAGTTTTGGAGTTTTGGATTTTTGCACTTTTGGAGTTTTGGAGTTTCGGAGTTTTGGAGATTCAGGGTTGTGGAGTTTCGGAATTTTTGAGTTTTGGAGTTTTGGAGTTTCGGAGTTCCGGAGTTTCGGAGTTTCGGAGTTTTGGAGTTTTGCAGTTTCGGAGTTTTGGAGTTTTGGAGTTTCGGAGTTTCGGAGTTTTGGAGTTTCAGAGTTTTCGAGGTTCAGGGTTGTGGAGTTTCTGAATTTTTGAATTTTGGAGTTTCGGAGTTTCGGTGTTTTGGAGTTTTGGAGTTTCGAATTTACAGAGTTTCGGATTTTCGGAGTTTTGGAGTTTCGGAGATTTGGAATTTTGGCGTTTTGGAGATTCGGGGTCTTGAAGTTTCGGAATTTTGCAGTTTTGTAGTTTTGGAGTGTCGGAGTTTTGGAGTGTTGGAGTTTTGGAGTTTCGGAGTTTCGGAGTTTTGGAGTTTCAGAGTTTCAGAGTTCTGGAGGTTCAGGGTTGTGGAGTTTCGGAATTTTTGAGTTTTGGAGTTTCGGAGTTTCGGAGTTTTGGAATTTTGCGGTTTTGGAGTTTTGGAGTTTCGAATTTTCAGTTTCGGATTTTTGGAGTTTTGGAGTTTTCGAGATTTGGAGTTTCGGCGTTTTGGAGATTCGGAGTCTTGGAGTGTCGGAATTTTGTAGTTTTGTAGTTTTGGAGTGTCGGAGTTTTGGAGTGTTGGAGTTTTGGAGCTTTGGAGTTTTGGAGTTTTTGAGTTTTTTAGTTTTGGATTTTTGCACTTTTGGAGTTTTGGAGTTTCGGAGTTTCGGAGTTTTGGAGAATTGCAGGTTTGGAATTTTTGTAGTTTCGAATTTTCAGAGTTTCGGATTTTGGAGTTTTGGAGTTTCGGAGTTTCGGAGTTTTGGAGTTTCAGACTTTTCGAGGTTCAGGGTTGTGGAATTTCGGAATTTTTGAGTTTTGGAGTTTCGGAGTTCCGGAGTTTCGGAGTTTTGGAGTTTTGCAGTTTCGGAGTTTTGGAGTTTTGGAGTTTCGGAGTTTTGGAGTTTCAGAGTTTTCGAGGTTCAGGGTTGTGGAGTTTCGGAATTTTTGAGTTTTGGAGTTTCGGAGTTTTGGAGTTTTGGTGTTTTGGAGTTTCGAATTTTCAGAGTTTCGGACTTTTGGAGTTTCGGAGTTTCGGAGTTTTGGAGTTTCAGAGTTTTGGAGGTTCAGGGTTGTGGAGTTTCGGAATTTTTGAGTTTTGGAGTTTCGGACTTTCGGAGTTTTGGAGAATTGCAGTTTTGGAATTTTTGTAGTTTCGAATTTTCAGAGTTTCGGATTTTTGGAGTTTTGGAGTTTCGGAGTTTCGGAGTTTTGGAGTTTCAGACTTTTCGAGGTTCAGGGTTGTGGAATTTCGGAATTTTTGAGTTTTGGAGTTTCGGAGTTCCGGAGTTTCGGAGTTTTGGAGTTTTGCAGTTTCGGAGTTTTGGAGTTTTGGAGTTTCGGAGTTTTGGAGTTTCAGAGTTTTCGAGGTTCAGGGTTGTGGAGTTTCGGAATTTTTGAGTTTTGGAGTTTCGGAGTTTTGGAGTTTTGGTGTTTTGGAGTTTCGAATTTTCAGAGTTTCGGATTTTTGGAGTTTTGGAGTTCCGGAGATTTGGAGTTTCAGAGTTTTGGAGGTTCAGGGTTGTGGAGTTTCGGAATTTTTGAGTTTTGGAGTTTCGGAGTTTCGGAGGTTTGGAATTTTGCGGTTTTGGAGTTTTGGAGTTTCGAATTTTCAGTTTCGGATTTTTGGAGTTTTGGAGTTTTGGAGATTCGGAGTCTTGGAGTGTCGGAATTTTGTAGTTTCGTAGTTTTGGAGTGTCGGAGTTTTGGAGTGTTGGAGTTTTGGAGCTTTGGAGTTTTGGAGTTTTTGAGTTTTTTAGTTTTGGATTTTTACACTTTTGGAGTTTTGGAGTTTCGGAGTTTCGGAGTTTCGGAGTTTTGGAGAATTGCAGGTTTGGAATTTTTGTAGTTTCGAATTTTCAGAGTTTCGGATTTTGGAGTTTTGGAGTTTCGGAGTTTCGGAGTTTTGGAGTTTCAGACTTTTCGAGGTTCAGGGTTGTGGAATTTCGGAATTTTTGAGTTTTGGAGTTTCGGAGTTCCGGAGTTTCGGAGTTTTGGAGTTTTGCAGTTTCGGAGTTTTGGAGTTTTGGAGTTTCGGAGTTTTGGAGTTTCAGAGTTTTCGAGGTTCAGGGTTGGGGAGTTTCGGAATTTTTGAGTTTTGGAGTTTCGGAGTTTTGGAGTTTTGGTGTTTTGGAGTTTCGAATTTTCAGAGTTTCGAACTTTTGGAGTTTCGGAGTTTCGGAGTTTTGGAGTTTCAGAGTTTTGGAGGTTCAGGGTTGTGGAGTTTCGGAATTTTTGAGTTTTGGAGTTTCGGACTTTCGGAGTTTTGGAGAATTGCAGTTTTGGAATTTTTGTTGTTTCGAATTTTCAAAGTTTCGGATTTTTGGAGTTTTGGAGTTTCGGAGTTTGGGAGTTTTGGAGTTTCAGACTTTTCGAGGTTCAGGGTTGTGGAATTTCGGAATTTTTGAGTTTTGGAGTTTCGGAGTTCCGGAGTTTCGGAGTTTTGGAGTTTTGCAGTTTCGGAGTTTTGGAGTTTTGGAGTTTCGGAGTTTTGGAGTTTCAGTTTTCGAGGTTCAGGGTTGTGGAGTTTCGGAATTTTTGAGTTTTGGAGTTTCGGAGTTTTGGAGTTTTGGTGTTTTGGAGTTTCGAATTTTCAGAGTTTCGGATTTTTGGAGTTTTGGAGTTCCGGAGATTTGGAGTTTCAGAGTTTTGGAGGTTCAGGGTTGTGGAGTTTCGGAATTTTTGAGTTTTGGAGTTTCGGAGTTTCGGAGTTTTGGAGTATTGAAGTTTTGGAATTTTGGAGTTTTGGAGTTTCGAATTTTCAGAGTTTCGGATTTTTGGAGTTTTGGAGTTTCAGAGAATTGGAGTTTTGGCGTTTTCGAGATTCGGAATCTTGGAGTTTCGAAATTTTGTAGTTTTGTAGTTTTGTAGTGTCGGAGTTTTGGAGTGTTGGAGTTTTGGAGCTTTGGAGCTTTGGAGTTTTGGAGTTTTTGAGTTTTTGAGTTTTGGATTTTTGCACTTTTTGAGATTTGGAGTTTTGGAGTTTTGGAGTTTTGGAGTTTCGGAGTTTTGGAGTTTCAGAGTTTTGGAGCTTCAGGGCTGTGGAGTTTCGGAATTTTTGAGTTTTGGAGTTTCGGAGTTTCGGAGTTTTGGAGCATTGCAGTTTTGGAGTTCTGGAGTTTTGGAGTTTGGAATTTTCAGAGTTTCGGATTTTTGGAGTTTTGGAGTTTCGGAGATTTGAAGTTTTGGCCTTTTGGAGATTCAGGGTCTTGGAGTTTCGGAATTTTGTAGTTTTGCAGTTTTGGAGTGTCGGAGGTTTGGAGTGTTGGAGTTTTGGAGTTTTGGAGTTTCGGAGTTTTGGAGTTTCAGAGTTTTCGAGGTTCAGGGTTGTGGAGTTTCGGAATTTTTGAGTTTTGGAGTTTCGGAGTTTCGGAGTTTTGGAGTTTTGGAGTTTTGGAGATTTGGAGTTTTGGCGTTTTGGAGATTCGGAATCTTGGAGTTTCGGAATTTTGTAGTTTTGTAGTTTTCGAGTGTCGGAGTTTTGGAGTGTTCGAGTTTTGGAGCTTTGGAGTTTTGGAGTTTCAGAGTTTTGGAGGTTCAGGGTTGTGGAGTTTCGGAATTTTTGAGTTTTGGAGTTTCGGAGTTTCGGAGTTTTGGAGTATTGCAGTTTTGGAGTTTTGGAGTTTTGGAGTTTCAGAGATATGGAGTTTTGGCGTTTTGGAGATTCGGAATCTTGGAGTTTCGGAATTTTGTAGTTTTGTAGTTTTGGAGTGTCAGAGTTTTGGAGTGTTGGAGCTTTGGAGTTTTGGAGTTTATGAGTTTTTGAGTTTTGGATTTTTGCACATTTGGAGTTTTGGAGTTGTGGAGCTTCGGAGTTTCGGAGTTTTGGAGTTTCAGAGTTTTGGAGGTTCAGGGTTGTGGAGTTTCGGAATTTTTGAGTTTTGGAGTTTCGGAGTTTTGGAGTATTGCAGTTTGGGAATTTTGGAGTTTTGGAGTTTCGAATTTTCAGATTTTCGGATTTTTGGAGTTTTGGAGTTTCGGAGACTTGGAGTTTTGGCGTTTTGGAGATTCGGAATCTTGGAGTTTCGGAATTTTGTAGTGTTGTAGTTTTGGAGTGTCAGAGTTTTGGAGTGTTGGAGTTTTGGAGCTTTGGAGTTTTGGAGTTTTGGAGTTTTTGAGTTTTGGATTTTTGCACTTTTGGAGTTTTGGAGTTTTGGAGTTTCGGAGTTTCGGAGTTTCGGAGTTTTGGAGTTTCAGAGTTTTGAAGGTTCAGGGTTGTGGAGTTTCGGAATTTTTGAGTATTGGAGTTTCGGAGTTTCGGAGTTTTGGAGAATTGCAGTTTTGGAGTTTCGAATTTTCAGAGTTTCGGATTTTTGGGGTTTTGGAGTTTCGGAGTTTCGGAGTTTTGGAGTTTCAGAGTTTTCGAGGTTCAGGGTTGTGGAGTTTCGGAATTTTTGAGTTTTGGAGTTTCGGAGTTTCAGAGTTTTGGAGTTTTGGAGTTTCGAATTTCCAGAGTTTCGGAGATTTGGAGTTTTGGCGTTTTGGAGATTCGGAATCTTGGAGTTTCGGAATTTTGTAGTTTTGTAGTTTTCGAGTGTCGGAGTTTTGGAGTGTTGGAGTTTTGGAGCTTTGGAGTTTTGGAGTTTTTGAGTTTTGGAGTTTTGGATTTTTGCACTTTTGGAGTTTTGGAGTTTCAGAGTTTTGGAGGTTCAGGGTTGTGGAGTTTCGGAATTTTTTAGTTTTGGAGTTTCGGAGTTTCGGAGGTTTGGAGTATTGCAGTTTTGGAGTTTTGGAGTTTTGGAGTTTCAGAGATATGGAGTTTTGGCGTTTTGGAGATTCGGAATCTTGGAGTTTCGGAATTTTGTAGTTTTGTAGTTTTGGAGTGTCAGAGGTTTGGAGTGTTGGAGCTTTGGAGTTTTGGAGTTTATGAGTTTTTGAGTTTTGGATTTTTGCACATTTGGAGTTTTGGAGTTGTGGAGTTTCGGAGTTTCGGAGTTTTGGAGTTTCAGAGTTTTGGAGGTTCAGGGTTGTGGAGTTTCGGAATTTTTGAGTTTTGGAGTTTCGGAGTTTTGGAGTATTGCAGTTTTGGAATTTTGGAGTTTTGGAGTTTCGAATTTTCAGATTTTCGGATTTTTGGAGTTTTGGAGTTTCGGAGACTTGGAGTTTTGGCGTTTTGGAGATTCGGAATCTTGGAGTTTCGGAATTTTGTAGTGTTGTAGTTTTGGAGTGTCAGAGTTTTGAAGTGTTGGAGTTTTGGAGCTTTGGAGTTTTGGAGTTTTGGAGTTTTTGAGTTTTGGATTTTTGCACTTTTGGAGTTTTGGAGTTTTGGAGTTTCGGAGTTTCGGAGTTTCGGAGTTTTGGAGTTTCAGAGTTTTGAAGGTTCAGGGTTGTGGAGTTTCGGAATTTTTGAGTATTGGAGTTTCGGAGTTTCGGAGTTTTGGAGAATTGCAGTTTTGGAGTTTCGAATTTTCAGAGTTTCGGATTTTTGGGGTTTTGGAGTTTCGGAGTTTCGGAGTTTTGGAGTTTCAGAGTTTTCGAGGTTCAGGGTTGTGGAGTTTCGGAATTTTTGAGTTTTGGAGTTTCGGAGTTTCAGAGTTTTGGAGTTTTGGAGTTTCGAATTTCCAGAGTTTCGGATTTTTGGAGTTTTGGAGTTTCGGAGATTTGGAGTTTTGGCGTTTTGGAGATTCGGAATCTTGGAGTTTCGGAATTTTGTAGTTTTGTAGTTTTCGAGTGTCGGAGTTTTGGAGTGTTGGAGTTTTGGAGCTTTGGAGTTTGGGAGTTTTTGAGTTTTGGAGTTTTGGATTTTTGCACTTTTGGAGTTTTGGAGTTTCAGAGTTTTGGAGGTTCAGGGTTGTGGAGTTTCGGAATTTTTTAGTTTTGGAGTTTCGGAGTTTCGGAGGTTTGGAGTATTGCAGTTTTGGAGTTTTGGAGTTTTGGAGTTTCAGAGATTTGGAGTTTTGGCGTTTTGGAGATTCGGAATCTTGGAGTTTCGGAATTTTGTAGTTTTGTAGTTTTGGAGTGTCAGAGTTTTGGAGTGTTGGAGTTTCGGAGTTTCGGAGTTTTGGAGAATTGCAGTTTTGGAATTTTTGGAGTTTCGAATTTTCAGTTTCGGATTTTTGGAGTTTTGGAGTTTCGGAGTTTCGGAGTTTTGGAGTTTCAGAGTTTTCGAGGTTCAGGGTTGTGGAGTTTTCGGAATTTTTGTGTTTTGGAGTTTCAAAGTTTTGGAGTTTTGGAGTTTTGGAGTTTCGAATTTTCAGAGTTTGGGATTTTTGGAGTTTTGGAGTTTCAGAGATTTGGAGTTTTGGCGTTTTGGAGATTCGGAATCTTGGAGTTTCGGAATTTTGTAGTTTTGTAGTTTTGGAGTGTCGGAGTTTTGGAGTGTTGGAGTTTTGGAGCTTTGGAGTTTTGGAGTTTTTGAGTTTTGGAGTTTTGTATTTTTGCACTTCTGGAGTTTTGGAGGTTCGGAGTTTCGGAGTTTCGGAGTTTTGGAGTTTCAGAGTTTTGGAGGTTCAGGGTTGTGGAGTTTCGGAATTTTTGAGTTTTGGAGTTTCGGAGTTTCGGAGTTTTGGAGTTTTGGAGTTTCGGAGATTTGGAGTTTTGGCGTTTTTGAGATTCGGAATCTTGGAGTTTCGGAATTTTGTAGTTTTGTAGTTTTGGAGTGTCACAGTTTTGGAGTGTTGGAGTTTTGGAGCTTTGGAGTTTTGGAGTTTTTGAGTTTTTGGATTTTTGCACTTTTGGAGTTTTGGAGTTTTGGAGTTTTGGAGTTTCGGAGTTTCGGAGTTTTGGAGTTTCAGAGTTTTGGAGGTTCAGTGTTGTGGAGTTTCGGCATTTTTGAGTATTGGAGTTTCGGAGTTTCGCAGTTTTGGAGAATTGCAGTTTTGGAGTTTTGGAGTTTCGAATTTTCAGGGTTTCGGATTTTTGGAGTTTTGGAGTTTTGGAGTTTTGGAGTTTCGGAGTTTCGGAGTTTTGCAGTATTGCAGTTTTGGAGTTTTGGAGTTTTGGAGTTGCGAATTTTCAGAGTTTAGGATTTTTGGAGTTTTGGAGAATTGGACTTTTGGCGTTTTCGAGATTCGGAATCTTGGAGTTTCGGAATTTTGTAGTTTTGGAGTTTTGGAGTTTAGGAGTTTCGGAGTTTCGGAGTTTTGGAGTTTCAGAGTTTTGGAGATTCAGGGTTGTGGAGTGTCGGAATTTTTGAGTTTTGGAGTTTCGGAGTTTCGGAGTTTTGGAGTTTTGCAGTTTTGGAGTTTTGGTGTTCTGGAGTTTTGGAGTTTCGAATTTTCAGAGTTTCAAATTTTTGGAGTTTTGGAGTTTCGGAGATTTGGAATTTCGGCGTTTTGGGGATTCGGGGTCTTGGAGTTTCGGAATTTTGTAGTTTTGTGGTTTTGGAGTGTCGGAGTTTCGGAGTGTTGGAGTTTTGGAGTGTTAGAGTTTTAGAATTTTGGAGTTTTGAAATTTTTTAGTTTCGGATTTTTGGAGTTTGGAGTTTTTAAGTTTTGGATTTTTGAGTTTTGGATTTTTGGATTTTTGGAGTTTTTGTGTTTTTGAGTTTTTGAGTTTTGGATTTTTGCACTTTTGGAGGTTTGGAGTTTTGGAGTTTTGGATTTTTGGAGCTTTGGAGGTATGGATTTTTGGATATTCAGGTTTTGTTCCAGAATTTTGTAGTTTTGGAGTTTTGGAGTGTCGGAGTTTCGAATTATTGGAGTTTTCGTGTTTTGGAATTTTTGATTTTTGGAGGTATGGATTTTTGGAGTTTCGGAGTTGTGGAGATTCGGGTTTGTGGAGTTTTGGAGTTTTGGATTTTTGCACTTTTGGAGTTTTGGAGTTTCGGAGTTTTGGAGTTTCGGAGTTTTGGAGATTCAGGGTTGTGGAGTTTCGGAATTTTTGAGTTTTGGAGTTTTGGAGTTTCGGAGTTTCGGAGTTTTGGACTTTCAGAGTTTTCGAGGTTCAGGGTTGTGGAGTTTCTGAATTTTTGAATTTTGGAGTTTCGGAGTTTCGGAGTTTTCGAGTTTTGGAGTTTCGAATTTACAGAGTTTCGGATTTTCGGAGTTTTGGAGTTTCGGAGATTTGGAATTTTGGCGTTTTGGAGATTCGGGGTCTTGGAGTTTCGGAATTTTGCAGTTTTGTAGTTTTGGAGTGTCGGAGTTTTGGAGTGTTGGAGTTTTGGAGTTTCGGAGTTTCGGAGTTTCGGAGTTTTGGAGTTTCAGAGTTTCAGAGTTCTGGAGGTTCAGGGTTGTGGAGTTTCGGAATTTTTGAGTTTTGGAGTTTCGGAGTTTCGGAGTTTTGGAGTTTTGCGGTTTTGGAGTTTTGGAGTTTCGAATTTTCAGTTTTGGATTTTTGGAGTGTTGGAGTTTTCGAGATTTGGAGTTTCGGCGTTTTGGAGATTCGGAGTCTTGGAGTGTCGGAATTTTGTAGTTTTGTAGTTTTGGAGTGTCGGAGTTTTGGAGTGTTGGAGTTTTGGAGCTTTGGAGTTTTGAGTTTTTGAGTTTTTTAGTTTTGGATTTTTGCACTTTTGGAGTTTTGGAGTTTCGGAGTTTCGGAGTTTTGGAGTTTCAGAGTTTTGGAGGTTCAGGGTTGTGGAGTTTCGGAATTTTTGAGTTTTGGAGTTTCGGAGTTTCGGAGTTTTGGAGAATTGCAGGTTTGGAATTTTTGTAGTTTCGAATTTTCAGAGTTTCGGATTTTTGGAGTTTTGGAGTTTCGGAGTTTCGGAGTTTTGGAGTTTCAGACTTTTCGAGGTTCAGGGTTGTGGAATTTCGGAATTTTTGAGTTTTGGAGTTTCGGAGTTCCGGAGTTTCGGAGTTTTGGAGTTTTGCAGTTTCGGAGTTTTGGAGTTTTGGAGTTTCGGAGTTTTGGAGTTTCAGAGTTTTCGAGGTTCAGGGTTGTGGAGTTTCGGAATTTTTGAGTTTTGGAGTTTCGGAGTTTTCGAGTTTTGGTGTTTTGGAGTTTCGAATTTTCAGAGTTTCGGATTTTTGGAGTTTCGGAGTTTCGGAGTTTTGGAGTTTCAGAGTTTTGGAGGTTCAGGGTTGTGGAGTTTCGGAATTTTTGAGTTTTGGAGTTTCGGAGTTTCGGAGTTTTGGAGAATTGCAGTTTTGGAATTTTTGTAGTTTCGAATTTTCAGAGTTTCGGATTTTTGGAGTTTTGGAGTTTCGGAGTTTCGGAGTTTTGGAGTTTCAGACTTTTCGAGGTTCAGGGTTGTGGAATTTCGGAATTTTTGAGTTTTGGAGTTTCGGAGTTCCGGAGTTTCGGAGTTTCGGAGTTTTGGAGTTTTGCAGTTTCGGAGTTTTGGAGTTTTGGAGTTTCGGAGTTTTGGAGTTTCAGAGTTTTCGAGGTTCAGGGTTGTGGAGTTTCGGAATTTTTGAGTTTTGGAGTTTCGGAGTTTCGGATTTTTGGAGTTTTGGAGTTCCAGAGATTTGGAGTTTCAGAGTTTTGGAGGTTCAGGGTTGTGGAGTTTCGGAATTTTTGAGTTTTGGAGTTTCGGAGTTTCGGAGTTTTGGAGTATTGAAGTTTTGGAATTTTGGAGTTTTGGAGTTTCGAATTTTCAGAGTTTCGGATTTTTGGAGTTTTGGAGTTTCAGAGAATTGGAGTTTTGGCGTTTTCGAGATTCGGAATCTTGGAGTTTCGGAATTTTGTAGTTTTGTAGTTTTGTAGTGTCGGAGTTTTGGAGTGTTGGAGTTTTGGAGCTTTGGAGCTTTGGAGCTTTGGAGTTTTGGAGTTTTTGAGTTTTTGAGTTTTGGATTTTTGCACTTTTTGAAATTTGGAGTTTTGGAGTTTTGGAGTTTCGGAGTTTCGGAGTTTTGGAGTTTCAGAGTTTTGGAGGTTCAGGGCTGTGGAGTTTCGGAATTTTTGAGTTTTGGAGTTTCGGAGTTTCGGAGTTTTGGAGCATTGCAGTTTTGGAGTTCTGGAGTTTTGGAGTTTGGAATTTTCAGTTTCGGATTTTTGGAGTTTTGGAGTTTCGGAGATTTGGAGTTTTGGCCTTTTGGAGATTCGGGGTCTTGGAGTTTCGGAATTTTGTAGTTTTGCAGTTTTGGAGTGTCGGAGGTTTGGAGTGTTGGAGTTTTGGAGTTTTGGAGTTTTGGAGTTTTGGAGTTTCGGAGTTTCGGAGTTTCGGAGTTTCGAAGTTTCAGAGTTTTGGAGGTTCAGGGTTGTGGAATTTCGGAATTTTTGAGTTTTGGAGTTTGGGAGTTTTGGAGTTTTGGAGTATTGCAGTTTTGGAATTTTGGAGTTTTGGAGTTTCGAATTTTCAGAGTTTCGGATTTTTGGAGTTTTGGAGTTTCGGAGATTTGGAGTTTTGGCGTTTTTGAGATTCGGAATCTTGGAGTTTCGGAATTTTGTAGTTTTGTGGTTTTGGAGTGTCGGAGTTTCGGAGTGTTGGAGTTTTGGAGTTTTAGAGTTTTAGAGTTTTGGAGTTTTGAAATTTTTGAGTTTCGGATTTTTGGAGTTTGGAGTTTTGGAGAATTGCAGGTTTGGAATTTTTGTAGTTTCGAATTTTCAGAGTTTCGGATTTTTGGAGTTTTGGAGTTTCGGAGTTTCGGAGTTTTGGAGTTTCAGACTTTTCGAGGTTCAGGGTTGTGGAATTTCGGAATTTTTGAGTTTTGGAGTTTCGGAGTTCCGGAGTTTCGGAGTTTTGGAGTTTTGCAGTTTCGGAGTTTTGGAGTTTTGGAGTTTCGGAGTTTTGGAGTTTCAGAGTTTTCGAGGTTCAGGGTTGTGGAGTTTCGGAATTTTTGAGTTTTGGAGTTTCGGAGTTTTCGAGTTTTGGTGTTTTGGAGTTTCGAATTTTCAGAGTTTCGGATTTTTGGAGTTTCGGAGTTTCGGAGTTTTGGAGTTTCAGAGTTTTGGAGGTTCAGGGTTGTGGAGTTTCGGAATTTTTGAGTTTTGGAGTTTCGGAGTTTCGGAGTTTTGGAGAATTGCAGTTTTGGAATTTTTGTAGTTTCGAATTTTCAGAGTTTCGGATTTTTGGAGTTTTGGAGTTTCGGAGTTTCGGAGTTTTGGAGTTTCAGACTTTTCGAGGTTCAGGGTTGTGGAATTTCGGAATTTTTGAGTTTTGGAGTTTCGGAGTTCCGGAGTTTCGGAGTTTCGGAGTTTTGGAGTTTTGCAGTTTCGGAGTTTTGGAGTTTTGGAGTTTCGGAGTTTTGGAGTTTCAGAGTTTTCGAGGTTCAGGGTTGTGGAGTTTCGGAATTTTTGAGTTTTGGAGTTTCGGAGTTTCGGATTTTTGGAGTTTTGGAGTTCCAGAGATTTGGAGTTTCAGAGTTTTGGAGGTTCAGGGTTGTGGAGTTTCGGAATTTTTGAGTTTTGGAGTTTCGGAGTTTCGGAGTTTTGGAGTATTGAAGTTTTGGAATTTTGGAGTTTTGGAGTTTCGAATTTTCAGAGTTTCGGATTTTTGGAGTTTTGGAGTTTCAGAGAATTGGAGTTTTGGCGTTTTCGAGATTCGGAATCTTGGAGTTTCGGAATTTTGTAGTTTTGTAGTTTTGTAGTGTCGGAGTTTTGGAGTGTTGGAGTTTTGGAGCTTTGGAGCTTTGGAGTTTTGGAGTTTTTGAGTTTTTGAGTTTTGGATTTTTGCACTTTTTGAAATTTGGAGTTTTGGAGTTTTGGAGTTTCGGAGTTTCGGAGTTTTGGAGTTTCAGAGTTTTGGAGGTTCAGGGCTGTGGAGTTTCGGAATTTTTGAGTTTTGGAGTTTCGGAG
This sequence comes from Amblyomma mixtum, assembly GCF_055824585.1. Taxonomy (NCBI): domain Eukaryota; kingdom Metazoa; phylum Arthropoda; class Arachnida; order Ixodida; family Ixodidae; genus Amblyomma; species Amblyomma mixtum. The sequence continues at coordinate 111,511,149 of NC_143012.1, read as the reverse complement.
TTTCGGAGTTTTGGAGCATTGCAGTTTTGGAGTTCTGGAGTTTTGGAGTTTGGAATTTTCAGTTTCGGATTTTTGGAGTTTTGGAGTTTCGGAGATTTGGAGTTTTGGCCTTTTGGAGATTCGGGGTCTTGGAGTTTCGGAATTTTGTAGTTTTGCAGTTTTAGAGTGTCGGAGGTTTGGAGTGTTGGAGTTTTGGAGTTTTGGAGTTTTGGAGTTTCGGAGTTTCGGAGTTTCGGAGTTTCGAAGTTTCAGAGTTTTGGAGGTTCAGGGTTGTGGAATTTCGGAATTTTTGAGTTTTGGAGTTTGGGAGTTTTGGAGTTTTGGAGTATTGCAGTTTTGGAATTTTGGAGTTTTGGAGTTTCGAATTTTCAGAGTTTCGGATTTTTGGAGTTTTGGAGTTTCGGAGATTTGGAGTTTTGGCGTTTTTGAGATTCGGAATCTTGGAGTTTCGGAATTTTGTAGTTTTGTGGTTTTGGAGTGTCGGAGTTTCGGAGTGTTGGAGTTTTGGAGTTTTAGAGTTTTAGAGTTTTGGAGTTTTGAAATTTTTGAGTTTCGGATTTTTGGAGTTTGGAGTTTTTAAGTTTTGGATTTTTGAGTTTTGGATTTTTGGATTTTTGGAGTTTTTGTTTTTTTGAGTTTTGGAGTTTTGGATTTTTGGAGCTTTGGAGGTATGGAATTTTGGATATTCAGGGTTTTGTTCCAGAATTTTGTAGTTTTGGAGTTTTGGAGTGTCGGAGTTTCGAATTATTGGAGTTTTCGAGTTTTGGAATTTTTGATTTTTGGAGGTATGGATTTTTGGAGTTTCGGAGTTGTGGAGATTCGGGTTTGTGGAGTTTTGGAGTTTTGGAGTTTTGGATTTTTGCACTTTTGGAGTTTTGGAGTTTCGGAGTTTTGGAGTTTCGGAGTTTTGGAGATTCAGGGTTGTGGAGTTTCGGAATTTTTGAGTTTTGGAGTTTTGGAGTTTCGGAGTTTCGGAGTTTTGGAGTTTTGGAGTTTCGGAGTTTTGGAGTTTCAGAGTTTTCGAGGTTCAGGGTTGTGGAGTTTCGGAATTTTTGAGTTTTGGAGTTTCAGAGTTTTGGAGTTTTGGAGTTTCGGAGTTTCGGAGTTTCAGAGTTTTCGAGGTTCAGGGTTGTGGAGTTTCGGAATTTTTGAGTTTTGGAGTTTCGGAGTTTCGGAGTTTTGGAGTTTTGGAGTTTCGGAGTTTTGGAGATTCAGGGTTGTGGAGTTTCGGAATTTTTGAGTTTTGGAGTTTTGGAGTTTCGGAGTTTCGGATTTTTGGAGTTTTGGAGTTCCGGAGATTTGGAGTTTCAGAGTTCTGGAGGTTCAGGGTTGTGGAGTTTCGGAATTTTTGAGTTTTGGAGTTTCGGAGCTTTGGAGTATTGCAGTTTTGGAATTTTGGAGTTTTGGAGTTTCGAATTTTCAGAGTTTCGGATTTTTGGAGTTTTGGAGTTTCAGAGAATCGGAGTTTTAACGTTTTCGAGATTCGGAATCTTGGAGTTTCGGAATTTTGTAGTTTTGTAGTTTTGGAGTGTCGGAGTTTTGGAGTGTTGGAGTTTTGGAGCTTTGGAGCTTTGAAGTTTCGGAGTTTAGGAGTTTCAGAGTTTTGGAGGTTCAGGGTTGTGGAGTTTCGGAATTTTTGAGTTTTGGAGTTTCGGAGTTTTGGAGAATTGCAGTTTTGGAGTTTTGGGGTTTTGGAGTTTCGAATTTTCAGAGTTTCGGATTTTTGGAGTTTTGGAGTTTCGGAGTTTCGGAGTTTTGGAGTTTCAGAGTTTTCGAGGTTCAGGGTTGTGGAGTTTCGGAATTTTTGAGTTTTGGAGTTTCGGAGTTTCGGAGTTTTGGAGTTTTGGAGTTTCGAATTTTCAGTTTCGGATTTTTGGAGTGTTGGAGTTTTCGAGATTTGGAGTTTCGGCGTTTTGGAGATTCGGAGTCTTGGAGTGTCGGAATTTTGTAGTTTTGTAGTTTTGGAGTGTCGGAGTTTTGGAGTGTTGGAGTTTTGGAGCTTTGGAGTTTTGGAGTTTTTGAGTTTTTTAGTTTTGGATTTTTGCACTTTTGGAGTTTTGGAGTTTCGGAGTTTCGGAGTTTTGGAGTTTCAGAGTTTTGGAGGTTCAGGGTTGTGGAGTTTCGGAATTTTTGAGTTTTGGAGTTTCGGAGTTTCGGAGTTTTGGAGAATTGCAGGTTTGGAATTTTTGTAGTTTCGAATTTTCAGAGTTTCGGATTTTTGGAGTTTTGGAGTTTCGGAGTTTCGGTGTTTTGGAGTTTCAGACTTTTCGAGGTTCAGGGTTGTGGAATTTCGGAATTTTTGAGTTTTGGAGTTTCGGAGTTCCGGAGTTTCGGAGTTTTGGAGTTTTGCAGTTTCGGAGTTTTGGAGTTTTGGAGTTTCGGAGTTTTGGAGTTTCAGAGTTTTCGAGGTTCATTGTTGTGGAGTTTCGGAATTTTTGAGTTTTGGAGTTTCGGAGTTTTCGAGTTTTGGTGTTTTGGAGTTTCGAATTTTCAGAGTTTCGGATTTTTGGAGTTTCGGAGTTTCGGAGTTTTGGAGTTTCAGAGTTTTGGAGGTTCAGGGTTGTGGAGTTTCGGAATTTTTGAGTTTTGGAGTTTCGGAGTTTCGGAGTTTTGGAGAATTGCAGTTTTGGAATTTTTGTAGTTTCGAATTTTCAGAGTTTCGGATTTTTGGAGTTTTGGAGTTTCGGAGTTTCGGAGTTTTGGAGTTTCAGACTTTTCGAGGTTCAGGGTTGTGGAATTTCGGAATTTTTGAGTTTTGGAGTTTCGGAGTTCCGGAGTTTCGGAGTTTCGGAGTTTTGGAGTTTTGCAGTTTCGGAGTTTTGGAGTTTTGGAGTTTCGGAGTTTTGGAGTTTCAGAGTTTTCGAGGTTCAGGGTTGTGGAGTTTCGGAATTTTTGAGTTTTGGAGTTTCGGAGTTTCGGATTTTTGGAGTTTTGGAGTTCCAGAGATTTGGAGTTTCAGAGTTTTGGAGGTTCAGGGTTGTGGAGTTTCGGAATTTTTGAGTTTTGGAGTTTCGGAGTTTCGGAGTTTTGGAGTATTGAAGTTTTGGAATTTTGGAGTTCTGGAGTTTCGAATTTTCAGAGTTTCGGATTTTTGGAGTTTTGGAGTTTCAGAGAATTGGAGTTTTGGCGTTTTCGAGATTCGGAATCTTGGAGTTTCGGAATTTTGTAGTTTTGTAGTTTTGTAGTGTCGGAGTTTTGGAGTGTTGGAGTTTTGGAGCTTTGGAGCTTTGGAGTTTTTGAGTTTTTGAGTTTTTGAGTTTTGGATTTTTGCACTTTTTGAAATTTGGAGTTTTGGAGTTTTGGAGTTTCGGAGTTTCGGAGTTTTGGAGTTTCAGAGTTTTGGAGGTTCAGGGCTGTGGAGTTTCGGAATTTTTGAGTTTTGGAGTTTCGGAGTTTCGGAGTTTTGGAGCATTGCAGTTTTGGAGTTCTGGAGTTTTGGAGTTTGGAATTTTCAGTTTCGGATTTTTGGAGTTTTGGAGTTTCGGAGATTTGGAGTTTTGGCCTTTTGGAGATTCGGGGTCTTGGAGTTTCGGAATTTTGTAGTTTTGCAGTTTTGGAGTGTCGGAGGTTTGGAGTGTTGGAGTTTTGGAGTTTTGGAGTTTTGGAGTTTCGGAGTTTCGGAGTTTCGGAGTTTCGAAGTTTCAGAGTTTTGGAGGTTCAGGGTTGTGGAATTTCGGAATTTTTGAGTTTTGGAGTTTGGGAGTTTTGGAGTTTTGGAGTATTGCAGTTTTGGAATTTTGGAGTTTTGGAGTTTCGAATTTTCAGAGTTTCGGATTTTTGGAGTTTTGGAGTTTCGGAGATTTGGAGTTTTGGCGTTTTTGAGATTCGGAATCTTGGAGTTTCGGAATTTTGTAGTTTTGTGGTTTTGGAGTGTCGGAGTTTCGGAGTGTTGGAGTTTTGGAGTTTTAGAGTTTTAGAGTTTTGGAGTTTTGAAATTTTTGAGTTTCGGATTTTTGGAGTTTGGAGTTTTTAAGTTTTGGATTTTTGAGTTTTGGATTTTTGGATTTTTGGAGTTTTTGTTTTTCTGAGTTTTGGAGTTTTGGATTTTTGGAGCTTTGGAGGTATGGAATTTTGGATATTCAGGGTTTTGTTCCAGAATTTTGTAGTTTTGGAGTTTTGGAGTGTCGGAGTTTCGAATTATTGGAGTTTTCGAGTTTTGGAATTTTTGATTTTTGGAGGTATGGATTTTTGGAGTTTCGGAGTTGTGGAGATTCGGGTTTGTGGAGTTTTGGAGTTTTGGAGTTTTGGATTTTTGCACTTTTGGAGTTTTGGAGTTTCGGAGTTTTGGAGTTTCGGAGTTTTGGAGATTCAGGGTTGTGGAGTTTCGGAATTTTTGAGTTTTGGAGTTTTGGAGTTTCGGAGTTTCGGAGTTTTGGAGTTTTGCAGTTTCGGAGTTTTGGAGTTTTGGAGTTTTGGAGTTTCGGAGTTTTGGAGTTTCTGAGTTTTCGAGGTTCAGGGTTGTGGAGTTTCGGAATTTTTGAGATTTGGAGTTTCGGAGTTTTGGAGTTTTGGTGTTTTGGAGTTTCGAATTTTCAGAGTTTTCGAGGTTCAGGGTTGTGGAGTTTCGGAATTTTTGAGTTTTGGAGTTTCGGAGTTTCGGAGTTTTGGAGTTTTGGAGTTTCGGAGTTTTGGAGATTCAGGGTTGTGGAGTTTCGGAATTTTTGAGTTTTGGAGTTTTGGAGTTTCGGAGTTTCGGATTTTTGGAGTTTTGGAGTTCCGGAGATTTGGAGTTTCAGAGTTTTGGAGGTTCAGGGTTGTGGAGTTTCGGAATTTTTGAGTTTTGGAGTTTCGGAGCTTTGGAGTATTGCAGTTTTGGAATTTTGGAGTTTTGGAGTTTCGAATTTTCAGAGTTTCGGATTTTTGGAGTTTTGGAGTTTCAGAGAATTGGAGTTTTAACGTTTTCGAGATTCGGAATCTTGGAGTTTCGGAATTTTGTAGTTTTGTAGTTTTGGAGTGTCGGAGTTTTGGAGTGTTGGAGTTTTGGAGCTTTGGAGCTTTGAAGTTTGGGAGTTTTTGAGTTTTTGAGTTTTGGATTTTTGCACTTTTTGAAATTTGGAGTTTTGGAGTTTTGGAGTTTCGGAGTTTTGGAGTTTCAGAGTTTTGGAGGTTCAGGGTTGTGGAGTTTCGGAATTTTTGAGTTTTGGAGTTTCGGAGTTTTGGAGAATTGCAGTTTTGGAGTTTTGGGGTTTTGGAGTTTCGAATTTTCAGAGTTTCGGATTTTTGGAGTTTTGGAGTTTCGGAGTTTCGGAGTTTTGGAGTTTCAGAGTTTTCGAGGTTCAGGGTTGTGGAGTTTCGGAATTTTTGAGTTTTGGAGTTTCGGAGTTTCGGAGTTTTGGAGTTTTGGAGTTTCGAATTTTCAGTTCCGGATTTTTTGAAGTTTTGGAGTTTCGGAGATTTGGAGTTTTGGCGTTTTGGAGATTCGGAATCTTGGAGTTTCGGAATTTTGTAGTTTTGTAGTTTTGGAGTGTCAGAGTTTTGGAGTGTTGGAGTTATGGAGCTTTGGAGTATTGGAGTTTTTGAGTTTTGGAGTTTTGGAGTTTTGGATTTTTGCACTTTTGGAGTTTTGGAGTTTTATAGTTTCGGAGTTTCGGAGTTTCGGAGTTTTGGAGTTTCAGAGTTTTGGAGGTTCAGGGTTGTGGAGTTTCGGAATTTTTGAGTTTTGGAGTTTCGGAGTTTCGGAGTTTTGGAGTTTTGGCCTTTTGGAGATTCGGGGTCTTGGAGTTTCGGAATTTTGTAGTTTTGCAGTTTTGGAGTGTCGGAGGTTTGGAGTGTTGGAGTTTTGGAGTTTTGGAGTTCTGGAGTTTTGGAGTTTCGGAGTTTCGGAGTTTTGGAGTTTCAGAGTTTTGGAGGTTCAGGGTTGTGGAATTTCGGAATTTTTGAGTTTTGGAGTTTCGGAGTTTTGGAGTATTGCAGTTTTGGAATTTTGGAGTTTTGGAGTTTCGAATTTTCAGAGTTTCGGATTTTTGGAGTTTTGGAGTTTCGGAGATTTGGAGTTTCGGAGTTTCGGAGTTTTGGAGTTTCAGAGTTTTGGAGGTTCAGGGTTGTGGAGTTTCGGAATTTTTGAGTATTGGAGTTTCGGAGTTTCGGAGTTTTGGAGAATTGCAGTTTTGGAGTTTTGGAGTTTCGAATTTTCAGAGTTTCGGATTTTTGGAGTTTTCGAGTTTCGGAGTTTTGGAGTTTCAGAGTTTTCGAGGTTCAGGGTTGTGGAGTTTCGGAATTTTTGAGTTTTGGAGTTTCGGAGTTTCGGAGTTTTGGAGTTTTGGAGTTTCGGAGTTTCGGAGTTTTGGAGTTTTGCAGTTTTGGAGTATTGGAGTGTCGGAGTTTCAGAGTGTTGGAGTTTTGGAGTTTTAGAGTTTTAGAGTTTTGGAGTTTTGAAATTTTTGAGTTTCGGATTTTTGGAGTTTGGAGTTTTTAAGTTTTCGATTTTTGAGTTTTGGATTTTTGGATTTTTGGAGTTTTTGTTTTTTTGAGTTTTGGAGTTTTGGATTTTTGCACTTTTGGAGGTTTGGAGTTTTGGAGTTTTGGATTTTTGGAGCTTTGGAGGTATGGAATTTTGGATATTCAGGGTTTTGTTCCAGAATTTTGTAGTTTTGGAGTTTTGGAGTGTCGGAGTTTCGAATTATTGGAGTTTTCGAGTTTTGGAATTTTTGATTTTTGGAGGTATGGATTTTTGGAGTTTCGGAGTTGTGGAGATTCGGGTTTGTGGAGTTTTGGAGTTTTGGAGTTTTGGATTTTTGCACTTTTGGAGTTTTGGAGTTTCGGAGTTTTGGAGTTTCGGAGTTTTGGAGATTCAGGGTTGTGGAGTTTCGGAATTTTTGAGTTTTGGAGTTTTGGAGTTTCGGAGTTTCGGAGTTTTGGAGTTTTGCAGTTTCGGAGTTTTGGAGTTTTGGAGTTTTGGAGTTTCGGAGTTTTGGAGTTTCTGAGTTTTCGAGGTTCAGGGTTGTGGAGTTTCGGAATTTTTGAGATTTGGAGTTTCGGAGTTTTGGAGTTTTGGTGTTTTGGAGTTTCGAATTTTCAGAGTTTTCGAGGTTCAGGGTTGTGGAGTTTCGGAATTTTTGAGTTTTGGAGTTTCGGAGTTTCGGAGTTTTGGAGTTTTGGAGTTTCGGAGTTTTGGAGATTCAGGGTTGTGGAGTTTCGGAATTTTTGAGTTTTGGAGTTTTGGAGTTTCGGAGTTTCGGATTTTTGGAGTTTTGGAGTTCCGGAGATTTGGAGTTTCAGAGTTTTGGAGGTTCAGGGTTGTGGAGTTTCGGAATTTTTGAGTTTTGGAGTTTCGGAGCTTTGGAGTATTGCAGTTTTGGAATTTTGGAGTTTTGGAGTTTCGAATTTTCAGAGTTTCGGATTTTTGGAGTTTTGGAGTTTCAGAGAATTGGAGTTTTAACGTTTTCGAGATTCGGAATCTTGGAGTTTCGGAATTTTGTAGTTTTGTAGTTTTGGAGTGTCGGAGTTTTGGAGTGTTGGAGTTTTGGAGCTTTGGAGCTTTGAAGTTTGGGAGTTTTTGAGTTTTTGAGTTTTGGATTTTTGCACTTTTTGAAATTTGGAGTTTTGGAGTTTTGGAGTTTCGGAGTTTTGGAGTTTCAGAGTTTTGGAGGTTCAGGGTTGTGGAGTTTCGGAATTTTTGAGTTTTGGAGTTTCGGAGTTTTGGAGAATTGCAGTTTTGGAGTTTTGGGGTTTTGGAGTTTCGAATTTTCAGAGTTTCGGATTTTTGGAGTTTTGGAGTTTCGGAGTTTCGGAGTTTTGGAGTTTCAGAGTTTTCGAGGTTCAGGGTTGTGGAGTTTCGGAATTTTTGAGTTTTGGAGTTTCGGAGTTTCGGAGTTTTGGAGTTTTGGAGTTTCGAATTTTCAGTTCCGGATTTTTTGAAGTTTTGGAGTTTCGGAGATTTGGAGTTTTGGCGTTTTGGAGATTCGGAATCTTGGAGTTTCGGAATTTTGTAGTTTTGTAGTTTTGGAGTGTCAGAGTTTTGGAGTGTTGGAGTTATGGAGCTTTGGAGTTTTGGAGTTTTTGAGTTTTGGAGTTTTGGAGTTTTGGATTTTTGCACTTTTGGAGTTTTGGAGTTTTATAGTTTCGGAGTTTCGGAGTTTCGGAGTTTTGGAGTTTCAGAGTTTTGGAGGTTCAGGGTTGTGGAGTTTCGGAATTTTTGAGTTTTGGAGTTTCGGAGTTTCGGAGTTTTGGAGTATTGCAGTTTTGGAATTTTGGAGTTTTGGAGTTTCGAATTTTCAGAGTTTCCGATTTTTGGAGTTTTGGAGTTTCGGAGATTTGGAGTTTTGGCGTTTTTGAGATTCGGAATCTTGGAGTTTCGGAATTTTGTAGTTTTGTAGTTTTGGAGTGTCACAGTTTTGGAGTGTTGGAGTTTTGGAGCTTTGGAGTTTTGGAGTTTTTGAGTTTTTGAGTTTTGGATTTTTGCACTTTTGGAGTTTTGGAGTTTTGGAGTTTCGGAGTTTCGGAGTTTTGGAGTTTCAGAGTTTTGGAGGTTCAGTGTTGTGGAGTTTCGGCATTTTTGAGTATTGGAGTTTCGGAGTTTCGGAGTTTTGGAGAATTGCAGTTTTGGAGTTTTGGAGTTTCGAATTTTCAGAGTTTCGGATTTTTGGAGTTTTGGAGTTTTGGAGTTTCGGAGTCTCGGAGTTTTGGAGTATTGCAGTTTTGGAGTTTTGGAGTTTTGGAGTTGCGAATTTTCAGAGTTTAGGATTTTTGGAGTTTTGGAGTTTTGGAGAATTGGAGTTTTGGCGTTTTCGAGATTCGGAATCTTGGAGTTTCGGAATTTTGTAGTTTTGGAGTTTTGGAGTTTAGGAGTTTCGGAGTTTCGGAGTTTCGGAGTTTTGGAGTTTCGAATTTTCAGTTCCGGATTTTTGAAGTTTTGGAGTTTCGGAGATTTGGAGTTTTGGCGTTTTGGAGATTCGGAATCTTGGAGTTTCGGAATTTTGTAGTTTTGTAGTTTTGGAGTGTCAGAGTTTTGGAGTGTTGGAGTTTTGGAGCTTTGGAGTTTTGGAGCTTTGGAGGTATGGAATTTTGGATATTCAGGGTTTTGTTCCAGAATTCTGTAGTTTTGGAGTTTTGGAGTGTCGGAGTTTCGAATTATTGGAGTTTTCGAGTTTTGGAATTTTTGATTTTTGGAGGTATGGATTTTTGGAGTTTCGGAGTTGTGGAGATTCCGGTTTGTGGAGTTTTGGAGTTTCGGAGTTTTGGAGTTTCAGAGTTTTCGAGGTTCAGGGTTGTGGAGTTTCGGAATTTTTGAGTTTCGGAGTTTCGGAGTTCCGGAGTTTCGGAGTTTCGGAGTTTTGGAGTTTTGCAGTTTCGGAGTTTTGGAGTTTTGGAGTTTCGGAGTTTTGGAGTTTCAGAGTTTTCGAGGTTCAGGGTTGTGGAGTTTCGGAATTTTTGAGTTTTGGAGTTTCGGAGTTTCGGATTTTTGGAGTTTTGGAGTTCCAGAGATTTGGAGTTTCAGAGTTTTGGAGGTTCAGGGTTGTGGAGTTTCGGAATTTTTGAGTTTTGGAGTTTCGGAGTTTCGGAGTTTTGGAGTATTGAAGTTTTGGAATTTTGGAGTTCTGGAGTTTCGAATTTTCAGAGTTTCGGATTTTTGGAGTTTTGGAGTTTCAGAGAATTGGAGTTTTGGCGTTTTCGAGATTCGGAATCTTGGAGTTTCGGAATTTTGTAGTTTTGTAGTTTTGTAGTGTCGGAGTTTTGGAGTGTTGGAGTTTTGGAGCTTTGGAGCTTTGGAGTTTTTGAGTTTTTGAGTTTTTGAGTTTTGGATTTTTGCACTTTTTGAAATTTGGAGTTTTGGAGTTTTGGAGTTTCGGAGTTTCGGAGTTTTGGAGTTTCAGAGTTTTGGAGGTTCAGGGCTGTGGAGTTTCGGAATTTTTGAGTTTTGGAGTTTCGGAGTTTCGGAGTTTTGGAGCATTGCAGTTTTGGAGTTCTGGAGTTTTGGAGTTTGGAATTTTCAGTTTCGGATTTTTGGAGTTTTGGAGTTTCGGAGATTTGGAGTTTTGGCCTTTTGGAGATTCGGGGTCTTGGAGTTTCGGAATTTTGTAGTTTTGCAGTTTTGGAGTGTCGGAGGTTTGGAGTGTTGGAGTTTTGGAGTTTTGGAGTTTTGGAGTTTCGGAGTTTCGGAGTTTCGGAGTTTCGAAGTTTCAGAGTTTTGGAGGTTCAGGGTTGTGGAATTTCGGAATTTTTGAGTTTTGGAGTTTGGGAGTTTTGGAGTTTTGGAGTATTGCAGTTTTGGAATTTTGGAGTTTTGGAGTTTCGAATTTTCAGAGTTTCGGATTTTTGGAGTTTTGGAGTTTCGGAGATTTGGAGTTTTGGCGTTTTTGAGATTCGGAATCTTGGAGTTTCGGAATTTTGTAGTTTTGTGGTTTTGGAGTGTCGGAGTTTCGGAGTGTTGGAGTTTTGGAGTTTTAGAGTTTTAGAGTTTTGGAGTTTTGAAATTTTTGAGTTTCGGATTTTTGGAGTTTGGAGTTTTTAAGTTTTGGATTTTTGAGTTTTGGATTTTTGGATTTTTGGAGTTTTTGTTTTTTTGAGTTTTGGAGTTTTGGATTTTTGGAGCTTTGGAGGTATGGAATTTTGGATATTCAGGGTTTTGTTCCAGAATTTTGTAGTTTTGGAGTTTTGGAGTGTCGGAGTTTCGAATTATTGGAGTTTTCGAGTTTTGGAATTTTTGATTTTTGGAGGTATGGATTTTTGGAGTTTCGGAGTTGTGGAGATTCGGGTTTGTGGAGTTTTGGAGTTTTGGAGTTTTGGATTTTTGCACTTTTGGAGTTTTGGAGTTTCGGAGTTTTGGAGTTTCGGAGTTTTGGAGATTCAGGGTTGTGGAGTTTCGGAATTTTTGAGTTTTGGAGTTTTGGAGTTTCGGAGTTTCGGAGTTTTGGAGTTTTGCAGTTTCGGAGTTTTGGAGTTTTGGAGTTTTGGAGTTTCGGAGTTTTGGAGTTTCTGAGTTTTCGAGGTTCAGGGTTGTGGAGTTTCGGAATTTTTGAGATTTGGAGTTTCGGAGTTTTGGAGTTTTGGTGTTTTGGAGTTTCGAATTTTCAGAGTTTTCGAGGTTCAGGGTTGTGGAGTTTCGGAATTTTTGAGTTTTGGAGTTTCGGAGTTTCGGAGTTTTGGAGTTTTGGAGTTTCGGAGTTTTGGAGATTCAGGGTTGTGGAGTTTCGGAATTTTTGAGTTTTGGAGTTTTGGAGTTTCGGAGTTTCGGATTTTTGGAGTTTTGGAGTTCCGGAGATTTGGAGTTTCAGAGTTTTGGAGGTTCAGGGTTGTGGAGTTTCGGAATTTTTGAGTTTTGGAGTTTCGGAGCTTTGGAGTATTGCAGTTTTGGAATTTTGGAGTTTTGGAGTTTCGAATTTTCAGAGTTTCGGATTTTTGGAGTTTTGGAGTTTCAGAGAATTGGAGTTTTAACGTTTTCGAGATTCGGAATCTTGGAGTTTCGGAATTTTGTAGTTTTGTAGTTTTGGAGTGTCGGAGTTTTGGAGTGTTGGAGTTTTGGAGCTTTGGAGCTTTGAAGTTTGGGAGTTTTTGAGTTTTTGAGTTTTGGATTTTTGCACTTTTTGAAATTTGGAGTTTTGGAGTTTTGGAGTTTCGGAGTTTTGGAGTTTCAGAGTTTTGGAGGTTCAGGGTTGTGGAGTTTCGGAATTTTTGAGTTTTGGAGTTTCGGAGTTTTAGAGAATTGCAGTTTTGGAGTTTTGGGGTTTTGGAGTTTCGAATTTTCAGAGTTTCGGATTTTTGGAGTTTTGGAGTTTCGGAGTTTCGGAGTTTTGGAGTTTCAGAGTTTTCGAGGTTCAGGGTTGTGGAGTTTCGGAATTTTTGAGTTTTGGAGTTTCGGAGTTTCGGAGTTTTGGAGTTTTGGAGTTTCGAATTTTCAGTTCCGGATTTTTTGAAGTTTTGGAGTTTCGGAGATTTGGAGTTTTGGCGTTTTGGAGATTCGGAATCTTGGAGTTTCGGAATTTTGTAGTTTTGTAGTTTTGGAGTGTCAGAGTTTTGGAGTGTTGGAGTTATGGAGCTTTGGAGTTTTGGAGTTTTTGAGTTTTGGAGTTTTGGAGTTTTGGATTTTTGCACTTTTGGAGTTTTGGAGTTTTATAGTTTCGGAGTTTCGGAGTTTCGGAGTTTTGGAGTTTCAGAGTTTTGGAGGTTCAGGGTTGTGGAGTTTCGGAATTTTTGAGTTTTGGAGTTTCGGAGTTTCGGAGTTTTGGAGTTTTGGCCTTTTGGAGATTCGGGGTCTTGGAGTTTCGGAATTTTGTAGTTTTGCAGTTTTGGAGTGTCGGAGGTTTGGAGTGTTGGAGTTTTGGAGTTTTGGAGTTCTGGAGTTTTGGAGTTTCGGAGTTTCGGAGTTTTGGAGTTTCAGAGTTTTGGAGGTTCAGGGTTGTGGAATTTCGGAATTTTTGAGTTTTGGAGTTTCGGAGTTTTGGAGTATTGCAGTTTTGGAATTTTGGAGTTTTGGAGTTTCGAATTTTCAGAGTTTCGGATTTTTGGAGTTTTGGAGTTTCGGAGATTTGGAGTTTCGGAGTTTCGGAGTTTTGGAGTTTCAGAGTTTTGGAGGTTCAGGGTTGTGGAGTTTCGGAATTTTTGAGTATTGGAGTTTCGGAGTTTCGGAGTTTTGGAGAATTGCAGTTTTGGAGTTTTGGAGTTTCGAATTTTCAGAGTTTCGGATTTTTGGAGTTTTCGAGTTTCGGAGTTTTGGAGTTTCAGAGTTTTCGAGGTTCAGGGTTGTGGAGTTTCGGAATTTTTGAGTTTTGGAGTTTCGGAGTTTCGGAGTTTTGGAGTTTTGGAGTTTCGGAGTTTCGGAGTTTTGGAGTTTTGCAGTTTTGGAGTATTGGAGTGTCGGAGTTTCAGAGTGTTGGAGTTTTGGAGTTTTAGAGTTTTAGAGTTTTGGAGTTTTGAAATTTTTGAGTTTCGGATTTTTGGAGTTTGGAGTTTTTAAGTTTTCGATTTTTGAGTTTTGGATTTTTGGATTTTTGGAGTTTTTGTTTTTTTGAGTTTTGGAGTTTTGGATTTTTGCACTTTTGGAGGTTTGGAGTTTTGGAGTTTTGGATTTTTGGAGCTTTGGAGGTATGGAATTTTGGATATTCAGGGTTTTGTTCCAGAATTTTGTAGTTTTGGAGTTTTGGAGTGTCGGAGTTTCGAATTATTGGAGTTTTCGAGTTTTGGAATTTTTGATTTTTGGAGGTATGGATTTTTGGAGTTTCGGAGTTGTGGAGATTCGGGTTTGTGGAGTTTTGGAGTTTTGGAGTTTTGGATTTTTGCACTTTTGGAGTTTTGGAGTTTCGGAGTTTTGGAGTTTCGGAGTTTTGGAGATTCAGGGTTGTGGAGTTTCGGAATTTTTGAGTTTTGGAGTTTTGGAGTTTCGGAGTTTCGGAGTTTTGGAGTTTTGCAGTTTCGGAGTTTTGGAGTTTTGGAGTTTTGGAGTTTCGGAGTTTTGGAGTTTCTGAGTTTTCGAGGTTCAGGGTTGTGGAGTTTCGGAATTTTTGAGATTTGGAGTTTCGGAGTTTTGGAGTTTTGGTGTTTTGGAGTTTCGAATTTTCAGAGTTTTCGAGGTTCAGGGTTGTGGAGTTTCGGAATTTTTGAGTTTTGGAGTTTCGGAGTTTCGGAGTTTTGGAGTTTTGGAGTTTCGGAGTTTTGGAGATTCAGGGTTGTGGAGTTTCGGAATTTTTGAGTTTTGGAGTTTTGGAGTTTCGGAGTTTCGGATTTTTGGAGTTTTGGAGTTCCGGAGATTTGGAGTTTCAGAGTTTTGGAGGTTCAGGGTTGTGGAGTTTCGGAATTTTTGAGTTTTGGAGTTTCGGAGCTTTGGAGTATTGCAGTTTTGGAATTTTGGAGTTTTGGAGTTTCGAATTTTCAGAGTTTCGGATTTTTGGAGTTTTGGAGTTTCAGAGAATTGGAGTTTTAACGTTTTCGAGATTCGGAATCTTGGAGTTTCGGAATTTTGTAGTTTTGTAGTTTTGGAGTGTCGGAGTTTTGGAGTGTTGGAGTTTTGGAGCTTTGGAGCTTTGAAGTTTGGGAGTTTTTGAGTTTTTGAGTTTTGGATTTTTGCACTTTTTGAAATTTGGAGTTTTGGAGTTTTGGAGTTTCGGAGTTTTGGAGTTTCAGAGTTTTGGAGGTTCAGGGTTGTGGAGTTTCGGAATTTTTGAGTTTTGGAGTTTCGGAGTTTTGGAGAATTGCAGTTTTGGAGTTTTGGGGTTTTGGAGTTTCGAATTTTCAGAGTTTCGGATTTTTGGAGTTTTGGAGTTTCGGAGTTTCGGAGTTTTGGAGTTTCAGTTTTCGAGGTTCAGGGTTGTGGAGTTTCGGAATTTTTGAGTTTTGGAGTTTCGGAGTTTCGGAGTTTTGGAGTTTTGGAGTTTCGAATTTTCAGTTCCGGATTTTTTGAAGTTTTGGAGTTTCGGAGATTTGGAGTTTTGGCGTTTTGGAGATTCGGAATCTTGGAGTTTCGGAATTTTGTAGTTTTGTAGTTTTGGAGTGTCAGAGTTTTGGAGTGTTGGAGTTATGGAGCTTTGGAGTTTTGGAGTTTTTGAGTTTTGGAGTTTTGGAGTTTTGGATTTTTGCACTTTTGGAGTTTTGGAGTTTTATAGTTTCGGAGTTTCGGAGTTTCGGAGTTTTGGAGTTTCAGAGTTTTGGAGGTTCAGGGTTGTGGAGTTTCGGAATTTTTGAGTTTTGGAGTTTCGGAGTTTCGGAGTTTTGGAGTTTTGGCCTTTTGGAGATTCGGGGTCTTGGAGTTTCGGAATTTTGTAGTTTTGCAGTTTTGGAGTGTCGGAGGTTTGGAGTGTTGGAGTTTTGGAGTTTTGGAGTTCTGGAGTTTTGGAGTTTCGGAGTTTCGGAGTTTTGGAGTTTCAGAGTTTTGGAGGTTCAGGGTTGTGGAATTTCGGAATTTTTGAGTTTTGGAGTTTCGGAGTTTTGGAGTATTGCAGTTTTGGAATTTTGGAGTTTTGGAGTTTCGAATTTTCAGAGTTTCGGATTTTTGGAGTTTTGGAGTTTCGGAGATTTGGAGTTTCGGAGTTTCGGAGTTTTGGAGTTTCAGAGTTTTGGAGGTTCAGGGTTGTGGAGTTTCGGAATTTTTGAGTATTGGAGTTTCGGAGTTTCGGAGTTTTGGAGAATTGCAGTTTTGGAGTTTTGGAGTTTCGAATTTTCAGAGTTTCGGATTTTTGGAGTTTTCGAGTTTCGGAGTTTTGGAGTTTCAGAGTTTTCGAGGTTCAGGGTTGTGGAGTTTCGGAATTTTTGAGTTTTGGAGTTTCGGAGTTTCGGAGTTTTGGAGTTTTGGAGTTTCGGAGTTTCGGAGTTTTGGAGTTTTGCAGTTTTGGAGTATTGGAGTGTCGGAGTTTCAGAGTGTTGGAGTTTTGGAGTTTTAGAGTTTTAGAGTTTTGGAGTTTTGAAATTTTTGAGTTTCGGATTTTTGGAGTTTGGAGTTTTTAAGTTTTCGATTTTTGAGTTTTGGATTTTTGGATTTTTGGAGTTTTTGTTTTTTTGAGTTTTGGAGTTTTGGATTTTTGCACTTTTGGAGGTTTGGAGTTTTGGAGTTTTGGATTTTTGGAGCTTTGGAGGTATGGAATTTTGGATATTCAGGGTTTTGTTCCAGAATTTTGTAGTTTTGGAGTTTTGGAGTGTCGGAGTTTCGAATTATTGGAGTTTTCGAGTTTTGGAATTTTTGATTTTTGGAGGTATGGATTTTTGGAGTTTCGGAGTTGTGGAGATTCGGGTTTGTGGAGTTTTGGAGTTTTGGAGTTTTGGATTTTTGCACTTTTGGAGTTTTGGAGTTTCGGAGTTTTGGAGTTTCGGAGTTTTGGAGATTCAGGGTTGTGGAGTTTCGGAATTTTTGAGTTTTGGAGTTTTGGAGTTTCGGAGTTTCGGAGTTTTGGAGTTTTGCAGTTTCGGAGTTTTGGAGTTTTGGAGTTTTGGAGTTTCGGAGTTTTGGAGTTTCTGAGTTTTCGAGGTTCAGGGTTGTGGAGTTTCGGAATTTTTGAGATTTGGAGTTTCGGAGTTTTGGAGTTTTGGTGTTTTGGAGTTTCGAATTTTCAGAGTTTTCGAGGTTCAGGGTTGTGGAGTTTCGGAATTTTTGAGTTTTGGAGTTTCGGAGTTTCGGAGTTTTGGAGTTTTGGAGTTTCGGAGTTTTGGAGATTCAGGGTTGTGGAGTTTCGGAATTTTTGAGTTTTGGAGTTTTGGAGTTTCGGAGTTTCGGATTTTTGGAGTTTTGGAGTTCCGGAGATTTGGAGTTTCAGAGTTTTGGAGGTTCAGGGTTGTGGAGTTTCGGAATTTTTGAGTTTTGGAGTTTCGGAGCTTTGGAGTATTGCAGTTTTGGAATTTTGGAGTTTTGGAGTTTCGAATTTTCAGAGTTTCGGATTTTTGGAGTTTTGGAGTTTCAGAGAATTGGAGTTTTAACGTTTTCGAGATTCGGAATCTTGGAGTTTCGGAATTTTGTAGTTTTGTAGTTTTGGAGTGTCGGAGTTTTGGAGTGTTGGAGTTTTGGAGCTTTGGAGCTTTGAAGTTTGGGAGTTTTTGAGTTTTTGAGTTTTGGATTTTTGCACTTTTTGAAATTTGGAGTTTTGGAGTTTTGGAGTTTCGGAGTTTTGGAGTTTCAGAGTTTTGGAGGTTCAGGGTTGTGGAGTTTCGGAATTTTTGAGTTTTGGAGTTTCGGAGTTTTGGAGAATTGCAGTTTTGGAGTTTTGGGGTTTTGGAGTTTCGAATTTTCAGAGTTTCGGATTTTTGGAGTTTTGGAGTTTCGGAGTTTCGGAGTTTTGGAGTTTCAGTTTTCGAGGTTCAGGGTTGTGGAGTTTCGGAATTTTTGAGTTTTGGAGTTTCGGAGTTTCGGAGTTTTGGAGTTTTGGAGTTTCGAATTTTCAGTTCCGGATTTTTTGAAGTTTTGGAGTTTCGGAGATTTGGAGTTTTGGCGTTTTGGAGATTCGGAATCTTGGAGTTTCGGAATTTTGTAGTTTTGTAGTTTTGGAGTGTCAGAGTTTTGGAGTGTTGGAGTTATGGAGCTTTGGAGTTTTGGAGTTTTTGAGTTTTGGAGTTTTGGAGTTTTGGATTTTTGCACTTTTGGAGTTTTGGAGTTTTATAGTTTCGGAGTTTCGGAGTTTCGGAGTTTTGGAGTTTCAGAGTTTTGGAGGTTCAGGGTTGTGGAGTTTCGGAATTTTTGAGTTTTGGAGTTTCGGAGTTTCGGAGTTTTGGAGTTTTGGCCTTTTGGAGATTCGGGGTCTTGGAGTTTCGGAATTTTGTAGTTTTGCAGTTTTGGAGTGTCGGAGGTTTGGAGTGTTGGAGTTTTGGAGTTTTGGAGTTCTGGAGTTTTGGAGTTTCGGAGTTTCGGAGTTTTGGAGTTTCAGAGTTTTGGAGGTTCAGGGTTGTGGAATTTCGGAATTTTTGAGTTTTGGAGTTTCGGAGTTTTGGAGTATTGCAGTTTTGGAATTTTGGAGTTTTGGAGTTTCGAATTTTCAGAGTTTCGGATTTTTGGAGTTTTGGAGTTTCGGAGATTTGGAGTTTCGGAGTTTCGGAGTTTTGGAGTTTCAGAGTTTTGGAGGTTCAGGGTTGTGGAGTTTCGGAATTTTTGAGTATTGGAGTTTCGGAGTTTCGGAGTTTTGGAGAATTGCAGTTTTGGAGTTTTGGAGTTTCGAATTTTCAGAGTTTCGGATTTTTGGAGTTTTCGAGTTTCGGAGTTTTGGAGTTTCAGAGTTTTCGAGGTTCAGGGTTGTGGAGTTTCGGAATTTTTGAGTTTTGGAGTTTCGGAGTTTCGGAGTTTTGGAGTTTTGGAGTTTCGGAGTTTCGGAGTTTTGGAGTTTTGCAGTTTTGGAGTATTGGAGTGTCGGAGTTTCAGAGTGTTGGAGTTTTGGAGTTTTAGAGTTTTAGAGTTTTGGAGTTTTGAAATTTTTGAGTTTCGGATTTTTGGAGTTTGGAGTTTTTAAGTTTTCGATTTTTGAGTTTTGGATTTTTGGATTTTTGGAGTTTTTGTTTTTTTGAGTTTTGGAGTTTTGGATTTTTGCACTTTTGGAGGTTTGGAGTTTTGGAGTTTTGGATTTTTGGAGCTTTGGAGGTATGGAATTTTGGATATTCAGGGTTTTGTTCCAGAATTTTGTAGTTTTGGAGTTTTGGAGTGTCGGAGTTTCGAATTATTGGAGTTTTCGAGTTTTGGAATTTTTGATTTTTGGAGGTATGGATTTTTGGAGTTTCGGAGTTGTGGAGATTCGGGTTTGTGGAGTTTTGGAGTTTTGGAGTTTTGGATTTTTGCACTTTTGGAGTTTTGGAGTTTCGGAGTTTTGGAGTTTCGGAGTTTTGGAGATTCAGGGTTGTGGAGTTTCGGAATTTTTGAGTTTTGGAGTTTTGGAGTTTCGGAGTTTCGGAGTTTTGGAGTTTTGCAGTTTCGGAGTTTTGGAGTTTTGGAGTTTTGGAGTTTCGGAGTTTTGGAGTTTCTGAGTTTTCGAGGTTCAGGGTTGTGGAGTTTCGGAATTTTTGAGATTTGGAGTTTCGGAGTTTTGGAGTTTTGGTGTTTTGGAGTTTCGAATTTTCAGAGTTTTCGAGGTTCAGGGTTGTGGAGTTTCGGAATTTTTGAGTTTTGGAGTTTCGGAGTTTCGGAGTTTTGGAGTTTTGGAGTTTCGGAGTTTTGGAGATTCAGGGTTGTGGAGTTTCGGAATTTTTGAGTTTTGGAGTTTTGGAGTTTCGGAGTTTCGGATTTTTGGAGTTTTGGAGTTCCGGAGATTTGGAGTTTCAGAGTTTTGGAGGTTCAGGGTTGTGGAGTTTCGGAATTTTTGAGTTTTGGAGTTTCGGAGCTTTGGAGTATTGCAGTTTTGGAATTTTGGAGTTTTGGAGTTTCGAATTTTCAGAGTTTCGGATTTTTGGAGTTTTGGAGTTTCAGAGAATTGGAGTTTTAACGTTTTCGAGATTCGGAATCTTGGAGTTTCGGAATTTTGTAGTTTTGTAGTTTTGGAGTGTCGGAGTTTTGGAGTGTTGGAGTTTTGGAGCTTTGGAGCTTTGAAGTTTGGGAGTTTTTGAGTTTTTGAGTTTTGGATTTTTGCACTTTTTGAAATTTGGAGTTTTGGAGTTTTGGAGTTTCGGAGTTTTGGAGTTTCAGAGTTTTGGAGGTTCAGGGTTGTGGAGTTTCGGAATTTTTGAGTTTTGGAGTTTCGGAGTTTTGGAGAATTGCAGTTTTGGAGTTTTGGGGTTTTGGAGTTTCGAATTTTCAGAGTTTCGGATTTTTGGAGTTTTGGAGTTTCGGAGTTTCGGAGTTTTGGAGTTTCAGAGTTTTCGAGGTTCAGGGTTGTGGAGTTTCGGAATTTTTGAGTTTTGGAGTTTCGGAGTTTCGGAGTTTTGGAGTTTTGGAGTTTCGAATTTTCAGTTCCGGATTTTTTGAAGTTTTGGAGTTTCGGAGATTTGGAGTTTTGGCGTTTTGGAGATTCGGAATCTTGGAGTTTCGGAATTTTGTAGTTTTGTAGTTTTGGAGTGTCAGAGTTTTGGAGTGTTGGAGTTATGGAGCTTTGGAGTTTTGGAGTTTTTGAGTTTTGGAGTTTTGGAGTTTTGGATTTTTGCACTTTTGGAGTTTTGGAGTTTTATAGTTTCGGAGTTTCGGAGTTTCGGAGTTTTGGAGTTTCAGAGTTTTGGAGGTTCAGGGTTGTGGAGTTTCGGAATTTTTGAGTTTTGGAGTTTCGGAGTTTCGGAGTTTTGGAGTTTTGGCCTTTTGGAGATTCGGGGTCTTGGAGTTTCGGAATTTTGTAGTTTTGCAGTTTTGGAGTGTCGGAGGTTTGGAGTGTTGGAGTTTTGGAGTTTTGGAGTTCTGGAGTTTTGGAGTTTCGGAGTTTCGGAGTTTTGGAGTTTCAGAGTTTTGGAGGTTCAGGGTTGTGGAATTTCGGAATTTTTGAGTTTTGGAGTTTCGGAGTTTTGGAGTATTGCAGTTTTGGAATTTTGGAGTTTTGGAGTTTCGAATTTTCAGAGTTTCGGATTTTTGGAGTTTTGGAGTTTCGGAGATTTGGAGTTTCGGAGTTTCGGAGTTTTGGAGTTTCAGGGTTTTGGAGGTTCAGGGTTGTGGAGTTTCGGAATTTTTGAGTATTGGAGTTTCGGAGTTTCGGAGTTTTGGAGAATTGCAGTTTTGGAGTTTTGGAGTTTCGAATTTTCAGAGTTTCGGATTTTTGGAGTTTTCGAGTTTCGGAGTTTTGGAGTTTCAGAGTTTTCGAGGTTCAGGGTTGTGGAGTTTCGGAATTTTTGAGTTTTGGAGTTTCGGAGTTTCGGAGTTTTGGAGTTTTGGAGTTTCGGAGTTTCGGAGTTTTGGAGTTTTGCAGTTTTGGAGTATTGGAGTGTCGGAGTTTCAGAGTGTTGGAGTTTTGGAGTTTTAGAGTTTTAGAGTTTTGGAGTTTTGAAATTTTTGAGTTTCGGATTTTTGGAGTTTGGAGTTTTTAAGTTTTCGATTTTTGAGTTTTGGATTTTTGGATTTTTGGAGTTTTTGTTTTTTTGAGTTTTGGAGTTTTGGATTTTTGCACTTTTGGAGGTTTGGAGTTTTGGAGTTTTGGATTTTTGGAGCTTTGGAGGTATGGAATTTTGGATATTCAGGGTTTTGTTCCAGAATTTTGTAGTTTTGGAGTTTTGGAGTGTCGGAGTTTCGAATTATTGGAGTTTTCGAGTTTTGGAATTTTTGATTTTTGGAGGTATGGATTTTTGGAGTTTCGGAGTTGTGGAGATTCGGGTTTGTGGAGTTTTGGAGTTTTGGAGTTTTGGATTTTTGCACTTTTGGAGTTTTGGAGTTTCGGAGTTTTGGAGTTTCGGAGTTTTGGAGATTCAGGGTTGTGGAGTTTCGGAATTTTTGAGTTTTGGAGTTTTGGAGTTTCGGAGTTTCGGAGTTTTGGAGTTTTGCAGTTTCGGAGTTTTGGAGTTTTGGAGTTTTGGAGTTTCGGAGTTTTGGAGTTTCTGAGTTTTCGAGGTTCAGGGTTGTGGAGTTTCGGAATTTTTGAGATTTGGAGTTTCGGAGTTTTGGAGTTTTGGTGTTTTGGAGTTTCGAATTTTCAGAGTTTTCGAGGTTCAGGGTTGTGGAGTTTCGGAATTTTTGAGTTTTGGAGTTTCGGAGTTTCGGAGTTTTGGAGTTTTGGAGTTTCGGAGTTTTGGAGATTCAGGGTTGTGGAGTTTCGGAATTTTTGAGTTTTGGAGTTTTGGAGTTTCGGAGTTTCGGATTTTTGGAGTTTTGGAGTTCCGGAGATTTGGAGTTTCAGAGTTTTGGAGGTTCAGGGTTGTGGAGTTTCGGAATTTTTGAGTTTTGGAGTTTCGGAGCTTTGGAGTATTGCAGTTTTGGAATTTTGGAGTTTTGGAGTTTCGAATTTTCAGAGTTTCGGATTTTTGGAGTTTTGGAGTTTCAGAGAATTGGAGTTTTAACGTTTTCGAGATTCGGAATCTTGGAGTTTCGGAATTTTGTAGTTTTGTAGTTTTGGAGTGTCGGAGTTTTGGAGTGTTGGAGTTTTGGAGCTTTGGAGCTTTGAAGTTTGGGAGTTTTTGAGTTTTTGAGTTTTGGATTTTTGCACTTTTTGAAATTTGGAGTTTTGGAGTTTTGGAGTTTCGGAGTTTTGGAGTTTCAGAGTTTTGGAGGTTCAGGGTTGTGGAGTTTCGGAATTTTTGAGTTTTGGAGTTTCGGAGTTTTGGAGAATTGCAGTTTTGGAGTTTTGGGGTTTTGGAGTTTCGAATTTTCAGAGTTTCGGATTTTTGGAGTTTTGGAGTTTCGGAGTTTCGGAGTTTTGGAGTTTCAGAGTTTTCGAGGTTCAGGGTTGTGGAGTTTCGGAATTTTTGAGTTTTGGAGTTTCGGAGTTTCGGAGTTTTGGAGTTTTGGAGTTTCGAATTTTCAGTTCCGGATTTTTTGAAGTTTTGGAGTTTCGGAGATTTGGAGTTTTGGCGTTTTGGAGATTCGGAATCTTGGAGTTTCGGAATTTTGTAGTTTTGGAGTTTTGGAGTTTTATAGTTTCGGAGTTTCGGAGTTTCGGAGTTTTGGAGTTTCAGAGTTTTGGAGGTTCAGGGTTGTGGAGTTTCGGAATTTTTGAGTTTTGGAGTTTCGGAGTTTCGGAGTTTTGGAGTATTGCAGTTTTGGAATTTTGGAGTTTTGGAGTTTCGAATTTTCAGAGTTTCCGATTTTTGGAGTTTTGGAGTTTCGGAGATTTGGAGTTTTGGCGTTTTTGAGATTCGGAATCTTGGAGTTTCGGAATTTTGTAGTTTTGTAGTTTTGGAGTGTCACAGTTTTGGAGTGTTGGAGTTTTGGAGCTTTGGAGTTTTGGAGTTTTTGAGTTTTTGAGTTTTGGATTTTTGCACTTTTGGAGTTTTGGAGTTTTGGAGTTTCGGAGTTTCGGAGTTTTGGAGTTTCAGAGTTTTGGAGGTTCAGTGTTGTGGAGTTTCGGCATTTTTGAGTATTGGAGTTTCGGAGTTTCGGAGTTTTGGAGAATTGCAGTTTTGGAGTTTTGGAGTTTCGAATTTTCAGAGTTTCGGATTTTTGGAGTTTTGGAGTTTTGGAGTTTCGGAGTCTCGGAGTTTTGGAGTATTGCAGTTTTGGAGTTTTGGAGTTGCGAATTTTCAGAGTTTAGGATTTTTGGAGTTTTGGAGTTTTGGAGAATTGGAGTTTTGGCGTTTTCGAGATTCGGAATCTTGGAGTTTCGGAATTTTGTAATTTTGGAGTTTTGGAGTTTAGGAGTTTCGGAGTTTCGGAGTTTCGGAGTTTTGGAGTTTCGAATTTTCAGTTCCGGATTTTTGAAGTTTTGGAGTTTCGGAGATTTGGAGTTTTGGCGTTTTGGAGATTCGGAATCTTGGAGTTTCGGAATTTTGTAGTTTTGTAGTTTTGGAGTGTCAGAGTTTTGGAGTGTTGGAGTTTTGGAGCTTTGGAGTTTTGGAGCTTTGGAGGTATGGAATTTTGGATATTCAGGGTTTCGTTCCAGAATTCTGTAGTTTTGGAGTTTTGGAGTGTCGGAGTTTCGAATTATTGGAGTTTTCGAGTTTTGGAATTTTTGATTTTTGGAGGTATGGATTTTTGGAGTTTCGGAGTTGTGGAGATTCGGGTTTGTGGAGTTTTGGAGTTTCGGAGTTTTGGAGTTTCAGAGTTTTCGAGGTTCAGGGTTGTGGAGTTTCGGAATTTTTGAGTTTCGGAGTTTCGGATTTTTGGAGTTTTGGAGTTCCGGAGATTTGGAGTTTCAGAGTTTTGGAGGTTCAGGGTTGTGGAGTTTCGGAATTTTTGAGTTTTGGAGTTTCGGAGTTTCGGAGTTTTGGAGTATTGAAGTTTTGGAACTTTGGAGTTTTGGAGTTTCGAATTTTCAGAGTTTCGGATTTTTGGAGTTTTGGAGTTTCAGAGAATTGGAGTTTTGGCGTTTTCGAGATTCGGAATCTTGGAGTTTCGGAATTTTGTAGTTTTGTAGTTTTGTAGTGTCGGAGTTTTGGAGTGTTGGAGTTTTGGAGCTTTGGAGCTTTGGAGTTTTTGAGTTTTTGAGTTTTTGAGTTTTGGATTTTTGCACTTTTTGAAATTTGGAGTTTTGGAGTTTCGGAGTTTCGGAGTTTTGGAGTTTCAGAGTTTTGGAGGTTCAGGGCTGTGGAGTTTCGGAATTTTTGAGTTTTGGAGTTTCGGAGTTTCGGAGTTTCGGAGTTTTGGAGCATTGCAGTTTTGGAGTTCTGGAGTTTTGGAGTTTGGAATTTTCAGTTTCGGATTTTTGGAGTTTTGGAGTTTCGGAGATTTGGAGTTTTGGCCTTTTGGAGATTCGGGGTCTTGGAGTTTCGGATTTTTGGAGTTTTGGAGTTTCGGAGATTTGGAGTTTTGGCCTTTTGGAGATTCGGGGTCTTGGAGTTTCGGAATTTTGTAGTTTTGCAGTTTTGGAGTGTCGGAGGTTTGGAGTGTTGGAGTTTTGGAGTTTTGGAGTTCTGGAGTTTTGGAGTTTCAGAGTTTCGGAGTTTTGGAGTTTCAGAGTTTTGGAGGTTCAGGGTTGTGGAATTTCGGAATTTTTGAGTTTTGGAGTTTCGGAGTTTTGGAGTATTGCAGTTTTGGAATTTTGGAGTTTTGGAGTTTCGAATTTTCAGAGTTTCGGATTTTTGGAGTTTTGGAGTTTCGGAGATTTGGAGTTTCGGAGTTTCGGAGTTTTGGAGTTTCAGAGTTTTGGAGGTTCAGGGTTGTGGAGTTTCGGAATTTTTGAGTATTGGAGTTTCGGAGTTTCGGAGTTTTGGAGAATTGCAGTTTTGGAGTTTTGGAGTTTCGAATTTTCAGAGTTTCGGATTTTTGGAGTTTTCGAGTTTCGGAGTTTTGGAGTTTCAGAGTTTTCGAGGTTCAGGGTTGTGGAGTTTCGGAATTTTTGAGTTTTGGAGTTTCGGAGTTTCGGAGTTTTGGAGTTTTGGAGTTTCGGAGTTTCGGAGTTTTGGAGTTTTGCAGTTTTGGAGTATTGGAGTGTCGGAGTTTCAGAGTGTTGGAGTTTTGGAGTTTTAGAGTTTTAGAGTTTTGGAGTTTTGAAATTTTTGAGTTTCGGATTTTTGGAGTTTGGAGTTTTTAAGTTTTGGATTTTTGAGTTTTGGATTTTTGGATTTTTGGAGTTTTTGTTTTTTTGAGTTTTGGAGTTTTGGATTTTTGCACTTTTGGAGGTTTGGAGTTTTGGAGTTTTGGATTTTTGGAGCTTTGGAGGTATGGAATTTTGGATATTCAGGGTTTTGTTCCAGAATTTTGTAGTTTTGGAGTTTTGGAGTGTCGGAGTTTCGAATTATTGGAGTTTTCGAGTTTTGGAATTTTTGATTTTTGGAGGTATGGATTTTTGGAGTTTCGGAGTTGTGGAGATTCGGGTTTGTGGAGTTTTGGAGTTTTGGAGTTTTGGATTTTTGCACTTTTGGAGTTTTGGAGTTTCGGAGTTTTGGAGTTTCGGAGTTTTGGAGATTCAGGGTTGTGGAGTTTCGGAATTTTTGAGTTTTGGAGTTTTGGAGTTTCGGAGTTTCGGAGTTTTGGAGTTTTGCAGTTTCGGAGTTTTGGAGTTTTGGAGTTTTGGAGTTTCGGAGTTTTGGAGTTTCTGAGTTTTCGAGGTTCAGGGTTGTGGAGTTTCGGAATTTTTGAGATTTGGAGTTTCGGAGTTTTGGAGTTTTGGTGTTTTGGAGTTTCGAATTTTCAGAGTTTCGGATTTTTGGAGTTTTGGAGTTCCGGAGATTTGGAGTTTCAGAGTTTTGGAGGTTCAGGGTTGTGGAGTTTCGGAATTTTTGAGTTTTGGAGTTTCAGAGTTTTCAAGTTTTGGAGTTTCGGAGTTTCGGAGTTTCAGAGTTTTCGAGGTTCAGGGTTGTGGAGTTTCGGAATTTTTGAGTTTTGGAGTTTCGGAGTTTCGGAGTTTTGGAGTTTCAGAGTTTTGGAGGTTCAGGGTTGTGGAGTTTCGGAATTTTTGAGTTTTGGAGTTTCGGAGCTTTGGAGTATTGCAGTTTTGGAATTTTGGAGTTTTGGAGTTTCGAATTTTCAGAGTTTCGGATTTTTGGAGTTTTGGAGTTTCAGAGAATTGGAGTTTTAACGTTTTCGAGATTCGGAATCTTGGAGTTTCGGAATTTTGTAGTTTTGTAGTTTTGGAGTGTCGGAGTTTTGGAGTGTTGGAGTTTTGGAGCTTTGGAGCTTTGGAGTTTGGGAGTTTTTGAGTTTTTGAGTTTTGGATTTTTGCACTTTTTGAAATTTGGAGTTTTGGAGTTTTGGAGTTTCGGAGTTTTGGAGGTTCAGGGTTGTGGAGTTTCGGAATTTTTGAGTTTTGGAGTTTCGGAGTTTCGGAGTTTTGGAGCATTGCAGTTTTGGAGTTCTGGAGTTTTGGAGTTTGGAATTTTCAGAGTTTCGGATTTTTGGAGTTTTGGAGTTTCGGAGATTTGGAGTTTTGGCCTTTTGGAGATTCGGGGTCTTGGAGTTTCGGAATTTTGTAGTTTTGCAGTTTTGGAGTGTCGGAGGTTTGGAGTGTTGGAGTTTTGGAGTTTTGGAGTTCTGGAGTTTTGGAGTTTTGGAGTTTCGGAGTTTCGGAGTTTTGGAGTTTCAGAGTTTTGGAGGTTCAGGGTTGTGGAATTTCGGAATTTTTGAGTTTTGGAGTTTCGGAGTTTTGGAGTATTGCAGTTTTGGAATTTTGGAGTTTTGGAGTTTCGAATTTTCAGAGTTTCGGATTTTTGGAGTTTTGGAGTTTCGGAGATTTGGAGTTTCGGAGTTTCGGAGTTTTGGAGTTTCAGAGTTTTGGAGGTTCAGGGTTGTGGAGTTTCGGAATTTTTGAGTATTGGAGTTTCGGAGTTTCGGAGTTTTGGAGAATTGCAGTTTTGGAGTTTTGGAGTTTCGAATTTTCAGAGTTTCGGATTTTTGGAGTTTTCGAGTTTCGGAGTTTTGGAGTTTCAGAGTTTTCGAGGTTCAGGGTTGTGGAGTTTCGGAATTTTTGAGTTTTGGAGTTTCGGTGTTTCGGAGTTTTGGAGTTTTGGAGTTTCGGAGATTTGGAGTTTTGGCGTTTTGAAGATTCGGAATCTTGGAGTTTCGGAATTTTGTAGTTTTGTAGTTTTCGAGTGTCGGAGTTTTGGAGTGTTGGAGTTTTGGAGCTTTGGAGTTTTGGAGTTTTTGAGTTTTGGGATCTTGGATTTTTGCACTTTTGGAGTTTTGGAGTTTCAGAGTTTTGGAGGTTCAGGGTTGTGGAGTTTCGGAATTTTTGAGTTTTGGAGTTTTGGAGTTTTGGAGAATTGCAGTTTTGGAGTTTTGGGGTTTTGGAGTTTCGAATTTTCAGAGTTTCGGATTTTTGGAGTTTTGGAGTTTCGGAGTTTCGGAGTTTTGGAGTTTCAGAGTTTTCGAGGTTCAGGGTTGTGGAGTTTCGGAATTTTTGAGTTTTGGAGTTTCGGAGTTTCGGAGTTTTGGAGTTTTGGAGTTTCGAATTTTCAGTTCCGGATTTTTGAAGTTTTGGAGTTTCGGAGATTTGGAGTTTTGGCGTTTTGGAGATTCGGAATCTTGGAGTTTCGGAATTTTGTAGTTTTCTAGTTTTGGAGTGTCAGAGTTTTGGAGTGTTGGAGTTATGGAGCTTTGGAGTTTTGGAGTTTTTGAGTTTTGGAGTTTTGGATTTTTGCACTTTTGGAGTTTTGGAGTTTTGGAGTTTCGGAGTTTCGGAGTTTCGGAGTTTTGGAGTTTCAGAGTTTTGGAGGTTCAGGGTTGTGGAGTTTCGGAATTTTTGAGTTTTGGAGTTTCGGAGTTTCGGAGTTTTGGAGTATTGCAGTTTTGGAATTTTGGAGTTTTGGAGTTTCGAATTTTCAGAGTTTCGGATTTTTGGAGTTTTGGAGTTTCGGAGATTTGGAGTTTTGGCGTTTTTGAGATTCGGAATCTTGGAGTTTCGGAATTTTGTAGTTTTGTAGTTTTGGAGTGTCACAGTTTTGGAGTGTTGGAGTTTTGGAGCTTTGGAGTTTTGGAGTTTTTGAGTTTTTGAGTTTTGGATTTTTGCACTTTTGGAGTTTTGGAGTTTTGGAGTTTCGGAGTTTCGGAGTTTTGGAGTTTCAGAGTTTTGGAGGTTCAGTGTTGTGGAGTTTCGGCATTTTTGAGTATTGGAGTTTCGGAGTTTCGGAGTTTTGGAGAATTGCAGTTTTGGAGTTTTGGAGTTTCGAATTTTCAGAGTTTCGGATTTTTGGAGTTTTGGAGTTTTGGAGTTTCGGAGTTTCGGAGTTTTGGAGTATTGCAGTTTTGGAGTTTTGGAGTTTTGGAGTTGCGAATTTTCAGAGTTTAGGATTTTTGGAGTTTTGGAGTTTTGGAGAATTGGAGTTTTGGCGTTTTCGAGATTCGGAATCTTGGAGTTTCGGAATTTTGTAGTTTTGGAGTTTTGGAGTTTAGGAGTTTCGGAGTTTCGGAGTTTCGGAGTTTTGGAGTTTCGAATTTTCAGTTCCGGATTTTTGAAGTTTTGGAGTTTCGGAGATTTGGAGTTTTGGCGTTTTGGAGATTCGGAATCTTGGAGTTTCGGAATTTTGTAGTTTTGTAGTTTTGAAGTGTCAGAGTTTTGGAGTGTTGGAGTTTTGGAGCTTTGGAGTTTTGGAGCTTTGGAGGTATGGAATTTTGGATATTCAGGGTTTTGTTCCAGAATTTTGTAGTTTTGGAGTTTTGGAGTGTCGGAGTTTCGAATTATTGGAGTTTTCGAGTTTTGGAATTTTTGATTTTTGGAGGTATGGATTTTTGGAGTTTCGGAGTTGTGGAGATTCGGGTTTGTGGAGTTTTGGAGTTTTGGAGTTTTGGATTTTTGCACTTTTGGAGTTTTGGAGTTTCGGAGTTTTGGAGTTACGGAGTTTTGGAGTTTCGGAGTTTTGGAGATTCAGGGTTGTGGAGTTTCGGAATTTTTGAGTTTTGGAGTTTTGGAGTTTCGGAGTTTCGGAGTTTCGGAGTTTTGGAGTTTTGCAGTTTCGGAGTTTTGGAGTTTTGGAGTTTTGGAGTTTCGGAGTTTTGGAGTTTCAGAGTTTTCGAGGTTCAGGGTTGTGGAGTTTCGGAATTTTTGAGATTTGGAGTTTCGGAGTTTTGGAGTTTTGGTGTTTTGGAGTTTCGAATTTTCAGAGTTTCGGATTTTTGGAGTTTTGGAGTTCCGGAGATTTGGAGTTTCAGAGTTTTGGAGGTTCAGGGTTGTGGAGTTTCGGAATTTTTGAGTTTTGGAGTTTCAGAGTTTTGGAGTTTTGGAGTTTTGGAGTTTCGGAGTTTCAGAGTTTTCGAGGTTCAGGTTTGTGGAGTTTCGGAATTTTTGAGTTTTGGAGTTTCGGAGTTTCGGAGTTTTGGAGTTTTGGAGTTTCAGAGTTTTGGAGGTTCAGGGTTGTGGAGTTTCGGAATTTTTGAGTTTTGGAGTTTCGGAGTTTCGGAGCTTTGGAGTATTGCAGTTTTGGAATTTTGGAGTTTTGGAGTTTCGAATTTTCAGAGTTTCGGATTTTTGGAGTTTTGGAGTTTCAGAGAATTGGAGTTTTAACGTTTTCGAGATTCGGAATCTTGGAGTTTCGGAATTTTGTAGTTTTGTAGTTTTGGAGTGTTGGAGTTTTGGAGTGTTGGAGTTTTGGAGCTTTGGAGCTTTGGAGTTTGGGAGTTTTTGAGTTTTTGAGTTTTGGATTTTTGCACTTTTTGAAATTTGGAGTTTTGGAGTTTTGGAGTTTCGGAGTTTTGGAGTTTCAGAGTTTTGGAGGTTCAGGGTTGTGGAGTTTCGGAATTTTTGAGTTTTGGAGTTTCGGAGTTTCGGAGTTTTGGAACATTGCAGTTTTGGAGTTCTGGAGTTTTGGAGTTTGGAATTTTCAGAGTTTCGGATTTTTGGAGTTTTGGAGTTTCGGAGATTTGGAGTTTTGGCCTTTTGGAGATTCGGGGTCCTGGAGTTTCGGAATTTTGTAGTTTTGCAGTTTTGGAGTGTCGGAGGCTTGGAGTGTTGGAGTTTTGGAGTTTTGGAGTTCTGGAGTTTTGGAGTTTCGGAGTTTCGGAGTTTTGGAGTTTCAGAGTTTTGGAGGTTCAGGGTTGTGGAATTTCGGAATTTTTGAGTTTTGGAGTTTCGGAGTTTTGGAGTATTGCAGTTTTGGAATTTTGGAGTTTTGGAGTTTCGAATTTTCAGAGTTTCGGATTTTTGGAGTTTTGGAGTTTTGGAGTTTCGGAGTTTCGGAGTTTTGGAGTATTGCAGTTTTGGAGTTTTGGAGTTTTGGAGTTGCGAATGTTCAGAGTTTAGGATTTTTGGAGTTTTGGAGATTTGGAGAATTGGACTTTTGGCGTTTTCGAGATTCGGAATCTTGGAGTTTCGGAATTTTGTAGTTTTGGAGTTTTGGAGTTTCGGAGTTTCGGAGTTTCGGAGTTTTGGAGTTTCAGAGTTTTGGAGATTCAGGGTTGTGGAGTGTCGGAATTTTTGAGTTTTGGAGTTTCGGAGTTTCGAAGTTTTGGAGTTTTGCAGTTTTGAAGTTTTGGTGTTCTGGAGTTTTGGAGTTTCGAATTTTCAGAGTTTCAAATTTTTGGAGTTTTGGAGTTTCGGAGATTTGGAATTTCGGCGTTTTGGGGATTCGGGGTCTTGGAGTTTCGGAATTTTGTAGTTTTGTGGTTTTGGAGTGTCGGAGTTTCGGAGTGTTGGAGTTTTGGAGTTTTAGTGTTTTAGAGTCTTGGAGTTTTGAAATTTTTGAGTTTCGGATTTTTGGAGTTTGGAGTTTTTAAGTTTTGGATTTTTGAGTTTTGGATTTTTGGATTTTTGGAGTTTTTGTGTTTTTGAGTTTTGGAGTTTTGAATTTTTGCACTTTTGGAGGTTTGGAGTTTTGGAGTTTTGGATTTTTGGAGCTTTGGAGGTATGGATTTTTGGATATTCAGGGTTTTGTTCCAGAATTTTGTAGTTTTGGAGTTTTGGAGTGTCGGAGTTTCGAATTATTGGAGTTTTCGTGTTTTGGAATTTTTGATTTTTGGAGGTATGGATTTTTGGAGTTTCGGAGTTGTGGAGATTCGGGTTTGTGGAGTTTTGGAGTTTTGGAGTTTTGGATTTTTGCACTTTTGGAGTTTTGGAGTTTCGGAGTTTTGGAGATTCAGGGTTGTGGAGTTTCGGAATTTTTGAGTTTTGGAGTTTTGGAGTTTCGGAGTTCCGGAGTTTCGGAGCTTCGGAGTTTTGGAGTTTTGCAGTTTCGGAGTTTTGGAGTTTTGGAGTTTCGAATTTACAGAGTTTCGGATTTTCGGAGTTTTGGAGTTTCGGAGATTTGTAGTTTTGGCGTTTTGGAGATTCAGGGTCTTGGAGTTTCGGAATTTTGCAGTTTTGTAGTTTTGGAGTGTCGGAGTTTTGGAGTGTTGGAGTTTTGGAATTTCGGAGTGTCGGAGTTTCGGAGTTTCGGAGTTTTGGAGTTTCAGAGTTTCAGAGTTCTGGAGGTTCAGGGTTGTGGAGTTTCGGAATTTTTGAGTTTTGGAGTTTCGGAGTTTCGGAGTTTTGGAGTATTGCAGTTTTGGAATTTTGGAGTTTTGGAGTTTCGAATTTTCAGAGTTTCGGATTTTTGGAGTTTTGGAGTTTCGGAGATTTGGAGTTTTGGCGTTTTGGAGTTTCGGAGTTTCGGAGTTTTGGAGTTTCAGAGTTTTGGAGGTTCAGGGTTGTGGAGTTTCGGAATTTTTGAGTATTGGAGTTTCGGAGTTTCGGAGTTTTGGAGAATTGCAGTTTTGGAGTTTTGGAGTTTCGAATTTTCAGAGTTTCGGATTTTTGGAGTTTTGGAGTTTCGGAGATTTGGAGTTTTGGCGTTTTGGAGTTTCGGAGTTTCGGAGTTTTGGAGTTTCAGAGTTTTGGAGGTTCAGGGTTGTGGAGTTTCGGAATTTTTGAGTATTGGAGTTTCGGAGTTTCGGAGTTTTGGAGAATTGCAGTTTTGGAGTTCTGGAGTTTTGGAGTTTGGAATTTTCAGGGTTTCGGATTTTTGGAGTTTTGGAGTTTCGGAGATTTGGAGTTTTGGCCTTTTGGAGATTCGGGGTCTTGGAGTTTCGGAATTTTGTAGTTTTGCAGTTTTGGAGTGTCGGAGGTTTGGAGTGTTGGAGTTTTGGAGTTTTGGAGTTTTGGAGTTTTGGAGTTTCGGAGTTTCGGAGTTTCGGAGTTTCGAAGTTTCAGAGTTTTGGAGGTTCAGGGTTGTGGAATTTCGGAATTTTTGAGTTTTGGAGTTTGGGAGTTTTGGAGTTTTGGAGTATTGCAGTTTTGGAATTTTGGAGTTTTGGAGTTTCGAATTTTCAGAGTTTCGGATTTTTGGAGTTTTGGAGTTTCGGAGATTTGGAGTTTTGGCGTTTTTGAGATTCGGAATCTTGGAGTTTCGGAATTTTGTAGTTTTGTAGTTTTGGAGTGTCACAGTTTTGGAGTGTTGGAGTTTTGGAGCTTTGGAGTTTTGGAGTTTTTGAGTTTTTGAGTTTTGGATTTTTGCACTTTTAGAGTTTTGGAGTTTTGGAGTTTCGGAGTTTCGGAGTTTTGGAGTTTCAGAGTTTTGGAGGTTCAGTGTTGTGGAGTTTCGGCATTTTTGAGTATTGGAGTTTCGGAGTTTCGGAGTTTTGGAGAATTGCAGTTTTGGAGTTTTGGAGTTTCGAATTTTCAGAGTTTCGGATTTTTGGAGTTTTGGAGTTTTGGAGTTTCGGAGTTTCGGAGTTTTGGAGTATTGCAGTTTTGGAGTTTTGGAGTTGCGAATTTTCAGAGTTTAGGATTTTTGGAGTTTTGGAGTTTTGGAGAATTGGAGTTTTGGCGTTTTCGAGATTCGGAATCTTGGAGTTTCGGAATTTTGTAGTTTCGGAGTTTCGGAGTTTCGGAGTTTTGGAGTTTCATAGTTTTGGAGATTCAGGGTTGTGGAGTGTCGGAATTTTTGAGTTTTGGAGTTTCGGAGTTTTGGAGTTTTGCAGTTTTGGAGTTTTGGAGTGTCGGAGTTTCGGAGTGTTGGAGTTTTGGAGTTTTAGAGTTTTAGAGTTTTGGAGTTTTGAAATTTTTGAGTTTCGGATTTTTGGAGTTTGGAGTTTTTAAGTTTTGGATTTTTGAGTTTTGGATTTTTGGATTTTTGGAGTTTTTGTTTTTTTTGAGTTTTGGAGTTTTGGATTTTTGCACTTTTGGAGGTTTGGAGTTTTGGAGTTTTGGATTTTTGGAGCTTTGGAGGTATGGAATTTTGGATATTCAGGGTTTTGTTCCAGAATTTTGTAGTTTTGGAGTTTTGGAGTGTCGGAGTTTCGAATTATTGGAGTTTTCGAGTTTTGGAATTTTTGATTTTTGGAGGTATGGATTTTTGGAGTTTCGGAGTTGTGGAGATTCGGGTTTGTGGAGTTTTGGAGTTTTGGAGTTTTGGATTTTTGCACTTTTGGAGTTTTGGAGTTTCGGAGTTTTGGAGTTTCGGAGTTTTGGAGATTCAGGGTTGTGGAGTTTCGGAATTTTTGAGTTTTGGAGTTTTGGAGTTTCGGAGTTTCGGAGTTTTGGAGTTTCGGAGTTTTGGAGTTTCAGAGTTTTCGAGGTTCAGGGTTGTGGAGTTTCGGAATTTTTGAGATTTGGAGTTTCGGAGTTTTGGAGTTTTGGTGTTTTGGAGTTTCGAATTTTCAGAGTTTCGGATTTTTGGAGTTTTGGAGTTCCGGAGATTTGGAGTTTCAGAGTTTTGGAGGTTCAGGGTTGTGGAGTTTCGGAATTTTTGAGTTTTGGAGTTTCAGAGTTTTGGAGTTTTGGAGTTTCGGAGTTTCGGAGTTTCAGAGTTTTCGAGGTTCAGGGTTGTGGAGTTTCGGAATTTTTGAGTTTTGGAGTTTCGGAGTTTCGGAGTTTTGGAGTTTTGGAGTTTCAGAGTTTTGGAGGTTCAGGGTTGTGGAGTTTCGGAATTTTTGAGTTTTGGAGTTTCGGAGCTTTGGAGTATTGCAGTTTTGGAATTTTGGAGTTTTGGAGTTTCGAATTTTCAGAGTTTCGGATTTTTGGAGTTTTGGAGTTTCAGAGAATTGGAGTTTTAACGTTTTCGAGATTCGGAATCTTGGAGTTTCGGAATTTTGTAGTTTTGTAGTTTTGGAGTGTCGGAGTTTTGGAGTGTTGGAGTTTTGGAGCTTTGGAGTTTGGGAGTTTTTGAGTTTTTGAGTTTTTGATTTTTGCACTTTTTGAAATTTGGAGTTTTGGAGTTTTGGAGTTTCGGAGTTTTGGAGTTTCAGAGTTTTGGAGGTTCAGGGTTGTGGAGTTTCGGAATTTTTGAGTTTTGGAGTTTCGGAGTTTCGGAGTTTTGGAGCATTGCAGTTTTGGAGTTCTGGAGTTTTGGAGTTTGGAATTTTCAGAGTTTCGAATTTTTGGAGTTTTGGAGTTTCGGAGATTTGGAGTTTTGGCCTTTTGGAGATTCGGGGTCTTGGAGTTTCGGAATTTTGTAGTTTTGCAGTTTTGGAGTGTCGGAGGTTTGGAGTGTTGGAGTTTTGGAGTTTTGGTGTTCTGGAGTTTTGGAGTTTTGGAGTTTCGGAGTTTCGGAGTTTTGGAGTTTGAGTTTTGGAGGTTCAGGGTTGTGGAATTTCGGAATTTTTGAGTTTTGGAGTTTCGGAGTTTTGAAGTATTGCAGTTTTGGAATTTTGGAGTTTTGGAGTTTCGAATTTTCAGAGTTTCGGATTTTTGGAGTTTTGGAGTTTCGGAGATTTGGAGTTTTGGCGTTTTGGAGATTCGGAATCTTGGAGTTTCGGAATTTTGTAGTTTTGTAGTTTTGGAGTGTCAGAGTTTTGGAGTGTTGTAGTTTTGGAGCTTTGGAGTTTATGAGTTTTTGAGCTTTTGAGTTTTGGATTTTTGCACTTTTGGAGTTTTGGAGTTTTGGAGTTTCGGAGTTTCGGAGTTTTGGAGTTTCAGAGTTTTGGAGGTTCAGGGTTGTGGAGTTTCGGAATTTTTGAGTATTGGAGTTTCGGAGTTTCGGAGTTTTGGAGAATTGCAGTTTTGGAGTTTTGGAGTTTCGAATTTTCAGAGTTTCGGATTTTTGGAGTTTTCGAGTTTCGGAGTTTTGGAGTTTCAGAGTTTTCGAGGTTCAGGGTTGTGGAGTTTCGGAATTTTTGAGTTTTGGAGTTTCGGAGTTTCGGAGTTTTGGAGTTTTGGAGTTTCGGAGATTTGGAGTTTTGGCGTTTTGAAGATTCGGAATCTTGGAGTTTCGGAATTTTGTAGTTTTGTAGTTTTCGAGTGTCGGAGTTTTGGAGTGTTGGAGTTTTGGAGCTTTGGAGTTTTGGAGTTTTTGAGTTTTGGAGTTTTGGATTTTTGCACTTTTGGAGTTTTGGAGTTTCAGAGCTTTGGAGGTTCAGGGTTGTGGAGTTTCGGAATTTTTGAGTTTTGGAGTTTCGGAGTTTTGGAGAATTGCAGTTTTGGAGTTTTGGGGTTTTGGAGTTTCGAATTTTCAGAGTTTCGGATTTTTGGAGTTTTGGAGTTTCGGAGTTTCGGAGTTTTGGAGTTTCAGAGTTTTCGAGGTTCAGGGTTGTGGAGTTTCGGAATTTTTGAGTTTTGGAGTTTCGGAGTTTCGGAGTTTTGGAGTTTTGGAGTTTCGAATTTTCAGTTCCGGATTTTTTGAAGTTTTGGAGTTTCGGAGATTTGGAGTTTTGGCGTTTTGGAGATTCGGAATCTTGGAGTTTCGGAATTTTGTAGTTTTGTAGTTAGGAGTGTCAGAGTTTTGGAGTGTTGGAGTTATGGAGCTTTGGAGTTTTGGAGTTTTTGAGTTTTTGAGTTTTGGATTTTTGCACTTTTGGAGTTTTGGAGTTTTGGAGTTTCGGAGTTTCGGAGTTTCGGAGTTTTGGAGTTTCAGAGTTTTGGAGGTTCAGGGTTGTGGAGTTTCGGAATTTTTGAGTTTTGGAGTTTCGGAGTTTTGGAGTATTGCAGTTTTGGAATTTTGGAGTTTTGGAGTTTCGAATTTTCAGAGTTTCGGATTTTTGGAGTTTTGGAGTTTCGGAGATTTGGAGTTTTGGCGTTTTTGAGATTCGGAATCTTGGAGTTTCGGAATTTTGTAGTTTTGTAGTTTTGGAGTGTCACAGTTTTGGAGTGTTGGAGTTTTGGAGCTTTGGAGTTTTGGAGTTTTTGAGTTTTTGAGTTTTGGATTTTTGCACTTTTGGAGTTTTGGAGTTTCGGAGTTTCGGAGTTTTGGAGTTTCAGAGTTTTGGAGGTTCAGTGTTGTGGAGTTTCGGCATTTTTGAGTATTGGAGTTTCGGAGTTTCGGAGTTTTGGAGAATTGCAGTTTTGGAGTTTTGGAGTTTCGAATTTTCAGAGTTTCGGATTTTTGGAGTTTTGGAGTTTTGGAGTTTCGGAGTTTCGGAGTTTTGGAGTATTGCAGTTTTGGAGTTTTGGAGTTTTGGAGTTGCGAATTTTCAGAGTTTAGGATTTTTGGAGTTTTGGAGTTTTGGAGAATTGGAGTTTTGGCGTTTTCGAGATTCGGAATCTTGGAGTTTCGGAATTTTGTAGTTTTGGAGTTTTGGAGTTTAGTAGTTTCGGAGTTTCGGAGTTTCGGAGTTTTGGAGTTTCGAATTTTCAGTTCCGGATTTTTGAAGTTTTGGAGTTTCGGAGATTTGGAGTTTTGGCGTTTTGGAGATTCTTAATCTTGGAGTTTCGGAATTTTGTAGTTTTGTAGTTTTGGAGTGTCAGAGTTTTGGAGTGTTGGAGTTTTGGAGCTTTGGAGTTTTGGAGCTTTGGAGGTATGGAATTTTGGATATTCAGGGTTTTGTTCCAGAATTTTGTAGTTTTGGAGTTTTGGAGTGTCGGAGTTTCGAATTATTGGAGTTTTCGAGTTTTGGAATTTTTGATTTTTGGAGGTATGGATTTTTGGAGTTTCGGAGTTGTGGAGATTCGGGTTTGTGGAGTTTTGGAGTTTTGGAGTTTTGGATTTTTGCACTTTTGGAGTTTTGGAGTTTCGGAGTTTTGGAGTTTCGGAGTTTTGGAGTTTCGGAGTTTTGGAGATTCAGGGTTGTGGAGTTTCGGAATTTTTGAGTTTTGGAGTTTTGGAGTTTCGGAGTTTCGGAGTTTTGGAGTTTTGCAGTTTCGGAGTTTTGGAGTTTTGGAGTTTTGGAGTTTCGGAGTTTTGGAGTTTCAGAGTTTTCGAGGTTCAGGGTTGTGGAGTTTCGAAATTTTTGAGATTTGGAGTTTCGGAGTTTTGGAGTTTTGGTGTTTTGGAGTTTCGAATTTTCAGAGTTTCGGATTTTTGGAGTTTTGGAGTTCCAGAGATTTGGAGTTTCAGAGTTTTGGAGGTTCAGGGTTGTGGAGTTTCGGAATTTTTGAGTTTTGGAGTTTCAGAGTTTTGGAGTTTTGGAGTTTCGGAGTTTCGGAGTTTCAGAGTTTTCGAGGTTCAGGGTTGTGGAGTTTCGGAATTTTTGAGTTTTGGAGTTTCGGAGTTTCGGAGTTTTGGAGTTTTGGAGTTTCAGAGTTTTGGAGGTTCAGGGTTGTGGAGTTTCGGAATTTTTGAGTTTTGGAGTTTCGGAGTTTCGGAGCTTTGGAGTATTGCAGTTGTGGAATTTTGGAGTTTTGGAGTTTCGAATTTTCAGAGTTTCGGATTTTTGGAGTTTTGGAGTTTCAGAGAATCGCAGTTTTAACGTTTTCGAGATTCGGAATCTTGGAGTTTCGGAATTTTGTAGTTTTGTAGTTTTGGAGTGTCGGAGTTTTGGAGTGTTGGAGTTTTGGAGCTTTGGAGCTTTGGAGTTTGGGAGTTTTTGAGTTTTTGAGTTTTGGATTTTTGCACTTTTTGAAATTTGGAGTTTTGGAGTTTCGGAGTTTTGGAGTTTCAGAGTTTTGGAGGTTCAGGGTTGTTGAGTTTCGGAATTTTTGAGTTTTGGAGTTTCGGAGTTTCGGAGTTTTGGAGCATTGCAGTTTTGGAGTTCTGGAGTTTTGGAGTTTGGAATTTTCAGAGTTTCGGATTTTTGGAGTTTTGGAGTTTCGGAGATTTGGAGTTTTGGCCTTTTGGAGATTCGGGGTCTTGGAGTTTCGGAATTTTGTAGTTTTGCAGTTTTGGAGTGTCGGAGGCTTGGAGTGTTGGAGTTTTGGAGTTTTGGAGTTCTGGAGTTTTGGAGTTTCGGAGTTTCGGAGTTTCGGAGTTTTGGAGTTTCAGAGTTTTGGAGGTTCAGGGTTGTGGAATTTCGGAATTTTTGAGTTTTGGAGTTTCGGAGTTTTGGAGTATTGCAGTTTTGGAATTTTGGAGTTTTGGAGTTTCGAATTTTCAGAGTTTCGGATTTTTGGAGTTTTGGAGTTTCGGAGATTTGGAGTTTTGGCGTTTT
Source organism: Amblyomma mixtum (assembly GCF_055824585.1). Lineage (NCBI taxonomy): Eukaryota > Metazoa > Arthropoda > Arachnida > Ixodida > Ixodidae > Amblyomma > Amblyomma mixtum. The sequence continues at coordinate 111,473,612 of NC_143012.1, read as the reverse complement.
TGAGATTCGGAATCTTGGAGTTTCGGAATTTTGTACTTTTGTAGTTTTGGAGTGTCACAGTTTTGGAGTGTTGGAGTTTTGGAGCTTTGGAGTTTTGGAGTTTTTGAGTTTTTGAGTTTTGGATTTTTGCACTTTTGGAGTTTTGGAGTTTCGGAGTTTCGGAGTTTTGGAGTTTCAGAGTTTTGGAGGTTCAGTGTTGTGGAGTTTCGGCATTTTTGAGTATTGGAGTTTCGGAGTTTCGGAGTTTTGGAGAATTGCAGTTTTGGAGTTTTGGAGTTTCGAATTTTCAGAGTTTCGGATTTTTGGAGTTTTGGAGTTTTGGAGTTTCGGAGTTTCGGAGTTTTGGAGTATTGCAGTTTTGGAGTTTTGGAGTTTTGGAGTTTTGGAGTTTAGGAGTTTCGGAGTTTCGGAGTTTTGGAGTTTCAGAGTTTTGGAGATTCAGGGTTGTGGAGTGTCGGAATTTTTGAGTTTTGAAGTTTCGGAGTTTCGAAGTTTTGGAGTTTCGGAGATTTGTAGTTTTGGCGTTTTGGAGATTCAGGGTCTTGGAGTTTCGGAATTTTGCAGTTTTGTAGTTTTGGAGTGTCGGAGTTTTGGAGTGTTGGAGTTTTGGAATTTCGGAGTTTCGGAGTTTCGGAGTTTTGGAGTTTCAGAGTTTCAGAGTTCTGGAGGTTCAGGGTTGTGGAGTTTCGGAATTTTTGAGTTTTGGAGTTTCGGAGTTTCGGAGTTTTGGAGTATTGCAGTTTTGGAATTTTGGAGTTTTGGAGTTTCGAATTTTCAGAGTTTCGGATTTTTGGAGTTTTGGAGTTTCGGAGATTTGGAGTTTTGGCGTTTTGGAGTTTCGAATTTTCAGAGTTTGGGATTTTTGGAGTTTTGGAGTTTCGGAGATTTGGAGTTTTGGCGTTTTGTAGTTTCGGAGTTTCGGAGTTTTGGAGTTTCAGAGTTTTGGAGGTTCAGGGTTGTGGAGTTTCGGAATTTTTGAGTATTGGAGTTTCGGAGTTTCGGAGTTTTGGAGAATTGCAGTTTTGGAGTTTTGGAGTTTCGAATTTTCAGAGTTTCGGATTTTTGGAGTTTTGGAGTTTCGGAGATTTGGAGTTTTGTGCGTTTTGGAGATTCGGAATCTTAGAGTTTCGGAATTTTGTAGTTTTGTAGTTTTCGAGTGTCGGAGTTTTGGAGTGTTGGAGTTTTGGAGCCTTGGAGTTTCGAATTTTCAGAGTTTCGGATTTTTGGAGTTTTGGAGTTTTGGAGTTTCGGAGTTTCGGAGTTTTGGAGTATTGCAGTTTTGGAGTCTTGGAGTTTTGGAGTTGCGAATGTTCAGAGTTTAGGATTTTTGGAGTTTTGGAGATTTGGAGAATTGGACTTTTGGCGTTTTCGAGATTCGGAATCTTGGAGTTTCGGAATTTTGTAGTTTTGGAGTTTTGGAGTTTAGGAGTTTCGGAGTTTCGGAGTTTTGGAGTTTCAGAGTTTTGGAGATTCAGGGTTGTGGAGTGTCGGAATTTTTGAGTTTTGGAGTTTCGGAGTTTCGAAGTTTTGGAGTTTTGCAGTTTTGGAGTTTTGGTGTTCTGGAGTTTTGGAGTTTCGAATTTTCAGAGTTTCAAATTTTTGGAGTTTTGGAGTTTCGGAGATTTGGAATTTCGGCGTTTTGGGGATTCGGGGTCTTGGAGTTTCGGAATTTTGTAGTTTTGTGGTTTTGGAGTGTCGGAGTTTCGGAGTGTTGGAGTTTTGGAGTTTTAGTGTTTTAGAGTTTTGGAGTTTTGAAATTTTTGAGTTTCGGATTTTTGGAGTTTGGAGTTTTTAAGTTTTGGATTTTTGAGTTTTGGATTTTTGGATTTTTGGAGTTTTTGTGTTTTTGAGTTTTGGAGTTTTGAATTTTTGCACTTTTGGAGGTTTGGAGTTTTGGAGTTTTGGATTTTTGGAGCTTTGGAGGTATGGATTTTTGGATATTCAGGGTTTTGTTCCAGAATTTTGTAGTTTTGGAGTTTTGGAGTGTCGGAGTTTCGAATTATTGGAGTTTTCGTGTTTTGGAATTTTTGATTTTTGGAGGTATGGATTTTTGGAGTTTCGGAGTTGTGGAGATTCGGGTTTGTGGAGTTTTGGAGTTTTGGATTTTTGCACTTTTCGAGTTTTGGAGTTTCGGAGTTTTGGAGATTCAGGGTTGTGGAGTTTCGGAATTTTTGAGTTTTGGAGTTTTGGAGTTTCGGAGTTCCGGAGTTTCGGAGCTTCGGAGTTTTGGAGTTTTGCAGTTTCGGAGTTTTGGAGTTTTGGAGTTTCGAATTTACAGAGTTTCGGATTTTCGGAGTTTTGGAGTTTCGGAGATTTGTAGTTTTGGCGTTTTGGAGATTCAGGGTCTTGGAGTTTCGGAATTTTGCAGTTTTGTAGTTTTGGAGTGTCGGAGTTTTGGAGTGTTGGAGTTTTGGAATTTCGGAGTTTCGGAGTTTCGGAGTTTCGGAGTTTTGGAGTTTCAGAGTTTCAGAGTTCTGGAGGTTCAGGGTTGTGGAGTTTCGGAATTTTTGAGTTTTGGAGTTTCGGAGTTTCGGAGTTTTGGAGTATTGCAGTTTTGGAATTTTGGAGTTTTGGAGTTTCGAATTTTCAGAGTTTCGGATTTTTGGAGTTTTGGAGTTTCGGAGATTTGGAGTTTTGGCGTTTTGGAGTTTCGGAGTTTCGGAGTTTTGGAGTTTCAGAGTTTTGGAGGTTCAGGGTTGTGGAGTTTCGGAATTTTTGAGTATTGGAGTTTCGGAGTTTCGGAGTTTTGGAGAATTGCAGTTTTGGAGTTCTGGAGTTTTGGAGTTTGGAATTTTCAGGGTTTCGGATTTTTGGAGTTTTGGAGTTTCGGAGATTTGGAGTTTTGGCCTTTTGGAGATTCGGGGTCTTGGAGTTTCGGAATTTTGTAGTTTTGCAGTTTTGGAGTGTCGGAGGTTTGGAGTGTTGGAGTTTTGGAGTTTTGGAGTTTTGGAGTTTTGGAGTTTCGGAGTTTCGGAGTTTCGGAGTTTCGAAGTTTCAGAGTTTTGGAGGTTCAGGGTTGTGGAATTTCGGAATTTTTGAGTTTTGGAGTTTGGGAGTTTTGGAGTTTTGGAGTATTGCAGTTTTGGAATTTTGGAGTTTTGGAGTTTCGAATTTTCAGAGTTTCGGATTTTTGGAGTTTTGGAGTTTCGGAGATTTGGAGTTTTGGCGTTTTTGAGATTCGGAATCTTGGAGTTTCGGAATTTTGTAGTTTTGTAGTTTTGGAGTGTCACAGTTTTGGAGTGTTGGAGTTTTGGAGCTTTGGAGTTTTGGAGTTTTTGAGTTTTTGAGTTTTGGATTTTTGCACTTTTGGAGTTTTGGAGTTTTGGAGTTTCGGAGTTTCGGAGTTTTGGAGTTTCAGAGTTTTGGAGGTTCAGTGTTGTGGAGTTTCGGCATTTTTGAGTATTGGAGTTTCGGAGTTTCGGAGTTTTGGAGAATTGCAGTTTTGGAGTTTTGGAGTTTCGAATTTTCAGAGTTTCGGATTTTTGGAGGTATGGAGTTTCGGAGATTTGGAGTTTTGGCGTTTTGGAGATTCGGAATCTTGGAGTTTCGGAATTTTGTAGTTTTGTAGTTAGGAGTGTCAGAGTTTTGGAGTGTTGGAGTTATGGAGCTTTGGAGTTTTGGAGTTTTTGAGTTTTGGAGTTTTGGATTTTTGCACTTTTGGAGTTTTGGAGTTTTGGAGTTTCGGAGTTTCGGAGTTTCGGAGTTTTGGAGTTTCAGAGTTTTGGAGGTTCAGGGTTGTGGAGTTTCGGAATTTTTGAGTTTTGGAGTTTCGGAGTTTTGGAGTATTGCAGTTTTGGAATTTTGGAGTTTTGGAGTTTCGAATTTTCAGAGTTTCGGATTTTTGGAGTTTTGGAGTTTCGGAGATTTGGAGTTTTGGCGTTTTTGAGATTCGGAATCTTGGAGTTTCGGAATTTTGTAGTTTTGTAGTTTTGGAGTGTCACAGTTTTGGAGTGTTGGAGTTTTGGAGCTTGTAGGGTCTGCTCGCGGGCAAGTCAAATCTCGCGCCGCTCACCGCAGTAGTCTCGGACCCCTTCTTCCCGAGTGGTGGGGCGGGGGGAGAGAGGCTGGGAGAAAGCCTTTATAAGGCGAGACCGGAGAGGCTCGCGGTCTCTTGCTCTTGGACCAGCCCTGCCGAAAGGACCACCTGACCCAGCTGCCACGACGACGACCGGCCCCCCTGATGTGAGAATAAACGTTTGTACGAAGTCCTGCCTCGAGTGACTGCCTGTGCGTCCCCGCGCAGAGGAATTGCCCACAAATAATGGCGCCCAACGTGCGGCTTTAATTAACACCTTGTGGACGATTTCTCTGCCGATTTTGGGACGTGCAGCCAGACTCGTGGCAGGCCCGCTTTGTTCGGGGCCACGCCGGACCGATAGGGTTAAGGAGCGGGTCAGGCGGAATGTTCGCGGGGTAGCGACTTGTGTAGTGTAAATTTGTTAGGGGTTTTGTGTTATTTATGTTGTTTTCGGGCGTTTTCTGTTGTGTATTTCCGCGTGTTTGTAGATAGATTGTTGTGTATGTGAATGTTCTTGTTGCCATGAGCAGTTAGCCGGTGCGGCCGGACAGTTAGCGCGAACTATGCCTCCCAGAAAGGATGTTTCAGCCACGGCTTTGGATGGCGGGGCAGCCGGTAGTGAGACGGCCGACGCGGCGGCCGTAATAGGGGAGGTGACTGAGATGTTTGCCGCATTAGCCCGTCAGCTCGGTTCGGTGGCTGGCGCCAACCAGGCCGCAGCATCGGTAGCATCGGCGACAGCATCGCGCCCGCGGATAAATATGGAGGTCCCCTCCTTTTCCGGGTACACGGACGCGAAATCAGTCCACGAGTTTTTGCAACAACTCGAGGACTACCAGACGGCTCTGGGCGCCCCAGATGACGTAATGCTAGGGCAGGGCCTGCCTGTAGCACTCGTCGAGAGCGCGGCGCGATGGAGGCGCTGCCAGCCGACTTTCCAGTCGCTGGCGGACTTCAAAGACCGTTTCCGCGCCGAGTTCTTGCCGCCTGATTATGAGCGCCGGATGCTGGATGAGCTCGCGTTGCGCACCCAACACCCAGAGGAAAGCCTCCTCGAGTACGTACGCGCAATGCAAGAGCTGTACAAGAGGGCAGACCCGACGGCAACCGACCGAGATCAGGTTGCGCGTGTGATCAGGCAGTGCCATCCACGCTTCAAGCCGTATCTGCGGGGCCGCAGTTTTACAAACCTCGAGGCCCTAGCGCAGGAGGCCAAGACCGTGCAGGCGGATTTACTCGCCGAACTGCGCTACCGGCCGCCCCCCAGGCCGGCCGAATCGCTAGAACCGGGATGCGCATGGGATGGAGGCCGAGAATTCGCGATGAGGGCTCGGCGCGCCGAGGTAATGGCCGTGGAAAATCAGGCGGAACCCCCTGTTGTCCCTCGTGCGCTTGACCCGTACGCATTCGAGCAGCGGCGTCGTGCCGGTCTCACAGGCCACGCGCGAGCGAGCGCCAGGAATGCGCGGAGAAAGGGGAGAGCCGTCCCCAACCGCTTCGTGGAACGAGGGGTCCTCCGTCTGCGCGGCGGGTGAATGACCGGCTTTGCTGGAATTGCAACCAGCCCGGCCACGTGGCACGCGAATGCCAAGCTAGGCGTATGCAGGGAAACGCCAGGCGCTGGCGGTGATGTCTGGTGGCAGCGGCCTTTCACCGTCAGCGGGAGAATTTCATGGTTGTCAAGGCGCTAGTCAGGAAAAGAACTCCCGCGCCGGCGACGGGGAGGCCTTTGTCCCGCTCGCCTGTAGAACTCAGGGAGTCGTTCCGCGCTCAAGCCCTTTTATGCTAGTGCAGTTAGCGGGTCGATGCTACTCTGCACTCGTAGACACGGGCTCAACGCTGTCACTGGTCGGTGACGAGGTGTACGAGGCCTGCCAGATAGGTAACATCCGTGTCCGACCGGCCGAAAACCCGTTAAGCTTAGCAGCTGGGGCGGCAAAGGCAAAGGGAGCAGTGCGTCTTACGATGCGTTTTGACGGCAGAAAGCGGAGACATCGCTTCGTCTATCTGCCTGGCTTGTCGATACCAGTAATTCTGGGAAGGGATTTTCTCTCGAGAGAAGGCATTGTGCTCGACATGGGGGAGAATGGCTATCGTTACAGCCAGCTCGCCCCCCTCATTCCCTTCGAAAGCGCATCCTTGCCCGGCTGTCCTGCACAAAAGGTGGTTGTCCACACCTGTGCGACAGAAAGGCAGGTGAGCTCCCTCGAGACGCTGAGAGAAGGTGGCCCGTTAGAAGCGATTATTGCGTCTTTCTCAGGACCCAGTAGTCAGCGCCGAAGGCTCGCGGAAACTTTACTCCCGTTTTCGGATTGCTTCACGGAGAAACCGGGCAGAACCGACCTGCTTCAGCACGAGATTCAGACGGGTGATACGCGCCCTTTCAGGTGTAACCCGAGGCCGTTAAGTGCGCATAAGAGGCAGCTTCTCGACTGTGCCCTTGACGAGATGATTGACACCGGTGCGGTGAGACCCTCACAAAGTCCCTGGGCGTCCCCAGTGGTTCTAGCGCCGAAGAAAGATGGATCGGTCAGGCTGTGTGTTGATTATCGTAAGCTCAACTCACTGACGCCTACGGTTGCGTACCCTTTCCAGTCGATCGAGGCTGTGATGTACGCGTTAGGGAACGCGAGGTTCTTCACAGTCCTAGATGCAAGCAGAGGGTACCTGCAGATTGAGGTGGCCGAAGGTGACATTGAGAAAACCGCATTCACCTGCCACCGCGGGCTCTTCGAATTTACTCGACTCCCGTTTGGTTTGTCTAACGCCCCGAGCACGTTCATGCGACTGATGGACATCGTGCTGGGCGATGCAAGGTTCAACTACGCCATGGCGTACCTCGACGACGTTGTGATATTCTCACAGTCGTTCGAGGAGCACCTCATTCACCTGAATTCCGTTCTCGATAGAATGAGACGTGCCGGTCTAACCATAAATCCAAAGAAAGTGCAGTTGGCATCGAAGAGAGTGAACCTCTTGGGCTTTGTCGTGGATGATGGCACACTGAGACCGAATGATGACAAACTGCAGGCAATTCTGAACTACCCCTGCCCCATGGATGTGAAAAGCTTGCAGAGGTTTTTGGGGATGGTTGCGTTCTACAGGCAATTCATCCCGCGCTGTTCGGAGCTTGCAAGGCCGCTGAACCTGCTGTTGCGTAAAAGCTCGAAGTGGGTCTGGGGCAAGGAACAGAGTGACGCATTTGTTGCCTTGGCTCGCGCGATAGCGAATACCGCTAGTCTGCGCCTCCCCGACCTGAACAAGCAGTTTGTCTTGCAGACAGACGCTAGTGACTACGGTGTTGGAGCTGTTTTGTTGCAGGAACACGAGGGCAAACTGCGCCCTGTCGCGTTCGCTAGTCGCACGCTCACATCGGCGGAGCGGAATTACTCCGTGACCGAAAAGGAATGCCTGGCGATCATGTTCGCATTGTCCAAGTTCGACATGTACCTAGACGGAGCGGTCTTCACCGTGCAGACAGATCATCAGGCATTGTCTTGGTTAAAGAGGCTAAAGAACCCCGCAGGCAGACTCGCGAGATGGGCGCTGACGTTGCAACGTTACGCGTACGCCATCGAGTACCGCCGGGGCAGCTTGAACAAGGTGGCCGATGCTTTATCGCGCGCACCATGGAATGCTGGCGGAAGCGCTTCAGAGGCGCAGCCCAGCTTTGTAAAAAGCGGCGTCACCGCTGTTGGAGAGGAAGAGAGGGCGGACGGGAGTGTCGCGCCCTGTTTGGAGAGAGAGGAGACGGACAAAGGTCCCGCATGGTGCTGTGACGGAAGGGAAACACAGCAGCTCGTGGCGGCGACCGCTCGCCTGCCTAGGAGCGAGGCAGAAAGAAATCTGTCTTGGGGAGTAGCGGTCAGTAGAGAAGAGCTGATCGAGGCCCAGAAAGCAGACGGTCTTTGCCAGCGGGTGCTGAAGGAGCTTGCGAGCAGCGCAGCTTGCACCGGGAACGCTGAGGGCAAGTACGACGCGTATCTGCTGGGCGATGATGGCTTGCTGCTCCGCTATATTCCCCAACTTGACGAGGAAGCGGCGATAGCATCCCCTTTCCGAGTCGTGGTCCCGAGAAGGTTGCGGAAGCGGTTCCTGCAGTACTTCCATGACTCAGCGCTGGCAGGCCATGGCAGCGGCAGTAAGACTTACGACAAGTTATGCCGTGTCGCGACCTGGCCAGGCATGAGAAAGGATGTGCTGGGATACGCCCGTACCTGCCCGGTATGCCAGGTAGCCAAGCCTCGGGCGGGCAAGCCCGCTGGCATGATGAAGGCGGTAGTTAGCAACTACCCGTGGCAAGTGGTCGCGTGCGATATCATGGGACCCCTCCCTCGGTCCGCGCGCGGAAACCAATTCATCCTGGTAATAACGGACCACTATTCCAAGTGGGTTGAGGTTTTCCCCCTTAGGAAGCTTGTGTCGGAACGAATTTGGGAAAAACTGTTGGAGACTTTCACTCGTTTCGGTTTCCCTTCCGACCTGATTACAGACAATGCTTCGTATTTCACAAGCAAAGTCTTTGTAGACTCCTGTCGGGCGCTTCAAATCCGCCACAGGAGAACGAGTCCCTACCACGCTCAGAGCAACATAACCGAGCGGGTGAATCGAAATCTGAAGAGCATGCTGGTCGCGACGACCGAGCAGCACAGAGATTGGGACGCGCGGCTGTCCGAACTGGCGTTCGCTACAAGGACAACCGTGAACAGGTCAGTGGGTATTACACCCGCTTACTTGAATTTTGGGAGAGAGATCGCTTTTCCGCTAGAGAATGCCCTACTCGACGCGGCGGGGCCTGCGCCCCCTCCGCTTTCGCAGTACGCGGCAAGGCTCCGGGAGCGCTTGGAGGCAGCGCAGCGAGCAGCCCGCGAAAACCTCGATGTGGCGCGCATGGAGCAGGCGGATCAGTACAACAAAGGTCGCCGTCACGTCGTTTTCAACACGGGCGACCTAGTACTCAAGAGAACGCACCCACTTAGTAACGCAGCGCGCGGTTTCGCCGCGTCGCTAGCGCACAAGTGGGCTGGGCCGTACGAAGTTACGGCACGGACTACGCCGCTCACCTACCAGTTGCGGTTGTTGACAAACGGCGAAACCGCCGGTCCGGTGCATGTCGCTGATTTGAAGGCTTTCCACCTTCGCAAGGACGATGGCTGCGAAGCGTTGGAAAATCAGCGCGATGCGGCGATCTCACCCCCGGGAGGACGAGCAGGTAGCGGTGCGGTTCGCAACCCACGCTACAACCTGAGGACCAGGTAGCACCCGTGTCTCTCGATCAATTATCACTCGCAGTGCTCTCGCCCTCTCAGTATGTCTTCTAGGAAGCTCCAGCGGACCGACGCCCGTGGCTCGGACTCCAGAAGGCAAGGCAGACCACCGTCGAACGGTGGCCGCCATCAAGGCGCGCCACCCGGCTGGCGGCAGGAGCCGCGCGAGTGGCGCAGGTTCCACGGCCGCGGTGGCCCCCACCGCCCGCCAAACCACATGCCTAACCACTGGAGAGCACCTCCCAGTGGTGCAGGCCAACGCAAGAGGGCCAGAGACGACCAGGCGCAGGGCCCCCCTCAGCACACAGCCGGCGCTTCGGCCGCCGAGCAGCCGCAACCCAAGCGGCCCAGGGTCCTGCGGCACGTGGCCACCTGGACCACGGTCGCCAACGGAGCGGCCATCTCTTACTGCGCGCGGTCCAGGTGGCGGGACCAGGCGCAGCCCCTTCGCGGCGGAAAAGCTCTTGGCGGCTGCAGCGCCTTCCCCCGCTGCGCCACTGCAGAGGGGCAGCCCGGAGGAGGCGGCCCTCCGCATCCTCCAGTCCAGCCGCCCAGACCTGCTGTCCCCGGCGGCCGAGGAGCTTTGGAGGGCGCTGCCGGCAGGGCCCCCAGCGGAGCCAGGCGCCTCGCCCCACCGGGCGGCTCGTGAGGAGCCCGTCCAGCCAGCGGTGAGCGGCCCCCCGGCGAGCACCCCTCCCCCCTGCGACGACTCTATGGACCCGGACCCGGAGGTCATCGAACGCCTGCTGGCGGACCCCGGGACGGACGTTTGAGGGGGGGGGAGATGTAGGGTCTGCTCGCGGGCAAGTCAAATCTCGCGCCGCTCACCGCAGTAGTCTCGGACCCCTTCTTCCCGAGTGGTGGGGCGGGGGGAGAGAGGCTGGGAGAAAGCCTTTATAAGGCGAGACCGGAGAGGCTCGCGGTCTCTTGCTCTTGGACCAGCCCTGCCGAAAGGACCACCTGACCCAGCTGCCACGACGACGACCGGCCCCCCTGATGTGAGAATAAACGTTTGTACGAAGTCCTGCCTCGAGTGACTGCCTGTGCGTCCCCGCGCAGAGGAATTGCCCACAAGCTTTGGAGTTTTGGAGTTTTTGAGTTTTTGAGTTTTGGATTTTTGCACTTTTGGAGTTTTGGAGTTTCGGAGTTTCGGAGTTTTGGAGTTTCAGAGTTTTGGAGGTTCAGTGTTGTGGAGTTTCGGCATTTTTGAGTATTGGAGTTTCGGAGTTTCGGAGTTTTGGAGAATTGCAGTTTTGGAGTTTTGGAGTTTCGAATTTTCAGAGTTTCGGATTTTTGGAGTTTTGGAGTTTTGGAGTTTCGGAGTTTCGGAGTTTTGGAGTATTGCAGTTTTGGAGTTTTGGAGTTTTGGAGTTGCGAATTTTCAGAGTTTAGGATTTTTGGAGTTTTGGAGTTTTGGAGAATTGGAGTTGTGGCGTTTTCGAGATTCGGAATCTTGGAGTTTCGGAATTTTGTAGTTTTGGAGTTTTGGAGTTTAGTAGTTTCGGAGTTTCGGAGTTTCGGAGTTTTGGAGTTTCGAATTTTCAGTTCCGGATTTTTGAAGTTTTGGAGTTTCGGAGATTTGGAGTTTTGGCGTTTTGGAGATTCGGAATTTTGGAGTTTCGGAATTTTGTAGTTTTGTAGTTTTGGAGTGTCAGAGTTTTGGAGTGTTGGAGTTTTGGAGCTTTGGAGTTTTGGAGCTTTGGAGGTATGGAATTTTGGATATTCAGGGTTTTGTTCCAGAATTTTGTAGTTTTGGAGTTTTGGAGTGTCGGAGTTTCGAATTATTGGAGTTTTCGAGTTTTGGAATTTTTGATTTTTGGAGGTATGGATTTTTGGAGTTTCGGAGTTGTGGAGATTCGGGTTTGTGGAGTTTTGGAGTTTTGGAGTTTTGGATTTTTGCACTTTTGGAGTTTTGGAGTTTCGTAGTTTTGGAGTTTCGGAGTTTTGGAGTTTCGGAGTTTTGGAGATTCAGGGTTGTGGAGTTTCGGAATTTTTGAGTTTTGGAGTTTTGGAGTTTCGGAGTTTCGGAGTTTCGGAGTTTTGGAGTTTTGCAGTTTCGGAGTATTGGAGTTTTGGAGTTTTGGAGTTTCGGAGTTTTGGAGTTTCAGAGTTTTCGAGGTTCAGGGTTGTGGAGTTTCGAAATTTTTGAGATTTGGAGTTTCGGAGTTTTGGAGTTTTGGTGTTTTGGAGTTTCGAATTTTCAGAGTTTCGGATTTTTGGAGTTTTGGAGTTCCAGAGATTTGGAGTTTCAGAGTTTTGGAGGTTCAGGGTTGTGGAGTTTCGGAATTTTTGAGTTTTGGAGTTTCAGAGTTTTGGAGTTTTGGAGTTTCGGAGTTTCAGAGTTTTCGAGGTTCAGGGTTGTGGAGTTTCGGAATTTTTGAGTTTTGGAGTTTCGGAGTTTCGGAGTTTTGGAGTTTTGGAGTTTCAGAGTTTTGGAGGTTCAGGGTTGTGGAGTTTCGGAATTTTTGAGTTTTGGAGTTTCGGAGTTTCGGAGCTTTGGAGTATTGCAGTTTTGGAATTTTGGAGTTTTGGAGTTTCGAATTTTCAGAGTTTCGGATTTTTGGAGTTTTGGAGTTTCAGAGAATCGGAGTTTTAACGTTTTCGAGATTCGGAATCTTGGAGTTTCGGAATTTTGTAGTTTTGTAGTTTTGGAGTGTCGGAGTTTTGGAGTGTTGGAGTTTTGGAGCTTTGGAGCTTTGGAGTTTGGGAGTTTTTGAGTTTTTGAGTTTTGGATTTTTGCACTTTTTGAAATTTGGAGTTTTGGAGTTTTGGAGTTTCGGAGTTTTGGAGTTTCAGAGTTTTGGAGGTTCAGGGTTGTGGAGTTTCGGAATTTTTGAGTTTTGGAGTTTCGGAGTTTCGGAGTTTTGGAGCATTGCAGTATTGGAGTTCTGGAGTTTTGGAGTTTGGAATTTTCAGAGTTTCGGATTTTTGGAGTTTTGGAGTTTCGGAGATTTGGAGTTTTGGCCTTTTGGAGATTCGGGGTCTTGGAGTTTCGGAATTTTGTAGTTTTGCAGTTTTGGAGTGTCGGAGGCTTGGAGTGTTGGAGTTTTGGAGTTTTGGAGTTCTGGAGTTTTGGAGTTTCGGAGTTTCGGAGTTTCGGAGTTTTGGAGTTTCAGAGTTTTGGAGGTTCAGGGTTGTGGAATTTCGGAATTTTTGAGTTTTGGAGTTTCGGAGTTTTGGAGTATTGCAGTTTTGGAATTTTGGAGTTTTGGAGTTTCGAATTTTCAGAGTTTCGGATTTTTGGAGTTTTGGAGTTTCGGAGATTTGGAGTTTTGGCGTTTTTGAGATTCGGAATCTTGGAGTTTCGGAATTTTGTACTTTTGTAGTTTTGGAGTGTCACAGTTTTGGAGTGTTGGAGTTTTGGAGCTTTGGAGTTTTGGAGTTTTTGAGTTTTTGAGTTTTGGATTTTTGCACTTTTGGAGTTTTGGAGTTTCGGAGTTTCGGAGTTTTGGAGTTTCAGAGTTTTGGAGGTTCAGTGTTGTGGAGTTTCGGCATTTTTGAGTATTGGAGTTTCGGAGTTTCGGAGTTTTGGAGAATTGCAGTTTTGGAGTTTTGGAGTTTCGAATTTTCAGAGTTTCGGATTTTTGGAGTTTTCGAGTTTTGGAGTTTCGGAGTTTCGGAGTTTTGGAGTATTGCAGTTTTGGAGTTTTGGAGTTTTGGAGTTGCGAATTTTCAGAGTTTAGGATTTTTGGAGTTTTGGAGTTTTGGAGAATTGGAGTTTTGGCGTTTTCGAGATTCGGAATCTTGGAGTTTCGGAATTTTGTAGTTTTGGAGTTTTGGAGTTTAGGAGTTTCGGAGTTTCGGAGTTTCGGAGTTTTGGAGTTTCAGAGTTTTGGAGATTCAGGGTTGTGGAGTGTCGGAATTTTTGAGTTTTGGAGTTTCGGAGTTTTGGAGTTTTGCAGTTTTGGAGTTTTGGAGTGTCGGAGTTTCGGAGTGTTGGAGTTTTGGAGTTTTAGAGTTTTAGAGTTTTGGAGTTTTGAAATTTTTGAGTTTCGGATTTTTGGAGATTGGAGTTTTTAAGTTTTGGATTTTTGAGTTTTGGATTTTTGGATTTTTGGAGTTTTTGTTTTTTTTCAGTTTTGGAGTTTTGGATTTTTGCACTTTTGGAGGTTTGGAGTTTTGGAGTTTTGGATTTTTGGAGCTTTGGAGGTATGGAATTTTGGATATTCAGGGTTTTGTTCCAGAATTTTGTAGTTTTGGAGTTTTGGAGTGTCGGAGTTTCGAATTATTGGAGTTTTCGAGTTTTGGAATTTTTGATTTTTGGAGGTATGGATTTTTGGAGTTTCGGAGTTGTGGAGATTCGGGTTTGTGGAGTTTTGGAGTTTTGGAGTTTTGGATTTTTGCACTTTTGGAGTTTTGGAGTTTCGGAGTTTTGGAGTTTCGGAGTTTTGGAGATTCAGGGTTGTGGAGTTTCGGAATTTTTGAGTTTTGGAGTTTTGGAGTTTCGGAGTTTCGGAGTTTTGGAGTTTTGCAGTTTCGGAGTTTTGGAGTTTTGGAGTTTCGGAGTTTTGGAGTTTCAGAGTTTTCGAGGTTCAGGGTTGTGGAGTTTCGGAATTTTTGAGATTTGGAGTTTCGGAGTTTTGGAGTTTTGGTGTTTTGGAGTTTCGAAGTTTCAGAGTTTCGGATTTTTGGAGTTATGGAGTTCCGGAGATTTGGAGTTTCAGAGTTTTGGAGGTTCAGGGTTGTGGAGTTTCGGAATTTTTGAGTTTTGGAGTTTCAGAGTTTTGGAGTTTTGGAGTTTCGGAGTTTCGGAGTTTCAGAGTTTTCGAGGTTCAGGGTTGTGGAGTTTCGGAATTTTTGAGTTTTGGAGTTTCGGAGTTTCGGAGTTTTGGAGTTTTGGAGTTTCAGAGTTTTGGAGGTTCAGGGTTGTGGAGTTTCGGAATTTTTGAGTTTTGGAGTTTCGGAGCTTTGGAGTATTGCAGTTTTGGAATTTTGGAGTTTTGGAGTTTCGAATTTTCAGAGTTTCGGATTTTTGGAGTTTTGGAGTTTCAGAGAATTGGAGTTTTAACGTTTTCGAGATTCGGAATCTTGGAGTTTCGGAATTTTGTAGTTTTGTAGTTTTGGAGTGTCGGAGTTTTGGAGTGTTGGAGTTTTGGAGCTTTGGAGCTTTGGAGTTTGGGAGTTTTTGAGTTTTTGAGTTTTGGATTTTTGCACTTTTTGAAATTTGGAGTTTTGGAGTTTTGGAGTTTCGGAGTTTTGGAGTTTCAGAGTTTTGGAGGTTCAGGGTTGTGGAGTTTCGGAATTTTTGAGTTTTGGAGTTTCGGAGTTTCGGAGTTTTGGAGAATTGCAGTTTTGGAGTTTCGAATTTTCAGAGTTTCGGATTTTTGGAGTTTTCGAGTTTCGGAGTTTTGGAGTTTCAGAGTTTTCGAGGTTCAGGGTTGTGGAGTTTCGGAATTTTTGAGTTTTGGAGTTTCGGAGTTTCGGAGTTTTGGAGTTTTGGAGTTTCGGAGATTTGGAGTTTTGGCGTTTTGAAGATTCGGAATCTTGGAGTTTCGGAATTTTGTAGTTTTGTAGTTTTCGAGTGTCGGAGTTTTGGAGTGTTGGAGTTTTGGAGCTTTGGAGTTTTGGAGTTTTTGAGTTTTGGAGTTTTGGATTTTTGCACTTTTGGAGTTTTGGAGTTTCAGAGTTTTGGAGGTTCAGGTTTGTGGAGTTTCGGAATTTTTGAGTTTTGGAGTTTCGGAGTTTTGGAGAATTGCAGTTTTGGAGTTTTGGGGTTTTGGAGTTTCGAATTTTCAGAGTTTCGGATTTTTCGAGTTTTGGAGTTTCGGAGTTTCGGAGTTTTGGAGTTTCAGAGTTTTCGAGGTTCAGGGTTGTGGAGTTTCGGAATTTTTGAGTTTTGGAGTTTCGGAGTTTCGGAGTTTTGGAGTTTTGGAGTTTCGAATTTTCAGTTCCGGATTTTTTGAAGTTTTGGAGTTTCGGAGATTTGGAGTTTTGGCGTTTTGGAGATTCGGAATCTTGGAGTTTCGGAATTTTGTAGTTTTGTAGTTAGGAGTGTCAGAGTTTTGGAGTGTTGGAGTTATGGAGCTTTGGAGTTTTGGAGTTTTTGAGTTTTGGAGTTTTGGATTTTTGCACTTTTGGAGTTTTGGAGTTTTGGAGTTTCGGAGTTTCGGAGTTTCGGAGTTTTGGAGTTTCAGAGTTTTGGAGGTTCAGGGTTGTGGAGTTTCGGAATTTTTGAGTTTTGGAGTTTCGGAGTTTTGGAGTATTGCAGTTTTGGAATTTTGGAGTTTTGGAGTTTCGAATTTTCAGAGTTTCGGATTTTTGGAGTTTTGGAGTTTCGGAGATTTGGAGTTTTGGCGTTTTTGAGATTCGGAATCTTGGAGTTTCGGAATTTTGTAGTTTTGTAGTTTTGGAGTGTCACAGTTTTGGAGTGTTGGAGTTTTGGAGCTTTGGAGTTTTGGAGTTTTTGAGTTTTTGAGTTTTGGATTTTTGCACTTTTGGAGTTTTGGAGTTTCGGAGTTTCGGAGTTTTGGAGTTTCAGAGTTTTGGAGGTTCAGTGTTGTGGAGTTTCGGCATTTTTGAGTATTGGAGTTTCGGAGTTTCGGAGTTTTGGAGAATTGCAGTTTTGGAGTTTTGGAGTTTCGAATTTTCAGAGTTTCGGATTTTTGGAGTTTTGGAGTTTTGGAGTTTCGGAGTTTCGGAGTTTTGGAGTATTGCAGTTTTGGAGTTTTGGAGTTTTGGAGTTGCGAATTTTCAGAGTTTAGGATTTTTGGAGTTTTGGAGTTTTGGAGAATTGGAGTTTTGGCGTTTTCGAGATTCGGAATCTTGGAGTTTCGGAATTTTGTAGTTTTGGAGTTTTGGAGTTTTGGAGTGTTGGAGTTTTGGAGCTTTGGAGCTTTGGAGTTTGGGAGTTTTTGAGTTTTTGAGTTTTGGATTTTTGCACTTTTTGAAATTTGGAGTTTTGGAGTTTTGGAGTTTCGGAGTTTTGGAGTTTCAGAGTTTTGGAGGTTCAGGGTTGTGGAGTTTCGGAATTTTTGAGTTTTGGAGTTTCGGAGTTTCGGAGTTTTGGAGCATTGCAGTATTGGAGTTCTGGAGTTTTGGAGTTTGGAATTTTCAGAGTTTCGGATTTTTGGAGTTTTGGAGTTTCGGAGATTTGGAGTTTTGGCCTTTTGGAGATTCGGGGTCTTGGAGTTTCGGAATTTTGTAGTTTTGCAGTTTTGGAGTGTCGGAGGCTTGGAGTGTTGGAGTTTTGGAGTTTTGGAGTTCTGGAGTTTTGGAGTTTCGGAGTTTCGGAGTTTCGGAGTTTTGGAGTTTCAGAGTTTTGGAGGTTCAGGGTTGTGGAATTTCGGAATTTTTGAGTTTTGGAGTTTCGGAGTTTTGGAGTATTGCAGTTTTGGAATTTTGGAGTTTTGGAGTTTCGAATTTTCAGAGTTTCGGATTTTTGGAGTTTTGGAGTTTCGGAGATTTGGAGTTTTGGCGTTTTTGAGATTCGGAATCTTGGAGTTTCGGAATTTTGTACTTTTGTAGTTTTGGAGTGTCACAGTTTTGGAGTGTTGGAGTTTTGGAGCTTTGGAGTTTTGGAGTTTTTGAGTTTTTGAGTTTTGGATTTTTGCACTTTTGGAGTTTTGGAGTTTCGGAGTTTCGGAGTTTTGGAGTTTCAGAGTTTTGGAGGTTCAGTGTTGTGGAGTTTCGGCATTTTTGAGTATTGGAGTTTCGGAGTTTCGGAGTTTTGGAGAATTGCAGTTTTGGAGTTTTGGAGTTTCGAATTTTCAGAGTTTCGGATTTTTGGAGTTTTCGAGTTTTGGAGTTTCGGAGTTTCGGAGTTTTGGAGTATTGCAGTTTTGGAGTTTTGGAGTTTTGGAGTTGCGAATTTTCAGAGTTTAGGATTTTTGGAGTTTTGGAGTTTTGGAGAATTGGAGTTTTGGCGTTTTCGAGATTCGGAATCTTGGAGTTTCGGAATTTTGTAGTTTTGGAGTTTTGGAGTTTAGGAGTTTCGGAGTTTCGGAGTTTCGGAGTTTTGGAGTTTCAGAGTTTTGGAGATTCAGGGTTGTGGAGTGTCGGAATTTTTGAGTTTTGGAGTTTCGGAGTTTTGGAGTTTTGCAGTTTTGGAGTTTTGGAGTGTCGGAGTTTCGGAGTGTTGGAGTTTTGGAGTTTTAGAGTTTTAGAGTTTTGGAGTTTTGAAATTTTTGAGTTTCGGATTTTTGGAGATTGGAGTTTTTAAGTTTTGGATTTTTGAGTTTTGGATTTTTGGATTTTTGGAGTTTTTGTTTTTTTTCAGTTTTGGAGTTTTGGATTTTTGCACTTTTGGAGGTTTGGAGTTTTGGAGTTTTGGATTTTTGGAGCTTTGGAGGTATGGAATTTTGGATATTCAGGGTTTTGTTCCAGAATTTTGTAGTTTTGGAGTTTTGGAGTGTCGGAGTTTCGAATTATTGGAGTTTTCGAGTTTTGGAATTTTTGATTTTTGGAGGTATGGATTTTTGGAGTTTCGGAGTTGTGGAGATTCGGGTTTGTGGAGTTTTGGAGTTTTGGAGTTTTGGATTTTTGCACTTTTGGAGTTTTGGAGTTTCGGAGTTTTGGAGTTTCGGAGTTTTGGAGATTCAGGGTTGTGGAGTTTCGGAATTTTTGAGTTTTGGAGTTTTGGAGTTTCGGAGTTTCGGAGTTTTGGAGTTTTGCAGTTTCGGAGTTTTGGAGTTTTGGAGTTTCGGAGTTTTGGAGTTTCAGAGTTTTCGAGGTTCAGGGTTGTGGAGTTTCGGAATTTTTGAGATTTGGAGTTTCGGAGTTTTGGAGTTTTGGTGTTTTGGAGTTTCGAAGTTTCAGAGTTTCGGATTTTTGGAGTTATGGAGTTCCGGAGATTTGGAGTTTCAGAGTTTTGGAGGTTCAGGGTTGTGGAGTTTCGGAATTTTTGAGTTTTGGAGTTTCAGAGTTTTGGAGTTTTGGAGTTTCGGAGTTTCGGAGTTTCAGAGTTTTCGAGGTTCAGGGTTGTGGAGTTTCGGAATTTTTGAGTTTTGGAGTTTCGGAGTTTCGGAGTTTTGGAGTTTTGGAGTTTCAGAGTTTTGGAGGTTCAGGGTTGTGGAGTTTCGGAATTTTTGAGTTTTGGAGTTTCGGAGCTTTGGAGTATTGCAGTTTTGGAATTTTGGAGTTTTGGAGTTTCGAATTTTCAGAGTTTCGGATTTTTGGAGTTTTGGAGTTTCAGAGAATTGGAGTTTTAACGTTTTCGAGATTCGGAATCTTGGAGTTTCGGAATTTTGTAGTTTTGTAGTTTTGGAGTGTCGGAGTTTTGGAGTGTTGGAGTTTTGGAGCTTTGGAGCTTTGGAGTTTGGGAGTTTTTGAGTTTTTGAGTTTTGGATTTTTGCACTTTTTGAAATTTGGAGTTTTGGAGTTTTGGAGTTTCGGAGTTTTGGAGTTTCAGAGTTTTGGAGGTTCAGGGTTGTGGAGTTTCGGAATTTTTGAGTTTTGGAGTTTCGGAGTTTCGGAGTTTTGGAGAATTGCAGTTTTGGAGTTTCGAATTTTCAGAGTTTCGGATTTTTGGAGTTTTCGAGTTTCGGAGTTTTGGAGTTTCAGAGTTTTCGAGGTTCAGGGTTGTGGAGTTTCGGAATTTTTGAGTTTTGGAGTTTCGGAGTTTCGGAGTTTTGGAGTTTTGGAGTTTCGGAGATTTGGAGTTTTGGCGTTTTGAAGATTCGGAATCTTGGAGTTTCGGAATTTTGTAGTTTTGTAGTTTTCGAGTGTCGGAGTTTTGGAGTGTTGGAGTTTTGGAGCTTTGGAGTTTTGGAGTTTTTGAGTTTTGGAGTTTTGGATTTTTGCACTTTTGGAGTTTTGGAGTTTCAGAGTTTTGGAGGTTCAGGTTTGTGGAGTTTCGGAATTTTTGAGTTTTGGAGTTTCGGAGTTTTGGAGAATTGCAGTTTTGGAGTTTTGGGGTTTTGGAGTTTCGAATTTTCAGAGTTTCGGATTTTTCGAGTTTTGGAGTTTCGGAGTTTCGGAGTTTTGGAGTTTCAGAGTTTTCGAGGTTCAGGGTTGTGGAGTTTCGGAATTTTTGAGTTTTGGAGTTTCGGAGTTTCGGAGTTTTGGAGTTTTGGAGTTTCGAATTTTCAGTTCCGGATTTTTTGAAGTTTTGGAGTTTCGGAGATTTGGAGTTTTGGCGTTTTGGAGATTCGGAATCTTGGAGTTTCGGAATTTTGTAGTTTTGTAGTTAGGAGTGTCAGAGTTTTGGAGTGTTGGAGTTATGGAGCTTTGGAGTTTTGGAGTTTTTGAGTTTTGGAGTTTTGGATTTTTGCACTTTTGGAGTTTTGGAGTTTTGGAGTTTCGGAGTTTCGGAGTTTCGGAGTTTTGGAGTTTCAGAGTTTTGGAGGTTCAGGGTTGTGGAGTTTCGGAATTTTTGAGTTTTGGAGTTTCGGAGTTTTGGAGTATTGCAGTTTTGGAATTTTGGAGTTTTGGAGTTTCGAATTTTCAGAGTTTCGGATTTTTGGAGTTTTGGAGTTTCGGAGATTTGGAGTTTTGGCGTTTTTGAGATTCGGAATCTTGGAGTTTCGGAATTTTGTAGTTTTGTAGTTTTGGAGTGTCACAGTTTTGGAGTGTTGGAGTTTTGGAGCTTTGGAGTTTTGGAGTTTTTGAGTTTTTGAGTTTTGGATTTTTGCACTTTTGGAGTTTTGGAGTTTCGGAGTTTCGGAGTTTTGGAGTTTCAGAGTTTTGGAGGTTCAGTGTTGTGGAGTTTCGGCATTTTTGAGTATTGGAGTTTCGGAGTTTCGGAGTTTTGGAGAATTGCAGTTTTGGAGTTTTGGAGTTTCGAATTTTCAGAGTTTCGGATTTTTGGAGTTTTGGAGTTTTGGAGTTTCGGAGTTTCGGAGTTTTGGAGTATTGCAGTTTTGGAGTTTTGGAGTTTTGGAGTTGCGAATTTTCAGAGTTTAGGATTTTTGGAGTTTTGGAGTTTTGGAGAATTGGAGTTTTGGCGTTTTCGAGATTCGGAATCTTGGAGTTTCGGAATTTTGTAGTTTTGGAGTTTTGGAGTTTAGTAGTTTCGGAGTTTCGGAGTTTCGGAGTTTTGGAGTTTCGAATTTTCAGTTCCGGATTTTTGAAGTTTTGGAGTTTCGGAGATTTGGAGTTTTGGCGTTTTGGAGATTCGGAATCTTGGAGTTTCGGAATTTTGTAGTTTTGTAGTTTTGGAGTGTCAGAGTTTTGGAGTGTTGGAGTTTTGGAGCTTTGGAGTTTTGGAGCTTTGGAGGTATGGAATTTTGGATATTCAGGGTTTTGTTCCAGAATTTTGTAGTTTTGGAGTTTTGGAGTGTCGGAGTTTCGAATTATTGGAGTTTTCGAGTTTTGGAATTTTTGATTTTCGGAGGTATGGATTTTTGGAGTTTCGGAGTTGTGGAGATTCGGGTTTGTGGAGTTTTGGAGTTTTGGAGTTTTGGATTTTTGCACTTTTGGAGTTTTGGAGTTTCGGAGTTTTGGAGTTTCGGAGTTTTGGAGTTTCGGAGTTTTGGAGATTCAGGGTTGTGGAGTTTCGGAATTTTTGAGTTTTGGAGTTTTGGAGTTTCGGAGTTTCGGAGCTTTGGAGTATTGCAGTTTTGGAATTTTGGAGTTTTGGAGTTTCGAATTTTCAGAGTTTCGGATTTTTGGAGTTTTGGAGTTTCAGAGAATCGGAGTTTTAACGTTTTCGAGATTCGGAATCTTGGAGTTTCGGAATTTTGTAGTTTTGTAGTTTTGGAGTGTCGGAGTTTTGGAGTGTTGGAGTTTTGGAGCTTTGGAGCTTTGGAGTTTGGGAGTTTTTGAGTTTTTGAGTTTTGGATTTTTGCACTTTTTGAAATTTGGAGTTTTGGAGTTTTGGAGTTTCGGAGTTTTGGAGTTTCAGAGTTTTGGAGGTTCAGGGTTGTGGAGTTTCGGAATTTTTGAGTTTTGGAGTTTCGGAGTTTCGGAGTTTTGGAGCATTGCAGTTTTGGAGTTCTGGAGTTTTGGAGTTTGGAATTTTCAGAGTTTCGGATTTTTGGAGTTTTGGAGTTTCGGAGATTTGGAGTTTTGGCCTTTTGGAGATTCGGGGTCTTGGAGTTTCGGAATTTTGTAGTTTTGCAGTTTTGGAGTGTCGGAGGCTTGGAGTGTTGGAGTTTTGGAGTTTTGGAGTTCTGGAGTTTTGGAGTTTCGGAGTTTCGGAGTTTCGGAGTTTTGGAGTTTCAGAGTTTTGGAGGTTCAGGGTTGTGGAATTTCGGAATTTTTGAGTTTTGGAGTTTCGGAGTTTTGGAGTATTGCAGTTTTGGAATTTTGGAGTTTTGGAGTTTCGAATTTTCAGAGTTTCGGATTTTTGGAGTTTTGGAGTTTCGGAGATTTGGAGTTTTGGCGTTTTTGAGATTCGGAATCTTGGAGTTTCGGAATTTTGTACTTTTGTAGTTTTGGAGTGTCACAGTTTTGGAGTGTTGGAGTTTTGGAGCTTTGGAGTTTTGGAGTTTTTGAGTTTTTGAGTTTTGGATTTTTGCACTTTTGGAGTTTTGGAGTTTCGGAGTTTCGGAGTTTTGGAGTTTCAGAGTTTTGGAGGTTCAGTGTTGTGGAGTTTCGGCATTTTTGAGTATTGGAGTTTCGGAGTTTCGGAGTTTTGGAGAATTGCAGTTTTGGAGTTTTGGAGTTTCGAATTTTCAGAGTTTCGGATTTTTGGAGTTTTGGAGTTTTGGAGTTTCGGAGTTTCGGAGTTTTGGAGTATTGCGGTTTTGGAGTTTTGGAGTTTTGGAGTTTTGGAGTTTAGGAGTTTCGGAGTTTCGGAGTTTTGGAGTTTCAGAGTTTTGGAGATTCAGGGTTGTGGAGTGTCGGAATTTTTGAGTTTTGGAGTTTCGGAGTTTCGAAGTTTTGGAGTTTCGGAGATTTGTAGTTTTGGCGTTTTGGAGATTCAGGGTCTTGGAGTTTCGGAATTTTGCAGTTTTGTAGTTTTGGAGTGTCGGAGTTTTGGAGTGTTGGAGTTTTGGAATTTCGGAGTTTCGGAGTTTCGGAGTTTTGGAGTTTCAGAGTTTCAGAGTTCTGGAGGTTCAGGGTTGTGGAGTTTCGGAATTTTTGAGTTTTGGAGTTTCGGAGTTTCGGAGTTTTGGAGTATTGCAGTTTTGGAATTTTGGAGTTTTGGAGTTTCGAATTTTCAGAGTTTCGGATTTTTGGAGTTTTGGAGTTTCGGAGATTTGGAGTTTTGGCGTTTTGGAGTTTCGAATTTACAGAGTTTGGGATTTTTGGAGTTTTGGAGTTTCGGAGATTTGGAGTTTTGGCGTTTTGTAGTTTCGGAGTTTCGGAGTTTTGGAGTTTCAGAGTTTCAGAGTTCTGGAGGTTCAGGGTTGTGGAGTTTCGGAATTTTTGAGTATTGGAGTTTCGGAGTTTCGGAGTTTTGGAGAATTGCAGTTTTGGAGTTTTGGAGTTTCGAATTTTCAGAGTTTCGGATTTTTGGAGTTTTGGAGTTTCGGAGATTTGGAGTTTTGTGCGTTTTGGAGATTCGGAATCTTAGAGTTTCGGAATTTTGTAGTTTTGTAGTTTTCGAGTGTCGGAGTTTTGGAGTGTTGGAGTTTTGGAGCCTTGGAGTTTTGGAGTTTTTGAGTTTTGGAGTTTTGGATTTTTGCAAATTTGGAGTTTTGGAGATTTGGAGTTTCGGAGTTTCGGAGTTTTGGAGTCTCAGAGTTTTGGAGGTTCATAGTTGTGGAGTTTCGGAATTTTTGAGTTTTGGAGTTTCACAGTTTTGGAGTTTTGGAGTTTCGGAGTTTCGGAGTTTCAGAGTTTTCGAGGTTCAGGGTTGTGGAGTTTCGGAATTTTTGAGTTTTGGAGTTTCGGAGTTTCGGAGTTTTGGAGTTTTGGAGTTTCAGAGTTTTGGAGGTTCAGGGTTGTGGAGTTTCGGAATTTTTGAGTTTTGGAGTTTCGGAGTTTCGGAGCTTTGGAGTATTGCAGTTTTGGAATTTTGGAGTTTTGGAGTTCCGAATTTTCAGAGTTTCGGATTTTTGGAGTTTTGGAGTTTCAGAGAATCGGAGTTTTAACGTTTTCGAGATTCGGAATCTTGGAGTTTCGGAATTTTGTAGTTTTGTAGTTTTGGAGTGTCGGAGTTTTGGAGTGTTGGAGTTTTGGAGCTTTGGAGCTTTGGAGTTTGGGAGTTTTTGAGTTTTTGAGTTTTGGATTTTTGCACTTTTTGAAATTTGGAGTTTTGGAGTTTTGGAGTTTCGGAGTTTTAGAGTTTCAGAGTTTTGGAGGTTCAGGGTTGTGGAGTTTCGGAATTTTTGAGTTTTGGAGTTTCGGAGTTTCGGAGTTTTGGAGCATTGCAGTTTTGGAGTTCTGGAGTTTTGGAGTTTGGAATTTTCAGAGTTTCGGATTTTTGGAGTTTTGGAGTTTCGGAGATTTGGAGTTTTGGCCTTTTGGAGATTCGGGGTCTTGGAGTTTCGGAATTTTGTAGTTTTGCAGTTTTGGAGTGTCGGAGGCTTGGAGTGTTGGAGTTTTGGAGTTTTGGAGTTCTGGAGTTTTGGAGTTTCGGAGTTTCGGAGTTTCGGAGTTTTGGAGTTTCAGAGTTTTGGAGGTTCAGGGTTGTGGAATTTCGGAATTTTTGAGTTTTGGAGTTTCGGAGTTTTGGAGAATTGCAGTTTTGGAATTTTGGAGTTTTGGAGTTTCGAATTTTCAGAGTTTCGGATTTTTGGAGTTTTGGAGTTTCGGAGATTTGGAGTTTTGGCGTTTTTGAGATTCGGAATCTTGGAGTTTCGGAATTTTGTACTTTTGTAGTTTTGGAGTGTCACAGTTTTGGAGTGTTGGAGTTTTGGAGCTTTGGAGTTTTGGAGTTTTTGAGTTTTTGAGTTTTGGATTTTTGCACTTTTGGAGTTTTGGAGTTTCGGAGTTTCGGAGTTTTGGAGTTTCAGAGTTTTGGAGGTTCAGTGTTGTGGAGTTTCGGCATTTTTGAGTATTGGAGTTTCGGAGTTTCGGAGTTTTGGAGAATTGCAGTTTTGGAGTTTTGGAGTTTCGAATTTTAAGTTTCGGATTTTTGGAGTTTTCGAGTTTTGGAGTTTCGGAGTTTCGGAGTTTTGGAGTATTGCAGTTTTGGAGTTTTGGAGTTTTGGAGTTGCGAATGTTCAGAGTTTAGGATTTTTGGAGTTTTGGAGATTTGGAGAATTGGACTTTTGGCGTTTACGAGATTCGGAATCTTGGAGTTTCGGAATTTTGTAGTTTAGGAGTTTTGGAGTTTAGGAGTTTCGGAGTTTCGGAGTTTTCGAGTTTCAGAGTTTTGGAGATTCAGGGTTGTGGAGTGTCGGAATTTTTGAGTTTTGGAGTTTCGGAGTTTCGAAGTTTTGGAGTTTTGCAGTTTTGGAGTTTTGGTGTTCTGGAGTTTTGGAGTTTCGAATTTTCAGAGTTTCAAATTTTTGGAGTTTTGGAGTTTCGGAGATTTGGAATTTCGGCGTTTTGGGGATTCGGGGTCTTGGAGTTTCGGAATTTTGTAGTTTTGTGGTTTTGGAGTGTCGGAGTTTCGGAGTGTTGGAGTTTTGGAGTTTTAGAGTTTTAGAGTTTTGGAGTTTTGAAATTTTTGAGTTTCGGATTTTTGGAGTTTGGAGTTTTTAAGTTTTGGATTTTTGAGTTTTGGATTTTTGGATTTTTGGAGTTTTTGTGTTTTTGAGTTTTGGAGTTTTGGATTTTTGCACTTTTGGAGGTTTGGAGTTTTGGAGTTTTGGATTTTTGGAGCTCTGGAGGTATGGATTTTTGGATATTCAGGGTTTTGTTCCAGAATTTTGTAGTTTTGGAGTTTTGGAGTGTCGGAGTTTCAATTATTGGAGTTTTCGTGTTTTGGAATTTTTGATTTTTGGAGGTATGGATTTTTGGAGTTTCGGAGTTGTGGAGATTCGGGTTTGTGGAGTTTTGGAGTTTTGGAGTTTTGGATTTTTGCACTTTTGGAGTTTTGGAGTTTCAGAGTTTTGGAGATTCAGGGTTGTGGAGTTTCGGAATTTTTGAGTTTTGGAGTTTTGGAGTTTCGGAGTTCCGGAGTTTCGGAGTTTTGGAGTTTTGCAGTTTCGGAGTTTTGGAGTTTTGGAGTTTCGAATTTACAGAGTTTCGGATTTTCGGAGTTTTGGAGTTTCGGAGATTTGTAGTTTTGGCGTTTTGGAGATTCAGGGTCTTGGAGTTTCGGAATTTTGCAGTTTTGTAGTTTTGGAGTGTCGGAGTTTTGGAGTGTTGGAGTTTTGGAATTTCGGAGTTTCGGAGTTTCGGAGTTTTGGAGTTTCAGAGTTTCAGAGTTCTGGAGGTTCAGGGTTGTGGAGTTTCGGAATTTTTGAGTTTTGGAGTTTCGGAGTTTCGGAGTTTTGGAGTATTGCAGTTTTGGAATTTTGGAGTTTTGGAGTTTCGAATTTTCAGAGTTTCGGATTTTTGGAGTTTTGGAGTTTCGGAGATTTGGAGTTTTGGCGTTTTGGAGTTTCGAATTTTCAGAGTTTGGGATTTTTGGAGTTTTGGAGTTTCGGAGATTTGGAGTTTTGGCGTTTTGTAGTTTCGGAGTTTCGGAGTTTTGGAGTTTCAGAGTTTTGGAGGTTCAGGGTTGTGGAGTTTCGGAATTTTTGAGTATTGGTGTTTCGGAGTTTCGGAGTTTTGGAGAATTGCAGTTTTGGAGTTTTGGAGTTTCGAATTTTCAGAGTTTCGGATTTTTGGAGTTTTGGAGTTTCGGAGATTTGGAGTTTTGGCCTTTTGGAGATTCGGGGTCTTGGAGTTTCGGAATTTTGTAGTTTTGCAGTTTTGGAGTGTCGGAGGCTTGGAGTGTTGGAGTTTTGGAGTTTTGGAGTTCTGGAGTTTTGGAGTTTCGGAGTTTCGGAGTTTCGGAGTTTTGGAGTTTGAGTTTTGGAGGTTCAGGGTTGTGGAATTTCGGAATTTTTGAGTTTTGGAGTTTCGGAGTTTTGGAGTATTGCAGTTTTGGAATTTTGGAGTTTTGGAGTTTCGAATTTTCAGAGTTTCGGATTTTTGGAGTTTTGGAGTTTCGGAGATTTGGAGTTTTGGCGTTTTTGAGATTCGGAATCTTGGAGTTTCGGAATTTTGTACTTTTGTAGTTTTGGAGTGTCACAGTTTTGGAGTGTTGGAGTTTTGGAGCTTTGGAGTTTTGGAGTTTTTGAGTTTTTGAGTTTTGGATTTTTGCACTTTTGGAGTTTTGGAGTTTCGGAGTTTCGGAGTTTTGGAGTTTCAGAGTTTTGGAGGTTCAGTGTTGTGGAGTTTCGGCATTTTTGAGTATTGGAGTTTCGGAGTTTCGGAGTTTTGGAGAATTGCAGTTTTGGAGTTTTGGAGTTTCGAATTTTCAGAGTTTCGGATTTTTGGAGTTTTGGAGTTTTGGAGTTTCGGAGTTTCGGAGTTTTGGAGTATTGCAGTTTTGGAGTTTTGGAGTTTTGGAGTTTTGGAGTTTAGGAGTTTCGGAGTTTCGGAGTTTTGGAGTTTCAGAGTTTTGGAGATTCAGGGTTGTGGAGTGTCGGAATTTTTGAGTTTTGGAGTTTCGGAGTTTCGAAGTTTTGGAGTTTCGGAGATTTGTAGTTTTGGCGTTTTGGAGATTCAGGGTCTTGGAGTTTCGGAATTTTGCAGTTTTGTAGTTTTGGAGTGTCAGAGTTTTGGAGTGTTGGAGTTTTGGAATTTCGGAGTTTCGGAGTTTTGGAGTTTCAGAGTTTCAGAGTTCTGGAGGTTCAGGGTTGTGGAGTTTCGGAATTTTTGAGTTTTGGAGTTTCGGAGTTTCGGAGTTTCGGAGTTTTGGAGTATTGCAGTTTTGGAATTTTGGAGTTTTGGAGTTTCGAATTTTCAGAGTTTCGGATTTTTGGAGTTTTGGAGTTTCGGAGATTTGGAGTTTTGGCGTTTTGGAGTTTCGAATTTTCAGAGTTTGGGATTTTTGGAGTTTTGGAGTTTCGGAGATTTGGAGTTTTGGCGTTTTGTAGTTTCGGAGTTTCGGAGTTTTGGAGTTTCAGAGTTTTGGAGGTTCAGGGTTGTGGAGTTTCGGAATTTTTGAGTATTGGAGTTTCGGAGTTTCGGAGTTTTGGAGAATTGCAGTTTTGGAGTTTTGGAGTTTTGTGCGTTTTGGAGATTCGGAATCTTAGAGTTTCGGAATTTTGTAGTTTTGTAGTTTTCGAGTGTCGGAGTTTTGGAGTGTTGGAGTTTTGGAGCCTTGGAGTTTTGGAGTTTTTGAGTTTTGGAGTTTTGGATTTTTGCAAATTTGGAGTTTTGGAGATTTGGAGTTCCGGAGTTTCGGAGTTTTGGAGTCTCAGAGTTTTGGAGGTTCATGGTTGTGGAGTTTCGGAATTTTTGAGTTTTGGAGTTTTGGAGTTTCGGAGTTTCGGAGTTTTGGAGTTTTGGAGTTTCAGAGTTTTGGAGGTTCAGGGTTGTGGAGTTTCGGAATTTTTGAGTTTTGGAGTTTCGGAGTTTCGGAGCTTTGGAGTATCGCAGTTTTGGAATTTTGGAGTTTTGGAGTTCCGAATTTTCAGAGTTTCGGATTTTTGGAGTTTTGGAGTTTCAGAGAATCGGAGTTTTAACGTTTTCGAGATTCGGAATCTTGGAGTTTCGGAATTTTGTAGTTTTGTAGTTTTGGAGTGTCGGAGTTTTGGGGTGTTGGAGTTTTGGAGCTTTGGAGCTTTGGAGTTTGGGAGTTTTTGAGTTTTTGAGTTTTGGATTTTTGCACTTTTTGAAATTTGGAGTTTTGGAGTTTTGGAGTTTCGGAGTTTTGGAGTTTCAGAGTTTTGGAGGTTCAGGGTTGTGGAGTTTCGGAATTTTTGAGTTTTGGAGTTTCGGAGTTTCGGAGTTTTGGAGCATTGCAGTTTTGGAGTTCTGGAGTTTTGGAGTTTGGAATTTTCAGAGTTTCGGATTTTTGGAGTTTTGGAGTTTCGGAGATTTGGAGTTTTGGCCTTTTGGAGATTCGGGGTCTTGGAGTTTCGGAATTTTGTAGTTTTGCAGTTTTGGAGTGTCGGAGGCTTGGAGTGTTGGAGTTTTGGAGTTTTGGAGTTCTGGAGTTTTGGAGTTTCGGAGTTTCGGAGTTTCGGAGTTTTGGAGTTTCAGAGTTTTGGAGGTTCAGGGTTGTGGAATTTCGGAATTTTTGAGTTTTGGAGTTTCGGAGTTTTGGAGAATTGCAGTTTTGGAATTTTGGAGTTTTGGAGTTTCGAATTTTCAGAGTTTCGGATTTTTGGAGTTTTGGAGTTTCGGAGATTTGGAGTTTTGGCGTTTTTGAGATTCGGAATCTTGGAGTTTCGGAATTTTGTACCTTTGTAGTTTTGGAGTGTCACAGTTTTGGAGTGTTGGAGTTTTGGAGCTTTGGAGTTTTGGAGTTTTTGAGTTTTTGAGTTTTGGATTTTTGCACTTTTGGAGTTTTGGAGTTTCGGAGTTTCGGAGTTTTGGAGTTTCAGAGTTTTGGAGGTTCAGTGTTGTGGAGTTTCGGCATTTTTGAGTATTGGAGTTTCGGAGTTTCGGAGTTTTGGAGAATTGCAGTTTTGGAGTTTTGGAGTTTCGAATTTTCAGTTTCGGATTTTTGGAGTTTTGGAGTTTTGGAGTTTCGGAGTTTCGGAGTTTTGGAGTATTGCAGTTTTGGAGTTTTGGAGTTTTGGAGTTGCGAATGTTCAGAGTTTAGGATTTTTGGAGTTTTGGAGATTTGGAGAATTAGACTTTTGGCGTTTACGAGATTCGGAATCTTGGAGTTTCGGAATTTTGTAGTTTAGGAGTTTTGGAGTTTAGGAGTTTCGGAGTTTCGGAGTTTTGGAGTTTCAGAGTTTTGGAGATTCAGGGTTGTGGAGTGTCGGAATTTTTGAGTTTTGGAGTTTCGGAGTTTCGAAGTTTTGGAGTTTTGCAGTTTTGGAGTTTTGGTGTTCTGGAGTTTTGGAGTTTCGAATTTTCAGAGTTTCAAATTTTTGGAGTTTTGGAGTTTCGGAGATTTGGAATTTCGGCGTTTTGGGGATTCGGGGTCTTGGAGTTTCGGAATTTTGTAGTTTTGTGGTTTTGGAGTGTTGGAGTTTCGGAGTGTTGGAGTTTTGGAGTTTTAGAGTTTTAGAGTTTTGGAGTTTTGAAATTTTTGAGTTTCGGATTTTTGGAGTTTGGAGTTTTTAAGTTTTGGATTTTTGAGTTTTGGATTTTTGGATTTTTGGAGTTTTTGTGTTTTTGAGTTTTGGAGTTTTGGATTTTTGCACTTTTGGAGGTTTGGAGTTTTGGAGTTTTGGATTTTTGGAGCTTTGGAGGTATGGATTTTTGGATATTCAGGGTTTTGTTCCAGAATTTTGTAGTTTTGGAGTTTTGGAGTGTCGGAGTTTCGAATTATTGGAGTTTTCGTGTTTTGGAATTTTTGATTTTTGGAGGTATGGATTTTTGGAGTTTCGGAGTTGTGGAGATTCGGGTTTGTGGAGTTTTGGAGTTTTGGAGTTTTGGATTTTTGCACTTTTGGAGTTTTGGAGTTTCGGAGTTTTGGAGATTCAGGGTTGTGGAGTTTCGGAATTTTTGAGTTTTGGAGTTTTGGAGTTTCGGAGTTCCGGAGTTTCGGAGTTTTGGAGTTTTGCAGTTTCGGAGTTTTGGAGTTTTGGAGTTTCGAATTTACAGAGTTTCGGATTTTCGGAGTTTTGGAGTTTCGGAGATTTGTAGTTTTGGCGTTTTGGAGATTCAGGGTCTTGGAGTTTCGGAATTTTGCAGTTTTGTAGTTTTGGAGTGTCGGAGTTTTGGAGTGTTGGAGTTTTGGAATTTCGGAGTTTCGGAGTTTCGGAGTTTTGGAGTTTCAGAGTTTCAGAGTTCTGGAGGTTCAGGGTTGTGGAGTTTCGGAATTTTTGAGTTTTGGTGTTTCGGAGTTTCGGAGTTTTGGAGTATTGCAGTTTTGGAATTTTGGAGTTTTGGAGTTTCGAATTTTCAGAGTTTCGGATTTTTGGAGTTTTGGAGTTTCGGAGATTTGGAGTTTTGGCGTTTTGGAGTTTCGAATTTTCAGAGTTTGGGATTTTTGGAGTTTTGGAGTTTCGGAGATTTGGAGTTTTGGCGTTTTGTAGTTTCGGAGTTTCGGAGTTTTGGAGTTTCAGAGTTTTGGAGTTTTGGAGTTTCGGAGATTTGGAGTTTTGTGCGTTTTGGAGATTCGGAATCTTAGAGTTTCGGAATTTTGTAGTTTTGTAGTTTTCGAGTGTCGGAGTTTTGGAGTGTTGGAGTTTTGGAGCCTTGGAGTTTTGGAGTTTTTGAGTTTTGGAGTTTTGGATTTTTGCAAATTTGGAGTTTTGGAGATTTGGAGTTTCGGAGTTTCGGAGTTTTGGAGTCTCAGAGTTTTGGAGGTTCAGGGTTGTGGAGTTTCGGAATTTTTGAGTTTTGGAGTTTCAGAGTTTTGGAGTTTTGGAGTTTCGGAGTTGCGGAGTTTCAGAGTTTTCGAGGTTCAGGGTTGTGGAGTTTCGGAATTTTTGAGTTTTGGAGTTTCGGAGTTTCGGAGTTTTGGAGTTTTGGAGTTTCAGAGTTTTGGAGGTTCAGGGTTGTGGAGTTTCGGAATTTTTGAGTTTTGGAGTTTCGGAGTTTCGGAGCTTTGGAGTATTGCAGTTTTGGAATTTTGGAGTTCCGAATTTTCAGTTTCGGATTTTTGGAGTTTTGGAGTTTCAGAGAATCGGAGTTTTAACGTTTTCGAGATTCGGAATCTTGGAGTTTCGGAATTTTGTAGTTTTGTAGTTTTGGAGTGTCGGAGTTTTGGAGTGTTGGAGTTTTGGAGCTTTGGAGCTTTGGAGTTTGGGAGTTTTTGAGTTTTTGAGTTTTGGATTTTTGCACTTTTTGAAATTTGGAGTTTTGGAGTTTTGGAGTTTCGGAGTTTTGGAGTTTCAGAGTTTTGGAGGTTCAGGGTTGTGGAGTTTCGGAATTTTTGAGTTTTGGAGTTTCGGAGTTTCGGAGTTTTGGAGCATTGCAGTTTTGGAGTTCTGGAGTTTTGGAGTTTGGAATTTTCAGAGTTTCGGATTTTTGGAGTTTTGGAGTTTCGGAGATTTGGAGTTTTGGCCTTTTGGAGATTCGGGGTCTTGGAGTTTCGGAATTTTGTAGTTTTGCAGTTTTGGAGTGTCGGAGGCTTGGAGTGTTGGAGTTTTGGAGTTTTGGAGTTCTGGAGTTTTGGAGTTTCAGAGTTTTGGAGGTTCAGGGTTGTGGAATTTCGGAATTTTTGAGTTTTGGAGTTTCGGAGTTTTGGAGTATTGCAGTTTTGGAATTTTGGAGTTTTGGAGTTTCGAATTTTCAGAGTTTCGGATTTTTGGAGTTTTGGAGTTTCGGAGATTTGGAGTTTTGGCGTTTTTGAGATTCAGAATCTTGGAGTTTCGGAATTTTGTACTTTTGTAGTTTTGGAGTGTCACAGTTTTGGAGTGTTGGAGTTTTGGAGCTTTGGAGTTTTGGAGTTTTTGAGTTTTTGAGTTTTGGATTTTTGCACTTTTGGAGTTTTGGAGTTTCGGAGTTTCGGAGTTTTGGAGTTTCAGAGTTTTGGAGGTTCAGTGTTGTGGAGTTTCGGCATTTTTGAGTATTGGAGTTTCGGAGTTTCGGAGTTTTGGAGAATTGCAGTTTTGGAGTTTTGGAGTTTCGAATTTTCAGAGTTTCGGATTTTTGGAGTTTTGGAGTTTTGGAGTTTCGGAGTTTCGGAGTTTTGGAGTATTGCAGTTTTGGAGTTTTGGAGTTTTGGAGTTGCGAATGTTCAGAGTTTAGGATTTTTGGAGTTTTGGAGATTTGGAGAATTGGACTTTTGGCGTTTACGAGATTCGGAATCTTGGAGTTTCGGAATTTTGTAGTTTAGGAGTTTTGGAGTTTAGGAGTTTCGGAGTTTCGGAGTTTTGGAGTTTCAGAGTTTTGGAGATTCAGGGTTGTGGAGTGTCGGAATTTTTGAGTTTTGGAGTTTCGGAGTTTCGAAGTTTTGGAGTTTTGCAGTTTTGGAGTTTTGGTGTTCTGGAGTTTTGGAGTTTCGAATTTTCAGAGTTTCAAATTTTTGGAGTTTTGGAGTTTCGGAGATTTGGAATTTCGGCGTTTTGGGGATTCGGGGTCTTGGAGTTTCGGAATTTTGTAGTTTTGTGGTTTTGGAGTGTCGGAGTTTCGGAGTGTTGGAGTTTTGGAGTTTTAGAGTTTTAGAGTTTTGGAGTTTTGAAATTTTTGAGTTTCGGATTTTTGGAGTTTGGAGTTTTTAAGTTTTGGATTTTTGAGTTTTGGATTTTTGGATTTTTGGAGTTTTTGTGCTTTTGAGTTTTGGAGTTTTGGATTTTTGCACTTTTGGAGGTTTGGAGTTTTGGAGTTTTGGATTTTTGGTGCTTTGGAGGTATGGATTTTTGGATATTCAGGGTTTTGTTCCAGAATTTTGTAGTTTTGGAGTTTTGGAGTGTCGGAGTTTCGAATTATTGGAGTTTTCGTGTTTTGGAATTTTTGATTTTTGGAGGTATGGATTTTTGGAGTTTCGGAGTTGTGGAGATTCGGGTTTGTGGAGTTTTGGAGTTTTGGAGTTTTGGATTTTTGCACTTTTGGAGTTTCGGAGTTTTGGCGTTTTGGAGATTCGGAATCTTGGAGTTTCGGAATTTTGTAGTTTTGTAGTTTTCGAGTGTCGGAGTTTTGGAGTGTTGGAGTTTTGGAGCTTTGGAGTTTTGGAGTTTTTGAGTTTTGGAGTTTTGGATTTTTGCACTTTTGGAGTTTTGGAGTTTCAGAGTTTTGGAGGTTCAGGGTTGTGGAGTTTCGGAATTTTTGAGTTTTGGAGTTTCGGAGTTTCGGAGTTTTGGAGTATTGCAGTTTTGGAGTTTTGGAGTTTTGGAGTTTCAGAGATTTGGAGTTTTGGCGTTTTGGAGATTCGGAATCTTGGAGTTTCGGAATTTTGTAGTTTTGTAGTTTTGGAGTGTCAGAGTTTTGGAGTGTTGGAGCTTTGGAGTTTTGGAGTTTATGAGTTTTTGAGTTTTGGAGTTTTGGAGGTTCAGGGTTGTGGAGTTTCGGAATTTTTGAGTTTTGGAGTTTCGGAATTTTGTAGTTTTGTAGTTTTGGAGTGTCAGAGTTTTGGAGTGTTGGAGTTTTGGAGCTTTGGAGTTTTGGAGTTTTTGAGTTTTTGAGTTTTGGATTTTTGCACTTTTGGAGTTTTGGAGTTTTGGAGTTTTGGAGTTTCCGAGTTTCGGAGTTTCGGAGTTTTGGAGTTTCAGAGTTTTGGAGGTTCAGGGTTGTGGAGTTTCGGAATTTTTGAGTATTGGAGTTTCGGAGTTTCGCAGTTTTGGAGAATTGCAGTTTTGGAGTTTCCAATTTTCAGAGTTTCGGATTTTTGGGGTTTTGGAGTTTCGGAGTTTCGGAGTTTTGGAGTTTCAGTTTTCGAGGTTCAGGGTTGTGGAGTTTCGGAATTTTTGAGTTTTGGAGTTTCGGAGTTTTGGAGTTTTGGAGTTTCGAATTTCCAGAGTTTCGGATTTTTGGAGTTTTGGAGTTTCGGAGATTTGGAGTTTTGGCGTTTTGGAGATTCGGAATCTTGGAGTTTCGGAATTTTGTAGTTCTGTAGTTTTCGAGTGTCGGAGTTTTGGAGTTTTGGAGTTTCGGAGTTTCGGAGTTTTGGAATTTTGGAGTTTTGGAGTTTCGAATTTTCAGAGTTTCGAATTTTTGGAGTTTTGGAGTTTTGGGGTTTCGGAGTTTCGGAGTTTTGCAGTATTGCAGTTTTGGAGTTTTGGAGTTTTGGAGTTGCGAATTTTCAGAGTTTAGGATTTTTGGAGTTTTGGAGTTTTGGAGAATTGGACTTTTGGCGTTTTCGAGATTCGGAATCTTGGAGTTTCGGAATTTTGTAGTTTTGGAGTTTTGGAGTTTAGGAGTTTCGGAGTTTCGGAGTTTTGGAGTTTCAGAGTTTTGGAGATTCAGGGTTGTGGAGTGTCGGAATTTTTGAGTTTTGGAGTTTCAGAGTTTCGGAGTTTTGGAGTTTTGCAGTTTTGGAGTTTTGGTGTTCTGGAGTTTTGGAGTTTCGAATTTTCAGAGTTTCAAATTTTTGGAGTTTTGGAGTTTCGGAGATTTGGAATTTCGGCGTTTTGGGGATTCGGGGTCTTGGAGTTTCGGAATTTTGTAGTTTTGTGGTTTTGGAGTGTCAGAGTGTCGGAGTTTCGGAGTGTTGGAGTTTTGGAGTTTTAGAGTTTTAGAATTTTGGAGTTTTGAAATTTTTGAGTTTCGGATTTTTGGAGTTTGGAGTTTTTAAGTTTTGGATTTTTGAGTTTTGGATTTTTGGATTTTTGGAGTTTGTGTTTTTGAGTTTTTGAGTTTTGGATTTTTGCACTTTTGGAGGTTTGGAGTTTTGGAGTTTTGGATTTTTGGAGCTTTGGAGGTATGGATTTTTGGATATTCAGGGTTTTGTTCCAGAATTTTGTAGTTTTGGAGTTTTGGAGTGTCGGAGTTTCGAATTATTGGAGTTTTCGTGTTTTGGAATTTTTGATTTTTGGAGGTATGGATTTTTGGAGTTTCGGAGTTGTGGAGATTCGGGTTTGTGGAGTTTTGGAGTTTTGGAGTTTTGGATTTTTGCACTTTTGGAGTTTTGGAGTTTCGGAGTTTTGGAGTTTCGGAGTTTTGAAGATTCAGGGTTGTGGAGTTTAGGAATTTTTGAGTTTTGGAGTTTTGGAGTTTCGGAGTTCCGGAGTTTCGGAGTTTCGGAGTTTTGGAGTTTTGCAGTTTCGGAGTTTTGGAGTTTTGGAGTTTCGGAGTTTCGGAGTTTTGGAGTTTCAGAGTTTTCGAGGTTCAGGGTTGTGGAGTTTCTGAATTTTTGAATTTTGGAGTTTCGGAGTTTCGGAGTTTTGGAGTTTTGGAGTTTCGAATTTACAGTTTCGGATTTTCGGAGTTTTGGAGTTTCGGAGATTTGGAATTTTGGCGTTTTGGAGATTCGGGGTCTTGGAGTTTCGGAATTTTGCAGTTTTGTAGTTTTGGAGTGTCGGAGTTTTGGAGTGTTGGAGTTTTGGAGCTTTGGAGCTTTGGAGTTTTGGAGTTTTTGAGTTTTGGATTTTTGCACTTTTTGAAATTTGGAGTTTTGGAGTTTTGGAGTTTCGGAGTTTCGGAGTTTTGGAGTTTCAGAGTTTTGGAGGTTCAGGGTTGTGGAGTTTCGGAATTTTTGAGTTTTGGAGTTTCGGAGTTTCGGAGTTTTGGAGCATTGCAGTTTTGGAGTTTTGGAGTTTTGGAGTTTGGAATTTTTGGAGTTTTGGAGTTTCGGAGATTTGGAGTTTTGGCCTTTTGGAGATTCGGGGTCTTGGAGTTTCGGAATTTTGTAGTTTTGCAGTTTTGGAGTGTCAGAGTTTTGGAGTGTTGGAGTTTTGGAGCTTTGGAGTTTTTGAGTTTTTGAGTTTTTGAGTTTTGGATTTTTGCACTTTTGGAGTTTTGGAGTTTTGGAGTTTCGGAGTTTCGGAGTTTTGGAGTTTCAGAGTTTTGGAGGTTCAATGTTGTGGAATTTCGGAATTTTTGAGTTTTGGAGTTTCAGAGTTTTGGAGTATTGCAGTTTTGGAATTTTGGAGTTTTGGAGTTTCGAATTTTCAGTTTCGGATTTTTGGAGGTATGGAGTTTCGGAGATTTGGAGTTTTGGCGTTTTGGAGATTCGGAATCTTGGAGTTTCGGAATTTTGTAGTTTTGTAGTTTTAGAGTGTCAGAGTTTTGGAGGGTTGGAGTTTTGGAGCTTTGGAGTTTTTGAGTTTTTGAGTTTTGGAGTTTTGGAGTTCTTGAGTTTTGGAGTTTTGGATTTTTGCACTTTTGGAGTTTTGGAGTTTCAGAGTTTTGGAGGTTCAGGGTTGTAGAGTTTCGGAATTTTTGAGTTTTGGAGTTTCGGAGTTTCGGAGTTTTGGAGTATTGCAGTTTTGGAGTTTTGGAGTTTTGGAGTTTCAGAGATTTGGAGTTTTGGCGTTTTGGAGATTCGGAATCTTGGAGTTTCGGAATTTTGTAGTTTTGTAGTTTTGGAGTGTCAGAGTTTTGGAGTGTTGGAGCTTTGGAGTTTTGGAGTTTATGAGTTTTTGAGTTTTGGATTTTTGCACATTTGGAGTTTTGGAGTTGTGGAGTTTCGGAGTTTTGGAGTTTCAGAGTTTTGGAGGTTCAGGGTTGTGGAGTTTCGGAATTTTTGAGTTTTGGAGTTTCGGAGTTTTAGAGTATTGCAGTTTTGGAATTTTGGAGTTTTGGAGTTTCGAATTTTCAGAGTTTCGGATTTTTGGAGTTTTGGAGTTTCGGAGACTTGGAGTTTTGGCGTTTTGGAGATTCGGAATCTTGGAGTTTCGGAATTTTGTAGTGTTGTAGTTTTGGAGTGTCAGAGTTTTGGAGTGTTGGAGTTTTGGAGCTTTGGAGTTTTGGAGTTTTGGAGTTTTGGAGTTTTGGATTTTTGCACTTTTGGAGTTTTGGAGTTTTGGAGTTTTGGAGTTTCGGAGTTTCGGAGTTTCGGAGTTTTGGAGTTTCAGAGTTTTGAAGGTTCAGGGTTGTGGAGTTTCGGAATTTTTGAGTATTGGAGTTTCGGAGTTTCGGAGTTTTGGAGAATTGCAGTTTTGGAGTTTCGAATTTTCAGAGTTTCGGATTTTTGGGGTTTTGGAGTTTCGGAGTTTCGGAGTTTTGGAGTTTCAGAGTTTTCGAGGTTCAGGGTTGTGGAGTTTCGGAGTTTTTGAGTTTTGGAGTTTCGGAGTTTCGGAGTTTTGGAGTTTTGGAGTTTCGAATTTCCAGAGTTTCGGATTTTTGGAGTTTTGGAGTTTCGGAGATTTGGAGTTTTGGCGTTTTGGAGATTCGGAATCTTGGAGTTTCGGAATTTTGTAGTTTTGTAGTTTTCGAGTGTCGGAGTTTTGGAGTGTTGGAGTTTTGGAGCTTTGAAGTTTTGGAGTTTTTGAGTTTTGGAGTTTTGGATTTTTGCACTTTTGGAGTTTTGGAGTTTCAGAGTTTTGGAGGTTCAGGGTTGTGGAGTTTCGGAATTTTTTAGTTTTGGAGTTTCGGAGTTTCGGAGGTTTGGAGTATTGCAGTTTTGGAGTTTTGGAGTTTTGGAGTTTCAGAGATTTGGAGTTTTGGCGTTTTGGAGATTCGGAATCTTGGAGTTTCGGAATTTTGTAGTTTTGTAGTTTTGGAGTGTCAGAGTTTTGGAGTGTTGGAGCTTTGGAGTTTTGGAGTTTATGAGTTTTTGAGTTTTGGATTTTTGCACTTTTGGAGTTTTGGAGTTTTGGAGTTTCGGAGTTTTGGAGTTTCAGAGTTTTGGAGGTTCAGGGTTGTGGAATTTCGGAATTTTTGAGTATTGGAGTTTCGGAGTTTCGGAGTTTTGGAGAATTGCAGTTTTGGAATTTTTGGAGTTTTGGAGTTTGGAATTTTCAGAGTTTCGGATTTTTGGAGTTTTGGAGTTTCGGAGATTTGGAGTTTTGGCCTTTTGGAGATTCGGGGTCTTGGAGTTTCGGAATTTTGTAGTTTTGCAGTTTTGGAGTGTCGGAGGCTTGGAGTGTTGGAGTTTTGGAGTTTTGGAGTTCTGGAGTTTTGGAGTTTCGGAGTTTCGGAGTTTCGGAGTTTTGGAGTTTCAGAGTTTTGGAGGTTCAGGGTTGTGGAATTTCGGAATTTTTGAGTTTTGGAGTTTCGGAGTTTTGGAGAATTGCAGTTTTGGAATTTTGGAGTTTTGGAGTTTCGAATTTTCAGAGTTTCGGATTTTTGGAGTTTTGGAGTTTCGGAGATTTGGAGTTTTGGCGTTTTTGAGATTCGGAATCTTGGAGTTTCGGAATTTTGTACTTTGGTAGTTTTGGAGTGTCACAGTTTTGGAGTGTTGGAGTTTTGGAGCTTTGGAGTTTTGGAGTTTTTGAGTTTTTGAGTTTTGGATTTTTGCACTTTTGGAGTTTTGGAGTTTCGGAGTTTCGGAGTTTTGGAGTTTCAGAGTTTTGGAGGTTCAGTGTTGTGGAGTTTCGGCATTTTTGAGTATTGGAGTTTCGGAGTTTCGGAGTTTTGGAGAATTGCAGTTTTGGAGTTTTGGAGTTTCGAATTTTAAGTTTCGGATTTTTGGAGTTTTGGAGTTTTGGAGTTTCGGAGTTTCGGAGTTTTGGAGTATTGCAGTTTTGGAGTTTTGGAGTTTTGGAGTTGCGAATGTTCAGAGTTTAGGATTTTTGGAGTTTTGGAGATTTGGAGAATTGGACTTTTGGCGTTTACGAGATTCGGAATCTTGGAGTTTCGGAATTTTGTAGTTTAGGAGTTTTGGAGTTTAGGAGTTTCGGAGTTTCGGAGTTTTGGAGTTTCAGAGTTTTGGAGATTCAGGGTTGTGGAGTGTCGGAATTTTTGAGTTTTGGAGTTTCGGAGTTTCGAAGTTTTGGAGTTTTGCAGTTTTGGAGTTTTGGTGTTCTGGAGTTTTGGAGTTTCGAATTTTCAGAGTTTCAAATTTTTGGAGTTTTGGAGTTTCGGAGATTTGGAATTTCGGCGTTTTGGGGATTCGGGGTCTTGGAGTTTCGGAATTTTGTAGTTTTGTGGTTTTGGAGTGTCGGAGTTTCGGAGTGTTGGAGTTTTGGAGTTTTAGAGTTTTAGAGTTTTGGAGTTTTGAAATTTTTGAGTTTCGGATTTTTGGAGTTTGGAGTTTTTAAGTTTTGGATTTTTGAGTTTTGGATTTTTGGATTTTTGGAGTTTTTGTGTTTTTGAGTTTTGGAGTTTTGGATTTTTGCACTTTTGGAGGTTTGGAGTTTTGGAGTTTTGGATTTTTGGAGCTTTGGAGGTATGGATTTTTGGATATTCAGGGTTTTGTTCCAGAATTTTGTAGTTTTGGAGTTTTGGAGTGTCGGAGTTTCGAATTATTGGAGTTTTCGTGTTTTGGAATTTTTGATTTTTGGAGGTATGGATTTTTGGAGTCTCGGAGTTGTGGAGATTCGGGTTTGTGGAGTTTTGGAGTTTTGGAGTTTTGGATTTTTGCACTTTTGGAGTTTTGGAGTTTCGGAGTTTTGGAGATTCAGGGTTGTGGAGTTTCGGAATTTTTGAGTTTTGGAGTTTTGGAGTTTCGGAGTTCCGGAGTTTCGGAGTTTTGGAGTTTTGCAGTTTCGGAGTTTTGGAGTTTTGGAGTTTCGAATTTACAGAGTTTCGGATTTTCGGAGTTTTGGAGTTTCGGAGATTTGTAGTTTTGGCGTTTTGGAGATTCAGGGTCTTGGAGTTTCGGAATTTTGCAGTTTTGTAGTTTTGGAGTGTCGGAGTTTTGGAGTGTTGGAGTTTTGGAATTTCGGAGTTTCGGAGTTTCGGAGTTTTGGAGTTTCAGAGTTTCAGAGTTCTGGAGGTTCAGGGTTGTGGAGTTTCGGAATTTTTGAGTTTTGGAGTTTCGGAGTTTCGGAGTTTTGGAGTATTGCAGTTTTGGAATTTTGGAGTTTTGGAGTTTCGAATTTTCAGAGTTTCGGATTTTTGGAGTTTTGGAGTTTCGGAGATTTGGAGTTTTGGCGTTTTGGAGTTTCGAATTTTCAGAGTTTGGGATTTTTGGAGTTTTGGAGTTTCGGAGATTTGGAGTTTTGGCGTTTTGTAGTTTCGGAGTTTCGGAGTTTTGGAGTTTCAGAGTTTTGGAGGTTCAGGGTTGTGGAGTTTCGGAATTTTTGAGTATTGGTGTTTCGGAGTTTCGGAGTTTTGGAGAATTGCAGTTTTGGAGTTTTGGAGTTTCGAATTTTCAGAGTTTCGGATTTTTGGAGTTTTGGAGTTTCGGAGATTTGGAGTTTTGGCCTTTTGGAGATTCGGGGTCTTGGAGTTTCGGAATTTTGTAGTTTTGCAGTTTTGGAGTGTCGGAGGCTTGGAGTGTTGGAGTTTTGGAGTTTTGGAGTTCTGGAGTTTTGGAGTTTCGGAGTTTCGGAGTTTCGGAGTTTTGGAGTTTCAGAGTTTTGGAGGTTCAGGGTTGTGGAATTTCGGAATTTTTGAGTTTTGGAGTTTCGGAGTTTTGGAGTATTGCAGTTTTGGAATTTTGGAGTTTTGGAGTTTCGAATTTTCAGAGTTTCGGATTTTTGGAGTTTTGGAGTTTCGGAGATTTGGAGTTTTGGCGTTTTTGAGATTCGGAATCTTGGAGTTTCGGAATTTTGTACTTTTGTAGTTTTGGAGTGTCACAGTTTTGGAGTGTTGGAGTTTTGGAGCTTTGGAGTTTTGGAGTTTTTGAGTTTTTGAGTTTTGGATTTTTGCACTTTTGGAGTTTTGGAGTTTCGGAGTTTCGGAGTTTTGGAGTTTCAGAGTTTTGGAGGTTCAGTGTTGTGGAGTTTCGGCATTTTTGAGTATTGGAGTTTCGGAGTTTCGGAGTTTTGGAGAATTGCAGTTTTGGAGTTTTGGAGTTTCGAATTTTCAGAGTTTCGGATTTTTGGAGTTTTGGAGTTTTGGAGTTTCGGAGTTTCGGAGTTTTGGAGTATTGCAGTTTTGGAGTTTTGGAGTTTTGGAGTTTTGGAGTTTTGGAGTTTAGGAGTTTCGGAGTTTCGGAGTTTTGGAGTTTCAGAGTTTTGGAGATTCAGGGTTGTGGAGTGTCGGAATTTTTGAGTTTTGGAGTTTCGGAGTTTCGAAGTTTTGGAGTTTCGGAGATTTGTAGTTTTGGCGTTTTGGAGATTCAGGGTCTTGGAGTTTCGGAATTTTGCAGTTTTGTAGTTTTGGAGTGTCAGAGTTTTGGAGTGTTGGAGTTTTGGAATTTCGGAGTTTCGGAGTTTTGGAGTTTCAGAGTTTCAGAGTTCTGGAGGTTCAGGGTTGTGGAGTTTCGGAATTTTTGAGTTTTGGAGTTTCGGAGTTTCGGAGTTTTGGAGTATTGCAGTTTTGGAATTTTGGAGTTTTGGAGTTTCGAATTTTCAGAGTTTCGGATTTTTGGAGTTTTGGAGTTTCGGAGATTTGGAGTTTTGGCGTTTTGGAGTTTCGAATTTTCAGAGTTTGGGATTTTTGGAGTTTTGGAGTTTCGGAGATTTGGAGTTTTGGCGTTTTGTAGTTTCGGAGTTTCGGAGTTTTGGAGTTTCAGAGTTTTGGAGGTTCAGGGTTGTGGAGTTTCGGAATTTTTGAGTATTGGAGTTTCGGAGTTTCGGAGTTTTGGAGAATTGCAGTTTTGGAGTTTTGGAGTTTCGAATTTTCAGAGTTTCGGATTTTTGGAGTTTTGGAGTTTCGGAGATTTGGAGTTTTGTGCGTTTTGGAGATTCGGAATCTTAGAGTTTCGGAATTTTGTAGTTTTGTAGTTTTCGAGTGTCGGAGTTTTGGAGTGTTGGAGTTTTGGAGCCTTGGAGTTTTGGAGTTTTTGAGTTTTGGAGTTTTGGATTTTTGCAAATTTGGAGTTTTGGAGATTTGGAGTTCCGGAGTTTCGGAGTTTTGGAGTCTCAGAGTTTTGGAGGTTCATGGTTGTGGAGTTTCGGAATTTTTGAGTTTTGGAGTTTTGGAGTTTCGGAGTTTCGGAGTTTTGGAGTTTTGGAGTTTCAGAGTTTTGGAGGTTCAGGGTTGTGGAGTTTCGGAATTTTTGAGTTTTGGAGTTTCGGAGTTTCGGAGCTTTGGAGTATTGCAGTTTTGGAATTTTGGAGTTTTGGAGTTCCGAATTTTCAGAGTTTCGGATTTTTGGAGTTTTGGAGTTTCAGAGAATCGGAGTTTTAACGTTTTCGAGATTCGGAATCTTGGAGTTTCGGAATTTTGTAGTTTTGTAGTTTTGGAGTGTCGGAGTTTTGGAGTGTTGGAGTTTTGGAGCTTTGGAGCTTTGGAGTTTGGGAGTTTTTGAGTTTTTGAGTTTTGGATTTTTGCACTTTTTGAAATTTGGAGTTTTGGAGTTTTGGAGTTTCGGAGTTTTGGAGTTTCAGAGTTTTGGAGGTTCAGGGTTGTGGAGTTTCGGAATTTTTGAGTTTTGGAGTTTCGGAGTTTCGGAGTTTTGGAGCATTGCAGTTTTGGAGTTCTGGAGTTTTGGAGTTTGGAATTTTCAGAGTTTCGGATTTTTGGAGTTTTGGAGTTTCGGAGATTTGGAGTTTTGGCCTTTTGGAGATTCGGGGTCTTGGAGTTTCGGAATTTTGTAGTTTTGCAGTTTTGGAGTGTCGGAGGCTTGGAGTGTTGGAGTTTTGGAGTTTTGGAGTTCTGGAGTTTTGGAGTTTCGGAGTTTCGGAGTTTCGGAGTTTTGGAGTTTCAGAGTTTTGGAGGTTCAGGGTTGTGGAATTTCGGAATTTTTGAGTTTTGGAGTTTCGGAGTTTTCGAGAATTGCAGTTTTGGAATTTTGGAGTTTTGGAGTTTCGAATTTTCAGAGTTTCGGATTTTTGGAGTTTTGGAGTTTCGGAGATTTGGAGTTTTGGCGTTTTTGAGATTCGGAATCTTGGAGTTTCGGAATTTTGTACCTTTGTAGTTTTGGAGTGTCACAGTTTTGGAGTGTTGGAGTTTTGGAGCTTTGGAGTTTTGGAGTTTTTGAGTTTTTGAGTTTTGGATTTTTGCACTTTTGGAGTTTTGGAGTTTCGGAGTTTCGGAGTTTTGGAGTTTCAGAGTTTTGGAGGTTCAGTGTTGTGGAGTTTCGGCATTTTTGAGTATTGGAGTTTCGGAGTTTCGGAGTTTTGGAGAATTGCAGTTTTGGAGTTTTGGAGTTTCGAATTTTCAGTTTCGGATTTTTGGAGTTTTGGAGTTTTGGAGTTTCGGAGTTTCGGAGTTTTGGAGTATTGCAGTTTTGGAGTTTTGGAGTTTTGGAGTTGCGAATGTTCAGAGTTTAGGATTTTTGGAGTTTTGGAGATTTGGAGAATTAGACTTTTGGCGTTTACGAGATTCGGAATCTTGGAGTTTCGGAATTTTGTAGTTTAGGAGTTTTGGAGTTTAGGAGTTTCGGAGTTTCGGAGTTTTGGAGTTTCAGAGTTTTGGAGATTCAGGGTTGTGGAGTGTCGGAATTTTTGAGTTTTGGAGTTTCGGAGTTTCGAAGTTTTGGAGTTTTGCAGTTTTGGAGTTTTGGTGTTCTGGAGTTTTGGAGTTTCGAATTTTCAGAGTTTCAAATTTTTGGAGTTTTGGAGTTTCGGAGATTTGGAATTTCGGCGTTTTGGGGATTCGGGGTCTTGGAGTTTCGGAATTTTGTAGTTTTGTGGTTTTGGAGTGTTGGAGTTTCGGAGTGTTGGAGTTTTGGAGTTTTAGAGTTTTAGAGTTTTGGAGTTTTGAAATTTTTGAGTTTCGGATTTTTGGAGTTTAGAGTTTTTAAGTTTTGGATTTTTGAGTTTTGGATTTTTGGATTTTTGGAGTTTTTGTGTTTTTGAGTTTTGGAGTTTTGGATTTTTGCACTTTTGGAGGTTTGGAGTTTTGGAGTTTTGGATTTTTGGAGCTTTGGAGGTATGGATTTTTGGATATTCAGGGTTTTGTTCCAGAATTTTGTAGTTTTGGAGTTTTGGAGTGTCGGAGTTTCGAATTATTGGAGTTTTCGTGTTTTGGAATTTTTGATTTTTGGAGGTATGGATTTTTGGAGTTTCGGAGTTGTGGAGATTCGGGTTTGTGGAGTTTTGGAGTTTTGGAGTTTTGGATTTTTGCACTTTTGGAGTTTTGGAGTTTCGGAGTTTTGGAGATTCAGGGTTGTGGAGTTTCGGAATTTTTGAGTTTTGGAGTTTTGGAGTTTCGGAGTTCCGGAGTTTCGGAGTTTTGGAGTTTTGCAGTTTCGGAGTTTTGGAGTTTTGGAGTTTCGAATTTACAGAGTTTCGGATTTTCGGAGTTTTGGAGTTTCGGAGATTTGTAGTTTTGGCGTTTTGGAGATTCAGGGTCTTGGAGTTTCGGAATTTTGCAGTTTTGTAGTTTTGGAGTGTCGGAGATTTGGAGTGTTGGAGTTTTGGAATTTCGGAGTTTCGGAGTTTCGGAGTTTTGGAGTTTCAGAGTTTCAGAGTTCTGGAGGTTCAGGGTTGTGGAGTTTCGGAATTTTTGAGTTTTGGAGTTTCGGAGTTTCGGAGTTTTGGAGTATTGCAGTTTTGGAATTTTGGAGTTTTGGAGTTTCGAATTTTCAGAGTTTCGGATTTTTGGAGTTTTGGAGTTTCGGAGATTTGGAGTTTTGGCGTTTTGGAGT
Organism: Amblyomma mixtum; assembly: GCF_055824585.1. Taxonomy (NCBI): domain Eukaryota; kingdom Metazoa; phylum Arthropoda; class Arachnida; order Ixodida; family Ixodidae; genus Amblyomma; species Amblyomma mixtum. The sequence goes on along the minus strand of NC_143012.1, from coordinate 111,429,583 downwards.
TTCGAATTTTCAGAGTTTGGGATTTTTGGAGTTTTGGAGTTTCGGAGATTTGGAGTTTTGGCGTTTTGTAGTTTCGGAGTTTCGGAGTTTTGGAGTTTCAGAGTTTTGGAGGTTCAGGGTTGTGGAGTTTCGGAATTTTTGAGTATTGGTGTTTCGGAGTTTCGGAGTTTTGGAGAATTGCAGTTTTGGAGTTTTGGAGTTTTGTGCGTTTTGGAGATTCGGAATCTTAGAGTTTCGGAATTTTGTAGTTTTGTAGTTTTCGAGTGTCGGAGTTTTGGAGTGTTGGAGTTTTGGAGCCTTGGAGTTTTGGAGTTTTTGAGTTTTGGAGTTTTGGATTTTTGCAAATTTGGAGTTTTGGAGATTTGGAGTTTCGGAGTTTCGGAGTTTTGGAGTCTCAGAGTTTTGGAGGTTCAGGGTTGTGGAGTTTCGGAATTTTTGAGTTTTGGAGTTTCAGAGTTTTGGAGTTTTGGAGTTTCGGAGTTGCGGAGTTTCAGAGTTTTCGAGGTTCAGGGTTGTGGAGTTTCGGAATTTTTGAGTTTTGGAGTTTCGGAGTTTCGGAGTTTTGGAGTTTTGGAGTTTCAGAGTTTTGGAGGTTCAGGGTTGTGGAGTTTCGGAATTTTTGAGTTTTGGAGTTTCGGAGTTTCGGAGCTTTGGAGTATTGCAGTTTTGGAATTTTGGAGTTCCGAATTTTCAGAGTTTCGGATTTTTGGAGTTTTGGAGTTTCAGAGAATCGGAGTTTTAACGTTTTCGAGATTCGAAATCTTGGAGTTTCGGAATTTTGTAGTTTTGTAGTTTTGGAGTGTCGGAGTTTTGGAGTGTTGGAGTTTTGGAGCTTTGGAGCTTTGGAGTTTGGGAGTTTTTGAGTTTTTGAGTTTTGGATTTTTGCACTTTTTGAAATTTGGAGTTTTGGAGTTTTGGAGTTTCGGAGTTTTGGAGTTTCAGAGTTTTGGAGGTTCAGGGTTGTGGAGTTTCGGAATTTTTGAGTTTTGGAGTTTCGGAGTTTCGGAGTTTTGGAGCATTGCAGTTTTGGAGTTCTGGAGTTTTGGAGTTTGGAATTTTCAGAGTTTCGGATTTTTGGAGTTTTGGAGTTTCGGAGATTTGGAGTTTTGGCCTTTTGGAGATTCGGGGTCTTGGAGTTTCGGAATTTTGTAGTTTTGCAGTTTTGGAGTGTCGGAGGCTTGGAGTGTTGGAGTTTTGGAGTTTTGGAGTTCTGGAGTTTTGGAGTTTCAGAGTTTTGGAGGTTCAGGGTTGTGGAATTTCGGAATTTTTGAGTTTTGGAGTTTCGGAGTTTTGGAGTATTGCAGTTTTGGAATTTTGGAGTTTTGGAGTTTCGAATTTTCAGAGTTTCGGATTTTTGGAGTTTTGGAGTTTCGGAGATTTGGAGTTTTGGCGTTTTTGAGATTCAGAATCTTGGAGTTTCGGAATTTTGTACTTTTGTAGTTTTGGAGTGTCACAGTTTTGGAGTGTTGGAGTTTTGGAGCTTTGGAGTTTTGGAGTTTTTGAGTTTTTGAGTTTTGGATTTTTGCACTTTTGGAGTTTTGGAGTTTCGGAGTTTCGGAGTTTTGGAGTTTCAGAGTTTTGGAGGTTCAGTGTTGTGGAGTTTCGGCATTTTTGAGTATTGGAGTTTCGGAGTTTCGGAGTTTTGGAGAATTGCAGTTTTGGAGTTTTGGAGTTTCGAATTTTCAGAGTTTCGGATTTTTGGAGTTTTGGAGTTTTGGAGTTTCGGAGTTTCGGAGTTTTGGAGTATTGCAGTTTTGGAGTTTTGGAGTTTTGGAGTTGCGAATGTTCAGAGTTTAGGATTTTTGGAGTTTTGGAGATTTGGAGAATTGGACTTTTGGCGTTTACGAGATTCGGAATCTTGGAGTTTCGGAATTTTGTAGTTTAGGAGTTTTGGAGTTTAGGAGTTTCGGAGTTTCGGAGTTTTGGAGTTTCAGAGTTTTGGAGATTCAGGGTTGTGGAGTGTCGGAATTTTTGAGTTTTGGAGTTTCGGAGTTTCGAAGTTTTGGAGTTTTGCAGTTTTGGAGTTTTGGTGTTCTGGAGTTTTGGAGTTTCGAATTTTCAGAGTTTCAAATTTTTGGAGTTTTGGAGTTTCGGAGATTTGGAATTTCGGCGTTTTGGGGATTCGGGGTCTTGGAGTTTCGGAATTTTGTAGTTTTGTGGTTTTGGAGTGTCGGAGTTTCGGAGTGTTGGAGTTTTGGAGTTTTAGAGTTTTAGAGTTTTGGAGTTTTGAAATTTTTGAGTTTCGGATTTTTGGAGTTTGGAGTTTTTAAGTTTTGGATTTTTGAGTTTTGGATTTTTGGATTTTTGGAGTTTTTGTGTTTTTGAGTTTTGGAGTTTTGGATTTTTGCACTTTTGGAGGTTTGGAGTTTTGGAGTTTTGGATTTTTGGAGCTTTGGAGGTATGGATTTTTGGATATTCAGGGTTTTGTTCCAGAATTTTGTAGTTTTGGAGTTTTGGAGTGTCGGAGTTTCGAATTATTGGAGTTTTCGTGTTTTGGAATTTTTGATTTTTGGAGGTATGGATTTTTGGAGTTTCGGAGTTGTGGAGATTCGGGTTTGTGGAGTTTTGGAGTTTTGGAGTTTTGGATTTTTGCACTTTTGGAGTTTCGGAGTTTTGGCGTTTTGGAGATTCGGAATCTTGGAGTTTCGGAATTTTGTAGTTTTGTAGTTTTCGAGTGTCGGAGTTTTGGAGTGTTGGAGTTTTGGAGCTTTGGAGTTTTGGAGTTTTTGAGTTTTGGAGTTTTGGATTTTTGCACTTTTGGAGTTTTGGAGTTTCAGAGTTTTGGAGGTTCAGGGTTGTGGAGTTTCGGAATTTTTGAGTTTTGGAGTTTCGGAGTTTCGGAGTTTTGGAGTATTGCAGTTTTGGAGTTTTGGAGTTTTGGAGTTTCAGAGATTTGGAGTTTTGGCGTTTTGGAGATTCGGAATCTTGGAGTTTCGGAATTTTGTAGTTTTGTAGTTTTGGAGTGTCAGAGTTTTGGAGTTGTGGAGTTTCGGAGTTTCGGAGTTTTGGAGTTTTGGAGGTTCAGGGTTGTGGAGTTTCGGAATTTTTGAGTTTTGGAGTTTCGGAATTTTGTAGTTTTGTAGTTTTGGAGTGTCAGAGTTTTGGAGTGTTGGAGTTTTGGAGCTTTGGAGTTTTGGAGTTTTTGAGTTTTTGAGTTTTGGATTTTTGCACTTTTGGAGTTTTGGAGTTTTGGAGTTTTGGAGTTTCCGAGTTTCGGAGTTTCGGAGTTTTGGAGTTTCAGAGTTTTGGAGGTTCAGGGTTGTGGAGTTTCGGAATTTTTGAGTATTGGAGTTTCGGAGTTTCGCAGTTTTGGAGAATTGCAGTTTTGGAGTTTCCAATTTTCAGAGTTTCGGATTTTTGGGGTTTTGGAGTTTCGGAGTTTCGGAGTTTTGGAGTTTCAGTTTTCGAGGTTCAGGGTTGTGGAGTTTCGGAATTTTTGAGTTTTGGAGTTTCGGAGTTTTGGAGTTTTGGAGTTTCGAATTTCCAGAGTTTCGGATTTTTGGAGTTTTGGAGTTTCGGAGATTTGGAGTTTTGGCGTTTTGGAGATTCGGAATCTTGGAGTTTCGGAATTTTGTAGTTCTGTAGTTTTCGAGTGTCGGAGTTTTGGAGTTTTGGAGTTTCGGAGTTTCGGAGTTTTGGAATTTTGGAGTTTTGGAGTTTCGAATTTTCAGAGTTTCGGATTTTTGGAGTTTTGGAGTTTTGGGGTTTCGGAGTTTCGGAGTTTTGCAGTATTGCAGTTTTGGAGTTTTGGAGTTTTGGAGTTGCGAATTTTCAGAGTTTAGGATTTTTGGAGTTTTGGAGTTTTGGAGAATTGGACTTTTGGCGTTTTCGAGATTCGGAATCTTGGAGTTTCGGAATTTTGTAGTTTTGGAGTTTTGGAGTTTAGGAGTTTCGGAGTTTCGGAGTTTTGGAGTTTCAGAGTTTTGGAGATTCAGGGTTGTGGAGTGTCGGAATTTTTGAGTTTTGGAGTTTCAGAGTTTCGGAGTTTTGGAGTTTTGCAGTTTTGGAGTTTTGGTGTTCTGGAGTTTTGGAGTTTCGAATTTTCAGAGTTTCAAATTTTTGGAGTTTTGGAGTTTCGGAGATTTGGAATTTCGGCGTTTTGGGGATTCGGGGTCTTGGAGTTTCGGAATTTTGTAGTTTTGTGGTTTTGGAGTGTCAGAGTGTCGGAGTTTCGGAGTGTTGGAGTTTCAGAGTTTTGGAGGTTCAGGGTTGTGGAGTTTCGGAATTTTTGAGTTTTGGAGTTTCGGAGTTTCGGAGTTTTGGAGTATTGCAGTTTTGGAATTTTGGAGTTTTGGAGTTTCGAATTTTCAGAGTTTCGGATTTTTGGAGTTTTGGAGTTTCGGAGATTTGGAGTTTTGGCGTTTTTGAGATTCGGAATCTTGGAGTTTCGGAATTTTGTAGTTTTGTAGTTTTGGAGTGTCACAGTTTTGGAGTGTTGGAGTTTTGGAGCTTTGGAGTTTTGGAGTTTTTGAGTTTTTGGATTTTTGCACTTTTGGAGTTTTGGAGTTTCGGAGTTTCGGAGTTTTGGAGTTTCAGAGTTTTGGAGGTTCAGTGCTGTGGAGTTTCGGCATTTTTGAGTATTGGAGTTTCGGAGTTTCGGAGTTTTGGAGAATTGCAGTTTTGGAGTTTTGGAGTTTCGAATTTTCAGAGTTTCGGATTTTTGGAGTTTTGGAGTTTCGGAGATTTGGAGTTTTGGCGTTTTTGAGATTCTGAATCTCTGAGTTTCGGAATTTTGTAGTTTTGTAGTTTTGGAGTGTCACAGTTTTGGAGTGTTGGAGTTCTGGAGCTTTGGAGTTTTGGAGTTTTTGAGTTTTTGGATTTTTGCACTTTTGGAGTTTTGGAGTTTCGGAGTTTCGGAGTTTTGGAGTTTCAGAGTTTTGGAGGTTCAGTGTTGTGGAGTTTCGGCATTTTTGAGTATTGGAGTTTCGGAGTTTCGGAGTTTTGGAGAATTGCAGTTTTGGAGTTTTGGAGTTTCGAATTTTCAGAGTTTCGGATTTTTGGAGTTTTGGAGTTTTGGAGTTTCGGAGTTTCGGAGTTTTGGAGTATTGCAGTTTTGGAGTTGCGAATTTTCAGAGTTTAGGATTTTTGGAGTTTTGGAGTTTTGGAGAATTGGACTTTTGGCGTTTTCGAGATTCGGAATCTTGGAGTTTCGGAATTTTGTAGTTTTGGAGTTTTGGAGTTTAGGAGTTTCGGAGTTTTGGAGTTTCAGAGTTTTGGAGATTCAGGGTTGTGGAGTGTCGGAATTTTTGAGTTTTGGAGTTTCGGAGTTTCGGAGTTTTGGAGTTTTGCAGTTTTGGAGTTTTGGTGTTCTGGAGTTTTGGAGTTACGAATTTTCAGAGTTTCAAATTTTTGGAGTTTTGGAGTTTCGGAGATTTGGAATTTCGGCGTTTTGGGGATTCGGGGTCTTGGAGTTTCGGAATTTTGTAGTTTTGTGGTTTTGGAGTGTCGGAGTTTTGGAGTGTTGGAGTTTTGGAGTTTTAGAGTTTTAGAATTTTGGAGTTTTGAAATTTTTGAGTTTCGGATTTTTGGAGTTTGGAGTTTTTAAGTTTTGGATTTTTGAGTTTTGGATTTTTGGATTTTTGGAGTTTTTGTGTTTCGGAGTTTTGGAGTTTTGGAGTTTCGGAGTTTCGGAGTTTTGGAGTTTCAGAGTTTTCGAGGTTCAGGGTTGTGGAGTTTCTGAATTTTTGAATTTTGGAGTTTCGGAGTTTCGGAGTTTTGGAGTTTTGGAGTTTCGAATTTACAGTTTCGGATTTTCGGAGTTTTGGAGTTTCGGAGATTTGGAATTTTGGCGTTTTGGAGATTCGGGGTCTTGGAGTTTCGGAATTTTGCAGTTTTGTAGTTTTGGAGTGTCGGAGTTTTGGAGTGTTGGAGTTTTGGAGCTTTGGAGCTTTGGAGTTTTTGAGTTTTTGAGTTTTGGATTTTTGCACTTTTTCAAATTTGGAGTTTTGGAGTTTTGGAGTTTCGGAGTTTCGGAGTTTTGGAGTTTCAGAGTTTTGGAGGTTCAGGGTAATGGAGTTTCGGAATTTTTGAGTTTTGGAGTTTCGGAGTTTCGGAGTTTTGGAGCATTGCAGTTTTGGAGTTCTGGAGTTTTGGAGTTTGGAATTTTTGGAGTTTTGGAGTTTCGGAGATTTGGAGTTTTGGCCTTTTGGAGATTCGGGGTCTTGGAGTTTCGGAATTTTGTAGTTTTGCGGTTTTGGAGTGTCAGAGTTTTGGAGTGTTGGAGTTTTGGAGCTTTGGAGTTTTTGAGTTTTTGAGTTTTTGAGTTTTGGATTTTTGCACTTTTGGAGTTTTGGAGTTTTGGAGTTTCGGAGTTTCGGAGTTTTGGAGTTTCAGAGTTTTGGAGGTTCAGGGTTGTGGAATTTCGGAATTTTTGAGCTTTGGAGTTTCGGAGTTTTGGAGTATTGCAGTTTTGGAATTTTGGAGTTTTGGAGTTTCGAATTTTCAGAGTTTCGGATTTTTGGAGGTATGGAGTTTCGGAGATTTGGAGTTTTGGCGTTTTGGAGATTCGGAATCTTGGAGTTTCGGAATTTTGTAGTTTTGTAGTTTTAGAGTGTCAGAGTTTTGGAGTGTTGGAGTTTTGGAGCTTTGGAGTTTTTGAGTTTTTGAGTTTTGGATTTTTGCACTTTTGGAGTTTTGGAGTTTTGGAGGTTCGGAGTTTCGGAGTTTTGGAGTTTCAGAGTTTTGAAGGTTCAGGGTTGTGGAGTTTCGGAATTTTTGAGTATTGGAGTTTCGGAGTTTCGGAGTTTTGGAGAATTGCAGTTTTGGAGCTTTGGAGTTTTGGAGTTCTTGAGTTTTGGAGTTTTGGATTTTTGCACTTTTGGAGTTTTGGAGTTTCAGAGTTTTGGAGGTTCAGGGTTGTGGAGTTTCGGAATTTTTGAGTTTTGGAGTTTCGGAGTTTCGGAGTTTTGGAGTATTGCAGTTTTGGAGTTTCAGAGATTTGGAGTTTTGGCGTTTTGGAGATTCGGAATCTTGGAGTTTCGGAATTTTGTAGTTTTGTAGTTTGGGAGTGTCAGAGTTTTGGAGTGTTGGAGCTTTGGAGTTTTGGAGTTTGAGTTTTTGAGTTTTGGATTTTTGCACATTTGGAGTTTTGGAGTTGTGGAGTTTCGGAGTTTTGGAGTTTCAGAGTTTTGGAGGTTCAGGGTTGTGGAGTTTCGGAATTTTTGAGTTTTGGAGTTTCGGAGTTTTGGAGTATTGCAGTTTTGGAATTTTGGAGTTTTGGAGTTTCGAATTTTCAGAGTTTCGGATTTTTGGAGTTTTGGAGTTTCGGAGACTTGGAGTTTTGGCGTTTTGGAGATTCGGAATCTTGGAGTTTCGGAATTTTGTAGTGTTGTAGTTTTGGAGTGTCAGAGTTTTGGAGTGTTGGAGTTTTGGAGCTTTGGAGTTTTGGAGTTTTGGAGTTTTTGAGTTTTGGATTTTTGCACTTTTGGAGTTTTGGAGTTTTGGAGTTTCGGAGTTTCGGAGTTTCGGAGTTTTGGAGTTTCAGAGTTTTGAAGGTTCAGGGTTGTGGAGTTTCGGAATTTTTGAGTATTGGAGTTTCGGAGTTTCGGAGTTTTGGAGAATTGCAGTTTTGGAGTTTCGAATTTTCAGAGTTTCGGATTTTTGGGGTTTTGGAGTTTCGGAGTTTCGGAGTTTTGGAGTTTCAGAGTTTTCGAGGTTCAGGGTTGTGGAGTTTCGGAGTTTTTGAGTTTTGGAGTTTCGGAGTTTCGGAGTTTTGGAGTTTTGGAGTTTCGAATTTCCAGAGTTTCGGATTTTTGGAGTTTTGGAGTTTCGGAGATTTGGAGTTTTGGCGTTTTGGAGATTCGGAATCTTGGAGTTTCGGAATTTTGTAGTTTTGTAGTTTTCGAGTGTCGGAGTTTTGGAGTGTTGGAGTTTTGGAGCTTTGGAGTTTTGGAGTTTTTGAGTTTTGGAGTTTTGGATTTTTGCACTTTTGGAGTTTTGGAGTTTCAGAGTTTTGGAGGTTCAGGGTTGTGGAGTTTCGGAATTTTTTAGTTTTGGAGTTTCGGAGTTTCGGAGGTTTGGAGTATTGCAGTTTTGGAGTTTTGGAGTTTCGAATTTTCAGAGTTTCGGATTTTTGGAGTTTTGGAGTTTCGGAGATTTGGAGTTTTGGCGTTTTTGAGATTCTGAATCTCTGAGTTTCGGAATTTTGTAGTTTTGTAGTTTTGGAGTGTCACAGTTTTGGAGTGTTGGAGTTCTGGAGCTTTGGAGTTTTGGAGTTTTTGAGTTTTTGGATTTTTGCACTTTTGGAGTTTTGGAGTTTCGGAGTTTCGGAGTTTTGGAGTTTCAGAGTTTTGGAGGTTCAGTGTTGTGGAGTTTCGGCATTTTTGAGTATTGGAGTTTCGGAGTTTCGGAGTTTTGGAGAATTGCAGTTTTGGAGTTTTGGAGTTTCGAATTTTCAGAGTTTCGGATTTTTGGAGTTTTGGAGTTTTGGAGTTTCGGAGTTTCGGAGTTTTGGAGTATTGCAGTTTTGGAGTTTTGGAGTTTTGGAGTTGCGAATTTTCAGAGTTCAGGATTTTTGGAGTTTTGGAGTTTTGGAGAATTGGACTTTTGGCGTTTTCGAGATTCGGAATCTTGGAGTTTCGGAATTTTGTAGTTTTGGAGTTTTGGAGTTTAGGAGTTTCGGAGTTTCGGAGTTTTGGAGTTTCAGAGTTTTGGAGATTCAGGGTTGTGGAGTGTCGGAATTTTTGAGTTTTGGAGTTTCGGAGTTTCGGAGTTTTGGAGTTTTGCAGTTTTGGAGTTTTGGTGTTCTGGAGTTTTGGAGTTACGAATTTTCAGAGTTTCAAATTTTTGGAGTTTTGGAGTTTCGGAGATTTGGAATTTCGGCGTTTTGGGGATTCGGGGTCTTGGAGTTTCGGAATTTTGTAGTTTTGTGGTTTTGGAGTGTCGGAGTTTTGGAGTGTTGGAGTTTTGGAGTTTTAGAGTTTTAGAATTTTGGAGTTTTGAAATTTTTGAGTTTCGGATTTTTGGAGTTTGGAGTTTTTAAGTTTTGGATTTTTGAGTTTTGGATTTTTGGATTTTTGGAGTTTTTGTGTTTCGGAGTTTTGGAGTTTTGGAGTTTCGGAGTTTCGGAGTTTTGGAGTTTCAGAGTTTTCGAGGTTCAGGGTTGTGGAGTTTCTGAATTTTTGAATTTTGGAGTTTCGGAGTTTCGGAGTTTTGGAGTTTTGGAGTTTCGAATTTACAGTTTCGGATTTTCGGAGTTTTGGAGTTTCGGAGATTTGGAATTTTGGCGTTTTGGAGATTCGGGGTCTTGGAGTTTCGGAATTTTGCAGTTTTGTAGTTTTGGAGTGTCGGAGTTTTGGAGTGTTGGAGTTTTGGAGCTTTGGAGCTTTGGAGTTTTGGAGTTTTTGAGTTTTGGATTTTTGCACTTTTTCAAATTTGGAGTTTTGGAGTTTTGGAGTTTCGGAGTTTCGGAGTTTTGGAGTTTCAGAGTTTTGGAGGTTCAGGGTTGTGGAGTTTCGGAATTTTTGAGTTTTGGAGTTTCGGAGTTTCGGAGTTTTGGAGCATTGCAGTTTTGGAGTTCTGGAGTTTTGGAGTTTGGAATTTTTGGAGTTTTGGAGTTTCGGAGATTTGGAGTTTTGGCCTTTTGGAGATTCGGGGTCTTGGAGTTTCGGAATTTTGTAGTTTTGCAGTTTTGGAGTGTCAGAGTTTTGGAGTGTTGGAGTTTTGGAGCTTTGGAGTTTTTGAGTTTTTGAGTTTTTGAGTTTTGGATTTTTGCACTTTTGGAGTTTTGGAGTTTTGGAGTTTCGGAGTTTCGGAGTTTTGGAGTTTCAGAGTTTTGGAGGTTCAGGGTTGTGGAATTTCGGAATTTTTGAGCTTTGGAGTTTCGGAGTTTTGGAGTATTGCAGTTTTGGAATTTTGGAGTTTTGGAGTTTCGAATTTTCAGAGTTTCGGATTTTTGGAGGTATGGAGTTTCGGAGATTTGGAGTTTTGGCGTTTTGGAGATTCGGAATCTTGGAGTTTCGGAATTTTGTAGTTTTGTAGTTTTAGAGTGTCAGAGTTTTGGAGTTTTGGAGTTTTGGAGCTTTGGAGTTTTTGAGTTTTTGAGTTTTGGATTTTTGCACTTTTGGAGTTTTGGAGTTTTGGAGGTTCGGAGTTTCGGAGTTTTGGAGTTTCAGAGTTTTGGAGGTTCAGGGTTGTAGAGTTTCGGAATTTTTGAGTATTGGAGTTTCGGAGTTTCGGAGTTTTGGAGAATTGCAGTTTTGGAGCTTTGGAGTTTTGGAGTTCTTGAGTTTTGGAGTTTTGGATTTTTGCACTTTTGGAGTTTTGGAGTTTCAGAGTTTTGGAGGTTCAGGGTTGTGGAGTTTCGGAATTTTTGAGTTTTGGAGTTTCGGAGTTTCGGAGTTTTGGAGTATTGCAGTTTTGGAGTTTCAGAGATTTGGAGATTCGGAATCTTGGAGTTTCGGAATTTTGTAGTTTTGTAGTTTGGGAGTGTCAGAGTTTTGGAGTGTTGGAGCTTTGGAGTTTTGGAGTTTGAGTTTTTGAGTTTTGGATTTTTGCACATTTGGAGTTTTGGAGTTGTGGAGTTTCGGAGTTTTGGAGTTTCAGAGTTTTGGAGGTTCAGGGTTGTGGAGTTTCGGAATTTTTGAGTTTTGGAGTTTCGGAGTTTTGGAGTATTGCAGTTTTGGAATTTTGGAGTTTTGGAGTTTCGAATTTTCAGAGTTTCGGATTTTTGGAGTTTTGGAGTTTCGGAGACTTGGAGTTTTGGCGTTTTGGAGATTCGGAATCTTGGAGTTTCGGAATTTTGTAGTGTTGTAGTTTTGGAGTGTCAGAGTTTTGGAGTGTTGGAGTTTTGGAGCTTTGGAGTTTTGGAGTTTTGGAGTTTTTGAGTTTTGGATTTTTGCACTTTTGGAGTTTTGGAGTTTTGGAGTTTTGGAGTTTCGGAGTTTCGGAGTTTCGGAGTTTTGGAGTTTCAGAGTTTTGAAGGTTCAGGGTTGTGGAGTTTCGGAATTTTTGAGTATTGGAGTTTCGGAGTTTCGGAGTTTTGGAGAATTGCAGTTTTGGAGTTTCGAATTTTCAGAGTTTCGGATTTTTGGGGTTTTGGAGTTTCGGAGTTTCGGAGTTTTGGAGTTTCAGAGTTTTCGAGGTTCAGGGTTGTGGAGTTTCGGAGTTTTTGAGTTTTGGAGTTTCGGAGTTTCGGAGTTTTGGAGTTTTGGAGTTTCGAATTTCCAGAGTTTCGGATTTTTGGAGTTTTGGAGTTTCGGAGATTTGGAGTTTTGGCGTTTTGGAGATTCGGAATCTTGGAGTTTCGGAATTTTGTAGTTTTGTAGTTTTCGAGTGTCGGAGTTTTGGAGTGTTGGAGTTTTGGAGCTTTGGAGTTTTGGAGTTTTTGAGTTTTGGAGTTTTGGATTTTTGCACTTTTGGAGTTTTGGAGTTTCAGAGTTTTGGAGGTTCAGGGTTGTGGAGTTTCGGAATTTTTTAGTTTTGGAGTTTCGGAGTTTCGGAGGTTTGGAGTATTGCAGTTTTGGAGTTTTGGAGTTTTGGAGTTTCAGAGATTTGGAGTTTTGGCGTTTTGGAGATTCGGAATCTTGGAGTTTCGGAATTTTGTAGTTTTGTAGTTTTGGAGTGTCAGAGTTTTGGAGTGTTGGAGCTTTGGAGTTTTGGAGTTTATGAGTTTTTGAGTTTTGGATTTTTGCACTTTTGGAGTTTTGGAGTTTTGGAGTTTCGGAGTTTCGGAGTTTTGGAGTTTCAGAGTTTTGGAGGTTCAGGGTTGTGGAATTTCGGAATTTTTGAGTATTGGAGTTTCGGAGTTTCAAAGTTTTGGAGAATTGCAGTTTTGGAATTTTTGGAGTTTCGAATTTTCAGTTTCGGATTTTTGGAGTTTTGGAGTTTCGGAGTTTCGGAGTTTTGGAGTTTCAGAGTTTTCGAGGTTCAGGGTTGTGGAGTTTCGGAATTTTTGTGTTTTGGAGTTTCAAAGTTTTGGAGTTTTGGAGTTTTGGAGTTTCGAATTTTCAGAGTTTGGGATTTTTGGAGTTTCAGAGATTTGGAGTTTTGGCGTTTTGGAGATTCGGAATCTTGGAGTTTCGGAATTTTGTAGTTTTGTAGTTTTGGAGTGTCGGAGTTTTGGAGTGTTGGAGTTTTGGAGCTTTGGAGTTTTGGAGTTTTTGAGTTTTGGAGTTTTGTATTTTTGCACTTTTGGAGTTTTGGAGGTTCGGAGTTTCGGAGTTTCGGAGTTTTGGAGTTTCAGAGTTTTGGAGGTTCAGGGTTGTGGAGTTTCGGAATTTTTGAGTTTTGGAGTTTCGGAGTTTCGGAGTTTTGGAGTATTGCAGTTTTGGAATTTTGGAGTTTTGGAGTTTCGAATTTTCAGAGTTTCGGATTTTTGGAGTTTTGGAGTTTCGGAGATTTGGAGTTTTGGCGTTTTTGAGATTCGGAATCTTGGAGTTTCGGAATTTTGTAGTTTTGTAGTTTTGGAGTGTCACAGTTTTGGAGTGTTGGAGTTTTGGAGCTTTGGAGTTTTGGAGTTTTTGAGTTTTTGGATTTTTGCACTTTTGGAGTTTTGGAGTTTCGGAGTTTCGGAGTTTTGGAGTTTCAGAGTTTTGGAGTTTCGGCATTTTTGAGTATTGGAGTTTCGGAGTTTCGGAGTTTCGGAGTTTTGGAGAATTGCAGTTTTGGAGTTTTGGAGTTTCGAATTTTCAGAGTTTCGGATTTTTGGAGTTTTGGAGTTTCGGAGATTTGGAGTTTTGGCGTTTTTGAGATTCTGAATCTCTGAGTTTCGGAATTTTGTAGTTTTGTAGTTTTGGAGTGTCACAGTTTTGGAGTGTTGGAGTTCTGGAGCTTTGGAGTTTTGGAGTTTTTGAGTTTTTGGATTTTTGCACTTTTGGAGTTTTGGAGTTTCGGAGTTTCGGAGTTTTGGAGTTTCAGAGTTTTGGAGGTTCAGTGTTGTGGAGTTTCGGCATTTTTGAGTATTGGAGTTTCGGAGTTTCGGAGTTTTGGAGAATTGCAGTTTTGGAGTTTTGGAGTTTCGAATTTTCAGAGTTTCGGATTTTTGGAGTTTTGGAGTTTTGGAGTTTCGGAGTTTCGGAGTTTTGGAGTATTGCAGTTTTGGAGTTTTGGAGTTGCGAATTTTCAGAGTTTAGGATTTTTGGAGTTTTGGAGTTTTGGAGAATTGGACTTTTGGCGTTTTCGAGATTCGGAATCTTGGAGTTTCGGAATTTTGTAGTTTTGGAGTTTTGGAGTTTAGGAGTTTCGGAGTTTCGGAGTTTTGGAGTTTCAGAGTTTTGGAGATTCAGGGTTGTGGAGTGTCGGAATTTTTGAGTTTTGGAGTTTCGGAGTTTCGGAGTTTTGGAGTTTTGCAGTTTTGGAGTTTTGGTGTTCTGGAGTTTTGGAGTTACGAATTTTCAGAGTTTCAAATTTTTGGAGTTTTGGAGTTTCGGAGATTTGGAATTTCGGCGTTTTGGGGATTCGGGGTCTTGGAGTTTCGGAATTTTGTAGTTTTGTGGTTTTGGAGTGTCGGAGTTTTGGAGTGTTGGAGTTTTGGAGTTTTAGAGTTTTAGAATTTTGGAGTTTTGAAATTTTTGAGTTTCGGATTTTTGGAGTTTGGAGTTTTTAAGTTTTGGATTTTTGAGTTTTGGATTTTTGGATTTTTGGAGTTTTTGTGTTTCGGAGTTTTGGAGTTTTGGAGTTTCGGAGTTTCGGAGTTTTGGAGTTTCAGAGTTTTCGAGGTTCAGGGTTGTGGAGTTTCTGAATTTTTGAATTTTGGAGTTTCGGAGTTTCGGAGTTTTGGAGTTTTGGAGTTTCGAATTTACAGTTTCGGATTTTCGGAGTTTTGGAGTTTCGGAGATTTGGAATTTTGGCGTTTTGGAGATTCGGGGTCTTGGAGTTTCGGAATTTTGCAGTTTTGTAGTTTTGGAGTGTCGGAGTTTTGGAGTGTTGGAGTTTTGGAGCTTTGGAGCTTTGGAGTTTTGGAGTTTTTGAGTTTTGGATTTTTGCACTTTTTCAAATTTGGAGTTTTGGAGTTTTGGAGTTTCGGAGTTTCGGAGTTTTGGAGTTTCAGAGTTTTGGAGGTTCAGGGTTGTGGAGTTTCGGAATTTTTGAGTTTTGGAGTTTCGGAGTTTCGGAGTTTTGGAGCATTGCAGTTTTGGAGTTCTGGAGTTTTGGAGTTTGGAATTTTTGGAGTTTTGGAGTTTCGGAGATTTGGAGTTTTGGCCTTTTGGAGATTCGGGGTCTTGGAGTTTCGGAATTTTGTAGTTTTGCAGTTTTGGAGTGTCAGAGTTTTGGAGTGTTGGAGTTTTGGAGCTTTGGAGTTTTTGAGTTTTTGAGTTTTTGAGTTTTGGATTTTTGCACTTTTGGAGTTTTGGAGTTTTGGAGTTTCGGAGTTTCGGAGTTTTGGAGTTTCAGAGTTTTGGAGGTTCAGGGTTGTGGAATTTCGGAATTTTTGAGCTTTGGAGTTTCGGAGTTTTGGAGTATTGCAGTTTTGGAATTTTGGAGTTTTGGAGTTTCGAATTTTCAGAGTTTCGGATTTTTGGAGGTATGGAGTTTCGGAGATTTGGAGTTTTGGCGTTTTGGAGATTCGGAATCTTGGAGTTTCGGAATTTTGTAGTTTTGTAGTTTTAGAGTGTCAGAGTTTTGGAGTGTTGGAGTTTTGGAGCTTTGGAGTTTTTGAGTTTTTGAGTTTTGGATTTTTGCACTTTTGGAGTTTTGGAGTTTTGGAGGTTCGGAGTTTCGGAGTTTTGGAGTTTCAGAGTTTTGGAGGTTCAGGGTTGTGGAGTTTCGGAATTTTTGAGTATTGGAGTTTCGGAGTTTCGGAGTTTTGGAGAATTGCAGTTTTGGAGCTTTGGAGTTTTGGAGTTCTTGAGTTTTGGAGTTTTGGATTTTTGCACTTTTGGAGTTTTGGAGTTTCAGAGTTTTGGAGGTTCAGGGTTGTGGAGTTTCGGAATTTTTGAGTTTTGGAGTTTCGGAGTTTCGGAGTTTTGGAGTATTGCAGTTTTGGAGTTTCAGAGATTTGGAGTTTTGGCGTTTTGGAGATTCGGAATCTTGGAGTTTCGGAATTTTGTAGTTTTGTAGTTTGGGAGTGTCAGAGTTTTGGAGTGTTGGAGCTTTGGAGTTTTGGAGTTTGAGTTTTTGAGTTTTGGATTTTTGCACATTTGGAGTTTTGGAGTTGTGGAGTTTCGGAGTTTTGGAGTTTCAGAGTTTTGGAGGTTCAGGGTTGTGGAGTTTCGGAACTTTTGAGTTTTGGAGTTTCGGAGTTTTGGAGTATTGCAGTTTTGGAATTTTGGAGTTTTGGAGTTTCGAATTTTCAGAGTTTCGGATTTTTGGAGTTTTGGAGTTTCGGAGACTTGGAGTTTTGGCGTTTTGGAGATTCGGAATCTTGGAGTTTCGGAATTTTGTAGTGTTGTAGTTTTGGAGTGTCAGAGTTTTGGAGTGTTGGAGTTTTGGAGCTTTGGAGTTTTGGAGTTTTGGAGTTTTTGAGTTTTGGATTTTTGCACTTTTGGAGTTTTGGAGTTTTGGAGTTTTGGAGTTTCGGAGTTTCGGAGTTTCGGAGTTTTGGAGTTTCAGAGTTTTGAAGGTTCAGGGTTGTGGAGTTTCGGAATTTTTGAGTATTGGAGTTTCGGAGTTTCGGAGTTTTGGAGAATTGCAGTTTTGGAGTTTCGAATTTTCAGAGTTTCGGATTTTTGGGGTTTTGGAGTTTCGGAGTTTCGGAGTTTTGGAGTTTCAGAGTTTTCGAGGTTCAGGGTTGTGGAGTTTCGGAGTTTTTGAGTTTTGGAGTTTCGGAGTTTCGGAGTTTTGGAGTTTTGGAGTTTCGAATTTCCAGAGTTTCGGATTTTTGGAGTTTTGGAGTTTCGGAGATTTGGAGTTTTGGCGTTTTGGAGATTCGGAATCTTGGAGTTTCGGAATTTTGTAGTTTTGTAGTTTTCGAGTGTCGGAGTTTTGGAGTGTTGGAGTTTTGGAGCTTTGGAGTTTTGGAGTTTTTGAGTTTTGGAGTTTTGGATTTTTGCACTTTTGGAGTTTTGGAGTTTCAGAGTTTTGGAGGTTCAGGGTTGTGGAGTTTCGGAATTTTTTAGTTTTGGAGTTTCGGAGTTTCGGAGGTTTGGAGTATTGCAGTTTTAGAGTTTTGGAGTTTTGGAGTTTCAGAGATTTGGAGTTTTGGCGTTTTGGAGATTCGGAATCTTGGAGTTTCGGAATTTTGTAGTTTTGTAGTTTTGCAGTGTCAGAGTTTTGGAGTGTTGGAGCTTTGGAGTTTTGGAGTTTATGAGTTTTTGAGTTTTGGATTTTTGCACTTTTGGAGTTTTGGAGTTTTGGAGTTTCGGAGTTTCGGAGTTTTGGAGTTTCAGAGTTTTGGAGGTTCAGGGTTGTGGAATTTCGGAATTTTTGAGTATTGGAGTTTCGGAGTTTCGGAGTTTTGGAGAATTGCAGTTTTGGAATTTTTGGAGTTTCGAATTTTCAGTTTCGGATTTTTGGAGTTTTGGAGTTTCGGAGTTTCGGAGTTTTGGAGTTTCAGAGTTTTCGAGGTTCAGGGTTGTGGAGTTTCGGAATTTTTGTGTTTTGGAGTTTCAAAGTTTTGGAGTTTTGGAGTTTTGGAGTTTCGAATTTTCAGAGTTTGGGATTTTTGGAGTTTCAGAGATTTGGAGTTTTGGCGTTTTGGAGATTCGGAATCTTGGAGTTTCGGAATTTTGTAGTTTTGTAGTTTTGGAGTGTCGGAGTTTTGGAGTGTTGGAGTTTTGGAGCTTTGGAGTTTTGGAGTTTTTGAGTTTTGGAGTTTTGTATTTTTGCACTTTTGGAGTTTTGGAGGTTCGGAGTTTCGGAGTTTCGGAGTTTTGGAGTTTCAGAGTTTTGGAGGTTCAGGGTTGTGGAGTTTCGGAATTTTTGAGTTTTGGAGTTTCGGAGTTTCGGAGTTTTGGAGTATTGCAGTTTTGGAATTTTGGAGTTTTGGAGTTTCGAATTTTCAGAGTTTCGGATTTTTGCAGTTTTGGAGTTTCGGAGATTTGGAGTTTTGGCGTTTTTGAGATTCGGAATCTTGGAGTTTCGGAATTTTGTAGTTTTGTAGTTTTGGAGTGTCACAGTTTTGGAGTGTTGGAGTTTTGGAGCTTTGGAGTTTTGGAGTTTTTGAGTTTTTGGATTTTTGCACTTTTGGAGTTTTGGAGTTTCGGAGTTTCGGAGTTTTGGAGTTTCAGAGTTTTGGAGGTTCAGTGTTGTGGAGTTTCGGCATTTTTGAGTATTGGAGTTTCGGAGTTTCGGAGTTTTGGAGAATTGCAGTTTTGGAGTTTTGGAGTTTCGAATTTTCAGAGTTTCGGATTTTTGGAGTTTTGGAGTTTCGGAGATTTGGAGTTTTGGCGTTTTTGAGATTCTGAATTTCTGAGTTTCGGAATTTTGTAGTTTTGTAGTTTTGGAGTGTCACAGTTTTGGAGTGTTGGAGTTTTGGAGCTTTGGAGTTTTGGAGTTTTTGAGTTTTTGGATTTTTGCACTTTTGGAGTTTTGGAGTTTCGGAGTTTCGGAGTTTTGGAGTTTCAGAGTTTTGGAGGTTCAGTGTTGTGGAGTTTCGGCATTTTTGAGTTTCGGAGTTTCGGAGTTTCGGAGTTTTGGAGAATTGCAGTTTTGGAGTTTTGGAGTTCTGGAGTTTTGGAGTTACGAATTTTCAGAGTTTCAAATTTTTGGAGTTTTGGAGTTTCGGAGATTTGGAATTTCGGCGTTTTGGGGATTCGGGGTCTTGGAGTTTCGGAATTTTGTAGTTTTGTGGTTTTGGAGTGTCGGAGTTTCGGAGTGTTGGAGTTTTGGAGTTTTAGAGTTTTAGAATTTTGGAGTTTTGAAATTTTTGAGTTTCGGATTTTTGGAGTTTGGAGTTTTTAAGTTTTGGATTTTTGAGTTTTGGATTTTTGGATTTTTGGAGTTTTTGTGTTTTTGAGTTTTTGAGTTTTGGATTTTTGCACTTTTGGAGGTTTGGAGTTTTGGAGTTTTGGATTTTTGGAGCTTTGGAGGTATGGATTTTTGGATATTCAGGGTTTTGTTCCAGAATTTTGTAGTTTTGGAGTTTTGGAGTGTCGGAGTTTCGAATTATTGGAGTTTTCGTGTTTTGGAATTTTTGATTTTTGGAGGTATGGATTTTTGGAGTTTCGGAGTTGTGGAGATTCGGGTTTGTGGAGTTTTGGAGTTTTGGAGTTTTGGATTTTTGCACTTTTGGAGTTTTGGAGTTTCGGAGTTTTGGAGATTCAGGGTTGTGGAGTTTCTGAATTTTTGAATTTTGGAGTTTCGGAGTTTCGGAGTTTTGGAGTTTTGGAGTTTCGAATTTACAGAGTTTCGGATTTTCGGAGTTTTGGAGTTTCGGAGATTTGGAATTTTGGCGTTTTGGAGATTCGGGGTCTTGGAGTTTCGGAATTTTGCAGTTTTGTAGTTTTGGAGTGTCGGAGTTTTGGAGTGTTGGAGTTTTGGAGTTTCGGAGTTTCGGAGTTTCGGAGTTTTGGAGTTTCAGAGTTTCAGAGTTCTGGAGGTTCAGGGTTGTGGAGTTTCGGAATTTTTGAGTTTTGGAGTTTCGGAGTTTCGGAGTTTTGGAGTTTTGCGGTTTTGGAGTTTCGAATTTTCAGAGTTTGGGATTTTTGGAGTTTTGGAGTTTCAGAGATTTGGAGTTTTGGCGTTTTGGAGATTCGGAATCTTGGAGTTTCGCAATTTTGTAGTTTTGTAGTTTTGGAGTGTCGGAGTTTTGGAGTGTTGGAGTTTTGGAGCTTTGGAGTTTTGGAGTTTTTGAGTTTTGGAGTTTTGTATTTTTGCACTTTTGGAGTTTTGGAGGTTCGGAGTTTCGGAGTTTCGGAGTTTTGGAGTTTCAGAGTTTTGGAGGTTCAGGGTTGTGGAGTTTCGGAATTTTTGAGTTTTGGAGTTTCGGAGTTTCGGAGTTTTGGAGTATTGCAGTTTTGGAATTTTGGAGTTGTGGAGTTTCGAATATTCAGAGTTTCGGATTTTTGGAGTTTTGGAGTTTCGGAGATTTGGAGTTTTGGCGTTTTTGAGATTCGGAATCTTGGAGTTTCGGAATTTTGTAGTTTTGTAGTTTTGGAGTGTCACAGTTTTTGAGTGTTGGAGTTTTGGAGCTTTGGAGTTTTGGAGTTTTTGAGTTTTTGGATTTTTGCACTTTTGGAGTTTTGGAGTTTTGGAGTTTCGGAGTTTCGGAGTTTTGGAGTTTCAGAGTTTTGGAGGTTCAGTGTTGTGGAGTTTCGGCATTTTTGAGTATTGGAGTTTCGGAGTTTCGGAGTTTTGGAGAATTGCAGTTTTGGAGTTTTGGAGTTTCGAATTTTCAGAGTTTCGGATTTTTGGAGTTTTGGAGTTTCGGAGATTTGGAGTTTTGGCGTTTTTGAGATTCGGAATCTTGGAGTTTCGCAATTTTGTAGTTTTGTAGTTTTGGAGTGTCGGAGTTTTGGAGTGTTGGAGTTTTGGAGCTTTGGAGTTTTGGAGTTTTTGAGTTTTGGAGTTTTGTATTTTTGCACTTTTGGAGTTTTGGAGGTTCGGAGTTTCGGAGTTTCGGAGTTTTGGAGTTTCAGAGTTTTGGAGGTTCAGGGTTGTGGAGTTTCGGAATTTTTGAGTTTTGGAGTTTCGGAGTTTTGGAGTATTGCAGTTTTGGAATTTTGGAGTTGTGGAGTTTCGAATTTTCAGAGTTTCGGATTTTTGGAGTTTTGGAGTTTCGGAGATTTGGAGTTTTGGCGTTTTTGAGATTCGGAATCTTGGAGTTTCCGAATTTTGTAGTTTTGTAGTTTTGGAGTGTCACAGTTTTGGAGTGTTGGAGTTTTGGAGCTTTGGAGTTTTGGAGTTTTTGAGTTTTTGGATTTTTGCACTTTTGGAGTTTTGGAGTTTCAGAGTTTCGGAGTTTTGGAGTTTCAGAGTTTTGGAGGTTCAGTGTTGTGGAGTTTCGGCATTTTTGAGTATTGGAGTTTCGGAGTTTCGGAGATTTGGAGAATTGCAGTTTTGGAGTTTTGGAGTTTCGAATTTTCAGTTTCGGATTTTTGGAGTTTTGGAGTTTTGGAGTTTCGGAGTTTCGGAGTTTGGAGTATTGCAGTTTTGGAGTTTTGGAGTTTTGGAGTTGCGAATTTTCAGAGTTTAGGATTTTTGGAGTTTTGGAGTTTTGGAGAATTGGACTTTTGGCGTTTTCGAGATTCGGAATCTTGGAGTTTCGGAATTTTGTAGTTTTGGAGTTTTGGAGTTTAGGAGTTTCGGAGTTTCGGAGTTTTGGAGTTTCAGAGTTTTGGAGATTCAGGGTTGTGAAGTTTCGGAATTTTTGAGTTTTGGAGTTTTGGAGTTTCGGAGTTCCGGAGTTTCGGAGTTTCGGAGTTTTGGAGTTTTGCAGTTTCGGAGTTTTGGAGTTTTGGAGTTTCGGAGTTTCGGAGTTTTGGAGTTTCAGAGTTTTCGAGGTTCAGGGTTGTGGAGTTTCTGAATTTTTGAATTTTGGAGTTTCGGAGTTTCGGAGTTTTGGAGTTTTGGAGTTTCGAATTTACAGTTTCGGATTTTCGGAGTTTTGGAGTTTCGGAGATTTGGAATTTTGGCGTTTTGGAGATTCGGGGTCTTGGAGTTTCGGAATTTTGCAGTTTTGTAGTTTTGGAGTGTCGGAGTTTTGGAGTGTTGGAGTTTTGGAGCTTTGGAGCTTTGGAGTTTTGGAGTTTTTGAGTTTTGGATTTTTGCACTTTTTGAAATTTGGAGTTTTGGAGTTTTGGAGTTTCGGAGTTTCGGAGTTTTGGAGTTTCAGAGTTTTGGAGGTTCAGGGTTGTGGAGTTTCGGAATTTTTGAGTTTTGGAGTTTCGGAGTTTCGGAGTTTTGGAGCATTGCAGTTTTGGAGTTTTGGAGTTTTGGAGTTTGGAATTTTTGGAGTTTTGGAGTTTCGGAGATTTGGAGTTTTGGCCTTTTGGAGATTCGGGGTCTTGGAGTTTCGGAATTTTGTAGTTTTGCAGTTTTGGAGTGTCAGAGTTTTGGAGTGTTGGAGTTTTGGAGCTTTGGAGTTTTTGAGTTTTTGAGTTTTTGAGTTTTGGATTTTTGCACTTTTGGAGTTTTGGAGTTTTGGAGTTTCGGAGTTTCGGAGTTTTGGAGTTTCAGAGTTTTGGAGGTTCAGGGTTGTGGAATTTCGGAATTTTTGAGTTTTGGAGTTTCGGAGTTTTGGAGTATTGCAGTTTTGGAATTTTGGAGTTTTGGAGTTTCGAATTTTCAGTTTCGGATTTTTGGAGGTATGGAGTTTCGGAGATTTGGAGTTTTGGCGTTTTGGAGATTCGGAATCTTGGAGTTTCGGAATTTTGTAGTTTTGTAGTTTTAGAGTGTCAGAGTTTTGGAGTGTTGGAGTTTGGAGCTTTGGAGTTTTTGAGTTTTTGAGTTTTGGATTTTTGCACTTTTGGAGTTTTGGAGTTTTGGAGGTTCGGAGTTTCGGAGTTTTGGAGTTTCAGAGTTTTGGAGGTTCAGGGTTGTGGAGTTTCGGAATTTTTGAGTATTGGAGTTTCGGAGTTTCGGAGTTTTGGAGAATTGCAGTTTTGGAGCTTTGGAGTTTTGGAGTTCTTGAGTTTTGGAGTTTTGGATTTTTGCACTTTTGGAGTTTTGGAGTTTCAGAGTTTTGGAGGTTCAGGGTTGTGGAGTTTCGGAATTTTTGAGTTTTGGAGTTTCGGAGTTTCGGAGTTTTGGAGTATTGCAGTTTTGGAGTTTTGGAGTTTTGGAGTTTCAGAGATTTGGAGTTTTGGCGTTTTGGAGATTCGGAATCTTGGAGTTTCGGAATTTTGTAGTTTTGTAGTTTTGGAGTGTCAGAGTTTTGGAGTGTTGGAGCTTTGGAGTTTTGGAGTTTATGAGTTTTTGAGTTTTGGATTTTTGCACATTTGGAGTTTTGGAGTGTGGAGTTTCGGAGTTTTGGAGTTTCAGAGTTTTGGAGGTTCAGGGTTGTGGAGTTTCGGAATTTTTGAGTTTTGGAGTTTCGGAGTTTTGGAGTATTGCAGTTTTGGAATTTTGGAGTTTTGGAGTTTCGAATTTTCAGAGTTTCGGATTTTTGGAGTTTTGGAGTTTCGGAGACTTGGAGTTTTGGCGTTTTGGAGATTCGGAATCTTGGAGTTTCGGAATTTTGTAGTGTTGTAGTTTTGGAGTGTCAGAGTTTTGGAGTGTTGGAGTTTTGGAGCTTTGGAGTTTTGGAGTTTTGGAGTTTTTGAGTTTTGGATTTTTGCACTTTTGGAGTTTTGGAGTTTTGGAGTTTTGGAGTTTCGGAGTTTCGGAGTTTCGGAGTTTTGGAGTTTCAGAGTTTTGAAGGTTCAGGGTTGTGGAGTTTCGGAATTTTTGAGTATTGGAGTTTCGGAGTTTCGGAGTTTTGGAGAATTGCAGTTTTGGAGTTTCGAATTTTCAGAGTTTCGGATTTTTGGGGTTTTGGAGTTTCGGAGTTTCGGAGTTTTGGAGTTTCAGAGTTTTCGAGGTTCAGGGTTGTGGAGTTTCGGAGTTTTTGAGTTTTGGAGTTTCGGAGTTTCGGAGTTTTGGAGTTTTGGAGTTTCGAATTTCCAGAGTTTCGGATTTTTGGAGTTTTGGAGTTTCGGAGATTTGGAGTTTTGGCGTTTTGGAGATTCGGAATCTTGGAGTTTCGGAATTTTGTAGTTTTGTAGTTTTCGAGTGTCGGAGTTTTGGAGTGTTGGAGTTTTGGAGCTTTGGAGTTTTGGAGTTTTTGAGTTTTGGAGTTTTGGATTTTTGCACTTTTGGAGTTTTGGAGTTTCAGAGTTTTGGAGGTTCAGGGCTGTGGAGTTTCGGAATTTTTTAGTTTTGGAGTTTCGGAGTTTCGGAGGTTTGGAGTATTGCAGTTTTGGAGTTTTGGAGTTTTGGAGTTTCAGAGATTTGGAGTTTTGGCGTTTTGGAGATTCGGAATCTTGGAGTTTCGGAATTTTGTAGTTTTGTAGTTTTTGAGTGTCAGAGTTTTGGAGTGTTGGAGCTTTGGAGTTTTGGAGTTTATGAGTTTTTGAGTTTTGGATTTTTGCACTTTTGGAGTTTTGGAGTTTTGGAGTTTCGGAGTTTCGGAGTTTTGGAGTTTCAGAGTTTTGGAGGTTCAGGGTTGTGGAATTTCGGAATTTTTGAGTATTGGAGTTTCGGAGTTTCGGAGTTTTGGAGAATTGCAGTTTTGGAATTTTTGGAGTTTCGAATTTTCAGTTTCGGATTTTTGGAGTTTTGGAGTTTCGGAGTTTCGGAGTTTTGGAGTTTCAGAGTTTTCGAGGTTCAGGGTTGTGGAGTTTCGGAATTTTTGTGTTTTGGAGTTTCAAAGTTTTGGAGTTTTGGAGTTTCGAATTTTCAGAGTTTGGGATTTTTGGAGTTTCAGAGATTTGGAGTTTTGGCGTTTTGGAGATTCGGAATCTTGGAGTTTCGGAATTTTGTAGTTTTGTAGTTTTGGAGTGTCGGAGTTTTGGAGTGTTGGAGTTTTGGAGCTTTGGAGTTTTGGAGTTTTTGAGTTTTGGAGTTTTGTATTTTTGCACTTTTGGAGTTTTGGAGGTTCGGAGTTTCGGAGTTTCGGAGTTTTGGAGTTTCAGAGTTTTGGAGGTTCAGGGTTGTGGAGTTTCGGAATTTTTGAGTTTTGGAGTTTCGGAGTTTCGAAGTTTTGGAGTATTGCAGTTTTGGAATTTTGGAGTTTTGGAGTTTCGAATTTTCAGAGTTTCGGATTTTTGCAGTTTTGGAGTTTCGGAGATTTGGAGTTTTGGCGTTTTTGAGATTCGGAATCTTGGAGTTTCGGAATTTTGTAGTTTTGTAGTTTTGGAGTGTCACAGTTTTGGAGTGTTGGAGTTTTGGAGCTTTGGAGTTTTGGAGTTTTTGAGTTTTTGGATTTTTGCACTTTTGGAGTTTTGGAGTTTCGGAGTTTCGGAGTTTCAGAGTTTTGGAGGTTCAGTGTTGTGGAGTTTCGGCATTTTTGAGTATTGGAGTTTCGGAGTTTCGGAGTTTTGGAGAATTGCAGTTTTGGAGTTTTGGAGTTTCGAATTTTCAGAGTTTCGGATTTTTGGAGTTTTGGAGTTTCGGAGATTTGGAGTTTTGGCGTTTTTGAGATTCTGAATTTCTGAGTTTCGGAATTTTGTAGTTTTGTAGTTTTGGAGTGTCACAGTTTTGGAGTGTTGGAGTTTTGGAGCTTTGGAGTTTTGGAGTTTTTGAGTTTTTGGATTTTTGCACTTTTGGAGTTTTGGAGTTTCGGAGTTGCGAATTTTCAGAGTTTAGGATTTTTGGAGTTTTGGAGTTTTGGAGAATTGGACTTTTGGCGTTTTCGAGATTCGGAATCTTGGAGTTTCGGAATTTTGTAGTTTTGGAGTTTTGGAGTTTAGGAGTTTCGGAGTTTCGGAGTTTTGGAGTTTCAGAGTTTTGGAGATTCAGGGTTGTGGAGTTTCGGAATTTTTGAGTTTTGGAGTTTTGGAGTTTCGGAGTTCCGGAGTTTCGGAGTTTCGGAGTTTTGGAGTTTTGCAGTTTCGGAGTTTTGGAGTTTTGGAGTTTCGGAGTTTCGGAGTTTTGGAGTTTCAGAGTTTTCGAGGTTCAGGGTTGTGGAGTTTCTGAATTTTTGAATTTTGGAGTTTCGGAGTTTCGGAGTTTTGGAGTTTTGGAGTTTCGAATTTACAGTTTCGGATTTTCGGAGTTTTGGAGTTTCGGAGATTTGGAATTTTGGCGTTTTGGAGATTCGGGGTCTTGGAGTTTCGGAATTTTGCAGTTTTGTAGTTTTGGAGTGTCGGAGTTTTGGAGTGTTGGAGTTTTGGAGCTTTGGAGCTTTGGAGTTTTGGAGTTTTTGAGTTTTGGATTTTTGCACTTTTTGAAATTTGGAGTTTTGGAGTTTTGGAGTTTCGGAGTTTCGGAGTTTTGGAGTTTCAGAGTTTTGGAGGTTCAGGGTTGTGGAGTTTCGGAATTTTTGAGTTTTGGAGTTTCGGAGTTTCGGAGTTTTGGAGCATTGCAGTTTTGGAGTTTTGGAGTTTTGGAGTTTGGAATTTTTGGAGTTTTGGAGTTTCGGAGATTTGGAGTTTTGGCCTTTTGGAGATTCGGGGTCTTGGAGTTTCGGAATTTTGTAGTTTTGCAGTTTTGGAGTGTCAGAGTTTTGGAGTGTTGGAGTTTTGGAGCTTTGGAGTTTTTGAGTTTTTGAGTTTTTGAGTTTTGGATTTTTGCACTTTTGGAGTTTTGGAGTTTTGGAGTTTCGGAGTTTCGGAGTTTTGGAGTTTCAGAGTTTTGGAGGTTCAGGGTTGTGGAATTTCGGAATTTTTGAGTTTTGGAGTTTCGGAGTTTTGGAGTATTGCAGTTTTGGAATTTTGGAGTTTTGGAGTTTCGAATTTTCAGTTTCGGATTTTTGGAGGTATGGAGTTTCGGAGATTTGGAGTTTTGGCGTTTTGGAGATTCGGAATCTTGGAGTTTCGGAATTTTGTAGTTTTGTAGTTTTAGAGTGTCAGAGTTTTGGAGTGTTGGAGTTTGGAGCTTTGGAGTTTTTGAGTTTTTGAGTTTTGGATTTTTGCACTTTTGGAGTTTTGGAGTTTTGGAGGTTCGGAGTTTCGGAGTTTTGGAGTTTCAGAGTTTTGGAGGTTCAGGGTTGTGGAGTTTCGGAATTTTTGAGTATTGGAGTTTCGGAGTTTCGGAGTTTTGGAGAATTGCAGTTTTGGAGCTTTGGAGTTTTGGAGTTCTTGAGTTTTGGAGTTTTGGATTTTTGCACTTTTGGAGTTTTGGAGTTTCAGAGTTTTGGAGGTTCAGGGTTGTGGAGTTTCGGAATTTTTGAGTTTTGGAGTTTCGGAGTTTCGGAGTTTTGGAGTATTGCAGTTTTGGAGTTTTGGAGTTTTGGAGTTTCAGAGATTTGGAGTTTTGGCGTTTTGGAGATTCGGAATCTTGGAGTTTCGGAATTTTGTAGTTTTGTAGTTTTGGAGTGTCAGAGTTTTGGAGTGTTGGAGCTTTGGAGTTTTGGAGTTTATGAGTTTTTGAGTTTTGGATTTTTGCACATTTGGAGTTTTGGAGTGTGGAGTTTCGGAGTTTTGGAGTTTCAGAGTTTTGGAGGTTCAGGGTTGTGGAGTTTCGGAATTTTTGAGTTTTGGAGTTTCGGAGTTTTGGAGTATTGCAGTTTTGGAATTTTGGAGTTTTGGAGTTTCGAATTTTCAGAGTTTCGGATTTTTGGAGTTTTGGAGTTTCGGAGACTTGGAGTTTTGGCGTTTTGGAGATTCGGAATCTTGGAGTTTCGGAATTTTGTAGTGTTGTAGTTTTGGAGTGTCAGAGTTTTGGAGTGTTGGAGTTTTGGAGCTTTGGAGTTTTGGAGTTTTGGAGTTTTTGAGTTTTGGATTTTTGCACTTTTGGAGTTTTGGAGTTTTGGAGTTTTGGAGTTTCGGAGTTTCGGAGTTTCGGAGTTTTGGAGTTTCAGAGTTTTGAAGGTTCAGGGTTGTGGAGTTTCGGAATTTTTGAGTATTGGAGTTTCGGAGTTTCGGAGTTTTGGAGAATTGCAGTTTTGGAGTTTCGAATTTTCAGAGTTTCGGATTTTTGGGGTTTTGGAGTTTCGGAGTTTCGGAGTTTTGGAGTTTCAGAGTTTTCGAGGTTCAGGGTTGTGGAGTTTCGGAGTTTTTGAGTTTTGGAGTTTCGGAGTTTCGGAGTTTTGGAGTTTTGGAGTTTCGAATTTCCAGAGTTTCGGATTTTTGGAGTTTTGGAGTTTCGGAGATTTGGAGTTTTGGCGTTTTGGAGATTCGGAATCTTGGAGTTTCGGAATTTTGTAGTTTTGTAGTTTTCGAGTGTCGGAGTTTTGGAGTGTTGGAGTTTTGGAGCTTTGGAGTTTTGGAGTTTTTGAGTTTTGGAGTTTTGGATTTTTGCACTTTTGGAGTTTTGGAGTTTCAGAGTTTTGGAGGTTCAGGGCTGTGGAGTTTCGGAATTTTTTAGTTTTGGAGTTTCGGAGTTTCGGAGGTTTGGAGTATTGCAGTTTTGGAGTTTTGGAGTTTTGGAGTTTCAGAGATTTGGAGTTTTGGCGTTTTGGAGATTCGGAATCTTGGAGTTTCGGAATTTTGTAGTTTTGTAGTTTTTGAGTGTCAGAGTTTTGGAGTGTTGGAGCTTTGGAGTTTTGGAGTTTATGAGTTTTTGAGTTTTGGATTTTTGCACTTTTGGAGTTTTGGAGTTTTGGAGTTTCGGAGTTTCGGAGTTTTGGAGTTTCAGAGTTTTGGAGGTTCAGGGTTGTGGAATTTCGGAATTTTTGAGTATTGGAGTTTCGGAGTTTCGGAGTTTTGGAGAATTGCAGTTTTGGAATTTTTGGAGTTTCGAATTTTCAGTTTCGGATTTTTGGAGTTTTGGAGTTTCGGAGTTTCGGAGTTTTGGAGTTTCAGAGTTTTCGAGGTTCAGGGTTGTGGAGTTTCGGAATTTTTGTGTTTTGGAGTTTCAAAGTTTTGGAGTTTTGGAGTTTCGAATTTTCAGAGTTTGGGATTTTTGGAGTTTCAGAGATTTGGAGTTTTGGCGTTTTGGAGATTCGGAATCTTGGAGTTTCGGAATTTTGTAGTTTTGTAGTTTTGGAGTGTCGGAGTTTTGGAGTGTTGGAGTTTTGGAGCTTTGGAGTTTTGGAGTTTTTGAGTTTTGGAGTTTTGTATTTTTGCACTTTTGGAGTTTTGGAGGTTCGGAGTTTCGGAGTTTCGGAGTTTTGGAGTTTCAGAGTTTTGGAGGTTCAGGGTTGTGGAGTTTCGGAATTTTTGAGTTTCGGAGTTTCGGAGTTTCGAAGTTTTGGAGTATTGCAGTTTTGGAATTTTGGAGTTTTGGAGTTTCGAATTTTCAGAGTTTCGGATTTTTGCAGTTTTGGAGTTTCGGAGATTTGGAGTTTTGGCGTTTTTGAGATTCGGAATCTTGGAGTTTCGGAATTTTGTAGTTTTGTAGTTTTGGAGTGTCACAGTTTTGGAGTGTTGGAGTTTTGGAGCTTTGGAGTTTTGGAGTTTTTGAGTTTTTGGATTTTTGCACTTTTGGAGTTTTGGAGTTTCGGAGTTTCGGAGTTTCAGAGTTTTGGAGGTTCAGTGTTGTGGAGTTTCGGCATTTTTGAGTATTGGAGTTTCGGAGTTTCGGAGTTTTGGAGAATTGCAGTTTTGGAGTTTTGGAGTTTCGAATTTTCAGAGTTTCGGATTTTTGGAGTTTTGGAGTTTCGGAGATTTGGAGTTTTGGCGTTTTTGAGATTCTGAATTTCTGAGTTTCGGAATTTTGTAGTTTTGTAGTTTTGGAGTGTCACAGTTTTGGAGTGTTGGAGTTTTGGAGCTTTGGAGTTTTGGAGTTTTTGAGTTTTTGGATTTTTGCACTTTTGGAGTTTTGGAGTTTCGGAGTTTCGGAGTTTTGGAGTTTCAGAGTTTTGGAGGTTCAGTGTTGTGGAGTTTCGGCATTTTTGAGTATTGGAGTTTCGGAGTTTCGGAGTTTTGGAGAATTGCAGTTTTGGAGTTTTGGAGTTTCGAATTTTCAGAGTTTCGGATTTTTAGAGTTTTGGAGTTTTAGAGTTTCGGAGTTTCGGAGTTTTGGAGTATTGCAGTTTTGGAGTTTTGGAGTTTTGGAGTTGCGAATTTTCAGAGTTTAGGATTTTTGGAGTTTTGGAGTTTTGGAGAATTGGACTTTTGGCGTTTTCGAGATTCGGAATCTTGGAGTTTCGGAATTTTGTAGTTTTGGAGTTTTGGAGTTTAGGAGTTTCGGAGTTTCGGAGTTTTGGAGTTTCAGAGTTTTGGAGATTCAGGGTTGTGGAGTGTCGGAATTTTTGAGTTTTGGAGTTTCGGAGTTTCGGAGTTTTGGAGTTTTGCAGTTTTGGAGTTTTGGTGTTCTGGAGTTTTGGAGTTACGAATTTTCAGAGTTTCAAATTTTTGGAGTTTTGGAGTTTCGGAGATTTGGAATTTCGGCGTTTTGGGGATTCGGGGTCTTGGAGTTTCGGAATTTTGTAGTTTTGTGGTTTTGGAGTGTCGGAGTTTCGGAGTGTTGGAGTTTTGGAGTTTTAGAGTTTTAGAATTTTGGAGTTTTGAAATTTTTGACTTTCGGATTTTTGGAGTTTGGAGTTTTTAAGTTTTGGATTTTTGAGTTTTGGATTTTTGGATTTTTGGAGTTTTTGTGTTTTTGAGTTTTTGAGTTTTGGATTTTTGCACTTTTGGAGGTTTGGAGTTTTGGAGTTTTGGATTTTTGGAGCTTTGGAGGTATGGATTTTTGGATATTCAGGGTTTTGTTCCAGAATTTTGTAGTTTTGGAGTTTTGGAGTGTCGGAGTTTCGAATTATTGGAGTTTTCGTGTTTTGGAATTTTTGATTTTTGGAGGTATGGATTTTTGGAGTTTCGGAGTTGTGGAGATTCGGGTTTGTGGAGTTTTGGAGTTTTGGAGTTTTGGATTTTTGCACTTTTGGAGTTTTGGAGTTTCGGAGTTTTGGAGATTCAGGGTTGTGGAGTTTCTGAATTTTTGAATTTTGGAGTTTCGGAGTTTCGGAGTTTTGGAGTTTTGGAGTTTCGAATTTACAGAGTTTCGGATTTTCGGAGTTTTGGAGTTTCGGAGATTTGGAATTTTGGCGTTTTGGAGATTCGGGGTCTTGGAGTTTCGGAATTTTGCAGTTTTGTAGTTTTGGAGTGTCGGAGTTTTGGAGTGTTGGAGTTTTGGAGTTTCGGAGTTTCGGAGTTTCGGAGTTTTGGAGTTTCAGAGTTTCAGAGTTCTGGAGGTTCAGGGTTGTGGAGTTTCGGAATTTTTGAGTTTTGGAGTTTCGGAGTTTCGGAGTTTTGGAGTTTTGCGGTTTTGGAGTTTCGAATTTTCAGAGTTTGGGATTTTTGGAGTTTTGGAGTTTCAGAGATTTGGAGTTTTGGCGTTTTGGAGATTCGGAATCTTGGAGTTTCGCAATTTTGTAGTTTTGTAGTTTTGGAGTGTCGGAGTTTTGGAGTGTTGGAGTTTTGGAGCTTTGGAGTTTTGGAGTTTTTGAGTTTTGGAGTTTTGTATTTTTGCACTTTTGGAGTTTTGGAGGTTCGGAGTTTCGGAGTTTCGGAGTTTTGGAGTTTCAGAGTTTTGGAGGTTCAGGGTTGTGGAGTTTCGGAATTTTTGAGTTTTGGAGTTTCGGAGTTTCGGAGTTTTGGAGTATTGCAGTTTTGGAATTTTGGAGTTGTGGAGTTTCGAATTTTCAGAGTTTCGGATTTTTGGAGTTTTGGAGTTTCGGAGATTTGGAGTTTTGGCGTTTTTGAGATTCGGAATCTTGGAGTTTCGGAATTTTGTAGTTTTGTAGTTTTGGAGTGTCACAGTTTTTGAGTGTTGGAGTTTTGGAGCTTTGGAGTTTTGGAGTTTTTGAGTTTTGGATTTTTGCACTTTTTGAAATTTGGAGTTTTGGAGTTTTGGAGTTTCGGAGTTTCGGAGTTTTGGAGTTTCAGAGTTTTGGAGGTTCAGGGTTGTGGAGTTTCGGAATTTTTGAGTTTTGGAGTTTCGGAGTTTCGGAGTTTTGGAGCATTGCAGTTTTGGAGTTTTGGAGTTTTGGAGTTTGGAATTTTTGGAGTTTTGGAGTTTCGGAGATTTGGAGTTTTGGCCTTTTGGAGATTCGGGGTCTTGGAGTTTCGGAATTTTGTAGTTTTGCAGTTTTGGAGTGTCAGAGTTTTGGAGTGTTGGAGTTTTGGAGCTTTGGAGTTTTTGAGTTTTTGAGTTTTTGAGTTTTGGATTTTTGCACTTTTGGAGTTTTGGAGTTTTGGAGTTTCGGAGTTTCGGAGTTTTGGAGTTTCAGAGTTTTGGAGGTTCAGGGTTGTGGAATTTCGGAATTTTTGAGTTTTGGAGTTTCGGAGTTTTGGAGTATTGCAGTTTTGGAATTTTGGAGTTTTGGAGTTTCGAATTTTCAGTTTCGGATTTTTGGAGGTATGGAGTTTCGGAGATTTGGAGTTTTGGCGTTTTGGAGATTCGGAATCTTGGAGTTTCGGAATTTTGTAGTTTTGTAGTTTTAGAGTGTCAGAGTTTTGGAGTGTTGGAGTTTGGAGCTTTGGAGTTTTTGAGTTTTTGAGTTTTGGATTTTTGCACTTTTGGAGTTTTGGAGTTTTGGAGGTTCGGAGTTTCGGAGTTTTGGAGTTTCAGAGTTTTGGAGGTTCAGGGTTGTGGAGTTTCGGAATTTTTGAGTATTGGAGTTTCGGAGTTTCGGAGTTTTGGAGAATTGCAGTTTTGGAGCTTTGGAGTTTTGGAGTTCTTGAGTTTTGGAGTTTTGGATTTTTGCACTTTTGGAGTTTTGGAGTTTCAGAGTTTTGGAGGTTCAGGGTTGTGGAGTTTCGGAATTTTTGAGTTTTGGAGTTTCGGAGTTTCGGAGTTTTGGAGTATTGCAGTTTTGGAGTTTTGGAGTTTTGGAGTTTCAGAGATTTGGAGTTTTGGCGTTTTGGAGATTCGGAATCTTGGAGTTTCGGAATTTTGTAGTTTTGTAGTTTTGGAGTGTCAGAGTTTTGGAGTGTTGGAGCTTTGGAGTTTTGGAGTTTATGAGTTTTTGAGTTTTGGATTTTTGCACATTTGGAGTTTTGGAGTTGTGGAGTTTCGGAGTTTTGGAGTTTCAGAGTTTTGGAGGTTCAGGGTTGTGGAGTTTCGGAATTTTTGAGTTTTGGAGTTTCGGAGTTTTGGAGTATTGCAGTTTTGGAATTTTGGAGTTTTGGAGTTTCGAATTTTCAGAGTTTCGGATTTTTGGAGTTTTGGAGTTTCGGAGACTTGGAGTTTTGGCGTTTTGGAGATTCGGAATCTTGGAGTTTCGGAATTTTGTAGTGTTGTAGTTTTGGAGTGTCAGAGTTTTGGAGTGTTGGAGTTTTGGAGCTTTGGAGTTTTGGAGTTTTGGAGTTTTTGAGTTTTGGATTTTTGCACTTTTGGAGTTTTGGAGTTTTGGAGTTTTGGAGTTTTGGAGTTTTGGAGTTTCGGAGTTTCGGAGTTTCGGAGTTTTGGAGTTTCAGAGTTTTGAAGGTTCAGGGTTGTGGAGTTTCGGAATTTTTGAGTATTGGAGTTTCGGAGTTTCGGAGTTTTGGAGAATTGCAGTTTTGGAGTTTCGAATTTTCAGAGTTTCGGATTTTTGGGGTTTTGGAGTTTCGGAGTTTCGGAGTTTTGGAGTTTCAGAGTTTTCGAGGTTCAGGGTTGTGGAGTTTCGGAGTTTTTGAGTTTTGGAGTTTCGGAGTTTCGGAGTTTTGGAGTTTTGGAGTTTCGAATTTCCAGAGTTTCGGATTTTTGCAGTTTTGGAGTTTCGGAGATTTGGAGTTTTGGCGTTTTGGAGATTCGGAATCTTGGAGTTTCGGAATTTTGTAGTTTTGTAGTTTTCGAGTGTCGGAGTTTTGGAGTGTTGGAGTTTTGGAGCTTTGGAGTTTTGGAGTTTTTGAGTTTTGGAGTTTTGGATTTTTGCACTTTTGGAGTTTTGGAGTTTCAGAGTTTTGGAGGTTCAGGGCTGTGGAGTTTCGGAATTTTTTAGTTTTGGAGTTTCGTAGTTTCGGAGGTTTGGAGTATTGCAGTTTTGGAGTTTTGGAGTTTTGGAGTTTCAGAGATTTGGAGTTTTGGCGTTTTGGAGATTCGGAATCTTGGAGTTTCGGAATTTTGTAGTTTTGTAGTTTTGGAGTGTCAGAGTTTTGGAGTGTTGGAGCTTTGGAGTTTTGGAGTTTATGAGTTTTTGAGTTTTGGATTTTTGCACTTTTGGAGTTTTGGAGTTTTGGAGTTTCGGAGTTTCGGAGTTTTGGAGTTTCAGAGTTTTGGAGGTTCAGGGTTGTGGAATTTCGGAATTTTTGAGTATTGGAGTTTCGGAGTTTCGGAGTTTTGGAGAATTGCAGTTTTGGAATTTTTGGAGTTTCGAATTTTCAGTTTCGGATTTTTGGAGTTTTGGAGTTTCGGAGTTTCGGAGTTTTGGAGTTTCAGAGTTTTCGAGGTTCAGGGTTGTGGAGTTTCGGAATTTTTGTGTTTTGGAGTTTCAAAGTTTTGGAGTTTTGGAGTTTCGAATTTTCAGTTTGGGATTTTTGGAGTTTCAGAGATTTGGAGTTTTGGCGTTTTGGAGATTCGGAATCTTGGAGTTTCGGAATTTTGTAGTTTTGTAGTTTTGGAGTGTCGGAGTTTTGGAGTGTTGGAGTTTTGGAGCTTTGGAGTTTTGGAGTTTTTGAGTTTTGGAGTTTTGTATTTTTGCACTTTTGGAGTTTTGGAGGTTCGGAGTTTCGGAGTTTCGGAGTTTTGGAGTTTCAGAGTTTTGGAGGTTCAGGGTTGTGGAGTTTCGGAATTTTTGAGTTTTGGAGTTTCGGAGTTTCGGAGTTTTGGAGTATTGCAGTTTTGGAATTTTGGAGTTTTGGAGTTTCGAATTTTCAGAGTTTCGGATTTTTGGAGTTTTGGAGTTTCGGAGATTTGGAGTTTTGGCGTTTTTGAGATTCGGAATCTTGGAGTTTCGGAATTTTGTAGTTTTGTAGTTTTGGAGTGTCACAGTTTTGGAGTGTTGGAGTTTTGGAGCTTTGGAGTTTTGGAGTTTTTGAGTTTTTGGATTTTTGCACTTTTGGAGTTTTGGAGTTTCGGAGTTTCGGAGTTTTGGAGTTTCAGAGTTTTGGAGGTTCAGTGTTGTGGAGTTTCGGCATTTTTGAGTATTGGAGTTTCGGAGTTTCGGAGTTTTGGAGAATTGCAGTTTTGGAGTTTTGGAGTTTCGAATTTTCAGAGTTTCGGATTTTTGGAGTTTTGGAGTTTCGGAGATTTGGAGTTTTGGCGTTTTTGAGATTCTGAATCTCTGAGTTTCGGAATTTTGTAGTTTTGTAGTTTTGGAGTGTCACAGTTTTGGAGTGTTGGAGTTTTGGAGCTTTGGAGTTTTGGAGTTTTTGAGTTTTTGGATTTTTGCACTTTTGGAGTTTTGGAGTTTCGGAGTTTCGGAGTTTTGGAGTTTCAGAGTTTTGGAGGTTCAGTGTTGTGGAGTTTCGGCATTTTTGAGTATTGGAGTTTCGGAGTTTCGGAGTTTTGGAGAATTGCAGTTTTGGAGTTTTGGAGTTTCGAATTTTCAGAGTTTCGGATTTTTGGAGTTTTGGAGTTTTGGAGTTTCGGAGTTTCGGAGTTTTGGAGTATTGCAGTTTTGGAGTTTTGGAGTTTTGGTGTTGCGAATTTTCAGAGTTTAGGATTTTTGGAGTTTTGGAGTTTTGGAGAATTGGACTTTTGGCGTTTTCGAGATTCGGAATCTTGGAGTTTCGGAATTTTGTAGTTTTGGAGTTTTGGAGTTTAGGAGTTTCGGAGTTTCGGAGTTTTGGAGTTTCAGAGTTTTGGAGATTCAGGGTTGTGGAGTGTCGGAATTTTTGAGTTTTGGAGTTTCGGAGTTTCGGAGTTTTGGAGTTTTGCAGTTTTGGAGTTTTGGTGTTCTGGAGTTTTGGAGTTACGAATTTTCAGAGTTTCAAATTTTTGGAGTTTTGGAGTTTCGGAGATTTGGAATTTCGGCGTTTTGGGGATTCGGGGTCTTGGAGTTTCGGAATTTTGTAGTTTTGTGGTTTTGGAGTGTCGGAGTTTTGGAGTGTTGGAGTTTTGGAGTTTTAGAGTTTTAGAATTTTGGAGTTTTGAAATTTTTGAGTTTCGGATTTTTGGAGTTTGGAGTTTTTAAGTTTTGGATTTTTGAGTTTTGGATTTTTGGATTTTTGGAGTTTTTGTGTTTCGGAGTTTTGGAGTTTTGGAGTTTCGGAGTTTCGGAGTTTTGGAGTTTCAGAGTTTTCGAGGTTCAGGGTTGTGGAGTTTCTGAATTTTTGAATTTTGGAGTTTCGGAGTTTCGGAGTTTTGGAGTTTTGGAGTTTCGAATTTACAGTTTCGGATTTTCGGAGTTTTGGAGTTTCGGAGATTTGGAATTTTGGCGTTTTGGAGATTCGGGGTCTTGGAGTTTCGGAATTTTGCAGTTTTGTAGTTTTGGAGTGTCGGAGTTTTGGAGTGTTGGAGTTTTGGAGCTTTGGAGCTTTGGAGTTTTCGAGTTTTTGAGTTTTGGATTTTTGCACTTTTTGAAATTTGGAGTTTTGGAGTTTTGGAGTTTCGGAGTTTCGGACTTTTGGAGTTTCAGAGTTTTGGAGGTTCAGGGTTGTGGAGTTTCGGAATTTTTGAGTTTTGGAGTTTCGGAGTTTCGGAGTTTTGGAGCATTGCAGTTTTGGAGTTCTGGAGTTTTGGAGTTTGGAATTTTTGGAGTTTTGGAGTTTCGGAGATTTGGAGTTTTGGCCTTTTGGAGATTCGGGGTCTTGGAGTTTCGGAATTTTGTAGTTTTGCAGTTTTGGAGTGTCAGAGTTTTGGAGTGTTGGAGTTTTGGAGCTTTGGAGTTTTTGAGTTTTTGAGTTTTTGAGTTTTGGATTTTTGCACTTTTGGAGTTTTGGAGTTTTGGAGTTTCGGAGTTTTGGAGTTTCAGAGTTTTGGAGGTTCAGGGTTGTGGAATTTCGGAATTTTTGAGCTTTGGAGTTTCGGAGTTTTGGAGTATTGCAGTTTTGGAATTTTGGAGTTTTGGAGTTTCGAATTTTCAGAGTTTCGGATTTTTGGAGGTATGGAGTTTCGGAGATTTGGAGTTTTGGCGTTTTGGAGATTCGGAATCTTGGAGTTTCGGAATTTTGTAGTTTTGTAGTTTTAGAGTGTCAGAGCTTTGGAGTGTTGGAGTTTTGGAGCTTTGGAGTTTTTGAGTTTTTGAGTTTTGGATTTTTGCACTTTTGGAGTTTTGGAGTTTTGGAGGTTCGGAGTTTCGGAGTTTTGGAGTTTCAGAGTTTTGGAGGTTCAGGGTTGTGGAGTTTCGGAATTTTTGAGTATTGGAGTTTCGGAGTTTCGGAGTTTTGGAGAATTGCAGTTTTGGAGCTTTGGAGTTTTGGAGTTCTTGAGTTTTGGAGTTTTGGATTTTTGCACTTTTGGAGTTTTGGAGTTTCAGAGTTTTGGAGGTTCAGGGTTGTGGAGTTTCGGAATTTTTGAGTTTTGGAGTTTCGGAGTTTCGGAGTTTTGGAGTATTGCAGTTTTGGAGTTTTGGAGTTTTGGAGTTTCAGAGATTTGGAGTTTTGGCGTTTTGGAGATTCGGAATCTTGGAGTTTCGGAATTTTGTAGTTTTGTAGTTTTGGAGTGTCAGAGTTTTGGAGTGTTGGAGCTTTGGAGTTTTGGAGTTTATGAGTTTTTGAGTTTTGGATTTTTGCACATTTGGAGTTTTGGAGTTGTGGAGTTTCGGAGTTTTGGAGTTTCAGAGTTTTGGAGGTTCAGGGTTGTGGAGTTTCGGAATTTTTGAGTTTTGGAGTTTCGGAGTTTTGGAGTATTGCAGTTTTGGAATTTTGGAGTTTTGGAGTTTCGAATTTTCAGAGTTTCGGATTTTTGGAGTTTTGGAGTTTCGGAGACTTGGAGTTTTGGCGTTTTGGAGATTCGGAATCTTGGAGTTTCGGAATTTTGTAGTGTTGTAGTTTTGGAGTGTCAGAGTTTTGGAGTGTTGGAGTTTTGGAGCTTTGGAGTTTTGGAGTTTTGGAGTTTTTGAGTTTTGGATTTTTGCACTTTTGGAGTTTTGGAGTTTTGGAGTTTTGGAGTTTCGGAGTTTCGGAGTTTCGGAGTTTTGGAGTTTCAGAGTTTTGAAGGTTCAGGGTTGTGGAGTTTCGGAATTTTTGAGTATTGGAGTTTCGGAGTTTTGGAGAATTGCAGTTTTGGAGTTTCGAATTTTCAGTTTCGGATTTTTGGGGTTTTGGAGTTTCGGAGTTTCGGAGTTTTGGAGTTTCAGAGTTTTCGAGGTTCAGGGTTGTGGAGTTTCGGAGTTTTTGAGTTTTGGAGTTTCGGAGTTTCGGAGTTTTGGAGTTTTGGAGTTTCGAATTTCCAGAGTTTCGGATTTTTGGAGTTTTGGAGTTTCGGAGATTTGGAGTTTTGGCGTTTTGGAGATTCGGAATCTTGGAGTTTCGGAATTTTGTAGTTTTGTAGTTTTCGAGTGTCGGAGTTTTGGAGTGTTGGAGTTTTGGAGCTTTGGAGTTTTGGAGTTTTTGAGTTTTGGAGTTTTGGATTTTTGCACTTTTGGAGTTTTGGAGTTTCAGAGTTTTGGAGGTTCAGGGTTGTGGAGTTTCGGAATTTTTTAGTTTTGGAGTTTCGGAGTTTCGGAGGTTTGGAGTATTGCAGTTTTGGAGTTTTGGAGTTTTGGAGTTTCAGAGATTTGGAGTTTTGGCGTTTTGGCGATTCGGAATCTTGGAGTTTCGGAATTTTGTAGTTTTGTAGTTTTGGAGTGTCAGAGTTTTGGAGTGTTGGAGCTTTGGAGTTTTGGAGTTTATGAGTTTTTGAGTTTTGGATTTTTGCACTTTTGGAGTTTTGGAGTTTTGGAGTTTCGGAGTTTCGGAGTTTTGGAGTTTCAGAGTTTTGGAGGTTCAGGGTTGTGGAATTTCGGAATTTTTGAGTATTGGAGTTTCGGAGTTTCGGAGTTTTGGAGAATTGCAGTTTTGGAATTTTTGGAGTTTCGAATTTTCAGTTTCGGATTTTTGGAGTTTTGGAGTTTCGGAGTTTCGGAGTTTTGGAGTTTCAGAGTTTTCGAGGTTCAGGGTTGTGGAGTTTCGGAATTTTTGTGTTTTGGAGTTTCAAAGTTTTGGAGTTTTGGAGTTTTGGAGTTTCGAATTTTCAGAGTTTGGGATTTTTGGAGTTTCAGAGATTTGGAGTTTTGGCGTTTTGGAGATTCGGAATCTTGGAGTTTCGGAATTTTGTAGTTTTGTAGTTTTGGAGTGTCGGAGTTTTGGAGTGTTGGAGTTTTGGAGTTTCGAGTTTCGGAGTTTCGGAGTTTTGGAGTTTCAGAGTTTTGGAGGTTCAGGGTTGTGGAGTTTCGGAATTTTTGAGTTTTGGAGTTTCGGAGTTTCGGAGTTTTGGAGTATTGCAGTTTTGGAATTTTGGAGTTTTGGAGTTTCGAATTTTCAGAGTTTCGGATTTTTGCAGTTTTGGAGTTTCGGAGATTTGGAGTTTTGGCGTTTTTGAGATTCTGAATCTCTGAGTTTCGGAATTTTGTAGTTTTGTAGTTTTGGAGTGTCACAGTTTTGGAGTGTTGGAGTTTTGGAGCTTTGGAGTTTTGGAGTTTCGGAGTTTTGGAGTTTTGCAGTTTTGGAGTTTTGGTGTTCTGGAGTTTTGGAGTTACGAATTTTCAGAGTTTCAAATTTTTGGAGTTTTGGAGTTTCGGAGATTTGGAATTTCGGCGTTTTGGGGATTCGGGGTCTTGGAGTTTCGGAATTTTGTAGTTTTGTGGTTTTGGAGTGTCGGAGTTTCGGAGTGTTGGAGTTTTGGAGTTTTAGAGTTTTAGAATTTTGGAGTTTTGAAATTTTTGAGTTTCGGATTTTTGGAGTTTGGAGTTTTTAAGTTTTGGATTTTTGAGTTTTGGATTTTTGGATTTTTGGAGTTTTTGTGTTTTTGAGTTTTTGAGTTTTGGATTTTTGCACTTTTGGAGGTTTGGAGTTTTGGAGTTTTGGATTTTTGGATATTCAGGGTTTTGTTCCAGAATTTTGTAGTTTTGGAGTTTTGGAGTGTCGGAGTTTCGAATTATTGGAGTTTTCGTGTTTTGGAATTTTTGATTTTTGGAGGTATGGATTTTTGGAGTTTCGGAGTTGTGGAGATTCGGGTTTGTGGAGTTTTGGAGTTTTGGAGTTTCGGAGTTTTGGAGATTCAGGGTTGTGGAGTTTCTGAATTTTTGAATTTTGGAGTTTCGGAGTTTCGGAGTTTTGGAGTTTTGGAGTTTCGAATTTACAGAGTTTCGGATTTTCGGAGTTTTGGAGTTTCGGAGATTTGGAATTTTGGCGTTTTGGAGATTCGGGGTCTTGGAGTTTCGGAATTTTGCAGTTTTGTAGTTTTGGAGTGTCGGAGTTTTGGAGTGTTGGAGTTTTGGAGTTTCGGAGTTTCGGAGTTTCGGAGTTTTGGAGTTTCAGAGTTTCAGAGTTCTGGAGGTTCAGGGTTGTGGAGTTTCGGAATTTTTGAGTTTTGGAGTTTCGGAGTTTCGGAGTTTTGGAGTTTTGCGGTTTTGGAGTTTCGAATTTTCAGAGTTTGGGATTTTTGGAGTTTTGGAGTTTCAGAGATTTGGAGTTTTGGCGTTTTGGAGATTCGGAATCTTGGAGTTTCGCAATTTTGTAGTTTTGTAGTTTTGGAGTGTCGGAGTTTTGGAGTGTTGGAGTTTTGGAGCTTTGGAGTTTTGGAGTTTTTGAGTTTTGGAGTTTTGTATTTTTGCACTTTTGGAGTTTTGGAGGTTCGGAGTTTCGGAGTTTCGGAGTTTTGGAGTTTCAGAGTTTTGGAGGTTCAGGGTTGTGGAGTTTCGGAATTTTTGAGTTTTGGAGTTTCGGAGTTTCGGAGTTTTGGAGTATTGCAGTTTTGGAATTTTGGAGTTGTGGAGTTTCGAATTTTCAGAGTTTCGGATTTTTGGAGTTTTGGAGTTTCGGAGATTTGGAGTTTTGGCGTTTTTGAGATTCGGAATCTTGGAGTTTCGGAATTTTGTAGTTTTGTAGTTTTGGAGTGTCACAGTTTTTGAGTGTTGGAGTTTTGGAGCTTTGGAGTTTTGGAGTTTTTGAGTTTTTGGATTTTTGCACTTTTGGAGTTTTGGAGTTTTGGAGTTTCGGAGTTTTGGAGTTTCAGAGTTTTGGAGGTTCAGTGTTGTGGAGTTTCGGCATTTTTGAGTATTGGAGTTTCGGAGTTTCGGAGTTTTGGAGAATTGCAGTTTTGGAGTTTTGGAGTTTCGAATTTTCAGAGTTTCGGATTTTTGGAGTTTTGGAGTTTCGGAGATTTGGAGTTTTGGCGTTTTTGAGATTCGGAATCTTGGAGTTTCGCAATTTTGTAGTTTTGTAGTTTTGGAGTGTCGGAGTTTTGGAGTGTTGGAGTTTTGGAGCTTTGGAGTTTTGGAGTTTTTGAGTTTTGGAGTTTTGTATTTTTGCACTTTTGGAGTTTTGGAGGTTCGGAGTTTCGGAGTTTCGGAGTTTTGGAGTTTCAGAGTTTTGGAGGTTCAGGGTTGTGGAGTTTCGGAATTTTTGAGTTTTGGAGTTTCGGAGTGTTGGAGTTTTGGAGCTTTGGAGTTTTGGAGTTTTTGAGTTTTTGGATTTTTGCACTTTTGGAGTTTTGGAGTTTCAGAGTTTCGGAGTTTTGGAGTTTCAGAGTTTTGGAGGTTCAGTGTTGTGGAGTTTCGGCATTTTTGAGTATTGGAGTTTCGGAGTTTCGGAGATTTGGAGAATTGCAGTTTTGGAGTTTTGGAGTTTCGAATTTTCAGTTTCGGATTTTTGGAGTTTTGGAGTTTTGGAGTTTCGGAGTTTCGGAGTTTGGAGTATTGCAGTTTTGGAGTTTTGGAGTTGCGAATTTTCAGAGTTTAGGATTTTTGGAGTTTTGGAGTTTTGGAGAATTGGACTTTTGGCGTTTTCGAGATTCGGAATCTTGGAGTTTCGGAATTTTGTAGTTTTGGAGTTTTGGAGTTTAGGAGTTTCGGAGTTTCGGAGTTTTGGAGTTTTGCAGTTTTGGAGTTTTGGTGTTCTGGAGTTTTGGAGTTTCGAATTTTCAGAGTTTCAAATTTTTGGAGTTCTGGAGTTTCGGAGATTTGGAATTTCGGCGTTTTGGGGATTCGGGGTCTTGGAGTTTCGGAATTTTGTAGTTTTGTGGTTTTGGAGTGTCGGAGTTTCGGAGTGTTGGATTTTTGGAGTTTTAGAGTTTTAGAATTTTGGAGTTTTGAAATTTTTGAGTTTCGGATTTTTGGAGTTTGGAGTTTTTAAGTTTTGGATTTTTGAGTTTTGGATTTTTGGATTTTTGGAGTTTTTGTGTTTTTGAGTTTTTGAGTTTGGATTTTTGCACTTTTGGAGGTTTGGAGTTTTGGAGTTTTGGATTTTTGGAGCTTTGGAGGTATGGATTTTTGGATATTCAGGGTTTTGTTCCAGAATTTTGTAGTTTTGGAGTTTTGGAGTGTCGGAGTTTCGAATTATTGGAGTTTTCGTGTTTTGGAATTTTCGATTTTTGGAGGTATGGATTTTTGGAGTTTCGGAGTTGTGGAGATTCGGGTTTGTGGAGTTTTGGAGTTTTGGAGTTTTGGATTTTTGCACTTTTGGAGTTTTGGAGTTTCGGAGTTTTGGAGTTTCGGAGTTTTGGAGATTCAGGGTTGTGGAGTTTCGGAATTTTTGAGTTTTGGAGTTTTGGAGTTTCGGAGTTCCGGAGTTTCGGAGTTTCGGAGTTTTGGAGTTTTGCAGTTTCGGAGTTTTGGAGTTTTGGAGTTTCGGAGTTTCGGAGTTTCGGAGTTTTGGAGTTTCAGAGTTTTCGAGGTTCAGGGTTGTGGAGTTTCTGAATTTTTGAATTTTGGAGTTTCGGAGTTTCGGAGTTTTGGAGTTTTGGAGTTTCGAATTTACAGAGTTTCGGATTTTCGGAGTTTTGGAGTTTCGGAGATTTGAAATTTTGGCGTTTTGGAGATTCGGGGTGTTGGAGTTTCGGAATTTTGCAGTTTTGTAGTTTTGGAGTGTCGGAGTTTTGGAGTGTTGGAGTTTTGGAGTTTCGGAGTTCCGGAGTTTCGGAGTTTTGGAGTTTCAGAGTTTCAGAGTTCTGGAGGTTCAGGGTTGTGGAGTTTCGGAATTTTTGAGTTTTGGAGTTTCGGAGTTTTGCGGTTTTGGAGTTTTGGAGTTTCGAATTTTCAGTTTCGGGTTTTTGGAGTTTTGGAGTTTTCGAGATTTGGAGTTTCGGCGTTTTGGAGATTCGGAGTCTTGGAGTGTCGGAATTTTGTAGTTTTGTAGTTTTGGAGTGTCGGAGTTTTGGAGTGTTGGAGTTTTGGAGCTTTGGAGTTTTGGAGTTTTTGAGTTTTTTAGTTTTGGATTTTTGCACTTTTGGAGTTTTGGAGTTTCGGAGTTTCGGAGTTTTGGAGTTTCAGAGTTTTGGAGGTTCAGGGTTGTGGAGTTTCGGAATTTTTGAGTTTTGGAGTTTCGGAGTTTCGGAGTTTTGGAGAATTGCAGGTTTGGAATTTTTGTAGTTTCGAATTTTCAGAGTTTCAGATTTTTGGAGTTTTGGAGTTTCGGAGTTTCGGAGTTTCAGACTTTTCGAGGTTCAGGGTTGTGGAATTTCGGAATTTTTGAGTTTTGGAGTTTCGGAGTTCTGGAGTTTCGGAGTTTTGGAGTTTTGCAGTTTCGGAGTTTTGGAGTTTTGGAGTTTCGGAGTTTTGGAGTTTTCGAGGTTCAGGGTTGTGGAGTTTCGGAATTTTTGAGTTTTGGAGTTTCGGAGTTTTGGAGTTTTGGTGTTTTGGAGTTTCGAATTTTCAGAGTTTCGGTTTTTTGGAGTTTCGGAGTTTCGGAGTTTTGGAGTTTCAGAGTTTTGGAGGTTCAGGGTTGTGGAGTTTCGGAATTTTTGAGTTTTGGAGTTTCGGAGTTTCGGAGTTTTGGAGTTTTGGAGTTTTGGAGTTTTGGAGTTTTAGAGTTTTGGAAGTTCAGGGTTGTGGAGTTTCGGAATTTTTGAGTTTTGGAGTTTCGGAGTTTCGGAGTTTTGGAGTATTGCAATTTTGGAATTTTGGAGTTTTGGAGTTTCGAATTTTCAGAGTTTCGGATTTTTGGAGTTTGGAGTTTCAGAGAATTGGAGTTTTGGCGTTTTCGAGATTCGGAATCTTGGAGTTTCGGAATTTTGTAGTTTTGTAGTTTTGTAGTTTTGTAGTTTTCGAGTGTCGGAGTTTTGGAGTGTTGGAGTTTTGGAGCTTTGGAGTTTTGGAGTTTTTGAGTTTTGGAGTTTTGGATTTTTGCACTTTTGGAGTTTTGGAGTTTCAGAGTTTTGGAGGTTCAGGGTTGTGGAGTTTTGGAGTTTTGGAGTTTCGGAGTTTCGGAGTTTCGAAGTTTCAGAGTTTTGGAGGTTCAGGGTTGTGGAATTTCGGAATTTTTGAGTTTTGGAGTTTCGGAGTTTTGGGGTATTGCAGTTTTGGAATTTTGGTGTTTTGGAGTTTCGAATTTTCAGAGTTTCGGATTTTTGGAGTTTTGGAGTTTCGGAGATTTGGAGTTTTGGCGTTTTGGAGATTCGGAATCTTGGAGTTTCGGAATTTTGTAGTTTTGTAGTTTTGGAGTGTCAGAGTTTTGGAGTGTTGGAGTTTTGGAGCTTTGGCGTTTTGGAGATTCGGGGTCTTGGAGTTTCGGAATTTTGCAGTTTTGTAGTTTTGGAGTGTCGGAGTTTTGGAGTTTCGGAGTTTTGGAGTTTCAGAGTTTTCGAGGTTCAGGGTTGTGCAGTTTCGGAATTTTTGAGTTTTGGAGTTTCGGAGTTTCGGAGTTTTGGCGTTTTGGAGATTCGGAATCTTGGAGTTTCGGAATTTTGTAGTTTTGTAGTTTTCGAGTGTCGGAGTTTTGGAGTGTTGGAGTTTTGGAGTTTTTGAGTTTTGGAGTTTTGGATTTTTGCACTTTTGGAGTTTTGGAGTTTCAGAGTTTTGGAGGTTCAGGGTTGTGGAGTTTCGGAATTTTTGAGTTTTGGAGTTTCGGAGTTTCGGAGTTTTGGAGTATTGCAGTTTTGGAGTTTTGGTGTTCTGGAGTTTTGGAGTTTCGAATTTTCAGAGTTTCAAATTTTTGGAGTTTTGGAGTTTCGGAGATTTGGAATTTCGGCGTTTTGGGGATTCGGGGTCTTGGAGTTTCGGAATTTTGTAGTTTTGTGG
The DNA here is from genome assembly GCF_055824585.1 of Amblyomma mixtum. Taxonomy (NCBI): domain Eukaryota; kingdom Metazoa; phylum Arthropoda; class Arachnida; order Ixodida; family Ixodidae; genus Amblyomma; species Amblyomma mixtum. The sequence continues at coordinate 111,386,226 of NC_143012.1, read as the reverse complement.
TTTTGGAGTGTCGGAGTTTCGGAGTGTTGGAGTTTTGGAGTTTTAGAGTTTTAGAATTTTGGAGTTTTGAAATTTTTGAGTTTCGGATTTTTGGAGTTTGGAGTTTTTAAGTTTTGGATTTTTGAGTTTTGGATTTTTGGATTTTTGGAGTTTTTGTGTTTTTGAGTTTTTGAGTTTTGGATTTTTGGAGCTTTGGAGGTATGGATTTTTGGATATTCAGGGTTTTGTTCCAGAATTTTGTAGTTTTGGAGTTTTGGAGTGTCGGAGTTTCGAATTATTGGAGTTTTCGTGTTTTGGAATTTTTGATTTTTGGAGGTATGGATTTTTGGAGTTTCGGAGTTGTGGAGATTCGGGTTTGTGGAGTTTTGGAGTTTTGGAGTTTTGGATTTTTGCACTTTTGGAGTTTTGGAGTTTCGGAGTTTTGGAGTTTCGGAGTTTTGGAGATTCAGGGTTGTGGAGTTTCGGAATTTTTGAGTTTTGGAGTTTCGGAGTTCCGGAGTTTCGGAGTTTCGGAGTTTTGGAGTTTTGCAGTTTCGGAGTTTTGGAGTTTTGGAGTTTCGGAGTTTTGGAGTTTCAGAGTTTTCGAGGTTCAGGGTTGTGGAGTTTCGAATTTACAGAGTTTCGGATTTTCGGAGTTTTGGAGTTTCGGAGATTTGGAATTTTGGCGTTTTGGAGATTCGGGGTCTTGGAGTTTCGGAATTTTGCAGTTTTGTAGTTTTGGAGTGTCGGAGTTTTGGAGTGTTGGAGTTTTGGAGTTTCGGAGTTTCGGAGTTTCGGAGTTTTGGAGTTTCAGAGTTTCAGAGTTCTGGAGGTTCAGGGTTGTGGAGTTTCGGAATTTTTGAGTTTTGGAGTTTCGGAGTTTTGCGGTTTTGGAGTTTTGGAGTTTCGAATTTTCAGTTTCGGGTTTTTGGAGTTTTGGAGTTTTCGAGATTTGGAGTTTCGGCGTTTTGGAGATTCGGAGTCTTGGAGTGTCGGAATTTTGTAGTTTTGTAGTTTTGGAGTGTCGGAGTTTTGGAGTGTTGGAGTTTTGGAGCTTTGGAGTTTTGGAGTTTTTGAGTTTTTTAGTTTTGGATTTTTGCACTTTTGGAGTTTTGGAGTTTCGGAGTTTCGGAGTTTTGGAGTTTCAGAGTTTTGGAGGTTCAGGGTTGTGGAGTTTCGGAATTTTTGAGTTTTGGAGTTTCGGAGTTTCGGAGTTTTGGAGAATTGCAGGTTTGGAATTTTTGTAGTTTCGAATTTTCAGAGTTTCAGATTTTTGGAGTTTTGGAGTTTCGGAGTTTCGGAGTTTCAGACTTTTCGAGGTTCAGGGTTGTGGAATTTCGGAATTTTTGAGTTTTGGAGTTTCGGAGTTCCGGAGTTTCGGAGTTTTGGAGTTTTGCAGTTTCGGAGTTTTGGAGTTTTGTAGTTTCGGAGTTTTGGAGTTTCAGAGTTTTCGAGGTTCAGGGTTGTGGAGTTTCGGAATTTTTGAGTTTTGGAGTTTCGGAGTTTTGGAGTTTTGGTGTTTTGGAGTTTCGAATTTTCAGAGTTTCGGTTTTTTGGAGTTTCGGAGTTTCGGAGTTTTGGAGTTTCAGAGTTTTGGAGGTTCAGGGTTGTGGAGTTTCGGAATTTTGGAGTTTTGGAGTTTCGGAGTTTCGGAGTTTTGGAGTTTTGGAGTTTTGGAGTTTTAGAGTTTTGGAAGTTCAGGGTTGTGGAGTTTCGGAATTTTTGAGTTTTGGAGTTTCGGAGTTTCGGAGTTTTGGAGTATTGCAATTTTGGAATTTTGGATTTTTGGAGTTTCGAATTTTCAGAGTTTCGGATTTTTGGAGTTTGGAGTTTCAGAGAATTGGAGTTTTGGCGTTTTCGAGATTCGGAATCTTGGAGTTTCGGAATTTTGTAGTTTTGTAGTTTTGTAGTTTTGTAGTTTTCGAGTGTCGGAGTTTTGGAGTGTTGGAGTTTTGGAGCTTTGGAGTTTTGGAGTTTTTGAGTTTTGGAGTTTTGGATTTTTGCACTTTTGGAGTTTTGGAGTTTCAGAGTTTTGGAGGTTCAGGGTTGTGGAGTTTTGGAGTTTTGGAGTTTCGGAGTTTCGGAGTTTCGAAGTTTCAGAGTTTTGGAGGTTCAGGGTTGTGGAATTTCGGAATTTTTGAGTTTTGGAGTTTCGGAGTTTTGGGTATTGCAGTTTTGGAATTTTGGTGTTTTGGAGTTTCGAATTTTCAGAGTTTCGGATTTTTGGAGTTTTGGAGTTTCGGAGATTTGGAGTTTTGGCGTTTTGGAGATTCGGAATCTTGGAGTTTCGGAATTTTGTAGTTTTGTAGTTTTGGAGCGTCAGAGTTTTGGAGTGTTGGAGTTTTGGAGCTTTGGAGTTTTTGAGTTTTTGAGTTTTGGAGTTTTGGATTTTTGCACTTTTGGAGTTTCAGAGTTTCAGAGTTCTGGAGGTTCAGGGTTGTGGAGTTTCGGAATTTTTGAGTTTTGGAGTTTCGGAGTTTTGCGGTTTTGGAGTTTTGGAGTTTCGAATTTTCAGTTTCGGGTTTTTGGAGTTTTGGAGTTTTCGAGATTTGGAGTTTCGGCGTTTTGGACATTCGGAGTCTTGGAGTGTCGGAATTTTGTAGTTTTGTAGTTTTGGAGTGTCGGAGTTTTGGAGTGTTGGAGTTTTGGAGCTTTGGAGTTTTGGAGTTTTTGAGTTTTTTAGTTTTGGATTTTTGCACTTTTGGAGTTTTGGAGTTTCGGAGTTTCGGAGTTTTGGAGTTTCAGAGTTTTGGAGGTTCAGGGTTGTGGAGTTTCGGAATTTTTGAGTTTTGGAGTTTCGGAGTTTCGGAGTTTTGGAGAATTGCAGGTTTGGAATTTTTGTAGTTTCGAATTTTCAGAGTTTCAGATTTTTGGAGTTTTGGAGTTTCGGAGTTTCGGAGTTTCAGACTTTTCGAGGTTCAGGGTTGTGGAATTTCGGAATTTTTGAGTTTTGGAGTTTCGGAGTTCCGGAGTTTCGGAGTTTTGGAGTTTTGCAGTTTCGGAGTTTTGGAGTTTTGGAGTTTCGGAGTTTTGGAGTTTTCGAGGTTCAGGGTTGTGGAGTTTCGGAATTTTTGAGTTTTGGAGTTTCGGAGTTTTGGAGTTTTGGTGTTTTGGAGTTTCGAATTTTCAGAGTTTCGGTTTTTTGGAGTTTCGGAGTTTCGGAGTTTTGGAGTTTCAGAGTTTTGGAGGTTCAGGGTTGTGGAGTTTCGGAATTTTTGAGTTTTGGAGTTTCGGAGTTTCGGAGTTTTGGAGTTTTGGAGTTTTGGAGTTTTGGAGTTTTAGAGTTTTGGAAGTTCACGGTTGTGGAGTTTCGGAATTTTTGAGTTTTGGAGTTTCGGAGTTTCGGAGTTTTGGAGTATTGCAATTTTGGAATTTTGGAGTTTTGGAGTTTCGAATTTTCAGAGTTTCGGATTTTTGGAGTTTGGAGTTTCAGAGAATTGGAGTTTTGGCGTTTTCGAGATTCGGAATCTTGGAGTTTCGGAATTTTGTAGTTTTGTAGTTTTGTAGTTTTCGAGTGTCGGAGTTTTGGAGTGTTGGAGTTTTGGAGCTTTGGAGTTTTGGAGTTTTTGAGTTTTGGAGTTTTGGATTTTTGCACTTTTGGAGTTTTGGAGTTTCAGAGTTTTGGAGGTTCAGGGTTGTGGAGTTTTGGAGTTTTGGAGTTTCGGAGTTTCGGAGTTTCGAAGTTTCAGAGTTTTGGAGGTTCAGGGTTGTGGAATTTCGGAATTTTTGAGTTTTGGAGTTTCGGAGTTTTGGGGTATTGCAGTTTTGGAATTTTGGTGTTTTGGAGTTTCGAATTTTCAGAGTTTCGGATTTTTGGAGTTTTGGAGTTTCGGAGATTTGGAGTTTTGGCGTTTTGGAGATTCGGAATCTTGGAGTTTCGGAATTTTGTAGTTTTGTAGTTTTGGAGTGTCAGAGTTTTGGAGTGTTGGAGTTTTGGAGCTTTGGCGTTTTGGAGATTCGGGGTCTTGGAGTTTCGGAATTTTGCAGTTTTGTAGTTTTGGAGTGTCGGAGTTTTGGAGTTTCGGAGTTTTGGAGTTTCAGAGTTTTCGAGGTTCAGGGTTGTGCAGTTTCGGAATTTTTGAGTTTTGGAGTTTCGGAGTTTCGGAGTTTTGGCGTTTTGGAGATTCGGAATCTTGGAGTTTCGGAATTTTGTAGTTTTGTAGTTTTCGAGTGTCGGAGTTTTGGAGTGTTGGAGTTTTGGAGTTTTTGAGTTTTGGAGTTTTGGATTTTTGCACTTTTGGAGTTTTGGAGTTTCAGAGTTTTGGAGGTTCAGGGTTGTGGAGTTTCGGAATTTTTGAGTTTTGGAGTTTCGGAGTTTCGGAGTTTTGGAGTATTGCAGTTTTGGAGTTTTGGTGTTCTGGAGTTTTGGAGTTTCGAATTTTCAGAGTTTCAAATTTTTGGAGTTTTGGAGTTTCGGAGATTTGGAATTTCGGCGTTTTGGGGATTCGGGGTCTTGGAGTTTCGGAATTTTGTAGTTTTGTGGTTTTGGAGTGTCGGAGTTTCGGAGTGTTGGAGTTTTGGAGTTTTAGAGTTTTAGAATTTTGGAGTTTTGAAATTTTTGAGTTTCGGATTTTTGGAGTTTGGAGTTTTTAAGTTTTGGATTTTTGAGTTTTGGATTTTTGGATTTTTGGAGTTTTTGTGTTTTTGAGTTTTTGAGTTTTGGATTTTTGGAGCTTTGGAGGTATGGATTTTTGGATATTCAGGGTTTTGTTCCAGAATTTTGTAGTTTTGGAGTTTTGGAGTGTCGGAGTTTCGAATTATTGGAGTTTTCGTGTTTTGGAATTTTTGATTTTTGGAGGTATGGATTTTTGGAGTTTCGGAGTTGTGGAGATTCGGGTTTGTGGAGTTTTGGAGTTTTGGAGTTTTGGATTTTTGCACTTTTGGAGTTTTGGAGTTTCGGAGTTTTGGAGTTTCGGAGTTTTGGAGATTCAGGGTTGTGGAGTTTCGGAATTTTTGAGTTTTGGAGTTTCGGAGTTCCGGAGTTTCGGAGTTTCGGAGTTTTGGAGTTTTGCAGTTTCGGAGTTTTGGAGTTTTGGAGTTTCGGAGTTTTGGAGTTTCAGAGTTTTCGAGGTTCAGGGTTGTGGAGTTTCGAATTTACAGAGTTTCGGATTTTCGGAGTTTTGGAGTTTCGGAGATTTGGAATTTTGGCGTTTTGGAGATTCGGGGTCTTGGAGTTTCGGAATTTTGCAGTTTTGTAGTTTTGGAGTGTCGGAGTTTTGGAGTGTTGGAGTTTTGGAGTTTCGGAGTTTCGGAGTTTCGGAGTTTTGGAGTTTCAGAGTTTCAGAGTTCTGGAGGTTCAGGGTTGTGGAGTTTCGGAATTTTTGAGTTTTGGAGTTTCGGAGTTTTGCGGTTTTGGAGTTTTGGAGTTTCGAATTTTCAGTTTCGGGTTTTTGGAGTTTTGGAGTTTTCGAGATTTGGAGTTTCGGCGTTTTGGAGATTCGGAGTCTTGGAGTGTCGGAATTTTGTAGTTTTGTAGTTTTGGAGTGTCGGAGTTTTGGAGTGTTGGAGTTTTGGAGCTTTGGAGTTTTGGAGTTTTTGAGTTTTTTAGTTTTGGATTTTTGCACTTTTGGAGTTTTGGAGTTTCGGAGTTTCGGAGTTTTGGAGTTTCAGAGTTTTGGAGGTTCAGGGTTGTGGAGTTTCGGAATTTTTGAGTTTTGGAGTTTCGGAGTTTCGGAGTTTTGGAGAATTGCAGGTTTGGAATTTTTGTAGTTTCGAATTTTCAGAGTTTCAGATTTTTGGAGTTTTGGAGTTTCGGAGTTTCGGAGTTTCAGACTTTTCGAGGTTCAGGGTTGTGGAATTTCGGAATTTTTGAGTTTTGGAGTTTCGGAGTTCCGGAGTTTCGGAGTTTTGGAGTTTTGCAGTTTCGGAGTTTTGGAGTTTTGGAGTTTCGGAGTTTTGGAGTTTCAGAGTTTTCGAGGTTCAGGGTTGTGGAGTTTCGGAATTTTTGAGTTTTGGAGTTTCGGAGTTTTGGAGTTTTGGTGTTTTGGAGTTTCGAATTTTCAGAGTTTCGGTTTTTTGGAGTTTCGGAGTTTCGGAGTTTTGGAGTTTCAGAGTTTTGGAGGTTCAGGGTTGTGGAGTTTCGGAATTTTGGAGTTTTGGAGTTTCGGAGTTTCGGAGTTTTGGAGTTTTGGAGTTTTGGAGTTTTGGAGTTTTAGAGTTTTGGAAGTTCAGGGTTGTGGAGTTTCGGAATTTTTGAGTTTTGGAGTTTCGGAGTTTCGGAGTTTTGGAGTATTGCAATTTTGGAATTTTGGATTTTTGGAGTTTCGAATTTTCAGAGTTTCGGATTTTTGGAGTTTGGAGTTTCAGAGAATTGGAGTTTTGGCGTTTTCGAGATTCGGAATCTTGGAGTTTCGGAATTTTGTAGTTTTGTAGTTTTGTAGTTTTGTAGTTTTCGAGTGTCGGAGTTTTGGAGTGTTGGAGTTTTGGAGCTTTGGAGTTTTGGAGTTTTTGAGTTTTGGAGTTTTGGATTTTTGCACTTTTGGAGTTTTGGAGTTTCAGAGTTTTGGAGGTTCAGGGTTGTGGAGTTTTGGAGTTTTGGAGTTTCGGAGTTTCGGAGTTTCGAAGTTTCAGAGTTTTGGAGGTTCAGGGTTGTGGAATTTCGGAATTTTTGAGTTTTGGAGTTTCGGAGTTTTGGGTATTGCAGTTTTGGAATTTTGGTGTTTTGGAGTTTCGAATTTTCAGAGTTTCGGATTTTTGGAGTTTTGGAGTTTCGGAGATTTGGAGTTTTGGCGTTTTGGAGATTCGGAATCTTGGAGTTTCGGAATTTTGTAGTTTTGTAGTTTTGGAGCGTCAGAGTTTTGGAGTGTTGGAGTTTTGGAGCTTTGGAGTTTTTGAGTTTTTGAGTTTTTGAGTTTTGGATTTTTGCACTTTTGGAGTTTTGGAGTTTTGGAGTTTCGGAGTTTCGGAGTTTTGGAGTTTCAGAGTTTTGGAGGTTCAGGGTTGTGGAGTTTCGGAATTTTTGAGTATTGGAGTTTCGGAGTTTCGGAGTTTTGGAGAATTGCAGTTTTGGAGTTTTGGAGTTTCGAATTTTCAGAGTTTCGGATTTTTGGAGTTTTGGAGTTTCGGAGTTTTGGAGTTTCAGAGTTTTCGAGGTTCAGGGTTGTGCAGTTTCGGAATTTTTGAGTTTTGGAGTTTCGGAGTTTCGGAGTTTTGGCGTTTTGGAGATTCGGAATCTTGGAGTTTCGGAATTTTGTAGTTTTGTAGTTTTCGAGTGTCGGAGTTTTGGAGTGTTGGAGTTTTTGAGTTTTTGAGTTTTGGAGTTTTGGATTTTTGCACTTTTGGAGTTTTGGAGTTTCAGAGTTTTGGAGGTTCAGGGTTGTGGAGTTTCGGAATTTTTGAGTTTTGGAGTTTCGGAGTTTCGGAGTTTTGGAGTATTGCAGTTTTGGAGTTTTGGTGTTCTGGAGTTTTGGAGTTTCGAATTTTCAGAGTTTCAAATTTTTGGAGTTTTGGAGTTTCGGAGATTTGGAATTTCGGTGTTTTGGGGATTCGGGGTCTTGGAGTTTCGGAATTTTGTAGTTTTGTGGTTTTGGAGTGTCGGAGTTTCGGAGTGTTGGAGTTTTGGAGTTTTAGAGTTCTAGAATTTTGGAGTGTTGAAATTTTTGAGTTTCGGATTTTTGGAGTTTGGAGTTTTTAAGTTTTGGATTTTTGAGTTTTGGATTTTTGGATTTTTGGAGTTTTTGTGTTTTTGAGTTTTTGAGTTTTGGATTTTTGGAGCTTTGGAGGTATGGATTTTTGGATATTCAGGGTTTTGTTCCAGAATTTTGTAGTTTTGGAGTTTTGGAGTGTCGGAGTTTCGAATTATTGGAGTTTTCGTGTTTTGGAATTTTTGATTTTTGGAGGTATGAATTTTTGGAGTTTCGGAGTTGTGGAGATTCGGGTTTGTGGAGTTTTGGAGTTTTGGATTTTTGCACTTTTGAAGTTTTGGAGTTTCGGAGTTTTGGAGTTTCGGAGTTTTGGAGATTCAGGGTTGTGGAGTTTCGGAATTTTTGAGTTTTGGAGTTTTGGAGTTTCGGAGTTCCGGAGTTTCGGAGTTTCGGAGTTTTGGAGTTTTGCAGTTTCGGAGTTTTGGAGTTTTGGAGTTTTGGAGTTTCGGAGTTTCGGAGTTTTGGAGTTTCAGAGTTTTCGAGGTTCAGGGTTGTGGAGTTTCTGAATTTTTGAATTTTGGAGTTTCGGAGTTTCGGAGTTTTGGAGTTTTGGAGTTTCGAATTTACAGAGTTTCGGATTTTCGGAGTTTTGGAGTTTCGGAGATTTGGAATTTTGGCGTTTTGGAGATTCGGGGTCTTGGAGTTTCGGAATTTTGCAGTTTTGTAGTTTTGGAGTGTCGGAGTTTTGGAGTGTTGGAGTTTTGGAGTTTCGGAGTTTCGGAGTTTCGGAGTTTTGGAGTTTCAGAGTTTCAGAGTTCTGGAGGTTCAGGGTTGTGGAGTTTCGGAATTTTTGAGTTTTGGAGTTTCGGAGTTTTGGAGTTTTGGAGTTTCGGAGTTTTGGAGTTTCAGAGTTTTCGAGGTTCAGGGTTGTGGAGTTTCTGAATTTTTGAATTTTGGAGTTTCGGAGTTTCGGAGTTTTGGAGTTTTGGAGTTTGGAATTTTCAGAGTTTCGGATTTTTGGAGTTTTGGAGTTTCGGAGATTTGGAGTTTTGGCCTTTTGGAGATTCGGGGTCTTGGAGTTTCGGAATTTTGTAGTTTTGCAGTTTTGGAGTGTCGGAGGTTTGGAGTGTTGGAGTTTTGGAGTTTTGGAGTTCTGGAGTTTTGGAGTTTCGGAGTTTCGGAGTTTCGGAGTTTTGGAGTTTCAGAGTTTTGGAGGTTCAGGGTTGTGGAATTCCGGAATTTTTGAGTTTTGGAGTTTCGGAGTTTTGGAGTATTGCAGTTTTGGAATTTTGGAGTTTTGGAGTTTCGAATTTTCAGAGTTTCGGATTTTTGGAGTTTTGGAGTTTCGGAGATTTGGAGTTTTGGCGTTTTGGAGATTCGGAATCTTGGAGTTTCGGAATTTTGTAGTTTTGTAGTTTTGGAGTGTCAGAGTTTTGGAGTGTTGGAGTTTTGGAGCTTTGGAGTTTTTGAGTTTTTGAGTTTTGGATTTTTGCACTTTTGGAGTTTTAGAGTTTCGGAGTTTTGGAGTTTCAGAGTTTTGGAGGTTCAGGGTTGTGGAGTTTCGGAATTTTTGAGTATTGGAGTTTCGGAGTTTCGGAGTTTTGGAGAATTGCAGTTTTGGAGTTTTGGAGTTTGGAATTTTCAGAGTTTCGGATTTTTGGAGTTTTGGAGTTTCGGAGTTTTGGAGTTTCAGAGTTTTCGAGGTTCAGGGTTGTGGAGTTTCGGAATTTTTGAGTTTTGGAGTTTCGGAGTTTCGGAGTTTTGGAGCATTGCAGTTTTGGAGTTCTGGAGTTTTGGAGTTTGGAATTTTCAGAGTTTCGGATTTTTGGAGTTTTGGAGTTTCGGAGATTTGGAGTTTTGCCCTTTTGGAGATTCGGGGTCTTGGAGTTTCGGAATTTTGTAGTTTTGCAGTTTTGGAGTGTCGGAGTTTTGGAGTTTCGGAGTTTCGGAGTTTTGGAGTTTTGGATTTTTGCACTTTTGGAGTTTTGGAGTTTTGGAGTTTTGGAGTTTCAGAGTTTTGGAGTTTCGGAGTTTTGGAGTTTCAGAGTTTTCGAGGTTCAGGGTTGTGGAGTTTCGGAATTTTTGAGTTTTGGAGTTTCGGAGTTTTGGAGTATTGCAGTTTTGGAATTTTGGAGTTTTGGAGTTTCGAATTTTCAGTTTCGGATTTTTGGAGTTTTGGAGTTTCGGAGATTTGGAGTTTTGGCGTTTTCGAGATTCGGAATCTTGGAGTTTCGGAATTTTGTAGTTTTGTAGTTTTGGAGTGTCAGAGTTTTGGAGTGTTGGAGTTTTGGAGCTTTGGAGTTTTGGAGTTTTTGAGTTTTGGATTTTGACACTTTTGGAGTTTTGGAGTTTTGGAGTGTCAGAGTTCTGGAGTGTTGGAGCTTTGGAGTTTTGGAGTTTATGAGTTTTTGAGTTTTGGATTTTTGCACTTTTGGAGTTTTGGAGTTTTGGAGTTTTGGAGTTTTGGAGTTTCGGAGTTTCGGAGTTTTGGAGTTTCAGAGTTTTGGAGGTTCAGGGTTGTGGAGTTTCGGAATTTTTGAGTATTGGAGTTCCGGAGTTTCGGAGTTTTGGAGAATTGCAGTTTTAGAATTTTTGTAGTTTTGAATTTTCAGAGTTTCGGATTTTTGGAGTTTTGGAGTTTCGGAGTTTCGGAGTTTTGGAGTTTCAGACTTTTCGAGGTTCAGGGTTGTGGAATTTCGGAATTTTTGAGTTTTGGAGTTTCGGAGTTCCGGAGTTTCGGAGTTTTGGAGTTTTGCAGTTTCGGAGTTTTGGAGTTTTGGAGTTTGCAGAGTTTTGGAGTTTCAGAGTTTTCGAGGTTCAGGGTTGTGGAGTTTCGGAATTTTTGAGTTTTGGAGTTTCGGAGTTTCGGAGTTTTGGAGCATTGCAGTTTTGGAGTTCTGGAGTTTTGGAGTTTGGAATTTTCAGAGTTTCGGATTTTTGGAGTTTTGGAGTTTCGGAGATTTGGAGTTTTGCCCTTTTGGAGATTCGGGGTCTTGGAGTTTCGGAATTTTGTAGTTTTGCAGTTTTGGAGTGTCGGAGTTTTGGAGTTTCGGAGTTTCGGAGTTTTGGAGTTTTGGATTTTTGCACTTTTGGAGTTTTGGAGTTTTGGAGTTTTGGAGTTTCAGAGTTTTGGAGTTTCGGAGTTTTGGAGTTTCAGAGTTTTCGAGGTTCAGGGTTGTGGAGTTTCGGAATTTTTGAGTTTTGGAGTTTCGGAGTTTTGGAGTATTGCAGTTTTGGAATTTTGGAGTTTTGGAGTTTCGAATTTTCAGTTTCGGATTTTTGGAGTTTTGGAGTTTCGGAGATTTGGAGTTTTGGCGTTTTCGAGATTCGGAATCTTGGAGTTTCGGAATTTTGTAGTTTTGTAGTTTTGGAGTGTCAGAGTTTTGGAGTGTTTATGTTTTGGAGCTTTGGAGTTTTGGAGTTTTTGAGTTTTGGATTTTGACACTTTTGGAGTTTTGGAGTTTTGGAGTGTCAGAGTTCTGGAGTGTTGGAGCTTTGGAGTTTTGGAGTTTATGAGTTTTTGAGTTTTGGATTTTTGCACTTTTGGAGTTTTGGAGTTTTGGAGTTTTGGAGTTTTGGAGTTTCGGAGTTTCGGAGTTTTGGAGTTTCAGAGTTTTGGAGGTTCAGGGTTGTGGAGTTTCGGAATTTTTGAGTATTGGAGTTCCGGAGTTTCGGAGTTTTGGAGAATTGCAGTTTTAGAATTTTTGTAGTTTTGAATTTTCAGAGTTTCGGATTTTTGGAGTTTTGGAGTTTCGGAGTTTCGGAGTTTTGGAGTTTCAGACTTTTCGAGGTTCAGGGTTGTGGAATTTCGGAATTTTTGAGTTTTGGAGTTTCGGAGTTCCGGAGTTTCGGAGTTTTGGAGTTTTGCAGTTTCGGAGTTTTGGAGTTTTGGAGTTTGCAGAGTTTTGGAGTTTCAGAGTTTTCGAGGTTCAGGGTTGTGGAGTTTCGGAATTTTTGAGTTTTGGAGTTTCGGAGTTTTGGAGTTTTGGTGTTTTGGAGTTTCGAATTTTCAGAGTTTCGGATTTTTGGAGTTTTGGAGTTCCGGAGATTTGGAGTTTCAGAGTTTTGGATGTTCAGGGTTGTGGAGTTTCGGAATTTTTGAGTTTTGGAGTTTCGGAGTTTTGGAGTTTTGGAGTTTCGAATTTTCAGTTTCGGATTTTTGGAGTTTTGGAGTTTCGGAGATTTGGAGTTTTGGCGTTTTGGAGATTCGGAATCTTGGAGTTTCGGAATTTTGTAGTTTTGTAGTTTTCGAGTGTCGGAGTTTTGGAGTGTTGGTGTTTTGGAGCTTTGGAGTTTTGGAGTTTTTGAGTTTTAGAGTTTTGGATTTTTGCACTTTTGGAGTTTTGGAGTTTCAGAGTTTTGGAGGTTCAGGGTTGTGGAGTTTCGGAATTTTTGAGTTTTGGAGTTTCGGAGTTTCGGAGGTTTGGAGTATTGCAGTTTTGGAGTTTTGGAGTTTTGGAGTTTCAGAGATTTGGAGTTTTGGCGTTTTGGAGATTCGGAATCTTGGAGTTTCGGAATTTTGTAGTTTTGTAGTTTTGGAGTGTTGCAGCTTTGGAGTTTTGGAGTTTATGAGTTTTTGAGTTTTGGATTTTTGCACTTTTGGAGTTTTGGAGTTTTGGAGTTTTGGAGTTTCGGAGTTTCGGAGTTTTGGAGTTTCAGAGTTTTGGAGGTTCAGGGTTGTGGAATTTCGGAATTTTTGAGTATTGGAGTTTCGGAGTTTTGGAGAATTGCAGTTTTGGAATTTTTGGAGTTGCGAATTTTCAGAGTTTCGGATTTTTGGAGTTTTGGAGTTTCGGAGTTTTGGAGTTTCAGAGTTTTCGAGGTTCAGGGTTGTGGAGTTTCGGAATTTTTGAGTTTTGGAGTTTCAAAGTTTTGGAGTTTTGGAGTTTTGGAGTTTCGAATTTTCAGAGTTTGGGATTTTTGGAGTTTTGGAGTTTCAGAGATTTGGAGTTTTGGCGTTTTGGAGATTCGGAATCTTGGAGTTTCGGAATTTTGTAGTTTTGTAGTTTTGGAGTGTCAGAGTTTTGGAGTGTTGGAGTTTTGGAGCTTTGGAGTTTTGGAGTTTTTGAGTTTTGGAGTTTTGGATTTTTGCACTTTTGGAGTTTTGGAGTTTCGGAGTTTGGGAGTTTCGGAGTTTTGGAGTTTCAGAGTTTTGGAGGTTCAGGGTTGTGGAGTTTCGGAATTTTTGAGTTTTGGAGTTTCGGAGTTTTGGAGTATTGCAGTTTTGGAATTTTGGAGTTTTGGAGTTTCGAATTTTCAGAGTTTCGGATTTTTGGAGTTTTGGAGTTTCGGAGATTTGGAGTTTTGGCGTTTTTGAGATTCGGAATCTTGGAGTTTCGGAATTTTGTAGTTTTGTAGTTTTGGAGCGTCAGAGTTTTGGAGTGTTGGAGTTTTGGAGCTTTGGAGTTTTTGAGTTTTTGAGTTTTTGAGTTTTGGATTTTTGCACTTTTGGAGTTTTGGAGTTTTGGAGTTTCGGAGTTTCGGAGTTTTGGAGTTTCAGAGTTTTGGAGGTTCAGGGTTGTGGAGTTTCTTAATTTTTGAGTATTGGAGTTTCGGAGTTTCGGAGTTTTGGAGAATTGCAGTTTTGGAGTTTTGGAGTTTCGAATTTTCAGAGTTTCGGATTTTTGGAGTTTTGGAGTTTCGGAGTTTTGGAGTTTCAGAGTTTTCGAGGTTCAGGGTTGTGCAGTTTCGGAATTTTTGAGTTTTGGAGTTTCGGAGTTTCGGAGTTTTGGCGTTTTGGAGATTCGGAATCTTGGAGTTTCGGAATTTTGTAGTTTTGTAGTTTTCGAGTGTCGGAGTTTTGGAGTGTTGGAGTTTTTGAGTTTTTGAGTTTTGGAGTTTTGGATTTTTGCACTTTTGGAGTTTTGGAGTTTCAGAGTTTTGGAGGTTCAGGGTTGTGGAGTTTCGGAATTTTTGAGTTTTGGAGTTTCGGAGTTTCGGAGTTTTGGAGTATTGCAGTTTTGGAGTTTTGGTGTTCTGGAGTTTTGGAGTTTCGAATTTTCAGAGTTTCAAATTTTTGGAGTTTTGGAGTTTCGGAGATTTGGAATTTCGGTGTTTTGGGGATTCGGGGTCTTGGAGTTTCGGAATTTTGTAGTTTTGTGGTTTTGGAGTGTCGGAGTTTCGGAGTGTTGGAGTTTTGGAGTTTTAGAGTTCTAGAATTTTGGAGTTTTGAAATTTTTGAGTTTCGGATTTTTGGAGTTTGGAGTTTTTAAGTTTTGGATTTTTGAGTTTTGGATTTTTGGATTTTTGGAGTTTTTGTGTTTTTGAGTTTTTGAGTTTTGGATTTTTGGAGCTTTGGAGGTATGGATTTTTGGATATTCAGGGTTTTGTTCCAGAATTTTGTAGTTTTGGAGTTTTGGAGTGTCGGAGTTTCGAATTATTGGAGTTTTCGTGTTTTGGAATTTTTGGTTTTTGGAGGTATGGATTTTTGGAGTTTCGGAGTTGTGGAGATTCGGGTTTGTGGAGTTTTGGAGTTTTGGAGTTTTGGATTTTTGCACTTTTGGAGTTTTGGAGTTTCGGAGTTTTGGAGTTTCGGAGTTTTGGAGATTCAGGGTTGTGGAGTTTCGGAATTTTTGAGTTTTGGAGTTTTGGAGTTTCGGAGTTCCGGAGTTTCGGAGTTTCGGAGTTTTGGAGTTTTGCAGTTTCGGAGTTTTGGAGTTTTGGAGTTTCGGAGTTTCGGAGTTTTGGAGTTTCAGAGTTTTCGAGGTTCAGGGTTGTGGAGTTTCTGAATTTTTGAATTTTGGAGTTTCGGAGTTTCGGAGTTTTGGAGTTTTGGAGTTTCGAATTTACAGAGTTTCGGATTTTCGGAGTTTTGGAGTTTCGGAGATTTGGAATTTTGGCGTTTTGGAGATTCGGGGTCTTGGAGTTTCGGAATTTTGCAGTTTTGTAGTTTTGGAGTGTCGGAGTTTTGGAGTGTTGGAGTTTTGGAGTTTCGGAGTTTCGGAGTTTCGGAGTTTTGGAGTTTCAGAGTTTCAGAGTTCTGGAGGTTCAGGGTTGTGGAGTTTCGGAATTTTTGAGTTTTGGAGTTTCGGAGTTTTGCGGTTTTGGAGTTTTGGAGTTTCGAATTTTCAGTTTCGGGTTTTTGTAGTTTTGGAGTTTTCGAGATTTGGAGTTTCGGCGTTTTGGAGATTCGGAGTCTTGGAGTGTCGGAATTTTGTAGTTTTGTAGTTTTGGAGTGTCGGAGTTTTGGAGTGTTGGAGTTTTGGAGCTTTGGAGTTTTGGAGTTCTTGAGTTTTTTAGTTTTGGATTTTTGCACTTTTGGAGTTTTGGAGTTTCGGAGTTTCGGAGTTTTGGAGTTTCAGAGTTTTGGAGGTTCAGGGTTGTGGAGTTTCGGAATTTTTGAGTTTTGGAGTTTCGGAGTTTCGGAGTTTCAGACTTTTCGAGGTTCAGGGTTGTGGAATTTCGGAATTTTTGAGTTTTGGAGTTTCGGAGTTCCGGAGTTTCGGAGTTTTGGAGTTTTGCAGTTTCGGAGTTTTGGAGTTTTGGAGTTTCGGAGTTTTGGAGTTTCAGAGTTTTCGAGGTTC
This sequence comes from Amblyomma mixtum, assembly GCF_055824585.1. Classification (NCBI taxonomy): domain Eukaryota; kingdom Metazoa; phylum Arthropoda; class Arachnida; order Ixodida; family Ixodidae; genus Amblyomma; species Amblyomma mixtum. The sequence goes on along the minus strand of NC_143012.1, from coordinate 111,371,141 downwards.
AGGGTTGTGGAGTTTTGGAGTTTTGGAGTTTCGGAGTTTCGGAGTTTCGAAGTTTCAGAGTTTTGGAGGTTCAGGGTTGTGGAATTTCGGAATTTTTGAGTTTTGGAGTTTCGGAGTTTTGGGGTATTGCAGTTTTGGAATTTTGGTGTTTTGGAGTTTCGAATTTTCAGAGTTTCGGATTTTTGGAGTTTTGGAGTTTCGGAGATTTGGAGTTTTGGCGTTTTGGAGATTCGGAATCTTGGAGTTTCGGAATTTTGTAGTTTTGTAGTTTTGGAGTGTTGGAGTTTTGGAGCTTTGGAGTTTTTGAGTTTTTGAGTTTTTGAGTTTTGGATTTTTGCACTTTTGGAGTTTTGGAGTTTCGGAGTTTCGGAGTTTTGGAGTTTCAGAGTTTTGGAGGTTCAGGGTTGTGGAGTTTCGGAATTTTTGAGTATTGGAGTTTCGGAGTTTCGGAGTTTTGGAGAATTGCAGTTTTGGAGTTTTGGAGTTTCGAATTTTCAGAGTTTCGGATTTTTGGAGTTTTGGAGTTTCGGAGTTTTGGAGTTTCAGAGTTTTCGAGGTTCAGGGTTGTGCAGTTTCGGAATTTTTGAGTTTTGGAGTTTCGGAGTTTCGGAGTTTTGGCGTTTTGGAGATTCGGAATCTTGGAGTTTCGGAATTTTGTAGTTTTGTAGTTTTCGAGTGTCGGAGTTTTGGAGTGTTGGAGATTTGAGTTTTTGAGTTTTGGAGTTTTGGATTTTTGCACTTTTGGAGTTTTGGAGTTTCAGAGTTTTGGAGGTTCAGGGTTGTGGAGTTTCGGAATTTTTGAGTTTTGGAGTTTCGGAGTTTCGGAGTTTTGGAGTATTGCAGTTTTGGAGTTTTGGTGTTCTGGAGTTTTGGAGTTTCGAATTTTCAGAGTTTCAAATTTTTGGAGTTTTGGAGTTTCGGAGATTTGGAATTTCGGCGTTTTGGGGATTCGGGGTCTTGGAGTTTCGGAATTTTGTAGTTTTGTGGTTTTGGAGTGTCGGAGTTTCGGAGTGTTGGAGTTTCAGAGTTTTGGAGATTCAGGGTTGTGGAGTGTCGGAATTTTTGAGTTTTGGAGTTTCGGAGTTTCGAAGTTTTGGAGTTTTGCAGTTTTGGAGTTTTGGTGTCCTGGAGTTTTGGAGTTTCGAATTTTCAGTTTCAAATTTTTGGAGTTTTGGAGTTTCGGAGATTTGGAATTTCGGCGTTTTGGGGATTCGGGGTCTTGGAGTTTCGGAATTTTGTAGTTTTGTGGTTTTGGAGTGTCGGAGTTTCGGAGTGTTGGAGTTTTGGAGTTTTAGTTTTAGAATTTTGGAGTTTTGAAATTTTTGAGTTTCGGATTTTTGGAGTTTGGAGTTTTTAAGTTTTGGATTTTTGAGTTTTGGATTTTTGGATTTTTGGAGTTTTTGTGTTTTTGAGTTTTTGAGTTTTGGATTTTTGCACTTTTGGAGGTTTGGAGTTTTGGAGTTTTGGATTTTTGGAGCTTTGGAGGTATGGATTTTTGGATATTCAGGGTTTTGTTCCAGAATTTTGTAGTTTTGGAGTTTTGGAGTGTCGGAGTTTCGAATTATTGGAGTTTTCGTGTTTTGGAATTTTTGATTTTTGGAGGTATGGATTTTTGGAGTTTCGGAGTTGTGGAGATTCGGGTTTGTGGAGTTTTGGAGTTTTGGAGTTTTGGATTTTTGCACTTTTGGAGTTTTGGAGTTTCGGAGTTTTGGAGTTTCGGAGTTTTGGAGATTCAGGGTTGTGGAGTTTCGGAGTTTTGGAGTTTTGCAGTTTCGGAGTTTTGGAGTTTTGGAGTTTCGGAGTTTCGGAGTTTTGGAGTTTCAGAGTTTTCGAGGTTCAGGGTTGTGGAGTTTCTGAATTTTTGAATTTTGGAGTTTCGGAGTTTCGGAGTTTTGGAGTTTTGGAGTTTCGAATTTACAGAGTTTCGGATTTTCGGAGTTTTGGAGTTTCGGAGATTTGGAATTTTGGCGTTTTGGAGATTCGGGGTCTTGGAGTTTCGGAATTTTGCAGTTTTGTAGTTTTGGAGTGTCGGAGTTTTGGAGTTTTGGAGTTTCGGAGTTTCGGAGTTTCGGAGTTTTGGAGTTTCAGAGTTTCAGAGTTCTGGAGGTTCAGGGTTGTGGAGTTTCGGAATTTTTGAGTTTTGGAGTTTCGGAGTTTTGCAGTTTTGGAGTTTTGGAGTTTCGAATTTTCAGTTTCGGATTTTTGGAGTTTTGGAGTTTTCGAGATTTGGAGTTTCGGCGTTTTGGAGATTCGGAGTCTTGGAGTGTCGGAATTTTGTAGTTTTGTAGTTTTGGAGTGTCGGAGTTTTGGAGTGTTGGAGTTTTGGAGCTTTGGAGTTTTGGAGTTTTTGAGTTTTTTAGTTCTGGATTTTTGCACTTTTGGAGTTTTGGAGTTTCGGAGTTTCGGAGTTTTGGAGTTTCAGAGTTCTGGAGGTTCAGGGTTGTGGAGCTTCGGAATTTTTGAGTTTTGGAGTTTCGGAGTTTCGGAGTTTTGGAGAATTGCAGGTTTGGAATTTTTGTAGTTTCGAATTTTCAGAGTTTCAGATTTTTGGAGTTTTGGAGTTTCGGAGTTTCGGAGTTTCAGACTTTTCGAGGTTCAGGGTTGTGGAATTTCGGAATTTTTGAGTTTTGGAGTTTCGGAGTTCCGGAGTTTCGGAGGTTTGGAGTTTTGCAGTTTCGGAGTTTTGGAGTTTTGGAGTTTCGGAGTTTTGGAGTTTCAGAGTTTTGGAGGTTCAGGGCTGTGGAGTTTCGGAATTTTTGAGTTTTGGAGTTTCGGAGTTTCGGAGTTTTGGAGCATTGCAGTTTAGGAGTTCTGGAGTTTTTGAGTTTGGAATTTTCAGAGTTTCGGATTTTTGGAGTTTTGGAGTTTCGGAGATTTGGAGTTTTGGCCTTTTGGAGATTCGGGTTCTTGGAGTTTCGTAATTTTGTAGTTTTGCAGTTTTGGAGTGTCGGAGGTTTGGAGTGTTGGAGTTTTGGAGTTTTGGAGTTTTGGAGTTTCGGAGTTTCGGAGTTTCGGAGTTTCGAAGTTTCAGAGTTTTGGAGGTTCAGGGTTGTGGAATTTCGGAATTTTTGAGTTTTGGAGTTTGGGAGTTTTGGAGTTTTGGAGTATTGCAGTTTTGGAATTTTGGAGTTTCGAATATTCAGTTTCGGATTTTTGGAGTTCTGGAGTTTCGGAGATTTGGAGTTTTGGCGTTTTCGAGATTCGGAATCTTGGAGTTTCGGAATTTTTTAGTTTTGTAGTTTTGGAGTGTCAGAGTTTTGGAGTGTTGGAGTTTTGGAGCATTGGAGTTTTGGAGTTTTTGAGTTTTTGAGTTTTGGATTTTGACACTTTTGGAGTTTTGGAGTTTTGGAGTTTCGGAGTTTCGGAGTTTCGGAGTTTCGGAGTTTCGGAGTTTTGGAGTTTCAGAGTTTTCGAGGTTCAGGGTTGTGGAGTTTCTGAATTTTTGAATTTTGGAGTTTCGGAGTTTCGGAGTTTTGGAGTTTTGGAGTTTCGAATTTACAGAGTTTCGGATTTTCGGAGTTTTGGAGTTTCGGAGATTTGGAATTTTGGCGTTTTGGAGATTCGGGGTCTTGGAGTTTCGGAATTTTGCAGTTTTGTAGTTTTGGAGTGTCGGAGTTTTGGAGTGTTGGAGTTTTGGAGTTTCGGAGTTTCGGAGTTTCGGAGTTTTGGAGTTTCAGAGTTTCAGAGTTCTGGAGGTTCAGGGTTGTGGAGTTTCGGAATTTTTGAGTTTTGGAGTTTCGGAGTTTTGCGGTTTTGGAGTTTTGGAGTTTCGAATTTTCAGTTTCGGATTTTTGGAGTTTTGGAGTTTTCGAGATTTGGAGTTTCGGCGTTTTGGAGATTCGGAGTCTTGGAGTGTCGGAATTTTGTAGTTTTGTAGTTTTGGAGTGTCGGAGTTTTGGAGTGTTGGAGTTTTGGAGCTTTGGAGTTTTGGAGTTTTTGAGTTTTTTAGTTTTGGATTTTTGCACTTTTGGAGTTTTGGAGTTTCGGAGTTTCGGAGTTTTGGAGTTTCAGAGTTTTGGAGGTTCAGGGTTGTGGAGTTTCGGAATTTTTGAGTTTTGGAGTTTCGGAGTTTCGGAGTTTTGGAGAATTGCAGGTTTGGAATTTTTGTAGTTTCGAATTTTCAGAGTTTCAGATTTTTGGAGTTTTGGAGTTTCGGAGTTTCGGAGTTTCAGACTTTTCGAGGTTCAGGGTTGTGGAATTTCGGAATTTTTGAGTTTTGGAGTTTCGGAGTTCCGGAGTTTCGGAGTTTTGGAGTTTTGCAGTTTCGGAGTTTTGGAGTTTTGGAGTTTCGGAGTTTTGGAGTTTCAGAGTTTTCGAGGTTCAGGGTTGTGGAGTTTCGGAATTTTTGAGTTTTGGAGTTTCGGAGTTTTGGAGTTTTGGTGTTTTGGAGTTTCGAATTTTCAGAGTTTCGGTTTTTTGGAGTTTCGGAGTTTCGGAGTTTTGGAGTTTCAGAGTTTTGGAGGTTCAGGGTTGTGGAGTTTCGGAATTTTTGAGTTTTGGAGTTTCGGAGTTTCGGAGTTTTGGAGTTTTGGAGTTTTGGAGTTTTAGAGTTTTGGAAGTTCAGGGTTGTGGAGTTTCGGAATTTTTGAGTTTTGGAGTTTCGGAGTTTTGGAGTATTGCAATTTTGGAATTTTGGAGTTTTGGAGTTTCGAATTTTCAGAGTTTCGGATTTTTGGAGTTTGGAGTTTCAGAGAATTGGAGTTTTGGCGTTTTCGAGATTCGGAATCTTGGAGTTTCGGAATTTTGTAGTTTTGTAGTTTTGTAGTTTTGTAGTTTTCGAGTGTCGGAGTTTTGGAGTGTTGGAGTTTTGGAGCTTTGGAGTTTTGGAGTTTTTGAGTTTTGGAGTTTTGGATTTTTGCACTTTCGGAGTTTTGGAGTTTCAGAGTTTTGGAGGTTCAGGGTTGTGGAGTTTCGGAATTTTTGAGTGTTGGACTTTCGGAGTTTCGGAGTTTTGGAGTTTCAGAGTTTTGGAGGTTCAGGGTTGTGGAAATTCGGAATTTTTGAGTTTTGGAGTTTCGGAGTTTCGGAGTTTTGGAGCATTGCAGTTTTGGAATTTTGGTGTTTTGGAGTTTTGAATTTTCAGAGTTTCGGATTTTTGGAGTTTTGGAGTTTCGGAGATTTGGAGTTTTGGCCTTTTGGAGATTCGGGGTCTTGGAGTTTCGGAATTTTGTAGTTTTGTAGTTTTGGAGTGTCAGAGTTTTGGAGTGTTAAAGTTTTGGAGCTTTGGAGTTTTTGAGTTTTTGAGTTTTTGAGTTTTGGATTTTTGCACTTTTGGAGTTTTGGAGTTTTGGAGTTTCGGAGTTTCGGAGTTTTGGAGTTTCAGAGTTTTGGAGGTTCAGGGTTGTGGAGTTTCGGAATTTTTGAGTATTGGAGTTTCGGACTTTCGGAGTTTTGGAGAATTGCAGTTTTGGAGTTTTGGAGTTTCGAATTTTCAGAGTTTCGGATTTTTGGAGTTTTGGAGTTTCGGAGTTTTGGAGTTTCAGAGTTTTCGAGGTTCAGGGTTGTGCAGTTTCGGAATTTTTGAGTTTTGGAGTTTCGGAGTTTCGGAGTTTTGGCGTTTTGGAGATTCGGAATCTTGGAGTTTCGGAATTTTGTAGTTTTGTAGTTTTCGAGTGTCGGAGTTTTGGAGTGTTGGAGCTTTGGAGTTTCGGAGTTTGTGAGTTTTTGAGTTTTGGATTTTTGCACATTTGGAGTTTTGGAGTTGTGGAGTTTCGGAGTTTTGGAGTTTCAGAGTTTTGGAGGTTCAGGGTTGTGGAGTTTCGGAATTTTTGAGTTTTGGAGTTTTGGAGTATTGCAGTTTTGGAATTTTGGAGTTTTGGAGTTTCGAATTTTCAGAGTTTCGGATTTTTGGAGTTTTGGAGTTTCGGAGACTTGGAGTTTTGGCGTTTTGGAGATTCGGAATCTTGGAGTTTCGGAATTTTGTAGTTTTGTAGTTTTGGAGTGTCAGAGTTTTGGAGTGTTGGAGTTTCGAATTTCCAGAGTTTCGGATTTTTGGAGTTTTGGAGTTTCGGAGATTTGGAGTTTTGGCGTTTTGGAGATTCGGAATCTTGGAGTTTCGGAATTTTCTAGTTTTGTAGTTTTCGAGTGTCGGAGTTTTGGAGTGTTGGAGTTTTGGAGCTTTGGAGTTTTGGAGTTTTGGAGTTTTGGATTTTTGCACTTTTGGAGTTTTGGAGTTTTGGAGTTTTGGAGTTTCGGAGTTTCGGAGTTTCGGAGTTTTGGAGTTTCAGAGTTTTGAAGGTTCAGGGTTGTGGAGTTTCGGAATTTTTGAGTACTGGAGTTTCGGAGTTTCGGAGTTTTGGAGAATTGCAGTTTTGGAGTTTCGAATTTTCAGAGTTTCGGATTTTTGGTGTTTTGGAAATTCGGAGTTTCGGAGTTTTGGAGTTTCAGAGTTTTCGAGGTTCAGGGTTGTGGAGTTTCGGAATTTTTGAGTTTCGGAGTTTCGGAGTTTTGGAGTTTTGGAGTTTTGGAGTTTCGAATTTTCAGAGTTTCGGATTTTCGGAGTTTTGGAGTTTCGGAGATTTGGAGTTTTGGTGTTTTTGAGATTCGGAATCTTGGAGTTTCGGAATTTTGTAGTTTTGTAGTTTTCGAGTGTCGGAGTTTTGGAGTGTTGGAGTTTTGGAGCTTTGGAGTTGTGGAGTTTTTGAGTTTTTGAGTTTTTGAGTTTTGTATTTTCAAATTTGGAGTTTTGGAGTTTCGGAGTTTCGGAGTTTTGGAGTCTCAGAGTTTTGGAGGTTCAGGGTTGTGAAGTTTCGGAATTTTTGAGTTTTGGAGTTTCGGAGTTTCGAAGTTTTGGAGTATTGCAGTTTTGGAGTTTTGGAGTTTTGGAGTTTCGAATTTTCAGAGTTTAGGATTTTTGGAGTTTTGGAGTTTCAGAGAATTGGAGTTTTGGCGTTTTCGAGATTCGGAATCTTGGAGTTTCGGAATTTTGTAGTTTTGTAGTTTTGGAGTGTCGGAGTTTTGGAGTGTTGGAGTTTTGGAGCTTTGGAGCTTTGGAGTTTTGGAGTTTTTGAGTTTTTGAGTTTTGGATTTTTGCACTTTTTGAAATTTGGAGTTTTGGAGTTTTGGAGTTTCGGAGTTTCGGAGTTTTGGAGTTTCAGAGTTTTGGAGGTTCAGGGTTGTGGAGTTTCGGAATTTTTGAGTTTTGGAGTTTCGGAGTTTCGGAGTTTTGGAGCATTGCAGTTTTGGAGTTCTGGAGTTTTGGAGTTTGGAATTTTCAGAGTTTCGGATTTTTGGAGTTTTGGAGTTTCGGAGATTTGGAGTTTTGGCCTTTTGGAGATTCGGGGTTTTGGAGTTTTGGAGTGTTGGAGTTTTGGAGCTTTGGAGTTTTTGAGTTTTTGAGTTTTGGATTTTTGCACTTTTGGAGTTTTGGAGTTTTGGAGTTTCAGAGTTTTGGAGGTTCAGGGTTGTGGAGTTTCGGAATTTTTGAGTATTGGAGTTTCGGAGTTTCGGAGTTTTGGAGAATTGCAGTTTTGAAGTTTTGGAGTTTCGAATTTTCAGAGTTTCGGATTTTTGGAGTTTTGGAGTTTCGGAGTTTTGGAGTTTCAGAGTTTTCGAGGTTCAGGGTTGTGTAGTTTCGGAATTTTTGAGTTTTGGAGTTTCGGAGTTTCGGAGTTTTGGAGTTTTCGAGTTTTGGAGATTTGGAGTTTTGGCGTTTTGGAGATTCGGAATCTTGGAGTTTCGGAATTTTGTTGTTTTGTAGTTTTCGAGTGTCGGAGTTTTGGAGTGTTGGAGTTTTGGAGCTTTGGAGTTTTGGAGTTCTTGAGTTTTGGAGGTTTGGATTTTTGCACTTTTGGAGTTTTGGAGTTTCAGAGTTTTGGAGGTTCAGGGTTGTGGAGTTCCGGAATTTTTGAGTTTTGGAGTTTCGGAGTTTCGGAGTTTGGAGTATTGCAGTTTTGGAGTTTTGGAGTTTCAGAGATTTGGAGTTTTGGCGTTTTGGAGATTCGGAATCTTGGAGTTTCGGAATTTTGTAGTTTTGTAGTTTTGGAGTGTCAGAGTTTTGGAGCGTTGGAGCTTTGGAGTTTTGGAGTTTATGAGTTTTTGAGTTTTGGATTTTTGCACATTTGGAGTTTTGGAGTTGTGGAGTTTCGGAGTTTCGGAGTTTTGGAGTTTCAGAGTTTTGGAGGTTCAGGGTTGTGGAGTTTTGGAATTTTTGAGTTTTGGAGTTTCGGAGTTTTGGAGTATTGCAGTTTTGGAATTTTGGAGTTTAGGAGTTTCGAATTTTCAGAGTTTCGGATTTTTGGAGTTTTGGAGTTTCGGAGACTTGGAGTTTTGGCGTTTTGGAGATTCGGAATCTTGGAGTTTCGGAATTTTGTATTGTTGTAGTTTTGGAGTGTCAGAGTTTTGGAGTGTTGGAGTTTTGGAGCTTTGGAGTTTTGGAGTTTTTGAGTTTTTGAGTTTCGGAGTTTCGGAGTTTTGGAGTTTCAGAGTTTTGAAGGTTCAGGGTTGTGGAGTTTCGGAATTTTTGAGTATTGGAGTTTCGGAGTTTCGGAGTTTTGGAGTTTTGGAGTTTTGGAGTTTCGGAGTTTCGGAGTTTTGGAGTATTGCAGTTTTGGAGTTTTGGAGTTTTGGAGTTGCGAATTTTCAGAGTTTAGGATTTTTGGAGTTTTGGAGAATTGGACTTTTGGCGTTTTCGAGATTCGGAATCTTGGAGTTTCGGAATTTTGTAGTTTTGGAGTTTTGGAGTTTAGGAGTTTCGGAGTTTCGGAGTTTCGGAGTTTTGGAGTTTCAGAGTTTTGGAGATTCAGGGTTGTGGAGTGTCCGAATTTTTGAGTTTTTGAGTTTCGGAGTTTCGGAGTTTTGGAGTTTTGCAGTTTTGGAGTTTTGGTGTTCTGGAGTTTTGGAGTTTCGAATTTTCAGAGTTTCAAATTTTTGGAGTTTTGGAGTTTCGGAGATTTGGAATTTCGGCGTTTTGGGGATTCGGGGTCTTGGAGTTTCGGAATTTTGTAGTTTTGTGGTTTTGGAGTGTCGGAGTTTCGGAGTGTTGGAGTTTGGAGTTTTTAAGTTTTGGATTTTTGAGTTTTGGATTTTTGGATTTTTGGAGTTTTTGTGTTTGGAGTTTGGAGTTTCAGAGTTTTGGAGGTTCAGGGTTGTGGAGTTTCGGAATTTTTGAGTATTGGAGTTTCGGAGTTTCGGAGTTTTGGAGAATTGCAGTTTTGGAGTTTTGGAGTTTCGAATTTTCAGACTTTCGGATTTTTGGAGTTTTGGAGTTTCGGAGTTTTGGAGTTTCAGAGTTTTCGAGGTTCAGGGTTGTGGAGTTTCGGAATTTTTGAGTTTTGGAGTTTCGGAGTTTCGGAGTTTTGGAGTTTTGGAGTTTTGGAGATTTGGAGTTTTGGCGTTTTGGAGATTCGGAATCTTGGAGTTTCGGAATTTTGTTGTTTTGTAGTTTTCGAGTGTCGGAGTTTTGGAATGTTGGAGTTTTGGAGCTTTGGAGTTTTGGAGTTCTTGAGTTTTGGAGTTTTGGATTTTTGCACTTTTGGAGTTTTGGAGTTTCAGAGTTTTGGAGGTTCAGGGTTGTGGAGTTTCGGAATTTTTGAGTTTTGGAGTTTCGGAGTTTCGGAGTTTTGGAGTATTGCAGTTTTGGAGTTTTGGAGTTTCAGAGATTTGGAGTTATGGCGTTTTGGAGATTCGGAATCTTGGAGTTTCGGAATTTTGTAGTTTTGTAGTTTTGGAGTGTCAGAGTTTTGGAGTGTTGGAGCTTTGGAGTTTTGGAGTTTATGAGTTTTTGAGTTTTGGATTTTTGCACATTTGGAGTTTTGGAGTTGTGGAGTTTCGGAGTTTCGGAGTTTTGGAGTTTCAGAGTTTTGGAGGTTCAGGGTTGTGGAGTTTCGGAATTTTTGAGTTTTGGAGTTTCGGAGTTTTGGAGTATTGCAGTTTTGGAATTTTGGAGTTTTGGAGTTTCGAATTTTCAGAGTTTCGGATTTTTGGAGTTTTGGAGTTTCGGAGACTTGGAGTTTTGGCGTTTTGGAGATTCGGAATCTTGGGGTTTCGGAATTTTGTATTGTTGTAGTTTTGGAGTGTCAGAGTTTTGGAGTGTTGGAGTTTTGGAGCTTTGGAGTTTTGGAGTTTTTGAGTTTTTGAGTTTTGGATTTTTGCACTTTTGGCGTTTTGGAGTTTTGGAGTTTCGGAGTTTCGGAGTTTCGGAGTTTTGGAGTTTCAGAGTTTTGAAGGTTCAGGGTTGTGGAGTTTCGGAATTTTTGAGTATTGGAGTTTCGGAGTTTCGGAGTTTTGGAGAATTGCAGTTTTGGAGTTTCGAATTTTCAGAGTTTCGGATTTTTGGGGTTTTGGAGTTTCGGAGTTTCGGAGTTTTGGAGTTTCAGAGTTTTCGAGGTTCAGGGTTGTGGAGTTTCGGAATTTTTGAGTTTTGGAGTTTCGGAGTTTCGGAGTTTTGGAGTTTTTTAGTTTCGAATTTCCAGAGTTTCGGATTTTTGCAGTTTTGGAGTTTCGGAGTTTTGGCGTTTTGGAGATTCGGAATCTTGGAGTTTCGGAATTTTGTAGTTTTGTAGTTTTCGAGTGTCGGAGTTTTGGAGTGTTGGAGTTTTGGAGCTTTGGAGTTTTGGAGTTTTTGAGTTTTGGAGTTTTGGATTTTTGCACTTTTGGAGTTTTGGAGTTTCAGAGTTTTGGAGGTTCAGGGTTGTGGAGTTTCGGAATTTTTTAGTTTTGGAGTTTCGGAGTTTCGGAGGTTTGGAGTATTGCAGTTTTGGAGTTTTGGAGTTTTGGAGTTTCAGAGATTTGGAGTTTTGGCATTTTGGAGATTCGGAATCTTGGAGTTTCGGAATTTTGTAGTTTTGTAGTTTTGGAGTGTCAGAGTTTTGGAGTGTTGGAGCTTTGGAGTTTTGGAGTTTATGAGTTTTTGAGTTTTGGATTTTTGCACTTTTGGAGTTTTGGAGTTTTGGAGTTTTGGAGTCTCGGAGTTTCGGAGTTTTGGAGTTTCAGAGTTTTGGAGGATCAGGGTTGTGGAATTTCGGAATTTTTGAGTATTGGAGTTTCGGAGTTTCGGAGTTTTGGAGAATTGCAGTTTTGGAACTTTTGGAGTTTCGAATTTTCAGTTTCGGATTTTTGGAGTTTTGGAGTTTCGGAGTTTCGGAGTTTTGGAGTTTCAGAGTTTTCGAGGTTCAGGGTTGTGGAGTTTCGGAATTTTTGTGTTTTGGAGTTTCAAAGTTTTGGAGTTTTGGAGTTTTGGAGTTTCGAATTTTCAGAGTTTGGGATTTTTGGAGTTTTGGAGTTTCAGAGATTTGGAGTTTTGGCGTTTTGGAGATTCGTAATCTTGGAGTTTCGGAATTTTGTAGTTTTGTAGTTTTGGAGTGTCGGAGTTTTGGAGTGTTGGAGTTTTGGAGCTTTGGAGTTTTGGAGTTTTTGAGTTTTGGAGTTTTGGATTTTTGCACTTTTGGAGTTTTGGAGTTTTGGAGTTTCGGAGTTTCGGAGTTTTGGAGTTTCAGAGTTTTGGAGGTTCAGGGTTGTGGAGTTTCGGAATTTTTGAGTTTTGGAGTTTCGGAGTTTCGGAGTTTTGGAGTATTGCAGTTTTGGAATTTTGGAGTTTTGGAGTTTCGAATTTTCAGAGTTTCGGATTTTTGGAGTTTTGGAGTTTCGGAGATTTGGAGTTTTGGCGTTTTTGAGATTCGGAATCTTGGAGTTTCGGAATTTTGTAGTTTTGTAGTTTTGGAGTGTCACAGTTTTGGAGTGTTGGAGTTTTGGAGCTTTGGAGTTTTGGAGTTTTTGAGTTTTTGGATTTTTGCACTTTTGGAGTTTTGGAGTTTTGGAGTTTCGGAGTTTCGGAGTTTTGGAGTTTCAGAGTTTTGGAGGTTCAGTGTTGTGGAGTTTCGGCATTTTTGAGTATTGGAGTTTCGGAGTTTCGGAGTTTTGGAGAATTGCAGTTTTGGAGTTTTGGAGTTTCGAATTTTCAGAGTTTCGGATTTTTGGGGTTTTGGAGTTTTGGAGTTTCGGAGTTTCGGAGTTTTGGAGTATTGCAGTTTTGGAGTTTTGGAGTTGCGAATTTTCAGAGTTTAGGATTTTTGGAGTTTTGGAGTTTTGGAGTTTTGGAGAATTGGACTTTTGGCGTTTTCGAGATTCGGAATCTTGGAGTTTCGGAATTTTGTAGTTTTGGAGTTTTGGAGTTTAGGAGTTTCGGAGTTTCGGAGTTTCGGAGTTTCGGAGTTTTGGAGTTTCAGAGTTTTGGAGATTCAGGGTTGTGGAGTGTCCGAATTTTTGAGTTTTTGAGTTTCGGAGTTTCGGAGTTTTAGAGTTTTGCAGTTTTGGAGTTTTGGTGTTCTGGAGTTTTGGAGTTTCGAATTTTCAGAGTTTCAAATTTTTGGAGTTTTGGAGTTTCGGAGATTTGGAATTTCGGCGTTTTGGGGATTCGGGGTCTTGGAGTTTCGGAATTTTGTAGTTTTGTGGTTTTGGAGTGTCGGAGTTTCGGAGTGTTGGAGTTTGGAGTTTTTAAGTTTTGGATTTTTGAGTTTTGGATTTTTGGATTTTTGGAGTTTTTGTGTTTTTGAGTTTTTGAGTTTTGGATTTTTGCACTTTTGGAGGTTTGGAGTTTCAGAGTTTTGGAGGTTCAGTGTTGTGGAGTTTCGGAATTTTTTAGTTTTGGAGTTTCGGTGTTTCGGAGGTTTGGAGTTTTGGAGTTTCGGAGATTTGGAGTTTTGGCCTTTTGGAGATTCGGGGTCTTGGAGTTTCGGAGTGTTGGAGTTTTGGAGCTTTGGAGTTTTTGAGTTTTTGAGTTTTGGATTTTTGCACTTTTGGAGTTTTGGAGTTTTGGAGTTTCAGAGTTTTGGAGGTTCAGGGTTGTGGAGTTTCGGAATTTTTGAGTATTGGAGTTTCGGAGTTTCGGAGTTTTGGAGAATTGCAGTTTTGGAGTTTTGGAGTTTCGAATTTTCAGACTTTCGGATTTTTGGAGTTTTGGAGTTTCGGAGTTTTGGAGTTTCAGAGTTTTCGAGGTTCAGGGTTGTGGAGTTTCGGAATTTTTGAGTTTTGGAGTTTCGGAGTTTCGGAGTTTTGGAGTTTTGGAGTTTTGGAGATTTGGAGTTTTGGCGTTTTGGAGATTCGGAATCTTGGAGTTTCGGAATTTTGTTGTTTTGTAGTTTTCGAGTGTCGGAGTTTTGGAGTGTTGGAGTTTTGGAGCTTTGGAGTTTTGGAGTTCTTGAGTTTTGGAGTTTTGGATTTTTGCACTTTTGGAGTTTTGGAGTTTCAGAGTTTTGGAGGTTCAGGGTTGTGGAGTTTCGGAATTTTTGAGTTTTGGAGTTTCGGAGTTTCGGAGTTTTGGAGTATTGCAGTTTTGGAGTTTTGGAGTTTCAGAGATTTGGAGTTATGGCGTTTTGGAGATTCGGAATCTTGGAGTTTCGGAATTTTGTAGTTTTGTAGTTTTGGAGTGTCAGAGTTTTGGAGTGTTGGAGCTTTGGAGTTTTGGAGTTTATGAGTTTTTGAGTTTTGGATTTTTGCACATTTGGAGTTTTGGAGTTGTGGAGTTTCGGAGTTTCGGAGTTTTGGAGTTTCAGAGTTTTGGAGGTTCAGGGTTGTGGAGTTTCGGAATTTTTGAGTTTTGGAGTTTCGGAGTTTTGGAGTATTGCAGTTTTGGAATTTTGGAGTTTTGGAGTTTCGAATTTTCAGAGTTTCGGATTTTTGGAGTTTTGGAGTTTCGGAGACTTGGAGTTTTGGCGTTTTGGAGATTCGGAATCTTGGAGTTTCGGAATTTTGTATTGTTGTAGTTTTGGAGTGTCAGAGTTTTGGAGTGTTGGAGTTTTGGAGCTTTGGAGTTTTGGAGTTTTTGAGTTTTTGAGTTTTGGATTTTTGCACTTTTGGCGTTTTGGAGTTTTGGAGTTTCGGAGTTTCGGAGTTTCGGAGTTTTGGAGTTTCAGAGTTTTGAAGGTTCAGGGTTGTGGAGTTTCGGAATTTTTGAGTATTGGAGTTTCGGAGTTTCGGAGTTTTGGAGAATTGCAGTTTTGGAGTTTCGAATTTTCAGAGTTTCGGATTTTTGGGGTTTTGGAGTTTCGGAGTTTCGGAGTTTTGGAGTTTCAGAGTTTTCGAGGTTCAGGGTTGTGGAGTTTCGGAATTTTTGAGTTTTGGAGTTTCGGAGTTTCGGAGTTTTGGAGTTTTGGAGTTTCGAATTTCCAGAGTTTCGGATTTTTGGAGTTTTGGAGTTTCGGAGTTTTGGCGTTTTGGAGATTCGGAATCTTGGAGTTTCGGAATTTTGTAGTTTTGTAGTTTTCGAGTGTCGGAGTTTTGGAGTGTTGGAGTTTTGGAGCTTTGGAGTTTTGGAGTTTTTGAGTTTTGGAGTTTTGGATTTTTGCACTTTTGGAGTTTTGGAGTTTCAGAGTTTTGGAGGTTCAGGGTTGTGGAGTTTCGGAATTTTTTAGTTTTGGAGTTTCGGAGTTTCGGAGGTTTGGAGTATTGCAGTTTTGGAGTTTTGGAGTTTTGGAGTTTCAGAGATTTGGAGTTTTGGCATTTTGGAGATTCGGAATCTTGGAGTTTCGGAATTTTGTAGTTTTGTAGTTTTGGAGTGTCAGAGTTTTGGAGTGTTGGAGCTTTGGAGTTTTGGAGTTTATGAGTTTTTGAGTTTTGGATTTTTGCACTTTTGGAGTTTTGGAGTTTTGGAGTTTTGGAGTCTCGGAGTTTCGGAGTTTTGGAGTTTTGGAGAATTGCAGTTTTGGAACTTTTGGAGTTTCGAATTTTCAGTTTCGGATTTTTGGAGTTTTGGAGTTTCGGAGTTTCGGAGTTTTGGAGTTTCAGAGTTTTCGAGGTTCAGGGTTGTGGAGTTTCGGAATTTTTGTGTTTTGGAGTTTCAAAGTTTTGGAGTTTTGGAGTTTTGGAGATTCGAATTTTCAGAGTTTGGGATTTTTGGAGTTTTGGAGTTTCAGAGATTTGGAGTTTTGGCGTTTTGGAGATTCGTAATCTTGGAGTTTCGGAATTTTGTAGTTTTGTAGTTTTGGAGTGTCGGAGTTTTGGAGTGTTGGAGTTTTGGAGCTTTGGAGTTTTGGAGTTTTTGAGTTTTGGAGTTTTGGATTTTTGCACTTTTGGAGTTTTGGAGTTTTGGAGTTTCGGAGTTTCGGAGTTTTGGAGTTTCAGAGTTTTGCAGGTTCAGGGTTGTGGAGTTTCGGAATTTTTGAGTTTTGGAGTTTCGGAGTTTCGAAGTTTTGGAGTATTGCAGTTTTGGAATTTTGGAGTTTTGGAGTTTCGAATTTTCAGAGTTTCGGATTTTTGGAGTTTTGGAGTTTCGGAGATTTGGAGTTTTGGCGTTTTTGAGATTCGGAATCTTGGAGTTTCGGAATTTTGTAGTTTTGTAGTTTTGGAGTGTCACAGTTTTGGAGTGTTGGAGTTTTGGAGCTTTGGAGTTTTGGAGTTTTTGAGTTTTTGGATTTTTGCACTTTTGGAGTTTTGGAGTTTTGGAGTTTCGGAGTTTCGGAGTTTTGGAGTTTCAGAGTTTTGGAGGTTCAGTGTTGTGGAGTTTCGGCATTTTTGAGTATTGGAGTTTCGGAGTTTCGGAGTTTTGGAGAATTGCAGTTTTGGAGTTTTGGAGTTTCGAATTTTCAGAGTTTCGGATTTTTTGGGTTTTGGAGTTTTGGAGTTTTGGAGTTTCGGAGTTTCGGAGTTTTGGAGTATTGCAGTTTTGGAGTTTTGGAGTTTTGGAGTTGCGAATTTTCAGAGTTTAGGATTTTTGGAGTTTTGGAGTTTTGGAGTTTTGGAGAATTGGACTTTTGGCGTTTTCGAGATTCGGAATCTTGGAGTTTCGGAATTTTGTAGTTTTGGAGTTTTGGAGTTTAGGAGTTTCGGAGTTTCGGAGTTTCGGAGTTTTGGAGTTTCAGAGTTTTGGAGATTCAGGGTTGTGGAGTGTCCGAATCTTTGAGTTTTGGAGTTTCGGAGTTTCGGAGTTTTGGAGTTTTGCAGTTTTGGAGTTTTGGTGTTCTGGAGTTTTGGAGTTTCGAATTTTCAGAGTTTCAAATTTTTGGAGTTTTGGAGTTTCGGAGATTTGGAATTTCGGCGTTTTGGGGATTCGGGGTCTTGGAGTTTCGGAATTTTGTAGTTTTGTGGTTTTGGAGTGTCGGAGTTTCGGAGTGTTGGAGTTTTGGAGTTTTAGAGTTTTAGAATTTTGGAGTTTTGAAATTTTTGAGTTTCGGATTTTTGGAGTTTGGAGTTTTTAAGTTTTGGATTTTTGAGTTTTGGATTTTTGGATTTTTGGAGTTTTTGTGTTTTTGAGTTTTTGAGTTTTGGATTTTTGCACTTTTGGAGGTTTGGAGTTTTGGAGTTTTGGATTTTTGGAGCTTTGGAGGTATGGATTTTTGGATATTCAGGGTTTTGTTCCAGAATTTTGTAGTTTTGGAGTTTTGGAGTGTCGGAGTTTCGAATTATTGGAGTTTTCGTGTTTTGGAATTTTTGATTTTTGGAGGTATGGATTTTTGGAGTTTCGGAGTTGTGGAGATTCGGGTTTGTGGTGTTTTGGAGTTTTGGAGTTTTGGATTTTTGCACTTTTGGAGTTTTGGAGTTTCGGAGTTTTGGAGTTTCGGAGTTTTGGAGATTCAGGGTTGTGGAGTTTCGGAATTTTTGAGTTTTGGAGTTTCGGAGTTCTGGAGTTTCGGAGTTTCGGAGTTTTGGAGTTTTGCAGTTTCGGAGTTTTGGAGTTTTGGAGTTTCGGAGTTTCGGAGTTTTGGAGTTTCAGAGTTTTCGAGGTTCAGGGTTGTGGAGTTTCTGAATTTTTGAATTTTGGAGTTTCGGAGTTTCGGAGATTTGGAGTTTTGGCGTTTTGGAGATTCGGAATCTTGGAGTTTCGGAATTTTGTAGTTTTGTAGTTTTGGAGTGTCAGAGTTTTGGAGTGTTGGAGTTTCGGAGTTGCGGAGTTTTGGAGTTTCAGAGTTTTGGAGGTTCAGGGTTGTGGAGTTTCGGAATTTTTGAGTATTGGAGTTTCGGAGTTTCGGAGTTTTGGAGAATTGCAGTTTTCGAGTTTTGGAGTTTCGAATTTTCAGAGTTTCGGATTTTTGGAGTTTTGGAGTTTCAGAGAATTGGAGTTTTGGCGTTTTCGAGATTCGGAATCTTGGAGTTTCGGAATTTTGTAGTTTTGTAGTTTTGGAGTGTCGGAGTTTTGGAGTGTTGGAGTTTTGGAGCTTTGGAGCTTTGGAGTTTTGGAGTTTTTGAGTTTTTGAGTTTTGGATTTTTGCACTTTTTGAAATTTGGAGTTTTGGAGTTTTGGAGTTTCGGAGTTTCGGAGTTTTGGAGTTTCAGAGTTTTGGAGGTTCAGGGTTGTGGAGTTTCGGAATTTTTGAGTTTTGGAGTTTCGGAGTTTCGGAGTTTTGGAGCATTGCAGTTTTGGAGTTCTGGAGTTTTGGAGTTTGGAATTTTCAGAGTTTCGGATTTTTGGAGTTTTGGAGTTTCGGAGATTTGGAGTTTTGGCCTTTTGGAGATTCGGGGTCTTGGAGTTTCGGAGTGTTGGAGTTTTGGAGCTTTGGAGTTTTTGAGTTTTTGAGTTTTGGATTTTTGCACTTTTGGAGTTTTGGAGTTTTGGAGTTTCAGAGTTTTGGAGGTTCAGGGTTGTGGAGTTTCGGAATTTTTGAGTATTGGAGTTTCGGAGTTTCGGAGTTTTGGAGAATTGCAGTTTTGGAGTTTTGGAGTTTCGAATTTTCAGAGTTTCGGATTTTTGGAGTTTTGGAGTTTCGGAGTTTTGGAGTTTCAGAGTTTTCGAGGTTCAGGGTTGTGGAGTTTCGGAATTTTTGAGTTTTGGAGTTTCGGAGTTTCGGAGTTTTGGAGTTTTGGAGTTTTGGAGATTTGGAGTTTTGGCGTTTTGGAGATTCGGAATCTTGGAGTTTCGGAATTTTGTTGTTTTGTAGTTTTCGAGTGTCGGAGTTTTGGAGTGTTGGAGTTTTGGAGCTTTGGAGTTTTGGAGTTCTTGAGTTTTGGAGTTTTGGATTTTTGCACTTTTGGAGTTTTGGAGTTTCAGAGTTTTGGAGGTTCAGGGTTGTGGAGTTTCGGAATTTTTGAGTTTTGGAGTTTCGGAGTTTCGGAGTTTTGGAGTATTGCAGTTTTGGAGTTTTGGAGTTTCAGAGATTTGGAGTTTTGGCGTTTTGGAGATTCGGAATCTTGGAGTTTCGGAATTTTGTAGTTTTGTAGTTTTGGAGTGTCAGAGTTTTGGAGTGTTGGAGCTTTGGAGTTTTGGAGTTTATGAGTTTTTGAGTTTTGGATTTTTGCACATTTGGAGTTTTGGAGTTGTGGAGTTTCGGAGTTTTGGAGTTTCAGAGTTTTGGAGGTTCAGGGTTGTGGAGTTTTGGAATTTTTGAGTTTTGGAGTTTCGGAGTTTTGGAGTATTGCAGTTTTGGAATTTTGGAGTTTTGGAGTTTCGAATTTTCAGAGTTTCGGATTTTTGGAGTTTTGGAGTTTCGGAGACTTGGAGTTTTGGCGTTTTGGAGATTCGGAATCTTGGAGTTTCGGAATTTTGTATTGTTGTAGTTTTGGAGTGTCAGAGTTTTGGAGTTTCGGAGTTTCGGAGTTTTGGAGTTTTGGAGTTTCGAATTTCCAGAGTTTCGGATTTTTGGAGTTTTGGAGTTTCGGAGATTTGGAGTTTTGGCGTTTTGGAGATTCGGAATCTTGGAGTTTCGGAATTTTGTAGTTTTGTAGTTTTCGAGTGTCGGAGTTTTGGAGTGTTGGAGTTTTGGAGCTTTGGAGTTTTGGAGTTTTTGAGTTTTGGAGTTTTGGATTTTTGCACTTTTGGAGTTTTGGAGTTTCAGAGTTTTGGAGGTTCAGGGTTGTGGAGTTTCGGAATTTTTTAGTTTTGGAGTTTCGGAGTTTCGGAGGTTTGGAGTATTGCAGTTTTGGAGTTTTGGAGTTTTGGAGTTTCAGAGATTTGGAGTTTTGGCGTTTTGGAGATTCGGAATCTTGGAGTTTCGGAATTTTGTAGTTTTGTAGTTTTGGAGTGTCAGAGTTTTGGAGTGTTGGAGCTTTGGAGTTTTGGAGTTTATGAGTTTTTGAGTTTTGGAGTTTTGGAGTTTTGGAGTTTTGGAGTTTCGGAGTTTCGGAGTTTCGGAGTTTCGGAGTTTTGGAGTTTCAGAGTTTTGAAGGTTCAGGGTTGTGGAGTTTCGGAATTTTTTGAGTATTGGAGTTTCGGAGTTTCGGAGTTTTGGAGAATTGCAGTTTTGGAATTTTTGGAGTTTCGAATTTTCAGTTTCGGATTTTTGGAGTTTTGGAGTTTCGGAGTTTCGGAGTTTTGGAGTTTCAGAGTTTTCGAGGTTCAGGGTTGTGGAGTTTCGGAATTTTTGTGTTGTGGAGTTTCAAAGTTTTGGAGTTTTGGAGTTTTGGAGTTTCGAATTTCCAGAGTTTCGGATTTTTGGAGTTTTGGAGTTTCGGAGATTTGGAGTTTTGGCGTTTTGGAGATTCGGAATCTTGGAGTTTCGGAATTTTGTAGTTTTGTAGTTTTCGAGTGTCGGAGTTTTGGAGTGTTGGAGTTTTGGAGCTTTGGAGTTTTGGAGTTTTTGAGTTTTGGAGTTTTGGATTTTTGCACTTTTGGAGTTTTGGAGTTTCAGAGTTTTGGAGGTTCAGGGTTGTGGAGTTTCGGAATTTTTTAGTTTTGGAGTTTCGGAGTTTCGGAGGTTTGGAGTATTGCAGTTTTGGAGTTTTGGAGTGTTGGAGTTTCAGAGATTTGGAGTTTTGGCGTTTTGGAGATTCGGAATCTTGGAGTTTCGGAATTTTGTAGTTTTGTAGTTTTGGAGTGTCAGAGTTTTGGAGTGTTGGAGCTTTGGAGTTTTGGAGTTTATGAGTTTTTGAGTTTTGGATTTTTGCACTTTTGGAGTTTTGGAGTTTTGGAGTTTCGGAGTTTTGGAGTTCCAGAGTTTTGGAGGTTCAGGGTTGTGGAATTTCGGAATTTTTGAGTATTGGAGTTTCGGAGTTTCGGAGTTTTGGAGAATTGCAGTTTTGGAATTTTTGGAGTTTCGAATTTTCAGTTTCGGATTTTTGGAGTTTTGGAGTTTCGGAGTTTCGGAGTTTTGGAGTTTCAGAGTTTTCGAGGTTCAGGGTTGTGGAGTTTCGGAATTTCTGTGTTTTGGAGTTTCAAAGTTTTGGAGTTTTGGAGTTTTGGAGTTTCGAATTTTCAGAGTTTGGGTTTTTTGGAGTTTTGGAGTTTCAGAGATTTGGAGTTTTGGCGTTTTGGAGATTCGGAATCTTGGAGTTTCGGAATTTTGTAGTTTTGTAGTTTTGGAGTGTCGGAGTTTTGGAGTGTTGGAGTTTTGGAGCTTTGGAGTTTTGGAGTTTTTGAGTTTTGGAGTTTTGTATTTTTGCACTTTTGGAGTTTTGGAGGTTCGGAGTTTCGGAGTTTCGGAGTTTTGGAGTTTCAGAGTTTTGGAGGTTCAGGGTTGTGGAGTTTCGGAATTTTTGAGTTTTGGAGTTTCGGAGTTTCGGAGTTTTGGAGTTTTGGAGTTTCGGAGATTTGGAGTTTTGGCGTTTTTGAGATTCGGAATCTTGGAGTTTCGGAATTTTGTAGTTTTGTAGTTTTGGAGTGTCACAGTTTTGGAGTGTTGGAGTTTTGGAGCTTTGGAGTTTTGGAGTTTTTGAGTTTTTGGATTTTTGCACTTTTGGAGTTTTGGAGTTTTGGAGTTTCGGAGTTTCGGAGTTTTGGAGTTTCAGAGTTTTGCAGGTTCAGGGTTGTGGAGTTTCGGAATTTTTGAGTTTTGGAGTTTCGGAGTTTCGAAGTTTTGGAGTATTGCAGTTTTGGAATTTTGGAGTTTTGGAGTTTCGAATTTTCAGAGTTTCGGATTTTTGGAGTTTTGGAGTTTCGGAGATTTGGAGTTTTGGCGTTTTTGAGATTCGGAATCTTGGAGTTTCGGAATTTTGTAGTTTTGTAGTTTTGGAGTGTCACAGTTTTGGAGTGTTGGAGTTTTGGAGCTTTGGAGTTTTGGAGTTTTTGAGTTTTTGGATTTTTGCACTTTTGGAGTTTTGGAGTTTTGGAGTTTCGGAGTTTCGGAGTTTTGGAGTTTCAGAGTTTTGGAGGTTCAGTGTTGTGGAGTTTCGGCATTTTTGAGTATTGGAGTTTCGGAGTTTCGGAGTTTTGGAGAATTGCAGTTTTGGAGTTTTGGAGTTTCGAATTTTCAGAGTTTCGGATTTTTTGGGTTTTGGAGTTTTGGAGTTTTGGAGTTTCGGAGTTTCGGAGTTTTGGAGTATTGCAGTTTTGGAGTTTTGGAGTTTTGGAGTTGCGAATTTTCAGAGTTTAGGATTTTTGGAGTTTTGGAGTTTTGGAGTTTTGGAGAATTGGACTTTTGGCGTTTTCGAGATTCGGAATCTTGGAGTTTCGGAATTTTGTAGTTTTGGAGTTTTGGAGTTTAGGAGTTTCGGAGTTTCGGAGTTTCGGAGTTTTGGAGTTTCAGAGTTTTGGAGATTCAGGGTTGTGGAGTGTCCGAATCTTTGAGTTTTGGAGTTTCGGAGTTTCGGAGTTTTGGAGTTTTGCAGTTTTGGAGTTTTGGTGTTCTGGAGTTTTGGAGTTTCGAATTTTCAGAGTTTCAAATTTTTGGAGTTTTGGAGTTTCGGAGATTTGGAATTTCGGCGTTTTGGGGATTCGGGGTCTTGGAGTTTCGGAATTTTGTAGTTTTGTGGTTTTGGAGTGTCGGAGTTTCGGAGTGTTGGAGTTTTGGAGTTTTAGAGTTTTAGAATTTTGGAGTTTTGAAATTTTTGAGTTTCGGATTTTTGGAGTTTGGAGTTTTTAAGTTTTGGATTTTTGAGTTTTGGATTTTTGGATTTTTGGAGTTTTTGTGTTTTTGAGTTTTGGATTTTTGCACTTTTGGAGGTTTGGAGTTTTGGAGTTTTGGATTTTTGGAGCTTTGGAGGTATGGATTTTTGGATATTCAGGGTTTTGTTCCAGAATTTTGTAGTTTTGGAGTTTTGGAGTGTCGGAGTTTCGAATTATTGGAGTTTTCGTGTTTTGGAATTTTTGATTTTTGGAGGTATGGATTTTTGGAGTTTCGGAGTTGTGGAGATTCGGGTTTGTGGTGTTTTGGAGTTTTGGAGTTTTGGATTTTTGCACTTTTGGAGTTTTGGAGTTTCGGAGTTTTGGAGTTTCGGAGTTTTGGAGATTCAGGGTTGTGGAGTTTCGGAATTTTTGAGTTTTGGAGTTTCGGAGTTCTGGAGTTTCGGAGTTTCGGAGTTTTGGAGTTTTGCAGTTTCGGAGTTTTGGAGTTTTGGAGTTTCGGAGTTTCGGAGTTTTGGAGTTTCAGAGTTTTCGAGGTTCAGGGTTGTGGAGTTTCTGAATTTTTGAATTTTGGAGTTTCGGAGTTTCGGAGATTTGGAGTTTTGGCGTTTTGGAGATTCGGAATCTTGGAGTTTCGGAATTTTGTAGTTTTGTAGTTTTGGAGTGTCAGAGTTTTGGAGTGTTGGAGTTTCGGAGTTGCGGAGTTTTGGAGTTTCAGAGTTTTGGAGGTTCAGGGTTGTGGAGTTTCGGAATTTTTGAGTATTGGAGTTTCGGAGTTTCGGAGTTTTGGAGAATTGCAGTTTTCGAGTTTTGGAGTTTCGAATTTTCAGAGTTTCGGATTTTTGGAGTTTTGGAGTTTCAGAGAATTGGAGTTTTGGCGTTTTCGAGATTCGGAATCTTGGAGTTTCGGAATTTTGTAGTTTTGTAGTTTTGGAGTGTCGGAGTTTTGGAGTGTTGGAGTTTTGGAGCTTTGGAGCTTTGGAGTTTTGGAGTTTTTGAGTTTTTGAGTTTTGGATTTTTGCACTTTTTGAAATTTGGAGTTTTGGAGTTTTGGAGTTTCGGAGTTTCGGAGTTTTGGAGTTTCAGAGTTTTGGAGGTTCAGGGTTGTGGAGTTTCGGAATTTTTGAGTTTTGGAGTTTCGGAGTTTCGGAGTTTTGGAGCATTGCAGTTTTGGAGTTCTGGAGTTTTGGAGTTTGGAATTTTCAGAGTTTCGGATTTTTGGAGTTTTGGAGTTTCGGAGATTTGGAGTTTTGGCCTTTTGGAGATTCGGGGTCTTGGAGTTTCGGAGTGTTGGAGTTTTGGAGCTTTGGAGTTTTTGAGTTTTTGAGTTTTGGATTTTTGCACTTTTGGAGTTTTGGAGTTTTGGAGTTTCAGAGTTTTGGAGGTTCAGGGTTGTGGAGTTTCGGAATTTTTGAGTATTGGAGTTTCGGAGTTTCGGAGTTTTGGAGAATTGCAGTTTTGGAGTTTTGGAGTTTCGAATTTTCAGAGTTTCGGATTTTTGGAGTTTTGGAGTTTCGGAGTTTTGGAGTTTCAGAGTTTTCGAGGTTCAGGGTTGTGGAGTTTCGGAATTTTTGAGTTTTGGAGTTTCGGAGTTTCGGAGTTTTGGAGTTTTGGAGTTTTGGAGATTTGGAGTTTTGGCGTTTTGGAGATTCGGAATCTTGGAGTTTCGGAATTTTGTTGTTTTGTAGTTTTCGAGTGTCGGAGTTTTGGAGTGTTGGAGTTTTGGAGCTTTGGAGTTTTGGAGTTCTTGAGTTTTGGAGTTTTGGATTTTTGCACTTTTGGAGTTTTGGAGTTTCAGAGTTTTGGAGGTTCAGGGTTGTGGAGTTTCGGAATTTTTGAGTTTTGGAGTTTCGGAGTTTCGGAGTTTTGGAGTATTGCAGTTTTGGAGTTTTGGAGTTTCAGAGATTTGGAGTTTTGGCGTTTTGGAGATTCGGAATCTTGGAGTTTCGGAATTTTGTAGTTTTGTAGTTTTGGAGTGTCAGAGTTTTGGAGTGTTGGAGCTTTGGAGTTTTGGAGTTTATGAGTTTTTGAGTTTTGGATTTTTGCACATTTGGAGTTTTGGAGTTGTGGAGTTTCGGAGTTTTGGAGTTTCAGAGTTTTGGAGGTTCAGGGTTGTGGAGTTTTGGAATTTTTGAGTTTTGGAGTTTCGGAGTTTTGGAGTATTGCAGTTTTGGAATTTTGGAGTTTTGGAGTTTCGAATTTTCAGAGTTTCGGATTTTTGGAGTTTTGGAGTTTCGGAGACTTGGAGTTTTGGCGTTTTGGAGATTCGGAATCTTGGAGTTTCGGAATTTTGTATTGTTGTAGTTTTGGAGTGTCAGAGTTTTGGAGTTTCGGAGTTTCGGAGTTTTGGAGTTTTGGAGTTTCGAATTTCCAGAGTTTCGGATTTTTGGAGTTTTGGAGTTTCGGAGATTTGGAGTTTTGGCGTTTTGGAGATTCGGAATCTTGGAGTTTCGGAATTTTGTAGTTTTGTAGTTTTCGAGTGTCGGAGTTTTGGAGTGTTGGAGTTTTGGAGCTTTGGAGTTTTGGAGTTTTTGAGTTTTGGAGTTTTGGATTTTTGCACTTTTGGAGTTTTGGAGTTTCAGAGTTTTGGAGGTTCAGGGTTGTGGAGTTTCGGAATTTTTTAGTTTTGGAGTTTCGGAGTTTCGGAGGTTTGGAGTATTGCAGTTTTGGAGTTTTGGAGTTTTGGAGTTTCAGAGATTTGGAGTTTTGGCGTTTTGGAGATTCGGAATCTTGGAGTTTCGGAATTTTGTAGTTTTGTAGTTTTGGAGTGTCAGAGTTTTGGAGTGTTGGAGCTTTGGAGTTTTGGAGTTTATGAGTTTTTGAGTTTTGGAGTTTTGGAGTTTTGGAGTTTTGGAGTTTCGGAGTTTCGGAGTTTCGGAGTTTCGGAGTTTTGGAGTTTCAGAGTTTTGAAGGTTCAGGGTTGTGGAGTTTCGGAATTTTTTGAGTATTGGAGTTTCGGAGTTTCGGAGTTTTGGAGAATTGCAGTTTTGGAATTTTTGGAGTTTCGAATTTTCAGTTTCGGATTTTTGGAGTTTTGGAGTTTCGGAGTTTCGGAGTTTTGGAGTTTCAGAGTTTTCGAGGTTCAGGGTTGTGGAGTTTCGGAATTTTTGTGTTGTGGAGTTTCAAAGTTTTGGAGTTTTGGAGTTTTGGAGTTTCGAATTTCCAGAGTTTCGGATTTTTGGAGTTTTGGAGTTTCGGAGATTTGGAGTTTTGGCGTTTTGGAGATTCGGAATCTTGGAGTTTCGGAATTTTGTAGTTTTGTAGTTTTCGAGTGTCGGAGTTTTGGAGTGTTGGAGTTTTGGAGCTTTGGAGTTTTGGAGTTTTTGAGTTTTGGAGTTTTGGATTTTTGCACTTTTGGAGTTTTGGAGTTTCAGAGTTTTGGAGGTTCAGGGTTGTGGAGTTTCGGAATTTTTTAGTTTTGGAGTTTCGGAGTTTCGGAGGTTTGGAGTATTGCAGTTTTGGAGTTTTGGAGTGTTGGAGTTTCAGAGATTTGGAGTTTTGGCGTTTTGGAGATTCGGAATCTTGGAGTTTCGGAATTTTGTAGTTTTGTAGTTTTGGAGTGTCAGAGTTTTGGAGTGTTGGAGCTTTGGAGTTTTGGAGTTTATGAGTTTTTGAGTTTTGGATTTTTGCACTTTTGGAGTTTTGGAGTTTTGGAGTTTCGGAGTTTCGGAGTTTTGGAGTTCCAGAGTTTTGGAGGTTCAGGGTTGTGGAATTTCGGAATTTTTGAGTATTGGAGTTTCGGAGTTTCGGAGTTTTGGAGAATTGCAGTTTTGGAATTTTTGGAGTTTCGAATTTTCAGTTTCGGATTTTTGGAGTTTTGGAGTTTCGGAGTTTCGGAGTTTTGGAGTTTCAGAGTTTTCGAGGTTCAGGGTTGTGGAGTTTCGGAATTTCTGTGTTTTGGAGTTTCAAAGTTTTGGAGTTTTGGAGTTTTGGAGTTTCGAATTTTCAGAGTTTGGGTTTTTTGGAGTTTTGGAGTTTCAGAGATTTGGAGTTTTGGCGTTTTGGAGATTCGGAATCTTGGAGTTTCGGAATTTTGTAGTTTTGTAGTTTTGGAGTGTCGGAGTTTTGGAGTGTTGGAGTTTTGGAGCTTTGGAGTTTTGGAGTTTTTGAGTTTTGGAGTTTTGTATTTTTGCACTTTTGGAGTTTTGGAGGTTCGGAGTTTCGGAGTTTCGGAGTTTTGGAGTTTCAGAGTTTTGGAGGTTCAGGGTTGTGGAGTTTCGGAATTTTTGAGTTTTGGAGTTTCGGAGTTTCGGAGTTTTGGAGTTTTGGAGTTTCGGAGATTTGGAGTTTTGGCGTTTTTGAGATTCGGAATCTTGGAGTTTCGGAATTTTGTAGTTTTGTAGTTTTGGAGTGTCACAGTTTTGGAGTGTTGGAGTTTTGGAGCTTTGGAGTTTTGGAGTTTTTGAGTTTTTGGATTTTTGCACTTTTGGAGTTTTGGAGTTTTGGAGTTTCGGAGTTTCGGAGTTTTGGAGTTTCAGAGTTTTGCAGGTTCAGGGTTGTGGAGTTTCGGAATTTTTGAGTTTTGGAGTTTCGGAGTTTCGAAGTTTTGGAGTATTGCAGTTTTGGAATTTTGGAGTTTTGGAGTTTCGAATTTTCAGAGTTTCGGATTTTTGGAGTTTTGGAGTTTCGGAGATTTGGAGTTTTGGCGTTTTTGAGATTCGGAATCTTGGAGTTTCGGAATTTTGTAGCTTTGTAGTTTTGGAGTGTCACAGTTTTGGAGTGTTGGAGTTTTGGAGCTTTGGAGTTTTGGAGTTTTTGAGTTTTTGGATTTTTGCACTTTTGGAGTTTTGGAGTTTTGGAGTTTCGGAGTTTCGGAGTTTTGGAGTTTCAGAGTTTTGGAGGTTCAGTGTTGTGGAGTTTCGGCATTTTTGAGTATTGGAGTTTCGGAGTTTCGGAGTTTTGGAGAATTGCAGTTTTGGAGTTTTGGAGTTTCGAATTTTCAGAGTTTCGGATTTTTTGGGTTTTGGAGTTTTGGAGTTTTGGAGTTTCGGAGTTTCGGAGTTTTGGAGTATTGCAGTTTTGGAGTTTTGGAGTTTTGGAGTTGCGAATTTTCAGAGTTTAGGATTTTTGGAGTTTTGGAGTTTTGGAGTTTTGGAGAATTGGACTTTTGGCGTTTTCGAGATTCGGAATCTTGGAGTTTCGGAATTTTGTAGTTTTGGAGTTTTGGAGTTTAGGAGTTTCGGAGTTTCGGAGTTTCGGAGTTTTGGAGTTTCAGAGTTTTGGAGATTCAGGGTTGTGGAGTGTCCGAATCTTTGAGTTTTGGAGTTTCGGAGTTTCGGAGTTTTGGAGTTTTGCAGTTTTGGAGTTTTGGTGTTCTGGAGTTTTGGAGTTTCGAATTTTCAGAGTTTCAAATTTTTGGAGTTTTGGAGTTTCGGAGATTTGGAATTTCGGCGTTTTGGGGATTCGGGGTCTTGGAGTTTCGGAATTTTGTAGTTTTGTGGTTTTGGAGTGTCGGAGTTTCGGAGTGTTGGAGTTTTGGAGTTTTAGAGTTTTAGAATTTTGGAGTTTTGAAATTTTTGAGTTTCGGATTTTTGGAGTTTGGAGTTTTTAAGTTTTGGATTTTTGAGTTTTGGATTTTTGGATTTTTGGAGTTTTTGTGTTTTTGAGTTTTGGATTTTTGCACTTTTGGAGGTTTGGAGTTTTGGAGTTTTGGATTTTTGGAGCTTTGGAGGTATGGATTTTTGGATATTCAGGGTTTTGTTCCAGAATTTTGTAGTTTTGGAGTTTTGGAGTGTCGGAGTTTCGAATTATTGGAGTTTTCGTGTTTTGGAATTTTTGATTTTTGGAGGTATGGATTTTTGGAGTTTCGGAGTTGTGGAGATTCGGGTTTGTGGTGTTTTGGAGTTTTGGAGTTTTGGATTTTTGCACTTTTGGAGTTTTGGAGTTTCGGAGTTTTGGAGTTTCGGAGTTTTGGAGATTCAGGGTTGTGGAGTTTCGGAATTTTTGAGTTTTGGAGTTTCGGAGTTCTGGAGTTTCGGAGTTTCGGAGTTTTGGAGTTTTGCAGTTTCGGAGTTTTGGAGTTTTGGAGTTTCGGAGTTTCGGAGTTTTGGAGTTTCAGAGTTTTCGAGGTTCAGGGTTGTGGAGTTTCTGAATTTTTGAATTTTGGAGTTTCGGAGTTTCGGAGATTTGGAGTTTTGGCGTTTTGGAGATTCGGAATCTTGGAGTTTCGGAATTTTGTAGTTTTGTAGTTTTGGAGTGTCAGAGTTTTGGAGTGTTGGAGTTTCGGAGTTGCGGAGTTTTGGAGTTTCAGAGTTTTGGAGGTTCAGGGTTGTGGAGTTTCGGAATTTTTGAGTATTGGAGTTTCGGAGTTTCGGAGTTTTGGAGAATTGCAGTTTTCGAGTTTTGGAGTTTCGAATTTTCAGAGTTTCGGATTTTTGGAGTTTTGGAGTTTCAGAGAATTGGAGTTTTGGCGTTTTCGAGATTCGGAATCTTGGAGTTTCGGAATTTTGTAGTTTTGTAGTTTTGGAGTGTCGGAGTTTTGGAGTGTTGGAGTTTTGGAGCTTTGGAGCTTTGGAGTTTTGGAGTTTTTGAGTTTTTGAGTTTTGGATTTTTGCACTTTTTGAAATTTGGAGTTTTGGAGTTTTGGAGTTTCGGAGTTTCGGAGTTTTGGAGTTTCAGAGTTTTGGAGGTTCAGGGTTGTGGAGTTTCGGAATTTTTGAGTTTTGGAGTTTCGGAGTTTCGGAGTTTTGGAGCATTGCAGTTTTGGAGTTCTGGAGTTTTGGAGTTTGGAATTTTCAGAGTTTCGGATTTTTGGAGTTTTGGAGTTTCGGAGATTTGGAGTTTTGGCCTTTTGGAGATTCGGGGTCTTGGAGTTTCGGAGTGTTGGAGTTTTGGAGCTTTGGAGTTTTTGAGTTTTTGAGTTTTGGATTTTTGCACTTTTGGAGTTTTGGAGTTTTGGAGTTTCAGAGTTTTGGAGGTTCAGGGTTGTGGAGTTTCGGAATTTTTGAGTATTGGAGTTTCGGAGTTTCGGAGTTTTGGAGAATTGCAGTTTTGGAGTTTTGGAGTTTCGAATTTTCAGAGTTTCGGATTTTTGGAGTTTTGGAGTTTCGGAGTTTTGGAGTTTCAGAGTTTTCGAGGTTCAGGGTTGTGGAGTTTCGGAATTTTTGAGTTTTGGAGTTTTGGAGTTTTGGAGATTTGGAGTTTTGGCGTTTTGGAGATTCGGAATCTTGGAGTTTCGGAATTTTGTTGTTTTGTAGTTTTCGAGTGTCGGAGTTTTGGAGTGTTGGAGTTTTGGAGCTTTGGAGTTTTGGAGTTCTTGAGTTTTGGAGTTTTGGATTTTTGCACTTTTGGAGTTTTGGAGTTTCAGAGTTTTGGAGGTTCAGGGTTGTGGAGTTTCGGAATTTTTGAGTTTTGGAGTTTCGGAGTTTCGGAGTTTTGGAGTTTTGGAGTTTCAGAGATTTGGAGTTTTGGCGTTTTGGAGATTCGGAATCTTGGAGTTTCGGAATTTTGTAGTTTTGTAGTTTTGGAGTGTCAGAGTTTTGGAGTGTTGGAGCTTTGGAGTTTTGGAGTTTATGAGTTTTTGAGTTTTGGATTTTTGCACATTTGGAGTTTTGGAGTTGTGGAGTTTCGGAGTTTTGGAGTTTCAGAGTTTTGGAGGTTCAGGGTTGTGGAGTTTTGGAATTTTTGAGTTTTGGAGTTTCGGAGTTTTGGAGTATTGCAGTTTTGGAATTTTGGAGTTTTGGAGTTTCGAATTTTCAGAGTTTCGGATTTTTGGAGTTTTGGAGTTTCGGAGACTTGGAGTTTTGGCGTTTTGGAGATTCGGAATCTTGGAGTTTCGGAATTTTGTATTGTTGTAGTTTTGGAGTGTCAGAGTTTTGGAGTTTCGGAGTTTCGGAGTTTTGGAGTTTTGGAGTTTCGAATTTCCAGAGTTTCGGATTTTTGGAGTTTTGGAGTTTCGGAGATTTGGAGTTTTGGCGTTTTGGAGATTCGGAATCTTGGAGTTTCGGAATTTTGTAGTTTTGTAGTTTTCGAGTGTCGGAGTTTTGGAGTGTTGGAGTTTTGGAGCTTTGGAGTTTTGGAGTTTTTGAGTTTTGGAGTTTTGGATTTTTGCACTTTTGGAGTTTTGGAGTTTCAGAGTTTTGGAGGTTCAGGGTTGTGGAGTTTCGGAATTTTTTAGTTTTGGAGTTTCGGAGTTTCGGAGGTTTGGAGTATTGCAGTTTTGGAGTTTTGGAGTTTTGGAGTTTCAGAGATTTGGAGTTTTGGCGTTTTGGAGATTCGGAATCTTGGAGTTTCGGAATTTTGTAGTTTTGTAGTTTTGGAGTGTCAGAGTTTTGGAGTGTTGGAGCTTTGGAGTTTTGGAGTTTATGAGTTTTTGAGTTTTGGAGTTTTGGAGTTTTGGAGTTTTGGAGTTTCGGAGTTTCGGAGTTTCGGAGTTTCGGAGTTTTGGAGTTTCAGAGTTTTGAAGGTTCAGGGTTGTGGAGTTTCGGAATTTTTTGAGTATTGGAGTTTCGGAGTTTCGGAGTTTTGGAGAATTGCAGTTTTGGAATTTTTGGAGTTTCGAATTTTCAGTTTCGGATTTTTGGAGTTTTGGAGTTTCGGAGTTTCGGAGTTTTGGAGTTTCAGAGTTTTCGAGGTTCAGGGTTGTGGAGTTTCGGAATTTTTGTGTTGTGGAGTTTCAAAGTTTTGGAGTTTTGGAGTTTTGGAGTTTCGAATTTCCAGAGTTTCGGATTTTTGGAGTTTTGGAGTTTCGGAGATTTGGAGTTTTGGCGTTTTGGAGATTCGGAATCTTGGAGTTTCGGAATTTTGTAGTTTTGTAGTTTTCGAGTGTCGGAGTTTTGGAGTGTTGGAGTTTTGGAGCTTTGGAGTTTTGGAGTTTTTGAGTTTTGGAGTTTTGGATTTTTGCACTTTTGGAGTTTTGGAGTTTCAGAGTTTTGGAGGTTCAGGGTTGTGGAGTTTCGGAATTTTTTAGTTTTGGAGTTTCGGAGTTTCGGAGGTTTGGAGTATTGCAGTTTTGGAGTTTTGGAGTGTTGGAGTTTCAGAGATTTGGAGTTTTGGCGTTTTGGAGATTCGGAATCTTGGAGTTTCGGAATTTTGTAGTTTTGTAGTTTTGGAGTGTCAGAGTTTTGGAGTGTTGGAGCTTTGGAGTTTTGGAGTTTATGAGTTTTTGAGTTTTGGATTTTTGCACTTTTGGAGTTTTGGAGTTTTCGAGTTTCGGAGTTTCGGAGTTTTGGAGTTCCAGAGTTTTGGAGGTTCAGGGTTGTGGAATTTCGGAATTTTTGAGTATTGGAGTTTCGGAGTTTCGGAGTTTTGGAGAATTGCAGTTTTGGAATTTTTGGAGTTTCGAATTTTCAGTTTCGGATTTTTGGAGTTTTGGAGTTTCGGAGTTTCGGAGTTTTGGAGTTTCAGAGTTTTCGAGGTTCAGGGTTGTGGAGTTTCGGAATTTCTGTGTTTTGGAGTTTCAAAGTTTTGGAGTTTTGGAGTTTTGGAGTTTCGAATTTTCAGAGTTTGGGTTTTTTGGAGTTTTGGAGTTTCAGAGATTTGGAGTTTTGGCGTTTTGGAGATTCGGAATCTTGGAGTTTCGGAATTTTGTAGTTTTGTAGTTTTGGAGTGTCGGAGTTTTGGAGTGTTGGAGTTTTGGAGCTTTGGAGTTTTGGAGTTTTTGAGTTTTGGAGTTTTGTATTTTTGCACTTTTGGAGTTTTGGAGGTTCGGAGTTTCGGAGTTTCGGAGTTTTGGAGTTTCAGAGTTTTGGAGGTTCAGGGTTGTGGAGTTTCGGAATTTTTGAGTTTTGGAGTTTCGGAGTTTCGGAGTTTTGGAGTTTTGGAGTTTCGGAGATTTGGAGTTTTGGCGTTTTTGAGATTCGGAATCTTGGAGTTTCGGAATTTTGTAGTTTTGTAGTTTTGGAGTGTCACAGTTTTGGAGTGTTGGAGTTTTGGAGCTTTGGAGTTTTGGAGTTTTTGAGTTTTTGGATTTTTGCACTTTTGGAGTTTTGGAGTTTTGGAGTTTCGGAGTTTCGGAGTTTTGGAGTTTCAGAGTTTTGGAGGTTCAGTGTTGTGGAGTTTCGGCATTTTTGAGTATTGGAGTTTCGGAGTTTCGGAGTTTTGGAGAATTGCAGTTTTGGAGTTTTGGAGTTTCGAATTTTTCAGTTTCGGATTTTTGGAGTTTTGGAGTTTCGGAGATTTGGAGTTTTGGCGTTTTTGAGATTCGGAATCTTGGAGTTTCGGAATTTTGTAGTTTTGTAGTTTTGGAGTGTCACAGTTTTGGAGTGTTGGAGTTTTGGAGCTTTGGAGTTTTGGAGTTTTTGAGTTTTTGGATTTTTGCACTTTTGGAGTTTTGGAGTTTCGGAGTTTTGGAGTTTCAGAGTTTTGGAGGTTCAGTGTTGTGGAGTTTCTGAATTTTTTAATTTTGGAGTTTCGGAGTTTCGGAGATTTGGAGTTTTGGCGTTATGGAGATTCGGAATCTTGGAGTTTCGGA
Source organism: Amblyomma mixtum (assembly GCF_055824585.1). NCBI lineage: Eukaryota > Metazoa > Arthropoda > Arachnida > Ixodida > Ixodidae > Amblyomma > Amblyomma mixtum. The sequence goes on along the minus strand of NC_143012.1, from coordinate 111,339,087 downwards.
ATTTTGTAGTTTTGTAGTTTTGGAGTGTCAGAGTTTTGGAGTGTTGGAGTTTTGGAGCTTTGGAGTTTTTGAGTTTTTGAGTTTTTGAGTTTTGGATTTTTGCACTTTTGGAGTTTTGGAGTTTTGGAGTTTCGGAGTTTCGGAGTTTTGGAGTTTCAGAGTATTGGAGGTTCAGGGTTGTGGAGTTTCGGAATTTTTGAGTATTGGAGTTTCGGAGTTTCGGAGTTTTGGAGAATTGCAGTTTTGGAGTTTTGGAGTTTCGAATTTTCAGAGTTTCGGATTTGTGGAGTTTTGGAGTTTCGGAGTTTTGGAGTTTCAGAGTTTTCGAGGTTCAGGGTTGTGCAGTTTCGGAATTTTTGAGTTTTGGAGTTTCGGAGTTTCGGAGTTTTGGCGTTTTGGAGATTCGGAATCTTGGAGTTTCGGAATTTTGTAGTTTTGTAGTTTTCGAGTGTCGGAGTTTTGGAGTGTTGGAGTTTTGGAGCTTTGGAGTTTTGGAGTTTTTGAGTTTTGGAGTTTTGGATTTTTGCACTTTTGGAGTTTTGGAGTTTCAGAGTTTTGAAGGTTCAGGGTTGTGGAGTTTCGGAATTTTTGAGTATTGGAGTTTCGGAGTTTCGGAGTTTTGGAGAATTGCAGTTTTGGAGTTTCGAATTTTCAGAGTTTCGGATTTTTGGGGTTTTGGAGTTTCGGAGTTTCGGAGTTTTGGAGTTTCAGAGTTTTCGAGGTTCAGGGTTGTGGAGTTTCGGAATTTTTGAGTTTTGGAGTTTCGGAGTTTCGGAGTTTTGGAGTTTTGGAGTTTCGAATTTCCAGAGTTTCGGATTTTTGGAGTTTTGGAGTTTCGGAGATTTGGAGTTTTGGCGTTTTGGAGATTCGGAATCTTGGAGTTTCGGAATTTTGTAGTTTTGTAGTTTTCGAGTGTCGGAGTTTTGAAGTGTTGGAGTTTTGGAGCTTTGGAGTTTTGGAGTTTTTGAGTTTTGGAGTTTTGGATTTTTGCACTTTTGGAGTTTTGGAGTTTCAGAGTTTTGGAGGTTCAGGGTTGTGGAGTTTCGGAATTTTTTAGTTTTGGAGTTTCGGAGTTTCGGAGGTTTGGAGTATTGCAGTTTTAGAGTTTTGGAGTTTTGGAGTTTCAGAGATTTGGAGTTTTGGCGTTTTGGAGATTCGGAATCTTGGAGTTTCGGAATTTTGTAGTTTTGTAGTTTTGGAGTGTCAGAGTTTTGGAGTGTTGGAGCTTTGGAGTTTTGGAGTTTATGAGTTTTTGAGTTTTGGATTTTTGCACTTTTGGAGTTTTGGAGTTTTGGAGTTTTGGAGTTTCGGAGTTTCGGAGTTTTGGAGTTTCAGAGTTTTGGAGGTTCAGGGTTGTGGAGTTTCGGAATTTTTTAGTTTTCGAGTTTCGGAGTTTCGGAGGTTTGGAGTATTGCAGTTTTGGAGTTTTGGAGTTTTGGAGTTTCAGAGATTTGGAGTTTTGGCGTTTTTGAGATTCGGAATCTTGGAGTTTCGGAATTTTGTAGTTTTGTAGTTTTGGAGTGTCACAGTTTTGGAGTGTTGGAGTTTTGGAATTTTTGGAGTTTCGAATTTTCAGTTTCGGATTTTTGGAGTTTTGGAGTTTCGGAGTTTCGGAGTTTTGGAGTTTCAGAGTTTTCGAGGTTCAGGGTTGTGGAGTTTCGGAATTTTTGTGTTTTGGAGTTTCAAAGTTTTGGAGTTTTGGAGTTTTGGAGTTTCGAATTTTCAGAGTTTGGGATTTTTGGAGTTTTGGAGTTTCAGAGATTTGGAGTTTTGGCGTTTTGGAGATTCGGAATCTTGGAGTTTCGGAATTTTGTAGTTTTGTAGTTTTGGAGTGTCAGAGTTTTGGAGTGTTGGAGTTTTGGAGCTTTGGAGTTTTGGAGTTCTTGAGTTTTGGAGTTTTGTATTTTTGCACTTTTGGAGTTTTGGAGGTACGGAGTTTCGGAGTTTCGGAGTTTTGGAGTTTCAGAGTTTTGGAGGTTCAGGGTTGTGGAGTTTCGGAATTTTTGAGTTTTGGAGTTTCGGAGTTTCGGAGTTTTGGAGTATTGCAGTTTTGGAATTTTGGAGTTTTGGAGTTTGGAATTTTCAGAGTTTCGGATTTTTGGAGTTTTGGAGTTTCGGAGATTTGGAGTTTTGGCCTTTTGGAGATTCGGGGTCTTGGAGTTTCGGAATTTTGTAGTTTTCCAGTTTTGGAGTGTCGGAGGTTTGGAGTGTTGGAGTTTTGGAGTTTTGGAGTTTCGGAGTTTTGGAGTTTCAGAGTTTTCGAGGTTCAGGGTTGTGGAGTTTCGGAATTTTTGAGTTTTGGAGTTTCGGAGTTTCGGAGTTTTGGAGTTTTGGAGTTTTGGAGATTTGGAGTTTTGGCGTTTTGGAGATTCGGAATCTTGGAGTTTCGGAATTTTGTAGTTTTGTAGTTTTCGAGTGTCGGAGTTTTGGAGTTTTGGAGTTTTGGAGTGTCGGAGTTTCGGAGTTTTGGAGTTTCAGAGTTTTCGAGGTTCAGGGTTGTGGAGTTTCGGAATTTTTGAGTTTTGGAGTTTCGGAGTTTCGGAGTTTTGGAGTATTGCAGTTTTGGAGTTTTGGAGTTTTGGAGTTTCAGAGATATGGAGTTTTGGCGTTTTGGAGATTCGGAATCTTGGAGTTTCGGAATTTTGTAGTTTTGTAGTTTTGGAGTGTCAGAGTTTTGGAGTGTTGGAGCTCTGGAGTTTTGGAGTTTATGAGTTTTTGAGTTTTGGATTTTTGCACATTTGGAGTTTTGGAGTTGTGGAGTTTCGGAGTTTCGGAGTTTTGGAGTTTCAGAGTTTTGGAGGTTCAGGGTTGTGGAGTTTCGGAATTTTTGAGTTTTGGAGTTTCGGAGTTTTGGAGTATTGCAGTTTTGGAATTTTGGAGTTTTGGAGTTTCGAATTTTCAGAGTTTCGGATTTTTGGAGTTTTGGAGTTTCGGAGACTTGGAGTTTTGGCGTTTTGGAGATTCGGAATCTTGGAGTTTCGGAATTTTGTAGTGTTGTAGTTTTGGAGTGTCAGAGTTTTGGAGTGTTGGAGCTTTGGAGTTTTGGAGTTTATGAGTTTTTGAGTTTTGGATTTTTGCACTTTTGGAGTTTTGGAGTTTTGGAGTTTTGGAGTTTCGGAGTTTCGGAGTTTTGGAGTTTCAGAGTTTTGGAGGTTCAGGGTTGTGGAGTTTCGGAATTTTTTAGTTTTGGAGTTTCGGAGTTTCGGAGGTTTGGAGTATTGCAGTTTTGGAGTTTTGGAGTTTTGGAGTTTCAGAGATTTGGAGTTTTGGCGTTTTTGAGATTCGGAATCTTGGAGTTTCGGAATTTTGTAGTTTTGTAGTTTTGGAGTGTCACAGTTTTGGAGTGTTGGAGTTTTGGAATTTTTGGAGTTTCGAATTTTCAGTTTCGGATTTTTGGAGTTTTGGAGTTTCGGAGTTTCGGAGTTTTGGAGTTTCAGAGTTTTCGAGGTTCAGGGTTGTGGAGTTTCGGAATTTTTGTGTTTTGGAGTTTCAAAGTTTTGGAGTTTTGGAGTTTTGGAGTTTCGAATTTTCAGAGTTTGGGATTTTTGGAGTTTTGGAGTTTCAGAGATTTGGAGTTTTGGCGTTTTGGAGATTCGGAATCTTGGATTTTCGGAATTTTGTAGTTTTGTAGTTTTGGAGTGTCAGAGTTTTGGAGTGTTGGAGTTTTGGAGCTTTGGAGTTTTGGAGTTCTTGAGTTTTGGAGTTTTGTATTTTTGCACTTTTGGAGTTTTGGAGGTACGGAGTTTCGGAGTTTCGGAGTTTTGGAGTTTCAGAGTTTTGGAGGTTCAGGGTTGTGGAGTTTCGGAATTTTTGAGTTTTGGAGTTTCGGAGTTTCGGAGTTTTGGAGTATTGCAGTTTTGGAATTTTGGAGTTTTGGAGTTTGGAATTTTCAGAGTTTCGGATGTTTGGAGTTTTGGAGTTTCGGAGATTTGGAGTTTTGGCCTTTTGGAGATTCGGGGTCTTGGAGTTTCGGAATTTTGTAGTTTTCCAGTTTTGGAGTGTCGGAGGTTTGGAGTGTTGGAGTTTTGGAGTTTTGGAGTTTCGGAGTTTTGGAGTTTCAGAGTTTTCGAGGTTCAGGGTTGTGGAGTTTCGGAATTTTTGAGTTTTGGAGTTTCGGAGTTTCGGAGTTTTGGAGTTTTGGAGTTTTGGAGATTTGGAGTTTTGGCGTTTTGGAGATTCGGAATCTTGGAGTTTCGGAATTTTGTAGTTTTGTAGTTTTCGAGTGTCGGAGTTTTGGAGTGTTGGAGTTTTGGAGTGTCGGAGTTTCGGAGTTTTGGAGTTTCAGAGTTTTCGAGGTTCAGGGTTGTGGAGTTTCGGAATTTTTGAGTTTTGGAGTTTCGGAGTTTCGGAGTTTTGGAGTATTGCAGTTTTGGAGTTTTGGAGTTTTGGAGTTTCAGAGATATGGAGTTTTGGCGTTTTGGAGATTCGGAATCTTGGAGTTTCGGAATTTTGTAGTTTTGTAGTTTTGGAGTGTCAGAGTTTTGGAGTGTTGGAGCTTTGGAGTTTTGGAGTTTATGAGTTTTTGAGTTTTGGATTTTTGCACATTTGGAGTTTTGGAGTTGTGGAGTTTCGGAGTTTCGGAGTTTTGGAGTTTCAGAGTTTTGGAGGTTCAGGGTTGTGGAGTTTCGGAATTTTTGAGTTTTGGAGTTTCGGAGTTTTGGAGTATTGCAGTTTTGGAATTTTGGAGTTTTGGAGTTTCGAATTTTCAGAGTTTCGGATTTTTGGAGTTTTGGAGTTTCGGAGACTTGGAGTTTTGGCGTTTTGGAGATTCGGAATCTTGGAGTTTCGGAATTTTGTAGTGTTGTAGTTTTGGAGTGTCAGAGTTTTGGAGTGTTGGAGTTTTGGAGCTTTGGAGTTTTGGAGTTTTGGAGTTTTTGAGTTTTGGATTTTTGCACTTTTGGAGTTTTGGAGTTTTGGAGATTCGGAGTTTCGGAGTTTCGGAGTTTCGGAGTTTTGGAGTTTCAGAGTTTTGAAGGTTCAGGGTTGTGGAGTTTCGGAATTTTTGAGTATTGGAGTTTCGGAGTTTCGGAGATTTGGAGAATTGCAGTTTTGGAGTTTCGAATTTTCAGAGTTTCGGATTTTTGGGGTTTTGGAGTTTCGGAGTTTCGGAGTTTTGGAGTTTCAGAGTTTTCGAGGTTCAGGGTTGTGGAGTTTCGGAATTTTTGAGTTTTGGAGTTTCGGAGTTTCGGAGTTTTGGAGTTTTGGAGTTTCGAATTTCCAGAGTTTCGGATTTTGGAGTTTTGGAGTTTCGGTGATTTGGAGTTTTGGCGTTTTGGAGATTCGGAATCTTGGAGTTTCGGAATTTTGTAGTTTTGTAGTTTTCGAGTGTCGGAGTTTTGGAGTGTTGGAGTTTTGGAGCTTTGGAGTTTTGGAGTTTTTGAGTTTTGGAGTTTTGGATTTTTGCACTTTTGGAGTTTTGGAGTTTCAGAGTTTTGGAGGTTCAGGGTTGTGGAGTTTCGGAATTTTTGAGTTTTGGAGTTTCGGAGTTTCGGAGTTTTGGAGTATTGCAGTTTTGGAATTTTGGAGTTTTGGAGTTTGGAATTTTCAGAGTTTCGGATTTTTGGAGTTTTGGAGTTTCGGAGATTTGGAGTTTTGGCCTTTTGGAGATTCGGGGTCTTGGAGTTTCGGAATTTTGTAGTTTTCCAGTTTTGGAGTGTCGGAGGTTTGGAGTGTTGGAGTTTTGGAGTTTTGGAGTTTCGGAGTTTTGGAGTTTCAGAGTTTTCGAGGTTCAGGGTTGTGGAGTTTCGGAATTTTTGAGTTTTGGAGTTTCGGAGTTTCGGAGTTTTGGAGTTTTGGAGTTTTGGAGATTTGGAGTTTTGGCGTTTTGGAGATTCGGAATCTTGGAGTTTCGGAATTTTGTAGTTTTGTAGTTTTCGAGTGTCGGAGTTTTGGAGTGTTGGAGTTTTGGAGTGTCGGAGTTTCGGAGTTTTGGAGTTTCAGAGTTTTCGAGGTTCAGGGTTGTGGAGTTTCGGAATTTTTGAGTTTTGGAGTTTCGGAGTTTCGGAGTTTTGGAGTATTGCAGTTTTGGAGTTTTGGAGTTTTGGAGTTTCAGAGATATGGAGTTTTGGCGTTTTGGAGATTCGGAATCTTGGAGTTTCGGAATTTTGTAGTTTTGTAGTTTTGGAGTGTCAGAGTTTTGGAGTGTTGGAGCTTTGGAGTTTTGGAGTTTATGAGTTTTTGAGTTTTGGATTTTTGCACATTTGGAGTTTTGGAGTTGTGGAGTTTCGGAGTTTCGGAGTTTTGGAGTTTCAGAGTTTTGGAGGTTCAGGGTTGTGGAGTTTCGGAATTTTTGAGTTTTGGAGTTTCGGAGTTTTGGAGTATTGCAGTTTTGGAATTTTGGAGTTTTGGAGTTTCGAATTTTCAGAGTTTCGGATTTTTGGAGTTTTGGAGTTTCGGAGACTTGGAGTTTTGGCGTTTTGGAGATTCGGAATCTTGGAGTTTCGGAATTTTGTAGTGTTGTAGTTTTGGAGCTTTGGAGTTTTGGAGTCTTGGAGTTTTGGAGCTTTGGAGTTTTGGAGTTTTGGAGTTTTTGAGTTTTGGATTTTTGCACTTTTGGAGTTTTGGAGTTTTGGAGTTTTGGAGTTTCGGAGTTTCGGAGTTTCGGAGTTTTGGAGTTTCAGAGTTTTGAAGGTTCAGGGTTGTGGAGTTTCGGAATTTTTGAGTATTGGAGTTTCGGAGTTTCGGAGTTTTGGAGAATTGCAGTTTTGGAGTTTCGAATTTTCAGAGTTTCGGATTTTTGGGGTTTTGGAGTTTCGGAGTTTCGGAGTTTTGGAGTTTCAGAGTTTTCGAGGTTCAGGGTTGTGGAGTTTCGGAATTTTTGAGTTTTGGAGTTTCGGAGTTTCGGAGTTTTGGAGTTTTGGAGTTTCGAATTTCCAGAGTTTCGGATTTTTGGAGTTTTGGAGTTTCGGAGATTTGGAGTTTTGGCGTTTTGGAGATTCGGAATCTTGGAGTTTCGGAATTTTGTAGTTTTGTAGTTTTCGAGTGTCGGAGTTTTGGAGTGTTGGAGTTTTGGAGCTTTGGAGTTTTGGAGTTTTTGAGTTTTGGAGTTTTGGATTTTTGCACTTTTGGAGTTTTGGAGTTTCAGAGTTTTGGAGGTTCAGGGTTGTGGAGTTTCGGAATTTTTTAGTTTTGGAGTTTCGGAGTTTCGGAGGTTTGGAGTATTGCAGTTTCGGATTTTTGGAGTTTTGGAGTTTCAGAGATTTGGAGTTTTGGCGTTTTGGAGATTCGGAATCTTGGAGTTTCGGAATTTTGTAGTTTTGTAGTTTTGGAGTGTCAGAGTTTTGGAGTGTTGGAGCTTTGGAGTTTTGGAGTTTATGAGTTTTTGAGTTTTGGATTTTTGCACTTTTGGAGTTTTGGAGTTTTGGAGTTTTGGAGTTTCGGAGTTTCGGAGTTTTGGAGTTCCAGAGTTTTGGAGGTTCAGGGTTGTGGAATTTCGGAATTTTTGAGTATTGGAGTTTCGGAGTTTTGGAGAATTGCAGTTTTGGAATTTTTGGAGTTTCGAATTTTCAGTTTCGGATTTTTGGAGTTTTGGAGTTTCGGAGTTTCGGAGTTTTGGAGTTTCAGAGTTTTCGAGGTTCAGGGTTGTGGAGTTTCGGAATTTTTGTGTTTTGGAGTTTCAAAGTTTTGGAGTTTTGGAGTTTTGGAGTTTCGAATTTTCAGAGTTTGGGATTTTTGGAGTTTTGGAGTTTCAGAGATTTGGAGTTTTGGCGTTTTGGAGATTCGGAATCTTGGAGTTTCGGAATTTTGTAGTTTTGTAGTTTTGGAGTGTCGGAGTTTTGGAGTGTTGGAGTTTTGGAGCTTTGGAGTTTTGGAGTTTTTGAGTTTTGGAGTTTTGTATTTTTGCACTTTTGGAGTTTTGGAGGTTCGGAGTTTCGGAGTTTCGGAGTTTTGGAGTTTCAGAGTTTTGGAGGTTCAGGGTTGTGGAGTTTCGGAATTTTTGAGTTTTGGAGTTTCGGAGTTTCGGAGTTTTGGAGTATTGCAGTTTTGGAATTTTGGAGTTTTGGAGTTTCGAATTTTCAGAGTTTCGGATTTTTGGAGTTTTGGAGTTTCGGAGATTTGGAGTTTTGGCGTTTTTGAGATTCGGAATCTTGGAGTTTCGGAATTTTGTAGTTTTGTAGTTTTGGAGTGTCACAGTTTTGGAGTGTTGGAGTTTTGGAGCTTTGGAGTTTTGGAGTTTTTGAGTTTTTGGATTTTTGCACTTTTGGAGTTTTGGAGTTTTGGAGTTTCAGAGTTTTGGAGGTTCAGTGTTGTGGAGTTTCGGCATTTTTGAGTATTGGAGTTTCGGAGTTTCGGAGTTTTGGAGAATTGCAGTTTTGGAGTTTTGGAGTTTCGAATTTTTCAGTTTCGGATTTTTGGAGTTTTGGAGTTTCGGAGATTTGGAGTTTTGGCGTTTTTGAGATTCGGAATCTTGGAGTTTCGGAATTTTGTAGTTTTGTAGTTTTGGAGTGTCACAGTTTTGGAGTGTTGGAGTTTTGGAGCTTTGGAGTTTTGGAGTTTTTGAGTTTTTGGATTTTTGCACTTTTGAAGTTTTGGAGTTTCGGAGTTTTGGAGTTTCAGAGTTTTGGAGGTTCAGTGTTGTGGAGTTTCGGCATTTTTGAGTATTGGAGTTTCGGAGTTTCGGAGTTTTGGAGAATTGCAGTTTTGGAGTTTTGGAGTTTCGGAGTTCCGGAGTTTCGGAGTTTCGGAGTTTTGGAGTTTTGCAGTTTCGGAGTTTTGGAGTTTTGGAGTTTCGGAGTTTCGGAGTTTTGGAGTTTCAGAGTTTTCGAGGTTCAGGGTTGTGGAGTTTCTGAATTTTTGAATTTTGGAGTTTCGGAGTTTCGGAGATTTGGAGTTTTGGCGTTATGGAGATTCGGAATCTTGGAGTTTCGGAATTTTGTAGTTTTGTAGTTTTGGAGTGTCAGAATATTGGAGTGTTGGAGTTTTGGAGCTTTGGAGTTTTTGAGTTTTTGAGTTTTTGAGTTTTTGAGTTTTGGATTTTTGCACTTTTGGAGTTTTGGAGTTTTGGAGTTTCGGAGTTTCGGAGTTTTGGAGTTTCAGAGTTTTGGAGGTTCAGGGTTGTGGAGTTTCGGAATTTTTGAGTATTGGAGTTTCGGAGTTTCGGAGTTTTGGAGAATTGCAGTTTTGGAGTTTTGGAGTTTCGAATTTTCAGAGTTTCGGATTTGTGGAGTTTTGGAGTTTCGGAGTTTTGGAGTTTCAGAGTTTTCGAGGTTCAGGGTTGTGCAGTTTCGGAATTTTTGAGTTTTGGAGTTTCGGAGTTTCGGAGTTTTGGCGTTTTGGAGATTCGGAATCTTGGAGTTTCGGAATTTTGTAGTTTTGTAGTTTTCGAGTGTCGGAGTTTTGGAGTGTTGGAGTTTTGGAGCTTTGGAGTTTTGGAGTTTTTGAGTTTTTGAGTTTTGGATTTTTGCACTTTTGGAGTTTTGGAGTTTCAGAGTTTTGGAGGTTCAGGGTTGTGGAGTTTCGGAATTTTTGAGTTTTGGAGTTTCGGAGTTTCGGAGTTTTGGAGTATTGCAGTTTTGGAGTTTTGGAGTTTTGGAGTTTCAGAGATTTGGAGTTTTGGCGTTTTGGAGATTCGGAATCTTGGAGTTTCGGAATTTTGTAGTTTTGTAGTTTTGGAGTGTCAGAGTTTTGGAGTGTTGGAGTTTTGGAGCTTTGGAGTTTTGGAGTTTTTGAGTTTTTGAGTTTTGGATTTTTGCACTTCTGGAGTTTTGGAGTTTTGGAGTTTTGGAGTTTCGGAGTTTCGGAGTTTCGGAGTTTTGGAGTTTCAGAGTTTTGGAGGTTCAGGGTTGTGGAGTTTCGGAATTTTTGAGTATTGGAGTTTCGGAGTTTCGGAGTTTTGGAGAATTGCAGTTTTGGAGTTTCCAATTTTCAGAGTTTCGGATTTTTGGGGTTTTGGAGTTTCGGAGTTTCGGAGTTTTGGAGTTTCAGTTTTCGAGGTTCAGGGTTGTGGAGTTTCGGAATTTTTGAGTTTTGTAGTTTTCGAGTGTCGGAGTTTTGGAGTGTTGGAGTTTTGGAGCTTTGGAGTTTTGGAGTTTTTGAGTTTTGGAGTTTTGGATTTTTGCACTTTTGGAGTTTTGGAGTTTTGGAGTTTTGGAGTTTCGGAGTTTCGGAGTTTCGGAGTTTTGGAGTTTCAGAGTTTTGGAGGTTCAGGGTTGTGGAGTTTCGGAATTTTTGAGTTTTGGAGTTTCGGAGTTTCGGAGTTTTGGAGTATTGCAGTTTTGGAATTTTGGAGTTTTGGAGTTTCGAATTTTCAGAGTTTCGGATTTTTGGAGTTTTGGAGTTTTGGAGTTTCGGAGTTTCGGAGTTTTGCAGTATTGCAGTTTTGGAGTTTTGGAGTTTTGGAGTTGCGAATTTTCAGAGTTTAGGATTTTTGGAGTTTTGGAGTTTTGGAGAATTGGACTTTTGGCGTTTTCGAGATTCGGAATCTTGGAGTTTCGGAATTTTGTAGTTTTGGAGTTTTGGAGTTTAGGAGTTTCGGAGTTTCGGAGTTTTGGAGTTTCAGAGTTTTGGAGATTCAGGGTTGTGGAGTGTCGGAATTTTTGAGTTTTGGAGTTTCGGAGTTTCGGAGTTTTGGAGTTTTGCAGTTTTGGAGTTTTGGTGTTCTGGAGTTTTGGAGTTTCGAATTTTCAGAGTTTCAAATTTTTGGAGTTTTAGAGTTTCGGAGATTTGGAATTTCGGCGTTTTGGGGATTCGGGGTCTTGGAGTTTCGGAATTTTGTAGTTTTGTGGTTTTGGAGTGTCGGAGTGTCGGAGTTTCGGAGTGTTGGAGTTTTGGAGTTTTAGAGTTTTAGAATTTTGGAGTTTTGAAATTTTTGAGTTTCGGATTTTTGGAGTTTGGAGTTTTTAAGTTTTGGATTTTTGAGTTTTGGAATTTTGGATTTTTTGAGTTTTTGTGTTTTTGAGTTTCTGAGTTTTGGATTTTTGCACTTTTGGAGGTTTGGAGTTTTGGAGTTTTGGATTTTTGGAGCTTTGGAGGTATGGATTTTTGGATATTCAGGGTTTTGTTCCAGAATTTTGTAGTTTTGGAGTTTTGGAGTGTCGGAGTTTCGAATTATTGGAGTTTTCGTGTTTTGGAATTTTTGATTTTTGGAGGTATGGATTTTTGGAGTTTCGGAGTTGTGGAGATTCGGGTTTGTGGAGTTTTGGAGTTTTGGAGTTTTGGATTTTTGCACTTTTGGAGTTTTGGAGTTTCGGAGTTTTGGAGTTTCGGAGTTTTGGAGATTCAGGGTTGTGGAGTTTCGGAATTTTTGAGTTTTGGAGTTTTGGAGTTTCGGAGTTCCGGAGTTTCGGAGTTTCGGAGTTTTGGAGTTTTGCAGTTTCGGAGTTTTGGAGTTTTGGAGTTTCGGAGTTTCGGAGTTTTGGAGTTTCAGAGTTTTCGAGGTTCAGGGTTGAGGAGTTTCTGAATTTTTGAATTTTGGAGTTTCGGAGTTTCGGAGTTTTGGAGTTTTGGAGTTTCGAATTTACAGAGTTTCGGATTTTCGGAGTTTTGGAGTTTCGGAGATTTGGAATTTTGGCGTTTTGGAGATTCGGGGTCTTGGAGTTTCGGAATTTTGCAGTTTTGTAGTTTTGGAGTGTCGGAGTTTTGGAGTGTTGGAGTTTTGGAGTTTCGGAGTTTCGGAGTTTCGGAGTTTTGGAGTTTCAGAGTTTCAGAGTTCTGGAGGTTCAGGGTTGTGGAGTTTCGGAATTTTTGAGTTTTGGAGTTTCGGAGTTTCGGAGTTTTGGAGTATTGCAGTTTTGGAATTTTGGAGTTTTGGAGTTTCGAATTTTCAGAGTTTCGGATTTTTGGAGTTTTGGAGTTTCGGAGATTTGGAGTTTTGGCGTTTTTGAGATTCGGAATCTTGGAGTTTCGGAATTTTGTAGTTTTGTAGTTTTGGAGTGTCACAGTTTTGGAGTGTTGGAGTTTTGGAGCTTTGGAGTTTTGGAGTTTTTGAGTTTTTGGATTTTTGCACTTTTGGAGTTTTGGAGTTTTGGAGTTTCAGAGTTTTGGAGGTTCAGTGTTGTGGAGTTTCGGCATTTTTGAGTATTGGAGTTTCGGAGTTTCGGAGTTTTGGAGAATTGCAGTTTTGGAGTTTTGGAGTTTCGAATTTTTCAGTTTCGGATTTTTGGAGTTTTGGAGTTTCGGAGATTTGGAGTTTTGGCGTTTTTGAGATTCGGAATCTTGGAGTTTCGGAATTTTGTAGTTTTGTAGTTTTGGAGTGTCACAGTTTTGGAGTGTTGGAGTTTTGGAGCTTTGGAGTTTTGGAGTTTTTGAGTTTTTGGATTTTTGCACTTTTGAAGTTTTGGAGTTTCGGAGTTTTGGAGTTTCAGAGTTTTGGAGGTTCAGTGTTGTGGAGTTTCGGCATTTTTGAGTATTGGAGTTTCGGAGTTTCGGAGTTTTGGAGAATTGCAGTTTTGGAGTTTTGGAGTTTCGGAGTTCCGGAGTTTCGGAGTTTCGGAGTTTTGGAGTTTTGCAGTTTCGGAGTTTTGGAGTTTTGGAGTTTCGGAGTTTCGGAGTTTTGGAGTTTCAGAGTTTTCGAGGTTCAGGGTTGTGGAGTTTCTGAATTTTTGAATTTTGGAGTTTCGGAGTTTCGGAGATTTGGAGTTTTGGCGTTATGGAGATTCGGAATCTTGGAGTTTCGGAATTTTGTAGTTTTGTAGTTTTGGAGTGTCAGAATATTGGAGTGTTGGAGTTTTGGAGCTTTGGAGTTTTTGAGTTTTTGAGTTTTTGAGTTTTGGATTTTTGCACTTTTGGAGTTTTGGAGTTTTGGAGTTTCGGAGTTTCGGAGTTTTGGAGTTTCAGAGTTTTGGAGGTTCAGGGTTGTGGAGTTTCGGAATTTTTGAGTATTGGAGTTTCGGAGTTTCGGAGTTTTGGAGAATTGCAGTTTTGGAGTTTTGGAGTTTCGAATTTTCAGAGTTTCGGATTTGTGGAGTTTTGGAGTTTCGGAGTTTTGGAGTTTCAGAGTTTTCGAGGTTCAGGGTTGTGCAGTTTCGGAATTTTTGAGTTTTGGAGTTTCGGAGTTTCGGAGTTTTGGAGATTCGGAATCTTGGAGTTTCGGAATTTTGTAGTTTTGTAGTTTTCGAGTGTCGGAGTTTTGGAGTGTTGGAGTTTTGGAGCTTTGGAGTTTTGGAGTTTTTGAGTTTTGGAGTTTTGGATTTTTGCACTTTTGGAGTTTTGGAGTTTCAGAGTTTTGGAGGTTCAGGGTTGTGGAGTTTCGGAATTTTTGAGTTTTGGAGTTTCGGAGTTTCGGAGTTTTGGAGTATTGCAGTTTTGGAGTTTTGGAGTTTTGGAGTTTCAGAGATTTGGAGTTTTGGCGTTTTGGAGATTCGGAATCTTGGAGTTTCGGAATTTTGTAGTTTTGTAGTTTTGGAGTGTCAGAGTTTTGGAGTGTTGGAGTTTTGGAGCTTTGGAGTTTTGGAGTTTTTGAGTTTTTGAGTTTTGGATTTTTGCACTTCTGGAGTTTTGGAGTTTTGGAGTTTTGGAGTTTCGGAGTTTCGGAGTTTCGGAGTTTTGGAGTTTCAGAGTTTTGGAGGTTCAGGGTTGTGGAGTTTCGGAATTTTTGAGTATTGGAGTTTCGGAGTTTCGGAGTTTTGGAGAATTGCAGTTTTGGAGTTTCCAATTTTCAGAGTTTCGGATTTTTGGGGTTTTGGAGTTTCGGAGTTTCGGAGTTTTGGAGTTTCAGTTTTCGAGGTTCAGGGTTGTGGAGTTTCGGAATTTTTGAGTTTTGTAGTTTTCGAGTGTCGGAGTTTTGGAGTGTTGGAGTTTTGGAGCTTTGGAGTTTTGGAGTTTTTGAGTTTTGGAGTTTTGGATTTTTGCACTTTTGGAGTTTTGGAGTTTTGGAGTTTTGGAGTTTCGGAGTTTCGGAGTTTCGGAGTTTTGGAGTTTCAGAGTTTTGGAGGTTCAGGGTTGTGGAGTTTCGGAATTTTTGAGTTTTGGAGTTTCGGAGTTTCGGAGTTTTGGAGTATTGCAGTTTTGGAATTTTGGAGTTTTGGAGTTTCGAATTTTCAGAGTTTCGGATTTTTGGAGTTTTGGAGTTTTGGAGTTTCGGAGTTTCGGAGTTTTGCAGTATTGCAGTTTTGGAGTTTTGGAGTTTTGGAGTTGCGAATTTTCAGAGTTTAGGATTTTTGGAGTTTTGGAGTTTTGGAGAATTGGACTTTTGGCGTTTTCGAGATTCGGAATCTTGGAGTTTCGGAATTTTGTAGTTTTGGAGTTTTGGAGTTTAGGAGTTTCGGAGTTTCGGAGTTTTGGAGTTTCAGAGTTTTGGAGATTCAGGGTTGTGGAGTGTCGGAATTTTTGAGTTTTGGAGTTTCGGAGTTTCGGAGTTTTGGAGTTTTGCAGTTTTGGAGTTTTGGTGTTCTGGAGTTTTGGAGTTTCGAATTTTCAGAGTTTCAAATTTTTGGAGTTTTAGAGTTTCGGAGATTTGGAATTTCGGCGTTTTGGGGATTCGGGGTCTTGGAGTTTCGGAATTTTGTAGTTTTGTGGTTTTGGAGTGTCGGAGTGTCGGAGTTTCGGAGTGTTGGAGTTTTGGAGTTTTAGAGTTTTAGAATTTTGGAGTTTTGAAATTTTTGAGTTTCGGATTTTTGGAGTTTGGAGTTTTTAAGTTTTGGATTTTTGAGTTTTGGAATTTTGGATTTTTTGAGTTTTTGTGTTTTTGAGTTTCTGAGTTTTGGATTTTTGCACTTTTGGAGGTTTGGAGTTTTGGAGTTTTGGATTTTTGGAGCTTTGGAGGTATGGATTTTTGGATATTCAGGGTTTTGTTCCAGAATTTTGTAGTTTTGGAGTTTTGGAGTGTCGGAGTTTCGAATTATTGGAGTTTTCGTGTTTTGGAATTTTTGATTTTTGGAGGTATGGATTTTTGGAGTTTCGGAGTTGTGGAGATTCGGGTTTGTGGAGTTTTGGAGTTTTGGAGTTTTGGATTTTTGCACTTTTGGAGTTTTGGAGTTTCGGAGTTTTGGAGTTTCGGAGTTTTGGAGATTCAGGGTTGTGGAGTTTCGGAATTTTTGAGTTTTGGAGTTTTGGAGTTTCGGAGTTCCGGAGTTTCGGAGTTTCGGAGTTTTGGAGTTTTGCAGTTTCGGAGTTTTGGAGTTTTGGAGTTTCGGAGTTTCGGAGTTTTGGAGTTTCAGAGTTTTCGAGGTTCAGGGTTGAGGAGTTTCTGAATTTTTGAATTTTGGAGTTTCGGAGTTTCGGAGTTTTGGAGTTTTGGAGTTTCGAATTTACAGAGTTTCGGATTTTCGGAGTTTTGGAGTTTCGGAGATTTGGAATTTTGGCGTTTTGGAGATTCGGGGTCTTGGAGTTTCGGAATTTTGCAGTTTTGTAGTTTTGGAGTGTCGGAGTTTTGGAGTGTTGGAGTTTTGGAGTTTCGGAGTTTCGGAGTTTCGGAGTTTTGGAGTTTCAGAGTTTCAGAGTTCTGGAGGTTCAGGGTTGTGGAGTTTCGGAATTTTTGAGTTTTGGAGTTTCGGAGTTTCGGAGTTTTGGAGTTTTGCGGTTTTGGAGTTTTGGAGTTTCGAAATTTCAGTTTCGGATTTTTGGAGTTTTGGAGTTTTCGAGATTTGGAGTTTCGGCGTTTTGGAGATTCGGAGTCTTGGAGTGTCGGAATTTTGTAGTTTTGTAGTTTTGGAGTGTCGGAGTTTTGGAGTGTTGGAGTTTTGGAGCTTTGGAGTTTTGGAGTTTTTGAGTTTTTTAGTTTTGGATTTTTGCACTTTTGGAGTTTTGGAGTTTCGGAGTTTCGGAGTTTTGGAGTTTCAGAGTTTTGGAGGTTCAGGGTTGTGGAGTTTCGGAATTTTTGAGTTTTGGAGTTTCGGAGTTTCGGAGTTTTGGAGTATTGCAGTTTTGGAATTTTGGAGTTTTGGAGTTTCGAATTTTCAGAGTTTCGGATTTTTGGAGTTTTGGAGTTTCAGAGAATTGGAGTTTTGGCGTTTTCGAGATTCGGAATCTTGGAGTTTCGGAATTTTGTAGTTTTGTAGTTTTGGAGTGTCGGAGTTTTGGAGTGTTGGAGTTTTGGAGCTTTGGAGCTTTGGAGTTTTGGAGTTTTTGAGTTTTTGAGTTTTGGATTTTTGCACTTTTTGAAATTTGGAGTTTTTGAGTTTTGGAGTTTCGGAGTTTCGGAGTTTTGGAGGTTCAGGGCTGTGGAGTTTCGGAATTTTTGAGTTTTGGAGTTTCGGAGTTTTGGAGCATTGCAGTTTTGGAGTTCTGGAGTTTTGGAGTTTGGAATTTTCAGTTTCGGATTTTTGGAGTTTTGGAGTTTCGGAGATTTGGAGTTTTGGCCTTTTGGAGATTCGGGGTCTTGGAGTTTCGGAATTTTGTAGTTTTGCAGTTTTGGAGTGTCGGAGGTTTGGAGTGTTGGAGTTTTGGAGTTTTGGAGTTTTGGAGTTTCGGAGTTTCGGAGTTTCGAAGTTTCAGAGTTTTGGAGGTTCAGGGTTGTGGAATTTCGGAATTTTTGAGTTTTGGAGTTTGGGAGTTTTGGAGTTTTGGAGTATTCCAGTTTTGGAATTTTGGAGTTTTGGAGTTTCGAATTTTCAGTTTCGGATTTTTGGAGTTCTGGAGTTTCGGAGATTTGGAGTTTTGGCGTTTTCGAGATTCGGAATCTTGGAGTTTCGGAATTTTCTAGTTTTGTAGTTTTGGAGTGTCAGAGTTTTGGAGTGTTGGAGTTTTGGAGCTTTGGAGTTTTGGAGTTTTTGAGTTTTTGAGTTTTGGATTTTGACACTTTTGGAGTTTTGGAGTTTTGGAGTTTCGGAGTTTCGGAGTTTCGGAGTTTCGGATTTTTGGAGTTTCAGAGTTTTGGAGGTTCAGGGTTGTGGAGTTTCGGAATTTTTGAGTTTTGGAGTTTCGGAGTTTTGGAGTTTTGGAGTTTTGGAGTTTCGGAGTTTTGGAGTTTCAGAGTTTTGGAGGTTCAGGGTTGTGGAGTTTCGGAATTTTTGAGTATTGGAGATCCGGAGTTTCGGAGTTTTGGAGAATTGCAGTTTTGGAATTTTTGTAGTTTCGAATTTTCAGATTTTCGGATTTTTGGAGTTTTGGAGTTTCGGAGTTTCGGAGTTTTGGAGTTTCAGACTTTTCGAGGTTCAGGGTTGTGGAATTTCGGAATTTTTGAGTTTTGGAGTTTCGGAGTTCCGGAGTTTTGGAGTTTTGGAGTTTTGCAGTTTCGGAGTTTTGGAGTTTTGGAGTTTCGGAGTTTTGGAGTTTCAGAGTTTTCGAGGTTCAGGGTTGTGGAGTTTCGGAATTTTTGAGTTTTGGAGTGTCGGAGTTTTGGAGTTTTGGTGTTTTGGAGTTTCGAATTTTCAGAGTTTCGGATTTTTGGAGTTTTGGAGTTCCGGAGATTTGGAGTTTCAGAGTTTTGGAGGTTCAGGGTTGTGGAGTTTCGGAATTTTTGAGTTTTGGAGTTTCGGAGTTTTGGAGTTTGGGAGTTTCGGAGTTTCAGAGTTTTCGAGGTTCAGGGTTGTGGAGTTTCGGAATTTTTGAGTTTTGGAGTTTCGGAGTTTCGGAGTTTTGGAGTTTTGGAGTTTTAGAGTTTTGGAGGTTCAGGGTTGTGGAGTTTCGGAATTTTTGAGTTTTGGCGTTTTCGAGATTCGGAATCTTGGAGTTTCGGAATTTTCTAGTTTTGTAGTTTTGGAGTGTCGGAGTTTTGGAGTGTTGGAGTTTTGGAGCTTTGGAGCTTTGGAGTTTTGGAGTTTTTGAGTTTTGGATTTTTGCTCTTTTTGAAATTTGGAGTTTTGGAGTTTTGGAGTTTCGGAGTTTTGGAGTTTCAGAGTTTTGGAGGTTCAGGGTTGTGGAGTTTCGGAATTTTTGAGTTTTGGAGTTTCGGAGTTTCGGAGTTTTGGAGCATTGCAGTTTTGGAGTTCTGGAGTTTTGGAGTTTGGAATTTTCAGAGTTTCGGATTTTTGGAGTTTTGGAGTTTCGGAGATTTGGAGTTTTGGCCTTTTGGAGATTCGGGGTCTTGGAGTTTCGGAATTTTGTAGTTTTGCAGTTTTGGAGTGTCGGAGGTTTGGAGTGTTGGAGTTTTGGAGTTTTTGAGTTTTGGAGTTTTGGAGTTTTGGAGTTTCGGAGTTTTGGGGTTTCAGAGTTTTGGAGGTTCAGGGTTGTGGAATTTCGGAATTTTTGAGTTTTGGAGTTTCGGAGTTTTGGAGTATTGCAGTTTTGGAATTTTGGAGTTTTGGAGTTTCGAATTTTCAGAGTTTCGGATTTTTGGAGTTGTGGAGTTTCGGAGATTTGGAGTTTTGGCGTTTTGGATATTCGGAATCTTGGAGTTTCGGAATTTTATAGTTTTGTAGTTTTGGAGTGTCAGAGTTTTGGAGTGTTGGAGTATTGGAGCTTTGGAGTTTTTGAGTTTTTGAGTTTTGGATTTTTGCACTTTTGGAGTTTTGGAGTTTTGGAGTTTCGGAGTTTCGGAGTTTTGGAGTTTCAGAGTTTTGGAGGTTCAGGGTTGTGGAGTTTCGGAATTTTTGAGTATTGGAGTTTCGGAGTTTCGGAGTTTTGGAGAATTGCAGTTTTGGAGTTTTGGAGTTTCGGAGTTTTGGAGTTTCAGAGTTTTCGAGGTTCAGGGTTGTGGAGTTTCGGAATTTTTGAGTTTTGGAGTTTCGGAGTTTCGGAGTTTTGGAGTTTTGGAGTTTTGGAGATTTGGAGTTTTGGCGTTTTGGAGATTCGGAATCTTGGAGTTTCGGAATTTTGTAGTTTTGTAGTTTTCGAGTGTCGGAGTTTTGGAGTGTTGGAGTTTTGGAGCTTTGGAGTTTTGGAGTTCTTGAGTTTTGGAGTTTTGGATTTTTGCACTTTTGGAGTTTTGGAGTTTCAGAGTTTTGGAGGTTCAGGGTTGTGGAGTTTCGGAATTTTTGAGTTTTGGAGTTTCGGAGTTTCGGAGTTTTGGAGTATTGCAGTTTTGGAGTTTTGGAGTTTTGGAGTTTCAGAGATTTGGAGTTTTGGCGTTTTGGAGATTCGGAATCTTGGAGTTTCGGAATTTTGTAGTTTTGTAGTTTTGGGGTGTCAGAGTTTTGGAGTGTTGGAGCTTTGGAGTTTTGGAGTTTATGAGTTTTTGAGTTTTGGATTTTTGCACATTTGGAGTTTTGGAGTTGTGGAGTTTCGGAGTTTCGGAGTTTTGGAGTTTCAGAGTTTTGGAGGTTCAGGGTTGTGGAGTTTCGGAATTTTTGAGTTTTGGAGTTTCGGAGTTTTGGAGTATTGCAGTTTTGGAATTTTGGAGTTTTGGAGTTTCGAATTTTCAGAGTTTCGGATTTTTGGAGTTTTGGAGTTTCGGAGACTTGGAGTTTTGGCGTTTTGGAGATTCGGAATCTTGGAGTTTCGGAATTTTGTAGTGTTGTAGTTTTGGAGTGTCAGAGTTTTGGAGTGTTGGAGTTTTGGAGCTTTGGAGTTTTGGAGTTTTGGAGTTTTTGAGTTTTGGATTTTTGCACTTTTGGAGTTTTGGAGTTTTGGAGTTTTGGAGTTTCGGAGTTTCGGAGTTTCGGAGTTTTGGAGTTCCAGAGTTTTGAAGGTTCAGGGTTGTGGAGTTTCGGAATTTTTGAGTATTGGAGTTTCGGAGTTTCGGAGTTTTGGAGAATTGCAGTTTTGGAGTTTCGAATTTTCAGAGTTTCGGATTTTTGGGGTTTTGGAGTTTCGGAGTTTCGGAGTTTTGGAGTTTCAGAGTTTTCGAGGTTCAGGGTTGTGGAGTTTCGGAATTTTTGAGTTTTGGAGTTTCGGAGTTTCGGAGTTTTGGAGTTTTGGAGTTTCGAATTTCCAGAGTTTCGGATTTTTGGAGTTTTGGAGTTTCGGACATTTGGAGTTTTGGCGTTTTGGAGATTCGGAATCTTGGAGTTTCGGAATTTTGTAGTTTTGTAGTTTTCGAGTGTCGGAGTTTTGGAGTGTTGGAGTTTTGGAGCTTTGGAGTTTTGGAGTTTTTGAGTTTTGGAGTTTTGGATTTTTGCACTTTTGGAGTTTTGGAGTTTCAGAGTTTTGGAGATTCAGGGTTGTGGAGTTTCGGAATTTTTTAGTTTTGGAGTTTCGGAGTTTCGGAGGTTTGGAGTATTGCAGTTTTGGAGTTTTGGAGTTTTGGAGTTTCAGAGATTTGGAGTTTTGGCGTTTTGGAGATTCGGAATCTTGGAGTTTCGGAATTTTGTAGTTTTGTAGTTTTGGAGTGTCAGAGTTTTGGAGTGTTGGAGCTTTGGAGTTTTGGAGTTTATGAGTTTTTGAGTTTTGGATTTTTGCACTTTTGGAGTTTTAGAGTTTTGGAGTTTCGGAGTTTCGGAGTTTTGGAGTTTCAGAGTTTTGGAGGTTCAGGGTTGTGGAATTTCGGAATTTTTGAGTATTGGAGTTTCGGAGTTTCGGAGTTTTGGAGAATTGCAGTTTTGGAATTTTTGGAGTTTCGAATTTTCAGTTTCGGATTTTTGGAGTTTTGGAGTTTCGGAGTTTCGGAGTTTTGGAGTTTCAGAGTTTTCGAGGTTCAGGGTTGTGGAGTTTCGGAATTTTTGTGTTTTGGAGTTTCAAAGTTTTGGAGTTTTGGAGTTTTGGAGTTTCAGAGATTTGGAGTTTGGGCGTTTTGGAGATTCGGAATCTTGGAGTTTCGGAATTTTGTAGTTTTGTAGTTTTGGAGTGTCGGAGTTTTGGAGTGTTGGAGTTTTGGAGCTTTGGAGTTTTGGAGGTTCGGAGTTTCGGAGTTTTGGAGTATTGCAGTTTTGGAATTTTGGAGTTTTGGAGTTTCGAATTTTCAGAGTTTCGGATTTTTGGAGTTTTGGAGTTTCGGAGATTTGGAGTTTTGGCGTTTTTGAGATTCGGAATCTTGGAGTTTCGGAATTTTGTAGTTTTGTAGTTTTGGAGTGTCACAGTTTTGGAGTGTTGGAGTTTTGGAGCTTTGGAGTTTTGGAGTTTTTGAGTTTTTGGATTTTTGCACTTTTGGAGTTTTGGAGTTTTGGAGTTTCAGAGTTTCGGAGTTTTGGAGTTTCAGAGTTTTGGAGGTTCAGTGTTGTGGAGTTTCGGCATTTTTGAGTATTGGAGTTTCGGAGTTTCGGAGTTTTGGAGAATTGCAGTTTTGGAGTTTTGGAGTTTCGAATTTTCAGAGTTTCGGATTTTTGGAGTTTTGGAGTTTCGGAGATTTGGAGTTTTGGCGTTTTTGAGATTCGGAATCTTGGAGTTTCGGAATTTTGTAGTTTTGTAGTTTTGGAGTGTCACAGTTTTGGAGTGTTGGAGTTTTGGAGCTTTGGAGTTTTGGAGTTTTTGAGTTTTTGGATTTTTGCACTTTTGGAGTTTTGGAGTTTCGGAGTTTCGGAGTTTTGGAGTTTCAGAGTTTTGGAGGTTCAGTGTTGTGGAGTTTCGGCATTTTTGAGTATTGGAGTTTCGGAGTTTCGGAGTTTTGGAGAATTGCAGTTTTGGAGTTTTGGAGTTTCGAATTTTCAGAGTTTCGGATTTTTGGAGTTTTGGAGTTTTGGAGTTTCGGAGTTTCGGAGTTTTGGAGTATTGCAGTTTTGGAGTTTTGGAGTTTTGGAGTTTTGGAGTTGCGAATTTTCAGAGTTTAGGATTTTTGGAGTTTTGGAGTTTTGGAGTTTCGGAGTTTCGGAGTTTTGGAGTATTGCAGTTTTGGAGTTTTGGAGTTTTGGAGTTTTGGAGTTGCGAATTTTCAGAGTTTAGGATTTTCGGAATTTTGTAGTTTTGGAGTTTTGGAGTTTAGGAGTTTCGGAGTTTCGGAGTTTTGGAGTTTTGCAGTTTTGGAGTTTTGGAGTTTCGGAGATTTGGAATTTCGGCGTTTTGGGGATTCGGGGTCTTGGAGTTTCGGAATTTTGTAGTTTTGTGGTTTTGGAGTGTCGGAGTTTCGGAGTGTTGGAGTTTTGGTGTTTTAGAGTTTTAGAGTTTTCGAGTTTTGAAATTTTTGAGTTTCGGATTTTTGGAGTTTGGAGTTTTTAAGTTTTGGATTTTTGAGTTTTGGATTTTTGGATTTTTGGAGTTTTTGTGTTTTTGAGTTTTGGAGTTTTGGATTTTTGCACTTTTGGAGGTTTGGAGTTTTGGAGTTTTGGATTTTTGGAGCTTTGGAGGTATGGATTTTTGGATATTCAGGGTTTTGTTCCAGAATTTTGTAGTTTTGGAGTTTTGGAGTGTCGGAGTTTCGAATTATTGGAGTTTTCGTGTTTTGGAATTTTTGATTTTTGGAGGTATGGATTTTTGGAGTTTCGGAGTTGTGGAGATTCGGGTTTGTGGAGTTTTGGAGTTTTGGATTTTTGCACTTTTGGAGTTTTGGAGTTTCGGAGTTTTGGAGATTCAGGGTTGTGGAGTTTCGGAATTTTTGAGTTTTGGAGTTTTGGAGTTTCGGAGTTCCGGAGTTTCGGAGTTTCGGAGTTTTGGAGTTTTGCAGTTTCGGAGTTTTGGAGTTTTGGAGTTTCGGAGTTTCGGAGTTTTGGAGTTTCAGAGTTTTCGAGGTTCAGGGTTGTGGAGTTTCTGAATTTTTGAATTTTGGAGTTTCGGAGTTTCGGTGTTTTGGAGTTTTGGAGTTTCGAATTTACAGAGTTTCGGATTTTCGGAGTTTTGGAGTTTCGGAGATTTGGAATTTTGGCGTTTTGGAGATTCGGGGTCTTGAAGTTTCGGAATTTTGCAGTTTTGTAGTTTTGGAGTGTCGGAGTTTTGGAGTGTTGGAGTTTTGGAGTTTCGGAGTTTCGGAGTTTTGGAGTTTCAGAGTTTCAGAGTTCTGGAGGTTCAGGGTTGTGGAGTTTCGGAATTTTTGAGTTTTGGAGTTTCGGAGTTTCGGAGTTTTGGAATTTTGCGGTTTTGGAGTTTTGGAGTTTCGAATTTTCAGTTTCGGATTTTTGGAGTTTTGGAGTTTTCGAGATTTGGAGTTTCGGCGTTTTGGAGATTCGGAGTCTTGGAGTGTCGGAATTTTGTAGTTTTGTAGTTTTGGAGTGTCGGAGTTTTGGAGTGTTGGAGTTTTGGAGCTTTGGAGTTTTGGAGTTTTTGAGTTTTTTAGTTTTGGATTTTTGCACTTTTGGAGTTTTGGAGTTTCGGAGTTTCGGAGTTTTGGAGAATTGCAGGTTTGGAATTTTTGTAGTTTCGAATTTTCAGAGTTTCGGATTTTGGAGTTTTGGAGTTTCGGAGTTTCGGAGTTTTGGAGTTTCAGACTTTTCGAGGTTCAGGGTTGTGGAATTTCGGAATTTTTGAGTTTTGGAGTTTCGGAGTTCCGGAGTTTCGGAGTTTTGGAGTTTTGCAGTTTCGGAGTTTTGGAGTTTTGGAGTTTCGGAGTTTTGGAGTTTCAGAGTTTTCGAGGTTCAGGGTTGTGGAGTTTCGGAATTTTTGAGTTTTGGAGTTTCGGAGTTTTGGAGTTTTGGTGTTTTGGAGTTTCGAATTTTCAGAGTTTCGGACTTTTGGAGTTTCGGAGTTTTGGAGTTTCAGAGTTTTGGAGGTTCAGGGTTGTGGAGTTTCGGAATTTTTGAGTTTTGGAGTTTCGGACTTTCGGAGTTTTGGAGAATTGCAGTTTTGGAATTTTTGTAGTTTCGAATTTTCAGAGTTTCGGATTTTTGGAGTTTTGGAGTTTCGGAGTTTCGGAGTTTTGGAGTTTCAGACTTTTCGAGGTTCAGGGTTGTGGAATTTCGGAATTTTTGAGTTTTGGAGTTTCGGAGTTCCGGAGTTTCGGAGTTTTGGAGTTTTGCAGTTTCGGAGTTTTGGAGTTTTGGAGTTTCGGAGTTTTGGAGTTTCAGAGTTTTCGAGGTTCAGGGTTGTGGAGTTTCGGAATTTTTGAGTTTTGGAGTTTCGGAGTTTTGGAGTTTTGGTGTTTTGGAGTTTCGAATTTTCAGAGTTTCGGATTTTTGGAGTTTTGGAGTTCCGGAGATTTGGAGTTTCAGAGTTTTGGAGGTTCAGGGTTGTGGAGTTTCGGAATTTTTGAGTTTTGGAGTTTCGGAGTTTCGGAGGTTTGGAATTTTGCGGTTTTGGAGTTTTGGAGTTTCGAATTTTCAGTTTCGGATTTTTGGAGTTTTGGAGTTTTCGAGATTTGGAGTTTCGGCGTTTTGGAGATTCGGAGTCTTGGAGTGTCGGAATTTTGTAGTTTCGTAGTTTTGGAGTGTCGGAGTTTTGGAGTGTTGGAGTTTTGGAGCTTTGGAGTTTTGGAGTTTTTGAGTTTTTTAGTTTTGGATTTTTACACTTTTGGAGTTTTGGAGTTTCGGAGTTTCGGAGTTTCGGAGTTTTGGAGAATTGCAGGTTTGGAATTTTTGTAGTTTCGAATTTTCAGAGTTTCGGATTTTGGAGTTTTGGAGTTTCGGAGTTTCGGAGTTTTGGAGTTTCAGACTTTTCGAGGTTCAGGGTTGTGGAATTTCGGAATTTTTGAGTTTTGGAGTTTCGGAGTTCCGGAGTTTCGGAGTTTTGGAGTTTTGCAGTTTCGGAGTTTTGGAGTTTTGGAGTTTCGGAGTTTTGGAGTTTCAGAGTTTTCGAGGTTCAGGGTTGGGGAGTTTCGGAATTTTTGAGTTTTGGAGTTTCGGAGTTTTGGAGTTTTGGTGTTTTGGAGTTTCGAATTTTCAGAGTTTCGGACTTTTGGAGTTTCGGAGTTTCGGAGTTTTGGAGTTTCAGAGTTTTGGAGGTTCAGGGTTGTGGAGTTTCGGAATTTTTGAGTTTTGGAGTTTCGGACTTTCGGAGTTTTGGAGAATTGCAGTTTTGGAATTTTTGTAGTTTCGAATTTTCAAAGTTTCGGATTTTTGGAGTTTTGGAGTTTCGGAGTTTGGGAGTTTTGGAGTTTCAGACTTTTCGAGGTTCAGGGTTGTGGAATTTCGGAATTTTTGAGTTTTGGAGTTTCGGAGTTCCGGAGTTTCGGAGTTTTGGAGTTTTGCAGTTTCGGAGTTTTGGAGTTTTGGAGTTTCGGAGTTTTGGAGTTTCAGTTTTCGAGGTTCAGGGTTGTGGAGTTTCGGAATTTTTGAGTTTTGGAGTTTCGGAGTTTCGGAGTTTTGGAATTTTGCGGTTTTGGAGTTTTGGAGTTTCGAATTTTCAGTTTCGGATTTTTGGAGTTTTGGAGTTTTCGAGATTTGGAGTTTCGGCGTTTTGGAGATTCGGAGTCTTGGAGTGTCGGAATTTTGTAGTTTTGTAGTTTTGGAGTGTCGGAGTTTTGGAGTGTTGGAGTTTTGGAGCTTTGGAGTTTTGGAGTTTTTGAGTTTTTTAGTTTTGGATTTTTGCACTTTTGGAGTTTTGGAGTTTCGGAGTTTCGGAGTTTTGGAGAATTGCAGGTTTGGAATTTTTGTAGTTTCGAATTTTCAGAGTTTCGGATTTTGGAGTTTTGGAGTTTCGGAGTTTCGGAGTTTTGGAGTTTCAGACTTTTCGAGGTTCAGGGTTGTGGAATTTCGGAATTTTTGAGTTTTGGAGTTTCGGAGTTCCGGAGTTTCGGAGTTTTGGAGTTTTGCAGTTTCGGAGTTTTGGAGTTTTGGAGTTTCGGAGTTTTGGAGTTTCAGAGTTTTCGAGGTTCAGGGTTGTGGAGTTTCGGAATTTTTGAGTTTTGGAGTTTCGGAGTTTTGGAGTTTTGGTGTTTTGGAGTTTCGAATTTTCAGAGTTTCGGACTTTTGGAGTTTCGGAGTTTCGGAGTTTTGGAGTTTCAGAGTTTTGGAGGTTCAGGGTTGTGGAGTTTCGGAATTTTTGAGTTTTGGAGTTTCGGACTTTCGGAGTTTTGGAGAATTGCAGTTTTGGAATTTTTGTAGTTTCGAATTTTCAGAGTTTTGGATTTTTGGAGTTTTGGAGTTTCGGAGTTTCGGAGTTTTGGAGTTTCAGACTTTTCGAGGTTCAGGGTTGTGGAATTTCGGAATTTTTGAGTTTTGGAGTTTCGGAGTTCCGGAGTTTCGGAGTTTTGGAGTTTTGCAGTTTCGGAGTTTTGGAGTTTTGGAGTTTCGGAGTTTTGGAGTTTCAGAGTTTTCGAGGTTCAGGGTTGTGGAGTTTCGGAATTTTTGAGTTTTGGAGTTTCGGAGTTTTGGAGTTTTGGTGTTTTGGAGTTTCGAATTTTCAGAGTTTCGGATTTTTGGAGTTTTGGAGTTCCGGAGATTTGGAGTTTCAGAGTTTTGGAGGTTCAGGGTTGTGGAGTTTCGGAATTTTTGAGTTTTGGAGTTTCGGAGTTTCGGAGGTTTGGAATTTTGCGGTTTTGGAGTTTTGGAGTTTCGAATTTTCAGTTTCGGATTTTTGGAGTTTTGGAGTTTTCGAGATTTGGAGTTTCGGCGTTTTGGAGATTCGGAGTCTTGGAGTGTCGGAATTTTGTAGTTTCGTAGTTTTGGAGTGTCGGAGTTTTGGAGTGTTGGAGTTTTGGAGCTTTGGAGTTTTGGAGTTTTTGAGTTTTTTAGTTTTGGATTTTTACACTTTTGGAGTTTTGGAGTTTCGGAGTTTCGGAGTTTCGGAGTTTTGGAGAATTGCAGGTTTGGAATTTTTGTAGTTTCGAATTTTCAGAGTTTCGGATTTTGGAGTTTTGGAGTTTCGGAGTTTCGGAGTTTTGGAGTTTCAGACTTTTCGAGGTTCAGGGTTGTGGAATTTCGGAATTTTTGAGTTTTGGAGTTTCGGAGTTCCGGAGTTTCGGAGTTTTGGAGTTTTGCAGTTTCGGAGTTTTGGAGTTTTGGAGTTTCGGAGTTTTGGAGTTTCAGAGTTTTCGAGGTTCAGGGTTGGGGAGTTTCGGAATTTTTGAGTTTTGGAGTTTCGGAGTTTTGGAGTTTTGGTGTTTTGGAGTTTCGAATTTTCAGAGTTTCGAACTTTTGGAGTTTCGGAGTTTCGGAGTTTTGGAGTTTCAGAGTTTTGGAGGTTCAGGGTTGTGGAGTTTCGGAATTTTTGAGTTTTGGAGTTTCGGACTTTCGGAGTTTTGGAGAATTGCAGTTTTGGAATTTTTGTTGT
Organism: Amblyomma mixtum; assembly: GCF_055824585.1. Lineage (NCBI taxonomy): Eukaryota > Metazoa > Arthropoda > Arachnida > Ixodida > Ixodidae > Amblyomma > Amblyomma mixtum. The sequence continues at coordinate 111,312,324 of NC_143012.1, read as the reverse complement.
TTCGAATTTTCAAAGTTTCGGATTTTTGGAGTTTTGGAGTTTCGGAGTTTGGGAGTTTTGGAGTTTCAGACTTTTCGAGGTTCAGGGTTGTGGAATTTCGGAATTTTTGAGTTTTGGAGTTTCGGAGTTCCGGAGTTTCGGAGTTTTGGAGTTTTGCAGTTTCGGAGTTTTGGAGTTTTGGAGTTTCGGAGTTTTGGAGTTTCAGTTTTCGAGGTTCAGGGTTGTGGAGTTTCGGAATTTTTGAGTTTTGGAGTTTCGGAGTTTTGGAGTTTTGGTGTTTTGGAGTTTCGAATTTTCAGAGTTTCGGATTTTTGGAGTTTTGGAGTTCCGGAGATTTGGAGTTTCAGAGTTTTGGAGGTTCAGGGTTGTGGAGTTTCGGAATTTTTGAGTTTTGGAGTTTCGGAGTTTCGGAGTTTTGGAGTATTGAAGTTTTGGAATTTTGGAGTTTTGGAGTTTCGAATTTTCAGAGTTTCGGATTTTTGGAGTTTTGGAGTTTCAGAGAATTGGAGTTTTGGCGTTTTCGAGATTCGGAATCTTGGAGTTTCGAAATTTTGTAGTTTTGTAGTTTTGTAGTGTCGGAGTTTTGGAGTGTTGGAGTTTTGGAGCTTTGGAGCTTTGGAGTTTTGGAGTTTTTGAGTTTTTGAGTTTTGGATTTTTGCACTTTTTGAGATTTGGAGTTTTGGAGTTTTGGAGTTTTGGAGTTTCGGAGTTTTGGAGTTTCAGAGTTTTGGAGCTTCAGGGCTGTGGAGTTTCGGAATTTTTGAGTTTTGGAGTTTCGGAGTTTCGGAGTTTTGGAGCATTGCAGTTTTGGAGTTCTGGAGTTTTGGAGTTTGGAATTTTCAGAGTTTCGGATTTTTGGAGTTTTGGAGTTTCGGAGATTTGAAGTTTTGGCCTTTTGGAGATTCGGGGTCTTGGAGTTTCGGAATTTTGTAGTTTTGCAGTTTTGGAGTGTCGGAGGTTTGGAGTGTTGGAGTTTTGGAGTTTTGGAGTTTCGGAGTTTTGGAGTTTCAGAGTTTTCGAGGTTCAGGGTTGTGGAGTTTCGGAATTTTTGAGTTTTGGAGTTTCGGAGTTTCGGAGTTTTGGAGTTTTGGAGTTTTGGAGATTTGGAGTTTTGGCGTTTTGGAGATTCGGAATCTTGGAGTTTCGGAATTTTGTAGTTTTGTAGTTTTCGAGTGTCGGAGTTTTGGAGTGTTCGAGTTTTGGAGCTTTGGAGTTTTGGAGTTCTTGAGTTTTGGAGTTTTGGATTTTTGCACTTTTGGAGTTTTGGAGTTTCAGAGTTTTGGAGGTTCAGGGTTGTGGAGTTTCGGAATTTTTGAGTTTTGGAGTTTCGGAGTTTCGGAGTTTTGGAGTATTGCAGTTTTGGAGTTTTGGAGTTTTGGAGTTTCAGAGATATGGAGTTTTGGCGTTTTGGAGATTCGGAATCTTGGAGTTTCGGAATTTTGTAGTTTTGTAGTTTTGGAGTGTCAGAGTTTTGGAGTGTTGGAGCTTTGGAGTTTTGGAGTTTATGAGTTTTTGAGTTTTGGATTTTTGCACATTTGGAGTTTTGGAGTTGTGGAGCTTCGGAGTTTCGGAGTTTTGGAGTTTCAGAGTTTTGGAGGTTCAGGGTTGTGGAGTTTCGGAATTTTTGAGTTTTGGAGTTTCGGAGTTTTGGAGTATTGCAGTTTGGGAATTTTGGAGTTTTGGAGTTTCGAATTTTCAGATTTTCGGAATTTTGGAGTTTTGGAGTTTCGGAGACTTGGAGTTTTGGCGTTTTGGAGATTCGGAATCTTGGAGTTTCGGAATTTTGTAGTGTTGTAGTTTTGGAGTGTCAGAGTTTTGGAGTGTTGGAGTTTTGGAGCTTTGGAGTTTTGGAGTTTTGGAGTTTTTGAGTTTTGGATTTTTGCACTTTTGGAGTTTTGGAGTTTTGGAGTTTCGGAGTTTCGGAGTTTCGGAGTTTTGGAGTTTCAGAGTTTTGAAGGTTCAGGGTTGTGGAGTTTCGGAATTTTTGAGTATTGGAGTTTCGGAGTTTCGGAGTTTTGGAGAATTGCAGTTTTGGAGTTTCGAATTTTCAGAGTTTCGGATTTTTGGGGTTTTGGAGTTTCGGAGTTTCGGAGTTTTGGAGTTTCAGAGTTTTCGAGGTTCAGGGTTGTGGAGTTTCGGAATTTTTGAGTTTTGGAGTTTCGGAGTTTCAGAGTTTTGGAGTTTTGGAGTTTCGAATTTCCAGAGTTTCGGAGATTTGGAGTTTTGGCGTTTTGGAGATTCGGAATCTTGGAGTTTCGGAATTTTGTAGTTTTGTAGTTTTCGAGTGTCGGAGTTTTGGAGTGTTGGAGTTTTGGAGCTTTGGAGTTTTGGAGTTTTTGAGTTTTGGAGTTTTGGATTTTTGCACTTTTGGAGTTTTGGAGTTTCAGAGTTTTGGAGGTTCAGGGTTGTGGAGTTTCGGAATTTTTTAGTTTTGGAGTTTCGGAGTTTCGGAGGTTTGGAGTATTGCAGTTTTGGAGTTTTGGAGTTTTGGAGTTTCAGAGATATGGAGTTTTGGCGTTTTGGAGATTCGGAATCTTGGAGTTTCGGAATTTTGTAGTTTTGTAGTTTTGGAGTGTCAGAGGTTTGGAGTGTTGGAGCTTTGGAGTTTTGGAGTTTATGAGTTTTTGAGTTTTGGATTTTTGCACATTTGGAGTTTTGGAGTTGTGGAGTTTCGGAGTTTCGGAGTTTTGGAGTTTCAGAGTTTTGGAGGTTCAGGGTTGTGGAGTTTCGGAATTTTTGAGTTTTGGAGTTTCGGAGTTTTGGAGTATTGCAGTTTTGGAATTTTGGAGTTTTGGAGTTTCGAATTTTCAGATTTTCGGATTTTTGGAGTTTTGGAGTTTCGGAGACTTGGAGTTTTGGCGTTTTGGAGATTCGGAATCTTGGAGTTTCGGAATTTTGTAGTGTTGTAGTTTTGGAGTGTCAGAGTTTTGAAGTGTTGGAGTTTTGGAGCTTTGGAGTTTTGGAGTTTTGGAGTTTTTGAGTTTTGGATTTTTGCACTTTTGGAGTTTTGGAGTTTTGGAGTTTCGGAGTTTCGGAGTTTCGGAGTTTTGGAGTTTCAGAGTTTTGAAGGTTCAGGGTTGTGGAGTTTCGGAATTTTTGAGTATTGGAGTTTCGGAGTTTCGGAGTTTTGGAGAATTGCAGTTTTGGAGTTTCGAATTTTCAGAGTTTCGGATTTTTGGGGTTTTGGAGTTTCGGAGTTTCGGAGTTTTGGAGTTTCAGAGTTTTCGAGGTTCAGGGTTGTGGAGTTTCGGAATTTTTGAGTTTTGGAGTTTCGGAGTTTCAGAGTTTTGGAGTTTTGGAGTTTCGAATTTCCAGAGTTTCGGATTTTTGGAGTTTTGGAGTTTCGGAGATTTGGAGTTTTGGCGTTTTGGAGATTCGGAATCTTGGAGTTTCGGAATTTTGTAGTTTTGTAGTTTTCGAGTGTCGGAGTTTTGGAGTGTTGGAGTTTTGGAGCTTTGGAGTTTGGGAGTTTTTGAGTTTTGGAGTTTTGGATTTTTGCACTTTTGGAGTTTTGGAGTTTCAGAGTTTTGGAGGTTCAGGGTTGTGGAGTTTCGGAATTTTTTAGTTTTGGAGTTTCGGAGTTTCGGAGGTTTGGAGTATTGCAGTTTTGGAGTTTTGGAGTTTTGGAGTTTCAGAGATTTGGAGTTTTGGCGTTTTGGAGATTCGGAATCTTGGAGTTTCGGAATTTTGTAGTTTTGTAGTTTTGGAGTGTCAGAGTTTTGGAGTGTTGGAGTTTCGGAGTTTCGGAGTTTTGGAGAATTGCAGTTTTGGAATTTTTGGAGTTTCGAATTTTCAGTTTCGGATTTTTGGAGTTTTGGAGTTTCGGAGTTTCGGAGTTTTGGAGTTTCAGAGTTTTCGAGGTTCAGGGTTGTGGAGTTTTCGGAATTTTTGTGTTTTGGAGTTTCAAAGTTTTGGAGTTTTGGAGTTTCGAATTTTCAGAGTTTGGGATTTTTGGAGTTTTGGAGTTTCAGAGATTTGGAGTTTTGGCGTTTTGGAGATTCGGAATCTTGGAGTTTCGGAATTTTGTAGTTTTGTAGTTTTGGAGTGTCGGAGTTTTGGAGTGTTGGAGTTTTGGAGCTTTGGAGTTTTGGAGTTTTTGAGTTTTGGAGTTTTGTATTTTTGCACTTCTGGAGTTTTGGAGGTTCGGAGTTTCGGAGTTTCGGAGTTTTGGAGTTTCAGAGTTTTGGAGGTTCAGGGTTGTGGAGTTTCGGAATTTTTGAGTTTTGGAGTTTCGGAGTTTCGGAGTTTTGGAGTTTTGGAGTTTCGGAGATTTGGAGTTTTGGCGTTTTTGAGATTCGGAATCTTGGAGTTTCGGAATTTTGTAGTTTTGTAGTTTTGGAGTGTCACAGTTTTGGAGTGTTGGAGTTTTGGAGCTTTGGAGTTTTGGAGTTTTTGAGTTTTTGGATTTTTGCACTTTTGGAGTTTTGGAGTTTCGGAGTTTCGGAGTTTCGGAGTTTTGGAGTTTCAGAGTTTTGGAGGTTCAGTGTTGTGGAGTTTCGGCATTTTTGAGTATTGGAGTTTCGGAGTTTCGCAGTTTTGGAGAATTGCAGTTTTGGAGTTTTGGAGTTTCGAATTTTCAGAGTTTCGGATTTTTGGAGTTTTGGAGTTTTGGAGTTTTGGAGTTTCGGAGTTTCGGAGTTTTGGAGTATTGCAGTTTTGGAGTTTTGGAGTTTTGGAGTTGCGAATTTTCAGAGTTTAGGATTTTTGGAGTTTTGGAGTTTTGGAGAATTGGACTTTTGGCGTTTTCGAGATTCGGAATCTTGGAGTTTCGGAATTTTGTAGTTTTGGAGTTTTGGAGTTTAGGAGTTTCGGAGTTTCGGAGTTTTGGAGTTTCAGAGTTTTGGAGATTCAGGGTTGTGGAGTGTCGGAATTTTTGAGTTTTGGAGTTTCGGAGTTTCGGAGTTTTGGAGTTTTGCAGTTTTGGAGTTTTGGTGTTCTGGAGTTTTGGAGTTTCGAATTTTCAGAGTTTCAAATTTTTGGAGTTTTGGAGTTTCGGAGATTTGGAATTTCGGCGTTTTGGGGATTCGGGGTCTTGGAGTTTCGGAATTTTGTAGTTTTGTGGTTTTGGAGTGTCGGAGTTTCGGAGTGTTGGAGTTTTGGAGTGTTAGAGTTTTAGAATTTTGGAGTTTTGAAATTTTTGAGTTTCGGATTTTTGGAGTTTGGAGTTTTTAAGTTTTGGATTTTTGAGTTTTGGATTTTTGGATTTTTGGAGTTTTTGTGTTTTTGAGTTTTTGAGTTTTGGATTTTTGCACTTTTGGAGGTTTGGAGTTTTGGAGTTTTGGATTTTTGGAGCTTTGGAGGTATGGATTTTTGGATATTCAGGTTTTGTTCCAGAATTTTGTAGTTTTGGAGTTTTGGAGTGTCGGAGTTTCGAATTATTGGAGTTTTCGTGTTTTGGAATTTTTGATTTTTGGAGGTATGGATTTTTGGAGTTTCGGAGTTGTGGAGATTCGGGTTTGTGGAGTTTTGGAGTTTTGGATTTTTGCACTTTTGGAGTTTTGGAGTTTCGGAGTTTTGGAGTTTCGGAGTTTTGGAGATTCAGGGTTGTGGAGTTTCGGAATTTTTGAGTTTTGGAGTTTTGGAGTTTCGGAGTTTCGGAGTTTTGGACTTTCAGAGTTTTCGAGGTTCAGGGTTGTGGAGTTTCTGAATTTTTGAATTTTGGAGTTTCGGAGTTTCGGAGTTTTGGAGTTTTGGAGTTTCGAATTTACAGAGTTTCGGATTTTCGGAGTTTTGGAGTTTCGGAGATTTGGAATTTTGGCGTTTTGGAGATTCGGGGTCTTGGAGTTTCGGAATTTTGCAGTTTTGTAGTTTTGGAGTGTCGGAGTTTTGGAGTGTTGGAGTTTTGGAGTTTCGGAGTTTCGGAGTTTCGGAGTTTTGGAGTTTCAGAGTTTCAGAGTTCTGGAGGTTCAGGGTTGTGGAGTTTCGGAATTTTTGAGTTTTGGAGTTTCGGAGTTTCGGAGTTTTGGAGTTTTGCGGTTTTGGAGTTTTGGAGTTTCGAATTTTCAGTTTTGGATTTTTGGAGTGTTGGAGTTTTCGAGATTTGGAGTTTCGGCGTTTTGGAGATTCGGAGTCTTGGAGTGTCGGAATTTTGTAGTTTTGTAGTTTTGGAGTGTCGGAGTTTTGGAGTGTTGGAGTTTTGGAGCTTTGGAGTTTTGAGTTTTTGAGTTTTTTAGTTTTGGATTTTTGCACTTTTGGAGTTTTGGAGTTTCGGAGTTTCGGAGTTTTGGAGTTTCAGAGTTTTGGAGGTTCAGGGTTGTGGAGTTTCGGAATTTTTGAGTTTTGGAGTTTCGGAGTTTCGGAGTTTTGGAGAATTGCAGGTTTGGAATTTTTGTAGTTTCGAATTTTCAGAGTTTCGGATTTTTGGAGTTTTGGAGTTTCGGAGTTTCGGAGTTTTGGAGTTTCAGACTTTTCGAGGTTCAGGGTTGTGGAATTTCGGAATTTTTGAGTTTTGGAGTTTCGGAGTTCCGGAGTTTCGGAGTTTTGGAGTTTTGCAGTTTCGGAGTTTTGGAGTTTTGGAGTTTCGGAGTTTTGGAGTTTCAGAGTTTTCGAGGTTCAGGGTTGTGGAGTTTCGGAATTTTTGAGTTTTGGAGTTTCGGAGTTTTCGAGTTTTGGTGTTTTGGAGTTTCGAATTTTCAGAGTTTCGGATTTTTGGAGTTTCGGAGTTTCGGAGTTTTGGAGTTTCAGAGTTTTGGAGGTTCAGGGTTGTGGAGTTTCGGAATTTTTGAGTTTTGGAGTTTCGGAGTTTCGGAGTTTTGGAGAATTGCAGTTTTGGAATTTTTGTAGTTTCGAATTTTCAGAGTTTCGGATTTTTGGAGTTTTGGAGTTTCGGAGTTTCGGAGTTTTGGAGTTTCAGACTTTTCGAGGTTCAGGGTTGTGGAATTTCGGAATTTTTGAGTTTTGGAGTTTCGGAGTTCCGGAGTTTCGGAGTTTTGGAGTTTTGCAGTTTCGGAGTTTTGGAGTTTTGGAGTTTCGGAGTTTTGGAGTTTCAGAGTTTTCGAGGTTCAGGGTTGTGGAGTTTCGGAATTTTTGAGTTTTGGAGTTTCGGAGTTTCGGATTTTTGGAGTTTTGGAGTTCCAGAGATTTGGAGTTTCAGAGTTTTGGAGGTTCAGGGTTGTGGAGTTTCGGAATTTTTGAGTTTTGGAGTTTCGGAGTTTCGGAGTTTTGGAGTATTGAAGTTTTGGAATTTTGGAGTTTTGGAGTTTCGAATTTTCAGAGTTTCGGATTTTTGGAGTTTTGGAGTTTCAGAGAATTGGAGTTTTGGCGTTTTCGAGATTCGGAATCTTGGAGTTTCGGAATTTTGTAGTTTTGTAGTTTTGTAGTGTCGGAGTTTTGGAGTGTTGGAGTTTTGGAGCTTTGGAGCTTTGGAGCTTTGGAGTTTTTGAGTTTTTGAGTTTTTGAGTTTTGGATTTTTGCACTTTTTGAAATTTGGAGTTTTGGAGTTTTGGAGTTTCGGAGTTTCGGAGTTTTGGAGTTTCAGAGTTTTGGAGGTTCAGGGCTGTGGAGTTTCGGAATTTTTGAGTTTTGGAGTTTCGGAGTTTCGGAGTTTTGGAGCATTGCAGTTTTGGAGTTCTGGAGTTTTGGAGTTTGGAATTTTCAGTTTCGGATTTTTGGAGTTTTGGAGTTTCGGAGATTTGGAGTTTTGGCCTTTTGGAGATTCGGGGTCTTGGAGTTTCGGAATTTTGTAGTTTTGCAGTTTTGGAGTGTCGGAGGTTTGGAGTGTTGGAGTTTTGGAGTTTTGGAGTTTTGGAGTTTCGGAGTTTCGGAGTTTCGGAGTTTCGAAGTTTCAGAGTTTTGGAGGTTCAGGGTTGTGGAATTTCGGAATTTTTGAGTTTTGGAGTTTGGGAGTTTTGGAGTTTTGGAGTATTGCAGTTTTGGAATTTTGGAGTTTTGGAGTTTCGAATTTTCAGAGTTTCGGATTTTTGGAGTTTTGGAGTTTCGGAGATTTGGAGTTTTGGCGTTTTTGAGATTCGGAATCTTGGAGTTTCGGAATTTTGTAGTTTTGTGGTTTTGGAGTGTCGGAGTTTCGGAGTGTTGGAGTTTTGGAGTTTTAGAGTTTTAGAGTTTTGGAGTTTTGAAATTTTTGAGTTTCGGATTTTTGGAGTTTGGAGTTTTGGAGAATTTCAGGTTTGGAATTTTTGTAGTTTCGAATTTTCAGAGTTTCGGATTTTTGGAGTTTTGGAGTTTCGGAGTTTCGAAGTTTTGGAGTTTCAGACTTTTCGAGGTTCAGGGTTGTGGAATTTCGGAATTTTTGAGTTTTGGAGTTTCGGAGTTCCGGAGTTTCGGAGTTTTGGAGTTTTGCAGTTTCGGAGTTTTGGAGTTTTGGAGTTTCGGAGTTTTGGAGTTTCAGAGTTTTCGAGGTTCAGGGTTGTGGAGTTTCGGAATTTTTGAGTTTTGGAGTTTCGGAGTTTTCGAGTTTTGGTGTTTTGGAGTTTCGAATTTTCAGAGTTTCGGATTTTTGGAGTTTCGGAGTTTCGGAGTTTTGGAGTTTCAGAGTTTTGGAGGTTCAGGGTTGTGGAGTTTCGGAATTTTTGAGTTTTGGAGTTTCGGAGTTTCGGAGTTTTGGAGAATTGCAGTTTTGGAATTTTTGTAGTTTCGAATTTTCAGAGTTTCGGATTTTTGGAGTTTTGGAGTTTCGGAGTTTCGGAGTTTTGGAGTTTCAGACTTTTCGAGGTTCAGGGTTGTGGAATTTCGGAATTTTTGAGTTTTGGAGTTTCGGAGTTCCGGAGTTTCGGAGTTTCGGAGTTTTGGAGTTTTGCAGTTTCGGAGTTTTGGAGTTTTGGAGTTTCGGAGTTTTGGAGTTTCAGAGTTTTCGAGGTTCAGGGTTGTGGAGTTTCGGAATTTTTGAGTTTTGGAGTTTCGGAGTTTCGGATTTTTGGAGTTTTGGAGTTCCAGAGATTTGGAGTTTCAGAGTTTTGGAGGTTCAGGGTTGTGGAGTTTCGGAATTTTTGAGTTTTGGAGTTTCGGAGTTTCGGAGTTTTGGAGTATTGAAGTTTTGGAATTTTGGAGTTTTGGAGTTTCGAATTTTCAGAGTTTCGGATTTTTGGAGTTTTGGAGTTTCAGAGAATTGGAGTTTTGGCGTTTTCGAGATTCGGAATCTTGGAGTTTCGGAATTTTGTAGTTTTGTAGTTTTGTAGTGTCGGAGTTTTGGAGTGTTGGAGTTTTGGAGCTTTGGAGCTTTGGAGTTTTTGAGTTTTTGAGTTTTTGAGTTTTGGATTTTTGCACTTTTTGAAATTTGGAGTTTTGGAGTTTTGGAGTTTCGGAGTTTCGGAGTTTTGGAGTTTCAGAGTTTTGGAGGTTCAGGGCTGTGGAGTTTCGGAATTTTTGAGTTTTGGAGTTTCGGAGTTTCGGAGTTTTGGAGCATTGCAGTTTTGGAGTTCTGGAGTTTTGGAGTTTGGAATTTTCAGTTTCGGATTTTTGGAGTTTTGGAGTTTCGGAGATTTGGAGTTTTGGCCTTTTGGAGATTCGGGGTCTTGGAGTTTCGGAATTTTGTAGTTTTGCAGTTTTAGAGTGTCGGAGGTTTGGAGTGTTGGAGTTTTGGAGTTTTGGAGTTTTGGAGTTTCGGAGTTTCGGAGTTTCGGAGTTTCGAAGTTTCAGAGTTTTGGAGGTTCAGGGTTGTGGAATTTCGGAATTTTTGAGTTTTGGAGTTTGGGAGTTTTGGAGTTTTGGAGTATTGCAGTTTTGGAATTTTGGAGTTTTGGAGTTTCGAATTTTCAGAGTTTCGGATTTTTGGAGTTTTGGAGTTTCGGAGATTTGGAGTTTTGGCGTTTTTGAGATTCGGAATCTTGGAGTTTCGGAATTTTGTAGTTTTGTGGTTTTGGAGTGTCGGAGTTTCGGAGTGTTGGAGTTTTGGAGTTTTAGAGTTTTAGAGTTTTGGAGTTTTGAAATTTTTGAGTTTCGGATTTTTGGAGTTTGGAGTTTTTAAGTTTTGGATTTTTGAGTTTTGGATTTTTGGATTTTTGGAGTTTTTGTTTTTTTGAGTTTTGGAGTTTTGGATTTTTGGAGCTTTGGAGGTATGGAATTTTGGATATTCAGGGTTTTGTTCCAGAATTTTGTAGTTTTGGAGTTTTGGAGTGTCGGAGTTTCGAATTATTGGAGTTTTCGAGTTTTGGAATTTTTGATTTTTGGAGGTATGGATTTTTGGAGTTTCGGAGTTGTGGAGATTCGGGTTTGTGGAGTTTTGGAGTTTTGGAGTTTTGGATTTTTGCACTTTTGGAGTTTTGGAGTTTCGGAGTTTTGGAGTTTCGGAGTTTTGGAGATTCAGGGTTGTGGAGTTTCGGAATTTTTGAGTTTTGGAGTTTTGGAGTTTCGGAGTTTCGGAGTTTTGGAGTTTTGGAGTTTCGGAGTTTTGGAGTTTCAGAGTTTTCGAGGTTCAGGGTTGTGGAGTTTCGGAATTTTTGAGTTTTGGAGTTTCAGAGTTTTGGAGTTTTGGAGTTTCGGAGTTTCGGAGTTTCAGAGTTTTCGAGGTTCAGGGTTGTGGAGTTTCGGAATTTTTGAGTTTTGGAGTTTCGGAGTTTCGGAGTTTTGGAGTTTTGGAGTTTCGGAGTTTTGGAGATTCAGGGTTGTGGAGTTTCGGAATTTTTGAGTTTTGGAGTTTTGGAGTTTCGGAGTTTCGGATTTTTGGAGTTTTGGAGTTCCGGAGATTTGGAGTTTCAGAGTTCTGGAGGTTCAGGGTTGTGGAGTTTCGGAATTTTTGAGTTTTGGAGTTTCGGAGCTTTGGAGTATTGCAGTTTTGGAATTTTGGAGTTTTGGAGTTTCGAATTTTCAGAGTTTCGGATTTTTGGAGTTTTGGAGTTTCAGAGAATCGGAGTTTTAACGTTTTCGAGATTCGGAATCTTGGAGTTTCGGAATTTTGTAGTTTTGTAGTTTTGGAGTGTCGGAGTTTTGGAGTGTTGGAGTTTTGGAGCTTTGGAGCTTTGAAGTTTCAGAGTTTTGGAGTTTCAGAGTTTTGGAGGTTCAGGGTTGTGGAGTTTCGGAATTTTTGAGTTTTGGAGTTTCGGAGTTTTGGAGAATTGCAGTTTTGGAGTTTTGGGGTTTTGGAGTTTCGAATTTTCAGAGTTTCGGATTTTTGGAGTTTTGGAGTTTCGGAGTTTCGGAGTTTTGGAGTTTCAGAGTTTTCGAGGTTCAGGGTTGTGGAGTTTCGGAATTTTTGAGTTTTGGAGTTTCGGAGTTTCGGAGTTTTGGAGTTTTGGAGTTTCGAATTTTCAGTTTCGGATTTTTGGAGTGTTGGAGTTTTCGAGATTTGGAGTTTCGGCGTTTTGGAGATTCGGAGTCTTGGAGTGTCGGAATTTTGTAGTTTTGTAGTTTTGGAGTGTCGGAGTTTTGGAGTGTTGGAGTTTTGGAGCTTTGGAGTTTTGGAGTTTTTGAGTTTTTTAGTTTTGGATTTTTGCACTTTTGGAGTTTTGGAGTTTCGGAGTTTCGGAGTTTTGGAGTTTCAGAGTTTTGGAGGTTCAGGGTTGTGGAGTTTCGGAATTTTTGAGTTTTGGAGTTTCGGAGTTTCGGAGTTTTGGAGAATTGCAGGTTTGGAATTTTTGTAGTTTCGAATTTTCAGAGTTTCGGATTTTTGGAGTTTTGGAGTTTCGGAGTTTCGGTGTTTTGGAGTTTCAGACTTTTCGAGGTTCAGGGTTGTGGAATTTCGGAATTTTTGAGTTTTGGAGTTTCGGAGTTCCGGAGTTTCGGAGTTTTGGAGTTTTGCAGTTTCGGAGTTTTGGAGTTTTGGAGTTTCGGAGTTTTGGAGTTTCAGAGTTTTCGAGGTTCAGGGTTGTGGAGTTTCGGAATTTTTGAGTTTTGGAGTTTCGGAGTTTTCGAGTTTTGGTGTTTTGGAGTTTCGAATTTTCAGAGTTTCGGATTTTTGGAGTTTCGGAGTTTCGGAGTTTTGGAGTTTCAGAGTTTTGGAGGTTCAGGGTTGTGGAGTTTCGGAATTTTTGAGTTTTGGAGTTTCGGAGTTTCGGAGTTTTGGAGAATTGCAGTTTTGGAATTTTTGTAGTTTCGAATTTTCAGAGTTTCGGATTTTTGGAGTTTTGGAGTTTCGGAGTTTCGGAGTTTTGGAGTTTCAGACTTTTCGAGGTTCAGGGTTGTGGAATTTCGGAATTTTTGAGTTTTGGAGTTTCGGAGTTCCGGAGTTTCGGAGTTTCGGAGTTTTGGAGTTTTGCAGTTTCGGAGTTTTGGAGTTTTGGAGTTTCGGAGTTTTGGAGTTTCAGAGTTTTCGAGGTTCAGGGTTGTGGAGTTTCGGAATTTTTGAGTTTTGGAGTTTCGGAGTTTCGGATTTTTGGAGTTTTGGAGTTCCAGAGATTTGGAGTTTCAGAGTTTTGGAGGTTCAGGGTTGTGGAGTTTCGGAATTTTTGAGTTTTGGAGTTTCGGAGTTTCGGAGTTTTGGAGTATTGAAGTTTTGGAATTTTGGAGTTCTGGAGTTTCGAATTTTCAGAGTTTCGGATTTTTGGAGTTTTGGAGTTTCAGAGAATTGGAGTTTTGGCGTTTTCGAGATTCGGAATCTTGGAGTTTCGGAATTTTGTAGTTTTGTAGTTTTGTAGTGTCGGAGTTTTGGAGTGTTGGAGTTTTGGAGCTTTGGAGCTTTGGAGTTTTTGAGTTTTTGAGTTTTTGAGTTTTGGATTTTTGCACTTTTTGAAATTTGGAGTTTTGGAGTTTTGGAGTTTCGGAGTTTCGGAGTTTTGGAGTTTCAGAGTTTTGGAGGTTCAGGGCTGTGGAGTTTCGGAATTTTTGAGTTTTGGAGTTTCGGAGTTTCGGAGTTTTGGAGCATTGCAGTTTTGGAGTTCTGGAGTTTTGGAGTTTGGAATTTTCAGTTTCGGATTTTTGGAGTTTTGGAGTTTCGGAGATTTGGAGTTTTGGCTTTTTGGAGATTCGGGGTCTTGGAGTTTCGGAATTTTGTAGTTTTGCAGTTTTGGAGTGTCGGAGGTTTGGAGTGTTGGAGTTTTGGAGTTTTGGAGTTTTGGAGTTTCGGAGTTTCGGAGTTTCGGAGTTTCGAAGTTTCAGAGTTTTGGAGGTTCAGGGTTGTGGAATTTCGGAATTTTTGAGTTTTGGAGTTTGGGAGTTTTGGAGTTTTGGAGTATTGCAGTTTTGGAATTTTGGAGTTTTGGAGTTTCGAATTTTCAGAGTTTCGGATTTTTGGAGTTTTGGAGTTTCGGAGATTTGGAGTTTTGGCGTTTTTGAGATTCGGAATCTTGGAGTTTCGGAATTTTGTAGTTTTGTGGTTTTGGAGTGTCGGAGTTTCGGAGTGTTGGAGTTTTGGAGTTTTAGAGTTTTAGAGTTTTGGAGTTTTGAAATTTTTGAGTTTCGGATTTTTGGAGTTTGGAGTTTTTAAGTTTTGGATTTTTGAGTTTTGGATTTTTGGATTTTTGGAGTTTTTGTTTTTTTGAGTTTTGGAGTTTTGGATTTTTGGAGCTTTGGAGGTATGGAATTTTGGATATTCAGGGTTTTGTTCCAGAATTTTGTAGTTTTGGAGTTTTGGAGTGTCGGAGTTTCGAATTATTGGAGTTTTCGAGTTTTGGAATTTTTGATTTTTGGAGGTATGGATTTTTGGAGTTTCGGAGTTGTGGAGATTCGGGTTTGTGGAGTTTTGGAGTTTTGGAGTTTTGGATTTTTGCACTTTTGGAGTTTTGGAGTTTCGGAGTTTTGGAGTTTCGGAGTTTTGGAGATTCAGGGTTGTGGAGTTTCGGAATTTTTGAGTTTTGGAGTTTCGGAGTTTCGGAGTTTTGGAGTTTTGCAGTTTCGGAGTTTTGGAGTTTTGGAGTTTTGGAGTTTCGGAGTTTTGGAGTTTCTGAGTTTTCGAGGTTCAGGGTTGTGGAGTTTCGGAATTTTTGAGATTTGGAGTTTCGGAGTTTTGGAGTTTTGGTGTTTTGGAGTTTCGAATTTTCAGAGTTTTCGAGGTTCAGGGTTGTGGAGTTTCGGAATTTTTGAGTTTTGGAGTTTCGGAGTTTCGGAGTTTTGGAGTTTTGGAGTTTCGGAGTTTTGGAGATTCAGGGTTGTGGAGTTTCGGAATTTTTGAGTTTTGGAGTTTTGGAGTTTCGGAGTTTCGGATTTTTGGAGTTTTGGAGTTCCGGAGATTTGGAGTTTCAGAGTTTTGGAGGTTCAGGGTTGTGGAGTTTCGGAATTTTTGAGTTTTGGAGTTTCGGAGCTTTGGAGTATTGCAGTTTTGGAATTTTGGAGTTTTGGAGTTTCGAATTTTCAGAGTTTCGGATTTTTGGAGTTTTGGAGTTTCAGAGAATTGGAGTTTTAACGTTTTCGAGATTCGGAATCTTGGAGTTTCGGAATTTTGTAGTTTTGTAGTTTTGGAGTGTCGGAGTTTTGGAGTGTTGGAGTTTTGGAGCTTTGGAGCTTTGAAGTTTGGGAGTTTTTGAGTTTTTGAGTTTTGGATTTTTGCACTTTTTGAAATTTGGAGTTTTGGAGTTTTGGAGTTTCGGAGTTTTGGAGTTTCAGAGTTTTGGAGGTTCAGGGTTGTGGAGTTTCGGAATTTTTGAGTTTTGGAGTTTCGGAGTTTTGGAGAATTGCAGTTTTGGAGTTTTGGGGTTTTGGAGTTTCGAATTTTCAGAGTTTCGGATTTTTGGAGTTTTGGAGTTTCGGAGTTTCGGAGTTTTGGAGTTTCAGAGTTTTCGAGGTTCAGGGTTGTGGAGTTTCGGAATTTTTGAGTTTTGGAGTTTCGGAGTTTCGGAGTTTTGGAGTTTTGGAGTTTCGAATTTTCAGTTCCGGATTTTTTGAAGTTTTGGAGTTTCGGAGATTTGGAGTTTTGGCGTTTTGGAGATTCGGAATCTTGGAGTTTCGGAATTTTGTAGTTTTGTAGTTTTGGAGTGTCAGAGTTTTGGAGTGTTGGAGTTATGGAGCTTTGGAGTTTTGGAGTTTTTGAGTTTTGGAGTTTTGGAGTTTTGGATTTTTGCACTTTTGGAGTTTTGGAGTTTTATAGTTTCGGAGTTTCGGAGTTTCGGAGTTTTGGAGTTTCAGAGTTTTGGAGGTTCAGGGTTGTGGAGTTTCGGAATTTTTGAGTTTTGGAGTTTCGGAGTTTCGGAGTTTTGGAGTTTTGGCCTTTTGGAGATTCGGGGTCTTGGAGTTTCGGAATTTTGTAGTTTTGCAGTTTTGGAGTGTCGGAGGTTTGGAGTGTTGGAGTTTTGGAGTTTTGGAGTTCTGGAGTTTTGGAGTTTCGGAGTTTCGGAGTTTTGGAGTTTCAGAGTTTTGGAGGTTCAGGGTTGTGGAATTTCGGAATTTTTGAGTTTTGGAGTTTCGGAGTTTTGGAGTATTGCAGTTTTGGAATTTTGGAGTTTTGGAGTTTCGAATTTTCAGAGTTTCGGATTTTTGGAGTTTTGGAGTTTCGGAGATTTGGAGTTTCGGAGTTTCGGAGTTTTGGAGTTTCAGAGTTTTGGAGGTTCAGGGTTGTGGAGTTTCGGAATTTTTGAGTATTGGAGTTTCGGAGTTTCGGAGTTTTGGAGAATTGCAGTTTTGGAGTTTTGGAGTTTCGAATTTTCAGAGTTTCGGATTTTTGGAGTTTTCGAGTTTCGGAGTTTTGGAGTTTCAGAGTTTTCGAGGTTCAGGGTTGTGGAGTTTCGGAATTTTTGAGTTTTGGAGTTTCGGAGTTTCGGAGTTTTGGAGTTTTGGAGTTTCGGAGTTTCGGAGTTTTGGAGTTTTGCAGTTTTGGAGTATTGGAGTGTCGGAGTTTCAGAGTGTTGGAGTTTTGGAGTTTTAGAGTTTTAGAGTTTTGGAGTTTTGAAATTTTTGAGTTTCGGATTTTTGGAGTTTGGAGTTTTTAAGTTTTCGATTTTTGAGTTTTGGATTTTTGGATTTTTGGAGTTTTTGTTTTTTTGAGTTTTGGAGTTTTGGATTTTTGCACTTTTGGAGGTTTGGAGTTTTGGAGTTTTGGATTTTTGGAGCTTTGGAGGTATGGAATTTTGGATATTCAGGGTTTTGTTCCAGAATTTTGTAGTTTTGGAGTTTTGGAGTGTCGGAGTTTCGAATTATTGGAGTTTTCGAGTTTTGGAATTTTTGATTTTTGGAGGTATGGATTTTTGGAGTTTCGGAGTTGTGGAGATTCGGGTTTGTGGAGTTTTGGAGTTTTGGAGTTTTGGATTTTTGCACTTTTGGAGTTTTGGAGTTTCGGAGTTTTGGAGTTTCGGAGTTTTGGAGATTCAGGGTTGTGGAGTTTCGGAATTTTTGAGTTTTGGAGTTTTGGAGTTTCGGAGTTTCGGAGTTTTGGAGTTTTGCAGTTTCGGAGTTTTGGAGTTTTGGAGTTTTGGAGTTTCGGAGTTTTGGAGTTTCTGAGTTTTCGAGGTTCAGGGTTGTGGAGTTTCGGAATTTTTGAGATTTGGAGTTTCGGAGTTTTGGAGTTTTGGTGTTTTGGAGTTTCGAATTTTCAGAGTTTTCGAGGTTCAGGGTTGTGGAGTTTCGGAATTTTTGAGTTTTGGAGTTTCGGAGTTTCGGAGTTTTGGAGTTTTGGAGTTTCGGAGTTTTGGAGATTCAGGGTTGTGGAGTTTCGGAATTTTTGAGTTTTGGAGTTTTGGAGTTTCGGAGTTTCGGATTTTTGGAGTTTTGGAGTTCCGGAGATTTGGAGTTTCAGAGTTTTGGAGGTTCAGGGTTGTGGAGTTTCGGAATTTTTGAGTTTTGGAGTTTCGGAGCTTTGGAGTATTGCAGTTTTGGAATTTTGGAGTTTTGGAGTTTCGAATTTTCAGAGTTTCGGATTTTTGGAGTTTTGGAGTTTCAGAGAATTGGAGTTTTAACGTTTTCGAGATTCGGAATCTTGGAGTTTCGGAATTTTGTAGTTTTGTAGTTTTGGAGTGTCGGAGTTTTGGAGTGTTGGAGTTTTGGAGCTTTGGAGCTTTGAAGTTTGGGAGTTTTTGAGTTTTTGAGTTTTGGATTTTTGCACTTTTTGAAATTTGGAGTTTTGGAGTTTTGGAGTTTCGGAGTTTTGGAGTTTCAGAGTTTTGGAGGTTCAGGGTTGTGGAGTTTCGGAATTTTTGAGTTTTGGAGTTTCGGAGTTTTGGAGAATTGCAGTTTTGGAGTTTTGGGGTTTTGGAGTTTCGAATTTTCAGAGTTTCGGATTTTTGGAGTTTTGGAGTTTCGGAGTTTCGGAGTTTTGGAGTTTCAGAGTTTTCGAGGTTCAGGGTTGTGGAGGTTCGGAATTTTTGAGTTTTGGAGTTTCGGAGTTTCGGAGTTTTGGAGTTTTGGAGTTTCGAATTTTCAGTTCCGGATTTTTTGAAGTTTTGGAGTTTCGGAGATTTGGAGTTTTGGCGTTTTGGAGATTCGGAATCTTGGAGTTTCGGAATTTTGTAGTTTTGTAGTTTTGGAGTGTCAGAGTTTTGGAGTGTTGGAGTTATGGAGCTTTGGAGTTTTGGAGTTTTTGAGTTTTGGAGTTTTGGAGTTTTGGATTTTTGCACTTTTGGAGTTTTGGAGTTTTATAGTTTCGGAGTTTCGGAGTTTCGGAGTTTTGGAGTTTCAGAGTTTTGGAGGTTCAGGGTTGTGGAGTTTCGGAATTTTTGAGTTTTGGAGTTTCGGAGTTTCGGAGTTTTGGAGTATTGCAGTTTTGGAATTTTGGAGTTTTGGAGTTTCGAATTTTCAGAGTTTCCGATTTTTGGAGTTTTGGAGTTTCGGAGATTTGGAGTTTTGGCGTTTTTGAGATTCGGAATCTTGGAGTTTCGGAATTTTGTAGTTTTGTAGTTTTGGAGTGTCACAGTTTTGGAGTGTTGGAGTTTTGGAGCTTTGGAGTTTTGGAGTTTTTGAGTTTTTGAGTTTTGGATTTTTGCACTTTTGGAGTTTTGGAGTTTTGGAGTTTCGGAGTTTCGGAGTTTTGGAGTTTCAGAGTTTTGGAGGTTCAGTGTTGTGGAGTTTCGGCATTTTTGAGTATTGGAGTTTCGGAGTTTCGGAGTTTTGGAGAATTGCA
Source organism: Amblyomma mixtum (assembly GCF_055824585.1). Lineage (NCBI taxonomy): Eukaryota > Metazoa > Arthropoda > Arachnida > Ixodida > Ixodidae > Amblyomma > Amblyomma mixtum. The sequence goes on along the minus strand of NC_143012.1, from coordinate 111,294,452 downwards.
GTTTTGGAGTTTTGGAGTTTCGAATTTTCAGAGTTTCGGATTTTTGGAGTTTTGGAGTTTTGGAGTTTCGGAGTCTCGGAGTTTTGGAGTATTGCAGTTTTGGAGTTTTGGAGTTTTGGAGTTGCGAATTTTCAGAGTTTAGGATTTTTGGAGTTTTGGAGTTTTGGAGAATTGGAGTTTTGGCGTTTTCGAGATTCGGAATCTTGGAGTTTCGGAATTTTGTAGTTTTGGAGTTTTGGAGTTTAGGAGTTTCGGAGTTTCGGAGTTTCGGAGTTTTGGAGTTTCGAATTTTCAGTTCCGGATTTTTGAAGTTTTGGAGTTTCGGAGATTTGGAGTTTTGGCGTTTTGGAGATTCGGAATCTTGGAGTTTCGGAATTTTGTAGTTTTGTAGTTTTGGAGTGTCAGAGTTTTGGAGTGTTGGAGTTTTGGAGCTTTGGAGTTTTGGAGCTTTGGAGGTATGGAATTTTGGATATTCAGGGTTTTGTTCCAGAATTCTGTAGTTTTGGAGTTTTGGAGTGTCGGAGTTTCGAATTATTGGAGTTTTCGAGTTTTGGAATTTTTGATTTTTGGAGGTATGGATTTTTGGAGTTTCGGAGTTGTGGAGATTCGGGTTTGTGGAGTTTTGGAGTTTCGGAGTTTTGGAGTTTCAGAGTTTTCGAGGTTCAGGGTTGTGGAGTTTCGGAATTTTTGAGTTTCGGAGTTTCGGATTTTTGGAGTTTTGGAGTTCCGGAGATTTGGAGTTTCAGAGTTTTGGAGGTTCAGGGTTGTGGAGTTTCGGAATTTTTGAGTTTTGGAGTTTCGGAGTTTCGGAGTTTTGGAGTATTGAAGTTTTGGAACTTTGGAGTTTTGGAGTTTCGAATTTTCAGAGTTTCGGATTTTTGGAGTTTTGGAGTTTCAGAGAATTGGAGTTTTGGCGTTTTCGAGATTCGGAATCTTGGAGTTTCGGAATTTTGTAGTTTTGTAGTTTTGTAGTGTCGGAGTTTTGGAGTGTTGGAGTTTTGGAGCTTTGGAGCTTTGGAGTTTTTGAGTTTTTGAGTTTTGGATTTTTGCACTTTTTGAAATTTGGAGTTTTGGAGTTTCGGAGTTTCGGAGTTTTGGAGTTTCAGAGTTTTGGAGGTTCAGGGCTGTGGAGTTTCGGAATTTTTGAGTTTTGGAGTTTCGGAGTTTCGGAGTTTCGGAGTTTTGGAGCATTGCAGTTTTGGAGTTCTGGAGTTTTGGAGTTTGGAATTTTCAGTTTCGGATTTTTGGAGTTTTGGAGTTTCGGAGATTTGGAGTTTTGGCCTTTTGGAGATTCGGGGTCTTGGAGTTTCGGATTTTTGGAGTTTTGGAGTTTCGGAGATTTGGAGTTTTGGCCTTTTGGAGATTCGGGGTCTTGGAGTTTCGGAATTTTGTAGTTTTGCAGTTTTGGAGTGTCGGAGGTTTGGAGTGTTGGAGTTTTGGAGTTTTGGAGTTCTGGAGTTTTGGAGTTTCGGAGTTTCGGAGTTTTGGAGTTTCAGAGTTTTGGAGGTTCAGGGTTGTGGAATTTCGGAATTTTTGAGTTTTGGAGTTTCGGAGTTTTGGAGTATTGCAGTTTTGGAATTTTGGAGTTTTGGAGTTTCGAATTTTCAGAGTTTCGGATTTTTGGAGTTTTGGAGTTTCGGAGATTTGGAGTTTCGGAGTTTCGGAGTTTTGGAGTTTCAGAGTTTTGGAGGTTCAGGGTTGTGGAGTTTCGGAATTTTTGAGCATTGGAGTTTCGGAGTTTCGGAGTTTTGGAGAATTGCAGTTTTGGAGTTTTGGAGTTTCGAATTTTCAGAGTTTCGGATTTTTGGAGTTTTCGAGTTTCGGAGTTTTGGAGTTTCAGAGTTTTCGAGGTTCAGGGTTGTGGAGTTTCGGAATTTTTGAGTTTTGGAGTTTCGGAGTTTCGGAGTTTTGGAGTTTTGGAGTTTCGGAGTTTCGGAGTTTTGGAGTTTTGCAGTTTTGGAGTATTGGAGTGTCGGAGTTTCAGAGTGTTGGAGTTTTGGAGTTTTAGAGTTTTAGAGTTTTGGAGTTTTGAAATTTTTGAGTTTCGGATTTTTGGAGTTTGGAGTTTTTAAGTTTTGGATTTTTGAGTTTTGGATTTTTGGATTTTTGGAGTTTTTGTTTTTTTGAGTTTTGGAGTTTTGGATTTTTGCACTTTTGGAGGTTTGGAGTTTTGGAGTTTTGGATTTTTGGAGCTTTGGAGGTATGGAATTTTGGATATTCAGGGTTTTGTTCCAGAATTTTGTAGTTTTGGAGTTTTGGAGTGTCGGAGTTTCGAATTATTGGAGTTTTCGAGTTTTGGAATTTTTGATTTTTGGAGGTATGGATTTTTGGAGTTTCGGAGTTGTGGAGATTCGGGTTTGTGGAGTTTTGGAGTTTTGGAGTTTTGGATTTTTGCACTTTTGGAGTTTTGGAGTTTCGGAGTTTTGGAGTTTCGGAGTTTTGGAGATTCAGGGTTGTGGAGTTTCGGAATTTTTGAGTTTTGGAGTTTTGGAGTTTCGGAGTTTCGGAGTTTTGGAGTTTTGCAGTTTCGGAGTTTTGGAGTTTTGGAGTTTTGGAGTTTCGGAGTTTTGGAGTTTCTAAGTTTTCGAGGTTCAGGGTTGTGGAGTTTCGGAATTTTTGAGATTTGGAGTTTCGGAGTTTTGGAGTTTTGGTGTTTTGGAGTTTCGAATTTTCAGAGTTTTCGAGGTTCAGGGTTGTGGAGTTTCGGAATTTTTGAGTTTTGGAGTTTCGGAGTTTCGGAGTTTTGGAGTTTCAGAGTTTTGGAGGTTCAGTGTTGTGGAGTTTCGGCATTTTTGAGTATTGGAGTTTCGGAGTTTCGGAGTTTTGGAGAATTGCAGTTTTGGAGTTTTGGAGTTTCGAATTTTCAGAGTTTCGGATTTTTGGAGTTTTGGAGTTTTGGAGTTTCGGAGTCTCGGAGTTTTGGAGTATTGCAGTTTTGGAGTTTTGGAGTTTTGGAGTTGCGAATTTTCAGAGTTTAGGATTTTTGGAGTTTTGGAGTTTTGGAGAATTGGAGTTTTGGCGTTTTCGAGATTCGGAATCTTGGAGTTTCGGAATTTTGTAGTTTTGGAGTTTTGGAGTTTAGGAGTTTCGGAGTTTCGGAGTTTCGGAGTTTTGGAGTTTCGAATTTTCAGTTCCGGATTTTTGAAGTTTTGGAGTTTCGGAGATTTGGAGTTTTGGCGTTTTGGAGATTCGGAATCTTGGAGTTTCGGAATTTTGTAGTTTTGTAGTTTTGGAGTGTCAGAGTTTTGGAGTGTTGGAGTTTTGGAGCTTTGGAGTTTTGGAGCTTTGGAGGTATGGAATTTTGGATATTCAGGGTTTTGTTCCAGAATTCTGTAGTTTTGGAGTTTTGGAGTGTCGGAGTTTCGAATTATTGGAGTTTTCGAGTTTTGGAATTTTTGATTTTTGGAGGTATGGATTTTTGGAGTTTCGGAGTTGTGGAGATTCGGGTTTGTGGAGTTTTGGAGTTTCGGAGTTTTGGAGTTTCAGAGTTTTCGAGGTTCAGGGTTGTGGAGTTTCGGAATTTTTGAGTTTCGGAGTTTCGGATTTTTGGAGTTTTGGAGTTCCGGAGATTTGGAGTTTCAGAGTTTTGGAGGTTCAGGGTTGTGGAGTTTCGGAATTTTTGAGTTTTGGAGTTTCGGAGTTTCGGAGTTTTGGAGTATTGAAGTTTTGGAACTTTGGAGTTTTGGAGTTTCGAATTTTCAGAGTTTCGGATTTTTGGAGTTTTGGAGTTTCAGAGAATTGGAGTTTTGGCGTTTTCGAGATTCGGAATCTTGGAGTTTCGGAATTTTGTAGTTTTGTAGTTTTGTAGTGTCGGAGTTTTGGAGTGTTGGAGTTTTGGAGCTTTGGAGCTTTGGAGTTTTTGAGTTTTTGAGTTTTTGAGTTTTGGATTTTTGCACTTTTTGAAATTTGGAGTTTTGGAGTTTCGGAGTTTCGGAGTTTTGGAGTTTCAGAGTTTTGGAGGTTCAGGGCTGTGGAGTTTCGGAATTTTTGAGTTTTGGAGTTTCGGAGTTTCGGAGTTTCGGAGTTTTGGAGCATTGCAGTTTTGGAGTTCTGGAGTTTTGGAGTTTGGAATTTTCAGTTTCGGATTTTTGGAGTTTTGGAGTTTCGGAGATTTGGAGTTTTGGCCTTTTGGAGATTCGGGGTCTTGGAGTTTCGGATTTTTGGAGTTTTGGAGTTTCGGAGATTTGGAGTTTTGGCCTTTTGGAGATTCGGGGTCTTGGAGTTTCGGAATTTTGTAGTTTTGCAGTTTTGGAGTGTCGGAGGTTTGGAGTGTTGGAGTTTTGGAGTTTTGGAGTTCTGGAGTTTTGGAGTTTCGGAGTTTCGGAGTTTTGGAGTTTCAGAGTTTTGGAGGTTCAGGGTTGTGGAATTTCGGAATTTTTGAGTTTTGGAGTTTCGGAGTTTTGGAGTATTGCAGTTTTGGAATTTTGGAGTTTTGGAGTTTCGAATTTTCAGAGTTTCGGATTTTTGGAGTTTTGGAGTTTCGGAGATTTGGAGTTTCGGAGTTTCGGAGTTTTGGAGTTTCAGAGTTTTGGAGGTTCAGGGTTGTGGAGTTTCGGAATTTTTGAGTATTGGAGTTTCGGAGTTTCGGAGTTTTGGAGAATTGCAGTTTTGGAGTTTTGGAGTTTCGAATTTTCAGAGTTTCGGATTTTTGGAGTTTTCGAGTTTCGGAGTTTTGGAGTTTCAGAGTTTTCGAGGTTCAGGGTTGTGGAGTTTCGGAATTTTTGAGTTTTGGAGTTTCGGAGTTTCGGAGTTTTGGAGTTTTGGAGTTTCGGAGTTTCGGAGTTTTGGAGTTTTGCAGTTTTGGAGTATTGGAGTGTCGGAGTTTCAGAGTGTTGGAGTTTTGGAGTTTTAGAGTTTTAGAGTTTTGGAGTTTTGAAATTTTTGAGTTTCGAATTTTTGGAGTTTGGAGTTTTTAAGTTTTGGATTTTTGAGTTTTGGATTTTTGGATTTTTGGAGTTTTTGTTTTTTTGAGTTTTGGAGTTTTGGATTTTTGCACTTTTGGAGGTTTGGAGTTTTGGAGTTTTGGATTTTTGGAGCTTTGGAGGTATGGAATTTTGGATATTCAGGGTTTTGTTCCAGAATTTTGTAGTTTTGGAGTTTTGGAGTGTCGGAGTTTCGAATTATTGGAGTTTTCGAGTTTTGGAATTTTTGATTTTTGGAGGTATGGATTTTTGGAGTTTCGGAGTTGTGGAGATTCGGGTTTGTGGAGTTTTGGAGTTTTGGAGTTTTGGATTTTTGCACTTTTGGAGTTTTGGAGTTTCGGAGTTTTGGAGTTTCGGAGTTTTGGAGATTCAGGGTTGTGGAGTTTCGGAATTTTTGAGTTTTGGAGTTTTGGAGTTTCGGAGTTTCGGAGTTTTGGAGTTTTGCAGTTTCGGAGTTTTGGAGTTTTGGAGTTTTGGAGTTTCGGAGTTTTGGAGTTTCTGAGTTTTCGAGGTTCAGGGTTGTGGAGTTTCGGAATTTTTGAGATTTGGAGTTTCGGAGTTTTGGAGTTTTGGTGTTTTGGAGTTTCGAATTTTCAGAGTTTTCGAGGTTCAGGGTTGTGGAGTTTCGGAATTTTTGAGTTTTGGAGTTTCGGAGTTTCGGAGTTTTGGAGTTTTGGAGTTTCGGAGTTTTGGAGATTCAGGGTTGTGGAGTTTCGGAATTTTTGAGTTTTGGAGTTTTGGAGTTTCGGAGTTTCGGATTTTTGGAGTTTTGGAGTTCCGGAGATTTGGAGTTTCAGAGTTTTGGAGGTTCAGGGTTGTGGAGTTTCGGAATTTTTGAGTTTTGGAGTTTCGGAGCTTTGGAGTATTGCAGTTTTGGAATTTTGGAGTTTTGGAGTTTCGAATTTTCAGAGTTTCGGATTTTTGGAGTTTTGGAGTTTCAGAGAATTGGAGTTTTAACGTTTTCGAGATTCGGAATCTTGGGGTTTCGGAATTTTGTAGTTTTGTAGTTTTGGAGTGTCGGAGTTTTGGAGTGTTGGAGTTTTGGAGCTTTGGAGCTTTGAAGTTTGGGAGTTTTTGAGTTTTTGAGTTTTGGATTTTTGCACTTTCTGAAATTTGGAGTTTTGGAGTTTTGGAGTTTCGGAGTTTTGGAGTTTCAGAGTTTTGGAGGTTCAGGGTTGTGGAGTTTCGGAATTTTTGAGTTTTGGAGTTTCGGAGTTTTGGAGAATTGCAGTTTTGGAGTTTTGGGGTTTTGGAGTTTCGAATTTTCAGAGTTTCGGATTTTTGGAGTTTTGGAGTTTCGGAGTTTCGGAGTTTTGGAGTTTCAGAGTTTTCGAGGTTCAGGGTTGTGGAGTTTCGGAATTTTTGAGTTTTGGAGTTTCGGAGTTTCGGAGTTTTGGAGTTTTGGAGTTTCGAATTTTCAGTTCCGGATTTTTTGAAGTTTTGGAGTTTCGGAGATTTGGAGTTTTGGCGTTTTGGAGATTCGGAATCTTGGAGTTTCGGAATTTTGTAGTTTTGTAGTTTTGGAGGGTCAGAGTTTTGGAGTGTTGGAGTTATGGAGCTTTGGAGTTTTGGAGTTTTTGAGTTTTGGAGTTTTGGAGTTTTGGATTTTTGCACTTTTGGAGTTTTGGAGTTTTATAGTTTCGGAGTTTCGGAGTTTCGGAGTTTTGGAGTTTCAGAGTTTTGGAGGTTCAGGGTTGTGGAGTTTCGGAATTTTTGAGTTTTGGAGTTTCGGAGTTTCGGAGTTTTGGAGTATTGCAGTTTTGGAATTTTGGAGTTTTGGAGTTTCGAATTTTCAGAGTTTCCGATTTTTGGAGTTTTGGAGTTTCGGAGATTTGGAGTTTTGGCGTTTTTGAGATTCGGAATCTTGGAGTTTCGGAATTTTGTAGTTTTGTAGTTTTGGAGTGTCACAGTTTTGGAGTGTTGGAGTTTTGGAGCTTTGGAGTTTTGGAGTTTTTGAGTTTTTGAGTTTTGGATTTTTGCACTTTTGGAGTTTTGGAGTTTTGGAGTTTCGGAGTTTCGGAGTTTTGGAGTTTCAGAGTTTTGGAGGTTCAGTGTTGTGGAGTTTCGGCATTTTTGAGTATTGGAGTTTCGGAGTTTCGGAGTTTTGGAGAATTGCAGTTTTGGAGTTTTGGAGTTTCGAATTTTCAGAGTTTCGGATTTTTGGAGTTTTGGAGTTTTGGAGTTTCGGAGTCTCGGAGTTTTGGAGTATTGCAGTTTTGGAGTTTTGGAGTTTTGGAGTTGCGAATTTTCAGAGTTTAGGATTTTTGGAGTTTTGGAGTTTTGGAGAATTGGAGTTTTGGCGTTTTCGAGATTCGGAATCTTGGAGTTTCGGAATTTTGTAGTTTTGGAGTTTTGGAGTTTAGGAGTTTCGGAGTTTCGGAGTTTCGGAGTTTTGGAGTTTCGAATTTTCAGTTCCGGATTTTTGAAGTTTTGGAGTTTCGGAGATTTGGAGTTTTGGCGTTTTGGAGATTCGGAATCTTGGAGTTTCGGAATTTTGTAGTTTTGTAGTTTTGGAGTGTCAGAGTTTTGGAGTGTTGGAGTTTTGGAGCTTTGGAGTTTTGGAGCTTTGGAGGTATGGAATTTTGGATATTCAGGGTTTTGTTCCAGAATTCTGTAGTTTTGGAGTTTTGGAGTGTCGGAGTTTCGAATTATTGGAGTTTTCGAGTTTTGGAATTTTTGATTTTTGGAGGTATGGATTTTTGGAGTTTCGGAGTTGTGGAGATTCGGGTTTGTGGAGTTTTGGAGTTTCGGAGTTTTGGAGTTTCAGAGTTTTCGAGGTTCAGGGTTGTGGAGTTTCGGAATTTTTGAGTTTCGGAGTTTCGGATTTTTGGAGTTTTGGAGTTCCGGAGATTTGGAGTTTCAGAGTTTTGGAGGTTCAGGGTTGTGGAGTTTCGGAATTTTTGAGTTTTGGAGTTTCGGAGTTTCGGAGTTTTGGAGTATTGAAGTTTTGGAACTTTGGAGTTTTGGAGTTTCGAATTTTCAGAGTTTCGGATTTTTGGAGTTTTGGAGTTTCAGAGAATTGGAGTTTTGGCGTTTTCGAGATTCGGAATCTTGGAGTTTCGGAATTTTGTAGTTTTGTAGTTTTGTAGTGTCGGAGTTTTGGAGTGTTGGAGTTTTGGAGCTTTGGAGCTTTGGAGTTTTTGAGTTTTTGAGTTTTTGAGTTTTGGATTTTTGCACTTTTTGAAATTTGGAGTTTTGGAGTTTCGGAGTTTCGGAGTTTTGGAGTTTCAGAGTTTTGGAGGTTCAGGGCTGTGGAGTTTCGGAATTTTTGAGTTTTGGAGTTTCGGAGTTTCGGAGTTTCGGAGTTTTGGAGCATTGCAGTTTTGGAGTTCTGGAGTTTTGGAGTTTGGAATTTTCAGTTTCGGATTTTTGGAGTTTTGGAGTTTCGGAGATTTGGAGTTTTGGCCTTTTGGAGATTCGGGGTCTTGGAGTTTCGGAATTTTGTAGTTTTGCAGTTTTGGAGTGTCGGAGGTTTGGAGTGTTGGAGTTTTGGAGTTTTGGAGTTTTGGAGTTTCGGAGTTTCGGAGTTTCGGAGTTTCAGAGTTTTGGAGGTTCAGGGTTGTGGAATTTCGGAATTTTTGAGTTTTGGAGTTTGGGAGTTTTGGAGTTTTGGAGTATTGCAGTTTTGGAATTTTGGAGTTTTGGAGTTTCGGATTTTCAGAGTTTCGGATTTTTGGAGTTTTGGAGTTTCGGAGATTTGGAGTTTTGGCGTTTTTGAGATTCGGAATCTTGGAGTTTTGGAATTTTGTAGTTTTGTAGTTTTGGAGTGTCACAGTTTTGGAGTGTTGGAGTTTTGGAGCTTTGGAGTTTTGGAGTTTTTGAGTTTTTGAGTTTTGGATTTTTGCACTTTTGGAGTTTTGGAGTTTTGGAGTTTCGGAGTTTCGGAGTTTTGGAGTTTCAGAGTTTTGGAGGTTCAGTGTTGTGGAGTTTCGGCATTTTTGAGTATTGGAGTTTCGGAGTTTTGGAGAATTGCAGTTTTGGAGTTTTGGAGTTTCGAATTTTCAGAGTTTCGGATTTTTGGAGTTTTGGAGTTTTGGAGTTTCGGAGTTTCGGAGTTTTGGAGTATTGCAGTTTTGGAGTTTTGGAGTTTTGGAGTTGCGAATTTTCAGAGTTTAGGATTTTTGGAGTTTTGGAGTTTTGGAGAATTGGAGTTTTGGCGTTTTCGAGATTCGGAATCTTGGAGTTTCGGAATTTTTTAGTTTTGGAGTTTTGGAGTTTAGGAGTTTTGGAGTTTCGGAGTTTCGGAGTTTTGGAGTTTTGCAGTTTTGGAGTATTGGAGTGTCGGAGTTTCAGAGTGTTGGAGTTTTGGAGTTTTAGAGTTTTAGAGTTTTAGTGTTTTGGAGTTTTGAAATTTTTGAGTTTCGGATTTTTGGAGTTTGGAGTTTTTAAGTTTTGGATTTTTGAGTTTTGGATTTTTGGATTTTTGGAGTTTTTGTTTTTTTGAGTTTTGGAGTTTTGGATTTTTGCACTTTTGGAGGTTTGGAGTTTTGGAGTTTTGGATTTTTGGAGCTTTGGAGGTATGGAATTTTGGATATTCAGGGTTTTGTTCCAGAATTTTGTAGTTTTGGAGTTTTGGAGTGTCGGAGTTTCGAATTATTGGAGTTTTCGAGTTTTGGAATTTTTGATTTTTGGAGGTATGGATTTTTGGAGTTTCGGAGTTGTGGAGATTCGGGTTTGTGGAGTTTTGGAGTTTTGGAGTTTTGGATTTTTGCACTTTTGGAGTTTTGGAGTTTCGGAGTTTTGGAGTTTCGGAGTTTTGGAGATTCAGGGTTGTGGAGTTTCGGAATTTTTGAGTTTTGGAGTTTTGGAGTTTCGGAGTTTCGGAGTTTTGGAGTTTTGCAGTTTCGGAGTTTTGGAGTTTTGGAGTTTTGGAGTTTCGGAGTTTTGGAGTTTCTGAGTTTTCGAGGTTCAGGGTTGTGGAGTTTCGGAATTTTTGAGATTTGGAGTTTCGGAGTTTTGGAGTTTTGGTGTTTTGGAGTTTCGAATTTTCAGAGTTTCGGATTTTTGGAGTTTTGGAGTTCCGGAGATTTGGAGTTTCAGAGTTTTGGAGGTTCAGGGTTGTGGAGTTTCGGAATTTTTGAGTTTTGGAGTTTCAGAGTTTTGGAGTTTTGGAGTTTCGGAGTTTCGGAGTTTCAGAGTTTTCGAGGTTCAGGGTTGTGGAGTTTCGGAATTTTTGAGTTTTGGAGTTTCGGAGTTTCGGAGTTTTGGAGTTTCAGAGTTTTGGAGGTTCAGGGTTGTGGAGTTTCGGAATTTTTGAGTTTTGGAGTTTCGGAGCTTTGGAGTATTGCAGTTTTGGAATTTTGGAGTTTTGGAGTTTCGAATTTTCAGAGTTTCGGATTTTTGGAGTTTTGGAGTTTCAGAGAATTGGAGTTTTAACGTTTTCGAGATTCGGAATCTTGGAGTTTCGGAATTTTGTAGTTTTGTAGTTTTGGAGTGTCGGAGTTTTGGAGTGTTGGAGTTTTGGAGCTTTGGAGCTTTGGAGTTTGGGAGTTTTTGAGTTTTTGAGTTTTGGATTTTTGCACTTTTTGAAATTTGGAGTTTTGGAGTTTTGGAGTTTCGGAGTTTTGGAGGTTCAGGGTTGTGGAGTTTCGGAATTTTTGAGTTTTGGAGTTTCGGAGTTTCGGAGTTTTGGAGCATTGCAGTTTTGGAGTTCTGGAGTTTTGGAGTTTGGAATTTTCAGAGTTTCGGATTTTTGGAGTTTTGGAGTTTCGGAGATTTGGAGTTTTGGCCTTTTGGAGATTCGGGGTCTTGGAGTTTCGGAATTTTGTAGTTTTGCAGTTTTGGAGTGTCGGAGGTTTGGAGTGTTGGAGTTTTGGAGTTTTGGAGTTCTGGAGTTTTGGAGTTTCGGAGTTTCGGAGTTTTGGAGTTTCAGAGTTTTGGAGGTTCAGGGTTGTGGAATTTCGGAATTTTTGAGTTTTGGAGTTTCGGAGTTTTGGAGTATTGCAGTTTTGGAATTTTGGAGTTTTGGAGTTTCGAATTTTCAGAGTTTTGGATTTTTGGAGTTTTGGAGTTTCGGAGATTTGGAGTTTCGGAGTTTCGGAGTTTTGGAGTTTCAGAGTTTTGGAGGTTCAGGGTTGTGGAGTTTCGGAATTTTTGAGTATTGGAGTTTCGGAGTTTCGGAGTTTTGGAGAATTGCAGTTTTGGAGTTTTGGAGTTTCGAATTTTCAGAGTTTCGGATTTTTGGAGTTTTCGAGTTTCGGAGTTTTGGAGTTTCAGAGTTTTCGAGGTTCAGGGTTGTGGAGTTTCGGAATTTTTGAGTTTTGGAGTTTCGGAGTTTCGGAGTTTTGGAGTTTTGGAGTTTCGGAGTTTCGGAGTTTTGGAGTTTTGCAGTTTTGGAGTATTGGAGTGTCGGAGTTTCAGAGTGTTGGAGTTTTGGAGTTTTAGAGTTTTAGAGTTTTGGAGTTTTGAAATTTTTGAGTTTCGGATTTTTGGAGTTTGGAGTTTTTAAGTTTTGGATTTTTGAGTTTTGGATTTTTGGATTTTTGGAGTTTTTGTTTTTTTGAGTTTTGGAGTTTTGGATTTTTGCACTTTTGGAGGTTTGGAGTTTTGGAGTTTTGGATTTTTGGAGCTTTGGAGGTATGGAATTTTGGATATTCAGGGTTCTGTTCCAGAATTTTGTAGTTTTGGAGTTTTGGAGTGTCGGAGTTTCGAATTATTGGAGTTTTCGAGTTTTGGAATTTTTGATTTTTGGAGGTATGGATTTTTGGAGTTTCGGAGTTGTGGAGATTCGGGTTTGTGGAGTTTTGGAGTTTTGGAGTTTTGGATTTTTGCACTTTTGGAGTTTTGGAGTTTCGGAGTTTTGGAGTTTCGGAGTTTTGGAGATTCAGGGTTGTGGAGTTTCGGAATTTTTGAGTTTTGGAGTTTTGGAGTTTCGGAGTTTCGGAGTTTTGGAGTTTTGCAGTTTCGGAGTTTTGGAGTTTTGGAGTTTTGGAGTTTCGGAGTTTTGGAGTTTCTGAGTTTTCGAGGTTCAGGGTTGTGGAGTTTCGGAATTTTTGAGATTTGGAGTTTCGGAGTTTTGGAGTTTTGGTGTTTTGGAGTTTCGAATTTTCAGAGTTTCGGATTTTTGGAGTTTTGGAGTTCCGGAGATTTGGAGTTTCAGAGTTTTGGAGGTTCAGGGTTGTGGAGTTTCGGAATTTTTGAGTTTTGGAGTTTCAGAGTTTTCAAGTTTTGGAGTTTCGGAGTTTCGGAGTTTCAGAGTTTTCGAGGTTCAGGGTTGTGGAGTTTCGGAATTTTTGAGTTTTGGAGTTTCGGAGTTTCGGAGTTTTGGAGTTTCAGAGTTTTGGAGGTTCAGGGTTGTGGAGTTTCGGAATTTTTGAGTTTTGGAGTTTCGGAGCTTTGGAGTATTGCAGTTTTGGAATTTTGGAGTTTTGGAGTTTCGAATTTTCAGAGTTTCGGATTTTTGGAGTTTTGGAGTTTCAGAGAATTGGAGTTTTAACGTTTTCGAGATTCGGAATCTTGGAGTTTCGGAATTTTGTAGTTTTGTAGTTTTGGAGTGTCGGAGTTTTGGAGTGTTGGAGTTTTGGAGCTTTGGAGCTTTGGAGTTTGGGAGTTTTTGAGTTTTTGAGTTTTGGATTTTTGCACTTTTTGAAATTTGGAGTTTTGGAGTTTTGGAGTTTCGGAGTTTTGGAGGTTCAGGGTTGTGGAGTTTCGGAATTTTTGAGTTTTGGAGTTTCGGAGTTTCGGAGTTTTGGAGCATTGCAGTTTTGGAGTTCTGGAGTTTTGGAGTTTGGAATTTTCAGAGTTTCGGATTTTTGGAGTTTTGGAGTTTCGGAGATTTGGAGTTTTGGCCTTTTGGAGATTCGGGGTCTTGGAGTTTCGGAATTTTGTAGTTTTGCAGTTTTGGAGTGTCGGAGGTTTGGAGTGTTGGAGTTTTGGAGTTTTGGAGTTCTGGAGTTTTGGAGTTTTGGAGTTTCGGAGTTTCGGAGTTTTGGAGTTTCAGAGTTTTGGAGGTTCAGGGTTGTGGAATTTCGGAATTTTTGAGTTTTGGAGTTTCGGAGTTTTGGAGTATTGCAGTTTTGGAATTTTGGAGTTTTGGAGTTTCGAATTTTCAGAGTTTCGGATTTTTGGAGTTTTGGAGTTTCGGAGATTTGGAGTTTCGGAGTTTCGGAGTTTTGGAGTTTCAGAGTTTTGGAGGTTCAGGGTTGTGGAGTTTCGGAATTTTTGAGTATTGGAGTTTCGGAGTTTCGGAGTTTTGGAGAATTGCAGTTTTGGAGTTTTGGAGTTTCGAATTTTCAGAGTTTCGGATTTTTGGAGTTTTCGAGTTTCGGAGTTTTGGAGTTTCAGAGTTTTCGAGGTTCAGGGTTGTGGAGTTTCGGAATTTTTGAGTTTTGGAGTTTCGGAGTTTCGGAGTTTTGGAGTTTTGGAGTTTCGGAGATTTGGAGTTTTGGCGTTTTGAAGATTCGGAATCTTGGAGTTTCGGAATTTTGTAGTTTTGTAGTTTTCGAGTGTCGGAGTTTTGGAGTGTTGGAGTTTTGGAGCTTTGGAGTTTTGGAGTTTTTGAGTTTTGGGATTTTGGATTTTTGCACTTTTGGAGTTTTGGAGTTTCAGAGTTTTGGAGGTTCAGGGTTGTGGAGTTTCGGAATTTTTGAGTTTTGGAGTTTTGGAGTTTTGGAGAATTGCAGTTTTGGAGTTTTGGGGTTTTGGAGTTTCGAATTTTCAGAGTTTCGGATTTTTGGAGTTTTGGAGTTTCGGAGTTTCGGAGTTTTGGAGTTTCAGAGTTTTCGAGGTTCAGGGTTGTGGAGTTTCGGAATTTTTGAGTTTTGGAGTTTCGGAGTTTCGGAGTTTTGGAGTTTTGGAGTTTCGAATTTTCAGTTCCGGATTTTTGAAGTTTTGGAGTTTCGGAGATTTGGAGTTTTGGCGTTTTGGAGATTCGGAATCTTGGAGTTTCGGAATTTTGTAGTTTTCTAGTTTTGGAGTGTCAGAGTTTTGGAGTGTTGGAGTTATGGAGCTTTGGAGTTTTGGAGTTTTTGAGTTTTGGAGTTTTGGATTTTTGCACTTTTGGAGTTTTGGAGTTTTGGAGTTTCGGAGTTTCGGAGTTTCGGAGTTTTGGAGTTTCAGAGTTTTGGAGGTTCAGGGTTGTGGAGTTTCGGAATTTTTGAGTTTTGGAGTTTCGGAGTTTCGGAGTTTTGGAGTATTGCAGTTTTGGAAATTTGGAGTTTTGGAGTTTCGAATTTTCAGAGTTTCGGATTTTTGGAGTTTTGGAGTTTCGGAGATTTGGAGTTTTGGCGTTTTTGAGATTCGGAATCTTGGAGTTTCGGAATTTTGTAGTTTTGTAGTTTTGGAGTGTCACAGTTTTGGAGTGTTGGAGTTTTGGAGCTTTGGAGTTTTGGAGTTTTTGAGTTTTTGAGTTTTGGATTTTTGCACTTTTGGAGTTTTGGAGTTTTGGAGTTTCGGAGTTTCGGAGTTTTGGAGTTTCAGAGTTTTGGAGGTTCAGTGTTGTGGAGTTTCGGCATTTTTGAGTATTGGAGTTTCGGAGTTTCGGAGTTTTGGAGAATTGCAGTTTTGGAGTTTTGGAGTTTCGAATTTTCAGAGTTTCGGATTTTTGGAGTTTTGGAGTTTTGGAGTTTCGGAGTTTCGGAGTTTTGGAGTATTGCAGTTTTGGAGTTTTGGAGTTTTGGAGTTGCGAATTTTCAGAGTTTAGGATTTTTGGAGTTTTGGAGTTTTGGAGAATTGGAGTTTTGGCGTTTTCGAGATTCGGAATCTTGGAGTTTCGGAATTTTGTAGTTTTGGAGTTTTGGAGTTTAGGAGTTTCGGAGTTTCGGAGTTTCGGAGTTTTGGAGTTTCGAATTTTCAGTTCCGGATTTTTGAAGTTTTGGAGTTTCGGAGATTTGGAGTTTTGGCGTTTTGGAGATTCGGAATCTTGGAGTTTCGGAATTTTGTAGTTTTGTAGTTTTGAAGTGTCAGAGTTTTGGAGTGTTGGAGTTTTGGAGCTTTGGAGTTTTGGAGCTTTGGAGGTATGGAATTTTGGATATTCAGGGTTTTGTTCCAGAATTTTGTAGTTTTGGAGTTTTGGAGTGTCGGAGTTTCGAATTATTGGAGTTTTCGAGTTTTGGAATTTTTGATTTTTGGAGGTATGGATTTTTGGAGTTTCGGAGTTGTGGAGATTCGGGTTTGTGGAGTTTTGGAGTTTTGGAGTTTTGGATTTTTGCACTTTTGGAGTTTTGGAGTTTCGGAGTTTTGGAGTTACGGAGTTTTGGAGTTTCGGAGTTTTGGAGATTCAGGGTTGTGGAGTTTCGGAATTTTTGAGTTTTGGAGTTTTGGAGTTTCGGAGTTTCGGAGTTTCGGAGTTTTGGAGTTTTGCAGTTTCGGAGTTTTGGAGTTTTGGAGTTTTGGAGTTTCGGAGTTTTGGAGTTTCAGAGTTTTCGAGGTTCAGGGTTGTGGAGTTTCGGAATTTTTGAGATTTGGAGTTTCGGAGTTTTGGAGTTTTGGTGTTTTGGAGTTTCGAATTTTCAGAGTTTCGGATTTTTGGAGTTTTGGAGTTCCGGAGATTTGGAGTTTCAGAGTTTTGGAGGTTCAGGGTTGTGGAGTTTCGGAATTTTTGAGTTTTGGAGTTTCAGAGTTTTGGAGTTTTGGAGTTTCGGAGTTTCGGAGTTTCAGAGTTTTCGAGGTTCAGGTTTGTGGAGTTTCGGAATTTTTGAGTTTTGGAGTTTCGGAGTTTCGGAGTTTTGGAGTTTTGGAGTTTCAGAGTTTTGGAGGTTCAGGGTTGTGGAGTTTCGGAATTTTTGAGTTTTGGAGTTTCGGAGTTTCGGAGCTTTGGAGTATTGCAGTTTTGGAATTTTGGAGTTTTGGAGTTTCGAATTTTCAGAGTTTCGGATTTTTGGAGTTTTGGAGTTTCAGAGAATTGGAGTTTTAACGTTTTCGAGATTCGGAATCTTGGAGTTTCGGAATTTTGTAGTTTTGTAGTTTTGGAGTGTTGGAGTTTTGGAGTGTTGGAGTTTTGGAGCTTTGGAGCTTTGGAGTTTGGGAGTTTTTGAGTTTTTGAGTTTTGGATTTTTGCACTTTTTGAAATTTGGAGTTTTGGAGTTTTGGAGTTTCGGAGTTTTGGAGTTTCAGAGTTTTGGAGGTTGAGGGTTGTGGAGTTTCGGAATTTTTGAGTTTTGGAGTTTCGGAGTTTCGGAGTTTTGGAACATTGCAGTTTTGGAGTTCTGGAGTTTTGGAGTTTGGAATTTTCAGAGTTTCGGATTTTTGGAGTTTTGGAGTTTCGGAGATTTGGAGTTTTGGCCTTTTGGAGATTCGGGGTCCTGGAGTTTCGGAATTTTGTAGTTTTGCAGTTTTGGAGTGTCGGAGGCTTGGAGTGTTGGAGTTTTGGAGTTTTGGAGTTCTGGAGTTTTGGAGTTTCGGAGTTTCGGAGTTTTGGAGTTTCAGAGTTTTGGAGGTTCAGGGTTGTGGAATTTCGGAATTTTTGAGTTTTGGAGTTTCGGAGTTTTGGAGTATTGCAGTTTTGGAATTTTGGAGTTTTGGAGTTTCGAATTTTCAGAGTTTCGGATTTTTGGAGTTTTGGAGTTTCGGAGATTTGGAGTTTTGGCGTTTTTGAGATTCGGAATCTTGGAGTTTCGGAATTTTGTAGTTTTGTAGTTTTGGAGTGTCACAGTTTTGGAGTGTTGGAGTTTTGGAGCTTTGGAGTTTTGGAGTTTTTGAGTTTTTGAGTTATGGATTTTTGCACTTTTGGAGTTTTGGAGTTTCGGAGTTTCGGAGTTTTGGAGTTTCAGAGTTTTGGAGGTTCAGTGTTGTGGAGTTTCGGCATTTTTGAGTATTGGAGTTTCGGAGTTTCGGAGTTTTGGAGAATTGCAGTTTTGGAGTTTTGGAGTTTCGAATTTTCAGAGTTTCGGATTTTTGGAGTTTTGGAGTTTTGGAGTTTCGGAGTTTCGGAGTTTTGGAGTATTGCAGTTTTGGAGTTTTGGAGTTTTGGAGTTGCGAATGTTCAGAGTTTAGGATTTTTGGAGTTTTGGAGATTTGGAGAATTGGACTTTTGGCGTTTTCGAGATTCGGAATCTTGGAGTTTCGGAATTTTGTAGTTTTGGAGTTTTGGAGTTTCGGAGTTTCGGAGTTTCGGAGTTTTGGAGTTTCAGAGTTTTGGAGATTCAGGGTTGTGGAGTGTCGGAATTTTTGAGTTTTGGAGTTTCGGAGTTTCGAAGTTTTGGAGTTTTGCAGTTTTGAAGTTTTGGTGTTCTGGAGTTTTGGAGTTTCGAATTTTCAGAGTTTCAAATTTTTGGAGTTTTGGAGTTTCGGAGATTTGGAATTTCGGCGTTTTGGGGATTCGGGGTCTTGGAGTTTCGGAATTTTGTAGTTTTGTGGTTTTGGAGTGTCGGAGTTTCGGAGTGTTGGAGTTTTGGAGTTTTAGTGTTTTAGAGTCTTGGAGTTTTGAAATTTTTGAGTTTCGGATTTTTGGAGTTTGGAGTTTTTAAGTTTTGGATTTTTGAGTTTTGGATTTTTGGATTTTTGGAGTTTTTGTGTTTTTGAGTTTTGGAGTTTTGAATTTTTGCACTTTTGGAGGTTTGGAGTTTTGGAGTTTTGGATTTTTGGAGCTTTGGAGGTATGGATTTTTGGATATTCAGGGTTTTGTTCCAGAATTTTGTAGTTTTGGAGTTTTGGAGTGTCGGAGTTTCGAATTATTGGAGTTTTCGTGTTTTGGAATTTTTGATTTTTGGAGGTATGGATTTTTGGAGTTTCGGAGTTGTGGAGATTCGGGTTTGTGGAGTTTTGGAGTTTTGGAGTTTTGGATTTTTGCACTTTTGGAGTTTTGGAGTTTCGGAGTTTTGGAGATTCAGGGTTGTGGAGTTTCGGAATTTTTGAGTTTTGGAGTTTTGGAGTTTCGGAGTTCCGGAGTTTCGGAGCTTCGGAGTTTTGGAGTTTTGCAGTTTCGGAGTTTTGGAGTTTTGGAGTTTCGAATTTACAGAGTTTCGGATTTTCGGAGTTTTGGAGTTTCGGAGATTTGTAGTTTTGGCGTTTTGGAGATTCAGGGTCTTGGAGTTTCGGAATTTTGCAGTTTTGTAGTTTTGGAGTGTCGGAGTTTTGGAGTGTTGGAGTTTTGGAATTTCGGAGTGTCGGAGTTTCGGAGTTTCGGAGTTTTGGAGTTTCAGAGTTTCAGAGTTCTGGAGGTTCAGGGTTGTGGAGTTTCGGAATTTTTGAGTTTTGGAGTTTCGGAGTTTCGGAGTTTTGGAGTATTGCAGTTTTGGAATTTTGGAGTTTTGGAGTTTCGAATTTTCAGAGTTTCGGATTTTTGGAGTTTTGGAGTTTCGGAGATTTGGAGTTTTGGCGTTTTGGAGTTTCGGAGTTTCGGAGTTTTGGAGTTTCAGAGTTTTGGAGGTTCAGGGTTGTGGAGTTTCGGAATTTTTGAGTATTGGAGTTTCGGAGTTTCGGAGTTTTGGAGAATTGCAGTTTTGGAGTTTTGGAGTTTCGAATTTTCAGAGTTTCGGATTTTTGGAGTTTTGGAGTTTCGGAGATTTGGAGTTTTGGCGTTTTGGAGTTTCGGAGTTTCGGAGTTTTGGAGTTTCAGAGTTTTGGAGGTTCAGGGTTGTGGAGTTTCGGAATTTTTGAGTATTGGAGTTTCGGAGTTTCGGAGTTTTGGAGAATTGCAGTTTTGGAGTTCTGGAGTTTTGGAGTTTGGAATTTTCAGGGTTTCGGATTTTTGGAGTTTTGGAGTTTCGGAGATTTGGAGTTTTGGCCTTTTGGAGATTCGGGGTCTTGGAGTTTCGGAATTTTGTAGTTTTGCAGTTTTGGAGTGTCGGAGGTTTGGAGTGTTGGAGTTTTGGAGTTTTGGAGTTTTGGAGTTTTGGAGTTTCGGAGTTTCGGAGTTTCGGAGTTTCGAAGTTTCAGAGTTTTGGAGGTTCAGGGTTGTGGAATTTCGGAATTTTTGAGTTTTGGAGTTTGGGAGTTTTGGAGTTTTCGAGGTTCAGGGTTGTGGAGTTTCGGAATTTTTGAGATTTGGAGTTTCGGAGTTTTGGAGTTTTGGTGTTTTGGAGTTTCGAATTTTCAGAGTTTCGGATTTTTGGAGTTTTGGAGTTCCGGAGATTTGGAGTTTCAGAGTTTTGGAGGTTCAGGGTTGTGGAGTTTCGGAATTTTTGAGTTTTGGAGTTTCAGAGTTTTGGAGTTTTGGAGTTTCGGAGTTTCGGAGTTTCAGAGTTTTCGAGGTTCAGGGTTGTGGAGTTTCGGAATTTTTGAGTTTTGGAGTTTCGGAGTTTCGGAGTTTTGGAGTTTTGGAGTTTCAGAGTTTTGGAGGTTCAGGGTTGTGGAGTTTCGGAATTTTTGAGTTTTGGAGTTTCGGAGCTTTGGAGTATTGCAGTTTTGGAATTTTGGAGTTTTGGAGTTTCGAATTTTCAGAGTTTCGGATTTTTGGAGTTTTGGAGTTTCAGAGAATTGGAGTTTTAACGTTTTCGAGATTCGGAATCTTGGAGTTTCGGAATTTTGTAGTTTTGTAGTTTTGGAGTGTCGGAGTTTTGGAGTGTTGGAGTTTTGGAGCTTTGGAGTTTGGGAGTTTTTTGAGTTTTTGAGTTTTTGATTTTTGCACTTTTTGAAATTTGGAGTTTTGGAGTTTTGGAGTTTCGGAGTTTTGGAGTTTCAGAGTTTTGGAGGTTCAGGGTTGTGGAGTTTCGGAATTTTTGAGTTTTGGAGTTTCGGAGTTTCGGAGTTTTGGAGCATTGCAGTTTTGGAGTTCTGGAGTTTTGGAGTTTGGAATTTTCAGAGTTTCGAATTTTTGGAGTTTTGGAGTTTCGGAGATTTGGAGTTTTGGCCTTTTGGAGATTCGGGGTCTTGGAGTTTCGGAATTTTGTAGTTTTGCAGTTTTGGAGTGTCGGAGGTTTGGAGTGTTATAGTTTTGGAGTTTTGGTGTTCTGGAGTTTTG
Source organism: Amblyomma mixtum (assembly GCF_055824585.1). Lineage (NCBI taxonomy): Eukaryota > Metazoa > Arthropoda > Arachnida > Ixodida > Ixodidae > Amblyomma > Amblyomma mixtum. The sequence goes on along the minus strand of NC_143012.1, from coordinate 111,274,691 downwards.
GAGTTTTGGAGTTTCGGAGTTTCGGAGTTTTGGAGTTTGAGTTTTGGAGGTTCAGGGTTGTGGAATTTCGGAATTTTTGAGTTTTGGAGTTTCGGAGTTTTGAAGTATTGCAGTTTTGGAATTTTGGAGTTTTGGAGTTTCGAATTTTCAGAGTTTCGGATTTTTGGAGTTTTGGAGTTTCGGAGATTTGGAGTTTTGGCGTTTTGGAGATTCGGAATCTTGGAGTTTCGGAATTTTGTAGTTTTGTAGTTTTGGAGTGTCAGAGTTTTGGAGTGTTGTAGTTTTGGAGCTTTGGAGTTTATGAGTTTTTGAGCTTTTGAGTTTTGGATTTTTGCACTTTTGGAGTTTTGGAGTTTTGGAGTTTCGGAGTTTCGGAGTTTTGGAGTTTCAGAGTTTTGGAGGTTCAGGGTTGTGGAGTTTCGGAATTTTTGAGTATTGGAGTTTCGGAGTTTCGGAGTTTTGGAGAATTGCAGTTTTGGAGTTTTGGAGTTTCGAATTTTCAGAGTTTCGGATTTTTGGAGTTTTCGAGTTTCGGAGTTTTGGAGTTTCAGAGTTTTCGAGGTTCAGGGTTGTGGAGTTTCGGAATTTTTGAGTTTTGGAGTTTCGGAGTTTCGGAGTTTTGGAGTTTTGGAGTTTCGGAGATTTGGAGTTTTGGCGTTTTGAAGATTCGGAATCTTGGAGTTTCGGAATTTTGTAGTTTTGTAGTTTTCGAGTGTCGGAGTTTTGGAGTGTTGGAGTTTTGGAGCTTTGGAGTTTTGGAGTTTTTGAGTTTTGGAGTTTTGGATTTTTGCACTTTTGGAGTTTTGGAGTTTCAGAGTTTTGGAGGTTCAGGGTTGTGGAGTTTCGGAATTTTTGAGTTTTGGAGTTTCGGAGTTTTGGAGAATTGCAGTTTTGGAGTTTTGGGGTTTTGGAGTTTCGAATTTTCAGAGTTTCGGATTTTTGGAGTTTTGGAGTTTCGGAGTTTCGGAGTTTTGGAGTTTCAGAGTTTTCGAGGTTCAGGGTTGTGGAGTTTCGGAATTTTTGAGTTTTGGAGTTTCGGAGTTTCGGAGTTTTGGAGTTTTGGAGTTTCGAATTTTCAGTTCCGGATTTTTTGAAGTTTTGGAGTTTCGGAGATTTGGAGTTTTGGCGTTTTGGAGATTCGGAATCTTGGAGTTTCGGAATTTTGTAGTTTTGTAGTTAGGAGTGTCAGAGTTTTGGAGTGTTGGAGTTATGGAGCTTTGGAGTTTTGGAGTTTTTGAGTTTTTGAGTTTTGGATTTTTGCACTTTTGGAGTTTTGGAGTTTTGGAGTTTCGGAGTTTCGGAGTTTCGGAGTTTTGGAGTTTCAGAGTTTTGGAGGTTCAGGGTTGTGGAGTTTCGGAATTTTTGAGTTTTGGAGTTTCGGAGTTTTGGAGTATTGCAGTTTTGGAATTTTGGAGTTTTGGAGTTTCGAATTTTCAGAGTTTCGGATTTTTGGAGTTTTGGAGTTTCGGAGATTTGGAGTTTTGGCGTTTTTGAGATTCGGAATCTTGGAGTTTCGGAATTTTGTAGTTTTGTAGTTTTGGAGTGTCACAGTTTTGGAGTGTTGGAGTTTTGGAGCTTTGGAGTTTTGGAGTTTTTGAGTTTTTGAGTTTTGGATTTTTGCACTTTTGGAGTTTTGGAGTTTCGGAGTTTCGGAGTTTTGGAGTTTCAGAGTTTTGGAGGTTCAGTGTTGTGGAGTTTCGGCATTTTTGAGTATTGGAGTTTCGGAGTTTCGGAGTTTTGGAGAATTGCAGTTTTGGAGTTTTGGAGTTTCGAATTTTCAGAGTTTCGGATTTTTGGAGTTTTGGAGTTTTGGAGTTTCGGAGTTTCGGAGTTTTGGAGTATTGCAGTTTTGGAGTTTTGGAGTTTTGGAGTTGCGAATTTTCAGAGTTTAGGATTTTTGGAGTTTTGGAGCTTTGGAGAATTGGAGTTTTGGCGTTTTCGAGATTCGGAATCTTGGAGTTTCGGAATTTTGTAGTTTTGGAGTTTTGGAGTTTAGTAGTTTCGGAGTTTCGGAGTTTCGGAGTTTTGGAGTTTCGAATTTTCAGTTCCGGATTTTTGAAGTTTTGGAGTTTCGGAGATTTGGAGTTTTGGCGTTTTGGAGATTCTTAATCTTGGAGTTTCGGAATTTTGTAGTTTTGTAGTTTTGGAGTGTCAGAGTTTTGGAGTGTTGGAGTTTTGGAGCTTTGGAGTTTTGGAGCTTTGGAGGTATGGAATTTTGGATATTCAGGGTTTTGTTCCAGAATTTTGTAGTTTTGGAGTTTTGGAGTGTCGGAGTTTCGAATTATTGGAGTTTTCGAGTTTTGGAATTTTTGATTTTTGGAGGTATGGATTTTTGGAGTTTTGGAGTTTTGGATTTTTGCACTTTTGGAGTTTTGGAGTTTCGGAGTTTTGGAGTTTCGGAGTTTTGGAGTTTCGGAGTTTTGGAGATTCAGGGTTGTGGAGTTTCGGAATTTTTGAGTTTTGGAGTTTTGGAGTTTCGGAGTTTCGGAGTTTTGGAGTTTTGCAGTTTCGGAGTTTTGGAGTTTTGGAGTTTTGGAGTTTCGGAGTTTTGGAGTTTCAGAGTTTTCGAGGTTCAGGGTTGTGGAGTTTCGAAATTTTTGAGATTTGGAGTTTCGGAGTTTTGGAGTTTTGGTGTTTTGGAGTTTCGAATTTTCAGAGTTTCGGATTTTTGGAGTTTTGGAGTTCCAGAGATTTGGAGTTTCAGAGTTTTGGAGGTTCAGGGTTGTGGAGTTTCGGAATTTTTGAGTTTTGGAGTTTCAGAGTTTTGGAGTTTTGGAGTTTCGGAGTTTCGGAGTTTCAGAGTTTTCGAGGTTCAGGGTTGTGGAGTTTCGGAATTTTTGAGTTTTGGAGTTTCGGAGTTTCGGAGTTTTGGAGTTTTGGAGTTTCAGAGTTTTGGAGGTTCAGGGTTGTGGAGTTTCGGAATTTTTGAGTTTTGGAGTTTCGGAGTTTCGGAGCTTTGGAGTATTGCAGTTTTGGAATTTTGGAGTTTTGGAGTTTCGAATTTTCAGAGTTTCGGATTTTTGGAGTTTTGGAGTTTCAGAGAATCGCAGTTTTAACGTTTTCGAGATTCGGAATCTTGGAGTTTCGGAATTTTGTAGTTTTGTAGTTTTGGAGTGTCGGAGTTTTGGAGTGTTGGAGTTTTGGAGCTTTGGAGCTTTGGAGTTTGGGAGTTTTTGAGTTTTTGAGTTTTGGATTTTTGCACTTTTTGAAATTTGGAGTTTTGGAGTTTCGGAGTTTTGGAGTTTCAGAGTTTTGGAGGTTCAGGGTTGTTGAGTTTCGGAATTTTTGAGTTTTGGAGTTTCGGAGTTTCGGAGTTTTGGAGCATTGCAGTTTTGGAGTTCTGGAGTTTTGGAGTTTGGAATTTTCAGAGTTTCGGATTTTTGGAGTTTTGGAGTTTCGGAGATTTGGAGTTTTGGCCTTTTGGAGATTCGGGGTCTTGGAGTTTCGGAATTTTGTAGTTTTGCAGTTTTGGAGTGTCGGAGGCTTGGAGTGTTGGAGTTTTGGAGTTTTGGAGTTCTGGAGTTTTGGAGTTTCGGAGTTTCGGAGTTTCGGAGTTTTGGAGTTTCAGAGTTTTGGAGGTTCAGGGTTGTGGAATTTCGGAATTTTTGAGTTTTGGAGTTTCGGAGTTTTGGAGTATTGCAGTTTTGGAATTTTGGAGTTTTGGAGTTTCGAATTTTCAGAGTTTCGGATTTTTGGAGTTTTGGAGTTTCGGAGATTTGGAGTTTTGGCGTTTTTGAGATTCGGAATCTTGGAGTTTCGGAATTTTGTAGTTTTGTAGTTTTGGAGTGTCACAGTTTTGGAGTGTTGGAGTTTTGGAGCTTTGGAGTTTTGGAGTTTTTGAGTTTTTGAGTTTTGGATTTTTGCACTTTTGGAGTTTTGGAGTTTCGGAGTTTCGGAGTTTTGGAGTTTCAGAGTTTTGGAGGTTCAGTGTTGTGGAGTTTCGGCATTTTTGAGTATTGGAGTTTCGGAGTTTCGGAGTTTTGGAGAATTGCAGTTTTGGAGTTTTGGAGTTTCGAATTTTCAGAGTTTCGGATTTTTGGAGTTTTGGAGTTTTGGAGTTTCGGAGTTTCGGAGTTTTGGAGTATTGCAGTTTTGGAGTTTTGGAGTTTTGGAGTTGCGAATTTTCAGAGTTTAGGATTTTTGGAGTTTTGGAGTTTTGGAGAATTGGAGTTTTGGCGTTTTCGAGATTCGGAATCTTGGAGTTTCGGAATTTTGTAGTTTTGGAGTTTTGGAGTTTAGTAGTTTCGGAGTTTCGGAGTTTCGGAGTTTTGGAGTTTCGAATTTTCAGTTCCGGATTTTTGAAGTTTTGGAGTTTCGGAGATTTGGAGTTTTGGCGTTTTGGAGATTCTTAATCTTGGAGTTTCGGAATTTTGTAGTTTTGTAGTTTTGGAGTGTCAGAGTTTTGGAGTGTTGGAGTTTTGGAGCTTTGGAGTTTTGGAGCTTTGGAGGTATGGAATTTTGGATATTCAGGGTTTTGTTCCAGAATTTTGTAGTTTTGGAGTTTTGGAGTGTCGGAGTTTCGAATTATTGGAGTTTTCGAGTTTTGGAATTTTTGATTTTTGGAGGTATGGATTTTTGGAGTTTCGGAGTTGTGGAGATTCGGGTTTGTGGAGTTTTGGAGTTTTGGAGTTTTGGATTTTTGCACTTTTGGAGTTTTGGAGTTTCGGAGTTTTGGAGTTTCGGAGTTTTGGAGTTTCGGAGTTTTGGAGATTCAGGGTTGTGGAGTTTCGGAATTTTTGAGTTTTGGAGTTTTGGAGTTTCGGAGTTTCGGAGTTTTGGAGTTTTGCAGTTTCGGAGTTTTGGAGTTTTGGAGTTTTGGAGTTTCGGAGTTTTGGAGTTTCAGAGTTTTCGAGGTTCAGGGTTGTGGAGTTTCGAAATTTTTGAGATTTGGAGTTTCGGAGTTTTGGAGTTTTGGTGTTTTGGAGTTTCGAATTTTCAGAGTTTCGGATTTTTGGAGTTTTGGAGTTCCAGAGATTTGGAGTTTCAGAGTTTTGGAGGTTCAGGGTTGTGGAGTTTCGGAATTTTTGAGTTTTGGAGTTTCAGAGTTTTGGAGTTTTGGAGTTTCGGAGTTTCGGAGTTTCAGAGTTTTCGAGGTTCAGGGTTGTGGAGTTTCGGAATTTTTGAGTTTTGGAGTTTCGGAGTTTCGGAGTTTTGGAGTTTTGGAGTTTCAGAGTTTTGGAGGTTCAGGGTTGTGGAGTTTCGGAATTTTTGAGTTTTGGAGTTTCGGAGTTTCGGAGCTTTGGAGTATTGCAGTTTTGGAATTTTGGAGTTTTGGAGTTTCGAATTTTCAGAGTTTCGGATTTTTGGAGTTTTGGAGTTTCAGAGAATCGCAGTTTTAACGTTTTCGAGATTCGGAATCTTGGAGTTTCGGAATTTTGTAGTTTTGTAGTTTTGGAGTGTCGGAGTTTTGGAGTGTTGGAGTTTTGGAGCTTTGGAGCTTTGGAGTTTGGGAGTTTTTGAGTTTTTGAGTTTTGGATTTTTGCACTTTTTGAAATTTGGAGTTTTGGAGTTTCGGAGTTTTGGAGTTTCAGAGTTTTGGAGGTTCAGGGTTGTTGAGTTTCGGAATTTTTGAGTTTTGGAGTTTCGGAGTTTCGGAGTTTTGGAGCATTGCAGTTTTGGAGTTCTGGAGTTTTGGAGTTTGGAATTTTCAGAGTTTCGGATTTTTGGAGTTTTGGAGTTTCGGAGATTTGGAGTTTTGGCCTTTTGGAGATTCGGGGTCTTGGAGTTTCGGAATTTTGTAGTTTTGCAGTTTTGGAGTGTCGGAGGCTTGGAGTGTTGGAGTTTTGGAGTTTTGGAGTTCTGGAGTTTTGGAGTTTCGGAGTTTCGGAGTTTCGGAGTTTTGGAGTTTCAGAGTTTTGGAGGTTCAGGGTTGTGGAATTTCGGAATTTTTGAGTTTTGGAGTTTCGGAGTTTTGGAGTATTGCAGTTTTGGAATTTTGGAGTTTTGGAGTTTCGAATTTTCAGAGTTTCGGATTTTTGGAGTTTTGGAGTTTCGGAGATTTGGAGTTTTGGCGTTTTTGAGATTCGGAATCTTGGAGTTTCGGAATTTTGTACTTTTGTAGTTTTGGAGTGTCACAGTTTTGGAGTGTTGGAGTTTTGGAGCTTTGGAGTTTTGGAGTTTTTGAGTTTTTGAGTTTTGGATTTTTGCACTTTTGGAGTTTTGGAGTTTCGGAGTTTCGGAGTTTTGGAGTTTCAGAGTTTTGGAGGTTCAGTGTTGTGGAGTTTCGGCATTTTTGAGTATTGGAGTTTCGGAGTTTCGGAGTTTTGGAGAATTGCAGTTTTGGAGTTTTGGAGTTTCGAATTTTCAGAGTTTCGGATTTTTGGAGTTTTGGAGTTTTGGAGTTTCGGAGTTTCGGAGTTTTGGAGTATTGCAGTTTTGGAGTTTTGGAGTTTTGGAGTTTTGGAGTTTAGGAGTTTCGGAGTTTCGGAGTTTTGGAGTTTCAGAGTTTTGGAGATTCAGGGTTGTGGAGTGTCGGAATTTTTGAGTTTTGAAGTTTCGGAGTTTCGAAGTTTTGGAGTTTCGGAGATTTGTAGTTTTGGCGTTTTGGAGATTCAGGGTCTTGGAGTTTCGGAATTTTGCAGTTTTGTAGTTTTGGAGTGTCGGAGTTTTGGAGTGTTGGAGTTTTGGAATTTCGGAGTTTCGGAGTTTCGGAGTTTTGGAGTTTCAGAGTTTCAGAGTTCTGGAGGTTCAGGGTTGTGGAGTTTCGGAATTTTTGAGTTTTGGAGTTTCGGAGTTTCGGAGTTTTGGAGTATTGCAGTTTTGGAATTTTGGAGTTTTGGAGTTTCGAATTTTCAGAGTTTCGGATTTTTGGAGTTTTGGAGTTTCGGAGATTTGGAGTTTTGGCGTTTTGGAGTTTCGAATTTTCAGAGTTTGGGATTTTTGGAGTTTTGGAGTTTCGGAGATTTGGAGTTTTGGCGTTTTGTAGTTTCGGAGTTTCGGAGTTTTGGAGTTTCAGAGTTTTGGAGGTTCAGGGTTGTGGAGTTTCGGAATTTTTGAGTATTGGAGTTTCGGAGTTTCGGAGTTTTGGAGAATTGCAGTTTTGGAGTTTTGGAGTTTCGAATTTTCAGAGTTTCGGATTTTTGGAGTTTTGGAGTTTCGGAGATTTGGAGTTTTGGCGTTTTGGAGTTTCGAATTTTCAGAGTTTGGGATTTTTGGAGTTTTGGAGTTTCGGAGATTTGGAGTTTTGGCGTTTTGTAGTTTCGGAGTTTCGGAGTTTTGGAGTTTCAGAGTTTTGGAGGTTCAGGGTTGTGGAGTTTCGGAATTTTTGAGTATTGGAGTTTCGGAGTTTCGGAGTTTTGGAGAATTGCAGTTTTGGAGTTTTGGAGTTTCGAATTTTCAGAGTTTCGGATTTTTGGAGTTTTGGAGTTTCGGAGATTTGGAGTTTTGTGCGTTTTGGAGATTCGGAATCTTAGAGTTTCGGAATTTTGTAGTTTTGTAGTTTTCGAGTGTCGGAGTTTTGGAGTGTTGGAGTTTTGGAGCCTTGGAGTTTCGAATTTTCAGAGTTTCGGATTTTTGGAGTTTTGGAGTTTTGGAGTTTCGGAGTTTCGGAGTTTTGGAGTATTGCAGTTTTGGAGTCTTGGAGTTTTGGAGTTGCGAATGTTCAGAGTTTAGGATTTTTGGAGTTTTGGAGATTTGGAGAATTGGACTTTTGGCGTTTTCGAGATTCGGAATCTTGGAGTTTCGGAATTTTGTAGTTTTGGAGTTTTGGAGTTTAGGAGTTTCGGAGTTTCGGAGTTTTGGAGTTTCAGAGTTTTGGAGATTCAGGGTTGTGGAGTGTCGGAATTTTTGAGTTTTGGAGTTTCGGAGTTTCGAAGTTTTGGAGTTTTGCAGTTTTGGAGTTTTGGTGTTCTGGAGTTTTGGAGTTTCGAATTTTCAGAGTTTGGGATTTTTGGAGTTTTGGAGTTTCGGAGATTTGGAGTTTTGGCGTTTTGTAGTTTCGGAGTTTCGGAGTTTTGGAGTTTCAGAGTTTTGGAGGTTCAGGGTTGTGGAGTTTCGGAATTTTTGAGTATTGGAGTTTCGGAGTTTCGGAGTTTTGGAGAATTGCAGTTTTGGAGTTTTGGAGTTTCGAATTTTCAGAGTTTCGGATTTTTGGAGTTTTGGAGTTTCGGAGATTTGGAGTTTTGGCGTTTTGGAGTTTCGAATTTTCAGAGTTTGGGATTTTTGGAGTTTTGGAGTTTCGGAGATTTGGAGTTTTGGCGTTTTGTAGTTTCGGAGTTTCGGAGTTTTGGAGTTTCAGAGTTTTGGAGGTTCAGGGTTGTGGAGTTTCGGAATTTTTGAGTATTGGAGTTTCGGAGTTTCGGAGTTTTGGAGAATTGCAGTTTTGGAGTTTTGGAGTTTCGAATTTTCAGAGTTTCGGATTTTTGGAGTTTTGGAGTTTCGGAGATTTGGAGTTTTGTGCGTTTTGGAGATTCGGAATCTTAGAGTTTCGGAATTTTGTAGTTTTGTAGTTTTCGAGTGTCGGAGTTTTGGAGTGTTGGAGTTTTGGAGCCTTGGAGTTTCGAATTTTCAGAGTTTCGGATTTTTGGAGTTTTGGAGTTTTGGAGTTTCGGAGTTTCGGAGTTTTGGAGTATTGCAGTTTTGGAGTCTTGGAGTTTTGGAGTTGCGAATGTTCAGAGTTTAGGATTTTTGGAGTTTTGGAGATTTGGAGTTTAGGAGTTTCGGAGTTTCGGAGTTTTGGAGTTTCAGAGTTTTGGAGATTCAGGGTTGTGGAGTGTCGGAATTTTTGAGTTTTGGAGTTTCGGAGTTTCGAAGTTTTGGAGTTTTGCAGTTTTGGAGTTTTGGTGTTCTGGAGTTTTGGAGTTTCGAATTTTCAGAGTTTCAAATTTTTGGAGTTTTGGAGTTTCGGAGATTTGGAATTTCGGCGTTTTGGGGATTCGGGGTCTTGGAGTTTCGGAATTTTGTAGTTTTGTGGTTTTGGAGTGTCGGAGTTTCGGAGTGTTGGAGTTTTGGAGTTTTAGTGTTTTAGAGTTTTGGAGTTTTGAAATTTTTGAGTTTCGGATTTTTGGAGTTTGGAGTTTTTAAGTTTTGGATTTTTGAGTTTTGGATTTTTGGATTTTTGGAGTTTTTGTGTTTTTGAGTTTTGGAGTTTTGAATTTTTGCACTTTTGGAGGTTTGGAGTTTTGGAGTTTTGGATTTTTGGAGCTTTGGAGGTATGGATTTTTGGATATTCAGGGTTTTGTTCCAGAATTTTGTAGTTTTGGAGTTTTGGAGTGTCGGAGTTTCGAATTATTGGAGTTTTCGTGTTTTGGAATTTTTGATTTTTGGAGGTATGGATTTTTGGAGTTTCGGAGTTGTGGAGATTCGGGTTTGTGGAGTTTTGGAGTTTCGGATTTTTGGAGTTTTGGAGTTCCAGAGATTTGGAGTTTCAGAGTTTTGGAGGTTCAGGGTTGTGGAGTTTCGGAATTTTTGAGTTTTGGAGTTTCAGAGTTTTGGAGTTTTGGAGTTTCGGAGTTTCGGAGTTTCAGAGTTTTCGAGGTTCAGGGTTGTGGAGTTTCGGAATTTTTGAGTTTTGGAGTTTCGGAGTTTCGGAGTTTTGGAGTTTTGGAGTTTCAGAGTTTTGGAGGTTCAGGGTTGTGGAGTTTCGGAATTTTTGAGTTTTGGAGTTTCGGAGTTTCGGAGCTTTGGAGTATTGCAGTTTTGGAATTTTGGAGTTTTGGAGTTTCGAATTTTCAGAGTTTCGGATTTTTGGAGTTTTGGAGTTTCAGAGAATCGCAGTTTTAACGTTTTCGAGATTCGGAATCTTGGAGTTTCGGAATTTTGTAGTTTTGTAGTTTTGGAGTGTCGGAGTTTTGGAGTGTTGGAGTTTTGGAGCTTTGGAGCTTTGGAGTTTGGGAGTTTTTGAGTTTTTGAGTTTTGGATTTTTGCACTTTTTGAAATTTGGAGTTTTGGAGTTTCGGAGTTTTGGAGTTTCAGAGTTTTGGAGGTTCAGGGTTGTTGAGTTTCGGAATTTTTGAGTTTTGGAGTTTCGGAGTTTCGGAGTTTTGGAGCATTGCAGTTTTGGAGTTCTGGAGTTTTGGAGTTTGGAATTTTCAGAGTTTCGGATTTTTGGAGTTTTGGAGTTTCGGAGATTTGGAGTTTTGGCCTTTTGGAGATTCGGGGTCTTGGAGTTTCGGAATTTTGTAGTTTTGCAGTTTTGGAGTGTCGGAGGCTTGGAGTGTTGGAGTTTTGGAGTTTTGGAGTTCTGGAGTTTTGGAGTTTCGGAGTTTCGGAGTTTCGGAGTTTTGGAGTTTCAGAGTTTTGGAGGTTCAGGGTTGTGGAATTTCGGAATTTTTGAGTTTTGGAGTTTCGGAGTTTTGGAGTATTGCAGTTTTGGAATTTTGGAGTTTTGGAGTTTCGAATTTTCAGAGTTTCGGATTTTTGGAGTTTTGGAGTTTCGGAGATTTGGAGTTTTGGCGTTTTTGAGATTCGGAATCTTGGAGTTTCGGAATTTTGTACTTTTGTAGTTTTGGAGTGTCACAGTTTTGGAGTGTTGGAGTTTTGGAGCTTTGGAGTTTTGGAGTTTTTGAGTTTTTGAGTTTTGGATTTTTGCACTTTTGGAGTTTTGGAGTTTCGGAGTTTCGGAGTTTTGGAGTTTCAGAGTTTTGGAGGTTCAGTGTTGTGGAGTTTCGGCATTTTTGAGTATTGGAGTTTCGGAGTTTCGGAGTTTTGGAGAATTGCAGTTTTGGAGTTTTGGAGTTTCGAATTTTCAGAGTTTCGGATTTTTGGAGTTTTGGAGTTTTGGAGTTTCGGAGTTTCGGAGTTTTGGAGTATTGCAGTTTTGGAGTTTTGGAGTTTTGGAGTTTTGGAGTTTAGGAGTTTCGGAGTTTCGGAGTTTTGGAGTTTCAGAGTTTTGGAGATTCAGGGTTGTGGAGTGTCGGAATTTTTGAGTTTTGAAGTTTCGGAGTTTCGAAGTTTTGGAGTTTCGGAGATTTGTAGTTTTGGCGTTTTGGAGATTCAGGGTCTTGGAGTTTCGGAATTTTGCAGTTTTGTAGTTTTGGAGTGTCGGAGTTTTGGAGTGTTGGAGTTTTGGAATTTCGGAGTTTCGGAGTTTCGGAGTTTTGGAGTTTCAGAGTTTCAGAGTTCTGGAGGTTCAGGGTTGTGGAGTTTCGGAATTTTTGAGTTTTGGAGTTTCGGAGTTTCGGAGTTTTGGAGTATTGCAGTTTTGGAATTTTGGAGTTTTGGAGTTTCGAATTTTCAGAGTTTCGGATTTTTGGAGTTTTGGAGTTTCGGAGATTTGGAGTTTTGGCGTTTTGGAGTTTCGAATTTTCAGAGTTTGGGATTTTTGGAGTTTTGGAGTTTCGGAGATTTGGAGTTTTGGCGTTTTGTAGTTTCGGAGTTTCGGAGTTTTGGAGTTTCAGAGTTTTGGAGGTTCAGGGTTGTGGAGTTTCGGAATTTTTGAGTATTGGAGTTTCGGAGTTTCGGAGTTTTGGAGAATTGCAGTTTTGGAGTTTTGGAGTTTCGAATTTTCAGAGTTTCGGATTTTTGGAGTTTTGGAGTTTCGGAGATTTGGAGTTTTGTGCGTTTTGGAGATTCGGAATCTTAGAGTTTCGGAATTTTGTAGTTTTGTAGTTTTCGAGTGTCGGAGTTTTGGAGTGTTGGAGTTTTGGAGCCTTGGAGTTTCGAATTTTCAGAGTTTCGGATTTTTGGAGTTTTGGAGTTTTGGAGTTTCGGAGTTTCGGAGTTTTGGAGTATTGCAGTTTTGGAGTCTTGGAGTTTTGGAGTTGCGAATGTTCAGAGTTTAGGATTTTTGGAGTTTTGGAGATTTGGAGAATTGGACTTTTGGCGTTTTCGAGATTCGGAATCTTGGAGTTTCGGAATTTTGTAGTTTTGGAGTTTTGGAGTTTAGGAGTTTCGGAGTTTCGGAGTTTTGGAGTTTCAGAGTTTTGGAGATTCAGGGTTGTGGAGTGTCGGAATTTTTGAGTTTTGGAGTTTCGGAGTTTCGAAGTTTTGGAGTTTTGCAGTTTTGGAGTTTTGGTGTTCTGGAGTTTTGGAGTTTCGAATTTTCAGAGTTTCAAATTTTTGGAGTTTTGGAGTTTCGGAGATTTGGAATTTCGGCGTTTTGGGGATTCGGGGTCTTGGAGTTTCGGAATTTTGTAGTTTTGTGGTTTTGGAGTGTCGGAGTTTCGGAGTGTTGGAGTTTTGGAGTTTTAGTGTTTTAGAGTTTTGGAGTTTTGAAATTTTTGAGTTTCGGATTTTTGGAGTTTGGAGTTTTTAAGTTTTGGATTTTTGAGTTTTGGATTTTTGGATTTTTGGAGTTTTTGTGTTTTTGAGTTTTGGAGTTTTGAATTTTTGCACTTTTGGAGGTTTGGAGTTTTGGAGTTTTGGATTTTTGGAGCTTTGGAGGTATGGATTTTTGGATATTCAGGGTTTTGTTCCAGAATTTTGTAGTTTTGGAGTTTTGGAGTGTCGGAGTTTCGAATTATTGGAGTTTTCGTGTTTTGGAATTTTTGATTTTTGGAGGTATGGATTTTTGGAGTTTCGGAGTTGTGGAGATTCGGGTTTGTGGAGTTTTGGAGTTTTGGATTTTTGCACTTTTCGAGTTTTGGAGTTTCGGAGTTTTGGAGATTCAGGGTTGTGGAGTTTCGGAATTTTTGAGTTTTGGAGTTTTGGAGTTTCGGAGTTCCGGAGTTTCGGAGCTTCGGAGTTTTGGAGTTTTGCAGTTTCGGAGTTTTGGAGTTTTGGAGTTTCGAATTTACAGAGTTTCGGATTTTCGGAGTTTTGGAGTTTCGGAGATTTGTAGTTTTGGCGTTTTGGAGATTCAGGGTCTTGGAGTTTCGGAATTTTGCAGTTTTGTAGTTTTGGAGTGTCGGAGTTTTGGAGTGTTGGAGTTTTGGAATTTCGGAGTTTCGGAGTTTCGGAGTTTCGGAGTTTTGGAGTTTCAGAGTTTCAGAGTTCTGGAGGTTCAGGGTTGTGGAGTTTCGGAATTTTTGAGTTTTGGAGTTTCGGAGTTTCGGAGTTTTGGAGTATTGCAGTTTTGGAATTTTGGAGTTTTGGAGTTTCGAATTTTCAGAGTTTCGGATTTTTGGAGTTTTGGAGTTTCGGAGATTTGGAGTTTTGGCGTTTTGGAGTTTCGGAGTTTCGGAGTTTTGGAGTTTCAGAGTTTTGGAGGTTCAGGGTTGTGGAGTTTCGGAATTTTTGAGTATTGGAGTTTCGGAGTTTCGGAGTTTTGGAGAATTGCAGTTTTGGAGTTCTGGAGTTTTGGAGTTTGGAATTTTCAGGGTTTCGGATTTTTGGAGTTTTGGAGTTTCGGAGATTTGGAGTTTTGGCCTTTTGGAGATTCGGGGTCTTGGAGTTTCGGAATTTTGTAGTTTTGCAGTTTTGGAGTGTCGGAGGTTTGGAGTGTTGGAGTTTTGGAGTTTTGGAGTTTTGGAGTTTTGGAGTTTCGGTGTTTCGGAGTTTCGGAGTTTCGAAGTTTCAGAGTTTTGGAGGTTCAGGGTTGTGGAATTTCGGAATTTTTGAGTTTTGGAGTTTGGGAGTTTTGGAGTTTTGGAGTATTGCAGTTTTGGAATTTTGGAGTTTTGGAGTTTCGAATTTTCAGAGTTTCGGATTTTTGGAGTTTTGGAGTTTCGGAGATTTGGAGTTTTGGCGTTTTTGAGATTCGGAATCTTGGAGTTTCGGAATTTTGTAGTTTTGTAGTTTTGGAGTGTCACAGTTTTGGAGTGTTGGAGTTTTGGAGCTTTGGAGTTTTGGAGTTTTTGAGTTTTTGAGTTTTGGATTTTTGCACTTTTGGAGTTTTGGAGTTTTGGAGTTTCGGAGTTTCGGAGTTTTGGAGTTTCAGAGTTTTGGAGGTTCAGTGTTGTGGAGTTTCGGCATTTTTGAGTATTGGAGTTTCGGAGTTTCGGAGTTTTGGAGAATTGCAGTTTTGGAGTTTTGGAGTTTCGAATTTTCAGAGTTTCGGATTTTTGGAGGTATGGAGTTTCGGAGATTTGGAGTTTTGGCGTTTTGGAGATTCGGAATCTTGGAGTTTCGGAATTTTGTAGTTTTGTAGTTAGGAGTGTCAGAGTTTTGGAGTGTTGGAGTTATGGAGCTTTGGAGTTTTGGAGTTTTTGAGTTTTGGAGTTTTGGATTTTTGCACTTTTGGAGTTTTGGAGTTTTGGAGTTTCGGAGTTTCGGAGTTTCGGAGTTTTGGAGTTTCAGAGTTTTGGAGGTTCAGGGTTGTGGAGTTTCGGAATTTTTGAGTTTTGGAGTTTCGGAGTTTTGGAGTATTGCAGTTTTGGAATTTTGGAGTTTTGGAGTTTCGAATTTTCAGAGTTTCGGATTTTTGGAGTTTTGGAGTTTCGGAGATTTGGAGTTTTGGCGTTTTTGAGATTCGGAATGTTGGAGTTTCGGAATTTTGTAGTTTTGTAGTTTTGGAGTGTCACAGTTTTGGAGTGTTGGAGTTTTGGAGCTTTGGAGTTTTGGAGTTTTTGAGTTTTTGAGTTTTGGATTTTTGCACTTTTGGAGTTTTGGAGTTTCGGAGTTTCGGAGTTTTGGAGTTTCAGAGTTTTGGAGGTTCAGTGTTGTGGAGTTTCGGCATTTTTGAGTATTGGAGTTTCGGAGTTTCGGAGTTTTGGAGAATTGCAGTTTTGGAGTTTTGGAGTTTCGAATTTTCAGAGTTTGGGATTTTTGGAGTTTTGGAGTTTTGGAGTTTCGGAGTTTCGGAGTTTTGGAGTATTGCAGTTTTGGAGTTTTGGAGTTTTGGAGTTGCGAATTTTCAGAGTTTAGGATTTTTGGAGTTTTGGAGTTTTGGAGAATTGGAGTTTTATCGTTTTCGAGATTCGGAATCTTGGAGTTTCGGAATTTTGTAGTTTTGGAGTTTTGGAGTTTAGTAGTTTCGGAGTTTCGGAGTTTCGGAGTTTTGGAGTTTCGAATTTTCAGTTCCGGATTTTTGAAGTTTTGGAGTTTCGGAGATTTGGAGTTTTGGCGTTTTGGAGATTCGGAATCTTGGAGTTTCGGAATTTTGTAGTTTTGTAGTTTTGGAGTGTCAGAGTTTTGGAGTGTTGGAGTTTTGGAGCTTTGGAGTTTTGGAGCTTTGGAGGTATGGAATTTTGGATATTCAGGGTTTTGTTCCAGAATTTTGTAGTTTTGGAGTTTTGGAGTGTCGGAGTTTCGAATTATTGGAGTTTTCGAGTTTTGGAATTTTTGATTTTTGGAGGTATGGATTTTTGGAGTTTCGGAGTTGTGGAGATTCGGGTTTGTGGAGTTTTGGAGTTTTGGAGTTTTGGATTTTTGCACTTTTGGAGTTTTGGAGTTTCGTAGTTTTGGAGTTTCGGAGTTTTGGAGTTTCGGAGTTTTGGAGATTCAGGGTTGTGGAGTTTCGGAATTTTTGAGTTTTGGAGTTTTGGAGTTTCGGAGTTTCGGAGTTTTGGAGTTTTGCAGTTTCGGAGTATTGGAGTTTTGGAGTTTTGGAGTTTCGGAGTTTTGGAGTTTCAGAGTTTTCGAGGTTCAGGGTTGTGGAGTTTCGAAATTTTTGAGATTTGGAGTTTCGGAGTTTTGGAGTTTTGGTGTTTTGGAGTTTCGAATTTTCAGAGTTTCGGATTTTTGGAGTTTTGGAGTTCCAGAGATTTGGAGTTTCAGAGTTTTGGAGGTTCAGGGTTGTGGAGTTTCGGAATTTTTGAGTTTTGGAGTTTCAGAGTTTTGGAGTTTTGGAGTTTCGGAGTTTCGGAGTTTCAGAGTTTTCGAGGTTCAGGGTTGTGGAGTTTCGGAATTTTTGAGTTTTGGAGTTTCGGAGTTTCGGAGTTTTGGAGTTTTGGAGTTTCAGAGTTTTGGAGGTTCAGGGTTGTGGAGTTTCGGAATTTTTGAGTTTTGGAGTTTCGGAGTTTCGGAGCTTTGGAGTATTGCAGTTTTGGAATTTTGGAGTTTTGGAGTTTCGAATTTTCAGAGTTTCGGATTTTTGGAGTTTTGGAGTTTCAGAGAATCGGAGTTTTAACGTTTTCGAGATTCGGAATCTTGGAGTTTCGGAATTTTGTAGTTTTGTAGTTTTGGAGTGTCGGAGTTTTGGAGTGTTGGAGTTTTGGAGCTTTGGAGCTTTGGAGTTTGGGAGTTTTTGAGTTTTTGAGTTTTGGATTTTTGCACTTTTTGAAATTTGGAGTTTTGGAGTTTTGGAGTTTCGGAGTTTTGGAGTTTCAGAGTTTTGGAGGTTCAGGGTTGTGGAGTTTCGGAATTTTTGAGTTTTGGAGTTTCGGAGTTTCGGAGTTTTGGAGCATTGCAGTATTGGAGTTCTGGAGTTTTGGAGTTTGGAATTTTCAGAGTTTCGGATTTTTGGAGTTTTGGAGTTTCGGAGATTTGGAGTTTTGGCCTTTTGGAGATTCGGGGTCTTGGAGTTTCGGAATTTTGTAGTTTTGCAGTTTTGGAGTGTCGGAGGCTTGGAGTGTTGGAGTTTTGGAGTTTTGGAGTTCTGGAGTTTTGGAGTTTCGGAGTTTCGGAGTTTTGGAGTTTCAGAGTTTTGGAGGTTCAGGGTTGTGGAATTTCGGAATTTTTGAGTTTTGGAGTTTCGGAGTTTTGGAGTATTGCAGTTTTGGAATTTTGGAGTTTTGGAGTTTCGAATTTTCAGAGTTTCGGATTTTTGGAGTTTTGGAGTTTCGGAGATTTGGAGTTTTGGCGTTTTTGAGATTCGGAATCTTGGAGTTTCGGAATTTTGTACTTTTGTAGTTTTGGAGTGTCACAGTTTTGGAGTGTTGGAGTTTTGGAGCTTTGGAGTTTTGGAGTTTTTGAGTTTTTGAGTTTTGGATTTTTGCACTTTTGGAGTTTTGGAGTTTCGGAGTTTCGGAGTTTTGGAGTTTCAGAGTTTTGGAGGTTCAGTGTTGTGGAGTTTCGGCATTTTTGAGTATTGGAGTTTCGGAGTTTCGGAGTTTTGGAGAATTGCAGTTTTGGAGTTTTGGAGTTTCGAATTTTCAGAGTTTCGGATTTTTGGAGTTTTGGAGTTTTGGAGTTTCGGAGTTTCGGAGTTTTGGAGTATTGCAGTTTTGGAGTTTTGGAGTTTTGGAGTTGCGAATTTTCAGGGTTTAGGATTTTTGGAGTTTTGGAGTTTTGGAGAATTGGAGTTTTGGCGTTTTCGAGATTCGGAATCTTGGAGTTTCGGAATTTTGTAGTTTTGGAGTTTTGGAGTTTAGGAGTTTCGGAGTTTCGGAGTTTCGGAGTTTTGGAGTTTCAGAGTTTTGGAGATTCAGGGTTGTGGAGTGTCGGAATTTTTGAGTTTTGGAGTTTCGGAGTTTTGGAGTTTTGCAGTTTTGGAGTTTTGGAGTGTCGGAGTTTCGGAGTGTTGGAGTTTTGGAGTTTTAGAGTTTTAGAGTTTTGGAGTTTTGAAATTTTTGAGTTTCGGATTTTTGGAGTTTGGAGTTTTTAAGTTTTGGATTTTTGAGTTTTGGATTTTTGGATTTTTGGAGTTTTTGTTTTTTTTCAGTTTTGGAGTTTTGGATTTTTGCACTTTTGGAGGTTTGGAGTTTTGGAGTTTTGGATTTTTGGAGCTTTGGAGGTATGGAATTTTGGATATTCAGGGTTTTGTTCCAGAATTTTGTAGTTTTGGAGTTTTGGAGTGTCGGAGTTTCGAATTATTGGAGTTTTCGAGTTTTGGAATTTTTGATTTTTGGAGGTATGGATTTTTGGAGTTTCGGAGTTGTGGAGATTCGGGTTTGTGGAGTTTTGGAGTTTTGGAGTTTTGGATTTTTGCACTTTTGGAGTTTTGGAGTTTCGGAGTTTTGGAGTTTCGGAGTTTCAGAGTTTTCGAGGTTCAGGGTTGTGGAGTTTCGGAATTTTTGAGATTTGGAGTTTCGGAGTTTTGGAGTTTTGGTGTTTTGGAGTTTCGAAGTTTCAGAGTTTCGGATTTTTGGAGTTATGGAGTTCCGGAGATTTGGAGTTTCAGAGTTTTGGAGGTTCAGGGTTGTGGAGTTTCGGAATTTTTGAGTTTTGGAGTTTTGGAGTTTCGGAGTTTCGGAGTTTTGGAGTTTTGCAGTTTCGGAGTTTTGGAGTTTTGGAGTTTCGGAGTTTTGGAGTTTCAGAGTTTTCGAGGTTCAGGGTTGTGGAGTTTCGGAATTTTTGAGATTTGGAGTTTCGGAGTTTTGGAGTTTTGGTGTTTTGGAGTTTCGAAGTTTCAGAGTTTCGGATTTTTGGAGTTATGGAGTTCCGGAGATTTGGAGTTTCAGAGTTTTGGAGGTTCAGGGTTGTGGAGTTTCGGAATTTTTGAGTTTTGGAGTTTTGGAGCTTTGGAGTATTGCAGTTTTGGAATTTTGGAGTTTTGGAGTTTCGAATTTTCAGAGTTTCGGATTTTTGGAGTTTTGGAGTTTCAGAGAATTGGAGTTTTAACGTTTTCGAGATTCGGAATCTTGGAGTTTCGGAATTTTGTAGTTTTGTAGTTTTGGAGTGTCGGAGTTTTGGAGTGTTGGAGTTTTGGAGCTTTGGAGCTTTGGAGTTTGGGAGTTTTTGAGTTTTTGAGTTTTGGATTTTTGCACTTTTTGAAATTTGGAGTTTTGGAGTTTTGGAGTTTCGGAGTTTTGGAGTTTCAGAGTTTTGGAGGTTCAGGGTTGTGGAGTTTCGGAATTTTTGAGTTTTGGAGTTTCGGAGTTTCGGAGTTTTGGAGCATTGCAGTTTTGGAGTTCTGGAGTTTTGGAGTTTGGAATTTTCAGAGTTTCGAATTTTTGGAGTTTTGGAGTTTCGGAGATTTGGAGTTTTGGCCTTTTGGAGATTCGGGGTCTTGGAGTTTCGGAATTTTGTAGTTTTGCAGTTTTGGAGTGTCGGAGGTTTGGAGTGTTGGAGTTTTGGAGTTTTGGTGTTCTGGAGTTTTGGAGTTTTGGAATTTCGGAGTTTCGGAGTTTTGGAGTTTGAGTTTTG
Source organism: Amblyomma mixtum (assembly GCF_055824585.1). NCBI lineage: Eukaryota > Metazoa > Arthropoda > Arachnida > Ixodida > Ixodidae > Amblyomma > Amblyomma mixtum. Next base: position 111,255,908 of record NC_143012.1, on the reverse strand, counting down.
GAGGTTCAGGGTTGTGGAATTTCGGAATTTTTGAGTTTTGGAGTTTCGGAGTTTTGAAGTATTGCAGTTTTGGAATTTTGGAGTTTTGGAGTTTCGAATTTTCAGAGTTTCGGATTTTTGGAGTTTTGGAGTTTCGGAGATTTGGAGTTTTGGCGTTTTGGAGATTCGGAATCTTGGAGTTTCGGAATTTTGTAGTTTTGTAGTTTTGGAGTGTCAGAGTTTTGGAGTGTTGTAGTTTTGGAGCTTTGGAGTTTATGAGTTTTTGAGCTTTTGAGTTTTGGATTTTTGCACTTTTGGAGTTTTGGAGTTTTGGAGTTTCGGAGTTTCGGAGTTTTGGAGTTTCAGAGTTTTGGAGGTTCAGGGTTGTGGAGTTTCGGAATTTTTGAGTATTGGAGTTTCGGAGTTTCGGAGTTTTGGAGAATTGCAGTTTTGGAGTTTCGAATTTTCAGAGTTTCGGATTTTTGGAGTTTTCGAGTTTCGGAGTTTTGGAGTTTCAGAGTTTTCGAGGTTCAGGGTTGTGGAGTTTCGGAATTTTTGAGTTTTGGAGTTTCGGAGTTTCGGAGTTTTGGAGTTTTGGAGTTTCGGAGATTTGGAGTTTTGGCGTTTTGAAGATTCGGAATCTTGGAGTTTCGGAATTTTGTAGTTTTGTAGTTTTCGAGTGTCGGAGTTTTGGAGTGTTGGAGTTTTGGAGCTTTGGAGTTTTGGAGTTTTTGAGTTTTGGAGTTTTGGATTTTTGCACTTTTGGAGTTTTGGAGTTTCAGAGTTTTGGAGGTTCAGGTTTGTGGAGTTTCGGAATTTTTGAGTTTTGGAGTTTCGGAGTTTTGGAGAATTGCAGTTTTGGAGTTTTGGGGTTTTGGAGTTTCGAATTTTCAGAGTTTCGGATTTTTCGAGTTTTGGAGTTTCGGAGTTTCGGAGTTTTGGAGTTTCAGAGTTTTCGAGGTTCAGGGTTGTGGAGTTTCGGAATTTTTGAGTTTTGGAGTTTCGGAGTTTCGGAGTTTTGGAGTTTTGGAGTTTCGAATTTTCAGTTCCGGATTTTTTGAAGTTTTGGAGTTTCGGAGATTTGGAGTTTTGGCGTTTTGGAGATTCGGAATCTTGGAGTTTCGGAATTTTGTAGTTTTGTAGTTAGGAGTGTCAGAGTTTTGGAGTGTTGGAGTTATGGAGCTTTGGAGTTTTGGAGTTTTTGAGTTTTGGAGTTTTGGATTTTTGCACTTTTGGAGTTTTGGAGTTTTGGAGTTTCGGAGTTTCGGAGTTTCGGAGTTTTGGAGTTTCAGAGTTTTGGAGGTTCAGGGTTGTGGAGTTTCGGAATTTTTGAGTTTTGGAGTTTCGGAGTTTTGGAGTATTGCAGTTTTGGAATTTTGGAGTTTTGGAGTTTCGAATTTTCAGAGTTTCGGATTTTTGGAGTTTTGGAGTTTCGGAGATTTGGAGTTTTGGCGTTTTTGAGATTCGGAATCTTGGAGTTTCGGAATTTTGTAGTTTTGTAGTTTTGGAGTGTCACAGTTTTGGAGTGTTGGAGTTTTGGAGCTTTGGAGTTTTGGAGTTTTTGAGTTTTTGAGTTTTGGATTTTTGCACTTTTGGAGTTTTGGAGTTTCGGAGTTTCGGAGTTTTGGAGTTTCAGAGTTTTGGAGGTTCAGTGTTGTGGAGTTTCGGCATTTTTGAGTATTGGAGTTTCGGAGTTTCGGAGTTTTGGAGAATTGCAGTTTTGGAGTTTTGGAGTTTCGAATTTTCAGAGTTTCGGATTTTTGGAGTTTTGGAGTTTTGGAGTTTCGGAGTTTCGGAGTTTTGGAGTATTGCAGTTTTGGAGTTTTGGAGTTTTGGAGTTGCGAATTTTCAGAGTTTAGGATTTTTGGAGTTTTGGAGTTTTGGAGAATTGGAGTTTTGGCGTTTTCGAGATTCGGAATCTTGGAGTTTCGGAATTTTGTAGTTTTGGAGTTTTGGAGTTTAGTAGTTTCGGAGTTTCGGAGTTTCGGAGTTTTGGAGTTTCGAATTTTCAGTTCCGGATTTTTGAAGTTTTGGAGTTTCGGAGATTTGGAGTTTTGGCGTTTTGGAGTATTGCAGTTTTGGAATTTTGGAGTTTTGGAGTTTCGAATTTTCAGAGTTTCGGATTTTTGGAGTTTTGGAGTTTCAGAGAATCGGAGTTTTAACGTTTTCGAGATTCGGAATCTTGGAGTTTCGGAATTTTGTAGTTTTGTAGTTTTGGAGTGTCGGAGTTTTGGAGTGTTGGAGTTTTGGAGCTTTGGAGCTTTGGAGTTTGGGAGTTTTTGAGTTTTTGAGTTTTGGATTTTTGCACTTTTTGAAATTTGGAGTTTTGGAGTTTTGGAGTTTCGGAGTTTTGGAGTTTCAGAGTTTTGGAGGTTCAGGGTTGTGGAGTTTCGGAATTTTTGAGTTTTGGAGTTTCGGAGTTTCGGAGTTTTGGAGCATTGCAGTTTTGGAGTTCTGGAGTTTTGGAGTTTGGAATTTTCAGAGTTTCGGATTTTTGGAGTTTTGGAGTTTCGGAGATTTGGAGTTTTGGCCTTTTGGAGATTCGGGGTCTTGGAGTTTCGGAATTTTGTAGTTTTGCAGTTTTGGAGTGTCGGAGGCTTGGAGTGTTGGAGTTTTGGAGTTTTGGAGTTCTGGAGTTTTGGAGTTTCGGAGTTTCGGAGTTTCGGAGTTTTGGAGTTTCAGAGTTTTGGAGGTTCAGGGTTGTGGAATTTCGGAATTTTTGAGTTTTGGAGTTTCGGAGTTTTGGAGTATTGCAGTTTTGGAATTTTGGAGTTTTGGAGTTTCGAATTTTCAGAGTTTCGGATTTTTGGAGTTTTGGAGTTTCGGAGATTTGGAGTTTTGGCGTTTTTGAGATTCGGAATCTTGGAGTTTCGGAATTTTGTACTTTTGTAGTTTTGGAGTGTCACAGTTTTGGAGTGTTGGAGTTTTGGAGCTTTGGAGTTTTGGAGTTTTTGAGTTTTTGAGTTTTGGATTTTTGCACTTTTGGAGTTTTGGAGTTTCGGAGTTTCGGAGTTTTGGAGTTTCAGAGTTTTGGAGGTTCAGTGTTGTGGAGTTTCGGCATTTTTGAGTATTGGAGTTTCGGAGTTTCGGAGTTTTGGAGAATTGCAGTTTTGGAGTTTTGGAGTTTCGAATTTTCAGAGTTTCGGATTTTTGGAGTTTTGGAGTTTTGGAGTTTCGGAGTTTCGGAGTTTTGGAGTATTGCGGTTTTGGAGTTTTGGAGTTTTGGAGTTTTGGAGTTTAGGAGTTTCGGAGTTTCGGAGTTTTGGAGTTTCAGAGTTTTGGAGATTCAGGGTTGTGGAGTGTCGGAATTTTTGAGTTTTGGAGTTTCGGAGTTTCGAAGTTTTGGAGTTTCGGAGATTTGTAGTTTTGGCGTTTTGGAGATTCAGGGTCTTGGAGTTTCGGAATTTTGCAGTTTTGTAGTTTTGGAGTGTCGGAGTTTTGGAGTGTTGGAGTTTTGGAATTTCGGAGTTTCGGAGTTTCGGAGTTTTGGAGTTTCAGAGTTTCAGAGTTCTGGAGGTTCAGGGTTGTGGAGTTTCGGAATTTTTGAGTTTTGGAGTTTCGGAGTTTCGGAGTTTTGGAGTATTGCAGTTTTGGAATTTTGGAGTTTTGGAGTTTCGAATTTTCAGAGTTTCGGATTTTTGGAGTTTTGGAGTTTCGGAGATTTGGAGTTTTGGCGTTTTGGAGTTTCGAATTTTCAGAGTTTGGGATTTTTGGAGTTTTGGAGTTTCGGAGATTTGGAGTTTTGGCGTTTTGTAGTTTCGGAGTTTCGGAGTTTTGGAGTTTCAGAGTTTCAGAGTTCTGGAGGTTCAGGGTTGTGGAGTTTCGGAATTTTTGAGTATTGGAGTTTCGGAGTTTCGGAGTTTTGGAGAATTGCAGTTTTGGAGTTTTGGAGTTTCGAATTTTCAGAGTTTCGGATTTTTGGAGTTTTGGAGTTTCGGAGATTTGGAGTTTTGTGCGTTTTGGAGATTCGGAATCTTAGAGTTTCGGAATTTTGTAGTTTTGTAGTTTTCGAGTGTCGGAGTTTTGGAGTGTTGGAGTTTTGGAGCCTTGGAGTTTTGGAGTTTTTGAGTTTTGGAGTTTTGGATTTTTGCAAATTTGGAGTTTTGGAGATTTGGAGTTTCGGAGTTTCGGAGTTTTGGAGTCTCAGAGTTTTGGAGGTTCATAGTTGTGGAGTTTCGGAATTTTTGAGTTTTGGAGTTTCACAGTTTTGGAGTTTTGGAGTTTCGGAGTTTCGGAGTTTCAGAGTTTTCGAGGTTCAGGGTTGTGGAGTTTCGGAATTTTTGAGTTTTGGAGTTTCGGAGTTTCGGAGTTTTGGAGTTTTGGAGTTTCAGAGTTTTGGAGGTTCAGGGTTGTGGAGTTTCGGAATTTTTGAGTTTTGGAGTTTCGGAGTTTCGGAGCTTTGGAGTATTGCAGTTTTGGAATTTTGGAGTTTTGGAGTTCCGAATTTTCAGAGTTTCGGATTTTTGGAGTTTTGGAGTTTCAGAGAATCGGAGTTTTAACGTTTTCGAGATTCGGAATCTTGGAGTTTCGGAATTTTGTAGTTTTGTAGTTTTGGAGTGTCGGAGTTTTGGAGTGTTGGAGTTTTGGAGCTTTGGAGCTTTGGAGTTTGGGAGTTTTTGAGTTTTTGAGTTTTGGATTTTTGCACTTTTTGAAATTTGGAGTTTTGGAGTTTTGGAGTTTCGGAGTTTTAGAGTTTCAGAGTTTTGGAGGTTCAGGGTTGTGGAGTTTCGGAATTTTTGAGTTTTGGAGTTTCGGAGTTTCGGAGTTTTGGAGCATTGCAGTTTTGGAGTTCTGGAGTTTTGGAGTTTGGAATTTTCAGAGTTTCGGATTTTTGGAGTTTTGGAGTTTCGGAGATTTGGAGTTTTGGCCTTTTGGAGATTCGGGGTCTTGGAGTTTCGGAATTTTGTAGTTTTGCAGTTTTGGAGTGTCGGAGGCTTGGAGTGTTGGAGTTTTGGAGTTTTGGAGTTCTGGAGTTTTGGAGTTTCGGAGTTTCGGAGTTTCGGAGTTTTGGAGTTTCAGAGTTTTGGAGGTTCAGGGTTGTGGAATTTCGGAATTTTTGAGTTTTGGAGTTTCGGAGTTTTGGAGAATTGCAGTTTTGGAATTTTGGAGTTTTGGAGTTTCGAATTTTCAGAGTTTCGGATTTTTGGAGTTTTGGAGTTTCGGAGATTTGGAGTTTTGGCGTTTTTGAGATTCGGAATCTTGGAGTTTCGGAATTTTGTACTTTTGTAGTTTTGGAGTGTCACAGTTTTGGAGTGTTGGAGTTTTGGAGCTTTGGAGTTTTGGAGTTTTTGAGTTTTTGAGTTTTGGATTTTTGCACTTTTGGAGTTTTGGAGTTTCGGAGTTTCGGAGTTTTGGAGTTTCAGAGTTTTGGAGGTTCAGTGTTGTGGAGTTTCGGCATTTTTGAGTATTGGAGTTTCGGAGTTTCGGAGTTTTGGAGAATTGCAGTTTTGGAGTTTTGGAGTTTCGAATTTTAAGTTTCGGATTTTTGGAGTTTTCGAGTTTTGGAGTTTCGGAGTTTCGGAGTTTTGGAGTATTGCAGTTTTGGAGTTTTGGAGTTTTGGAGTTGCGAATGTTCAGAGTTTAGGATTTTTGGAGTTTTGGAGATTTGGAGAATTGGACTTTTGGCGTTTACGAGATTCGGAATCTTGGAGTTTCGGAATTTTGTAGTTTAGGAGTTTTGGAGTTTAGGAGTTTCGGAGTTTCGGAGTTTTCGAGTTTCAGAGTTTTGGAGATTCAGGGTTGTGGAGTGTCGGAATTTTTGAGTTTTGGAGTTTCGGAGTTTCGAAGTTTTGGAGTTTTGCAGTTTTGGAGTTTTGGTGTTCTGGAGTTTTGGAGTTTCGAATTTTCAGAGTTTCAAATTTTTGGAGTTTTGGAGTTTCGGAGATTTGGAATTTCGGCGTTTTGGGGATTCGGGGTCTTGGAGTTTCGGAATTTTGTAGTTTTGTGGTTTTGGAGTGTCGGAGTTTCGGAGTGTTGGAGTTTTGGAGTTTTAGAGTTTTAGAGTTTTGGAGTTTTGAAATTTTTGAGTTTCGGATTTTTGGAGTTTGGAGTTTTTAAGTTTTGGATTTTTGAGTTTTGGATTTTTGGATTTTTGGAGTTTTTGTGTTTTTGAGTTTTGGAGTTTTGGATTTTTGCACTTTTGGAGGTTTGGAGTTTTGGAGTTTTGGATTTTTGGAGCTCTGGAGGTATGGATTTTTGGATATTCAGGGTTTTGTTCCAGAATTTTGTAGTTTTGGAGTTTTGGAGTGTCGGAGTTTCGAATTATTGGAGTTTTCGTGTTTTGGAATTTTTGATTTTTGGAGGTATGGATTTTTGGAGTTTCGGAGTTGTGGAGATTCGGGTTTGTGGAGTTTTGGAGTTTTGGAGTTTTGGATTTTTGCACTTTTGGAGTTTTGGAGTTTCAGAGTTTTGGAGATTCAGGGTTGTGGAGTTTCGGAATTTTTGAGTTTTGGAGTTTTGGAGTTTCGGAGTTCCGGAGTTTCGGAGTTTTGGAGTTTTGCAGTTTCGGAGTTTTGGAGTTTTGGAGTTTCGAATTTACAGAGTTTCGGATTTTCGGAGTTTTGGAGTTTCGGAGATTTGTAGTTTTGGCGTTTTGGAGATTCAGGGTCTTGGAGTTTCGGAATTTTGCAGTTTTGTAGTTTTGGAGTGTCGGAGTTTTGGAGTGTTGGAGTTTTGGAATTTCGGAGTTTCGGAGTTTCGGAGTTTTGGAGTTTCAGAGTTTCAGAGTTCTGGAGGTTCAGGGTTGTGGAGTTTCGGAATTTTTGAGTTTTGGAGTTTCGGAGTTTCGGAGTTTTGGAGTATTGCAGTTTTGGAATTTTGGAGTTTTGGAGTTTCGAATTTTCAGAGTTTCGGATTTTTGGAGTTTTGGAGTTTCGGAGATTTGGAGTTTTGGCGTTTTGGAGTTTCGAATTTTCAGAGTTTGGGATTTTTGGAGTTTTGGAGTTTCGGAGATTTGGAGTTTTGGCGTTTTGTAGTTTCGGAGTTTCGGAGTTTTGGAGTTTCAGAGTTTTGGAGGTTCAGGGTTGTGGAGTTTCGGAATTTTTGAGTATTGGTGTTTCGGAGTTTCGGAGTTTTGGAGAATTGCAGTTTTGGAGTTTTGGAGTTTCGAATTTTCAGAGTTTCGGATTTTTGGAGTTTTGGAGTTTCGGAGATTTGGAGTTTTGGCCTTTTGGAGATTCGGGGTCTTGGAGTTTCGGAATTTTGTAGTTTTGCAGTTTTGGAGTGTCGGAGGCTTGGAGTGTTGGAGTTTTGGAGTTTTGGAGTTCTGGAGTTTTGGAGTTTCGGAGTTTCGGAGTTTCGGAGTTTTGGAGTTTGAGTTTTGGAGGTTCAGGGTTGTGGAATTTCGGAATTTTTGAGTTTTGGAGTTTCGGAGTTTTGGAGTATTGCAGTTTTGGAATTTTGGAGTTTTGGAGTTTCGAATTTTCAGAGTTTCGGATTTTTGGAGTTTTGGAGTTTCGGAGATTTGGAGTTTTGGCGTTTTTGAGATTCGGAATCTTGGAGTTTCGGAATTTTGTACTTTTGTAGTTTTGGAGTGTCACAGTTTTGGAGTGTTGGAGTTTTGGAGCTTTGGAGTTTTGGAGTTTTTGAGTTTTTGAGTTTTGGATTTTTGCACTTTTGGAGTTTTGGAGTTTCGGAGTTTCGGAGTTTTGGAGTTTCAGAGTTTTGGAGGTTCAGTGTTGTGGAGTTTCGGCATTTTTGAGTATTGGAGTTTCGGAGTTTCGGAGTTTTGGAGAATTGCAGTTTTGGAGTTTTGGAGTTTCGAATTTTCAGAGTTTCGGATTTTTGGAGTTTTGGAGTTTTGGAGTTTCGGAGTTTCGGAGTTTTGGAGTATTGCAGTTTTGGAGTTTTGGAGTTTTGGAGTTTTGGAGTTTAGGAGTTTCGGAGTTTCGGAGTTTTGGAGTTTCAGAGTTTTGGAGATTCAGGGTTGTGGAGTGTCGGAATTTTTGAGTTTTGGAGTTTCGGAGTTTCGAAGTTTTGGAGTTTCGGAGATTTGTAGTTTTGGCGTTTTGGAGATTCAGGGTCTTGGAGTTTCGGAATTTTGCAGTTTTGTAGTTTTGGAGTGTCAGAGTTTTGGAGTGTTGGAGTTTTGGAATTTCGGAGTTTCGGAGTTTTGGAGTTTCAGAGTTTCAGAGTTCTGGAGGTTCAGGGTTGTGGAGTTTCGGAATTTTTGAGTTTTGGAGTTTCGGAGTTTCGGAGTTTTGGAGTATTGCAGTTTTGGAATTTTGGAGTTTTGGAGTTTCGAATTTTCAGAGTTTCGGATTTTTGGAGTTTTGGAGTTTCGGAGATTTGGAGTTTTGGCGTTTTGGAGTTTCGAATTTTCAGAGTTTGGGATTTTTGGAGTTTTGGAGTTTCGGAGATTTGGAGTTTTGGCGTTTTGTAGTTTCGGAGTTTCGGAGTTTTGGAGTTTCAGAGTTTTGGAGGTTCAGGGTTGTGGAGTTTCGGAATTTTTGAGTATTGGAGTTTCGGAGTTTCGGAGTTTTGGAGAATTGCAGTTTTGGAGTTTTGGAGTTTCGAATTTTCAGAGTTTCGGATTTTTGGAGTTTTGGAGTTTCGGAGATTTGGAGTTTTGTGCGTTTTGGAGATTCGGAATCTTAGAGTTTCGGAATTTTGTAGTTTTGTAGTTTTCGAGTGTCGGAGTTTTGGAGTGTTGGAGTTTTGGAGCCTTGGAGTTTTGGAGTTTTTGAGTTTTGGAGTTTTGGATTTTTGCAAATTTGGAGTTTTGGAGATTTGGAGTTCCGGAGTTTCGGAGTTTTGGAGTCTCAGAGTTTTGGAGGTTCATGGTTGTGGAGTTTCGGAATTTTTGAGTTTTGGAGTTTTGGAGTTTCGGAGTTTCGGAGTTTTGGAGTTTTGGAGTTTCAGAGTTTTGGAGGTTCAGGGTTGTGGAGTTTCGGAATTTTTGAGTTTTGGAGTTTCGGAGTTTCGGAGCTTTGGAGTATTGCAGTTTTGGAATTTTGGAGTTTTGGAGTTCCGAATTTTCAGAGTTTCGGATTTTTGGAGTTTTGGAGTTTCAGAGAATCGGAGTTTTAACGTTTTCGAGATTCGGAATCTTGGAGTTTCGGAATTTTGTAGTTTTGTAGTTTTGGAGTGTCGGAGTTTTGGAGTGTTGGAGTTTTGGAGCTTTGGAGCTTTGGAGTTTGGGAGTTTTTGAGTTTTTGAGTTTTGGATTTTTGCACTTTTTGAAATTTGGAGTTTTGGAGTTTTGGAGTTTCGGAGTTTTGGAGTTTCAGAGTTTTGGAGGTTCAGGGTTGTGGAGTTTCGGAATTTTTGAGTTTTGGAGTTTCGGAGTTTCGGAGTTTTGGAGCATTGCAGTTTTGGAGTTCTGGAGTTTTGGAGTTTGGAATTTTCAGAGTTTCGGATTTTTGGAGTTTTGGAGTTTCGGAGATTTGGAGTTTTGGCCTTTTGGAGATTCGGGGTCTTGGAGTTTCGGAATTTTGTAGTTTTGCAGTTTTGGAGTGTCGGAGGCTTGGAGTGTTGGAGTTTTGGAGTTTTGGAGTTCTGGAGTTTTGGAGTTTCGGAGTTTCGGAGTTTCGGAGTTTTGGAGTTTCAGAGTTTTGGAGGTTCAGGGTTGTGGAATTTCGGAATTTTTGAGTTTTGGAGTTTCGGAGTTTTGGAGAATTGCAGTTTTGGAATTTTGGAGTTTTGGAGTTTCGAATTTTCAGAGTTTCGGATTTTTGGAGTTTTGGAGTTTCGGAGATTTGGAGTTTTGGCGTTTTTGAGATTCGGAATCTTGGAGTTTCGGAATTTTGTACCTTTGTAGTTTTGGAGTGTCACAGTTTTGGAGTGTTGGAGTTTTGGAGCTTTGGAGTTTTGGAGTTTTTGAGTTTTTGAGTTTTGGATTTTTGCACTTTTGGAGTTTTGGAGTTTCGGAGTTTCGGAGTTTTGGAGTTTCAGAGTTTTGGAGGTTCAGTGTTGTGGAGTTTCGGCATTTTTGAGTATTGGAGTTTCGGAGTTTCGGAGTTTTGGAGAATTGCAGTTTTGGAGTTTTGGAGTTTCGAATTTTCAGTTTCGGATTTTTGGAGTTTTGGAGTTTTGGAGTTTCGGAGTTTCGGAGTTTTGGAGTATTGCAGTTTTGGAGTTTTGGAGTTTTGGAGTTGCGAATGTTCAGAGTTTAGGATTTTTGGAGTTTTGGAGATTTGGAGAATTAGACTTTTGGCGTTTACGAGATTCGGAATCTTGGAGTTTCGGAATTTTGTAGTTTAGGAGTTTTGGAGTTTAGGAGTTTCGGAGTTTCGGAGTTTTGGAGTTTCAGAGTTTTGGAGATTCAGGGTTGTGGAGTGTCGGAATTTTTGAGTTTTGGAGTTTCGGAGTTTCGAAGTTTTGGAGTTTTGCAGTTTTGGAGTTTTGGTGTTCTGGAGTTTTGGAGTTTCGAATTTTCAGAGTTTCAAATTTTTGGAGTTTTGGAGTTTCGGAGATTTGGAATTTCGGCGTTTTGGGGATTCGGGGTCTTGGAGTTTCGGAATTTTGTAGTTTTGTGGTTTTGGAGTGTTGGAGTTTCGGAGTGTTGGAGTTTTGGAGTTTTAGAGTTTTAGAGTTTTGGAGTTTTGAAATTTTTGAGTTTCGGATTTTTGGAGTTTGGAGTTTTTAAGTTTTGGATTTTTGAGTTTTGGATTTTTGGATTTTTGGAGTTTTTGTGTTTTTGAGTTTTGGAGTTTTGGATTTTTGCACTTTTGGAGGTTTGGAGTTTTGGAGTTTTGGATTTTTGGAGCTTTGGAGGTATGGATTTTTGGATATTCAGGGTTTTGTTCCAGAATTTTGTAGTTTTGGAGTTTTGGAGTGTCGGAGTTTCGAATTATTGGAGTTTTCGTGTTTTGGAATTTTTGATTTTTGGAGGTATGGATTTTTGGAGTTTCGGAGTTGTGGAGATTCGGGTTTGTGGAGTTTTGGAGTTTTGGAGTTTTGGATTTTTGCACTTTTGGAGTTTTGGAGTTTCGGAGTTTTGGAGATTCAGGGTTGTGGAGTTTCGGAATTTTTGAGTTTTGGAGTTTTGGAGTTTCGGAGTTCCGGAGTTTCGGAGTTTTGGAGTTTTGCAGTTTCGGAGTTTTGGAGTTTTGGAGTTTCGAATTTACAGAGTTTCGGATTTTCGGAGTTTTGGAGTTTCGGAGATTTGTAGTTTTGGCGTTTTGGAGATTCAGGGTCTTGGAGTTTCGGAATTTTGCAGTTTTGTAGTTTTGGAGTGTCGGAGTTTTGGAGTGTTGGAGTTTTGGAATTTCGGAGTTTCGGAGTTTCGGAGTTTTGGAGTTTCAGAGTTTCAGAGTTCTGGAGGTTCAGGGTTGTGGAGTTTCGGAATTTTTGAGTTTTGGAGTTTCGGAGTTTCGGAGTTTTGGAGTATTGCAGTTTTGGAATTTTGGAGTTTTGGAGTTTCGAATTTTCAGAGTTTCGGATTTTTGGAGTTTTGGAGTTTCGGAGATTTGGAGTTTTGGCGTTTTGGAGTTTCGAATTTTCAGAGTTTGGGATTTTTGGAGTTTTGGAGTTTCGGAGATTTGGAGTTTTGGCGTTTTGTAGTTTCGGAGTTTCGGAGTTTTGGAGTTTCAGAGTTTTGGAGTTTTGGAGTTTCGGAGATTTGGAGTTTTGTGCGTTTTGGAGATTCGGAATCTTAGAGTTTCGGAATTTTGTAGTTTTGTAGTTTTCGAGTGTCGGAGTTTTGGAGTGTTGGAGTTTTGGAGCCTTGGAGTTTTGGAGTTTTTGAGTTTTGGAGTTTTGGATTTTTGCAAATTTGGAGTTTTGGAGATTTGGAGTTTCGGAGTTTCGGAGTTTTGGAGTCTCAGAGTTTTGGAGGTTCAGGGTTGTGGAGTTTCGGAATTTTTGAGTTTTGGAGTTTCAGAGTTTTGGAGTTTTGGAGTTTCGGAGTTGCGGAGTTTCAGAGTTTTCGAGGTTCAGGGTTGTGGAGTTTCGGAATTTTTGAGTTTTGGAGTTTCGGAGTTTCGGAGTTTTGGAGTTTTGGAGTTTCAGAGTTTTGGAGGTTCAGGGTTGTGGAGTTTCGGAATTTTTGAGTTTTGGAGTTTCGGAGTTTCGGAGCTTTGGAGTATTGCAGTTTTGGAATTTTGGAGTTCCGAATTTTCAGTTTCGGATTTTTGGAGTTTTGGAGTTTCAGAGAATCGGAGTTTTAACGTTTTCGAGATTCGGAATCTTGGAGTTTCGGAATTTTGTAGTTTTGTAGTTTTGGAGTGTCGGAGTTTTGGAGTGTTGGAGTTTTGGAGCTTTGGAGCTTTGGAGTTTGGGAGTTTTTGAGTTTTTGAGTTTTGGATTTTTGCACTTTTTGAAATTTGGAGTTTTGGAGTTTTGGAGTTTCGGAGTTTTGGAGTTTCAGAGTTTTGGAGGTTCAGGGTTGTGGAGTTTCGGAATTTTTGAGTTTTGGAGTTTCGGAGTTTCGGAGTTTTGGAGCATTGCAGTTTTGGAGTTCTGGAGTTTTGGAGTTTGGAATTTTCAGAGTTTCGGATTTTTGGAGTTTTGGAGTTTCGGAGATTTGGAGTTTTGGCCTTTTGGAGATTCGGGGTCTTGGAGTTTCGGAATTTTGTAGTTTTGCAGTTTTGGAGTGTCGGAGGCTTGGAGTGTTGGAGTTTTGGAGTTTTGGAGTTCTGGAGTTTTGGAGTTTCAGAGTTTTGGAGGTTCAGGGTTGTGGAATTTCGGAATTTTTGAGTTTTGGAGTTTCGGAGTTTTGGAGTATTGCAGTTTTGGAATTTTGGAGTTTTGGAGTTTCGAATTTTCAGAGTTTCGGATTTTTGGAGTTTTGGAGTTTCGGAGATTTGGAGTTTTGGCGTTTTTGAGATTCAGAATCTTGGAGTTTCGGAATTTTGTACTTTTGTAGTTTTGGAGTGTCACAGTTTTGGAGTGTTGGAGTTTTGGAGCTTTGGAGTTTTGGAGTTTTTGAGTTTTTGAGTTTTGGATTTTTGCACTTTTGGAGTTTTGGAGTTTCGGAGTTTCGGAGTTTTGGAGTTTCAGAGTTTTGGAGGTTCAGTGTTGTGGAGTTTCGGCATTTTTGAGTATTGGAGTTTCGGAGTTTCGGAGTTTTGGAGAATTGCAGTTTTGGAGTTTTGGAGTTTCGAATTTTCAGAGTTTCGGATTTTTGGAGTTTTGGAGTTTTGGAGTTTCGGAGTTTCGGAGTTTTGGAGTATTGCAGTTTTGGAGTTTTGGAGTTTTGGAGTTGCGAATGTTCAGAGTTTAGGATTTTTGGAGTTTTGGAGATTTGGAGAATTGGACTTTTGGCGTTTACGAGATTCGGAATCTTGGAGTTTCGGAATTTTGTAGTTTAGGAGTTTTGGAGTTTAGGAGTTTCGGAGTTTCGGAGTTTTGGAGTTTCAGAGTTTTGGAGATTCAGGGTTGTGGAGTGTCGGAATTTTTGAGTTTTGGAGTTTCGGAGTTTCGAAGTTTTGGAGTTTTGCAGTTTTGGAGTTTTGGTGTTCTGGAGTTTTGGAGTTTCGAATTTTCAGAGTTTCAAATTTTTGGAGTTTTGGAGTTTCGGAGATTTGGAATTTCGGCGTTTTGGGGATTCGGGGTCTTGGAGTTTCGGAATTTTGTAGTTTTGTGGTTTTGGAGTGTCGGAGTTTCGGAGTGTTGGAGTTTTGGAGTTTTAGAGTTTTAGAGTTTTGGAGTTTTGAAATTTTTGAGTTTCGGATTTTTGGAGTTTGGAGTTTTTAAGTTTTGGATTTTTGAGTTTTGGATTTTTGGATTTTTGGAGTTTTTGTGTTTTTGAGTTTTGGAGTTTTGGATTTTTGCACTTTTGGAGGTTTGGAGTTTTGGAGTTTTGGATTTTTGGAGCTTTGGAGGTATGGATTTTTGGATATTCAGGGTTTTGTTCCAGAATTTTGTAGTTTTGGAGTTTTGGAGTGTCGGAGTTTCGAATTATTGGAGTTTTCGTGTTTTGGAATTTTTGATTTTTGGAGGTATGGATTTTTGGAGTTTCGGAGTTGTGGAGATTCGGGTTTGTGGAGTTTTGGAGTTTTGGAGTTTTGGATTTTTGCACTTTTGGAGTTTCGGAGTTTTGGCGTTTTGGAGATTCGGAATCTTGGAGTTTCGGAATTTTGTAGTTTTGTAGTTTTCGAGTGTCGGAGTTTTGGAGTGTTGGAGTTTTGGAGCTTTGGAGTTTTGGAGTTTTTGAGTTTTGGAGTTTTGGATTTTTGCACTTTTGGAGTTTTGGAGTTTCAGTTTTGGAGGTTCAGGGTTGTGGAGTTTCGGAATTTTTGAGTTTTGGAGTTTCGGAGTTTCGGAGTTTTGGAGTATTGCAGTTTTGGAGTTTTGGAGTTTTGGAGTTTCAGAGATTTGGAGTTTTGGCGTTTTGGAGATTCGGAATCTTGGAGTTTCGGAATTTTGTAGTTTTGTAGTTTTGGAGTGTCAGAGTTTTGGAGTGTTGGAGCTTTGGAGTTTTGGAGTTTATGAGTTTTTGAGTTTTGGATTTTTGCACATTTGGAGTTTTGGAGTTGTGGAGTTTCGGAGTTTCGGAGTTTTGGAGTTTTGGAGGTTCAGGGTTGTGGAGTTTCGGAATTTTTGAGTTTTGGAGTTTCGGAATTTTGTAGTTTTGTAGTTTTGGAGTGTCAGAGTTTTGGAGTGTTGGAGTTTTGGAGCTTTGGAGTTTTGGAGTTTTTGAGTTTTTGAGTTTTGGATTTTTGCACTTTTGGAGTTTTGGAGTTTTGGAGTTTTGGAGTTTCCGAGTTTCGGAGTTTCGGAGTTTTGGAGTTTCAGAGTTTTGGAGGTTCAGGGTTGTGGAGTTTCGGAATTTTTGAGTATTGGAGTTTCGGAGTTTCGCAGTTTTGGAGAATTGCAGTTTTGGAGTTTCCAATTTTCAGAGTTTCGGATTTTTGGGGTTTTGGAGTTTCGGAGTTTCGGAGTTTTGGAGTTTCAGTTTTCGAGGTTCAGGGTTGTGGAGTTTCGGAATTTTTGAGTTTTGGAGTTTCGGAGTTTTGGAGTTTTGGAGTTTCGAATTTCCAGAGTTTCGGATTTTTGGAGTTTTGGAGTTTCGGAGATTTGGAGTTTTGGCGTTTTGGAGATTCGGAATCTTGGAGTTTCGGAATTTTGTAGTTCTGTAGTTTTCGAGTGTCGGAGTTTTGGAGTTTTGGAGTTTCGGAGTTTCGGAGTTTTGGAATTTTGGAGTTTTGGAGTTTCGAATTTTCAGAGTTTCGAATTTTTGGAGTTTTGGAGTTTTGGGGTTTCGGAGTTTCGGAGTTTTGCAGTATTGCAGTTTTGGAGTTTTGGAGTTTTGGAGTTGCGAATTTTCAGAGTTTAGGATTTTTGGAGTTTTGGAGTTTTGGAGAATTGGACTTTTGGCGTTTTCGAGATTCGGAATCTTGGAGTTTCGGAATTTTGTAGTTTTGGAGTTTTGGAGTTTAGGAGTTTCGGAGTTTCGGAGTTTTGGAGTTTCAGAGTTTTGGAGATTCAGGGTTGTGGAGTGTCGGAATTTTTGAGTTTTGGAGTTTCAGAGTTTCGGAGTTTTGGAGTTTTGCAGTTTTGGAGTTTTGGTGTTCTGGAGTTTTGGAGTTTCGAATTTTCAGAGTTTCAAATTTTTGGAGTTTTGGAGTTTCGGAGATTTGGAATTTCGGCGTTTTGGGGATTCGGGGTCTTGGAGTTTCGGAATTTTGTAGTTTTGTGGTTTTGGAGTGTCAGAGTGTCGGAGTTTCGGAGTGTTGGAGTTTTGGAGTTTTAGAGTTTTAGAATTTTGGAGTTTTGAAATTTTTGAGTTTCGGATTTTTGGAGTTTGGAGTTTTTAAGTTTTGGATTTTTGAGTTTTGGATTTTTGGATTTTTGGAGTTTGTGTTTTTGAGTTTTTGAGTTTTGGATTTTTGCACTTTTGGAGGTTTGGAGTTTTGGAGTTTTGGATTTTTGGAGCTTTGGAGGTATGGATTTTTGGATATTCAGGGTTTTGTTCCAGAATTTTGTAGTTTTGGAGTTTTGGAGTGTCGGAGTTTCGAATTATTGGAGTTTTCGTGTTTTGGAATTTTTGATTTTTGGAGGTATGGATTTTTGGAGTTTCGGAGTTGTGGAGATTCGGGTTTGTGGAGTTTTGGAGTTTTGGAGTTTTGGATTTTTGCACTTTTGGAGTTTTGGAGTTTCGGAGTTTTGGAGTTTCGGAGTTTTGAAGATTCAGGGTTGTGGAGTTTAGGAATTTTTGAGTTTTGGAGTTTTGGAGTTTCGGAGTTCCGGAGTTTCGGAGTTTCGGAGTTTTGGAGTTTTGCAGTTTCGGAGTTTTGGAGTTTTGGAGTTTCGGAGTTTTGGAGTTTCAGAGTTTTCGAGGTTCAGGGTTGTGGAGTTTCTGAATTTTTGAATTTTGGAGTTTCGGAGTTTCGGAGTTTTGGAGTTTTGGAGTTTCGAATTTACAGTTTCGGATTTTCGGAGTTTTGGAGTTTCGGAGATTTGGAATTTTGGCGTTTTGGAGATTCGGGGTCTTGGAGTTTCGGAATTTTGCAGTTTTGTAGTTTTGGAGTGTCGGAGTTTTGGAGTGTTGGAGTTTTGGAGCTTTGGAGCTTTGGAGTTTTGGAGTTTTTGAGTTTTGGATTTTTGCACTTTTTGAAATTTGGAGTTTTGGAGTTTTGGAGTTTCGGAGTTTCGGAGTTTTGGAGTTTCAGAGTTTTGGAGGTTCAGGGTTGTGGAGTTTCGGAATTTTTGAGTTTTGGAGTTTCGGAGTTTCGGAGTTTTGGAGCATTGCAGTTTTGGAGTTTTGGAGTTTTGGAGTTTGGAATTTTTGGAGTTTTGGAGTTTCGGAGATTTGGAGTTTTGGCCTTTTGGAGATTCGGGGTCTTGGAGTTTCGGAATTTTGTAGTTTTGCAGTTTTGGAGTGTCAGAGTTTTGGAGTGTTGGAGTTTTGGAGCTTTGGAGTTTTTGAGTTTTTGAGTTTTTGAGTTTTGGATTTTTGCACTTTTGGAGTTTTGGAGTTTTGGAGTTTCGGAGTTTCGGAGTTTTGGAGTTTCAGAGTTTTGGAGGTTCAATGTTGTGGAATTTCGGAATTTTTGAGTTTTGGAGTTTCGGAGTTTTGGAGTATTGCAGTTTTGGAATTTTGGAGTTTTGGAGTTTCGAATTTTCAGTTTCGGATTTTTGGAGGTATGGAGTTTCGGAGATTTGGAGTTTTGGCGTTTTGGAGATTCGGAATCTTGGAGTTTCGGAATTTTGTAGTTTTGTAGTTTTAGAGTGTCAGAGTTTTGGAGGGTTGGAGTTTTGGAGCTTTGGAGTTTTTGAGTTTTTGAGTTTTGGATTTTTGCACTTTTGGAGTTTTGGAGTTTTGGAGGTTCGGAGTTTCGGAGTTTTGGAGTTTCAGAGTTTTGGAGGTTCAGGGTTGTGGAGTTTCGGAATTTTTGAGTATTGGAGTTTCGGAGTTTCGGAGTTTTGGAGAATTGCAGTTTTGGAGCTTTGGAGTTTTGGAGTTCTTGAGTTTTGGAGTTTTGGATTTTTGCACTTTTGGAGTTTTGGAGTTTCAGAGTTTTGGAGGTTCAGGGTTGTGGAGTTTCGGAATTTTTGAGTTTTGGAGTTTCGGAGTTTCGGAGTTTTGGAGTATTGCAGTTTTGGAGTTTTGGAGTTTTGGAGTTTCAGAGATTTGGAGTTTTGGCGTTTTGGAGATTCGGAATCTTGGAGTTTCAGAGTTTTGGAGGTTCAGGGTTGTGGAGTTTCGGAATTTTTGAGTTTTGGAGTTTCGGAGTTTTAGAGTATTGCAGTTTTGGAATTTTGGAGTTTTGGAGTTTCGAATTTTCAGAGTTTCGGATTTTTGGAGTTTTGGAGTTTCGGAGACTTGGAGTTTTGGCGTTTTGGAGATTCGGAATCTTGGAGTTTCGGAATTTTGTAGTGTTGTAGTTTTGGAGTGTCAGAGTTTTGGAGTGTTGGAGTTTTGGAGCTTTGGAGTTTTGGAGTTTTGGAGTTTTTGAGTTTTGGATTTTTGCACTTTTGGAGTTTTGGAGTTTTGGAGTTTTGGAGTTTCGGAGTTTCGGAGTTTCGGAGTTTTGGAGTTTCAGAGTTTTGAAGGTTCAGGGTTGTGGAGTTTCGGAATTTTTGAGTATTGGAGTTTCGGAGTTTCGGAGTTTTGGAGAATTGCAGTTTTGGAGTTTCGAATTTTCAGAGTTTCGGATTTTTGGGGTTTTGGAGTTTCGGAGTTTCGGAGTTTTGGAGTTTCAGAGTTTTCGAGGTTCAGGGTTGTGGAGTTTCGGAGTTTTTGAGTTTTGGAGTTTCGGAGTTTCGGAGTTTTGGAGTTTTGGAGTTTCGAATTTCCAGAGTTTCGGATTTTTGGAGTTTTGGAGTTTCGGAGATTTGGAGTTTTGGCGTTTTGGAGATTCGGAATCTTGGAGTTTCGGAATTTTGTAGTTTTGTAGTTTTCGAGTGTCGGAGTTTTGGAGTGTTGGAGTTTTGGAGCTTTGAAGTTTTGGAGTTTTTGAGTTTTGGAGTTTTGGATTTTTGCACTTTTGGAGTTTTGGAGTTTCAGAGTTTTGGAGGTTCAGGGTTGTGGAGTTTCGGAATTTTTTAGTTTTGGAGTTTCGGAGTTTCGGAGGTTTGGAGTATTGCAGTTTTGGAGTTTTGGAGTTTTGGAGTTTCAGAGATTTGGAGTTTTGGCGTTTTGGAGATTCGGAATCTTGGAGTTTCGGAATTTTGTAGTTTTGTAGTTTTGGAGTGTCAGAGTTTTGGAGTGTTGGAGCTTTGGAGTTTTGGAGTTTATGAGTTTTTGAGTTTTGGATTTTTGCACTTTTGGAGTTTTGGAGTTTTGGAGTTTTGGAGTTTCGGAGTTTTGGAGTTTCAGAGTTTTGGAGGTTCAGGGTTGTGGAATTTCGGAATTTTTGAGTATTGGAGTTTCGGAGTTTCGGAGTTTTGGAGAATTGCAGTTTTGGAATTTTTGGAGTTTTGGAGTTTCGGAGATTTGGAGTTTTGGAGTTTTGGCCTTTTGGAGATTCGGGGTCTTGGAGTTTCGGAATTTTGTAGTTTTGCAGTTTTGGAGTGTCGGAGGCTTGGAGTGTTGGAGTTTTGGAGTTTTGGAGTTCTGGAGTTTTGGAGTTTCGGAGTTTCGGAGTTTCGGAGTTTTGGAGTTTCAGAGTTTTGGAGGTTCAGGGTTGTGGAATTTCGGAATTTTTGAGTTTTGGAGTTTCGGAGTTTTGGAGAATTGCAGTTTTGGAATTTTGGAGTTTTGGAGTTTCGAATTTTCAGAGTTTCGGATTTTTGGAGTTTTGGAGTTTCGGAGATTTGGAGTTTTGGCGTTTTTGAGATTCGGAATCTTGGAGTTTCGGAATTTTGTACTTTGGTAGTTTTGGAGTGTCACAGTTTTGGAGTGTTGGAGTTTTGGAGCTTTGGAGTTTTGGAGTTTTTGAGTTTTTGAGTTTTGGATTTTTGCACTTTTGGAGTTTTGGAGTTTCGGAGTTTCGGAGTTTTGGAGTTTCAGAGTTTTGGAGGTTCAGTGTTGTGGAGTTTCGGCATTTTTGAGTATTGGAGTTTCGGAGTTTCGGAGTTTTGGAGAATTGCAGTTTTGGAGTTTTGGAGTTTCGAATTTTAAGTTTCGGATTTTTGGAGTTTTGGAGTTTTGGAGTTTCGGAGTTTCGGAGTTTTGGAGTATTGCAGTTTTGGAGTTTTGGAGTTTTGGAGTTGCGAATGTTCAGAGTTTAGGATTTTTGGAGTTTTGGAGATTTGGAGAATTGGACTTTTGGCGTTTACGAGATTCGGAATCTTGGAGTTTCGGAATTTTGTAGTTTAGGAGTTTTGGAGTTTAGGAGTTTCGGAGTTTCGGAGTTTTGGAGTTTCAGAGTTTTGGAGATTCAGGGTTGTGGAGTGTCGGAATTTTTGAGTTTTGGAGTTTCGGAGTTTCGAAGTTTTGGAGTTTTGCAGTTTTGGAGTTTTGGTGTTCTGGAGTTTTGGAGTTTCGAATTTTCAGAGTTTCAAATTTTTGGAGTTTTGGAGTTTCGGAGATTTGGAATTTCGGCGTTTTGGGGATTCGGGGTCTTGGAGTTTCGGAATTTTGTAGTTTTGTGGTTTTGGAGTGTCGGAGTTTCGGAGTGTTGGAGTTTTGGAGTTTTAGAGTTTTAGAGTTTTGGAGTTTTGAAATTTTTGAGTTTCGGATTTTTGGAGTTTGGAGTTTTTAAGTTTTGGATTTTTGAGTTTTGGATTTTTGGATTTTTGGAGTTTTTGTGTTTTTGAGTTTTGGAGTTTTGGATTTTTGCACTTTTGGAGGTTTGGAGTTTTGGAGTTTTGGATTTTTGGAGCTTTGGAGGTATGGATTTTTGGATATTCAGGGTTTTGTTCCAGAATTTTGTAGTTTTGGAGTTTTGGAGTGTCGGAGTTTCGAATTATTGGAGTTTTCGTGTTTTGGAATTTTTGATTTTTGGAGGTATGGATTTTTGGAGTTTCGGAGTTGTGGAGATTCGGGTTTGTGGAGTTTTGGAGTTTTGGAGTTTTGGATTTTTGCACTTTTGGAGTTTTGGAGTTTCGGAGTTTTGGAGATTCAGGGTTGTGGAGTTTCGGAATTTTTGAGTTTTGGAGTTTTGGAGTTTCGGAGTTCCGGAGTTTCGGAGTTTTGGAGTTTTGCAGTTTCGGAGTTTTGGAGTTTTGGAGTTTCGAATTTACAGAGTTTCGGATTTTCGGAGTTTTGGAGTTTCGGAGATTTGTAGTTTTGGCGTTTTGGAGATTCAGGGTCTTGGAGTTTCGGAATTTTGCAGTTTTGTAGTTTTGGAGTGTCGGAGTTTTGGAGTGTTGGAGTTTTGGAATTTCGGAGTTTCGGAGTTTCGGAGTTTTGGAGTTTCAGAGTTTCAGAGTTCTGGAGGTTCAGGGTTGTGGAGTTACGGAATTTTTGAGTTTTGGAGTTTCGGAGTTTCGGAGTTTTGGAGTATTGCAGTTTTGGAATTTTGGAGTTTTGGAGTTTCGAATTTTCAGAGTTTCGGATTTTTGGAGTTTTGGAGTTTCGGAGATTTGGAGTTTTGGCGTTTTGGAGTTTCGAATTTTCAGAGTTTGGGATTTTTGGAGTTTTGGAGTTTCGGAGATTTGGAGTTTTGGCGTTTTGTAGTTTCGGAGTTTCGGAGTTTTGGAGTTTCAGAGTTTTGGAGGTTCAGGGTTGTGGAGTTTCGGAATTTTTGAGTATTGGTGTTTCGGAGTTTCGGAGTTTTGGAGAATTGCAGTTTTGGAGTTTTGGAGTTTCGAATTTTCAGAGTTTCGGATTTTTGGAGTTTTGGA
Organism: Amblyomma mixtum; assembly: GCF_055824585.1. Classification (NCBI taxonomy): domain Eukaryota; kingdom Metazoa; phylum Arthropoda; class Arachnida; order Ixodida; family Ixodidae; genus Amblyomma; species Amblyomma mixtum. The sequence continues at coordinate 111,234,815 of NC_143012.1, read as the reverse complement.
GTTTCGGAGATTTGGAGTTTTGGCCTTTTGGAGATTCGGGGTCTTGGAGTTTCGGAATTTTGTAGTTTTGCAGTTTTGGAGTGTCGGAGGCTTGGAGTGTTGGAGTTTTGGAGTTTTGGAGTTCTGGAGTTTTGGAGTTTCGGAGTTTCGGAGTTTCGGAGTTTTGGAGTTTCAGAGTTTTGGAGGTTCAGGGTTGTGGAATTTCGGAATTTTTGAGTTTTGGAGTTTCGGAGTTTTGGAGTATTGCAGTTTTGGAATTTTGGAGTTTTGGAGTTTCGAATTTTCAGAGTTTCGGATTTTTGGAGTTTTGGAGTTTCGGAGATTTGGAGTTTTGGCGTTTTTGAGATTCGGAATCTTGGAGTTTCGGAATTTTGTACTTTTGTAGTTTTGGAGTGTCACAGTTTTGGAGTGTTGGAGTTTTGGAGCTTTGGAGTTTTGGAGTTTTTGAGTTTTTGAGTTTTGGATTTTTGCACTTTTGGAGTTTTGGAGTTTCGGAGTTTCGGAGTTTTGGAGTTTCAGAGTTTTGGAGGTTCAGTGTTGTGGAGTTTCGGCATTTTTGAGTATTGGAGTTTCGGAGTTTCGGAGTTTTGGAGAATTGCAGTTTTGGAGTTTTGGAGTTTCGAATTTTCAGAGTTTCGGATTTTTGGAGTTTTGGAGTTTTGGAGTTTCGGAGTTTCGGAGTTTTGGAGTATTGCAGTTTTGGAGTTTTGGAGTTTTGGAGTTTTGGAGTTTAGGAGTTTCGGAGTTTCGGAGTTTTGGAGTTTCAGAGTTTTGGAGATTCAGGGTTGTGGAGTGTCGGAATTTTTGAGTTTTGGAGTTTCGGAGTTTCGAAGTTTTGGAGTTTCGGAGATTTGTAGTTTTGGCGTTTTGGAGATTCAGGGTCTTGGAGTTTCGGAATTTTGCAGTTTTGTAGTTTTGGAGTGTCAGAGTTTTGGAGTGTTGGAGTTTTGGAATTTCGGAGTTTCGGAGTTTTGGAGTTTCAGAGTTTCAGAGTTCTGGAGGTTCAGGGTTGTGGAGTTTCGGAATTTTTGAGTTTTGGAGTTTCGGAGTTTCGGAGTTTTGGAGTATTGCAGTTTTGGAATTTTGGAGTTTTGGAGTTTCGAATTTTCAGAGTTTCGGATTTTTGGAGTTTTGGAGTTTCGGAGATTTGGAGTTTTGGCGTTTTGGAGTTTCGAATTTTCAGAGTTTGGGATTTTTGGAGTTTTGGAGTTTCGGAGATTTGGAGTTTTGGCGTTTTGTAGTTTCGGAGTTTCGGAGTTTTGGAGTTTCAGAGTTTTGGAGGTTCAGGGTTGTGGAGTTTCGGAATTTTTGAGTATTGGAGTTTCGGAGTTTCGGAGTTTTGGAGAATTGCAGTTTTGGAGTTTTGGAGTTTCGAATTTTCAGAGTTTCGGATTTTTGGAGTTTTGGAGTTTCGGAGATTTGGAGTTTTGTGCGTTTTGGAGATTCGGAATCTTAGAGTTTCGGAATTTTGTAGTTTTGTAGTTTTCGAGTGTCGGAGTTTTGGAGTGTTGGAGTTTTGGAGCCTTGGAGTTTTGGAGTTTTTGAGTTTTGGAGTTTTGGATTTTTGCAAATTTGGAGTTTTGGAGATTTGGAGTTCCGGAGTTTCGGAGTTTTGGAGTCTCAGAGTTTTGGAGGTTCATGGTTGTGGAGTTTCGGAATTTTTGAGTTTTGGAGTTTTGGAGTTTCGGAGTTTCGGAGTTTTGGAGTTTTGGAGTTTCAGAGTTTTGGAGGTTCAGGGTTGTGGAGTTTCGGAATTTTTGAGTTTTGGAGTTTCGGAGTTTCGGAGCTTTGGAGTATTGCAGTTTTGGAATTTTGGAGTTTTGGAGTTCCGAATTTTCAGAGTTTCGGATTTTTGGAGTTTTGGAGTTTCAGAGAATCGGAGTTTTAACGTTTTCGAGATTCGGAATCTTGGAGTTTCGGAATTTTGTAGTTTTGTAGTTTTGGAGTGTCGGAGTTTTGGAGTGTTGGAGTTTTGGAGCTTTGGAGCTTTGGAGTTTGGGAGTTTTTGAGTTTTTGAGTTTTGGATTTTTGCACTTTTTGAAATTTGGAGTTTTGGAGTTTTGGAGTTTCGGAGTTTTGGAGTTTCAGAGTTTTGGAGGTTCAGGGTTGTGGAGTTTCGGAATTTTTGAGTTTTGGAGTTTCGGAGTTTCGGAGTTTTGGAGCATTGCAGTTTTGGAGTTCTGGAGTTTTGGAGTTTGGAATTTTCAGAGTTTCGGATTTTTGGAGTTTTGGAGTTTCGGAGATTTGGAGTTTTGGCCTTTTGGAGATTCGGGGTCTTGGAGTTTCGGAATTTTGTAGTTTTGCAGTTTTGGAGTGTCGGAGGCTTGGAGTGTTGGAGTTTTGGAGTTTTGGAGTTCTGGAGTTTTGGAGTTTCGGAGTTTCGGAGTTTCGGAGTTTTGGAGTTTCAGAGTTTTGGAGGTTCAGGGTTGTGGAATTTCGGAATTTTTGAGTTTTGGAGTTTCGGAGTTTTGGAGAATTGCAGTTTTGGAATTTTGGAGTTTTGGAGTTTCGAATTTTCAGAGTTTCGGATTTTTGGAGTTTTGGAGTTTCGGAGATTTGGAGTTTTGGCGTTTTTGAGATTCGGAATCTTGGAGTTTCGGAATTTTGTACCTTTGTAGTTTTGGAGTGTCACAGTTTTGGAGTGTTGGAGTTTTGGAGCTTTGGAGTTTTGGAGTTTTTGAGTTTTTGAGTTTTGGATTTTTGCACTTTTGGAGTTTTGGAGTTTCGGAGTTTCGGAGTTTTGGAGTTTCAGAGTTTTGGAGGTTCAGTGTTGTGGAGTTTCGGCATTTTTGAGTATTGGAGTTTCGGAGTTTCGGAGTTTTGGAGAATTGCAGTTTTGGAGTTTTGGAGTTTCGAATTTTCAGTTTCGGATTTTTGGAGTTTTGGAGTTTTGGAGTTTCGGAGTTTCGGAGTTTTGGAGTATTGCAGTTTTGGAGTTTTGGAGTTTTGGAGTTGCGAATGTTCAGAGTTTAGGATTTTTGGAGTTTTGGAGATTTGGAGAATTAGACTTTTGGCGTTTACGAGATTCGGAATCTTGGAGTTTCGGAATTTTGTAGTTTAGGAGTTTTGGAGTTTAGGAGTTTCGGAGTTTCGGAGTTTTGGAGTTTCAGAGTTTTGGAGATTCAGGGTTGTGGAGTGTCGGAATTTTTGAGTTTTGGAGTTTCGGAGTTTCGAAGTTTTGGAGTTTCAAATTTTTGGAGTTTTGGAGTTTCGGAGATTTGGAATTTCGGCGTTTTGGGGATTCGGGGTCTTGGAGTTTCGGAATTTTGTAGTTTTGTGGTTTTGGAGTGTTGGAGTTTCGGAGTGTTGGAGTTTTGGAGTTTTAGAGTTTTAGAGTTTTGGAGTTTTGAAATTTTTGAGTTTCGGATTTTTGGAGTTTAGAGTTTTTAAGTTTTGGATTTTTGAGTTTTGGATTTTTGGATTTTTGGAGTTTTTGTGTTTTTGAGTTTTGGAGTTTTGGATTTTTGCACTTTTGGAGGTTTGGAGTTTTGGAGTTTTGGATTTTTGGAGCTTTGGAGGTATGGATTTTTGGATATTCAGGGTTTTGTTCCAGAATTTTGTAGTTTTGGAGTTTTGGAGTGTCGGAGTTTCGAATTATTGGAGTTTTCGTGTTTTGGAATTTTTGATTTTTGGAGGTATGGATTTTTGGAGTTTCGGAGTTGTGGAGATTCGGGTTTGTGGAGTTTTGGAGTTTTGGAGTTTTGGATTTTTGCACTTTTGGAGTTTTGGAGTTTCGGAGTTTTGGAGATTCAGGGTTGTGGAGTTTCGGAATTTTTGAGTTTTGGAGTTTTGGAGTTTCGGAGTTCCGGAGTTTCGGAGTTTTGGAGTTTTGCAGTTTCGGAGTTTTGGAGTTTTGGAGTTTCGAATTTACAGAGTTTCGGATTTTCGGAGTTTTGGAGTTTCGGAGATTTGTAGTTTTGGCGTTTTGGAGATTCAGGGTCTTGGAGTTTCGGAATTTTGCAGTTTTGTAGTTTTGGAGTGTCGGAGATTTGGAGTGTTGGAGTTTTGGAATTTCGGAGTTTCGGAGTTTCGGAGTTTTGGAGTTTCAGAGTTTCAGAGTTCTGGAGGTTCAGGGTTGTGGAGTTTCGGAATTTTTGAGTTTTGGAGTTTCGGAGTTTCGGAGTTTTGGAGTATTGCAGTTTTGGAATTTTGGAGTTTTGGAGTTTCGAATTTTCAGAGTTTCGGATTTTTGGAGTTTTGGAGTTTCGGAGATTTGGAGTTTTGGCGTTTTGGAGTTTCGAATTTTCAGAGTTTGGGATTTTTGGAGTTTTGGAGTTTCGGAGATTTGGAGTTTTGGCGTTTTGTAGTTTCGGAGTTTCGGAGTTTTGGAGTTTCAGAGTTTTGGAGGTTCAGGGTTGTGGAGTTTCGGAATTTTTGAGTATTGGTGTTTCGGAGTTTCGGAGTTTTGGAGAATTGCAGTTTTGGAGTTTTGGAGTTTTGTGCGTTTTGGAGATTCGGAATCTTAGAGTTTCGGAATTTTGTAGTTTTGTAGTTTTCGAGTGTCGGAGTTTTGGAGTGTTGGAGTTTTGGAGCCTTGGAGTTTTGGAGTTTTTGAGTTTTGGAGTTTTGGATTTTTGCAAATTTGGAGTTTTGGAGATTTGGAGTTTCGGAGTTTCGGAGTTTTGGAGTCTCAGAGTTTTGGAGGTTCAGGGTTGTGGAGTTTCGGAATTTTTGAGTTTTGGAGTTTCAGAGTTTTGGAGTTTTGGAGTTTCGGAGTTGCGGAGTTTCAGAGTTTTCGAGGTTCAGGGTTGTGGAGTTTCGGAATTTTTGAGTTTTGGAGTTTCGGAGTTTCGGAGTTTTGGAGTTTTGGAGTTTCAGAGTTTTGGAGGTTCAGGGTTGTGGAGTTTCGGAATTTTTGAGTTTTGGAGTTTCGGAGTTTCGGAGCTTTGGAGTATTGCAGTTTTGGAATTTTGGAGTTCCGAATTTTCAGAGTTTCGGATTTTTGGAGTTTTGGAGTTTCAGAGAATCGGAGTTTTAACGTTTTCGAGATTCGGAATCTTGGAGTTTCGGAATTTTGTAGTTTTGTAGTTTTGGAGTGTCGGAGTTTTGGAGTGTTGGAGTTTTGGAGCTTTGGAGCTTTGGAGTTTGGGAGTTTTTGAGTTTTTGAGTTTTGGATTTTTGCACTTTTTGAAATTTGGAGTTTTGGAGTTTTGGAGTTTCGGAGTTTTGGAGTTTCAGAGTTTTGGAGGTTCAGGGTTGTGGAGTTTCGGAATTTTTGAGTTTTGGAGTTTCGGAGTTTCGGAGTTTTGGAGCATTGCAGTTTTGGAGTTCTGGAGTTTTGGAGTTTGGAATTTTCAGAGTTTCGGATTTTTGGAGTTTTGGAGTTTCGGAGATTTGGAGTTTTGGCCTTTTGGAGATTCGGGGTCTTGGAGTTTCGGAATTTTGTAGTTTTGCAGTTTTGGAGTGTCGGAGGCTTGGAGTGTTGGAGTTTTGGAGTTTTGGAGTTCTGGAGTTTTGGAGTTTCAGAGTTTTGGAGGTTCAGGGTTGTGGAATTTCGGAATTTTTGAGTTTTGGAGTTTCGGAGTTTTGGAGTATTGCAGTTTTGGAATTTTGGAGTTTTGGAGTTTCGAATTTTCAGAGTTTCGGATTTTTGGAGTTTTGGAGTTTCGGAGATTTGGAGTTTTGGCGTTTTTGAGATTCAGAATCTTGGAGTTTCGGAATTTTGTACTTTTGTAGTTTTGGAGTGTCACAGTTTTGGAGTGTTGGAGTTTTGGAGCTTTGGAGTTTTGGAGTTTTTGAGTTTTTGAGTTTTGGATTTTTGCACTTTTGGAGTTTTGGAGTTTCGGAGTTTCGGAGTTTTGGAGTTTCAGAGTTTTGGAGGTTCAGTGTTGTGGAGTTTCGGCATTTTTGAGTATTGGAGTTTCGGAGTTTCGGAGTTTTGGAGAATTGCAGTTTTGGAGTTTTGGAGTTTCGAATTTTCAGAGTTTCGGATTTTTGGAGTTTTGGAGTTTTGGAGTTTCGGAGTTTCGGAGTTTTGGAGTATTGCAGTTTTGGAGTTTTGGAGTTTTGGAGTTGCGAATGTTCAGAGTTTAGGATTTTTGGAGTTTTGGAGATTTGGAGAATTGGACTTTTGGCGTTTACGAGATTCGGAATCTTGGAGTTTCGGAATTTTGTAGTTTAGGAGTTTTGGAGTTTAGGAGTTTCGGAGTTTCGGAGTTTTGGAGTTTCAGAGTTTTGGAGATTCAGGGTTGTGGAGTGTCGGAATTTTTGAGTTTTGGAGTTTCGGAGTTTCGAAGTTTTGGAGTTTTGCAGTTTTGGAGTTTTGGTGTTCTGGAGTTTTGGAGTTTCGAATTTTCAGAGTTTCAAATTTTTGGAGTTTTGGAGTTTCGGAGATTTGGAATTTCGGCGTTTTGGGGATTCGGGGTCTTGGAGTTTCGGAATTTTGTAGTTTTGTGGTTTTGGAGTGTCGGAGTTTCGGAGTGTTGGAGTTTTGGAGTTTTAGAGTTTTAGAGTTTTGGAGTTTTGAAATTTTTGAGTTTCGGATTTTTGGAGTTTGGAGTTTTTAAGTTTTGGATTTTTGAGTTTTGGATTTTTGGATTTTTGGAGTTTTTGTGTTTTTGAGTTTTGGAGTTTTGGATTTTTGCACTTTTGGAGGTTTGGAGTTTTGGAGTTTTGGATTTTTGGAGCTTTGGAGGTATGGATTTTTGGATATTCAGGGTTTTGTTCCAGAATTTTGTAGTTTTGGAGTTTTGGAGTGTCGGAGTTTCGAATTATTGGAGTTTTCGTGTTTTGGAATTTTTGATTTTTGGAGGTATGGATTTTTGGAGTTTCGGAGTTGTGGAGATTCGGGTTTGTGGAGTTTTGGAGTTTTGGAGTTTTGGATTTTTGCACTTTTGGAGTTTCGGAGTTTTGGCGTTTTGGAGATTCGGAATCTTGGAGTTTCGGAATTTTGTAGTTTTGTAGTTTTCGAGTGTCGGAGTTTTGGAGTGTTGGAGTTTTGGAGCTTTGGAGTTTTGGAGTTTTTGAGTTTTGGAGTTTTGGATTTTTGCACTTTTGGAGTTTTGGAGTTTCAGAGTTTTGGAGGTTCAGGGTTGTGGAGTTTCGGAATTTTTGAGTTTTGGAGTTTCGGAGTTTCGGAGTTTTGGAGTATTGCAGTTTTGGAGTTTTGGAGTTTCAGAGATTTGGAGTTTTGGCGTTTTGGAGATTCGGAATCTTGGAGTTTCGGAATTTTGTAGTTTTGTAGTTTTGGAGTGTCAGAGTTTTGGAGTTGTGGAGTTTCGGAGTTTCGGAGTTTTGGAGTTTTGGAGGTTCAGGGTTGTGGAGTTTCGGAATTTTTGAGTTTTGGAGTTTCGGAATTTTGTAGTTTTGTAGTTTTGGAGTGTCAGAGTTTTGGAGTGTTGGAGTTTTGGAGCTTTGGAGTTTTGGAGTTTTTGAGTTTTTGAGTTTTGGAGTTTTGGAGTTTCCGAGTTTCGGAGTTTCGGAGTTTTGGAGTTTCAGAGTTTTGGAGGTTCAGGGTTGTGGAGTTTCGGAATTTTTGAGTATTGGAGTTTCGGAGTTTCGCAGTTTTGGAGAATTGCAGTTTTGGAGTTTCCAATTTTCAGAGTTTCGGATTTTTGGGGTTTTGGAGTTTCGGAGTTTCGGAGTTTTGGAGTTTCAGTTTTCGAGGTTCAGGGTTGTGGAGTTTCGGAATTTTTGAGTTTTGGAGTTTCGGAGTTTTGGAGTTTTGGAGTTTCGAATTTCCAGAGTTTCGGATTTTTGGAGTTTTGGAGTTTCGGAGATTTGGAGTTTTGGCGTTTTGGAGATTCGGAATCTTGGAGTTTCGGAATTTTGTAGTTCTGTAGTTTTCGAGTGTCGGAGTTTTGGAGTTTCGGAGTTTCGGAGTTTCGGAGTTTTGGAATTTTGGAGTTTTGGAGTTTCGAATTTTCAGAGTTTCGGATTTTTGGAGTTTTGGAGTTTTGGGGTTTCGGAGTTTCGGAGTTTTGCAGTATTGCAGTTTTGGAGTTTTGGAGTTTTGGAGTTGCGAATTTTCAGAGTTTAGGATTTTTGGAGTTTTGGAGTTTTGGAGAATTGGACTTTTGGCGTTTTCGAGATTCGGAATCTTGGAGTTTCGGAATTTTGTAGTTTTGGAGTTTTGGAGTTTAGGAGTTTCGGAGTTTCGGAGTTTTGGAGTTTCAGAGTTTTGGAGATTCAGGGTTGTGGAGTGTCGGAATTTTTGAGTTTTGGAGTTTCAGAGTTTCGGAGTTTTGGAGTTTTGCAGTTTTGGAGTTTTGGTGTTCTGGAGTTTTGGAGTTTCGAATTTTCAGAGTTTCAAATTTTTGGAGTTTTGGAGTTTCGGAGATTTGGAATTTCGGCGTTTTGGGGATTCGGGGTCTTGGAGTTTCGGAATTTTGTAGTTCTGTGGTTTTGGAGTGTCAGAGTGTCGGAGTTTCGGAGTGTTGGAGTTTTGGAGTTTTAGAGTTTTAGAATTTTGGAGTTTTGAAATTTTTGAGTTTCGGATTTTTGGAGTTTGGAGTTTTTAAGTTTTGGATTTTTGAGTTTTGGATTTTTGGATTTTTGGAGTTTGTGTTTTTGAGTTTTTGAGTTTTGGATTTTTGCACTTTTGGAGGTTTGGAGTTTTGGAGTTTTGGATTTTTGGAGCTTTGGAGGTATGGATTTTTGGATATTCAGGGTTTTGTTCCAGAATTTTGTAGTTTTGGAGTTTTGGAGTGTCGGAGTTTCGAATTATTGGAGTTTTCGTGTTTTGGAATTTTTGATTTTTGGAGGTATGGATTTTTGGAGTTTCGGAGTTGTGGAGATTCGGGTTTGTGGAGTTTTGGAGTTTTGGAGTTTTGGATTTTTGCACTTTTGGAGTTTTGGAGTTTCGGAGTTTTGGAGTTTCGGAGTTTTGAAGATTCAGGGTTGTGGAGTTTCGGAATTTTTGAGTTTTGGAGTTTTGGAGTTTCGGAGTTCCGGAGTTTCGGAGTTTCGGAGTTTTGGAGTTTTGCAGTTTCGGAGTTTTGGAGTTTTGGAGTTTCGGAGTTTCGGAGTTTTGGAGTTTCAGAGTTTTCGAGGTTCAGGGTTGTGGAGTTTCTGAATTTTTGAATTTTGGAGTTTCGGAGTTTCGGAGTTTTGGAGTTTTGGAGTTTCGAATTTACAGTTTCGGATTTTCGGAGTTTTGGAGTTTCGGAGATTTGGAATTTTGGCGTTTTGGAGATTCGGGGTCTTGGAGTTTCGGAATTTTGCAGTTTTGTAGTTTTGGAGTGTCGGAGTTTTGGAGTGTTGGAGTTTTGGAGCTTTGGAGCTTTGGAGTTTTGGAGTTTTTGAGTTTTGGATTTTTGCACTTTTTGAAATTTGGAGTTTTGGAGTTTTGGAGTTTCGGAGTTTCGGAGTTTTGGAGTTTCAGAGTTTTGGAGGTTCAGGGTTGTGGAGTTTCGGAATTTTTGAGTTTTGGAGTTTCGGAGTTTCGGAGTTTTGGAGCATTGCAGTTTTGGAGTTTTGGAGTTTTGGAGTTTGGAATTTTTGGAGTTTTGGAGTTTCGGAGATTTGGAGTTTTGGCCTTTTGGAGATTCGGGGTCTTGGAGTTTCGGAATTTTGTAGTTTTGCAGTTTTGGAGTGTCAGAGTTTTGGAGTGTTGGAGTTTTGGAGCTTTGGAGTTTTTGAGTTTTTGAGTTTTTGAGTTTTGGATTTTTGCACTTTTGGAGTTTTGGAGTTTTGGAGTTTCGGAGTTTCGGAGTTTTGGAGTTTCAGAGTTTTGGAGGTTCAATGTTGTGGAATTTCGGAATTTTTGAGTTTTGGAGTTTCGGAGTTTTGGAGTATTGCAGTTTTGGAATTTTGGAGTTTTGGAGTTTCGAATTTTCAGTTTCGGATTTTTGGAGGTATGGAGTTTCGGAGATTTGGAGTTTTGGCGTTTTGGAGATTCGGAATCTTGGAGTTTCGGAATTTTGTAGTTTTGTAGTTTTAGAGTGTCAGAGTTTTGGAGGGTTGGAGTTTTGGAGCTTTGGAGTTTTTGAGTTTTTGAGTTTTGGATTTTTGCACTTTTGGAGTTTTGGAGTTTTGGAGGTTCGGAGTTTCGGAGTTTTGGAGTTTCAGAGTTTTGGAGGTTCAGGGTTGTGGAGTTTCGGAATTTTTGAGTATTGGAGTTTCGGAGTTTCGGAGTTTTGGAGAATTGCAGTTTTGGAGCTTTGGAGTTTTGGAGTTCTTGAGTTTTGGAGTTTTGGATTCTTGCACTTTTGGAGTTTTGGAGTTTCAGAGTTTTGGAGGTTCAGGGTTGTGGAGTTTCGGAATTTTTGAGTTTTGGAGTTTCGGAGTTTCGGAGTTTTGGAGTATTGCAGTTTTGGAGTTTTGGAGTTTTGGAGTTTCAGAGATTTGGAGTTTTGGCGTTTTGGAGATTCGGAATCTTGGAGTTTCGGAATTTTGTAGTTTTGTAGTTTTGGAGTGTCAGAGTTTTGGAGTGTTGGAGCTTTGGAGTTTTGGAGTTTATGAGTTTTTGAGTTTTGGATTTTTGCACATTTGGAGTTTTGGAGTTGTGGAGTTTCGGAGTTTTGGAGTTTCAGAGTTTTGGAGGTTCAGGGTTGTGGAGTTTCGGAATTTTTGAGTTTTGGAGTTTCGGAGTTTTGGAGTATTGCAGTTTTGGAATTTTGGAGTTTTGGAGTTTCGAATTTTCAGAGTTTCGGATTTTTGGAGTTTTGGAGTTTCGGAGACTTGGAGTTTTGGCGTTTTGGAGATTCGGAATCTTGGAGTTTCGGAATTTTGTAGTGTTGTAGTTTTGGAGTGTCAGAGTTTTGGAGTGTTGGAGTTTTGGAGCTTTGGAGTTTTGGAGTTTTGGAGTTTTTGAGTTTTGGATTTTTGCACTTTTGGAGTTTTGGAGTTTTGGAGTTTTGGAGTTTCGGAGTTTCGGAGTTTCGGAGTTTTGGAGTTTCAGAGTTTTGAAGGTTCAGGGTTGTGGAGTTTCGGAATTTTTGAGTATTGGAGTTTCGGAGTTTCGGAGTTTTGGAGAATTGCAGTTTTGGAGTTTCGAATTTTCAGAGTTTCGGATTTTTGGGGTTTTGGAGTTTCGGAGTTTCGGAGTTTTGGAGTTTCAGAGTTTTCGAGGTTCAGGGTTGTGGAGTTTCGGAGTTTTTGAGTTTTGGAGTTTCGGAGTTTCGGAGTTTTGGAGTTTTGGAGTTTCGAATTTCCAGAGTTTCGGATTTTTGGAGTTTTGGAGTTTCGGAGATTTGGAGTTTTGGCGTTTTGGAGATTCGGAATCTTGGAGTTTCGGAATTTTGTAGTTTTGTAGTTTTCGAGTGTCGGAGTTTTGGAGTGTTGGAGTTTTGGAGCTTTGGAGTTTTGGAGTTTTTGAGTTTTGGAGTTTTGGATTTTTGCACTTTTGGAGTTTTGGAGTTTCAGAGTTTTGGAGGTTCAGGGTTGTGGAGTTTCGGAATTTTTTAGTTTTGGAGTTTCGGAGTTTCGGAGGTTTGGAGTATTGCAGTTTTGGAGTTTTGGAGTTTTGGAGTTTCAGAGATTTGGAGTTTTGGCGTTTTGGAGATTCGGAATCTTGGAGTTTCGGAATTTTGTAGTTTTGTAGTTTTGGAGTGTCAGAGTTTTGGAGTGTTGGAGCTTTGGAGTTTTGGAGTTTATGAGTTTTTGAGTTTTGGATTTTTGCACTTTTGGAGTTTTGGAGTTTTGGAGTTTCGGAGTTTCGGAGTTTTGGAGTTTCAGAGTTTTGGAGGTTCAGGGTTGTGGAATTTCGGAATTTTTGAGTATTGGAGTTTCGGAGTTTCGGAGTTTTGGAGAATTGCAGTTTTGGAATTTTTGGAGTTTCGAATTTTCAGTTTCGGATTTTTGGAGTTTTGGAGTTTCGGAGTTTCGGAGTTTTGGAGTTTCAGAGTTTTCGAGGTTCAGGGTTGTGGAGTTTCGGAATTTTTGTGTTTTGGAGTTTCAAAGTTTTGGAGTTTTGGAGTTTTGGAGTTTCGAATTTTCAGAGTTTGGGATTTTTGGAGTTTCAGAGATTTGGAGTTTTGGCGTTTTGGAGATTCGGAATCTTGGAGTTTCGGAATTTTGTAGTTTTGTAGTTTTGGAGTGTCGGAGTTTTGGAGTGTTGGAGTTTTGGAGCTTTGGAGTTTTGGAGTTTTTGAGTTTTGGAGTTTTGTATTTTTGCACTTTTGGAGTTTTGGAGGTTCGGAGTTTCGGAGTTTCGGAGTTTTGGAGTTTCAGAGTTTTGGAGGTTCAGGGTTGTGGAGTTTCGGAATTTTTGAGTTTTGGAGTTTCGGAGTTTCGGAGTTTTGGAGTATTGCAGTTTTGGAATTTTGGAGTTTTGGAGTTTCGAATTTTCAGAGTTTCGGATTTTTGGAGTTTTGGAGTTTCGGAGATTTGGAGTTTTGGCGTTTTTGAGATTCGGAATCTTGGAGTTTCGGAATTTTGTAGTTTTGTAGTTTTGGAGTGTCACAGTTTTGGAGTGTTGGAGTTTTGGAGCTTTGGAGTTTTGGAGTTTTTGAGTTTTTGGATTTTTGCACTTTTGGAGTTTTGGAGTTTCGGAGTTTCGGAGTTTTGGAGTTTCAGAGTTTTGGAGGTTCAGTGCTGTGGAGTTTCGGCATTTTTGAGTATTGGAGTTTCGGAGTTTCGGAGTTTTGGAGAATTGCAGTTTTGGAGTTTTGGAGTTTCGAATTTTCAGAGTTTCGGATTTTTGGAGTTTTGGAGTTTCGGAGATTTGGAGTTTTGGCGTTTTTGAGATTCTGAATCTCTGAGTTTCGGAATTTTGTAGTTTTGTAGTTTTGGAGTGTCACAGTTTTGGAGTGTTGGAGTTCTGGAGCTTTGGAGTTTTGGAGTTTTTGAGTTTTTGGATTTTTGCACTTTTGGAGTTTTGGAGTTTCGGAGTTTCGGAGTTTTGGAGTTTCAGAGTTTTGGAGGTTCAGTGTTGTGGAGTTTCGGCATTTTTGAGTATTGGAGTTTCGGAGTTTCGGAGTTTTGGAGAATTGCAGTTTTGGAGTTTTGGAGTTTCGAATTTTCAGAGTTTCGGATTTTTGGAGTTTTGGAGTTTTGGAGTTTCGGAGTTTCGGAGTTTTGGAGTATTGCAGTTTTGGAGTTGCGAATTTTCAGAGTTTAGGATTTTTGGAGTTTTGGAGTTTTGGAGAATTGGACTTTTGGCGTTTTCGAGATTCGGAATCTTGGAGTTTCGGAATTTTGTAGTTTTGGAGTTTTGGAGTTTAGGAGTTTCGGAGTTTTGGAGTTTCAGAGTTTTGGAGATTCAGGGTTGTGGAGTGTCGGAATTTTTGAGTTTTGGAGTTTCGGAGTTTCGGAGTTTTGGAGTTTTGCAGTTTTGGAGTTTTGGTGTTCTGGAGTTTTGGAGTTACGAATTTTCAGAGTTTCAAATTTTTGGAGTTTTGGAGTTTCGGAGATTTGGAATTTCGGCGTTTTGGGGATTCGGGGTCTTGGAGTTTCGGAATTTTGTAGTTTTGTGGTTTTGGAGTGTCGGAGTTTTGGAGTGTTGGAGTTTTGGAGTTTTAGAGTTTTAGAATTTTGGAGTTTTGAAATTTTTGAGTTTCGGATTTTTGGAGTTTGGAGTTTTTAAGTTTTGGATTTTTGAGTTTTGGATTTTTGGATTTTTGGAGTTTTTGTTTCGGAGTTTTGGAGTTTTGGAGTTTCGAATTTTCAGTTTCGGATTTTTGGAGGTATGGAGTTTCGGAGATTTGGAGTTTTGGCGTTTTGGAGATTCGGAATCTTGGAGTTTCGGAATTTTGTAGTTTTGTAGTTTTAGAGTGTCAGAGTTTTGGAGGGTTGGAGTTTTGGAGCTTTGGAGTTTTTGAGTTTTTGAGTTTTGGATTTTTGCACTTTTGGAGTTTTGGAGTTTTGGAGGTTCGGAGTTTCGGAGTTTTGGAGTTTCAGAGTTTTGGAGGTTCAGGGTTGTGGAGTTTCGGAATTTTTGAGTATTGGAGTTTCGGAGTTTCGGAGTTTTGGAGAATTGCAGTTTTGGAGCTTTGGAGTTTTGGAGTTCTTGAGTTTTGGAGTTTTGGATTCTTGCACTTTTGGAGTTTTGGAGTTTCAGAGTTTTGGAGGTTCAGGGTTGTGGAGTTTCGGAATTTTTGAGTTTTGGAGTTTCGGAGTTTCGGAGTTTTGGAGTATTGCAGTTTTGGAGTTTTGGAGTTTTGGAGTTTCAGAGATTTGGAGTTTTGGCGTTTTGGAGATTCGGAATCTTGGAGTTTCGGAATTTTGTAGTTTTGTAGTTTTGGAGTGTCAGAGTTTTGGAGTGTTGGAGCTTTGGAGTTTTGGAGTTTATGAGTTTTTGAGTTTTGGATTTTTGCACATTTGGAGTTTTGGAGTTGTGGAGTTTCGGAGTTTTGGAGTTTCAGAGTTTTGGAGGTTCAGGGTTGTGGAGTTTCGGAATTTTTGAGTTTTGGAGTTTCGGAGTTTTGGAGTATTGCAGTTTTGGAATTTTGGAGTTTTGGAGTTTCGAATTTTCAGAGTTTCGGATTTTTGGAGTTTTGGAGTTTCGGAGACTTGGAGTTTTGGCGTTTTGGAGATTCGGAATCTTGGAGTTTCGGAATTTTGTAGTGTTGTAGTTTTGGAGTGTCAGAGTTTTGGAGTGTTGGAGTTTTGGAGCTTTGGAGTTTTGGAGTTTTGGAGTTTTTGAGTTTTGGATTTTTGCACTTTTGGAGTTTTGGAGTTTTGGAGTTTTGGAGTTTCGGAGTTTCGGAGTTTCGGAGTTTTGGAGTTTCAGAGTTTTGAAGGTTCAGGGTTGTGGAGTTTCGGAATTTTTGAGTATTGGAGTTTCAGAGTTTCGGAGTTTTGGAGAATTGCAGTTTTGGAGTTTCGAATTTTCAGAGTTTCGGATTTTTGGGGTTTTGGAGTTTCGGAGTTTCGGAGTTTTGGAGTTTCAGAGTTTTCGAGGTTCAGGGTTGTGGAGTTTCGGAGTTTTTGAGTTTTGGAGTTTCGGAGTTTCGGAGTTTTGGAGTTTTGGAGTTTCGAATTTCCAGAGTTTCGGATTTTTGGAGTTTTGGAGTTTCGGAGATTTGGAGTTTTGGCGTTTTGGAGATTCGGAATCTTGGAGTTTCGGAATTTTGTAGTTTTGTAGTTTTCGAGTGTCGGAGTTTTGGAGTGTTGGAGTTTTGGAGCTTTGGAGTTTTGGAGTTTTTGAGTTTTGGAGTTTTGGATTTTTGCACTTTTGGAGTTTTGGAGTTTCAGAGTTTTGGAGGTTCAGGGTTGTGGAGTTTCGGAATTTTTTAGTTTTGGAGTTTCGGAGTTTCGGAGGTTTGGAGTATTGCAGTTTTGGAGTTTTGGAGTTTTGGAGTTTCAGAGATTTGGAGTTTTGGCGTTTTGGAGATTCGGAATCTTGGAGTTTCGGAATTTTGTAGTTTTGTAGTTTTGGAGTGTCAGAGTTTTGGAGTGTTGGAGCTTTGGAGTTTTGGAGTTTATGAGTTTTTGAGTTTTGGATTTTTGCACTTTTGGAGTTTTGGAGTTTTGGAGTTTCGGAGTTTCGGAGTTTTGGAGTTTCAGAGTTTTGGAGGTTCAGGGTTGTGGAATTTCGGAATTTTTGAGTATTGGAGTTTCGGAGTTTCGGAGTTTTGGAGAATTGCAGTTTTGGAATTTTTGGAGTTTCGAATTTTCAGTTTCGGATTTTTGGAGTTTTGGAGTTTCGGAGTTTCGGAGTTTTGGAGTTTCAGAGTTTTCGAGGTTCAGGGTTGTGGAGTTTCGGAATTTTTGTGTTTTGGAGTTTCAAAGTTTTGGAGTTTTGGAGTTTTGGAGTTTCGAATTTTCAGAGTTTGGGATTTTTGGAGTTTCAGAGATTTGGAGTTTTGGCGTTTTGGAGATTCGGAATCTTGGAGTTTCGGAATTTTGTAGTTTTGTAGTTTTGGAGTGTCGGAGTTTTGGAGTGTTGGAGTTTTGGAGCTTTGGAGTTTTGGAGTTTTTGAGTTTTGGAGTTTTGTATTTTTGCACTTTTGGAGTTTTGGAGGTTCGGAGTTTCGGAGTTTCGGAGTTTTGGAGTTTCAGAGTTTTGGAGGTTCAGGGTTGTGGAGTTTCGGAATTTTTGAGTTTTGGAGTTTCGGAGTTTCGGAGTTTTGGAGTATTGCAGTTTTGGAATTTTGGAGTTTTGGAGTTTCGAATTTTCAGAGTTTCGGATTTTTGGAGTTTTGGAGTTTCGGAGATTTGGAGTTTTGGCGTTTTTGAGATTCGGAATCTTGGAGTTTCGGAATTTTGTAGTTTTGTAGTTTTGGAGTGTCACAGTTTTGGAGTGTTGGAGTTTTGGAGCTTTGGAGTTTTGGAGTTTTTGAGTTTTTGGATTTTTGCACTTTTGGAGTTTTGGAGTTTCGGAGTTTCGGAGTTTTGGAGTTTCAGAGTTTTGGAGGTTCAGTGCTGTGGAGTTTCGGCATTTTTGAGTATTGGAGTTTCGGAGTTTCGGAGTTTTGGAGAATTGCAGTTTTGGAGTTTTGGAGTTTCGAATTTTCAGAGTTTCGGATTTTTGGAGTTTTGGAGTTTCGGAGATTTGGAGTTTTGGCGTTTTTGAGATTCTGAATCTCTGAGTTTCGGAATTTTGTAGTTTTGTAGTTTTGGAGTGTCACAGTTTTGGAGTGTTGGAGTTCTGGAGCTTTGGAGTTTTGGAGTTTTTGAGTTTTTGGATTTTTGCACTTTTGGAGTTTTGGAGTTTCGGAGTTTCGGAGTTTTGGAGTTTCAGAGTTTTGGAGGTTCAGTGTTGTGGAGTTTCGGCATTTTTGAGTATTGGAGTTTCGGAGTTTCGGAGTTTTGGAGAATTGCAGTTTTGGAGTTTTGGAGTTTCGAATTTTCAGAGTTTCGGATTTTTGGAGTTTTGGAGTTTTGGAGTTTCGGAGTTTCGGAGTTTTGGAGTATTGCAGTTTTGGAGTTGCGAATTTTCAGAGTTTAGGATTTTTGGAGTTTTGGAGTTTTGGAGAATTGGACTTTTGGCGTTTTCGAGATTCGGAATCTTGGAGTTTCGGAATTTTGTAGTTTTGGAGTTTTGGAGTTTAGGAGTTTCGGAGTTTTGGAGTTTCAGAGTTTTGGAGATTCAGGGTTGTGGAGTGTCGGAATTTTTGAGTTTTGGAGTTTCGGAGTTTCGGAGTTTTGGAGTTTTGCAGTTTTGGAGTTTTGGTGTTCTGGAGTTTTGGAGTTACGAATTTTCAGAGTTTCAAATTTTTGGAGTTTTGGAGTTTCGGAGATTTGGAATTTCGGCGTTTTGGGGATTCGGGGTCTTGGAGTTTCGGAATTTTGTAGTTTTGTGGTTTTGGAGTGTCGGAGTTTTGGAGTGTTGGAGTTTTGGAGTTTTAGAGTTTTAGAATTTTGGAGTTTTGAAATTTTTGAGTTTCGGATTTTTGGAGTTTGGAGTTTTTAAGTTTTGGATTTTTGAGTTTTGGATTTTTGGATTTTTGGAGTTTTTGTTTCGGAGTTTTGGAGTTTTGGAGTTTCGGAGTTTCGGAGTTTTGGAGTTTCAGAGTTTTCGAGGTTCAGGGTTGTGGAGTTTCTGAATTTTTGAATTTTGGAGTTTCGGAGTTTCGGAGTTTTGGAGTTTTGGAGTTTCGAATTTACAGTTTCGGATTTTCGGAGTTTTGGAGTTTCGGAGATTTGGAATTTTGGCGTTTTGGAGATTCGGGGTCTTGGAGTTTCGGAATTTTGCAGTTTTGTAGTTTTGGAGTGTCGGAGTTTTGGAGTGTTGGAGTTTTGGAGCTTTGGAGCTTTGGAGTTTTGGAGTTTTTGAGTTCTGGATTTTTGCACTTTTTCAAATTTGGAGTTTTGGAGTTTTGGAGTTTCGGAGTTTCGGAGTTTTGGAGTTTCAGAGTTTTGGAGGTTCAGGGTTGTGGAGTTTCGGAATTTTTGAGTTTTGGAGTTTCGGAGTTTCGGAGTTTTGGAGCATTGCAGTTTTGGAGTTCTGGAGTTTTGGAGTTTGGAATTTTTGGAGTTTTGGAGTTTCGGAGATTTGGAGTTTTGGCCTTTTGGAGATTCGGGGTCTTGGAGTTTCGGAATTTTGTAGTTTTGCAGTTTTGGAGTGTCAGAGTTTTGGAGTGTTGGAGTTTTGGAGCTTTGGAGTTTTTGAGTTTTTGAGTTTTTGAGTTTTGGATTTTTGCACTTTTGGAGTTTTGGAGTTTTGGAGTTTCGGAGTTTCGGAGTTTTGGAGTTTCAGAGTTTTGGAGGTTCAGGGTTGTGGAATTTCGGAATTTTTGAGCTTTGGAGTTTCGGAGTTTTGGAGTATTGCAGTTTTGGAATTTTGGAGTTTTGGAGTTTCGAATTTTCAGAGTTTCGGATTTTTGGAGGTATGGAGTTTCGGAGATTTGGAGTTTTGGCGTTTTGGAGATTCGGAATCTTGGAGTTTCGGAATTTTGTAGTTTTGTAGTTTTAGAGTGTCAGAGTTTTGGAGTGTTGGAGTTTTGGAGCTTTGGAGTTTTTGAGTTTTTGAGTTTTGGATTTTTGCACTTTTGGAGTTTTGGAGTTTTGGAGGTTCGGAGTTTCGGAGTTTTGGAGTTTCAGAGTTTTGAAGGTTCAGGGTTGTGGAGTTTCGGAATTTTTGAGTATTGGAGTTTCGGAGTTTCGGAGTTTTGGAGAATTGCAGTTTTGGAGCTTTGGAGTTTTGGAGTTCTTGAGTTTTGGAGTTTTGGATTTTTGCACTTTTGGAGTTTTGGAGTTTCAGAGTTTTGGAGGTTCAGGGTTGTGGAGTTTCGGAATTTTTGAGTTTTGGAGTTTCGGAGTTTCGGAGTTTTGGAGTATTGCAGTTTTGGAGTTTCAGAGATTTGGAGTTTTGGCGTTTTGGAGATTCGGAATCTTGGAGTTTCGGAATTTTGTAGTTTTGTAGTTTGGGAGTGTCAGAGTTTTGGAGTGTTGGAGCTTTGGAGTTTTGGAGTTTGAGTTTTTGAGTTTTGGATTTTTGCACATTTGGAGTTTTGGAGTTGTGGAGTTTCGGAGTTTTGGAGTTTCAGAGTTTTGGAGGTTCAGGGTTGTGGAGTTTCGGAATTTTTGAGTTTTGGAGTTTCGGAGTTTTGGAGTATTGCAGTTTTGGAATTTTGGAGTTTTGGAGTTTCGAATTTTCAGAGTTTCGGATTTTTGGAGTTTTGGAGTTTCGGAGACTTGGAGTTTTGGCGTTTTGGAGATTCGGAATCTTGGAGTTTCGGAATTTTGTAGTGTTGTAGTTTTGGAGTGTCAGAGTTTTGGAGTGTTGGAGTTTTGGAGCTTTGGAGTTTTGGAGTTTTGGAGTTTTTGAGTTTTGGATTTTTGCACTTTTGGAGTTTTGGAGTTTTGGAGTTTTGGAGTTTCGGAGTTTCGGAGTTTTGGAGTTTCAGAGTTTTGAAGGTTCAGGGTTGTGGAGTTTCGGAATTTTTGAGTATTGGAGTTTCGGAGTTTCGGAGTTTTGGAGAATTGCAGTTTTGGAGTTTCGAATTTTCAGAGTTTCGGATTTTTGGGGTTTTGGAGTTTCGGAGTTTCGGAGTTTTGGAGTTTCAGAGTTTTCGAGGTTCAGGGTTGTGGAGTTTCGGAGTTTTTGAGTTTTGGAGTTTCGGAGTTTCGGAGTTTTGGAGTTTTGGAGTTTCGAATTTCCAGAGTTTCGGATTTTTGGAGTTTTGGAGTTTCGGAGATTTGGAGTTTTGGCGTTTTGGAGATTCGGAATCTTGGAGTTTCGGAATTTTGTAGTTTTGTAGTTTTCGAGTGTCGGAGTTTTGGAGTGTTGGAGTTTTGGAGCTTTGGAGTTTTGGAGTTTTTGAGTTTTGGAGTTTTGGATTTTTGCACTTTTGGAGTTTTGGAGTTTCAGAGTTTTGGAGGTTCAGGGTTGTGGAGTTTCGGAATTTTTTAGTTTTGGAGTTTCGGAGTTTCGGAGGTTTGGAGTATTGCAGTTTTGGAGTTTTGGAGTTTCGAATTTTCAGAGTTTCGGATTTTTGGAGTTTTGGAGTTTCGGAGATTTGGAGTTTTGGCGTTTTTGAGATTCTGAATCTCTGAGTTTCGGAATTTTGTAGTTTTGTAGTTTTGGAGTGTCACAGTTTTGGAGTGTTGGAGTTCTGGAGCTTTGGAGTTTTGGAGTTTTTGAGTTTTTGGATTTTTGCACTTTTGGAGTTTTGGAGTTTCGGAGTTTCGGAGTTTTGGAGTTTCAGAGTTTTGGAGGTTCAGTGTTGTGGAGTTTCGGCATTTTTGAGTATTGGAGTTTCGGAGTTTCGGAGTTTTGGAGAATTGCAGTTTTGGAGTTTTGGAGTTTCGAATTTTCAGAGTTTCGGATTTTTGGAGTTTTGGAGTTTCGGAGTTTCGGAGTTTTGGAGTATTGCAGTTTTGGAGTTTTGGAGTTTTGGAGTTGCGAATTTTCAGAGTTTAGGATTTTTGGAGTTTTGGAGTTTTGGAGAATTGGACTTTTGGCGTTTTCGAGATTCGGAATCTTGGAGTTTCGGAATTTTGTAGTTTTGGAGTTTTGGAGTTTAGGAGTTTCGGAGTTTCGGAGTTTTGGAGTTTCAGAGTTTTGGAGATTCAGGGTTGTGGAGTGTCGGAATTTTTGAGTTTTGGAGTTTCGGAGTTTCGGAGTTTTGGAGTTTTGCAGTTTTGGAGTTTTGGTGTTCTGGAGTTTTGGAGTTACGAATTTTCAGAGTTTCAAATTTTTGGAGTTTTGGAGTTTCGGAGATTTGGAATTTCGGCGTTTTGGGGATTCGGGGTCTTGGAGTTTCGGAATTTTGTAGTTTTGTGGTTTTGGAGTGTCGGAGTTTTGGAGTGTTGGAGTTTTGGAGTTTTAGAGTTTTAGAATTTTGGAGTTTTGAAATTTTTGAGTTTCGGATTTTTGGAGTTTGGAGTTTTTAAGTTTTGGATTTTTGAGTTTTGGATTTTTGGATTTTTGGAGTTTTTGTGTTTCGGAGTTTTGGAGTTTTGGAGTTTCGGAGTTTCGGAGTTTTGGAGTTTCAGAGTTTTCGAGGTTCAGGGTTGTGGAGTTTCTGAATTTTTGAATTTTGGAGTTTCGGAGTTTCGGAGTTTTGGAGTTTTGGAGTTTCGAATTTACAGTTTCGGATTTTCGGAGTTTTGGAGTTTCGGAGATTTGGAGTTTTGGCGTTTTGGAGATTCGGAATCTTGGAGTTTCGGAATTTTGTAGTTTTGTAGTTTTAGAGTGTCAGAGTTTTGGAGTGTTGGAGTTTTGGAGCTTTGGAGTTTTTGAGTTTTTGAGTTTTGGATTTTTGCACTTTTGGAGTTTTGGAGTTTTGGAGGTTCGGAGTTTCGGAGTTTTGGAGTTTCAGAGTTTTGAAGGTTCAGGGTTGTGGAGTTTCGGAATTTTTGAGTATTGGAGTTTCGGAGTTTCGGAGTTTTGGAGAATTGCAGTTTTGGAGCTTTGGAGTTTTGGAGTTCTTGAGTTTTGGAGTTTTGGATTTTTGCACTTTTGGAGTTTTGGAGTTTCAGAGTTTTGGAGGTTCAGGGTTGTGGAGTTTCGGAATTTTTGAGTTTTGGAGTTTCGGAGTTTCGGAGTTTTGGAGTATTGCAGTTTTGGAGTTTCAGAGATTTGGAGTTTTGGCGTTTTGGAGATTCGGAATCTTGGAGTTTCGGAATTTTGTAGTTTTGTAGTTTGGGAGTGTCAGAGTTTTGGAGTGTTGGAGCTTTGGAGTTTTGGAGTTTGAGTTTTTGAGTTTTGGATTTTTGCACATTTGGAGTTTTGGAGTTGTGGAGTTTCGGAGTTTTGGAGTTTCAGAGTTTTGGAGGTTCAGGGTTGTGGAGTTTCGGAATTTTTGAGTTTTGGAGTTTCGGAGTTTTGGAGTATTGCAGTTTTGGAATTTTGGAGTTTTGGAGTTTCGAATTTTCAGAGTTTCGGATTTTTGGAGTTTTGGAGTTTCGGAGACTTGGAGTTTTGGCGTTTTGGAGATTCGGAATCTTGGAGTTTCGGAATTTTGTAGTGTTGTAGTTTTGGAGTGTCAGAGTTTTGGAGTGTTGGAGTTTTGGAGCTTTGGAGTTTTGGAGTTTTGGAGTTTTTGAGTTTTGGATTTTTGCACTTTTGGAGTTTTGGAGTTTTGGAGTTTTGGAGTTTCGGAGTTTCGGAGTTTTGGAGTTTCAGAGTTTTGAAGGTTCAGGGTTGTGGAGTTTCGGAATTTTTGAGTATTGGAGTTTCGGAGTTTCGGAGTTTTGGAGAATTGCAGTTTTGGAGTTTCGAATTTTCAGAGTTTCGGATTTTTGGGGTTTTGGAGTTTCGGAGTTTCGGAGTTTTGGAGTTTCAGAGTTTTCGAGGTTCAGGGTTGTGGAGTTTCGGAGTTTTTGAGTTTTGGAGTTTCGGAGTTTCGGAGTTTTGGAGTTTTGGAGTTTCGAATTTCCAGAGTTTCGGATTTTTGGAGTTTTGGAGTTTCGGAGATTTGGAGTTTTGGCGTTTTGGAGATTCGGAATCTTGGAGTTTCGGAATTTTGTAGTTTTGTAGTTTTCGAGTGTCGGAGTTTTGGAGTGTTGGAGTTTTGGAGCTTTGGAGTTTTGGAGTTTTTGAGTTTTGGAGTTTTGGATTTTTGCACTTTTGGAGTTTTGGAGTTTCAGAGTTTTGGAGGTTCAGGGTTGTGGAGTTTCGGAATTTTTTAGTTTTGGAGTTTCGGAGTTTCGGAGGTTTGGAGTATTGCAGTTTTGGAGTTTTGGAGTTTCGAATTTTCAGAGTTTCGGATTTTTGGAGTTTTGGAGTTTCGGAGATTTGGAGTTTTGGCGTTTTTGAGATTCTGAATCTCTGAGTTTCGGAATTTTGTAGTTTTGTAGTTTTGGAGTGTCACAGTTTTGGAGTGTTGGAGTTCTGGAGCTTTGGAGTTTTGGAGTTTTTGAGTTTTTGGATTTTTGCACTTTTGGAGTTTTGGAGTTTCGGAGTTTCGGAGTTTTGGAGTTTCAGAGTTTTGGAGGTTCAGTGTTGTGGAGTTTCGGCATTTTTGAGTATTGGAGTTTCGGAGTTTCGGAGTTTTGGAGAATTGCAGTTTTGGAGTTTTGGAGTTTCGAATTTTCAGAGTTTCGGATTTTTGGAGTTTTGGAGTTTCGGAGTTTCGGAGTTTTGGAGTATTGCAGTTTTGGAGTTTTGGAGTTTTGGAGTTGCGAATTTTCAGAGTTTAGGATTTTTGGAGTTTTGGAGTTTTGGAGAATTGGACTTTTGGCGTTTTCGAGATTCGGAATCTTGGAGTTTCGGAATTTTGTAGTTTTGGAGTTTTGGAGTTTAGGAGTTTCGGAGTTTCGGAGTTTTGGAGTTTCAGAGTTTTGGAGATTCAGGGTTGTGGAGTGTCGGAATTTTTGAGTTTTGGAGTTTCGGAGTTTCGGAGTTTTGGAGTTTTGCAGTTTTGGAGTTTTGGTGTTCTGGAGTTTTGGAGTTACGAATTTTCAGAGTTTCAAATTTTTGGAGTTTTGGAGTTTCGGAGATTTGGAATTTCGGCGTTTTGGGGATTCGGGGTCTTGGAGTTTCGGAATTTTGTAGTTTTGTGGTTTTGGAGTGTCGGAGTTTTGGAGTGTTGGAGTTTTGGAGTTTTAGAGTTTTAGAATTTTGGAGTTTTGAAATTTTTGAGTTTCGGATTTTTGGAGTTTGGAGTTTTTAAGTTTTGGATTTTTGAGTTTTGGATTTTTGGATTTTTGGAGTTTTTGTGTTTCGGAGTTTTGGAGTTTTGGAGTTTCGGAGTTTCGGAGTTTTGGAGTTTCAGAGTTTTCGAGGTTCAGGGTTGTGGAGTTTCTGAATTTTTGAATTTTGGAGTTTCGGAGTTTCGGAGTTTTGGAGTTTTGGAGTTTCGAATTTACAGTTTCGGATTTTCGGAGTTTTGGAGTTTCGGAGATTTGGAATTTTGGCGTTTTGGAGATTCGGGGTCTTGGAGTTTCGGAATTTTGCAGTTTTGTAGTTTTGGAGTGTCGGAGTTTTGGAGTGTTGGAGTTTTGGAGCTTTGGAGCTTTGGAGTTTTGGAGTTTTTGAGTTTTGGATTTTTGCACTTTTTCAAATTTGGAGTTTTGGAGTTTTGGAGTTTCGGAGTTTCGGAGTTTTGGAGTTTCAGAGTTTTGGAGGTTCAGGGTTGTGGAGTTTCGGAATTTTTGAGTTTTGGAGTTTCGGAGTTTCGGAGTTTTGGAGCATTGCAGTTTTGGAGTTCTGGAGTTTTGGAGTTTGGAATTTTTGGAGTTTTGGAGTTTCGGAGATTTGGAGTTTTGGCCTTTTGGAGATTCGGGGTCTTGGAGTTTCGGAATTTTGTAGTTTTGCAGTTTTGGAGTGTCAGAGTTTTGGAGTGTTGGAGTTTTGGAGCTTTGGAGTTTTTGAGTTTTTGAGTTTTTGAGTTTTGGATTTTTGCACTTTTGGAGTTTTGGAGTTTTGGAGTTTCGGAGTTTCGGAGTTTTGGAGTTTCAGAGTTTTGGAGGTTCAGGGTTGTGGAATTTCGGAATTTTTGAGCTTTGGAGTTTCGGAGTTTTGGAGTATTGCAGTTTTGGAATTTTGGAGTTTTGGAGTTTCGAATTTTCAGAGTTTCGGATTTTTGGAGGTATGGAGTTTCGGAGATTTGGAGTTTTGGCGTTTTGGAGATTCGGAATCTTGGAGTTTCGGAATTTTGTAGTTTTGTAGTTTTAGAGTGTCAGAGTTTTGGAGTGTTGGAGTTTTGGAGCTTTGGAGTTTTTGAGTTTTTGAGTTTTGGATTTTTGCACTTTTGGAGTTTTGGAGTTTTGGAGGTTCGGAGTTTCGGAGTTTTGGAGTTTCAGAGTTTTGGAGGTTCAGGGTTGTAGAGTTTCGGAATTTTTGAGTATTGGAGTTTCGGAGTTTCGGAGTTTTGGAGAATTGCAGTTTTGGAGCTTTGGAGTTTTGGAGTTCTTGAGTTTTGGAGTTTTGGATTTTTGCACTTTTGGAGTTTTGGAGTTTCAGAGTTTTGGAGGTTCAGGGTTGTGGAGTTTCGGAATTTTTGAGTTTTGGAGTTTCGGAGTTTCGGAGTTTTGGAGTATTGCAGTTTTGGAGTTTCAGAGATTTGGAGTTTTGGCGTTTTGGAGATTCGGAATCTTGGAGTTTCGGAATTTTGTAGTTTTGTAGTTTGGGAGTGTCAGAGTTTTGGAGTGTTGGAGCTTTGGAGTTTTGGAGTTTGAGTTTTTGAGTTTTGGATTTTTGCACATTTGGAGTTTTGGAGTTGTGGAGTTTCGGAGTTTTGGAGTTTCAGAGTTTTGGAGGTTCAGGGTTGTGGAGTTTCGGAATTTTTGAGTTTTGGAGTTTCGGAGTTTTGGAGTATTGCAGTTTTGGAATTTTGGAGTTTTGGAGTTTCGAATTTTCAGAGTTTCGGATTTTTGGAGTTTTGGAGTTTCGGAGACTTGGAGTTTTGGCGTTTTGGAGATTCGGAATCTTGGAGTTTCGGAATTTTGTAGTGTTGTAGTTTTGGAGTGTCAGAGTTTTGGAGTGTTGGAGTTTTGGAGCTTTGGAGTTTTGGAGTTTTGGAGTTTTTGAGTTTTGGATTTTTGCACTTTTGGAGTTTTGGAGTTTTGGAGTTTTGGAGTTTCGGAGTTTCGGAGTTTCGGAGTTTTGGAGTTTCAGAGTTTTGAAGGTTCAGGGTTGTGGAGTTTCGGAATTTTTGAGTATTGGAGTTTCGGAGTTTCGGAGTTTTGGAGAATTGCAGTTTTGGAGTTTCGAATTTTCAGAGTTTCGGATTTTTGGGGTTTTGGAGTTTCGGAGTTTCGGAGTTTTGGAGTTTCAGAGTTTTCGAGGTTCAGGGTTGTGGAGTTTCGGAGTTTTTGAGTTTTGGAGTTTCGGAGTTTCGGAGTTTTGGAGTTTTGGAGTTTCGAATTTCCAGAGTTTCGGATTTTTGGAGTTTTGGAGTTTCGGAGATTTGGAGTTTTGGCGTTTTGGAGATTCGGAATCTTGGAGTTTCGGAATTTTGTAGTTTTGTAGTTTTCGAGTGTCGGAGTTTTGGAGTGTTGGAGTTTTGGAGCTTTGGAGTTTTGGAGTTTTTGAGTTTTGGAGTTTTGGATTTTTGCACTTTTGGAGTTTTGGAGTTTCAGAGTTTTGGAGGTTCAGGGTTGTGGAGTTTCGGAATTTTTTAGTTTTGGAGTTTCGGAGTTTCGGAGGTTTGGAGTATTGCAGTTTTGGAGTTTTGGAGTTTTGGAGTTTCAGAGATTTGGAGTTTTGGCGTTTTGGAGATTCGGAATCTTGGAGTTTCGGAATTTTGTAGTTTTGTAGTTTTGGAGTGTCAGAGTTTTGGAGTGTTGGAGCTTTGGAGTTTTGGAGTTTATGAGTTTTTGAGTTTTGGATTTTTGCACTTTTGGAGTTTTGGAGTTTTGGAGTTTCGGAGTTTCGGAGTTTTGGAGTTTCAGAGTTTTGGAGGTTCAGGGTTGTGGAATTTCGGAATTTTTGAGTATTGGAGTTTCGGAGTTTCAAAGTTTTGGAGAATTGCAGTTTTGGAATTTTTGGAGTTTCGAATTTTCAGTTTCGGATTTTTGGAGTTTTGGAGTTTCGGAGTTTCGGAGTTTTGGAGTTTCAGAGTTTTCGAGGTTCAGGGTTGTGGAGTTTCGGAATTTTTGTGTTTTGGAGTTTCAAAGTTTTGGAGTTTTGGAGTTTTGGAGTTTCGAATTTTCAGAGTTTGGGATTTTTGGAGTTTCAGAGATTTGGAGTTTTGGCGTTTTGGAGATTCGGAATCTTGGAGTTTCGGAATTTTGTAGTTTTGTAGTTTTGGAGTGTCGGAGTTTTGGAGTGTTGGAGTTTTGGAGCTTTGGAGTTTTGGAGTTTTTGAGTTTTGGAGTTTTGTATTTTTGCACTTTTGGAGTTTTGGAGGTTCGGAGTTTCGGAGTTTCGGAGTTTTGGAGTTTCAGAGTTTTGGAGGTTCAGGGTTGTGGAGTTTCGGAATTTTTGAGTTTTGGAGTTTCGGAGTTTCGGAGTTTTGGAGTATTGCAGTTTTGGAATTTTGGAGTTTTGGAGTTTTGGAGTGTCACAGTTTTGGAGTGTTGGAGTTCTGGAGCTTTGGAGTTTTGGAGTTTTTGAGTTTTTGGATTTTTGCACTTTTGGAGTTTTGGAGTTTCGGAGTTTCGGAGTTTTGGAGTTTCAGAGTTTTGGAGGTTCAGTGTTGTGGAGTTTCGGCATTTTTGAGTATTGGAGTTTCGGAGTTTCGGAGTTTTGGAGAATTGCAGTTTTGGAGTTTTGGAGTTTCGAATTTTCAGAGTTTCGGATTTTTGGAGTTTTGGAGTTTTGGAGTTTCGGAGTTTTGGAGTATTGCAGTTTTGGAGTTTTGGAGTTTTGGAGTTGCGAATTTTCAGAGTTTAGGATTTTTGGAGTTTTGGAGTTTTGGAGAATTGGACTTTTGGCGTTTTCGAGATTCGGAATCTTGGAGTTTCGGAATTTTGTAGTTTTGGAGTTTTGGAGTTTAGGAGTTTCGGAGTTTCGGAGTTTTGGAGTTTCAGAGTTTTGGAGATTCAGGGTTGTGGAGTGTCGGAATTTTTGAGTTTTGGAGTTTCGGAGTTTCGGAGTTTTGGAGTTTTGCAGTTTTGGAGTTTTGGTGTTCTGGAGTTTTGGAGTTACGAATTTTCAGAGTTTCAAATTTTTGGAGTTTTGGAGTTTCGGAGATTTGGAATTTCGGCGTTTTGGGGATTCGGGGTCTTGGAGTTTCGGAATTTTGTAGTTTTGTGGTTTTGGAGTGTCGGAGTTTTGGAGTGTTGGAGTTTTGGAGTTTTAGAGTTTTAGAATTTTGGAGTTTTGAAATTTTTGAGTTTCGGATTTTTGGAGTTTGGAGTTTTTAAGTTTTGGATTTTTGAGTTTTGGATTTTTGGATTTTTGGAGTTTTTGTGTTTCGGAGTTTTGGAGTTTTGGAGTTTCGGAGTTTCGGAGTTTTGGAGTTTCAGAGTTTTCGAGGTTCAGGGTTGTGGAGTTTCTGAATTTTTGAATTTTGGAGTTTCGGAGTTTCGGAGTTTTGGAGTTTTGGAGTTTCGAATTTACAGTTTCGGATTTTCGGAGTTTTGGAGTTTCGGAGATTTGGAATTTTGGCGTTTTGGAGATTCGGGGTCTTGGAGTTTCGGAATTTTGCAGTTTTGTAGTTTTGGAGTGTCGGAGTTTTGGAGTGTTGGAGTTTTGGAGCTTTGGAGCTTTGGAGTTTTGGAGTTTTTGAGTTTTGGATTTTTGCACTTTTTCAAATTTGGAGTTTTGGAGTTTTGGAGTTTCGGAGTTTCGGAGTTTTGGAGTTTCAGAGTTTTGGAGGTTCAGGGTTGTGGAGTTTCGGAATTTTTGAGTTTTGGAGTTTCGGAGTTTCGGAGTTTTGGAGCATTGCAGTTTTGGAGTTCTGGAGTTTTGGAGTTTGGAATTTTTGGAGTTTTGGAGTTTCGGAGATTTGGAGTTTTGGCCTTTTGGAGATTCGGGGTCTTGGAGTTTCGGAATTTTGTAGTTTTGCAGTTTTGGAGTGTCAGAGTTTTGGAGTGTTGGAGTTTTGGAGCTTTGGAGTTTTTGAGTTTTTGAGTTTTTGAGTTTTGGATTTTTGCACTTTTGGAGTTTTGGAGTTTTGGAGTTTCGGAGTTTCGGAGTTTTGGAGTTTCAGAGTTTTGGAGGTTCAGGGTTGTGGAATTTCGGAATTTTTGAGCTTTGGAGTTTCGGAGTTTTGGAGTATTGCAGTTTTGGAATTTTGGAGTTTTGGAGTTTCGAATTTTCAGAGTTTCGGATTTTTGGAGGTATGGAGTTTCGGAGATTTGGAGTTTTGGCGTTTTGGAGATTCGGAATCTTGGAGTTTCGGAATTTTGTAGTTTTGTAGTTTTAGAGTGTCAGAGTTTTGGAGTGTTGGAGTTTTGGAGCTTTGGAGTTTTTGAGTTTTTGAGTTTTGGATTTTTGCACTTTTGGAGTTTTGGAGTTTTGGAGGTTCGGAGTTTCGGAGTTTTGGAGTTTCAGAGTTTTGGAGGTTCAGGGTTGTGGAGTTTCGGAATTTTTGAGTATTGGAGTTTCGGAGTTTCGGAGTTTTGGAGAATTGCAGTTTTGGAGCTTTGGAGTTTTGGAGTTCTTGAGTTTTGGAGTTTTGGATTTTTGCACTTTTGGAGTTTTGGAGTTTCAGAGTTTTGGAGGTTCAGGGTTGTGGAGTTTCGGAATTTTTGAGTTTTGGAGTTTCGGAGTTTCGGAGTTTTGGAGTATTGCAGTTTTGGAGTTTCAGAGATTTGGAGTTTTGGCGTTTTGGAGATTCGGAATCTTGGAGTTTCGGAATTTTGTAGTTTTGTAGTTTGGGAGTGTCAGAGTTTTGGAGTGTTGGAGCTTTGGAGTTTTGGAGTTTGAGTTTTTGAGTTTTGGATTTTTGCACATTTGGAGTTTTGGAGTTGTGGAGTTTCGGAGTTTTGGAGTTTCAGAGTTTTGGAGGTTCAGGGTTGTGGAGTTTCGGAACTTTTGAGTTTTGGAGTTTCGGAGTTTTGGAGTATTGCAGTTTTGGAATTTTGGAGTTTTGGAGTTTAGAATTTTCAGAGTTTCGGATTTTTGGAGTTTTGGAGTTTCGGAGACTTGGAGTTTTGGCGTTTTGGAGATTCGGAATCTTGGAGTTTCGGAATTTTGTAGTGTTGTAGTTTTGGAGTGTCAGAGTTTTGGAGTGTTGGAGTTTTGGAGCTTTGGAGTTTTGGAGTTTTGGAGTTTTTGAGTTTTGGATTTTTGCACTTTTGGAGTTTTGGAGTTTTGGAGTTTTGGAGTTTCGGAGTTTCGGAGTTTCGGAGTTTTGGAGTTTCAGAGTTTTGAAGGTTCAGGGTTGTGGAGTTTCGGAATTTTTGAGTATTGGAGTTTCGGAGTTTCGGAGTTTTGGAGAATTGCAGTTTTGGAGTTTCGAATTTTCAGAGTTTCGGATTTTTGGGGTTTTGGAGTTTCGGAGTTTCGGAGTTTTGGAGTTTCAGAGTTTTCGAGGTTCAGGGTTGTGGAGTTTCGGAGTTTTTGAGTTTTGGAGTTTCGGAGTTTCGGAGTTTTGGAGTTTTGGAGTTTCGAATTTCCAGAGTTTCGGATTTTTGGAGTTTTGGAGTTTCGGAGATTTGGAGTTTTGGCGTTTTGGAGATTCGGAATCTTGGAGTTTCGGAATTTTGTAGTTTTGTAGTTTTCGAGTGTCGGAGTTTTGGAGTGTTGGAGTTTTGGAGCTTTGGAGTTTTGGAGTTTTTGAGTTTTGGAGTTTTGGATTTTTGCACTTTTGGAGTTTTGGAGTTTCAGAGTTTTGGAGGTTCAGGGTTGTGGAGTTTCGGAATTTTTTAGTTTTGGAGTTTCGGAGTTTCGGAGGTTTGGAGTATTGCAGTTTTAGAGTTTTGGAGTTTTGGAGTTTCAGAGATTTGGAGTTTTGGCGTTTTGGAGATTCGGAATCTTGGAGTTTCGGAATTTTGTAGTTTTGTAGTTTTGGAGTGTCAGAGTTTTGGAGTGTTGGAGCTTTGGAGTTTTGGAGTTTATGAGTTTTTGAGTTTTGGATTTTTGCACTTTTGGAGTTTTGGAGTTTTGGAGTTTCGGAGTTTCGGAGTTTTGGAGTTTCAGAGTTTTGGAGGTTCAGGGTTGTGGAATTTCGGAATTTTTGAGTATTGGAGTTTCGGAGTTTCGGAGTTTTGGAGAATTGCAGTTTTGGAATTTTTGGAGTTTCGAATTTTCAGTTTCGGATTTTTGGAGTTTTGGAGTTTCGGAGTTTCGGAGTTTTGGAGTTTCAGAGTTTTCGAGGTTCAGGGTTGTGGAGTTTCGGAATTTTTGTGTTTTGGAGTTTCAAAGTTTTGGAGTTTTGGAGTTTTGGAGTTTCGAATTTTCAGAGTTTGGGATTTTTGGAGTTTCAGAGATTTGGAGTTTTGGCGTTTTGGAGATTCGGAATCTTGGAGTTTCGGAATTTTGTAGTTTTGTAGTTTTGGAGTGTCGGAGTTTTGGAGTGTTGGAGTTTTGGAGCTTTGGAGTTTTGGAGTTTTTGAGTTTTGGAGTTTTGTATTTTTGCACTTTTGGAGTTTTGGAGGTTCGGAGTTTCGGAGTTTCGGAGTTTTGGAGTTTCAGAGTTTTGGAGGTTCAGGGTTGTGGAGTTTCGGAATTTTTGAGTTTTGGAGTTTCGGAGTTTCGGAGTTTTGGAGTATTGCAGTTTTGGAATTTTGGAGTTTTGGAGTTTCGAATTTTCAGAGTTTCGGATTTTTGCAGTTTTGGAGTTTCGGAGATTTGGAGTTTTGGCGTTTTTGAGATTCGGAATCTTGGAGTTTCGGAATTTTGTAGTTTTGTAGTTTTGGAGTGTCACAGTTTTGGAGTGTTGGAGTTTTGGAGCTTTGGAGTTTTGGAGTTTTTGAGTTTTTGGATTTTTGCACTTTTGGAGTTTTGGAGTTTCGGAGTTTCGGAGTTTTGGAGTTTCAGAGTTTTGGAGGTTCAGTGTTGTGGAGTTTCGGCATTTTTGAGTATTGGAGTTTCGGAGTTTCGGAGTTTTGGAGAATTGCAGTTTTGGAGTTTTGGAGTTTCGAATTTTCAGAGTTTCGGATTTTTGGAGTTTTGGAGTTTCGGAGATTTGGAGTTTTGGCGTTTTTGAGATTCTGAATTTCTGAGTTTCGGAATTTTGTAGTTTTGTAGTTTTGGAGTGTCACAGTTTTGGAGTGTTGGAGTTTTGGAGCTTTGGAGTTTTGGAGTTTTTGAGTTTTTGGATTTTTGCACTTTTGGAGTTTTGGAGTTTCGGAGTTTCGGAGTTTTGGAGTTTCAGAGTTTTGGAGGTTCAGTGTTGTGGAGTTTCGGCATTTTTGAGTATTGGAGTTTCGGAGTTTCGGAGTTTTGGAGAATTGCAGTTTTGGAGTTTTGGAGTTCTGGAGTTTTGGAGTTACGAATTTTCAGAGTTTCAAATTTTTGGAGTTTTGGAGTTTCGGAGATTTGGAATTTCGGCGTTTTGGGGATTCGGGGTCTTGGAGTTTCGGAATTTTGTAGTTTTGTGGTTTTGGAGTGTCGGAGTTTCGGAGTGTTGGAGTTTTGGAGTTTTAGAGTTTTAGAATTTTGGAGTTTTGAAATTTTTGAGTTTCGGATTTTTGGAGTTTGGAGTTTTTAAGTTTTGGATTTTTGAGTTTTGGATTTTTGGATTTTTGGAGTTTTTGTGTTTTTGAGTTTTTGAGTTTTGGATTTTTGCACTTTTGGAGGTTTGGAGTTTTGGAGTTTTGGATTTTTGGAGCTTTGGAGGTATGGATTTTTGGATATTCAGGGTTTTGTTCCAGAATTTTGTAGTTTTGGAGTTTTGGAGTGTCGGAGTTTCGAATTATTGGAGTTTTCGTGTTTTGGAATTTTTGATTTTTGGAGGTATGGATTTTTGGAGTTTCGGAGTTGTGGAGATTCGGGTTTGTGGAGTTTTGGAGTTTTGGAGTTTTGGATTTTTGCACTTTTGGAGTTTTGGAGTTTCGGAGTTTTGGAGATTCAGGGTTGTGGAGTTTCTGAATTTTTGAATTTTGGAGTTTCGGAGTTTCGGAGTTTTGGAGTTTTGGAGTTTCGAATTTACAGAGTTTCGGATTTTCGGAGTTTTGGAGTTTCGGAGATTTGGAATTTTGGCGTTTTGGAGATTCGGGGTCTTGGAGTTTCGGAATTTTGCAGTTTTGTAGTTTTGGAGTGTCGGAGTTTTGGAGTGTTGGAGTTTTGGAGTTTCGGAGTTTCGGAGTTTCGGAGTTTTGGAGTTTCAGAGTTTCAGAGTTCTGGAGGTTCAGGGTTGTGGAGTTTCGGAATTTTTGAGTTTTGGAGTTTCGGAGTTTCGGAGTTTTGGAGTTTTGCGGTTTTGGAGTTTCGAATTTTCAGAGTTTGGGATTTTTGGAGTTTTGGAGTTTCAGAGATTTGGAGTTTTGGCGTTTTGGAGATTCGGAATCTTGGAGTTTCGCAATTTTGTAGTTTTGTAGTTTTGGAGTGTCGGAGTTTTGGAGTGTTGGAGTTTTGGAGCTTTGGAGTTTTGGAGTTTTTGAGTTTTGGAGTTTTGTATTTTTGCACTTTTGGAGTTTTGGAGGTTCGGAGTTTCGGAGTTTCGGAGTTTTGGAGTTTCAGAGTTTTGGAGGTTCAGGGTTGTGGAGTTTCGGAATTTTTGAGTTTTGGAGTTTCGGAGTTTCGGAGTTTTGGAGTATTGCAGTTTTGGAATTTTGGAGTTGTGGAGTTTCGAATATTCAGAGTTTCGGATTTTTGGAGTTTTGGAGTTTCGGAGATTTGGAGTTTTGGCGTTTTTGAGATTCGGAATCTTGGAGTTTCGGAATTTTGTAGTTTTGTAGTTTTGGAGTGTCACAGTTTTTGAGTGTTGGAGTTTTGGAGCTTTGGAGTTTTGGAGTTTTTGAGTTTTTGGATTTTTGCACTTTTGGAGTTTTGGAGTTTTGGAGTTTCGGAGTTTCGGAGTTTTGGAGTTTCAGAGTTTTGGAGGTTCAGTGTTGTGGAGTTTCGGCATTTTTGAGTATTGGAGTTTCGGAGTTTCGGAGTTTTGGAGAATTGCAGTTTTGGAGTTTTGGAGTTTCGAATTTTCAGAGTTTCGGATTTTTGGAGTTTTGGAGTTTCGGAGATTTGGAGTTTTGGCGTTTTTGAGATTCGGAATCTTGGAGTTTCGCAATTTTGTAGTTTTGTAGTTTTGGAGTGTCGGAGTTTTGGAGTGTTGGAGTTTTGGAGCTTTGGAGTTTTGGAGTTTTTGAGTTTTGGAGTTTTGTATTTTTGCACTTTTGGAGTTTTGGAGGTTCGGAGTTTCGGAGTTTCGGAGTTTTGGAGTTTCAGAGTTTTGGAGGTTCAGGGTTGTGGAGTTTCGGAATTTTTGAGTTTTGGAGTTTCGGAGTTTTGGAGTATTGCAGTTTTGGAATTTTGGAGTTGTGGAGTTTCGAATTTTCAGAGTTTCGGATTTTTGGAGTTTTGGAGTTTCGGAGATTTGGAGTTTTGGCGTTTTTGAGATTCGGAATCTTGGAGTTTCCGAATTTTGTAGTTTTGTAGTTTTGGAGTGTCACAGTTTTGGAGTGTTGGAGTTTTGGAGCTTTGGAGTTTTGGAGTTTTTGAGTTTTTGGATTTTTGCACTTTTGGAGTTTTGGAGTTTCAGAGTTTCGGAGTTTTGGAGTTTCAGAGTTTTGGAGGTTCAGTGTTGTGGAGTTTCGGCATTTTTGAGTATTGGAGTTTCGGAGTTTCGGAGATTTGGAGAATTGCAGTTTTGGAGTTTTGGAGTTTCGAATTTTCAGTTTCGGATTTTTGGAGTTTTGGAGTTTTGGAGTTTCGGAGTTTCGGAGTTTGGAGTATTGCAGTTTTGGAGTTTTGGAGTTTTGGAGTTGCGAATTTTCAGAGTTTAGGATTTTTGGAGTTTTGGAGTTTTGGAGAATTGGACTTTTGGCGTTTTCGAGATTCGGAATCTTGGAGTTTCGGAATTTTGTAGTTTTGGAGTTTTGGAGTTTAGGAGTTTCGGAGTTTCGGAGTTTTGGAGTTTCAGAGTTTTGGAGATTCAGGGTTGTGGAGTTTCGGAATTTTTGAGTTTTGGAGTTTTGGAGTTTCGGAGTTCCGGAGTTTCGGAGTTTCGGAGTTTTGGAGTTTTGCAGTTTCGGAGTTTTGGAGTTTTGGAGTTTCGGAGTTTCGGAGTTTTGGAGTTTCAGAGTTTTCGAGGTTCAGGGTTGTGGAGTTTCTGAATTTTTGAATTTTGGAGTTTCGGAGTTTCGGAGTTTTGGAGTTTTGGAGTTTCGAATTTACAGTTTCGGATTTTCGGAGTTTTGGAGTTTCGGAGATTTGGAATTTTGGCGTTTTGGAGATTCGGGGTCTTGGAGTTTCGGAATTTTGCAGTTTTGTAGTTTTGGAGTGTCGGAGTTTTGGAGTGTTGGAGTTTTGGAGCTTTGGAGCTTTGGAGTTTTGGAGTTTTTGAGTTTTGGATTTTTGCACTTTTTGAAATTTGGAGTTTTGGAGTTTTGGAGTTTCGGAGTTTCGGAGTTTTGGAGTTTCAGAGTTTTGGAGGTTCAGGGTTGTGGAGTTTCGGAATTTTTGAGTTTTGGAGTTTCGGAGTTTCGGAGTTTTGGAGCATTGCAGTTTTGGAGTTTTGGAGTTTTGGAGTTTGGAATTTTTGGAGTTTTGGAGTTTTGGAGATTTGGAGTTTTGGCCTTTTGGAGATTCGGGGTCTTGGAGTTTCGGAATTTTGTAGTTTTGCAGTTTTGGAGTGTCAGAGTTTTGGAGTGTTGGAGTTTTGGAGCTTTGGAGTTTTTGAGTTTTTGAGTTTTTGAGTTTTGGATTTTTGCACTTTTGGAGTTTTGGAGTTTTGGAGTTTCGGAGTTTCGGAGTTTTGGAGTTTCAGAGTTTTGGAGGTTCAGGGTTGTGGAATTTCGGAATTTTTGAGTTTTGGAGTTTCGGAGTTTTGGAGTATTGCAGTTTTGGAATTTTGGAGTTTTGGAGTTTCGAATTTTCAGTTTCGGATTTTTGGAGGTATGGAGTTTCGGAGATTTGGAGTTTTGGCGTTTTGGAGATTCGGAATCTTGGAGTTTCGGAATTTTGTAGTTTTGTAGTTTTAGAGTGTCAGAGTTTTGGAGTGTTGGAGTTTGGAGCTTTGGAGTTTTTGAGTTTTTGAGTTTTGGATTTTTGCACTTTTGGAGTTTTGGAGTTTTGGAGGTTCGGAGTTTCGGAGTTTTGGAGTTTCAGAGTTTTGGAGGTTCAGGGTTGTGGAGTTTCGGAATTTTTGAGTATTGGAGTTTCGGAGTTTCGGAGTTTTGGAGAATTGCAGTTTTGGAGCTTTGGAGTTTTGGAGTTCTTGAGTTTTGGAGTTTTGGATTTTTGCACTTTTGGAGTTTTGGAGTTTCAGAGTTTTGGAGGTTCAGGGTTGTGGAGTTTCGGAATTTTTGAGTTTTGGAGTTTCGGAGTTTCGGAGTTTTGGAGTATTGCAGTTTTGGAGTTTTGGAGTTTTGGAGTTTCAGAGATTTGGAGTTTTGGCGTTTTGGAGATTCGGAATCTTGGAGTTTCGGAATTTTGTAGTTTTGTAGTTTTGGAGTGTCAGAGTTTTGGAGTGTTGGAGCTTTGGAGTTTTGGAGTTTATGAGTTTTTGAGTTTTGGATTTTTGCACATTTGGAGTTTTGGAGTGTGGAGTTTCGGAGTTTTGGAGTTTCAGAGTTTTGGAGGTTCAGGGTTGTGGAGTTTCGGAATTTTTGAGTTTTGGAGTTTCGGAGTTTTGGAGTATTGCAGTTTTGGAATTTTGGAGTTTTGGAGTTTCGAATTTTCAGAGTTTCGGATTTTTGGAGTTTTGGAGTTTCGGAGACTTGGAGTTTTGGCGTTTTGGAGATTCGGAATCTTGGAGTTTCGGAATTTTGTAGTGTTGTAGTTTTGGAGTGTCAGAGTTTTGGAGTGTTGGAGTTTTGGAGCTTTGGAGTTTTGGAGTTTTGGAGTTTTTGAGTTTTGGATTTTTGCACTTTTGGAGTTTTGGAGTTTTGGAGTTTTGGAGTTTCGGAGTTTCGGAGTTTCGGAGTTTTGGAGTTTCAGAGTTTTGAAGGTTCAGGGTTGTGGAGTTTCGGAATTTTTGAGTATTGGAGTTTCGGAGTTTCGGAGTTTTGGAGAATTGCAGTTTTGGAGTTTCGAATTTTCAGAGTTTCGGATTTTTGGGGTTTTGGAGTTTCGGAGTTTCGGAGTTTTGGAGTTTCAGAGTTTTCGAGGTTCAGGGTTGTGGAGTTTCGGAGTTTTTGAGTTTTGGAGTTTCGGAGTTTCGGAGTTTTGGAGTTTTGGAGTTTCGAATTTCCAGAGTTTCGGATTTTTGGAGTTTTGGAGTTTCGGAGATTTGGAGTTTTGGCGTTTTGGAGATTCGGAATCTTGGAGTTTCGGAATTTTGTAGTTTTGTAGTTTTCGAGTGTCGGAGTTTTGGAGTGTTGGAGTTTTGGAGCTTTGGAGTTTTGGAGTTTTTGAGTTTTGGAGTTTTGGATTTTTGCACTTTTGGAGTTTTGGAGTTTCAGAGTTTTGGAGGTTCAGGGCTGTGGAGTTTCGGAATTTTTTAGTTTTGGAGTTTCGGAGTTTCGGAGGTTTGGAGTATTGCAGTTTTGGAGTTTTGGAGTTTTGGAGTTTCAGAGATTTGGAGTTTTGGCGTTTTGGAGATTCGGAATCTTGGAGTTTCGGAATTTTGTAGTTTTGTAGTTTTTGAGTGTCAGAGTTTTGGAGTGTTGGAGCTTTGGAGTTTTGGAGTTTATGAGTTTTTGAGTTTTGGATTTTTGCACTTTTGGAGTTTTGGAGTTTTGGAGTTTCGGAGTTTCGGAGTTTTGGAGTTTCAGAGTTTTGGAGGTTCAGGGTTGTGGAATTTCGGAATTTTTGAGTATTGGAGTTTCGGAGTTTCGGAGTTTTGGAGAATTGCAGTTTTGGAATTTTTGGAGTTTCGAATTTTCAGTTTCGGATTTTTGGAGTTTTGGAGTTTCGGA
Source organism: Amblyomma mixtum (assembly GCF_055824585.1). Classification (NCBI taxonomy): domain Eukaryota; kingdom Metazoa; phylum Arthropoda; class Arachnida; order Ixodida; family Ixodidae; genus Amblyomma; species Amblyomma mixtum. The sequence continues at coordinate 111,197,750 of NC_143012.1, read as the reverse complement.
GTTTCGGAGTTTTGGAGTTTCAGAGTTTTCGAGGTTCAGGGTTGTGGAGTTTCGGAATTTTTGTGTTTTGGAGTTTCAAAGTTTTGGAGTTTTGGAGTTTCGAATTTTCAGAGTTTGGGATTTTTGGAGTTTCAGAGATTTGGAGTTTTGGCGTTTTGGAGATTCGGAATCTTGGAGTTTCGGAATTTTGTAGTTTTGTAGTTTTGGAGTGTCGGAGTTTTGGAGTGTTGGAGTTTTGGAGCTTTGGAGTTTTGGAGTTTTTGAGTTTTGGAGTTTTGTATTTTTGCACTTTTGGAGTTTTGGAGGTTCGGAGTTTCGGAGTTTCGGAGTTTTGGAGTTTCAGAGTTTTGGAGGTTCAGGGTTGTGGAGTTTCGGAATTTTTGAGTTTTGGAGTTTCGGAGTTTCGGAGTTTTGGAGTATTGCAGTTTTGGAATTTTGGAGTTTTGGAGTTTCGAATTTTCAGAGTTTCGGATTTTTGCAGTTTTGGAGTTTCGGAGATTTGGAGTTTTGGCGTTTTTGAGATTCGGAATCTTGGAGTTTCGGAATTTTGTAGTTTTGTAGTTTTGGAGTGTCACAGTTTTGGAGTGTTGGAGTTTTGGAGCTTTGGAGTTTTGGAGTTTTTGAGTTTTTGGATTTTTGCACTTTTGGAGTTTTGGAGTTTCGGAGTTTCGGAGTTTCAGAGTTTTGGAGGTTCAGTGTTGTGGAGTTTCGGCATTTTTGAGTATTGGAGTTTCGGAGTTTTGGAGAATTGCAGTTTTGGAGTTTTGGAGTTTCGAATTTTCAGAGTTTCGGATTTTTGGAGTTTTGGAGTTTCGGAGATTTGGAGTTTTGGCGTTTTTGAGATTCTGAATTTCTGAGTTTCGGAATTTTGTAGTTTTGTAGTTTTGGAGTGTCACAGTTTTGGAGTGTTGGAGTTTTGGAGCTTTGGAGTTTTGGAGTTTTTGAGTTTTTGGATTTTTGCACTTTTGGAGTTTTGGAGTTTCGGAGTTTCGGAGTTTTGGAGTTTCAGAGTTTTGGAGGTTCAGTGTTGTGGAGTTTCGGCATTTTTGAGTATTGGAGTTTCGGAGTTTCGGAGTTTTGGAGAATTGCAGTTTTGGAGTTTTGGAGTTTCGAATTTTCAGAGTTTCGGATTTTTGGAGTTTTGGAGTTTTAGAGTTTCGGAGTTTCGGAGTTTTGGAGTATTGCAGTTTTGGAGTTTTGGAGTTTTGGAGTTGCGAATTTTCAGAGTTTAGGATTTTTGGAGTTTTGGAGTTTTGGAGAATTGGACTTTTGGCGTTTTCGAGATTCGGAATCTTGGAGTTTCGGAATTTTGTAGTTTTGGAGTTTTGGAGTTTAGGAGTTTCGGAGTTTCGGAGTTTTGGAGTTTCAGAGTTTTGGAGATTCAGGGTTGTGGAGTGTCGGAATTTTTGAGTTTTGGAGTTTCGGAGTTTCGGAGTTTTGGAGTTTTGCAGTTTTGGAGTTTTGGTGTTCTGGAGTTTTGGAGTTACGAATTTTCAGAGTTTCAAATTTTTGGAGTTTTGGAGTTTCGGAGATTTGGAATTTCGGCGTTTTGGGGATTCGGGGTCTTGGAGTTTCGGAATTTTGTAGTTTTGTGGTTTTGGAGTGTCGGAGTTTCGGAGTGTTGGAGTTTTGGAGTTTTAGAGTTTTAGAATTTTGGAGTTTTGAAATTTTTGACTTTCGGATTTTTGGAGTTTGGAGTTTTTAAGTTTTGGATTTTTGAGTTTTGGATTTTTGGATTTTTGGAGTTTTTGTGTTTTTGAGTTTTTGAGTTTTGGATTTTTGCACTTTTGGAGGTTTGGAGTTTTGGAGTTTTGGATTTTTGGAGCTTTGGAGGTATGGATTTTTGGATATTCAGGGTTTTGTTCCAGAATTTTGTAGTTTTGGAGTTTTGGAGTGTCGGAGTTTCGAATTATTGGAGTTTTCGTGTTTTGGAATTTTTGATTTTTGGAGGTATGGATTTTTGGAGTTTCGGAGTTGTGGAGATTCGGGTTTGTGGAGTTTTGGAGTTTTGGAGTTTTGGATTTTTGCACTTTTGGAGTTTTGGAGTTTCGGAGTTTTGGAGATTCAGGGTTGTGGAGTTTCTGAATTTTTGAATTTTGGAGTTTCGGAGTTTCGGAGTTTTGGAGTTTTGGAGTTTCGAATTTACAGAGTTTCGGATTTTCGGAGTTTTGGAGTTTCGGAGATTTGGAATTTTGGCGTTTTGGAGATTCGGGGTCTTGGAGTTTCGGAATTTTGCAGTTTTGTAGTTTTGGAGTGTCGGAGTTTTGGAGTGTTGGAGTTTTGGAGTTTCGGAGTTTCGGAGTTTCGGAGTTTTGGAGTTTCAGAGTTTCAGAGTTCTGGAGGTTCAGGGTTGTGGAGTTTCGGAATTTTTGAGTTTTGGACTTTCGGAGTTTCGGAGTTTTGGAGTTTTGCGGTTTTGGAGTTTCGAATTTTCAGAGTTTGGGATTTTTGGAGTTTTGGAGTTTCAGAGATTTGGAGTTTTGGCGTTTTGGAGATTCGGAATCTTGGAGTTTCGCAATTTTGTAGTTTTGTAGTTTTGGAGTGTCGGAGTTTTGGAGTGTTGGAGTTTTGGAGCTTTGGAGTTTTGGAGTTTTTGAGTTTTGGAGTTTTGTATTTTTGCACTTTTGGAGTTTTGGAGGTTCGGAGTTTCGGAGTTTCGGAGTTTTGGAGTTTCAGAGTTTTGGAGGTTCAGGGTTGTGGAGTTTCGGAATTTTTGAGTTTTGGAGTTTCGGAGTTTCGGAGTTTTGGAGTATTGCAGTTTTGGAATTTTGGAGTTGTGGAGTTTCGAATTTTCAGAGTTTCGGATTTTTGGAGTTTTGGAGTTTCGGAGATTTGGAGTTTTGGCGTTTTTGAGATTCGGAATCTTGGAGTTTCGGAATTTTGTAGTTTTGTAGTTTTGGAGTGTCACAGTTTTTGAGTGTTGGAGTTTTGGAGCTTTGGAGTTTTGGAGTTTTTGAGTTTTGGATTTTTGCACTTTTTGAAATTTGGAGTTTTGGAGTTTTGGAGTTTCGGAGTTTCGGAGTTTTGGAGTTTCAGAGTTTTGGAGGTTCAGGGTTGTGGAGTTTCGGAATTTTTGAGTTTTGGAGTTTCGGAGTTTCGGAGTTTTGGAGCATTGCAGTTTTGGAGTTTTGGAGTTTTGGAGTTTGGAATTTTTGGAGTTTTGGAGTTTCGGAGATTTGGAGTTTTGGCCTTTTGGAGATTCGGGGTCTTGGAGTTTCGGAATTTTGTAGTTTTGCAGTTTTGGAGTGTCAGAGTTTTGGAGTGTTGGAGTTTTGGAGCTTTGGAGTTTTTGAGTTTTTGAGTTTTTGAGTTTTGGATTTTTGCACTTTTGGAGTTTTGGAGTTTTGGAGTTTCGGAGTTTCGGAGTTTTGGAGTTTCAGAGTTTTGGAGGTTCAGGGTTGTGGAATTTCGGAATTTTTGAGTTTTGGAGTTTCGGAGTTTTGGAGTATTGCAGTTTTGGAATTTTGGAGTTTTGGAGTTTCGAATTTTCAGTTTCGGATTTTTGGAGGTATGGAGTTTCGGAGATTTGGAGTTTTGGCGTTTTGGAGATTCGGAATCTTGGAGTTTCGGAATTTTGTAGTTTTGTAGTTTTAGAGTGTCAGAGTTTTGGAGTGTTGGAGTTTGGATCTTTGGAGTTTTTGAGTTTTTGAGTTTTGGATTTTTGCACTTTTGGAGTTTTGGAGTTTTGGAGGTTCGGAGTTTCGGAGTTTTGGAGTTTCAGAGTTTTGGAGGTTCAGGGTTGTGGAGTTTCGGAATTTTTGAGTATTGGAGTTTCGGAGTTTCGGAGTTTTGGAGAATTGCAGTTTTGGAGCTTTGGAGTTTTGGAGTTCTTGAGTTTTGGAGTTTTGGATTTTTGCACTTTTGGAGTTTTGGAGTTTCAGAGTTTTGGAGGTTCAGGGTTGTGGAGTTTCGGAATTTTTGAGTTTTGGAGTTTCGGAGTTTCGGAGTTTTGGAGTATTGCAGTTTTGGAGTTTTGGAGTTTTGGAGTTTCAGAGATTTGGAGTTTTGGCGTTTTGGAGATTCGGAATCTTGGAGTTTCGGAATTTTGTAGTTTTGTAGTTTTGGAGTGTCAGAGTTTTGGAGTGTTGGAGCTTTGGAGTTTTGGAGTTTATGAGTTTTTGAGTTTTGGATTTTTGCACATTTGGAGTTTTGGAGTTGTGGAGTTTCGGAGTTTTGGAGTTTCAGAGTTTTGGAGGTTCAGGGTTGTGGAGTTTCGGAATTTTTGAGTTTTGGAGTTTCGGAGTTTTGGAGTATTGCAGTTTTGGAATTTTGGAGTTTTGGAGTTTCGAATTTTCAGAGTTTCGGATTTTTGGAGTTTTGGAGTTTCGGAGACTTGGAGTTTTGGCGTTTTGGAGATTCGGAATCTTGGAGTTTCGGAATTTTGTAGTGTTGTAGTTTTGGAGTGTCAGAGTTTTGGAGTGTTGGAGTTTTGGAGCTTTGGAGTTTTGGAGTTTTGGAGTTTTTGAGTTTTGGATTTTTGCACTTTTGGAGTTTTGGAGTTTTGGAGTTTTGGAGTTTTGGAGTTTCGGAGTTTCGGAGTTTCGGAGTTTTGGAGTTTCAGAGTTTTGAAGGTTCAGGGTTGTGGAGTTTCGGAATTTTTGAGTATTGGAGTTTCGGAGTTTCGGAGTTTTGGAGAATTGCAGTTTTGGAGTTTCGAATTTTCAGAGTTTCGGATTTTTGGGGTTTTGGAGTTTCGGAGTTTCGGAGTTTTGGAGTTTCAGAGTTTTCGAGGTTCAGGGTTGTGGAGTTTCGGAGTTTTTGAGTTTTGGAGTTTCGGAGTTTCGGAGTTTTGGAGTTTTGGAGTTTCGAATTTCCAGAGTTTCGGATTTTTGCAGTTTTGGAGTTTCGGAGATTTGGAGTTTTGGCGTTTTGGAGATTCGGAATCTTGGTGTTTCGGAATTTTGTAGTTTTGTAGTTTTCGAGTGTCGGAGTTTTGGAGTGTTGGAGTTTTGGAGCTTTGGAGTTTTGGAGTTTTTGAGTTTTGGAGTTTTGGATTTTTGCACTTTTGGAGTTTTGGAGTTTCAGAGTTTTGGAGGTTCAGGGCTGTGGAGTTTCGGAATTTTTTAGTTTTGGAGTTTCGTAGGTTCGGAGGTTTGGAGTATTGCAGTTTTGGAGTTTTGGAGTTTTGGAGTTTCAGAGATTTGGAGTTTTGGCGTTTTGGAGATTCGGAATCTTGGAGTTTCGGAATTTTGTAGTTTTGTAGTTTTGGAGTGTCAGAGTTTAGGAGTGTTGGAGCTTTGGAGTTTTGGAGTTTATGAGTTTTTGAGTTTTGGATTTTTGCACTTTTGGAGTTTTGGAGTTTTGGAGTTTCGGAGTTTTGGAGTTTCAGAGTTTTGGAGGTTCAGGGTTGTGGAATTTCGGAATTTTTGAGTATTGGAGTTTCGGAGTTTCGGAGTTTTGGAGAATTGCAGTTTTGGAATTTTTGGAGTTTCGAATTTTCAGTTTCGGATTTTTGGAGTTTTGGAGTTTCGGAGTTTCGGAGTTTTGGAGTTTCAGAGTTTTCGAGGTTCAGGGTTGTGGAGTTTCGGAATTTTTGTGTTTTGGAGTTTCAAAGTTTTGGAGTTTTGGAGTTTCGAATTTTCAGAGTTTGGGATTTTTGGAGTTTCAGAGATTTGGAGTTTTGGCGTTTTGGAGATTCGGAATCTTGGAGTTTCGGAATTTTGTAGTTTTGTAGTTTTGGAGTGTCGGAGTTTTGGAGTGTTGGAGTTTTGGAGCTTTGGAGTTTTGGAGTTTTTGAGTTTTGGAGTTTTGTATTTTTGCACTTTTGGAGTTTTGGAGGTTCGGAGTTTCGGAGTTTCGGAGTTTTGGAGTTTCAGAGTTTTGGAGGTTCAGGGTTGTGGAGTTTCGGAATTTTTGAGTTTTGGAGTTTCGGAGTTTCGGAGTTTTGGAGTATTGCAGTTTTGGAATTTTGGAGTTTTGGAGTTTCGAATTTTCAGAGTTTCGGATTTTTGGAGTTTTGGAGTTTCGGAGATTTGGAGTTTTGGCGTTTTTGAGATTCGGAATCTTGGAGTTTCGGAATTTTGTAGTTTTGTAGTTTTGGAGTGTCACAGTTTTGGAGTGTTGGAGTTTTGGAGCTTTGGAGTTTTGGAGTTTTTGAGTTTTTGGATTTTTGCACTTTTGGAGTTTTGGAGTTTCGGAGTTTCGGAGTTTTGGAGTTTCAGAGTTTTGGAGGTTCAGTGTTGTGGAGTTTCGGCATTTTTGAGTATTGGAGTTTCGGAGTTTCGGAGTTTTGGAGAATTGCAGTTTTGGAGTTTTGGAGTTTCGAATTTTCAGAGTTTCGGATTTTTGGAGTTTTGGAGTTTCGGAGATTTGGAGTTTTGGCGTTTTTGAGATTCTGAATCTCTGAGTTTCGGAATTTTGTAGTTTTGTAGTTTTGGAGTGTCACAGTTTTGGAGTGTTGGAGTTTTGGAGCTTTGGAGTTTTGGAGTTTTTGAGTTTTTGGATTTTTGCACTTTTGGAGTTTTGGAGTTTCGGAGTTTCGGAGTTTTGGAGTTTCAGAGTTTTGGAGGTTCAGTGTTGTGGAGTTTCGGCATTTTTGAGTATTGGAGTTTCGGAGTTTCGGAGTTTTGGAGAATTGCAGTTTTGGAGTTTTGGAGTTTCGAATTTTCAGAGTTTCGGATTTTTGGAGTTTTGGAGTTTTGGAGTTTCGGAGTTTCGGAGTATTGGAGTATTGCAGTTTTGGAGTTTTGGAGTTTTGGTGTTGCGAATTTTCAGAGTTTAGGATTTTTGGAGTTTTGGAGTTTTGGAGAATTGGACTTTTGGCGTTTTCGAGATTCGGAATCTTGGAGTTTCGGAATTTTGTAGTTTTGGAGTTTTGGAGTTTAGGAGTTTCGGAGTTTCGGAGTTTTGGAGTTTCAGAGTTTTGGAGATTCAGGGTTGTGGAGTGTCGGAATTTTTGAGTTTTGGAGTTTCGGAGTTTCGGAGTTTTGGAGTTTTGCAGTTTTGGAGTTTTGGTGTTCTGGAGTTTTGGAGTTACGAATTTTCAGAGTTTCAAATTTTTGGAGTTTTGGAGTTTCGGAGATTTGGAATTTCGGCGTTTTGGGGATTCGGGGTCTTGGAGTTTCGGAATTTTGTAGTTTTGTGGTTTTGGAGTGTCGGAGTTTTGGAGTGTTGGAGTTTTGGAGTTTTAGAGTTTTAGAATTTTGGAGTTTTGAAATTTTTGAGTTTCGGATTTTTGGAGTTTGGAGTTTTTAAGTTTTGGATTTTTGAGTTTTGGATTTTTGGATTTTTGGAGTTTTTGTGTTTCGGAGTTTTGGAGTTTTGGAGTTTCGGAGTTTCGGAGTTTTGGAGTTTCAGAGTTTTCGAGGTTCAGGGTTGTGGAGTTTCTGAATTTTTGAATTTTGGAGTTTCGGAGTTTCGGAGTTTTGGAGTTTTGGAGTTTCGAATTTACAGTTTCGGATTTTCGGAGTTTTGGAGTTTCGGAGATTTGGAATTTTGGCGTTTTGGAGATTCGGGGTCTTGGAGTTTCGGAATTTTGCAGTTTTGTAGTTTTGGAGTGTCGGAGTTTTGGAGTGTTGGAGTTTTGGAGCTTTGGAGCTTTGGAGTTTTCGAGTTTTTGAGTTTTGGATTTTTGCACTTTTTGAAATTTGGAGTTTTGGAGTTTTGGAGTTTCGGAGTTTCGGACTTTTGGAGTTTCAGAGTTTTGGAGGTTCAGGGTTGTGGAGTTTCGGAATTTTTGAGTTTTGGAGTTTCGGAGTTTCGGAGTTTTGGAGCATTGCAGTTTTGGAGTTCTGGAGTTTTGGAGTTTGGAATTTTTGGAGTTTTGGAGTTTCGGAGATTTGGAGTTTTGGCCTTTTGGAGATTCGGGGTCTTGGAGTTTCGGAATTTTGTAGTTTTGCAGTTTTGGAGTGTCAGAGTTTTGGAGTGTTGGAGTTTTGGAGCTTTGGAGTTTTTGAGTTTTTGAGTTTTTGAGTTTTGGATTTTTGCACTTTTGGAGTTTTGGAGTTTTGGAGTTTCGGAGTTTCGGAGTTTTGGAGTTTCAGAGTTTTGGAGGTTCAGGGTTGTGGAATTTCGGAATTTTTGAGCTTTGGAGTTTCGGAGTTTTGGAGTATTGCAGTTTTGGAATTTTGGAGTTTTGGAGTTTCGAATTTTCAGAGTTTCGGATTTTTGGAGGTATGGAGTTTCGGAGATTTGGAGTTTTGGCGTTTTGGAGATTCGGAATCTTGGAGTTTCGGAATTTTGTAGTTTTGTAGTTTTAGAGTGTCAGAGCTTTGGAGTGTTGGAGTTTTGGAGCTTTGGAGTTTTTGAGTTTTTGAGTTTTGGATTTTTGCACTTTTGGAGTTTTGGAGTTTTGGAGGTTCGGAGTTTCGGAGTTTTGGAGTTTCAGAGTTTTGGAGGTTCAGGGTTGTGGAGTTTCGGAATTTTTGAGTATTGGAGTTTCGGAGTTTCGGAGTTTTGGAGAATTGCAGTTTTGGAGCTTTGGAGTTTTGGAGTTCTTGAGTTTTGGAGTTTTGGATTTTTGCACTTTTGGAGTTTTGGAGTTTCAGAGTTTTGGAGGTTCAGGGTTGTGGAGTTTCGGAATTTTTGAGTTTTGGAGTTTCGGAGTTTCGGAGTTTTGGAGTATTGCAGTTTTGGAGTTTTGGAGTTTTGGAGTTTCAGAGATTTGGAGTTTTGGCGTTTTGGAGATTCGGAATCTTGGAGTTTCGGAATTTTGTAGTTTTGTAGTTTTGGAGTGTCAGAGTTTTGGAGTGTTGGAGCTTTGGAGTTTTGGAGTTTATGAGTTTTTGAGTTTTGGATTTTTGCACATTTGGAGTTTTGGAGTTGTGGAGTTTCGGAGTTTTGGAGTTTCAGAGTTTTGGAGGTTCAGGGTTGTGGAGTTTCGGAATTTTTGAGTTTTGGAGTTTCGGAGTTTTGGAGTATTGCAGTTTTGGAATTTTGGAGTTTTGGAGTTTCGAATTTTCAGAGTTTCGGATTTTTGGAGTTTTGGAGTTTCGGAGACTTGGAGTTTTGGCGTTTTGGAGATTCGGAATCTTGGAGTTTCGGAATTTTGTAGTGTTGTAGTTTTGGAGTGTCAGAGTTTTGGAGTGTTGGAGTTTTGGAGCTTTGGAGTTTTGGAGTTTTGGAGTTTTTGAGTTTTGGATTTTTGCACTTTTGGAGTTTTGGAGTTTTGGAGTTTTGGAGTTTCGGAGTTTCGGAGTTTCGGAGTTTTGGAGTTTCAGAGTTTTGAAGGTTCAGGGTTGTGGAGTTTCGGAATTTTTGAGTATTGGAGTTTCGGAGTTTTGGAGAATTGCAGTTTTGGAGTTTCGAATTTTCAGTTTCGGATTTTTGGGGTTTTGGAGTTTCGGAGTTTCGGAGTTTTGGAGTTTCAGAGTTTTCGAGGTTCAGGGTTGTGGAGTTTCGGAGTTTTTGAGTTTTGGAGTTTCGGAGTTTCGGAGTTTTGGAGTTTTGGAGTTTCGAATTTCCAGAGTTTCGGATTTTTGGAGTTTTGGAGTTTCGGAGATTTGGAGTTTTGGCGTTTTGGAGATTCGGAATCTTGGAGTTTCGGAATTTTGTAGTTTTGTAGTTTTCGAGTGTCGGAGTTTTGGAGTGTTGGAGTTTTGGAGCTTTGGAGTTTTGGAGTTTTTGAGTTTTGGAGTTTTGGATTTTTGCACTTTTGGAGTTTTGGAGTTTCAGAGTTTTGGAGGTTCAGGGTTGTGGAGTTTCGGAATTTTTTAGTTTTGGAGTTTCGGAGTTTCGGAGGTTTGGAGTATTGCAGTTTTGGAGTTTTGGAGTTTTGGAGTTTCAGAGATTTGGAGTTTTGGCGTTTTGGCGATTCGGAATCTTGGAGTTTCGGAATTTTGTAGTTTTGTAGTTTTGGAGTGTCAGAGTTTTGGAGTGTTGGAGCTTTGGAGTTTTGGAGTTTATGAGTTTTTGAGTTTTGGATTTTTGCACTTTTGGAGTTTTGGAGTTTTGGAGTTTCGGAGTTTCGGAGTTTTGGAGTTTCAGAGTTTTGGAGGTTCAGGGTTGTGGAATTTCGGAATTTTTGAGTATTGGAGTTTCGGAGTTTCGGAGTTTTGGAGAATTGCAGTTTTGGAATTTTTGGAGTTTCGAATTTTCAGTTTCGGATTTTTGGAGTTTTGGAGTTTCGGAGTTTCGGAGTTTTGGAGTTTCAGAGTTTTCGAGGTTCAGGGTTGTGGAGTTTCGGAATTTTTGTGTTTTGGAGTTTCAAAGTTTTGGAGTTTTGGAGTTTTGGAGTTTCGAATTTTCAGAGTTTGGGATTTTTGGAGTTTCAGAGATTTGGAGTTTTGGCGTTTTGGAGATTCGGAATCTTGGAGTTTCGGAATTTTGTAGTTTTGTAGTTTTGGAGTGTCGGAGTTTTGGAGTGTTGGAGTTTTGGAGTTTCGAGTTTCGGAGTTTCGGAGTTTTGGAGTTTCAGAGTTTTGGAGGTTCAGGGTTGTGGAGTTTCGGAATTTTTGAGTTTTGGAGTTTCGGAGTTTCGGAGTTTTGGAGTATTGCAGTTTTGGAATTTTGGAGTTTTGGAGTTTCGAATTTTCAGAGTTTCGGATTTTTGCAGTTTTGGAGTTTCGGAGATTTGGAGTTTTGGCGTTTTTGAGATTCTGAATCTCTGAGTTTCGGAATTTTGTAGTTTTGTAGTTTTGGAGTGTCACAGTTTTGGAGTGTTGGAGTTTTGGAGCTTTGGAGTTTTGGAGTTTCGGAGTTTTGGAGTTTTGCAGTTTTGGAGTTTTGGTGTTCTGGAGTTTTGGAGTTACGAATTTTCAGAGTTTCAAATTTTTGGAGTTTTGGAGTTTCGGAGATTTGGAATTTCGGCGTTTTGGGGATTCGGGGTCTTGGAGTTTCGGAATTTTGTAGTTTTGTGGTTTTGGAGTGTCGGAGTTTCGGAGTGTTGGAGTTTTGGAGTTTTAGAGTTTTAGAATTTTGGAGTTTTGAAATTTTTGAGTTTCGGATTTTTGGAGTTTGGAGTTTTTAAGTTTTGGATTTTTGAGTTTTGGATTTTTGGATTTTTGGAGTTTTTGTGTTTTTGAGTTTTTGAGTTTTGGATTTTTGCACTTTTGGAGGTTTGGAGTTTTGGAGTTTTGGATTTTTGGAGCTTTGGAGGTATGGATTTTTGGATATTCAGGGTTTTGTTCCAGAATTTTGTAGTTTTGGAGTTTTGGAGTGTCGGAGTTTCGAATTATTGGAGTTTTCGTGTTTTGGAATTTTTGATTTTTGGAGGTATGGATTTTTGGAGTTTCGGAGTTGTGGAGATTCGGGTTTGTGGAGTTTTGGAGTTTTGGAGTTTCGGAGTTTTGGAGATTCAGGGTTGTGGAGTTTCTGAATTTTTGAATTTTGGAGTTTCGGAGTTTCGGAGTTTTGGAGTTTTGGAGTTTCGAATTTACAGAGTTTCGGATTTTCGGAGTTTTGGAGTTTCGGAGATTTGGAATTTTGGCGTTTTGGAGATTCGGGGTCTTGGAGTTTCGGAATTTTGCAGTTTTGTAGTTTTGGAGTGTCGGAGTTTTGGAGTGTTGGAGTTTTGGAGTTTCGGAGTTTCGGAGTTTCGGAGTTTTGGAGTTTCAGAGTTTCAGAGTTCTGGAGGTTCAGGGTTGTGGAGTTTCGGAATTTTTGAGTTTTGGAGTTTCGGAGTTTCGGAGTTTTGGAGTTTTGCGGTTTTGGAGTTTCGAATTTTCAGAGTTTGGGATTTTTGGAGTTTTGGAGTTTCAGAGATTTGGAGTTTTGGCGTTTTGGAGATTCGGAATCTTGGAGTTTCGCAATTTTGTAGTTTTGTAGTTTTGGAGTGTCGGAGTTTTGGAGTGTTGGAGTTTTGGAGCTTTGGAGTTTTGGAGTTTTTGAGTTTTGGAGTTTTGTATTTTTGCACTTTTGGAGTTTTGGAGGTTCGGAGTTTCGGAGTTTCGGAGTTTTGGAGTTTCAGAGTTTTGGAGGTTCAGGGTTGTGGAGTTTCGGAATTTTTGAGTTTTGGAGTTTCGGAGTTTCGGAGTTTTGGAGTATTGCAGTTTTGGAATTTTGGAGTTGTGGAGTTTCGAATTTTCAGAGTTTCGGATTTTTGGAGTTTTGGAGTTTCGGAGATTTGGAGTTTTGGCGTTTTTGAGATTCGGAATCTTGGAGTTTCGGAATTTTGTAGTTTTGTAGTTTTGGAGTGTCACAGTTTTTGAGTGTTGGAGTTTTGGAGCTTTGGAGTTTTGGAGTTTTTGAGTTTTTGGATTTTTGCACTTTTGGAGTTTTGGAGTTTTGGAGTTTCGGAGTTTCGGAGTTTTGGAGTTTCAGAGTTTTGGAGGTTCAGTGTTGTGGAGTTTCGGCATTTTTGAGTATTGGAGTTTCGGAGTTTCGGAGTTTTGGAGAATTGCAGTTTTGGAGTTTTGGAGTTTCGAATTTTCAGAGTTTCGGATTTTTGGAGTTTTGGAGTTTCGGAGATTTGGAGTTTTGGCGTTTTTGAGATTCGGAATCTTGGAGTTTCGCAATTTTGTAGTTTTGTAGTTTTGGAGTGTCGGAGTTTTGGAGTGTTGGAGTTTTGGAGCTTTGGAGTTTTGGAGTTTTTGAGTTTTGGAGTTTTGTATTTTTGCACTTTTGGAGTTTTGGAGGTTCGGAGTTTCGGAGTTTTGGAGTTTCAGAGTTTTGGAGGTTCAGGGTTGTGGAGTTTCGGAATTTTTGAGTTTTGGAGTTTCGGAGTGTTGGAGTTTTGGAGCTTTGGAGTTTTGGAGTTTTTGAGTTTTTGGATTTTTGCACTTTTGGAGTTTTGGAGTTTCAGAGTTTCGGAGTTTTGGAGTTTCAGAGTTTTGGAGGTTCAGTGTTGTGGAGTTTCGGCATTTTTGAGTATTGGAGTTTCGGAGTTTCGGAGATTTGGAGAATTGCAGTTTTGGAGTTTTGGAGTTTCGAATTTTCAGTTTCGGATTTTTGGAGTTTTGGAGTTTTGGAGTTTCGGAGTTTCGGAGTTTGGAGTATTGCAGTTTTGGAGTTTTGGAGTTGCGAATTTTCAGAGTTTAGGATTTTTGGAGTTTTGGAGTTTTGGAGAATTGGACTTTTGGCGTTTTCGAGATTCGGAATCTTGGAGTTTCGGAATTTTGTAGTTTTGGAGTTTTGGAGTTTAGGAGTTTCGGAGTTTCGGAGTTTTGGAGTTTTGCAGTTTTGGAGTTTTGGTGTTCTGGAGTTTTGGAGTTTCGAATTTTCAGAGTTTCAAATTTTTGGAGTTCTGGAGTTTCGGAGATTTGGAATTTCGGCGTTTTGGGGATTCGGGGTCTTGGAGTTTCGGAATTTTGTAGTTTTGTGGTTTTGGAGTGTCGGAGTTTCGGAGTGTTGGATTTTTGGAGTTTTAGAGTTTTAGAATTTTGGAGTTTTGAAATTTTTGAGTTTCGGATTTTTGGAGTTTGGAGTTTTTAAGTTTTGGATTTTTGAGTTTTGGATTTTTGGATTTTTGGAGTTTTTGTGTTTTTGAGTTTTTGAGTTTGGATTTTTGCACTTTTGGAGGTTTGGAGTTTTGGAGTTTTGGATTTTTGGAGCTTTGGAGGTATGGATTTTTGGATATTCAGGGTTTTGTTCCAGAATTTTGTAGTTTTGGAGTTTTGGAGTGTCGGAGTTTCGAATTATTGGAGTTTTCGTGTTTTGGAATTTTCGATTTTTGGAGGTATGGATTTTTGGAGTTTCGGAGTTGTGGAGATTCGGGTTTGTGGAGTTTTGGAGTTTTGGAGTTTTGGATTTTTGCACTTTTGGAGTTTTGGAGTTTCGGAGTTTTGGAGTTTCGGAGTTTTGGAGATTCAGGGTTGTGGAGTTTCGGAATTTTTGAGTTTTGGAGTTTTGGAGTTTCGGAGTTCCGGAGTTTCGGAGTTTCGGAGTTTTGGAGTTTTGCAGTTTCGGAGTTTTGGAGTTTTGGAGTTTCGGAGTTTCGGAGTTTCGGAGTTTTGGAGTTTCAGAGTTTTCGAGGTTCAGGGTTGTGGAGTTTCTGAATTTTTGAATTTTGGAGTTTCGGAGTTTCGGAGTTTTGGAGTTTTGGAGTTTTGGAGTTTCGAATTTACAGAGTTTCGGATTTTCGGAGTTTTGGAGTTTCGGAGATTTGAAATTTTGGCGTTTTGGAGATTCGGGGTGTTGGAGTTTCGGAATTTTGCAGTTTTGTAGTTTTGGAGTGTCGGAGTTTTGGAGTGTTGGAGTTTTGGAGTTTCGGAGTTCCGGAGTTTCGGAGTTTTGGAGTTTCAGAGTTTCAGAGTTCTGGAGGTTCAGGGTTGTGGAGTTTCGGAATTTTTGAGTTTTGGAGTTTCGGAGTTTTGCGGTTTTGGAGTTTTGGAGTTTCGAATTTTCAGTTTCGGGTTTTTGGAGTTTTGGAGTTTTCGAGATTTGGAGTTTCGGCGTTTTGGAGATTCGGAGTCTTGGAGTGTCGGAATTTTGTAGTTTTGTAGTTTTGGAGTGTCGGAGTTTTGGAGTGTTGGAGTTTTGGAGCTTTGGAGTTTTGGAGTTTTTGAGTTTTTTAGTTTTGGATTTTTGCACTTTTGGAGTTTTGGAGTTTCGGAGTTTCGGAGTTTTGGAGTTTCAGAGTTTTGGAGGTTCAGGGTTGTGGAATTTCGGAATTTTTGAGTTTTGGAGTTTCGGAGTTTTGGGGTATTGCAGTTTTGGAATTTTGGTGTTTTGGAGTTTCGAATTTTCAGAGTTTCGGATTTTTGGAGTTTTGGAGTTTCGGAGATTTGGAGTTTTGGCGTTTTGGAGATTCGGAATCTTGGAGTTTCGGAATTTTGTAGTTTTGTAGTTTTGGAGTGTCAGAGTTTTGGAGTGTTGGAGTTTTGGAGCTTTGGCGTTTTGGAGATTCGGGGTCTTGGAGTTTCGGAATTTTGCAGTTTTGTAGTTTTGGAGTGTCGGAGTTTTGGAGTTTCGGAGTTTTGGAGTTTCAGAGTTTTCGAGGTTCAGGGTTGTGCAGTTTCGGAATTTTTGAGTTTTGGAGTTTCGGAGTTTCGGAGTTTTGGCGTTTTGGAGATTCGGAATCTTGGAGTTTCGGAATTTTGTAGTTTTGTAGTTTTCGAGTGTCGGAGTTTTGGAGTGTTGGAGTTTTGGAGTTTTTGAGTTTTGGAGTTTTGGATTTTTGCACTTTTGGAGTTTTGGAGTTTCAGAGTTTTGGAGGTTCAGGGTTGTGGAGTTTCGGAATTTTTGAGTTTTGGAGTTTCGGAGTTTCGGAGTTTTGGAGTATTGCAGTTTTGGAGTTTTGGTGTTCTGGAGTTTTGGAGTTTCGAATTTTCAGAGTTTCAAATTTTTGGAGTTTTGGAGTTTCGGAGATTTGGAATTTCGGCGTTTTGGGGATTCGGGGTCTTGGAGTTTCGGAATTTTGTAGTTTTGTGGTTTTGGAGTGTCGGAGTTTCGGAGTGTTGGAGTTTTGGAGTTTTAGAGTTTTAGAATTTTGGAGTTTTGAAATTTTTGAGTTTCGGATTTTTGGAGTTTGGAGTTTTTAAGTTTTGGATTTTTGAGTTTTGGATTTTTGGATTTTTGGAGTTTTTGTGTTTTTGAGTTTTTGAGTTTTGGATTTTTGGAGCTTTGGAGGTATGGATTTTTGGATATTCAGGGTTTTGTTCCAGAATTTTGTAGTTTTGGAGTTTTGGAGTGTCGGAGTTTCGAATTATTGGAGTTTTCGTGTTTTGGAATTTTTGATTTTTGGAGGTATGGATTTTTGGAGTTTCGGAGTTGTGGAGATTCGGGTTTGTGGAGTTTTGGAGTTTTGGAGTTTTGGATTTTTGCACTTTTGGAGTTTTGGAGTTTCGGAGTTTTGGAGTTTCGGAGTTTTGGAGATTCAGGGTTGTGGAGTTTCGGAATTTTTGAGTTTTGGAGTTTCGGAGTTCCGGAGTTTCGGAGTTTCGGAGTTTTGGAGTTTTGCAGTTTCGGAGTTTTGGAGTTTTGGAGTTTTGGAGTTTCGGAGTTTTGGAGTTTCAGAGTTTTCGAGGTTCAGGGTTGTGGAGTTTCGAATTTACAGAGTTTCGGATTTTCGGAGTTTTGGAGTTTCGGAGATTTGGAATTTTGGCGTTTTGGAGATTCGGGGTCTTGGAGTTTCGGAATTTTGCAGTTTTGTAGTTTTGGAGTGTCGGAGTTTTGGAGTGTTGGAGTTTTGGAGTTTCGGAGTTTCGGAGTTTCGGAGTTTTGGAGTTTCAGAGTTTCAGAGTTCTGGAGGTTCAGGGTTGTGGAGTTTCGGAATTTTTGAGTTTTGGAGTTTCGGAGTTTTGCGGTTTTGGAGTTTTGGAGTTTCGAATTTTCAGTTTCGGGTTTTTGGAGTTTTGGAGTTTTCGAGATTTGGAGTTTCGGCGTTTTGGAGATTCGGAGTCTTGGAGTGTCGGAATTTTGTAGTTTTGTAGTTTTGGAGTGTCGGAGTTTTGGAGTGTTGGAGTTTTGGAGCTTTGGAGTTTTGGAGTTTTTGAGTTTTTTAGTTTTGGATTTTTGCACTTTTGGAGTTTTGGAGTTTCGGAGTTTCGGAGTTTTGGAGTTTCAGAGTTTTGGAGGTTCAGGGTTGTGGAGTTTCGGAATTTTTGAGTTTTGGAGTTTCGGAGTTTCGGAGTTTTGGAGAATTGCAGGTTTGGAATTTTTGTAGTTTCGAATTTTCAGAGTTTCAGATTTTTGGAGTTTTGGAGTTTCGGAGTTTCGGAGTTTCAGACTTTTCGAGGTTCAGGGTTGTGGAATTTCGGAATTTTTGAGTTTTGGAGTTTCGGAGTTCCGGAGTTTCGGAGTTTTGGAGTTTTGCAGTTTCGGAGTTTTGGAGTTTTGGAGTTTCGGAGTTTTGGAGTTTCAGAGTTTTCGAGGTTCAGGGTTGTGGAGTTTCGGAATTTTTGAGTTTTGGAGTTTCGGAGTTTTGGAGTTTTGGTGTTTTGGAGTTTCGAATTTTCAGAGTTTCGGTTTTTTGGAGTTTCGGAGTTTCGGAGTTTTGGAGTTTCAGAGTTTTGGAGGTTCAGGGTTGTGGAGTTTCGGAATTTTGGAGTTTTGGAGTTTCGGAGTTTCGGAGTTTTGGAGTTTTGGAGTTTTGGAGTTTTGGAGTTTTAGAGTTTTGGAAGTTCAGGGTTGTGGAGTTTCGGAATTTTTGAGTTTTGGAGTTTCGGAGTTTCGGAGTTTTGGAGTATTGCAATTTTGGAATTTTGGATTTTTGGAGTTTCGAATTTTCAGAGTTTCGGATTTTTGGAGTTTGGAGTTTCAGAGAATTGGAGTTTTGGCGTTTTCGAGATTCGGAATCTTGGAGTTTCGGAATTTTGTAGTTTTGTAGTTTTGTAGTTTTGTAGTTTTCGAGTGTCGGAGTTTTGGAGTGTTGGAGTTTTGGAGCTTTGGAGTTTTGGAGTTTTTGAGTTTTGGAGTTTTGGATTTTTGCACTTTTGGAGTTTTGGAGTTTCAGAGTTTTGGAGGTTCAGGGTTGTGGAGTTTTGGAGTTTTGGAGTTTCGGAGTTTCGGAGTTTCGAAGTTTCAGAGTTTTGGAGGTTCAGGGTTGTGGAATTTCGGAATTTTTGAGTTTTGGAGTTTCGGAGTTTTGGGGTATTGCAGTTTTGGAATTTTGGTGTTTTGGAGTTTCGAATTTTCAGAGTTTCGGATTTTTGGAGTTTTGGAGTTTCGGAGATTTGGAGTTTTGGCGTTTTGGAGATTCGGAATCTTGGAGTTTCGGAATTTTGTAGTTTTGTAGTTTTGGAGCGTCAGAGTTTTGGAGTGTTGGAGTTTTGGAGCTTTGGAGTTTTTGAGTTTTTGAGTTTTTGAGTTTTGGATTTTTGCACTTTTGGAGTTTTGGAGTTTTGGAGTTTCGGAGTTTCGGAGTTTTGGAGTTTCAGAGTTTTGGAGGTTCAGGGTTGTGGAGTTTCGGAATTTTTGAGTATTGGAGTTTCGGAGTTTCGGAGTTTTGGAGAATTGCAGTTTTGGAGTTTTGGAGTTTCGAATTTTCAGAGTTTCGGATTTTTGGAGTTTTGGAGTTTCGGAGTTTTGGAGTTTCAGAGTTTTCGAGGTTCAGGGTTGTGCAGTTTCGGAATTTTTGAGTTTTGGAGTTTCGGAGTTTCGGAGTTTTGGCGTTTTGGAGATTCGGAATCTTGGAGTTTCGGAATTTTGTAGTTTTGTAGTTTTCGAGTGTCGGAGTTTTGGAGTGTTGGAGTTTTTGAGTTTTTGAGTTTTGGAGTTTTGGATTTTTGCACTTTTGGAGTTTTGGAGTTTCAGAGTTTTGGAGGTTCAGGGTTGTGGAGTTTCGGAATTTTTGAGTTTTGGAGTTTCGGAGTTTCGGAGTTTTGGAGTATTGCAGTTTTGGAGTTTTGGTGTTCTGGAGTTTTGGAGTTTCGAATTTTCAGAGTTTCAAATTTTTGGAGTTTTGGAGTTTCGGAGATTTGGAATTTCGGTGTTTTGGGGATTCGGGGTCTTGGAGTTTCGGAATTTTGTAGTTTTGTGGTTTTGGAGTGTCGGAGTTTCGGAGTGTTGGAGTTTTGGAGTTTTAGAGTTCTAGAATTTTGGAGTGTTGAAATTTTTGAGTTTCGGATTTTTGGAGTTTGGAGTTTTTAAGTTTTGGATTTTTGAGTTTTGGATTTTTGGATTTTTGGAGTTTTTGTGTTTTTGAGTTTTTGAGTTTTGGATTTTTGGAGCTTTGGAGGTATGGATTTTTGGATATTCAGGGTTTTGTTCCAGAATTTTGTAGTTTTGGAGTTTTGGAGTGTCGGAGTTTCGAATTATTGGAGTTTTCGTGTTTTGGAATTTTTGATTTTTGGAGGTATGAATTTTTGGAGTTTCGGAGTTGTGGAGATTCGGGTTTGTGGAGTTTTGGAGTTTTGGAGTTTTGGATTTTTGCACTTTTGAAGTTTTGGAGTTTCGGAGTTTTGGAGTTTCGGAGTTTTGGAGATTCAGGGTTGTGGAGTTTCGGAATTTTTGAGTTTTGGAGTTTTGGAGTTTCGGAGTTCCGGAGTTTCGGAGTTTCGGAGTTTTGGAGTTTTGCAGTTTCGGAGTTTTGGAGTTTTGGAGTTTTGGAGTTTCGGAGTTTCGGAGTTTTGGAGTTTCAGAGTTTTCGAGGTTCAGGGTTGTGGAGTTTCTGAATTTTTGAATTTTGGAGTTTCGGAGTTTCGGAGTTTTGGAGTTTTGGAGTTTCGAATTTACAGAGTTTCGGATTTTCGGAGTTTTGGAGTTTCGGAGATTTGGAATTTTGGCGTTTTGGAGATTCGGGGTCTTGGAGTTTCGGAATTTTGCAGTTTTGTAGTTTTGGAGTGTCGGAGTTTTGGAGTGTTGGAGTTTTGGAGTTTCGGAGTTTCGGAGTTTTGGAGTTTCAGAGTTTCAGAGTTCTGGAGGTTCAGGGTTGTGGAGTTTCGGAATTTTTGAGTTTTGGAGTTTCGGAGTTTTGGAGTTTTGGAGTTTCGGAGTTTCGGAGTTTTGGAGTTTCAGAGTTTTCGAGGTTCAGGGTTGTGGAGTTTCTGAATTTTTGAATTTTGGAGTTTCGGAGTTTCGGAGTTTTGGAGTTTTGGAGTTTGGAATTTTCAGAGTTTCGGATTTTTGGAGTTTTGGAGTTTCGGAGATTTGGAGTTTTGGCCTTTTGGAGATTCGGGGTCTTGGAGTTTCGGAATTTTGTAGTTTTGCAGTTTTGGAGTGTCGGAGGTTTGGAGTGTTGGAGTTTTGGAGTTTTGGAGTTCTGGAGTTTTGGAGTTTCGGAGTTTCGGAGTTTCGGAGTTTTGGAGTTTCAGAGTTTTGGAGGTTCAGGGTTGTGGAATTCCGGAATTTTTGAGTTTTGGAGTTTCGGAGTTTTGGAGTATTGCAGTTTTGGAATTTTGGAGTTTTGGAGTTTCGAATTTTCAGAGTTTCGGATTTTTGGAGTTTTGGAGTTTCGGAGATTTGGAGTTTTGGCGTTTTGGAGATTCGGAATCTTGGAGTTTCGGAATTTTGTAGTTTTGTAGTTTTGGAGTGTCAGAGTTTTGGAGTGTTGGAGTTTTGGAGCTTTGGAGTTTTTGAGTTTTTGAGTTTTTGAGTTTTGGATTTTTGCACTTTTGGAGTTTTAGAGTTTCGGAGTTTTGGAGTTTCAGAGTTTTGGAGGTTCAGGGTTGTGGAGTTTCGGAATTTTTGAGTATTGGAGTTTCGGAGTTTCGGAGTTTTGGAGAATTGCAGTTTTGGAGTTTTGGAGTTTCGAATTTTCAGAGTTTCGGATTTTTGGAGTTTTGGAGTTTCGGAGTTTTGGAGTTTCAGAGTTTTCGAGGTTCAGGGTTGTGGAGTTTCGGAATTTTTGAGTTTTGGAGTTTCGGAGTTTCGGAGTTTTGGAGCATTGCAGTTTTGGAGTTCTGGAGTTTTGGAGTTTGGAATTTTCAGAGTTTCGGATTTTTGGAGTTTTGGAGTTTCGGAGATTTGGAGTTTTGCCCTTTTGGAGATTCGGGGTCTTGGAGTTTCGGAATTTTGTAGTTTTGCAGTTTTGGAGTGTCGGAGTTTTGGAGTTTCGGAGTTTCGGAGTTTTGGAGTTTTGGATTTTTGCACTTTTGGAGTTTTGGAGTTTTGGAGTTTTGGAGTTTCAGAGTTTTGGAGTTTCGGAGTTTTGGAGTTTCAGAGTTTTCGAGGTTCAGGGTTGTGGAGTTTCGGAATTTTTGAGTTTTGGAGTTTCGGAGTTTTGGAGTATTGCAGTTTTGGAATTTTGGAGTTTTGGAGTTTCGAATTTTCAGTTTCGGATTTTTGGAGTTTTGGAGTTTCGGAGATTTGGAGTTTTGGCGTTTTCGAGATTCGGAATCTTGGAGTTTCGGAATTTTGTAGTTTTGTAGTTTTGGAGTGTCAGAGTTTTGGAGTGTTGGAGTTTTGGAGCTTTGGAGTTTTGGAGTTTTTGAGTTTTGGATTTTGACACTTTTGGAGTTTTGGAGTTTTGGAGTGTCAGAGTTCTGGAGTGTTGGAGCTTTGGAGTTTTGGAGTTTATGAGTTTTTGAGTTTTGGATTTTTGCACTTTTGGAGTTTTGGAGTTTTGGAGTTTTGGAGTTTTGGAGTTTCGGAGTTTCGGAGTTTTGGAGTTTCAGAGTTTTGGAGGTTCAGGGTTGTGGAGTTTCGGAATTTTTGAGTATTGGAGTTCCGGAGTTTCGGAGTTTTGGAGAATTGCAGTTTTAGAATTTTTGTAGTTTTGAATTTTCAGAGTTTCGGATTTTTGGAGTTTTGGAGTTTCGGAGTTTCGGAGTTTTGGAGTTTCAGACTTTTCGAGGTTCAGGGTTGTGGAATTTCGGAATTTTTGAGTTTTGGAGTTTCGGAGTTCCGGAGTTTCGGAGTTTTGGAGTTTTGCAGTTTCGGAGTTTTGGAGTTTTGGAGTTTGCAGAGTTTTGGAGTTTCAGAGTTTTCGAGGTTCAGGGTTGTGGAGTTTCGGAATTTTTGAGTTTTGGAGTTTCGGAGTTTCGGAGTTTTGGAGCATTGCAGTTTTGGAGTTCTGGAGTTTTGGAGTTTGGAATTTTCAGAGTTTCGGATTTTTGGAGTTTTGGAGTTTCGGAGATTTGGAGTTTTGCCCTTTTGGAGATTCGGGGTCTTGGAGTTTCGGAATTTTGTAGTTTTGCAGTTTTGGAGTGTCGGAGTTTTGGAGTTTCGGAGTTTCGGAGTTTTGGAGTTTTGGATTTTTGCACTTTTGGAGTTTTGGAGTTTTGGAGTTTTGGAGTTTCAGAGTTTTGGAGTTTCGGAGTTTTGGAGTTTCAGAGTTTTCGAGGTTCAGGGTTGTGGAGTTTCGGAATTTTTGAGTTTTGGAGTTTCGGAGTTTTGGAGTATTGCAGTTTTGGAATTTTGGAGTTTTGGAGTTTCGAATTTTCAGTTTCGGATTTTTGGAGTTTTGGAGTTTCGGAGATTTGGAGTTTTGGCGTTTTCGAGATTCGGAATCTTGGAGTTTCGGAATTTTGTAGTTTTGTAGTTTTGGAGTGTCAGAGTTTTGGAGTGTTGGAGTTTTGGAGCTTTGGAGTTTTGGAGTTTTTGAGTTTTGGATTTTGACACTTTTGGAGTTTTGGAGTTTTGGAGTGTCAGAGTTCTGGAGTGTTGGAGCTTTGGAGTTTTGGAGTTTATGAGTTTTTGAGTTTTGGATTTTTGCACTTTTGGAGTTTTGGAGTTTTGGAGTTTTGGAGTTTTGGAGTTTCGGAGTTTCGGAGTTTTGGAGTTTCAGAGTTTTGGAGGTTCAGGGTTGTGGAGTTTCGGAATTTTTGAGTATTGGAGTTCCGGAGTTTCGGAGTTTTGGAGAATTGCAGTTTTAGAATTTTTGTAGTTTTGAATTTTCAGAGTTTCGGATTTTTGGAGTTTTGGAGTTTCGGAGTTTCGGAGTTTTGGAGTTTCAGACTTTTCGAGGTTCAGGGTTGTGGAATTTCGGAATTTTTGAGTTTTGGAGTTTCGGAGTTTTGGAGTTTTGGTGTTTTGGAGTTTCGAATTTTCAGAGTTTCGGATTTTTGGAGTTTTGGAGTTCCGGAGATTTGGAGTTTCAGAGTTTTGGATGTTCAGGGTTGTGGAGTTTCGGAATTTTTGAGTTTTGGAGTTTCGGAGTTTTGGAGTTTTGGAGTTTCGAATTTTCAGTTTCGGATTTTTGGAGTTTTGGAGTTTCGGAGATTTGGAGTTTTGGCGTTTTGGAGATTCGGAATCTTGGAGTTTCGGAATTTTGTAGTTTTGTAGTTTTCGAGTGTCGGAGTTTTGGAGTGTTGGTGTTTTGGAGCTTTGGAGTTTTGGAGTTTTTGAGTTTTAGAGTTTTGGATTTTTGCACTTTTGGAGTTTTGGAGTTTCAGAGTTTTGGAGGTTCAGGGTTGTGGAGTTTCGGAATTTTTGAGTTTTGGAGTTTCGGAGTTTCGGAGGTTTGGAGTATTGCAGTTTTGGAGTTTTGGAGTTTTGGAGTTTCAGAGATTTGGAGTTTTGGCGTTTTGGAGATTCGGAATCTTGGAGTTTCGGAATTTTGTAGTTTTGTAGTTTTGGAGTGTTGCAGCTTTGGAGTTTTGGAGTTTATGAGTTTTTGAGTTTTGGATTTTTGCACTTTTGGAGTTTTGGAGTTTTGGAGTTTTGGAGTTTCGGAGTTTCGGAGTTTTGGAGTTTCAGAGTTTTGGAGGTTCAGGGTTGTGGAATTTCGGAATTTTTGAGTATTGGAGTTTCGGAGTTTTGGAGAATTGCAGTTTTGGAATTTTTGGAGTTGCGAATTTTCAGAGTTTCGGATTTTTGGAGTTTTGGAGTTTCGGAGTTTTGGAGTTTCAGAGTTTTCGAGGTTCAGGGTTGTGGAGTTTCGGAATTTTTGAGTTTTGGAGTTTCAAAGTTTTGGAGTTTTGGAGTTTTGGAGTTTCGAATTTTCAGAGTTTGGGATTTTTGGAGTTTTGGAGTTTCAGAGATTTGGAGTTTTGGTGTTTTGGAGATTCGGAATCTTGGAGTTTCGGAATTTTGTAGTTTTGTAGTTTTGGAGTGTCAGAGTTTTGGAGTGTTGGAGTTTTGGAGCTTTGGAGTTTTGGAGTTTTTGAGTTTTGGAGTTTTGGATTTTTGCACTTTTGGAGTTTTGGAGTTTCGGAGTTTGGGAGTTTCGGAGTTTTGGAGTTTCAGAGTTTTGGAGGTTCAGGGTTGTGGAGTTTCGGAATTTTTGAGTTTTGGAGTTTCGGAGTTTTGGAGTATTGCAGTTTTGAAATTTTGGAGTTTTGGAGTTTCGAATTTTCAGAGTTTCGGATTTTTGGAGTTTTGGAGTTTCGGAGATTTGGAGTTTTGGCGTTTTTGAGATTCGGAATCTTGGAGTTTCGGAATTTTGTAGTTTTGTAGTTTTGGAGCGTCAGAGTTTTGGAGTGTTGGAGTTTTGGAGCTTTGGAGTTTTTGAGTTTTTGAGTTTTTGAGTTTTGGATTTTTGCACTTTTGGAGTTTTGGAGTTTTGGAGTTTCGGAGTTTCGGAGTTTTGGAGTTTCAGAGTTTTGGAGGTTCAGGGTTGTGGAGTTTCGGAATTTTTGAGTATTGGAGTTTCGGAGTTTCGGAGTTTTGGAGAATTGCAGTTTTGGAGTTCTGGAGTTTCGAATTTTCAGAGTTTCGGATTTTTGGAGTTTTGGAGTTTCGGAGTTTTGGAGTTTCAGAGTTTTCGAGGTTCAGGGTTGTGCAGTTTCGGAATTTTTGAGTTTTGGAGTTTCGGAGTTTCGGAGTTTTGGCGTTTTGGAGATTCGGAATCTTGGAGTTTCGGAATTTTGTAGTTTTGTAGTTTTCGAGTGTCGGAGTTTTGGAGTGTTGGAGTTTTTGAGTTTTTGAGTTTTGGAGTTTTGGATTTTTGCACTTTTGGAGTTTTGGAGTTTCAGAGTTTTGGAGGTTCAGGGTTGTGGAGTTTCGGAATTTTTGAGTTTTGGAGTTTCGGAGTTTCGGAGTTTTGGAGTATTGCAGTTTTGGAGTTTTGGTGTTCTGGAGTTTTGGAGTTTCGAATTTTCAGAGTTTCAAATTTTTGGAGTTTTGGAGTTTCGGAGATTTGGAATTTCGGTGTTTTGGGGATTCGGGGTCTTGGAGTTTCGGAATTTTGTAGTTTTGTGGTTTTGGAGTGTCGGAGTTTCGGAGTGTTGGAGTTTTGGAGTTTTAGAGTTCTAGAATTTTGGAGTTTTGAAATTTTTGAGTTTCGGATTTTTGGAGTTTGGAGTTTTTAAGTTTTGGATTTTTGAGTTTTGGATTTTTGGATTTTTGGAGTTTTTGTGTTTTTGAGTTTTTGAGTTTTGGATTTTTGGAGCTTTGGAGGTATGGATTTTTGGATATTCAGGGTTTTGTTCCAGAATTTTGTAGTTTTGGAGTTTTGGAGTGTCGGAGTTTCGAATTATTGGAGTTTTCGTGTTTTGGAATTTTTGATTTTTGGAGGTATGGATTTTTGGAGTTTCGGAGTTGTGGAGATTCGGGTTTGTGGAGTTTTGGAGTTTTGGAGTTTTGGATTTTTGCACTTTTGGAGTTTTGGAGTTTCGGAGTTTTGGAGTTTCGGAGTTTTGGAGATTCAGGGTTGTGGAGTTTCGGAATTTTTGAGTTTTGGAGTTTTGGAGTTTCGGAGTTCCGGAGTTTCGGAGTTTCGGAGTTTTGGAGTTTTGCAGTTTCGGAGTTTTGGAGTTTTGGAGTTTCGGAGTTTCGGAGTTTTGGAGTTTCAGAGTTTTCGAGGTTCAGGGTTGTGGAGTTTCTGAATTTTTGAATTTTGGAGTTTCGGAGTTTCGGAGTTTTGGAGTTTTGGAGTTTCGAATTTACAGAGTTTCGGATTTTCGGAGTTTTGGAGTTTCGGAGATTTGGAATTTTGGCGTTTTGGAGATTCGGGGTCTTGGAGTTTCGGAATTTTGCAGTTTTGTAGTTTTGGAGTGTCGGAGTTTTGGAGTGTTGGAGTTTTGGAGTTTCGGAGTTTCGGAGTTTCGGAGTTTTGGAGTTTCAGAGTTTCAGAGTTCTGGAGGTTCAGGGTTGTGGAGTTTCGGAATTTTTGAGTTTTGGAGTTTCGGAGTTTTGCGGTTTTGGAGTTTTGGAGTTTCGAATTTTCAGTTTCGGGTTTTTGTAGTTTTGGAGTTTTCGAGATTTGGAGTTTCGGCGTTTTGGAGATTCGGAGTCTTGGAGTGTCGGAATTTTGTAGTTTTGTAGTTTTGGAGTGTCGGAGTTTTGGAGTGTTGGAGTTTTGGAGCTTTGGAGTTTTGGAGTTTTTGAGTTTTTTAGTTTTGGATTTTTGCACTTTTGGAGTTTTGGAGTTTCGGAGTTTCGGAGTTTTGGAGTTTCAGAGTTTTGGAGGTTCAGGGTTGTGGAGTTTCGGAATTTTTGAGTTTTGGAGTTTCGGAGTTTCGGAGTTTTGGAGAATTGCAGGTTTGGAATTTTTGTAGTTTCGAATTTTCAGAGTTTCAGATTTTTGGAGTTTTGGAGTTTCGGAGTTTCGGAGTTTCAGACTTTTCGAGGTTCAGGGTTGTGGAATTTCGGAATTTTTGAGTTTTGGAGTTTCGGAGTTCCGGAGTTTCGGAGTTTTGGAGTTTTGCAGTTTCGGAGTTTTGGAGTTTTGGAGTTTCGGAGTTTTGGAGTTTCAGAGTTTTCGAGGTTCAGGGTTGTGGAGTTTTGGAGTTTTGGAGTTTCGGAGTTTCGGAGTTTCGAAGTTTCAGAGTTTTGGAGGTTCAGGGTTGTGGAATTTCGGAATTTTTGAGTTTTGGAGTTTCGGAGTTTTGGGGTATTGCAGTTTTGGAATTTTGGTGTTTTGGAGTTTCGAATTTTCAGAGTTTCGGATTTTTGGAGTTTTGGAGTTTCGGAGATTTGGAGTTTTGGCGTTTTGGAGATTCGGAATCTTGGAGTTTCGGAATTTTGTAGTTTTGTAGTTTTGGAGTGTTGGAGTTTTGGAGCTTTGGAGTTTTTGAGTTTTTGAGTTTTTGAGTTTTGGATTTTTGCACTTTTGGAGTTTTGGAGTTTCGGAGTTTCGGAGTTTTGGAGTTTCAGAGTTTTGGAGGTTCAGGGTTGTGGAGTTTCGGAATTTTTGAGTATTGGAGTTTCGGAGTTTCGGAGTTTTGGAGAATTGCAGTTTTGGAGTTTTGGAGTTTCGAATTTTCAGAGTTTCGGATTTTTGGAGTTTTGGAGTTTCGGAGTTTTGGAGTTTCAGAGTTTTCGAGGTTCAGGGTTGTGCAGTTTCGGAATTTTTGAGTTTTGGAGTTTCGGAGTTTCGGAGTTTTGGCGTTTTGGAGATTCGGAATCTTGGAGTTTCGGAATTTTGTAGTTTTGTAGTTTTCGAGTGTCGGAGTTTTGGAGTGTTGGAGATTTGAGTTTTTGAGTTTTGGAGTTTTGGATTTTTGCACTTTTGGAGTTTTGGAGTTTCAGAGTTTTGGAGGTTCAGGGTTGTGGAGTTTCGGAATTTTTGAGTTTTGGAGTTTCGGAGTTTCGGAGTTTTGGAGTATTGCAGTTTTGGAGTTTTGGTGTTCTGGAGTTTTGGAGTTTCGAATTTTCAGAGTTTCAAATTTTTGGAGTTTTGGAGTTTCGGAGATTTGGAATTTCGGCGTTTTGGGGATTCGGGGTCTTGGAGTTTCGGAATTTTGTAGTTTTGTGGTTTTGGAGTGTCGGAGTTTCGGAGTGTTGGAGTTTCAGAGTTTTGGAGATTCAGGGTTGTGGAGTGTCGGAATTTTTGAGTTTTGGAGTTTCGGAGTTTCGAAGTTTTGGAGTTTTGCAGTTTTGGAGTTTTGGTGTCCTGGAGTTTTGGAGTTTCGAATTTTCAGTTTCAAATTTTTGGAGTTTTGGAGTTTCGGAGATTTGGAATTTCGGCGTTTTGGGGATTCGGGGTCTTGGAGTTTCGGAATTTTGTAGTTTTGTGGTTTTGGAGTGTCGGAGTTTCGGAGTGTTGGAGTTTTGGAGTTTTAGTTTTAGAATTTTGGAGTTTTGAAATTTTTGAGTTTCGGATTTTTGGAGTTTGGAGTTTTTAAGTTTTGGATTTTTGAGTTTTGGATTTTTGGATTTTTGGAGTTTTTGTGTTTTTGAGTTTTTGAGTTTTGGATTTTTGCACTTTTGGAGGTTTGGAGTTTTGGAGTTTTGGATTTTTGGAGCTTTGGAGGTATGGATTTTTGGATATTCAGGGTTTTGTTCCAGAATTTTGTAGTTTTGGAGTTTTGGAGTGTCGGAGTTTCGAATTATTGGAGTTTTCGTGTTTTGGAATTTTTGATTTTTGGAGGTATGAATTTTTGGAGTTTCGGAGTTGTGGAGATTCGGGTTTGTGGAGTTTTGGAGTTTTGGAGTTTTGGATTTTTGCACTTTTGGAGTTTTGGAGTTTCGGAGTTTTGGAGTTTCGGAGTTTTGGAGATTCAGGGTTGTGGAGTTTCGGAGTTTTGGAGTTTTGCAGTTTCGGAGTTTTGGAGTTTTGGAGTTTCGGAGTTTCGGAGTTTTGGAGTTTCAGAGTTTTCGAGGTTCAGGGTTGTGGAGTTTCTGAATTTTTGAATTTTGGAGTTTCGGAGTTTCGGAGTTTTGGAGTTTTGGAGTTTCGAATTTACAGAGTTTCGGATTTTCGGAGTTTTGGAGTTTCGGAGATTTGGAATTTTGGCGTTTTGGAGATTCGGGGTCTTGGAGTTTCGGAATTTTGCAGTTTTGTAGTTTTGGAGTGTCGGAGTTTTGGAGTTTTGGAGTTTCGGAGTTTCGGAGTTTCGGAGTTTCGGAGTTTTGGAGTTTCAGAGTTTCAGAGTTCTGGAGGTTCAGGGTTGTGGAGTTTCGGAATTTTTGAGTTTTGGAGTTTCGGAGTTTTGCGGTTTTGGAGTTTTGGAGTTTCGAATTTTCAGTTTCGGATTTTTGGAGTTTTGGAGTTTTCGAGATTTGGAGTTTCGGCGTTTTGGAGATTCGGAGTCTTGGAGTGTCGGAATTTTGTAGTTTTGTAGTTTTGGAGTGTCGGAGTTTTGGAGTGTTGGAGTTTTGGAGCTTTGGAGTTTTGGAGTTTTTGAGTTTTTTAGTTCTGGATTTTTGCACTTTTGGAGTTTTGGAGTTTCGGAGTTTCGGAGTTTTGGAGTTTCAGAGTTTTGGAGGTTCAGGGTTGTGGAGCTTCGGAATTTTTGAGTTTTGGAGTTTCGGAGTTTCGGAGTTTTGGAGAATTGCAGGTTTGGAATTTTTGTAGTTTCGAATTTTCAGAGTTTCAGATTTTTGGAGTTTTGGAGTTTCGGAGTTTCGGAGTTTCAGACTTTTCGAGGTTCAGGGTTGTGGAATTTCGGAATTTTTGAGTTTTGGAGTTTCGGAGTTCCGGAGTTTCGGAGTTTTGGAGTTTTGCAGTTTCGGAGTTTTGGAGTTTTGGAGTTTCGGAGTTTTGGAGTTTCAGAGTTTTCGAGGTTCAGGGTTGTGGAGTTTCGGAATTTTTGAGTTTTGGAGTTTCGGAGTTTTGGAGTTTTGGTGTTTTGGAGTTTCGAATTTTCAGAGTTTCGGTTTTTTGGAGTTTCGGAGTTTCGGAGTTTTGGAGTTTCAGAGTTTTGGAGGTTCAGGGTTGTGGAGTTTCGGAATTTTTGAGTTTTGGAGTTTCGGAGTTTCGGAGTTTTGGAGTTTTGGAGTTTTGGAGTTTTAGAGTTTTGGAAGTTCAGGGTTGTGGAGTTTCGGAATTTTTGAGTTTTGGAGTTTCGGAGTTTTGGAGTATTGCAATTTTGGAATTTTGGAGTTTTGGAGTTTCGAATTTTCAGAGTTTCGGATTTTTGGAGTTTGGAGTTTCAGAGAATTGGAGTTTTGGCGTTTTCGAGATTCGGAATCTTGGAGTTTCGGAATTTTGTAGTTTTGTAGTTTTGTAGTTTTGTAGTTTTCGAGTGTCGGAGTTTTGGAGTGTTGGAGTTTTGGAGCTTTGGAGTTTTGGAGTTTTTGAGTTTTGGAGTTTTGGATTTTTGCACTTTCGGAGTTTTGGAGTTTCAGAGTTTTGGAGGTTCAGGGTTGTGGAGTTTCGGAATTTTTGAGTGTTGGACTTTCGGAGTTTCGGAGTTTTGGAGTTTCAGAGTTTTGGAGGTTCAGGGTTGTGGAAATTCGGAATTTTTGAGTTTTGGAGTTTCGGAGTTTCGGAGTTTTGGAGCATTGCAGTTTTGGAATTTTGGTGTTTTGGAGTTTTGAATTTTCAGAGTTTCGGATTTTTGGAGTTTTGGAGTTTCGGAGATTTGGAGTTTTGGCCTTTTGGAGATTCGGGGTCTTGGAGTTTCGGAATTTTGTAGTTTTGTAGTTTTGGAGTGTCAGAGTTTTGGAGTGTTAAAGTTTTGGAGCTTTGGAGTTTTTGAGTTTTTGAGTTTTTGAGTTTTGGATTTTTGCACTTTTGGAGTTTTGGAGTTTTGGAGTTTCGGAGTTTCGGAGTTTTGGAGTTTCAGAGTTTTGGAGGTTCAGGGTTGTGGAGTTTCGGAATTTTTGAGTATTGGAGTTTCGGACTTTCGGAGTTTTGGAGAATTGCAGTTTTGGAGTTTTGGAGTTTCGAATTTTCAGAGTTTCGGATTTTTGGAGTTTTGGAGTTTCGGAGTTTTGGAGTTTCAGAGTTTTCGAGGTTCAGGGTTGTGCAGTTTCGGAATTTTTGAGTTTTGGAGTTTCGGAGTTTCGGAGTTTTGGCGTTTTGGAGATTCGGAATCTTGGAGTTTCGGAATTTTGTAGTTTTGTAGTTTTCGAGTGTCGGAGTTTTGGAGTGTTGGAGCTTTGGAGTTTCGGAGTTTGTGAGTTTTTGAGTTTTGGATTTTTGCACATTTGGAGTTTTGGAGTTGTGGAGTTTCGGAGTTTTGGAGTTTCAGAGTTTTGGAGGTTCAGGGTTGTGGAGTTTCGGAATTTTTGAGTTTTGGAGTTTTGGAGTATTGCAGTTTTGGAATTTTGGAGTTTTGGAGTTTCGAATTTTCAGAGTTTCGGATTTTTGGAGTTTTGGAGTTTCGGAGACTTGGAGTTTTGGCGTTTTGGAGATTCGGAATCTTGGAGTTTCGGAATTTTGTAGTTTTGTAGTTTTGGAGTGTCAGAGTTTTGGAGTGTTGGAGTTTCGAATTTCCAGAGTTTCGGATTTTTGGAGTTTTGGAGTTTCGGAGATTTGGAGTTTTGGCGTTTTGGAGATTCGGAATCTTGGAGTTTCGGAATTTTCTAGTTTTGTAGTTTTCGAGTGTCGGAGTTTTGGAGTGTTGGAGTTTTGGAGCTTTGGAGTTTTGGAGTTTTGGAGTTTTGGATTTTTGCACTTTTGGAGTTTTGGAGTTTTGGAGTTTTGGAGTTTCGGAGTTTCGGAGTTTCGGAGTTTTGGAGTTTCAGAGTTTTGAAGGTTCAGGGTTGTGGAGTTTCGGAATTTTTGAGTACTGGAGTTTCGGAGTTTCGGAGTTTTGGAGAATTGCAGTTTTGGAGTTTCGAATTTTCAGAGTTTCGGATTTTTGGTGTTTTGGAAATTCGGAGTTTCGGAGTTTTGGAGTTTCAGAGTTTTCGAGGTTCAGGGTTGTGGAGTTTCGGAATTTTTGAGTTTTGGAGTTTCGGAGTTTCGGAGTTTTGGAGTTTTGGAGTTTCGAATTTCCAGAGTTTCGGATTTTTGGAGTTTTGGAGTTTCGGAGATTTGGAGTTTTGGCGTTTTGGAGATTCGGAATCTTGGAGTTTCGGAATTTTGTAGTTTTGTAGTTTTCGAGTGTCGGAGTTTTGGAGTGTTTCAGTTTTGGAGCTTTGGAGTTTTGGAGTTTTTGAGTTTTGGAGTTTTGGATTTTTGCACTTTTGGAGTTTTGGAGTTTCAGAGTTTTGGAGGTTCAGGGTTGTGGAGTTTCGGAATTTTTTAGTTTTGGAGTTTCGGAGTTTCGGAGGTTTGGAGTATTGCAGTTTTGGAGTTTTGGAGTTTTGGAGTTTCAGAGATTTGGAGTTTTGGCGTTTTGGAGATTCGGAATCTTGGAGTTTCGGAATTTTGTAGTTTTGTAGTTTTGGAGTGTCAGAGTTTTGGAGTGTTGGAGCTTTGGAGTTTTGGAGTTTTTGAGTTTTGGATTTTTGCACTTTTGGAGTTTTGGAGTTTTGGAGTTTTGGAGTTTCGGAGTTTCGGAGTTTTGGAGTTTCAGAGTTTTGGAGGTTCAGGGTTGTGGAATTTCGGAATTTTTGAGTATTGGAGTTTCGGAGTTTCGGAGTTTTGGAGAATTGCAGTTTTGGAATTTTTGGAGTTTCGAATTTTCAGTTTCGGATTTTTGGACTTTTGGAGTTTCGGAGTTTCGGAGTTTCGGAGTTTCGGAGTTTCAGAGTTTTCGAGGTTCAGGGTTGTGGAGTTTCGGAATTTTTGAGTTTTGGAGTTTCGGAGTTTCGGAGTTTTGGCGTTTTGGAGATTCGGAATCTTGGAGTTTCGGAATTTTGTAGTTTTGTAGTTTTCGAGTGTCGGAGTTTTGGAGTGTTGGAGCTTTGGAGTTTCGGAGTTTGTGAGTTTTTGAGTTTTGGATTTTTGCACATTTGGAGTTTTGGAGTTGTGGAGTTTCGGAATTTTCTAGTTTTGTAGTTTTCGAGTGTCGGAGTTTTGGAGTGTTGGAGTTTTGGAGCTTTGGAGTTTTTGAGTTTTGGAGTTTTGGATTTTTGCACTTTTGGAGTTTTGGAGTTTTGGAGTTTTGGAGTTTCGGAGTTTCGGAGTTTTGGAGTTTCAGAGTTTTGAAGGTTCAGGGTTGTGGAGTTTCGGAATTTTTGAGTATTGGAGTTTCGGAGTTTCGGAGTTTTGGAGAATTGCAGTTTTGGAGTTTCGAATTTTCAGAGTTTCGGATTTTTGGGGTTTTGGAATTTCGGAGTTTCGGAGTTTTGGAGTTTCAGAGTTTTCGAGGTTCAGGGTTGTGGAGTTTCGGAATTTTTGAGTTTTGGAGTTTCGGAGTTTCGGAGTTTTGGAGTTTTGGAGTTTCGAATTTCCAGAGTTTCGGATTTTTGGAGTTTTGGAGTTTCGGAGATTTGGAGTTTTGGCGTTTTGGAGATTCGGAATCTTGGAGTTTCGGAATTTTGTAGTTTTGTAGTTTTCGAGTGTCGGAGTTTTGGAGTGTTTCAGTTTTGGAGCTTTGGAGTTTTGGAGTTTTTGAGTTTTGGAGTTTTGGATTTTTGCACTTTTGGAGTTTTGGAGTTTCGGAGTTTTGGAGTTTCGGAGTTTTGGAGATTCAGGGTTGTGGAGTTTCGGAGTTTTGGAGTTTTGCAGTTTCGGAGTTTTGGAGTTTTGGAGTTTCGGAGTTTCGGAGTTTTGGAGTTTCAGAGTTTTCGAGGTTCAGGGTTGTGGAGTTTCTGAATTTTTGAATTTTGGAGTTTCGGAGTTTCGGAGTTTTGGAGTTTTGGAGTTTCGAATTTACAGAGTTTCGGATTTTCGGAGTTTTGGAGTTTCGGAGATTTGGAATTTTGGCGTTTTGGAGATTCGGGGTCTTGGAGTTTCGGAATTTTGCAGTTTTGTAGTTTTGGAGTGTCGGAGTTTTGGAGTTTTGGAGTTTCGGAGTTTCGGAGTTTCGGAGTTTCGGAGTTTTGGAGTTTCAGAGTTTCAGAGTTCTGGAGGTTCAGGGTTGTGGAGTTTCGGAATTTTTGAGTTTTGGAGTTTCGGAGTTTTGCGGTTTTGGAGTTTTGGAGTTTCGAATTTTCAGTTTCGGATTTTTGGAGTTTTGGAGTTTTCGAGATTTGGAGTTTCGGCGTTTTGGAGATTCGGAGTCTTGGAGTGTCGGAATTTTGTAGTTTTGTAGTTTTGGAGTGTCGGAGTTTTGGAGTGTTGGAGTTTTGGAGCTTTGGAGTTTTGGAGTTTTTGAGTTTTTTAGTTCTGGATTTTTGCACTTTTGGAGTTTTGGAGTTTCGGAGTTTCGGAGTTTTGGAGTTTCAGAGTTTTGGAGGTTCAGGGTTGTGGAGCTTCGGAATTTTTGAGTTTTGGAGTTTCGGAGTTTCGGAGTTTTGGAGAATTGCAGGTTTGGAATTTTTGTAGTTTCGAATTTTCAGAGTTTCAGATTTTTGGAGTTTTGGAGTTTCGGAGTTTCGGAGTTTCAGACTTTTCGAGGTTCAGGGTTGTGGAATTTCGGAATTTTTGAGTTTTGGAGTTTCGGAGTTCCGGAGTTTCGGAGTTTTGGAGTTTTGCAGTTTCGGAGTTTTGGAGTTTTGGAGTTTCGGAGTTTTGGAGTTTCAGAGTTTTCGAGGTTCAGGGTTGTGGAGTTTCGGAATTTTTGAGTTTTGGAGTTTCGGAGTTTTGGAGTTTTGGTGTTTTGGAGTTTCGAATTTTCAGAGTTTCGGTTTTTTGGAGTTTCGGAGTTTCGGAGTTTTGGAGTTTCAGAGTTTTGGAGGTTCAGGGTTGTGGAGTTTCGGAATTTTTGAGTTTTGGAGTTTCGGAGTTTCGGAGTTTTGGAGTTTTGGAGTTTTGGAGTTTTAGAGTTTTGGAAGTTCAGGGTTGTGGAGTTTCGGAATTTTTGAGTTTTGGAGTTTCGGAGTTTTGGAGTATTGCAATTTTGGAATTTTGGAGTTTTGGAGTTTCGAATTTTCAGAGTTTCGGATTTTTGGAGTTTGGAGTTTCAGAGAATTGGAGTTTTGGCGTTTTCGAGATTCGGAATCTTGGAGTTTCGGAATTTTGTAGTTTTGTAGTTTTGTAGTTTTGTAGTTTTCGAGTGTCGGAGTTTTGGAGTGTTGGAGTTTTGGAGCTTTGGAGTTTTGGAGTTTTTGAGTTTTGGAGTTTTGGATTTTTGCACTTTCGGAGTTTTGGAGTTTCAGAGTTTTGGAGGTTCAGGGTTGTGGAGTTTCGGAATTTTTGAGTGTTGGACTTTCGGAGTTTCGGAGTTTTGGAGTTTCAGAGTTTTGGAGGTTCAGGGTTGTGGAAATTCGGAATTTTTGAGTTTTGGAGTTTCGGAGTTTCGGAGTTTTGGAGCATTGCAGTTTTGGAATTTTGGTGTTTTGGAGTTTTGAATTTTCAGAGTTTCGGATTTTTGGAGTTTTGGAGTTTCGGAGATTTGGAGTTTTGGCCTTTTGGAGATTCGGGGTCTTGGAGTTTCGGAATTTTGTAGTTTTGTAGTTTTGGAGTGTCAGAGTTTTGGAGTGTTAAAGTTTTGGAGCTTTGGAGTTTTTGAGTTTTTGAGTTTTTGAGTTTTGGATTTTTGCACTTTTGGAGTTTTGGAGTTTTGGAGTTTCGGAGTTTCGGAGTTTTGGAGTTTCAGAGTTTTGGAGGTTCAGGGTTGTGGAGTTTCGGAATTTTTGAGTATTGGAGTTTCGGACTTTCGGAGTTTTGGAGAATTGCAGTTTTGGAGTTTTGGAGTTTCGAATTTTCAGAGTTTCGGATTTTTGGAGTTTTGGAGTTTCGGAGTTTTGGAGTTTCAGAGTTTTCGAGGTTCAGGGTTGTGCAGTTTCGGAATTTTTGAGTTTTGGAGTTTCGGAGTTTCGGAGTTTTGGCGTTTTGGAGATTCGGAATCTTGGAGTTTCGGAATTTTGTAGTTTTGTAGTTTTCGAGTGTCGGAGTTTTGGAGTGTTGGAGCTTTGGAGTTTCGGAGTTTGTGAGTTTTTGAGTTTTGGATTTTTGCACATTTGGAGTTTTGGAGTTGTGGAGTTTCGGAGTTTTGGAGTTTCAGAGTTTTGGAGGTTCAGGGTTGTGGAGTTTCGGAATTTTTGAGTTTTGGAGTTTTGGAGTATTGCAGTTTTGGAATTTTGGAGTTTTGGAGTTTCGAATTTTCAGAGTTTCGGATTTTTGGAGTTTTGGAGTTTCGGAGACTTGGAGTTTTGGCGTTTTGGAGATTCGGAATCTTGGAGTTTCGGAATTTTGTAGTTTTGTAGTTTTGGAGTGTCAGAGTTTTGGAGTGTTGGAGTTTCGAATTTCCAGAGTTTCGGATTTTTGGAGTTTTGGAGTTTCGGAGATTTGGAGTTTTGGCGTTTTGGAGATTCGGAATCTTGGAGTTTCGGAATTTTCTAGTTTTGTAGTTTTCGAGTGTCGGAGTTTTGGAGTGTTGGAGTTTTGGAGCTTTGGAGTTTTGGAGTTTTGGAGTTTTGGATTTTTGCACTTTTGGAGTTTTGGAGTTTTGGAGTTTTGGAGTTTCGGAGTTTCGGAGTTTCGGAGTTTTGGAGTTTCAGAGTTTTGAAGGTTCAGGGTTGTGGAGTTTCGGAATTTTTGAGTACTGGAGTTTCGGAGTTTCGGAGTTTTGGAGAATTGCAGTTTTGGAGTTTCGAATTTTCAGAGTTTCGGATTTTTGGTGTTTTGGAAATTCGGAGTTTCGGAGTTTTGGAGTTTCAGAGTTTTCGAGGTTCAGGGTTGTGGAGTTTCGGAATTTTTGAGTTTTGGAGTTTCGGAGTTTCGGAGTTTTGGAGTTTTGGAGTTTCGAATTTCCAGAGTTTCGGATTTTTGGAGTTTTGGAGTTTCGGAGATTTGGAGTTTTGGCGTTTTGGAGATTCGGAATCTTGGAGTTTCGGAATTTTGTAGTTTTGTAGTTTTCGAGTGTCGGAGTTTTGGAGTGTTTCAGTTTTGGAGCTTTGGAGTTTTGGAGTTTTTGAGTTTTGGAGTTTTGGATTTTTGCACTTTTGGAGTTTTGGAGTTTCAGAGTTTTGGAGGTTCAGGGTTGTGGAGTTTCGGAATTTTTTAGTTTTGGAGTTTCGGAGTTTCGGAGGTTTGGAGTATTGCAGTTTTGGAGTTTTGGAGTTTTGGAGTTTCAGAGATTTGGAGTTTTGGCGTTTTGGAGATTCGGAATCTTGGAGTTTCGGAATTTTGTAGTTTTGTAGTTTTGGAGTGTCAGAGTTTTGGAGTGTTGGAGCTTTGGAGTTTTGGAGTTTTTGAGTTTTGGATTTTTGCACTTTTGGAGTTTTGGAGTTTTGGAGTTTTGGAGTTTCGGAGTTTCGGAGTTTTGGAGTTTCAGAGTTTTGGAGGTTCAGGGTTGTGGAATTTCGGAATTTTTGAGTATTGGAGTTTCGGAGTTTCGGAGTTTTGGAGAATTGCAGTTTTGGAATTTTTGGAGTTTCGAATTTTCAGTTTCGGATTTTTGGACTTTTGGAGTTTCGGAGTTTCGGAGTTTCGGAGTTTCGGAGTTTCAGAGTTTTCGAGGTTCAGGGTTGTGGAGTTTCGGAATTTTTGAGTTTTGGAGTTTCGGAGTTTCGGAGTTTTGGCGTTTTGGAGATTCGGAATCTTGGAGTTTCGGAATTTTGTAGTTTTGTAGTTTTCGAGTGTCGGAGTTTTGGAGTGTTGGAGCTTTGGAGTTTCGGAGTTTGTGAGTTTTTGAGTTTTGGATTTTTGCACATTTGGAGTTTTGGAGTTGTGGAGTTTCGGAATTTTCTAGTTTTGTAGTTTTCGAGTGTCGGAGTTTTGGAGTGTTGGAGCTTTGGAGTTTTTGAGTTTTGGAGTTTTGGATTTTTGCACTTTTGGAGTTTTGGAGTTTTGGAGTTTTGGAGTTTCGGAGTTTCGGAGTTTCGGAGTTTTGGAGTTTCAGAGTTTTGAAGGTTCAGGGTTGTGGAGTTTCGGAATTTTTGAGTATTGGAGTTTCGGAGTTTCGGAGTTTTGGAGAATTGCAGTTTTGGAGTTTCGAATTTTCAGAGTTTCGGATTTTTGGGGTTTTGGAATTTCGGAGTTTCGGAGTTTTGGAGTTTCAGAGTTTTCGAGGTTCAGGGTTGTGGAGTTTCGGAATTTTTGAGTTTTGGAGTTTCGGAGTTTCGGAGTTTTGGAGTTTTGGAGTTTCGAATTTCCAGAGTTTCGGATTTTTGGAGTTTTGGAGTTTCGGAGATTTGGAGTTTTGGCGTTTTGGAGATTCGGAATCTTGGAGTTTCGGAATTTTGTAGTTTTGTAGTTTTCGAGTGTCGGAGTTTTGGAGTGTTTCAGTTTTGGAGCTTTGGAGTTTTGGAGTTTTTGAGTTTTGGAGTTTTGGATTTTTGCACTTTTGGAGTTTTGGAGTTTCAGAGTTTTGGAGGTTCAGGGTTGTGGAGTTTCGGAATTTTTTAGTTTTGGAGTTTCGGAGTTTCGGAGGTTTGGAGTATTGCAGTTTTGGAGTTTTGGAGTTTCAGAGATTTGGAGTTTTGGCGTTTTGGAGATTCGGAATCTTGGAGTTTCGGAATTTTGTAGTTTTGTAGTTTTGGAGTGTCAGAGTTTTGGAATGTTGGAGCTTTGGAGTTTTGGAGTTTTTGAGTTTTGAATTTTTGCACTTTTGGAGTTTTGGAGTTTTGGAGTTCTGGAGTTTCGGAGTTTCGGAGTTTTGGAGTTTCAGAGTTTTGGAGGTTCAGGGTTGTGGAATTTCGGAATTTTTGAGTATTGGAGTTTCGGAGTTTCGGAGTTTTGGAGAATTGCAGTTTTGGAATTTTTGGAGTTTCGAATTTTCAGTTTCGGATTTTTGGAGTTTTGGAGTTTCGGAGTTTCGGAGTTTCGGAGTTTCAGAGTTTTCGAGGTTCAGGGTTGTGGAGTTTCGGAATTTTTGTATTTTGGAGTTTCAAAGTTTTGGAGTTTTGGAGTTTTGGAGTTTCGAATTTTCAGAGTTTGGGATTTTTGGAGTTTTGGAGTTTCAGAGATTTGGAGTTTTGGCGTTTTGGAGATTCGGAATCTTGGAGTTTCGGAATTTTGTAGTTTTGTAGTTTTGGAGTGTCGGAGTTTTGGAGTGTTGGAGTTTTGGAGCTTTGGAGTTTTGGAGTTTTTGAGTTTTGGAGTTTTGTATTTTTGCACTTTTGGAGTTTTGGAGGTTCGGAGTTTCGGAGTTTTGGAGTTTCAGAGTTTTGGAGGTTCAGGGTTGTGGAGTTTCGGACTTTTTGAGTTTTGGAGTTTCGGAGTTTCGGAGTTTTGGAGTATTGCAGTTTTGGAATTTTGGAGTTTTGGAGTTTCGAATTTTCAGAGTTTCGGATTTTTGGAGTTTTGGAGTTTCGGAGATTTGGAGTTTTGGCGTTTTTGAGATTCGGAATCTTGGAGTTTCGGAATTTTGTAGTTTTGTAGTTTTGGAGTGTCACAGTTTTGGAGTGTTGGAGTTTTGGAGCTTTGGAGTTTTCGAGTTTTTGAGTTTTTGGATTTTTGCACTTTTGGAGTTTTGGAGTTTCGGAGTTTCGGAGTTTTGGAGTTTCAGAGTTTTGGAGGTTCAGTGTTGTGGAGTTTCGGCATTTTTGAGTATTGGAGTTTCGGAGTTTCGGAGTTTTGGAGAATTGCAGTTTTGGAGTTTTGGAGTTTCGAATTTTCAGAGTTTCGGATTTTTGGAGTTTTGGAGTTTCGGAGATTTGGAGTTTTGGCGTTTTTGAGATTCGGAATCTTGGAGTTTCGGAATTTTGTAGTTTTGTAGTTTTGGAGTGTCACAGTTTTGGAGTGTTGGAGTTTTGGAGCTTTGGAGTTTTCGAGTTTTTGAGTTTTTGGATTTTTGCACTTTTGGAGTTTTGGAGTTTCGGAGTTTCGGAGTTTTGGAGTTTCAGAGTTTTGGAGGTTCAGTGTTGTGGAGTTTCGGCATTTTTGAGTATTGGAGTTTCGGAGTTTCGGAGTTTTGGAGAATTGCAGTTTTGGAGTTTCGGAGTTTCGGAGTTTTGGAGTATTGCAGTTTTGGAGTTTTGGAGTTTTGGAGTTGCGAATTTTCAGAGTTTAGGATTTTTGGAGTTTTGGAGAATTGGACTTTTGGCGTTTTCGAGATTCGGAATCTTGGAGTTTCGGAATTTTGTAGTTTTGGAGTTTTGGAGTTTAGGAGTTTCGGAGTTTCGGAGTTTTGGAGTTTCAGAGTTTTGGAGATTCAGGGTTGTGGAGTGTCGGAATTTTTGAGTTTTGGAGTTTCGGAGTTTCGGAGTTTTGGAGTTTTGCAGTTTTGGAGTTTTGGTGTTCTGGAGTTTTGGAGTTTCGAATTTTCAGAGTTTCAAATTTTTGGAGTTTTGGAGTTTCGGAGATTTGGAATTTCGGCGTTTTGGGGATTCGGGGTCTTGGAGTTTCGGAATTTTGTAGTTTTGTGGTTTTGGAGTGTCGGAGTTTCGGAGTGTTGGAGTTTTGGAGTTTTAGAGTTTTAGAATTTTGGAGTTTTGAAATTTTTGAGTTTCGGATTTTTGGAGTTTGGAGTTTTTAAGTTTTGGATTTTTGAGTTTTGGATTTTTGAATTTTTGGAGTTTTTGTGTTTTTGAGTTTTTGAGTTTTGGATTTTTGCACTTTTGGAGGTTTGGAGTTTTGGAGTTTTGGATTTTTGGAGCTTTGGAGGTATGGATTTTTGGATATTCAGGGTTTTGTTCCAGAATTTTGTAGTTTTGGAGTTTTGGAGTGTCGGAGTTTCGAATTATTGGAGTTTTCGTGTTTTGGAATTTTTGATTTTTGGAGGTATGGATTTTTGGAGTTTCGGAGTTGTGGAGATTCGGGTTTGTGGAGTTTTGGATTTTTGCACTTTTGGAGTTTTGGAGTTTCGGAGTTTTGGAGTTTCGGAGTTTTGGAGATTCAGGGTTGTGGAGTTTCGGAATTTTTGAGTTTTGGAGTTTTGGAGTTTCGGAGTTCCGGAGTTTCGGAGTTTCGGAGTTCTGGAGTTTTGCAGTTTCGGAGTTTTGGAGTTTTGGAGTTTCGGAGTTTCGGAGTTTTGGAGTTTCAGAGTTTTCGAGGTTCAGGGTTGTGGAGTTTCTGAATTTTTGAATTTTGGAGTTTCGGAGTTTCGGAGTTTTGGAGTTTTGGAGTTTCGAATTTACAGAGTTTCGGATTTTCGGAGTTTTGGAGTTTCGGAGATTTGGAATTGTGGCGTTTTGGAGATTCGGGGTCTTGGAGTTTCGGAATTTTGCAGTTTTGTAGTTTTGGAGTGTCGGAGTTTTGGAGTGTTGGAGTTTTGGAGTTTCGGAGTTTCGGAGTTTCGGAGTTTTGGAGTTTCAGAGTTTCAGAGTTCTGGAGGTTCAGGGTTGTGGAGTTTCGGAATTTTTGAGTTTTGGAGTTTCGGAGTTTCGGAGTTTTGGAGTTTTGCGGTTTTGGAGTTTTGGAGTTTCGAATTTTCAGTTTCGGATTTTTGGAGTTTTGGAGTTTTCGAGATTTGGAGTTTCGGCGTTTTGGAGATTCGGAGTCTTGGAGTGTCGGAATTTTGTAGTTTTGTAGTTTTGGAGTGTCGGAGTTTTGGAGTGTTGGAGTTTTGGAGCTTTGGAGTTTTGGAGTTTTTGAGTTTTTTAGTTTTGGATTTTTGCACTTTTGGAGTTTGGAGTTTCGGAGTTTCGGAGTTTTGGAGTTTCAGACTTTTCGAGGTTCAGGGTTGTGGAATTTCGGAATTTTTGAGTTTTGGAGTTTCGGAGTTTCGGAGTTTTGGAGAATTGCAGTTTTGGAATTTTTGTAGTTTCGAATTTTCAGAGTTTCGGATTTTTGGAGTTTTGGAGTTTCGGAGTTTCGGAGTTTTGGAGTTTCAGACTTTTCGAGGTTCAGGGTTGTGGAATTTCGGAATTTTTGAGTTTTGGAGTTTCGGAGTTCCGGAGTTTCGGAGTTTTGGAGTTTTGCAGTTTCGGAGTTTTGGAGTTTTGGAGTTTCGGAGTTTTGGAGTTTTGCAGTTTCGGAGTTTTGGAGTTTTGGAGTTTTGGAGTTTCGGAATTTTTGAGTTTTGGAGTTTCGGAGTTTTGGAGTTTTGGTGTTTTGGAGTTTCGAATTTTCAGAGTTTCGGATTTTTGGAGTTTTGGAGTTCCGGAGATTTGGAGTTTCAGAGTTTTGGAGGTTCAGGGTTGTGGAGTTTCGGAATTTTTGAGTTTTGGAGTTTCGGAGTTTCGGAGTTTTGGAGTATTGAAGTTTTGGAATTGTGGAGTTTCGAATTTTCAGAGTTTCGGATTTTTGGAGTTTTGGAGTTTCAGAGAATTTTGGCGTTTTCGCGATTCGGAATCTTGGAGTTTCGGAATTTTGTAGTTTTGTAGTTTTGTAGTGTCGGAGTTTTGGAGTGTTGGAGTTTTGGAGCTTTGGAGCTTTGGAGTTTTGGAGTTTTTGAGTTTTTGAGTTTTGGATTTTTGCACTTTTTGAAATTTGGAGTTTTGGAGTCTCGGAGTTTCGGAGTTTTGGAGGTTCAGGGTTGTGGAGTTTCGGAATTTTTGAGTTTTGGAGTTTCGGAGTTTCGGAGTTTTGGAGAATTGCAGGTTTGGAATTTTTGTAGTTTCGAATTTTCACAGTTTCGGATTTTTGGAGTTTTGGAGTTTCGGAGTTTCGGAGTTTTGGAGTTTCAGACTTTTCGAGGTTCAGGGTTGTGGAATTTCGGAATTTTTGAGTTTTGGAGTTTCGGAGTTCCGGAGTTTCGGAGTTTTGGAGTTTTGCAGTTTCGGAGTTTTGGAGTTTTGGAGTTTCGGAGTTTTGGAGTTTCAGAGTTTTCGAGGTTCAGGGTTGTGGAGTTTCGGAATTTTTGAGTTTTGGAGTTTCGGAGTTTTGGAGTTTTGGTGTTTTGGAGTTTCGAATTTTCAGAGTTTCGGATTTTTGGAGTTTCGGAGTTTCGGAGTTTTGGAGTTTCAGAGTTTTGGAGGTTCAGGGTTGTGGAGTTTCGGAATTTTTGAGTTTTGGAGTTTCGCAGTTTCGGAGTTTTGGAGAATTGCAGTTTTGGAATTTTTGTAGTTTCGAATTTTCAGAGTTTCGGATTTTTGGAGTTTTGGAGTTTCGGAGTTTCGGAGTTTTGGAGTTTCAGACTTTTCGAGGTTCAGGGTTGCGGAATTTCGGAATTTTTGAGTTTTGGAGTTTCGGAGTTCCGGAGTTTCGGAGTTTTGCAGTTTTGCAGTTTCGGAGTTTTGGAGTTTTGGAGTTACGGAGTTTTGGAGTTTCAGAGTTTTCGAGGTTCAGGGTTGTGGAGTTTCGGAATTTTTGAGTTTTGGATTTCGGAGTTTTGGAGTTTTGGTGTTTTGGAGTTTCGAATTTTCAGAGTTTCGGATTTTTGGAGTTTTGCAGTTCCGGAGATTTGGAGTTTCAGAGTTTTGGAGGTTCAGGGTTGTGGAGTTTCGGAATTTTTGAGTTTTGGAGTTTCGGAGTTTCGGAGTTTTGGAGCATTGCAGTTTTGGAGTTCTGGAGTTTTGGAGTTTGGAATTTTCAGAGTTTCGGATTTTTAGAGTTTTGGAGTTTCGGAGATTTGGAGTTTTGGCCTTTTGGAGATTCGGGGTCTTGGAGTTTCGGAATTTTGTAGTTTTGCAGTTTTGGAGTGTCGGAGGTTTGGAGTGTTGGAGTTTTGGAGTTTTGGAGTTTTGGAGTTTTGGAGTTTCGGAGTTTCGGAGTTTCGGAGTTTCGAAGTTTCAGAGTTTTGGAGGTTCAGGGTTGTGGAATTTCGGAATTTTTGAGTTTTGGAGTTTGGGAGTTTTGGAGTTTTGGAGTATTGCAGTTTTGGAATTTTGGAGTTTCGAATATTCAGTTTCGGATTTTTGGAGTTCTGGAGATTCGGAGATTTGGAGTTTTGGCGTTTTCGAGATTCGGAATCTTGGAGTTTCGCAATTTTGTAGTTTTGTAGTTTTGGAGTGTCAGAGTTTTGGAGTGTTGGAGTTTTAGAGCATTGGAGTTTTGGAGTTTTTGAGTTTTTGAGTTTTGTATTTTGACACTTTTGGAGTTCTGGAGTTTTGGAGTTTCGGAGTTTCGGAGTTTCGGAGTTTCGGATTTTTGGAGTTTCAGAGTTTTGGAGGTTCAGGGTTGTGGAGTTTCGGAATTTTTGAGTTTTGGAGTTTCGGAGTTTTGGAGTTTTGGAGTTTCGGAGTTTTGGAGTTTCAGACTTTTCGAGGTTCAGGGTTGTGGAATTTCGGAATTTTTGAGTTTTGGAGTTTCGGAGTTCCGGAGTTTCGGAGTTTTGGAGTTTTGCAGTTTCGGAGTTTTGGAGTTTTGGAGTTTCGGAGTTTTGGAGTTTCAGAGTTTTCGAGGTTCAGGGTTGTGGAGTTTCGGAATTTTTGAGTTTTGGAGTTTCGGAGTTTTGGAGTTTTGGTGTTTTGGAGTTTCGAATTTTCAGAGTTTCGGATTTTTGGAGTTTTGGAGTTCCGGAGATTTGGAGTTTCAGAGTTTTGGAGGTTCAGGGTTGTGGAGTTTCGGAATTTTTGAGTTTTGGAGTTTCGGAGTTTTGGAGTTTGGGAGTTTGGGAGTTTCGGAGTTTCAGAGTTTTCGAGGTTCAGGGTTGTGGAGTTTCGGAATTTTTGAGTTTTGGAGTTTCGGAGTTTCGGAGTTTTGGAGTATTGCAATTTTGGAATTTTGGAGTTTTGGAGTTTCGAATTTTCAGAGTTTCGGATTTTTGGAGTTTTGGAGTTTCAGAGAATTGGAGTTTTGGCGTTTTCGAGATTCGGAATCTTGGAGTTTCGGAATTTTGTAGTTTTGTAGTTTTGTAGTTTTGTAGTTTTCGAGTGTCGGAGTTTTGGAGTGTTGGAGTTTTGGAGCTTTGGAGCTTTGGAGTTTTGGAGTTTTTGAGTTTTGGAGTTTTGGATTTTTGCACTTTTGGAGTTTTGGAGTTTCAGAGTTTTGGAGGTTCAGGGTTGTGGAGTTTCGGAATTTTTGAGTTTTGGAGTTTCGGAGTTCCGGAGTTTCGGAGTTTCGGAGTTTTGGAGTTTTGCAGTTTCGGAATTTTTGAGTTTTGGAGTTTCGGAGTTTCGGAGTTTTGGAGAATTGCAGTTTTGGAATTTTTGTAGTTTCGAATTTTCAGAGTTTCGGATTTTTGGAGTTTTGGAGTTTCGGAGTTTCGGAGTTTTGGAGTTTCAGACTTTTCGAGGTTCAGGGTTGTGGAATTTCGGAATTTTTGAGTTTTGGAGTTTCGGAGTTCCGGAGTTTCGGAGTTTCGGAGTTTTGGAGTTTTGCAGTTTCGGAATTTTTGAGTTTTGGAGTTTCGGAGTTTCGGAGTTTTGGAGAATTGCAGTTTTGGAATTTTTGTAGTTTCGAATTTTCAGAGTTTCGGATTTTTGGAGTTTTGGAGTTTCGGAGTTTCGGAGTTTTGGAGTTTCAGACTTTTCGAGGTTCAGGGTTGTGGAATTTCGGA
Organism: Amblyomma mixtum; assembly: GCF_055824585.1. Classification (NCBI taxonomy): domain Eukaryota; kingdom Metazoa; phylum Arthropoda; class Arachnida; order Ixodida; family Ixodidae; genus Amblyomma; species Amblyomma mixtum. Next base: position 111,153,744 of record NC_143012.1, on the reverse strand, counting down.
ATTTTTGAGTTTTGGAGTTTCGGAGTTCCGGAGTTTCGGAGTTTTGGAGTTTTGCAGTTTCGGAGTTTTGGAGTTTTGGAGTTTTGGAGTTTCGGAATTTTTGAGTTTTGGAGTTTCGGAGTTTTGGAGTTTTGGTGTTTTGGAGTTTCGAATTTTCAGAGTTTCGGATTTTTGGAGTTTTGGAGTTCCGGAGATTTGGAGTTTCAGAGTTTTGGAGGTTCAGGGTTGTGGAGTTTCGGAATTTTTGAGTTTTGGAGTTTCGGAGTTTCGGAGTTTTGGAGTATTGAAGTTTTGGAATTGTGGAGTTTCGAATTTTCAGAGTTTCGGATTTTTGGAGTTTTGGAGTTTCAGAGAATTTTGGCGTTTTCGCGATTCGGAATCTTGGAGTTTCGGAATTTTGTAGTTTTGTAGTTTTGTAGTGTCGGAGTTTTGGAGTGTTGGAGTTTTGGAGCTTTGGAGCTTTGGAGTTTTGGAGTTTTTGAGTTTTTGAGTTTTGGATTTTTGCACTTTTTGAAATTTGGAGTTTTGGAGTCTCGGAGTTTCGGAGTTTTGGAGGTTCAGGGTTGTGGAGTTTCGGAATTTTTGAGTTTTGGAGTTTCGGAGTTTCGGAGTTTTGGAGAATTGCAGGTTTGGAATTTTTGTAGTTTCGAATTTTCACAGTTTCGGATTTTTGGAGTTTTGGAGTTTCGGAGTTTCGGAGTTTTGGAGTTTCAGACTTTTCGAGGTTCAGGGTTGTGGAATTTCGGAATTTTTGAGTTTTGGAGTTTCGGAGTTCCGGAGTTTCGGAGTTTTGGAGTTTTGCAGTTTCGGAGTTTTGGAGTTTTGGAGTTTCGGAGTTTTGGAGTTTCAGAGTTTTCGAGGTTCAGGGTTGTGGAGTTTCGGAATTTTTGAGTTTTGGAGTTTCGGAGTTTTGGAGTTTTGGTGTTTTGGAGTTTCGAATTTTCAGAGTTTCGGATTTTTGGAGTTTCGGAGTTTCGGAGTTTTGGAGTTTCAGAGTTTTGGAGGTTCAGGGTTGTGGAGTTTCGGAATTTTTGAGTTTTGGAGTTTCGCAGTTTCGGAGTTTTGGAGAATTGCAGTTTTGGAATTTTTGTAGTTTCGAATTTTCAGAGTTTCGGATTTTTGGAGTTTTGGAGTTTCGGAGTTTCGGAGTTTTGGAGTTTCAGACTTTTCGAGGTTCAGGGTTGCGGAATTTCGGAATTTTTGAGTTTTGGAGTTTCGGAGTTCCGGAGTTTCGGAGTTTTGGAGTTTTGCAGTTTCGGAGTTTTGGAGTTTTGGAGTTACGGAGTTTTGGAGTTTCAGAGTTTTCGAGGTTCAGGGTTGTGGAGTTTCGGAATTTTTGAGTTTTGGATTTCGGAGTTTTGGAGTTTTGGTGTTTTGGAGTTTCGAATTTTCAGAGTTTCGGATTTTTGGAGTTTTGCAGTTCCGGAGATTTGGAGTTTCAGAGTTTTGGAGGTTCAGGGTTGTGGAGTTTCGGAATTTTTGAGTTTTGGAGTTTCGGAGTTTCGGAGTTTTGGAGCATTGCAGTTTTGGAGTTCTGGAGTTTTGGAGTTTGGAATTTTCAGAGTTTCGGATTTTTGGAGTTTTGGAGTTTCGGAGATTTGGAGTTTTGGCCTTTTGGAGATTCGGGGTCTTGGAGTTTCGGAATTTTGTAGTTTTGCAGTTTTGGAGTGTCGGAGGTTTGGAGTGTTGGAGTTTTGGAGTTTTGGAGTTTTGGAGTTTTGGAGTTTCGGAGTTTCGGAGTTTCGGAGTTTCGAAGTTTCAGAGTTTTGGAGGTTCAGGGTTGTGGAATTTCGGAATTTTTGAGTTTTGGAGTTTGGGAGTTTTGGAGTTTTGGAGTATTGCAGTTTTGGAATTTTGGAGTTTCGAATATTCAGTTTCGGATTTTTGGAGTTCTGGAGATTCGGAGATTTGGAGTTTTGGCGTTTTCGAGATTCGGAATCTTGGAGTTTCGCAATTTTGTAGTTTTGTAGTTTTGGAGTGTCAGAGTTTTGGAGTGTTGGAGTTTTAGAGCATTGGAGTTTTGGAGTTTTTGAGTTTTTGAGTTTTGTATTTTGACACTTTTGGAGTTCTGGAGTTTTGGAGTTTCGGAGTTTCGGAGTTTCGGAGTTTCGGATTTTTGGAGTTTCAGAGTTTTGGAGGTTCAGGGTTGTGGAGTTTCGGAATTTTTGAGTTTTGGAGTTTCGGAGTTTTGGAGTTTTGGAGTTTCGGAGTTTTGGAGTTTCAGACTTTTCGAGGTTCAGGGTTGTGGAATTTCGGAATTTTTGAGTTTTGGAGTTTCGGAGTTCCGGAGTTTCGGAGTTTTGGAGTTTTGCAGTTTCGGAGTTTTGGAGTTTTGGAGTTTCGGAGTTTTGGAGTTTCAGAGTTTTCGAGGTTCAGGGTTGTGGAGTTTCGGAATTTTTGAGTTTTGGAGTTTCGGAGTTTTGGAGTTTTGGTGTTTTGGAGTTTCGAATTTTCAGAGTTTCGGATTTTTGGAGTTTTGGAGTTCCGGAGATTTGGAGTTTCAGAGTTTTGGAGGTTCAGGGTTGTGGAGTTTCGGAATTTTTGAGTTTTGGAGTTTCGGAGTTTTGGAGTTTGGGAGTTTGGGAGTTTCGGAGTTTCAGAGTTTTCGAGGTTCAGGGTTGTGGAGTTTCGGAATTTTTGAGTTTTGGAGTTTCGGAGTTTCGGAGTTTTGGAGTATTGCAATTTTGGAATTTTGGAGTTTTGGAGTTTCGAATTTTCAGAGTTTCGGATTTTTGGAGTTTTGGAGTTTCAGAGAATTGGAGTTTTGGCGTTTTCGAGATTCGGAATCTTGGAGTTTCGGAATTTTGTAGTTTTGTAGTTTTGTAGTTTTGTAGTTTTCGAGTGTCGGAGTTTTGGAGTGTTGGAGTTTTGGAGCTTTGGAGCTTTGGAGTTTTGGAGTTTTTGAGTTTTGGAGTTTTGGATTTTTGCACTTTTGGAGTTTTGGAGTTTCAGAGTTTTGGAGGTTCAGGGTTGTGGAGTTTCGGAATTTTTGAGTTTTGGAGTTTCGGAGTTTCGGAGTTTTGGAGTTTCAGAGTTTTGGAGGTTCAGGGTTGTGGAAATTCGGAATTTTTGAGTTTTGGAGTTTCGGAGTTTCGGAGTTTTGGAGCATTGCAGTTTTGGAGTTCTGGAGTTTTGGAGTTTTGAATTTTCAGAGTTTCGGATTTTTGGAGTTTTGGAGTTTCGGAGATTTGGAGTTTTGGCCTTTTGGAGATTCGGGGTCTTGGAGTTTCGGAATTTTGTAGTTTTGCAGTTTTGGAGTGTCGGAGGTTTGGAGTGTTGGAGTTTTGGAGTTTTGGAGTTTTGGAGTTTCGGAGTTTCGGAGTTTCGAAGTTTCAGAGTTTTGGTGGTTCAGGGTTGTGGAATTTCGGAATTTTTGAGTTTTGGAGTTTCGGAGTTTTGGGGTATTGCAGTTTTGGAATTTTGGTGTTTTGGAGTTTCGAATTTTCAGAGTTTCGGATTTTTGGAGTTTTGGAGTTTCGGAGATTTGGAGTTTTGGCGTTTTGGAGATTCGGAATCTTGGAGTTTCGGAATTTTGTAGTTTTGTAGTTTTGGAGTGTCAGAGTTTTGGAGTGTTGGAGTTTTGGAGCTTTGGAGTTTTTGAGTTTTTGAGTTTTTGAGTTTTGGATTTTTTCACTTTTGGAGTTTTGGAGTTTTGGAGTTTCGGAGTTTCGGAGTTTTGGAGTTTCAGAGTTTTGGAGGTTCAGGGTTGTGGAGTTTCGGAATTTTTGAGTATTGGAGTTTCGGAGTTTCGGAGTTTTGGAGAATTGCAGTTTTGGAGTTTTGGAGTTTTGGATTTTTGCACTTTTGGAGTTTTGGAGTTTCAGAGTTTTGGAGTTTCGGAGTTTCGGAGGTTTGGAGTATTGCAGTTTTGGAGTTTTGGAGTTTTGGAGTTTCAGAGATTTGGAGTTTTGGCGTTTTGGAGATTCGGCATCTTGGAGTTTCAGAATTTTGTAGTTTTGTAGTTTTGGAGTGTCAGAGTTTCGGAGTGTTGGAGCTTTGGAGTTTTGGAGTTTATGAGTTTTTGAGTTTTGGAGTATTGCAGTTTTGGAATTTTGGAGTTTTGGAGTTTCGAATTTTCAGAGTTTCGGATTTTTGGAGTTTTGGAGTTTCGGAGACTTGGAGTTTTGGCGTTTTGGAGATTCGGAATCTTGGAGTTTCGGAATTTTGTAGTGTTGTAGTTTTGGAGTGTCAGAGTTTTGGAGTGTAGGAGTTTTGGAGCTTTGGAGTTTTGGAGTTTTGGAGTTTTTGCGTTTTGGATTTTTGCACTTTTGGAGTTTTGGTGTTTTGGAGTTTTGGAGTTTCGGAGTTTCGGAGTTTTGGAGTTTCAGAGTTTTGAAGGTTCAGGGTTGTGGAGTTTCGGAATTTTTGAGTATTGGAGTTTCGGAGTTTCGGAGTTTTGGAGAATTGCAGTTTTGGAGTTTCGAATTTTCAGAGTTTCGGATTTTTGGGGTTTTGGAGTTTCGGAGTTTCGGAGTTTTGGAGTTTCAGAGTTTTCGAGGTTCAGGGTTGTGGAGTTTCGGAATTTTTGAGTTTTGGAGTTTCGGAGTTTCGGAGTTTTGGAGTTTCGAATTTCCAGAGTTTCGGATTTTTGGAGTTTTGGAGTTTCGGAGATTTGGAGTTTTGGAGTTTTAGAGTTTTGGAGGTTCAGGGTTGTGGAGTTTCGGAATTTTTGAGTTTTGGCGTTTTCGAGATTCGGAATCTTGGAGTTTCGGAATTTTGTAGTTTTGTAGTTTTGGAGTGTCGGAGTTTTGGAGTGTTGGAGTTTTGGAGCTTTGGAGCTTTGGAGTTTTGGAGTTTTTGAGTTTTGGATTTTTGCACTTTTTGAAATTTGGAGTTTTGGAGTTTTGGTGTTTCGGAGTTTCGGAGTTTTGGAGTTTCAGAGTTTTGGAGGTTCAGGGTTGTGGAGTTTCGGAATTTTTGAGTTTTGGAGTTTCGGAGTTCCGGAGTTTTGGAGCATTGCAGTTTTGGAGTTCTGGAGTTTTGGAGTTTGGAATTTTCAGTTTCGGATTTTTGGAGTTTTGGAGTTTTGGAGATTTGGAGTTTTGGCCTTTTGGAGATTCGGAGTCTTGGAGTTTCGGAATTTTGTAGTTTTGCATTTTTGGAGTGTCGGAGGTTTGGAGTGTTGGAGTTTTGGAGTTTTTGAGTTTTGGAGTTTTGGAGTTTCCGAGTTTCGGAGTTTTGGAGTTTCAGAGTTTTGGAGGTTCAGGGTTGTGGAATTTCGGAATTTTTGAGTTTTGGAGTTTCGGAGTTTTGGAGTATTGCAGTTTTGGAATTTTGGAGTTTTGGAGTTTCGAATTTTCAGAGTTTCGGATTTTTGGAGGTATGGAGTTTCGGAGATTTGGAGTTTTGGCGTTTTGGAGATTCGGAATCTTGGAGTTTCGGAATTTTGTAGTTTTGTAGTTTTGGAGTGTCAGAGTTTTGGAGTGTTGGAGTTTTGGAGCTTTGGAGTTTTTGAGTTTTTGAGTTTTGGATTTTTGCACTTTTGGAGTTTTGGAGTTTTGGAGTTTCGGAGTTTTGGAGTTTTGGAGTTTCAGAGTTTTGGAGGTTCAGGGTTGTGGAGTTTCGGAATTTTTGAGTATTGGAGTTTCGGAGTTTTGGAGAATTGCAGTTTTGGAGTTTTGGAGTTTCGAATTTTCAGACTTTCGGAGTTTTGGAGTTTTGCAGTTTCGGAGTTTTGGAGTTTTGGAGTTACGGAGTTTTGGAGTTTCAGAGTTTTCGAGGTTCAGGGTTGTGGAGTTTCGGAATTTTTGAGTTTTGGAGTTTCGGAGTTTTGGAGTTTTGGTGTTTTGGAGTTTCGAATTTTCAGAGTTTCGGATTTTTGGAGTTTTGGAGTTCCGGAGATTTGGAGTTTCAGAGTTTTGGAGGTTCAGGGTTGTGGAGTTTCGGAATTTTTGAGTTTTGGAGTTTCGGAGTTTCGGAGTTTTGGAGTATTGAAGTTTTGGAATTTTGGAGTTTTGGAGTTTCGAATTTTCAGAGTTTCGGATTTTTGGAGTTTTGGAGTTTCAGAGAATTGGAGTTTTGGCGTTTTCGAGATTCGGAATCTTGGAGTTTCGGAATTTTGTAGTTTTGTAGTTTTGTAGTGTCGGAGTTTTGGAGTGTTGGAGTTTTGGAGCTTTGGAGCTTTGGAGTTTTTGAGTTTTTGAGTTTTTGAGTTTTGGATTTTTGCACTTTTTGAAATTTGGAGTTTTGGAGTTTTGGAGTTTCGGAGTTTTGGAGTTTCAGAGTTTTGGAGGTTCAGGGCTGTGGAGTTTCGGAATTTTTGAGTTTTGGAGTTTCGGAGTTTCGGAGTTTTGGAGCATTGCAGTTTTGGAGTTCTGGAGTTTTGGAGTTTGGAATTTTCAGAGTTTCGGATTTTTGGAGTTTTGGAGTTTCGGAGATTTGGAGTTTTGGCCTTTTGGAGATTCGGGGTCTTGGAGTTTCGGAATTTTGTAGTTTTGCAGTTTTGGAGTGTCGGAGGTTTGGAGTGTTGGAGTTTTGGAGTTTTGGAGTTTTGGAGTTTTGGAGTTTCGGAGTTTCGGAGTTTCGAAGTTTCAGAGTTTTGGAGGTTCAGGGTTGTGGAATTTCGGAATTTTTGAGTTTTGGAGTTTGGGAGTTTTTGAGTTTTGGAGTAATGCAGTTTTGGAATTTTGGAGTTTCGAATATTCAGTTTCGGATTTTTGGAGTTCTGGAGATTCGGAGATTTGGAGTTTTGGCGTTTTCGAGATTCGGAATCTTGGAGTTTCGGAATTTTGTAGTTTTGTAGTTTTGGAGTGTCAGAGTTTTGGAGTGTTGGAGTTTTAGAGCATTGGAGTTTTGGAGTTTTTGAGTTTTTGAGTTTTGTATTTTGACACTTTTGGAGTTTTGGAGTTTTGGAGTTTCGGAGTTTCGGAGTTTCGGAGTTTCGGATTTTTGGAGTTTCAGAGTTTTGGAGGTTCAGGGTTGTGGAGTTTCGGAATTTTTGAGTTTTGGAGTTTCGGAGTTTTGGAGTTTCGGAGTTTCGGAGTTTTGGAGTTTCAGAGTTTTGGAGGTTCAGGGTTGTGGAAATTCGGAATTTTTGAGTTTTGGAGTTTCGGAGTTTCGGAGTTTTGGAGCATTGCAGTTTTGGAGTTCTGGAGTTTTGGAGTTTTGAATTTTCAGAGTTTCGGATTTTTGGAGTTTTGGAGTTTCGGAGATTTGGAGTTTTGGCCTTTTGGAGATTCGGGGTCTTGGAGTTTCGGAATTTTGTAGTTTTGCAGTTTTGGAGTGTCGGAGGTTTGGAGTGTTGGAGTTTTGGAGTTTTGGAGTTTTGGAGTTTCGGAGTTTCGGAGTTTCGAAGTTTCAGAGTTTTGGTGGTTCAGGGTTGTGGAATTTCGGAATTTTTGAGTTTTGGAGTTTCGGAGTTTTGGGGTATTGCAGTTTTGGAATTTTGGTGTTTTGGAGTTTCGAATTTTCAGAGTTTCGGATTTTTGGAGTTTTGGAGTTTCGGAGATTTGGAGTTTTGGCGTTTTGGAGATTCGGAATCTTGGAGTTTCGGAATTTTGTAGTTTTGTAGTTTTGGAGTGTCAGAGTTTTGGAGTGTTGGAGTTTTGGAGCTTTGGAGTTTTTGAGTTTTTGAGTTTTTGAGATTTGGATTTTTTCACTTTTGGAGTTTCGGAGTTTCGGAGTTTTGGAGTTTCAGAGTTTTGGAGGTTCAGGGTTGTGGAGTTTCGGAATTTTTGAGTATTGGAGTTTCGGAGTTTCGGAGTTTTGGAGAATTGCAGTTTTGGAGTTTTGGAGTTTTGGATTTTTGCACTTTTGGAGTTTTGGAGTTTCAGAGTTTTGGAGTTTCGGAGTTTCGGAGGTTTGGAGTATTGCAGTTTTGGAGTTTTGGAGTTTTGGAGTTTCAGAGATTTGGAGTTTTGGCGTTTTGGAGATTCGGCATCTTGGAGTTTCAGAATTTTGTAGTTTTGTAGTTTTGGAGTGTCAGAGTTTCGGAGTGTTGGAGCTTTGGAGTTTTGGAGTTTATGAGTTTTTGAGTTTTGGAGTATTGCAGTTTTGGAATTTTGGAGTTTTGGAGTTTCGAATTTTCAGAGTTTCGGATTTTTGGAGTTTTGGAGTTTCGGAGACTTGGAGTTTTGGCGTTTTGGAGATTCGGAATCTTGGAGTTTCGGAATTTTGTAGTGTTGTAGTTTTGGAGTGTCAGAGTTTTGGAGTGTAGGAGTTTTGGAGCTTTGGAGTTTTGGAGTTTTGGAGTTTTTGCGTTTTGGATTTTTGCACTTTTGGAGTTTTGGTGTTTTGGAGTTTTGGAGTTTCGGAGTTTCGGAGTTTTGGAGTTTCAGAGTTTTGAAGGTTCAGGGTTGTGGAGTTTCGGAATTTTTGAGTATTGGAGTTTCGGAGTTTCGGAGTTTTGGAGAATTGCAGTTTTGGAGTTTCGAATTTTCAGAGTTTCGGATTTTTGGGGTTTTGGAGTTTCGGAGTTTCGGAGTTTTGGAGTTTCAGAGTTTTCGAGGTTCAGGGTTGTGGAGTTTCGGAATTTTTGAGTTTTGGAGTTTCGGAGTTTCGGAGTTTTGGAGTTTCGAATTTCCAGAGTTTCGGATTTTTGGAGTTTTGGAGTTTCGGAGATTTGGAGTTTTGGAGTTTTAGAGTTTTGGAGGTTCAGGGTTGTGGAGTTTCGGAATTTTTGAGTTTTGGCGTTTTCGAGATTCGGAATCTTGGAGTTTCGGAATTTTGTAGTTTTGTAGTTTTGGAGTGTCGGAGTTTTGGAGTGTTGGAGTTTTGGAGCTTTGGAGCTTTGGAGTTTTGGAGTTTTTGAGTTTTGGATTTTTGCACTTTTTGAAATTTGGAGTTTTGGAGTTTTGGTGTTTCGGAGTATCGGAGTTCTGGAGTTTCAGAGTTTTGGAGGTTCAGGGTTGTGGAGTTTCGGAATTTTTGAGTTTTGGAGTTTCGGAGTTCCGGAGTTTTGGAGCATTGCAGTTTTGGAGTTCTGGAGTTTTGGAGTTTGGAATTTTCAGTTTCGGATTTTTGGAGTTTTGGAGTTTTGGAGATTTGGAGTTTTGGCCTTTTGGAGATTCGGAGTCTTGGAGTTTCGGAATTTTGTAGTTTTGCATTTTTGGAGTGTCGGAGGTTTGGAGTGTTGGAGTTTTGGAGTTTTTGAGTTTTGGAGTTTTGGAGTTTCCGAGTTTCGGAGTTTTGGAGTTTCAGAGTTTTGGAGGTTCAGGGTTGTGGAATTTCGGAATTTTTGAGTTTTGGAGTTTCGGAGTTTTGGAGTATTGCAGTTTTGGAATTTTGGAGTTTTGGAGTTTCGAATTTTCAGAGTTTCGGATTTTTGGAGGTATGGAGTTTCGGAGATTTGGAGTTTTGGCGTTTTGGAGATTCGGAATCTTGGAGTTTCGGAATTTTGTAGTTTTGTAGTTTTGGAGTGTCAGAGTTTTGGAGTGTTGGAGTTTTGGAGCTTTGGAGTTTTTGAGTTTTTGAGTTTTGGATTTTTGCACTTTTGGAGTTTTGGAGTTTTGGAGTTTCGGAGTTTTGGAGTTTTGGAGTTTCAGAGTTTTGGAGGTTCAGGGTTGTGGAGTTTCGGAATTTTTGAGTATTGGAGTTTCGGAGTTTTGGAGAATTGCAGTTTTGGAGTTTTGGAGTTTCGAATTTTCAGACTTTCGGAGTTTTGGAGTTTTGCAGTTTCGGAGTTTTGGAGTTTTGGAGTTACGGAGTTTTGGAGTTTCAGAGTTTTCGAGGTTCAGGGTTGTGGAGTTTCGGAATTTTTGAGTTTTGGAGTTTCGGAGTTTTGGAGTTTTGGTGTTTTGGAGTTTCGAATTTTCAGAGTTTCGGATTTTTGGAGTTTTGGAGTTCCGGAGATTTGGAGTTTCAGAGTTTTGGAGGTTCAGGGTTGTGGAGTTTCGGAATTTTTGAGTTTTGGAGTTTCGGAGTTTCGGAGTTTTGGAGTATTGAAGTTTTGGAATTTTGGAGTTTTGGAGTTTCGAATTTTCAGAGTTTCGGATTTTTGGAGTTTTGGAGTTTCAGAGAATTGGAGTTTTGGCGTTTTCGAGATTCGGAATCTTGGAGTTTCGGAATTTTGTAGTTTTGTAGTTTTGTAGTGTCGGAGTTTTGGAGTGTTGGAGTTTTGGAGCTTTGGAGCTTTGGAGTTTTTGAGTTTTTGAGTTTTTGAGTTTTGGATTTTTGCACTTTTTGAAATTTGGAGTTTTGGAGTTTTGGAGTTTCGGAGTTTTGGAGTTTCAGAGTTTTGGAGGTTCAGGGCTGTGGAGTTTCGGAATTTTTGAGTTTTGGAGTTTCGGAGTTTCGGAGTTTTGGAGCATTGCAGTTTTGGAGTTCTGGAGTTTTGGAGTTTGGAATTTTCAGAGTTTCGGATTTTTGGAGTTTTGGAGTTTCGGAGATTTGGAGTTTTGGCCTTTTGGAGATTCGGGGTCTTGGAGTTTCGGAATTTTGTAGTTTTGCAGTTTTGGAGTGTCGGAGGTTTGGAGTGTTGGAGTTTTGGAGTTTTGGAGTTTTGGAGTTTTGGAGTTTCGGAGTTTCGGAGTTTCGAAGTTTCAGAGTTTTGGAGGTTCAGGGTTGTGGAATTTCGGAATTTTTGAGTTTTGGAGTTTGGGAGTTTTTGAGTTTTGGAGTAATGCAGTTTTGGAATTTTGGAGTTTCGAATATTCAGTTTCGGATTTTTGGAGTTCTGGAGATTCGGAGATTTGGAGTTTTGGCGTTTTCGAGATTCGGAATCTTGGAGTTTCGGAATTTTGTAGTTTTGTAGTTTTGGAGTGTCAGAGTTTTGGAGTGTTGGAGTTTTAGAGCATTGGAGTTTTGGAGTTTTTGAGTTTTTGAGTTTTGTATTTTGACACTTTTGGAGTTTTGGAGTTTTGGAGTTTCGGAGTTTCGGAGTTTCGGAGTTTCGGATTTTTGGAGTTTCAGAGTTTTGGAGGTTCAGGGTTGTGGAGTTTCGGAATTTTTGAGTTTTGGAGTTTCGGAGTTTTGGAGTTTTGGAGTTTTGGAGTTTCGGAGTTTTGGAGTTTCAGACTTTTCGAGGTTCAGGGTTGTGGAATTTCGGAATTTTTGAGTTTTGGAGTTTCGGAGTTCCGGAGTTTCGGAGTTTTGGAGTTTTGCAGTTTCGGAGTTTTGGAGTTTTGGAGTTTCCGAGTTTTGGAGTTTCAGAGTTTTCGAGGTTCAGGGTTGTGGAGTTTCGGAATTTTTGAGTTTTGGAGTTTCGGAGTTTTGGAGTTTTGGTGTTTTGGAGTTTCGAATTTTCAGAGTTTCGGATTTTTGGAGTTTTGGAGTTCCGGAGATTTGGAGTTTCAGAGTTTTGGAGGTTCAGGGTTGTGGAGTTTCGGAATTTTTGAGTTTTGGAGTTTCGGAGTTTTGGAGTTTGGGAGTTTCGGAGTTTCGGAGTTTCAGAGTTTTCGAGGTTCAGGGTTGTGGAGTTTCGGAATTTTTGAGTTTTGGAGTTTCGGAGTTTCTGAGTTTTGGAGTTTTGGAGTTTTAGAGTTTTGGAGGTTCAGGGTTGTGGAGTTTCGGAATTTTTGAGTTTTGGAGTTTCGGAGTTTCGGAGTTTTGTAGTTTTGTAGTTTTGTAGTTTTGTAGTTTTCGAGTGTCGGAGTTTTGGAGTGTTGGAGTTTTGGAGCTTTGGAGCTTTGGAGTTTTGGAGTTTTTGAGTTTTGGAGTTTTGGATTTTTGCACTTTTGGAGTTTTGGAGTTTCAGAGTTTTGGAGGTTCAGGGTTGTGGAGTTTCGGAATTTTTGAGTTTTGGAGTTTCGGAGTTTCGGAGTTTTGGAGTTTCAGAGTTTTGGAGGTTCAGGGTTGTGGAAATTCGGAATTTTTGAGTTTTGGAGTTTCGGAGTTTCGGAGTTTTGGAGCATTGCAGTTTTGGAGTTCTGGAGTTTTGGAGTTTTGAATTTTCAGAGTTTCGGATTTTTGGAGTTTTGGAGTTTCGGAGATTTGGAGTTTTGGCCTTTTGGAGATTCGGGGTCTTGGAGTTTCGGAATTTTGTAGTTTTGCAATTTTGGAGTGTCGGAGGTTTGGAGTGTTGGAGTTTTGGAGTTTTGGAGTTTTGGAGTTTCGGAGTTTCGGAGTTTCGAAGTTTCAGAGTTTTGGTGGTTCAGGGTTGTGGAATTTCGGAATTTTTGAGTTTTGGAGTTTCGGAGTTTTGGGGTATTGCAGTTTTGGAATTTTGGTGTTTTGGAGTTTCGAATTTTCAGAGTTTCGGATTTTTGGAGTTTTGGAGTTTCGGAGATTTGGAGTTTTGGCGTTTTGGAGATTCGGAATCTTGGAGTTTCGGAATTTTGTAGTTTTGTAGTTTTGGAGTGTCAGAGTTTTGGAGTGTTGGAGTTTTGGAGCTTTGGAGTTTTTGAGTTTTTGAGTTTTTGAGTTTTGGATTTTTGCACTTTTGGAGTTTTGGAGTTTTGGAGTTTCGGAGTTTCGGAGTTTTGGAGTTTCAGAGTTTTGGAGGTTCAGGGTTGTGGACTTTCGGAATTTTTGAGTATTGGAGTTTCGGAGTTTCGGAGTTTTGGAGAATTGCAGTTTTGGAGTTTTGGAGTTTTGGATTTTTGCACTTTTGGAGTTTTGGAGTTTCAGAGTTTTGGAGTTTCGGAGTTTCAGAGGTTTGGAGTATTGCAGTTTTGGAGTTTTGGAGTTTTGGAGTTTCAGAGATTTGGAGTTTTGGCGTTTTGGAGATTCGGAATCTTGGAGTTTCAGAATTTTGTAGTTTTGTAGTTTTGGAGTGTCAGAGTTTCGGAGTGTTGGAGCTTTGGAGTTTTGGAGTTTATGAGTTTTTGAGTTTTGGATTTTTGCACTTTTGGAGTTTTGGAGTTTTGGAGTTTTGGAGTTTTGGAGTTTCGGAGTTTTGGAGTTTCAGAGTTTTGGAGGTTCAGGGTTGTGGAATTTCGGAATTTTTGAGTATTGGAGTTTCGGAGTTTCGGAGTTTTGGAGAATTGCAGTTTTGGAATTTTTGGAGTTTCGAATTTTCAGTTTCGGATTTTTGGAGTTTTGGAGTTTCGGAGTTTTGGAGTTTCAGAGTTTTCGAGGTTCAGGGTTGTGGAGTTTCGGAATTTTAGAGTTTTGGAGTTTCAAAGTTTTGGAGTTTTGGAGTTTCGAATTTTCAGAGTTTGGGATTTTTGGAGTTTTGGAGTTTCAGAGATTTGGAGTTTTGGCGTTTTGGAGATTCGGAATCTTGGAGTTTCAGAATTTTGTAGTTTTGTAGTTTTGGAGTGTCGGAGTTTTGGAGTGTTGGAGTTTTGGAGCTTTGGAGTTTTGGAGTTTTTGAGTTTTGGAGTTTTGGATTTTTGCACTTTTGGAGTTTTGGAGTTTTGGAGTTTCGGAGTTTCGGAGTTTCGGAGTTTTGGAGTTTCAGTTTTGGAGGTTCAGGGTTGTGGAGTTTCGGAATTTTTGAGTTTTGGAGTTTCGGAGTTTCGGAGTTTTGGAGTATTGCAGTTTTGGAATTTTGGAGTTTTGGAGTTTCGAATTTTCAGAGTTTCGGATTTTTGAAGTTTTGGAGTTTCGGAGATTTGGAGTTTTGGCGTTTTTGAGATTCGGAATCTTGGAGTTTCGGAATTTTGTAGTTTTGTAGTTTTGGAGTGTCACAGTTTTGGAGTGTTGGAGTTTTGGAGCTTTGGAGTTTTAGAGTTTTTGAGTTTTTGAGTTTTGGATTTTTGCACTTTTGGAGTTTTGGAGTTTTGGAGTTTCGGAGTTTCGGAGTTTTGGAGTTTCAGAGTTTTGGAGGTTCAGTGTTGTGGAGTTTCGGCATTTTTGAGTATTGGAGTTTCGGAGTTTCGGAGTTTTGGAGTATTGCAATTTTGGAATTTTGGAGTTTTGGAGTTTCGAATTTTCAGAGTTTCGGATTTTTGGAGTTTTGGAGTTTCAGAGAATTGGAGTTTTGGCGTTTTCGAGATTCGGAATCTTGGAGTTTCGGAATTTTGTAGTTTTGTAGTTTTGTAGTTTTGTAGTTTTCGAGTGTCGGAGTTTTGGAGTGTTGGAGTTTTGGAGCTTTGGAGCTTTGGAGTTTTGGAGTTTTTGAGTTTTGGAGTTTTGGATTTTTGCACTTTTGGAGTTTTGGAGTTTCAGAGTTTTGGAGGTTCAGGGTTGTGGAGTTTCGGAATTTTTGAGTTTTGGAGTTTCGGAGTTTCGGAGTTTTGGAGTTTCAGAGTTTTGGAGGTTCAGGGTTGTGGAAATTCGGAATTTTTGAGTTTTGGAGTTTCGGAGTTTCGGAGTTTTGGAGCATTGCAGTTTTGGAGTTCTGGAGTTTTGGAGTTTTGAATTTTCAGAGTTTCGGATTTTTGGAGTTTTGGAGTTTCGGAGATTTGGAGTTTTGGCCTTTTGGAGATTCGGGGTCTTGGAGTTTCGGAATTTTGTAGTTTTGCAGTTTTGGAGTGTCGGAGGTTTGGAGTGTTGGAGTTTTGGAGTTTTGGAGTTTCGGAGTTTCGGAGTTTCGAAGTTTCAGAGTTTTGGTGGTTCAGGGTTGTGGAATTTCGGAATTTTTGAGTTTTGGAGTTTCGGAGTTTTGGGGTATTGCAGTTTTGGAATTTTGGTGTTTTGGAGTTTCGAATTTTCAGAGTTTCGGATTTTTGGAGTTTTGGAGTTTCGGAGATTTGGAGTTTTGGCGTTTTGGAGATTCGGAATCTTGGAGTTTCGGAATTTTGTAGTTTTGTAGTTTTGGAGTGTCAGAGTTTTGGAGTGTTGGAGTTTTGGAGCTTTGGAGTTTTTGAGTTTTTGAGTTTTTGAGTTTTGGATTTTTTCACTTTTGGAGTTTTGGAGTTTTGGAGTTTCGGAGTTTCGGAGTTTTGGAGTTTCAGAGTTTTGGAGGTTCAGGGTTGTGGAGTTTCGGAATTTTTGAGTATTGGAGTTTCGGAGTTTCGGAGTTTTGGAGAATTGCAGATTTGGAGTTTTGGAGTTTTGGATTTTTGCACTTTTGGAGTTTTGGAGTTTCAGAGTTTTGGAGTTTCGGAGTTTCGGAGGTTTGGAGTATTGCAGTTTTGGAGTTTTGGAGTTTTGGAGTTTCAGAGATTTGGAGTTTTGGCGTTTTGGAGATTCGGCATCTTGGAGTTTCAGAATTTTGTAGTTTTGTAGTTTTGGAGTGTCAGAGTTTCGGAGTGTTGGAGCTTTGGAGTTTTGGAGTTTATGAGTTTTTGAGTTTTGGAGTATTGCAGTTTTGGAATTTTGGAGTTTTGGAGTTTCGAATTTTCAGAGTTTCGGATTTTTGGAGTTTTGGAGTTTCGGAGACTTGGAGTTTTGGCGTTTTGGAGATTCGGAATCTTGGAGTTTCGGAATTTTGTAGTGTTGTAGTTTTGGAGTGTCAGAGTTTTGGAGTGTAGGAGTTTTGGAGCTTTGGAGTTTTGGAGTTTTGGAGTTTTGGCGTTTTGGATTTTTGCACTTTTGGAGTTTTGGTGTTTTGGAGTTTTGGAGTTTCGGAGTTTCGGAGTTTTGGAGTTTCAGAGTTTTGAAGGTTCAGGGTTGTGGAGTTTCGGAATTTTTGAGTATTGGAGTTTCGGAGTTTCGGAGTTTTGGAGAATTGCAGTTTTGGAGTTTCGAATTTTCAGAGTTTCGGATTTTTGGGGTTTTGGAGTTTCGGAGTTTCGGAGTTTTGGAGTTTCAGAGTTTTCGAGGTTCAGGGTTGTGGAGTTTCGGAATTTTTGAGTTTTGGAGTTTCGGAGTTTCGGAGTTTTGGAGTTTCGAATTTCCAGAGTTTCGGATTTTTGGAGTTTTGGAGTTTCGGAGATTTGGAGTTTTGGAGTTTTAGAGTTTTGGAGGTTCAGGGTTGTGGAGTTTCGGAATTTTTGAGTTTTGGCGTTTTCGAGATTCGGAATCTTGGAGTTTCGGAATTTTGTAGTTTTGTAGTTTTGGAGTGTCGGAGTTTTGGAGTGTTGGAGTTTTGGAGCTTTGGAGCTTTGGAGTTTTGGAGTTTTTGAGTTTTGGATTTTTGCACTTTTTGAAATTTGGAGTTTTGGAGTTTTGGTGTTTCGGAGTTTCGGAGTTTTGGAGTTTCAGAGTTTTGGAGGTTCAGGGTTGTGGAGTTTCGGAATTTTTGAGTTTTGGAGTTTCGGAGTTCCGGAGTTTTGGAGCATTGCAGTTTTGGAGTTCTGGAGTTTTGGAGTTTGGAATTTTCAGTTTCGGATTTTTGGAGTTTTGGAGTTTTGGAGATTTGGAGTTTTGGCCTTTTGGAGATTCGGAGTCTTGGAGTTTCGGAATTTTGTAGTTTTGCATTTTTGGAGTGTCGGAGGTTTGGAGTGTTGGAGTTTTGGAGTTTTTGAGTTTTGGAGTTTTGGAGTTTCGGAGTTTCGGAGTTTTGGAGTTTCAGAGTTTTGGAGGTTCAGGGTTGTGGAATTTCGGAATTTTTGAGTTTTGGAGTTTCGGAGTTTTGGAGTATTGCAGTTTTGGAATTTTGGAGTTTTGGAGTTTCGAATTTTCAGAGTTTCGGATTTTTGGAGGTATGGAGTTTCGGAGATTTGGAGTTTTGGCGTTTTGGAGATTCGGAATCTTGGAGTTTCGGAATTTTGTAGTTTTGTAGTTTTGGAGTGTCAGAGTTTTGGAGTGTTGGAGTTTTGGAGCTTTGGAGTTTTTGAGTTTTTGAGTTTTGGATTTTTGCACTTTTGGAGTTTTGGAGTTTTGGAGTTTCGGAGTTTTGGAGTTTTGGAGTTTCAGAGTTTTGGAGGTTCAGGGTTGTGGAGTTTCGGAATTTTTGAGTATTGGAGTTTCGGAGTTTTGGAGAATTGCAGTTTTGGAGTTTTGGAGTTTCGAATTTTCAGACTTTCGGAGTTTTGGAGTTTTGCAGTTTCGGAGTTTTGGAGTTTTGGAGTTACGGAGTTTTGGAGTTTCAGAGTTTTCGAGGTTCAGGGTTGTGGAGTTTCGGAATTTTTGAGTTTTGGAGTTTCGGAGTTTTGGAGTTTTGGTGTTTTGGAGTTTCGAATTTTCAGAGTTTCGGATTTTTGGAGTTTTGGAGTTCCGGAGATTTGGAGTTTCAGAGTTTTGGAGGTTCAGGGTTGTGGAGTTTCGGAATTTTTGAGTTTTGGAGTTTCGGAGTTTCGGAGTTTTGGAGTATTGAAGTTTTGGAATTTTGGAGTTTTGGAGTTTCGAATTTTCAGAGTTTCGGATTTTTGGAGTTTTGGAGTTTCAGAGAATTGGAGTTTTGGCGTTTTCGAGATTCGGAATCTTGGAGTTTCGGAATTTTGTAGTTTTGTAGTTTTGTAGTGTCGGAGTTTTGGAGTGTTGGAGTTTTGGAGCTTTGGAGCTTTGGAGTTTTTGAGTTTTTGAGTTTTTGAGTTTTGGATTTTTGCACTTTTTGAAATTTGGAGTTTTGGAGTTTTGGAGTTTCGGAGTTTTTGAGTTTCAGAGTTTTGGAGGTTCAGGGCTGTGGAGTTTCGGAATTTTTGAGTTTTGGAGTTTCGGAGTTTCGGAGTTTTGGAGCATTGCAGTTTTGGAGTTCTGGAGTTTTGGAGTTTGGAATTTTCAGAGTTTCGGATTTTTGGAGTTTTGGAGTGTCGGAGGTTTGGAGTGTTGGAGTTTTGGAGTTTTGGAGTTTTGGAGTTTTGGAGTTTCGGAGTTTCGGAGTTTCAGAGTTTCAGAGTTTTGGAGGTTCAGGGTTGTGGAATTTCGGAATTTTTGAGTTTTGGAGTTTGGGAGTTTTTGAGTTTTGGAGTAATGCAGTTTTGGAATTTTGGAGTTTCGAATATTCAGTTTCGGATTTTTGGAGTTCTGGAGATTCGGAGATTTGGAGTTTTGGCGTTTTCGAGATTCGGAATCTTGGAGTTTCGGAATTTTGTAGTTTTGTAGTTTTGGAGTGTCAGAGTTTTGGAGTGTTGGAGTTTTAGAGCATTGGAGTTTTGGAGTTTTTGAGTTTTTGAGTTTTGTATTTTGACACTTTTGGAGTTTTGGAGTTTTGGAGTTTCGGAGTTTCGGAGTTTCGGATTTTTGGAGTTTCAGAGTTTTGGAGGTTCAGGGTTGTGGAGTTTCGGAATTTTTGAGTTTTGGAGTTTCGGAGTTTTGGAGTTTTGGAGTTTTGGAGTTTCGGAGTTTTGGAGTTTCAGACTTTTCGAGGTTCAGGGTTGTGGAATTTCGGAATTTTTGAGTTTTGGAGTTTCGGAGTTCCGGAGTTTCGGAGTTTTGGAGTTTTGCAGTTTCGGAGTTTTGGAGTTTTGGAGTTTCCGAGTTTTGGAGTTTCAGAGTTTTCGAGGTTCAGGGTTGTGGAGTTTCGGAATTTTTGAGTTTTGGAGTTTCGGAGTTTTGGAGTTTTGGTGTTTTGGAGTTTCGAATTTTCAGAGTTTCGGATTTTTGGAGTTTTGGAGTTCCGGAGATTTGGAGTTTCAGAGTTTTGGAGGTTCAGGGTTGTGGAGTTTCGGAATTTTTGAGTTTTGGAGTTTCGGAGTTTTGGAGTTTGGGAGTTTCGGAGTTTCGGAGTTTCAGAGTTTTCGAGGTTCAGGGTTGTGGAGTTTCGGAATTTTTGAGTTTTGGAGTTTCGGAGTTTCTGAGTTTTGGAGTTTTGGAGTTTTAGAGTTTTGGAGGTTCAGGGTTGTGGAGTTTCGGAATTTTTGAGTTTTGGAGTTTCGGAGTTTCGGAGTTTTGTAGTTTTGTAGTTTTGTAGTTTTCGAGTGTCGGAGTTTTGGAGTGTTGGAGTTTTGGAGCTTTGGAGCTTTGGAGTTTTGGAGTTTTTGAGTTTTGGAGTTTTGGATTTTTGCACTTTTGGAGTTTTGGAGTTTCAGAGTTTTGGAGGTTCAGGGTTGTGGAGTTTCGGAATTTTTGAGTTTTGGAGTTTCGGAGTTTCGGAGTTTTGGAGTTTCAGAGTTTTGGAGGTTCAGGGTTGTGGAAATTCGGAATTTTTGAGTTTTGGAGTTTCGGAGTTTCGGAGTTTTGGAGTATTGCAGTTTTGGAGTTCTGGAGTTTTGGAGTTTTGAATTTTCAGAGTTTCGGATTTTTGGAGTTTTGGAGTTTCGGAGATTTGGAGTTTTGGCCTTTTGGAGATTCGGGGTCTTGGAGTTTCGGAATTTTGTAGTTTTGCAGTTTTGGAGTGTCGGAGGTTTGGAGTGTTGGAGTTTTGGAGTTTTGGAGTTTTGGAGTTTCGGAGTTTCGGAGTTTCGAAGTTTCAGAGTTTTGGTGGTTCAGGGTTGTGGAATTTCGGAATTTTTGAGTTTTGGAGTTTCGGAGTTTTGGGGTATTGCAGTTTTGGAATTTTGGTGTTTTGGAGTTTCGAATTTTCAGAGTTTCGGATTTTTGGAGTTTTGGAGTTTCGGAGATTTGGAGTTTTGGCGTTTTGGAGATTCGGAATCTTGGAGTTTCGGAATTTTGTAGTTTTGTAGTTTTGGAGTGTCAGAGTTTTGGAGTGTTGGAGTTTTGGAGCTTTGGAGTTTTTGAGTTTTTGAGTTTTTGAGTTTTGGATTTTTGCACTTTTGGAGTTTTGGAGTTTTGGAGTTTCGGAGTTTCGGAGTTTTGGAGTTTCAGAGTTTTGGAGGTTCAGGGTTGTGGACTTTCGGAATTTTTGAGTATTGGAGTTTCGGAGTTTCGGAGTTTTGGAGAATTGCAGTTTTGGAGTTTTGGAGTTTTGGATTTTTGCACTTTTGGAGTTTTGGAGTTTCAGAGTTTTGGAGTTTCGGAGTTTCAGAGGTTTGGAGTATTGCAGTTTTGGAGTTTTGGAGTTTTGGAGTTTCAGAGATTTGGAGTTTTGGCGTTTTGGAGATTCGGAATCTTGGAGTTTCAGAATTTTGTAGTTTTGTAGTTTTGGAGTGTCAGAGTTTCGGAGTGTTGGAGCTTTGGAGTTTTGGAGTTTATGAGTTTTTGAGTTTTGGATTTTTGCACTTTTGGAGTTTTGGAGTTTTGGAGTTTTGGAGTTTTGGAGTTTCGGAGTTTTGGAGTTTCAGAGTTTTGGAGGTTCAGGGTTGTGGAATTTCGGAATTTTTGAGTTTCGGAGTTTCGGAGTTTTGGAGAATTGCAGTTTTGGAATTTTTGGAGTTTCGAATTTTCAGTTTCGGATTTTTGGAGTTTTGGAGTTTCGGAGTTTTGGAGTTTCAGAGTTTTCGAGGTTCAGGGTTGTGGAGTTTCGGAATTTTAGAGTTTTGGAGTTTCAAAGTTTTGGAGTTTTGGAGTTTCGAATTTTCAGAGTTTGGGATTTTTGGAGTTTTGGAGTTTCAGAGATTTGGAGTTTTGGCGTTTTGGAGATTCGGAATCTTGGAGTTTCGGAATTTTGTAGTTTTGTAGTTTTGGAGTGTCGGAGTTTTGGAGTGTTGGAGTTTTGGAGCTTTGGAGTTTTGGAGTTTTTGAGTTTTGGAGTTTTGGATTTTTGCACTTTTGGAGTTTTGGAGTTTTGGAGTTTCGGAGTTTCGGAGTTTCGGAGTTTTGGAGTTTCAGTTTTGGAGGTTCAGGGTTGTGGAGTTTCGGAATTTTTGAGTTTTGGAGTTTCGGAGTTTCGGAGTTTTGGAGTATTGCAGTTTTGGAATTTTGGAGTTTTGGAGTTTCGAATTTTCAGAGTTTCGGATTTTTGGAGTTTTGGAGTTTCGGAGATTTGGAGTTTTGGCGTTTTTGAGATTCGGAATCTTGGAGTTTCGGAATTTTGTAGTTTTGTAGTTTTGGAGTGTCACAGTTTTGGAGTGTTGGAGTTTTGGAGCTTTGGAGTTTTAGAGTTTTTGAGTTTTTGAGTTTTGGATTTTTGCACTTTTGGAGTTTTGGAGTTTTGGAGTTTCGGAGTTTCGGAGTTTTGGAGTTTCAGAGTTTTGGAGGTTCAGTGTTGTGGAGTTTCGGCATTTTTGAGTATTGGAGTTTCGGAGTTTCGGAGTTTTGGAGAATTGCAGTTTTGGAGTTTTGGAGTTTCGAATTTTCAGAGTTTGGGATTTTTGGAGTTTTGGAGTTTTGGAGTTTCGGAGATTCGGAGTTTTGGAGTATTGCAGTTTTGGAGTTTTGGAGTTTTGGAGTTGCGAATTTTCAGAGTTTAGGATTTTTGGAGTTTTGGAGTTTTGGAGAATTGGACTTTTGGCGTTTTCGAGATTCGGAATCTTGGAGTTTCGGAATTTTGTAGTTTTGGAGTTTTGGAGTTTAGGAGTTTCGGAGTTTTGGAGTTTTGGAGTTTCAGAGTTTTGGAGATTCAGGGTTGTGGAGTGTCGGAATTTTTGAGTTTTGGAGTTTCGGAGTTTCGGAGTTTTGGAGTTTTGCAGTTTTGGAGTTTTGGAGTTTCGGAGTTTCGGAGTTTTGGAGTATTGCAGTTTTGGAATTTTGGAGTTTTGGAGTTTCGAATTTTCAGAGTTTCGGATTTTTGGAGTTTTGGAGTTTCGGAGATTTGGAGTTTTGGCGTTTTTGAGATTCGGAATCTTGGAGTTTCGGAATTTTGTAGTTTTGTAGTTTTGGAGTGTCACAGTTTTGGAGTGTTGGAGTTTTGGAGCTTTGGAGTTTTAGAGTTTTTGAGTTTTTGAGTTTTGGATTTTTGCACTTTTGGAGTTTTGGAGTTTCGGAGTTTCGGAGTTTTGGAGTTTCAGAGTTTTGGAGGTTCAGTGTTGTGGAGTTTCGGCATTTTTGAGTATTGGAGTTTCGGAGTTTCGGAGTTTTGGAGAATTGCAGTTTTGGAGTTTTGGAGTTTCGAATTTTCAGAGTTTGGGATTTTTGGAGTTTTGGAGTTTTGGAGTTTCGGAGATTCGGAGTTTTGGAGTATTGCAGTTTTGGAGTTTTGGAGTTTTGGAGTTGCGAATTTTCAGAGTTTAGGATTTTTGGAGTTTTGGAGTTTTGGAGAATTGGACTTTTGGCGTTTTCGAGATTCGGAATCTTGGAGTTTCGGAATTTTGTAGTTTTGGAGTTTTGGAGTTTAGGAGTTTCGGAGTTTTGGAGTTTTGGAGTTTCAGAGTTTTGGAGATTCAGGGTTGTGGAGTGTCGGAATTTTTGAGTTTTGGAGTTTCGGAGTTTCGGAGTTTTGGAGTTTTGCAGTTTTGGAGTTTTGGTGTTCTGGAGTTTTGGAGTTTCGAATTTTCAGAGTTTCAAATTTTTGGAGTTTTGGAGTTTCGGAGATTTGGAATTTCGGCGTTTTGGGGATTCGGGGTCTTGGAGTTTCGGAATTTTGTAGTTTTGTGGTTTTGGAGTGTCGGAGTTTCGGAGTGTTGGAGTTTTGGAATTTTAGAGTTTTAGAGTTTTGGAGTTTTGAAATTTTTGAGTTTCGGATTTTTGGAGTTTGGAGTTTTTAAGTTTTGGATTTTTTAGTTTTGGATTTTTGGATTTTTGGAGTTTTTGTGTTTTTGAGTTTTGGAGTTTTGGATTTTTGCACTTTTGGAGGTTTGGAGTTTTGGAGTTCTGGATTTTTGGAGCTTTGGAGGTATGGATTTTTGGATATTCAGGGTTTTGTTCCAGAATTTTGTAGTTTTGGAGTTTTGGAGTGTCGGAGTTTCGAATTATTGGAGTTTTCGTGTTTTGGAATTTTTGATTTTTGGAGGTATGGATTTTTGGAGTTTCGGAGTTGTGGAGATTCGGGTTTGTGGAGTTTTGGAGTTTTGGAGTTTTGGATTTTTGCACTTTTGGAGTTTTGGAGTTTCGGAGTTTTGGAGATTCAGGGTTGTGGAGTTTCGGAATTTTTGAGTTTTGGAGTTTCGGAGTTTCGGAGTTTTGGAGTATTGCAGTTTTGGAGTTTTGGAGTTTTGGAGTTTCAGAGATTTGGAGTTTTGGCGTTTTGGAGATTCGGAATCTTGGAGTTTCGGAATTTTGTAGTTTTGTAGTTTTGGAGTGTCAGAGTTTTGGAGTGTTGGAGCTTTGGAGTTTTGGAGTTTATGAGTTTTTGAGTTTTGGATTTTTGCACATTTGGAGTTTTGGAGTTTTGGAGTATTGGAGTTTCGGAGACTTGGAGTTTTGGCGTTTTGGAGATTCGGAATCTTGGAGTTTCAGAATTTTGTAGTTTTGTAGTTTTGGAGTGTCAGAGTTTTGGAGTGTTGGAGTTTTGGAGTTTTGGAGTTTTGGAGTTTTTGAGTTTTTGAGTTTTGGATTTTTGCACTTTTGGAGTTTTGGAGTTTTGGAGTTTTGGAGTTTCGGAGTTTCGGAGTTTCGGAGTTTTGGAGTTTCAGAGTTTTGGAGGTTCAGGGTTGTGGAGTTTCGGAATTTTTGAGTATTGGAGTTTCGGAGTTTCGGAGTTTTGGAGAATTGCAGTTTTGGAGTTTCCAATTTTCAGAGTTTCGGATTTTTGGGGTTTTGGAGTTTCGGAGTTTTGGAGTTTCAGTTTTCGAGGTTCAGGGTTGTGGAGTTTCGGAATTTTTGAGTTTTGGAGTTTCGGAGTTTCGGAGTTTTGGAGTTTTGGAGTTTCGAATTTCCAGAGTTTCGGATTTTTGGAGTTTTGGAGTTTCGGAGATTTGGAGTTTTGGCGTTTTGGAGATTCGGAATCTTGGAGTTTCGGAATTTTGTAGTTTTGTAGTTTTCGAGTGTCGGAGTTTTGGAGCTTTGGAGTTTTGGAGTTTTTGAGTTTTGGAGTTTTGGATTTTTGCACTTTTGGAGTTTTGGAGTTTTGGAGTTTCGGAGTTTCGGAGTTTCGGAGTTTTGGAGTTTCAGAGTTTTGGAGGTTCAGGGTTGTGGAGTTTCGGAATTTTTGAGTTTTGGAGTTTCGGAGTTTCTGAGTTTTGGAGTATTGCAGTTTTGGAATTTTGGAGTTTTGGAGTTTCGGAGTTTCGGAGTTTTGGAGTTTTGCAGTTTTGGAGTTTTGGTGTTCTGGAGTTTTGGAGTTTCGAATTTTCAGAGTTTCAAATTTTTGGAGTTTTGGATTTTTGCACATTTGGAGTTTTGGGGTTGTGGAGTTCCGGAGTTTCGGAGTTTTGGAGGTTCAGGGTTGTGGAGTTTCGGAATTTTTGAGTTTTGGAGTTTCGGAGTTTTGGAGTATTGGAGTTTCGGAGACTTGGAGTTTTGGCGTTTTGGAGATTCGGAATCTTGGAGTTTCGGAATTTTGTAGTTTTGTAGTTTTGGAGTGTCAGAGTTTTGGAGTGTTGGAGTTTTGGAGTTTTGGAGTTTTTGAGTTTTTGAGTTTTGGATTTTTGCACTTTTGGAGTTTTGGAGTTTTGGAGTTTTGGAGTTTTGGAGTTTCGGAGTTTCGGAGTTTCGGAGTTTCGGAGTTTTGGAGTTTCAGAGTTTTGGAGGTTCAGGGTTGTGGAGTTTCGGAATTTTTGAGTATTGGAGTTTCGGAGTTTCGGAGTTTTGGAGAATTGCAGTTTTGGAGTTTCCAATTTTCAGAGTTTCGGATTTTTGGGGTTTTGGAGTTTCGGAGTTTTGGAGTTTCAGTTTTCGAGGTTCAGGGTTGTGGAGTTTCGGAATTTTTGAGTTTTGGAGTTTCGGAGTTTCGGAGTTTTGGAGTTTCGAATTTCCAGAGTTTCGGATTTTTGGAGTTTTGGAGTTTCGGATATTTGGAGTTTTGGCGTTTTGGAGATTCGGAATCTTGGAGTTTCGGAATTTTGTAGTTTTGTAGTTTTGGAGTGTCAGAGTTTTGGAGTGTTGGAGTTTTAGAGCATTGGAGTTTTGGAGTTTTTGAGTTTTTGAGTTTTGTATTTTGACACTTTTGGAGTTTTGGAGTTTTGGAGTTTCGGAGTTTCGGAGTTTCGGAGTTTCGGATTTTTGGAGTTTCAGAGTTTTGGAGGTTCAGGGTTGTGGAGTTTCGGAATTTTTGAGTTTTGGAGTTTCGGAGTTTTGGAGTTTTGGAGTTTTGGAGTTTCGGAGTTTTGGAGTTTCAGACTTTTCGAGGTTCAGGGTTGTGGAATTTCGGAATTTTTGAGTTTTGGAGTTTCGGAGTTCCGGAGTTTCGGAGTTTTGGAGTTTTGCAGTTTCGGAGTTTTGGAGTTTTGGAGTTTCCGAGTTTTGGAGTTTCAGAGTTTTCGAGGTTCAGGGTTGTGGAGTTTCGGAATTTTTGAGTTTTGGAGTTTCGGAGTTTTGGAGTTTTGGTGTTTTGGAGTTTCGAATTTTCAGAGTTTCGGATTTTTGGAGTTTTGGAGTTCCGGAGATTTGGAGTTTCAGAGTTTTGGAGGTTCAGGGTTGTGGAGTTTCGGAATTTTTGAGTTTTGGAGTTTCGGAGTTTTGGAGTTTGGGAGTTTCGGAGTTTCGGAGTTTCAGAGTTTTCGAGGTTCAGGGTTGTGGAGTTTCGGAATTTTTGAGTTTTGGAGTTTCGGAGTTTCTGAGTTTTGGAGTTTTGGAGTTTTAGAGTTTTGGAGGTTCAGGGTTGTGGAGTTTCGGAATTTTTGAGTTTTGAAGTTTCGGAGTTTCGGAGTTTTGTAGTTTTGTAGTTTTGTAGTTTTCGAGTGTCGGAGTTTTGGAGTGTTGGAGTTTTGGAGCTTTGGAGCTTTGGAGTTTTGGAGTTTTTGAGTTTTGGAGTTTTGGATTTTTGCACTTTTGGAGTTTTGGAGTTTCAGAGTTTTGGAGGTTCAGGGTTGTGGAGTTTCGGAATTTTTGAGTTTTGGAGTTTCGGAGTTTCGGAGTTTTGGAGTTTCAGAGTTTTGGAGGTTCAGGGTTGTGGAAATTCGGAATTTTTGAGTTTTGGAGTTTCGGAGTTTCGGAGTTTTGGAGCATTGCAGTTTTGGAGTTCTGGAGTTTTGGAGTTTTGAATTTTCAGAGTTTCGGATTTTTGGAGTTTTGGAGTTTCGGAGATTTGGAGTTTTGGCCTTTTGGAGATTCGGGGTCTTGGAGTTTCGGAATTTTGTAGTTTTGCAGTTTTGGAGTGTCGGAGGTTTGGAGTGTTGGAGTTTTGCAGTTTCGGAGTTTTGGAGTTTTGGAGTTTCCGAGTTTTGGAGTTTCAGAGTTTTCGAGGTTCAGGGTTGTGGAGTTTCGGAATTTTTGAGTTTTGGAGTTTCGGAGTTTTGGAGTTTTGGTGTTTTGGAGTTTCGAATTTTCAGAGTTTCGGATTTTTGGAGTTTTGGAGTTCCGGAGATTTGGAGTTTCAGAGTTTTGGAGGTTCAGGGTTGTGGAGTTTCGGAATTTTTGAGTTTTGGAGTTTCGGAGTTTTGGAGTTTGGGAGTTTCGGAGTTTCGGAGTTTCAGAGTTTTCGAGGTTCAGGGTTGTGGAGTTTCGGAATTTTTGAGTTTTGGAGTTTCGGAGTTTCTGAGTTTTGGAGTTTTGGAGTTTTAGAGTTTTGGAGGTTCAGGGTTGTGGAGTTTCGGAATTTTTGAGTTTTGGAGTTTCGGAGTTTCGGAGTTTTGTAGTTTTGTAGTTTTGTAGTTTTCGAGTGTCGGAGTTTTGGAGTGTTGGAGTTTTGGAGCTTTGGAGCTTTGGAGTTTTGGAGTTTTTGAGTTTTGGAGTTTTGGATTTTTGCACTTTTGGAGTTTTGGAGTTTCAGAGTTTTGGAGGTTCAGGGTTGTGGAGTTTCGGAATTTTTGAGTTTTGGAGTTTCGGAGTTTCGGAGTTTTGGAGTTTCAGAGTTTTGGAGGTTCAGGGTTGTGGAAATTCGGAATTTTTGAGTTTTGGAGTTTCGGAGTTTCGGAGTTTTGGAGTATTGCAGTTTTGGAGTTCTGGAGTTTTGGAGTTTTGAATTTTCAGAGTTTCGGATTTTTGGAGTTTTGGAGTTTCGGAGATTTGGAGTTTTGGCCTTTTGGAGATTCGGGGTCTTGGAGTTTCGGAATTTTGTAGTTTTGCAGTTTTGGAGTGTCGGAGGTTTGGAGTGTTGGAGTTTTGGAGTTTTGGAGTTTTGGAGTTTCGGAGTTTCGGAGTTTCGAAGTTTCAGAGTTTTGGTGGTTCAGGGTTGTGGAATTTCGGAATTTTTGAGTTTTGGAGTTTCGGAGTTTTGGGGTATTGCAGTTTTGGAATTTTGGTGTTTTGGAGTTTCGAATTTTCAGAGTTTCGGATTTTTGGAGTTTTGGAGTTTCGGAGATTTGGAGTTTTGGCGTTTTGGAGATTCGGAATCTTGGAGTTTCGGAATTTTGTAGTTTTGTAGTTTTGGAGTGTCAGAGTTTTGGAGTGTTGGAGTTTTGGAGCTTTGGAGTTTTTGAGTTTTTGAGTTTTTGAGTTTTGGATTTTTGCACTTTTGGAGTTTTGGAGTTTTGGAGTTTCGGAGTTTCGGAGTTTTGGAGTTTCAGAGTTTTGGAGGTTCAGGGTTGTGGACTTTCGGAATTTTTGAGTATTGGAGTTTCGGAGTTTCGGAGTTTTGGAGAATTGCAGTTTTGGAGTTTTGGAGTTTTGGATTTTTGCACTTTTGGAGTTTTGGAGTTTCAGAGTTTTGGAGTTTCGGAGTTTCAGAGGTTTGGAGTATTGCAGTTTTGGAGTTTTGGAGTTTTGGAGTTTCAGAGATTTGGAGTTTTGGCGTTTTGGAGATTCGGAATCTTGGAGTTTCAGAATTTTGTAGTTTTGTAGTTTTGGAGTGTCAGAGTTTCGGAGTGTTGGAGCTTTGGAGTTTTGGAGTTTATGAGTTTTTGAGTTTTGGATTTTTGCACTTTTGGAGTTTTGGAGTTTTGGAGTTTTGGAGTTTTGGAGTTTCGGAGTTTTGGAGTTTCAGAGTTTTGGAGGTTCAGGGTTGTGGAATTTCGGAATTTTTGAGTTTCGGAGTTTCGGAGTTTTGGAGAATTGCAGTTTTGGAATTTTTGGAGTTTCGAATTTTCAGTTTCGGATTTTTGGAGTTTTGGAGTTTCGGAGTTTTGGAGTTTCAGAGTTTTCGAGGTTCAGGGTTGTGGAGTTTCGGAATTTTAGAGTTTTGGAGTTTCAAAGTTTTGGAGTTTTGGAGTTTCGAATTTTCAGAGTTTGGGATTTTTGGAGTTTTGGAGTTTCAGAGATTTGGAGTTTTGGCGTTTTGGAGATTCGGAATCTTGGAGTTTCGGAATTTTGTAGTTTTGTAGTTTTGGAGTGTCGGAGTTTTGGAGTGTTGGAGTTTTGGAGCTTTGGAGTTTTGGAGTTTTTGAGTTTTGGAGTTTTGGATTTTTGCACTTTTGGAGTTTTGGAGTTTTGGAGTTTCGGAGTTTCGGAGTTTCGGAGTTTTGGAGTTTCAGTTTTGGAGGTTCAGGGTTGTGGAGTTTCGGAATTTTTGAGTTTTGGAGTTTCGGAGTTTCGGAGTTTTGGAGTATTGCAGTTTTGGAATTTTGGAGTTTTGGAGTTTCGAATTTTCAGAGTTTCGGATTTTTGGAGTTTTGGAGTTTCGGAGATTTGGAGTTTTGGCGTTTTTGAGATTCGGAATCTTGGAGTTTCGGAATTTTGTAGTTTTGTAGTTTTGGAGTGTCACAGTTTTGGAGTGTTGGAGTTTTGGAGCTTTGGAGTTTTAGAGTTTTTGAGTTTTTGAGTTTTTGAGTTTTGGATTTTTGCACTTTTGGAGTTTTGGAGTTTTGGAGTTTCGGAGTTTCGGAGTTTTGGAGTTTCAGAGTTTTGGAGGTTCAGTGTTGTGGAGTTTCGGCATTTTTGAGTATTGGAGTTTCGGAGTTTCGGAGTTTTGGAGAATTGCAGTTTTGGAGTTTTGGAGTTTCGAATTTTCAGAGTTTGGGATTTTTGGAGTTTTGGAGTTTTGGAGTTTCGGAGATTCGGAGTTTTGGAGTATTGCAGTTTTGGAGTTTTGGAGTTTTGGAGTTGCGAATTTTCAGAGTTTAGGATTTTTGGAGTTTTGGAGTTTTGGAGAATTGGACTTTTGGCGTTTTCGAGATTCGGAATCTTGGAGTTTCGGAATTTTGTAGTTTTGGAGTTTTGGAGTTTAGGAGTTTCGGAGTTTTGGAGTTTTGGAGTTTCAGAGTTTTGGAGATTCAGGGTTGTGGAGTGTCGGAATTTTTGAGTTTTGGAGTTTCGGAGTTTCGGAGTTTTGGAGTTTTGCAGTTTTGGAGTTTTGGAGTTTCGGAGTTTCGGAGTTTTGGAGTATTGCAGTTTTGGAATTTTGGAGTTTTGGAGTTTCGAATTTTCAGAGTTTCGGATTTTTGGAGTTTTGGAGTTTCGGAGATTTGGAGTTTTGGCGTTTTTGAGATTCGGAATCTTGGAGTTTCGGAATTTTGTAGTTTTGTAGTTTTGGAGTGTCACAGTTTTGGAGTGTTGGAGTTTTGGAGCTTTGGAGTTTTAGAGTTTTTGAGTTTTTGAGTTTTGGATTTTTGCACTTTTGGAGTTTTGGAGTTTCGGAGTTTCGGAGTTTTGGAGTTTCAGAGTTTTGGAGGTTCAGTGTTGTGGAGTTTCGGCATTTTTGAGTATTGGAGTTTCGGAGTTTCGGAGTTTTGGAGAATTGCAGTTTTGGAGTTTTGGAGTTTCGAATTTTCAGAGTTTGGGATTTTTGGAGTTTTGGAGTTTTGGAGTTTCGGAGATTCGGAGTTTTGGAGTATTGCAGTTTTGGAGTTTTGGAGTTTTGGAGTTGCGAATTTTCAGAGTTTAGGATTTTTGGAGTTTTGGAGTTTTGGAGAATTGGACTTTTGGCGTTTTCGAGATTCGGAATCTTGGAGTTTCGGAATTTTGTAGTTTTGGAGTTTTGGAGTTTAGGAGTTTCGGAGTTTTGGAGTTTTGGAGTTTCAGAGTTTTGGAGATTCAGGGTTGTGGAGTGTCGGAATTTTTGAGTTTTGGAGTTTCGGAGTTTCGGAGTTTTGGAGTTTTGCAGTTTTGGAGTTTTGGTGTTCTGGAGTTTTGGAGTTTCGAATTTTCAGAGTTTCAAATTTTTGGAGTTTTGGAGTTTCGGAGATTTGGAATTTCGGCGTTTTGGGGATTCGGGGTCTTGGAGATTCGGAATTTTGTAGTTTTGTGGTTTTGGAGTGTCGGAGTTTCGGAGTGTTGGAGTTTTGGAATTTTAGAGTTTTAGAGTTTTGGAGTTTTGAAATTTTTGAGTTTCGGATTTTTGGAGTTTGGAGTTTTTAAGTTTTGGATTTTTTAGTTTTGGATTTTTGGATTTTTGGAGTTTTTGTGTTTTTGAGTTTTGGAGTTTTGGATTTTTGCACTTTTGGAGGTTTGGAGTTTTGGAGTTCTGGATTTTTGGAGCTTTGGAGGTATGGATTTTTGGATATTCAGGGTTTTGTTCCAGAATTTTGTAGTTTTGGAGTTTTGGAGTGTCGGAGTTTCGAATTATTGGAGTTTTCGTGTTTTGGAATTTTTGATTTTTGGAGGTATGGATTTTTGGAGTTTCGGAGTTGTGGAGATTCGGGTTTGTGGAGTTTTGGAGTTTTGGAGTTTTGGATTTTTGCACTTTTGGAGTTTTGGAGTTTCGGAGTTTTGGAGATTCAGGGTTGTGGAGTTTCGGAATTTTTGAGTTTTGGAGTTTCGGAGTTTCGGAGTTTTGGAGTATTGCAGTTTTGGAGTTTTGGAGTTTTGGAGTTTCAGAGATTTGGAGTTTTGGCGTTTTGGAGATTCGGAATCTTGGAGTTTCGGAATTTTGTAGTTTTGTAGTTTTGGAGTGTCAGAGTTTTGGAGTGTTGGAGCTTTGGAGTTTTGGAGTTTATGAGTTTTTGAGTTTTGGATTTTTGCACATTTGGAGTTTTGGAGTTTTGGAGTATTGGAGTTTCGGAGACTTGGAGTTTTGGCGTTTTGGAGATTCGGAATCTTGGAGTTTCAGAATTTTGTAGTTTTGTAGTTTTGGAGTGTCAGAGTTTTGGAGTGTTGGAGTTTTGGAGTTTTGGAGTTTTGGAGTTTTTGAGTTTTTGAGTTTTGGATTTTTGCACTTTTGGAGTTTTGGAGTTTTGGAGTTTTGGAGTTTCGGAGTTTCGGAGTTTCGGAGTTTTGGAGTTTCAGAGTTTTGGAGGTTCAGGGTTGTGGAGTTTCGGAATTTTTGAGTATTGGAGTTTCGGAGTTTCGGAGTTTTGGAGAATTGCAGTTTTGGAGTTTCCAATTTTCAGAGTTTCGGATTTTTGGGGTTTTGGAGTTTCGGAGTTTTGGAGTTTCAGTTTTCGAGGTTCAGGGTTGTGGAGTTTCGGAATTTTTGAGTTTTGGAGTTTCGGAGTTTCGGAGTTTTGGAGTTTTGGAGTTTCGAATTTCCAGAGTTTCGGATTTTTGGAGTTTTGGAGTTTCGGAGATTTGGAGTTTTGGCGTTTTGGAGATTCGGAATCTTGGAGTTTCGGAATTTTGTAGTTTTGTAGTTTTCGAGTGTCGGAGTTTTGGAGCTTTGGAGTTTTGGAGTTTTTGAGTTTTGGAGTTTTGGATTTTTGCACTTTTGGAGTTTTGGAGTTTTGGAGTTTCGGAGTTTCGGAGTTTCGGAGTTTTGGAGTTTCAGAGTTTTGGAGGTTCAGGGTTGTGGAGTTTCGGAATTTTTGAGTTTTGGAGTTTCGGAGTTTCTGAGTTTTGGAGTATTGCAGTTTTGGAATTTTGGAGTTTTGGAGTTTCGGAGTTTCGGAGTTTTGGAGTTTTGCAGTTTTGGAGTTTTGGTGTTCTGGAGTTTTGGAGTTTCGAATTTTCAGAGTTTCAAATTTTTGGAGTTTTGGATTTTTGCACATTTGGAGTTTTGGGGTTGTGGAGTTCCGGAGTTTCGGAGTTTTGGAGGTTCAGGGTTGTGGAGTTTCGGAATTTTTGAGTTTTGGAGTTTCGGAGTTTTGGAGTATTGGAGTTTCGGAGACTTGGAGTTTTGGCGTTTTGGAGATTCGGAATCTTGGAGTTTCGGAATTTTGTAGTTTTGTAGTTTTGGAGTGTCAGAGTTTTGGAGTGTTGGAGTTTTGGAGTTTTGGAGTTTTTGAGTTTTTGAGTTTTGGATTTTTGCACTTTTGGAGTTTTGGAGTTTTGGAGTTTTGGAGTTTTGGAGTTTCGGAGTTTCGGAGTTTCGGAGTTTCGGAGTTTTGGAGTTTCAGAGTTTTGGAGGTTCAGGGTTGTGGAGTTTCGGAATTTTTGAGTATTGGAGTTTCGGAGTTTCGGAGTTTTGGAGAATTGCAGTTTTGGAGTTTCCAATTTTCAGAGTTTCGGATTTTTGGGGTTTTGGAGTTTCGGAGTTTTGGAGTTTCAGTTTTCGAGGTTCAGGGTTGTGGAGTTTCGGAATTTTTGAGTTTTGGAGTTTCGGAGTTTCGGAGTTTTGGAGTTTCGAATTTCCAGAGTTTCGGATTTTTGGAGTTTTGGAGTTTCGGATATTTGGAGTTTTGGCGTTTTGGAGATTCGGAATCTTGGAGTTTCGGAATTTTGTAGTTTTGTAGTTTTGGAGTGTCAGAGTTTTGGAGTGTTGGAGTTTTAGAGCATTGGAGTTTTGGAGTTTTTGAGTTTTTGAGTTTTGTATTTTGACACTTTTGGAGTTTTGGAGTTTTGGAGTTTCGGAGTTTCGGATTTTTGGAGTTTCAGAGTTTTGGAGGTTCAGGGTTGTGGAGTTTCGGAATTTTTGAGTTTTGGAGTTTCGGAGTTTTGGAGTTTTGGAGTTTTGGAGTTTCGGAGTTTTGGAGTTTCAGACTTTTCGAGGTTCAGGGTTGTGGAATTTCGGAATTTTTGAGTTTTGGAGTTTCGGAGTTCCGGAGTTTCGGAGTTTTGGAGTTTTGCAGTTTCGGAGTTTTGGAGTTTTGGAGTTTCCGAGTTTTGGAGTTTCAGAGTTTTCGAGGTTCAGGGTTGTGGAGTTTCGGAATTTTTGAGTTTTGGAGTTTCGGAGTTTTGGAGTTTTGGTGTTTTGGAGTTTCGAATTTTCAGAGTTTCGGATTTTTGGAGTTTTGGAGTTCCGGAGATTTGGAGTTTCAGAGTTTTGGAGGTTCAGGGTTGTGGAGTTTCGGAATTTTTGAGTTTTGGAGTTTCGGAGTTTTGGAGTTTGGGAGTTTCGGAGTTTCGGAGTTTCAGAGTTTTCGAGGTTCAGGGTTGTGGAGTTTCGGAATTTTTGAGTTTTGGAGTTTCGGAGTTTCTGAGTTTTGGAGTTTTGGAGTTTTAGAGTTTTGGAGGTTCAGGGTTGTGGAGTTTCGGAATTTTTGAGTTTTGAAGTTTCGGAGTTTCGGAGTTTTGTAGTTTTGTAGTTTTGTAGTTTTCGAGTGTCGGAGTTTTGGAGTGTTGGAGTTTTGGAGCTTTGGAGCTTTGGAGTTTTGGAGTTTTTGAGTTTTGGAGTTTTGGATTTTTGCACTTTTGGAGTTTTGGAGTTTCAGAGTTTTGGAGGTTCAGGGTTGTGGAGTTTCGGAATTTTTGAGTTTTGGAGTTTCGGAGTTTCGGAGTTTTGGAGTTTCAGAGTTTTGGAGGTTCAGGGTTGTGGAAATTCGGAATTTTTGAGTTTTGGAGTTTCGGAGTTTCGGAGTTTTGGAGCATTGCAGTTTTGGAGTTCTGGAGTTTTGGAGTTTTGAATTTTCAGAGTTTCGGATTTTTGGAGTTTTGGAGTTTCGGAGATTTGGAGTTTTGGCCTTTTGGAGATTCGGGGTCTTGGAGTTTCGGAATTTTGTAGTTTTGCAGTTTTGGAGTGTCGGAGGTTTGGAGTGTTGGAGTTTTGGAGTTTTGGAGTTTTGGAGTTTCGGAGTTTCGGAGTTTCAGAGTTTTGGTGGTTCAGGGTTGTGGAATTTCGGAATTTTTGAGTTTTGGAGTTTCGGAGTTTTGGGGTATTGCAGTTTTGGAATTTTGGTGTTTTGGAGTTTCGAATTTTCAGAGTTTCGGATTTTTGGAGTTTTGGAGTTTCGGAGATTTGGAGTTTTGGCGTTTTGGAGATTCGGAATCTTGGAGTTTCGGAATTTTGTAGTTTTGTAGTTTTGGAGTGTCAGAGTTTTGGAGTGTTGGAGTTTTGGAGCTTTGGAGTTTTTGAGTTTTTGAGTTTTTGAGTTTTGGATTTTTGCACTTTTGGAGTTTTGGAGTTTTGGAGTTTCGGAGTTTCGGAGTTTTGGAGTTTCAGAGTTTTGGAGGTTCAGGGTTGTGGACTTTCGGAATTTTTGAGTATTGGAGTTTCGGAGTTTCGGAGTTTTGGAGAATTGCAGTTTTGGAGTTTTGGAGTTTTGGATTTTTGCACTTTTGGAGTTTTGGAGTTTCAGAGTTTTGGAGTTTCGGAGTTTCAGAGGTTTGGAGTATTGCAGTTTTGGAGTTTTGGAGTTTTGGAGTTTCAGAGATTTGGAGTTTTGGCGTTTTGGAGATTCGGAATCTTGGAGTTTCAGAATTTTGTAGTTTTGTAGTTTTGGAGTGTCAGAGTTTCGGAGTGTTGGAGCTTTGGAGTTTTGGAGTTTATGAGTTTTTGAGTTTTGGATTTTTGCACTTTTGGAGTTTTGGAGTTTTGGAGTTTTGGAGTTTTGGAGTTTCGGAGTTTTGGAGTTTCAGAGTTTTGGAGGTTCAGGGTTGTGGAATTTCGGAATTTTTGAGTATTGGAGTTTCGGAGTTTCGGAGTTTTGGAGAATTGCAGTTTTGGAATTTTTGGAGTTTCGAATTTTCAGTTTCGGATTTTTGGAGTTTTGGAGTTTCGGAGTTTTGGAGTTTCAGAGTTTTCGAGGTTCAGGGTTGTGGAGTTTCGGAATTTTAGAGTTTTGGAGTTTCAAAGTTTTGGAGTTTTGGAGTTTCGAATTTTCAGAGTTTGGGATTTTTGGAGTTTTGGAGTTTCAGAGATTTGGAGTTTTGGCGTTTTGGAGATTCGGAATCTTGGAGTTTCGGAATTTTGTAGTTTTGTAGTTTTGGAGTGTCGGAGTTTTGGAGTGTTGGAGTTTTGGAGCTTTGGAGTTTTGGAGTTTTTGAGTTTTGGAGTTTTGGATTTTTGCACTTTTGGAGTTTTGGAGTTTTGGAGTTTCGGAGTTTCGGAGTTTCGGAGTTTTGGAGTTTCAGTTTTGGAGGTTCAGGGTTGTGGAGTTTCGGAATTTTTGAGTTTTGGAGTTTCGGAGTTTCGGAGTTTTGGAGTATTGCAGTTTTGGAATTTTGGAGTTTTGGAGTTTCGAATTTTCAGAGTTTCGGATTTTTGGAGTTTTGGAGTTTCGGAGATTTGGAGTTTTGGCGTTTTTGAGATTCGGAATCTTGGAGTTTCGGAATTTTGTAGTTTTGTAATTTTGGAGTGTCACAGTTTTGGAGTGTTGGAGTTTTGGAGCTTTGGAGTTTTAGAGTTTTTGAGTTTTTGAGTTTTGGATTTTTGCACTTTTGGAGTTTTGGAGTTTTGGAGTTTCGGAGTTTCGGAGTTTTGGAGTTTCAGAGTTTTGGAGGTTCAGTGTTGTGGAGTTTCGGCATTTTTGAGTATTGGAGTTTCGGAGTTTCGGAGTTTTGGAGAATTGCAGTTTTGGAGTTTTGGAGTTTCGAATTTTCAGAGTTTGGGATTTTTGGAGTTTTGGAGTTTTGGAGTTTCGGAGATTCGGAGTTTTGGAGTATTGCAGTTTTGGAGTTTTGGAGTTTTGGAGTTGCGAATTTTCAGAGTTTAGGATTTTTGGAGTTTTGGAGTTTTGGAGAATTGGACTTTTGGCGTTTTCGAGATTCGGAATCTTGGAGTTTCGGAATTTTGTAGTTTTGGAGTTTTGGAGTTTAGGAGTTTCGGAGTTTTGGAGTTTTGGAGTTTCAGAGTTTTGGAGATTCAGGGTTGTGGAGTGTCGGAATTTTTGAGTTTTGGAGTTTCGGAGTTTCGGAGTTTTGGAGTTTTGCAGTTTTGGAGTTTTGGTGTTCTGGAGTTTTGGAGTTTCGAATTTTCAGAGTTTCAAATTTTTGGAGTTTTGGAGTTTCGGAGATTTGGAATTTCGGCGTTTTGGGGATTCGGGGTCTTGGAGTTTCGGAATTTTGTAGTTTTGTGGTTTTGGAGTGTCGGAGTTTCGGAGTGTTGGAGTTTTGGAATTTTAGAGTTTTAGAGTTTTGGAGTTTTGAAATTTTTGAGTTTCGGATTTTTGGAGTTTGGAGTTTTTAAGTTTTGGATTTTTTAGTTTTGGATTTTTGGATTTTTGGAGTTTTTGTGTTTTTGAGTTTTGGAGTTTTGGATTTTTGCACTTTTGGAGGTTTGGAGTTTTGGAGTTCTGGATTTTTGGAGCTTTGGAGGTATGGATTTTTGGATATTCAGGGTTTTGTTCCAGAATTTTGTAGTTTTGGAGTTTTGGAGTGTCGGAGTTTCGAATTATTGGAGTTTTCGTGTTTTGGAATTTTTGATTTTTGGAGGTATGGATTTTTGGAGTTTCGGAGTTGTGGAGATTCGGGTTTGTGGAGTTTTGGAGTTTTGGAGTTTTGGATTTTTGCACTTTTGGAGTTTTGGAGTTTCGGAGTTTTGGAGATTCAGGGTTGTGGAGTTTCGGAATTTTTGAGTTTTGGAGTTTCGGAGTTTCGGAGTTTTGGAGTATTGCAGTTTTGGAGTTTTGGAGTTTTGGAGTTTCAGAGATTTGGAGTTTTGGCGTTTTGGAGATTCGGAATCTTGGAGTTTCGGAATTTTGTAGTTTTGTAGTTTTGGAGTGTCAGAGTTTTGGAGTGTTGGAGCTTTGGAGTTTTGGAGTTTATGAGTTTTTGAGTTTTGGATTTTTGCACATTTGGAGTTTTGGAGTTGTGGAGTTTCGGAGTTTCGGAGTTTTGGAGTTTTGGAGGTTCAGGGTTGTGGAGTTTCGGAATTTTTGAGTTTTGGAGTTTCGGAGTTTTGGAGTATTGGAGTTTCGGAGACTTGGAGTTTTGGCGTTTTGGAGATTCGGAATCTTGGAGTTTCAGAATTTTGTAGTTTTGTAGTTTTGGAGTGTCAGAGTTTTGGAGTGTTGGAGTTTTGGAGTTTTGGAGTTTTGGAGTTTTTGAGTTTTTGAGTTTTGGATTTTTGCACTTTTGGAGTTTTGGAGTTTTGGAGTTTTGGAGTTTCGGAGTTTCGGAGTTTCGGAGTTTTGGAGTTTCAGAGTTTTGGAGGTTCAGGGTTGTGGAGTTTCGGAATTTTTGAGTATTGGAGTTTCGGAGTTTCGGAGTTTTGGAGAATTGCAGTTTTGGAGTTTCCAATTTTCAGAGTTTCGGATTTTTGGGGTTTTGGAGTTTCGGAGTTTTGGAGTTTCAGTTTTCGAGGTTCAGGGTTGTGGAGTTTCGGAATTTTTGAGTTTTGGAGTTTCGGAGTTTCGGAGTTTTGGAGTTTTGGAGTTTCGAATTTCCAGAGTTTCGGATTTTTGGAGTTTTGGAGTTTCGGAGATTTGGAGTTTTGGCGTTTTGGAGATTCGGAATCTTGGAGTTTCGGAATTTTGTAGTTTTGTAGTTTTCGAGTGTCGGAGTTTTGGAGTGTTGGAGTTTTGGAGCTTTGGAGTTTTGGAGTTTTTGAGTTTTGGAGTTTTGGATTTTTGCACTTTTGGAGTTTTGGAGTTTTGGAGTTTCGGAGTTTCGGAGTTTCGGAGTTTTGGAGTTTCAGAGTTTTGGAGGTTCAGGGTTGTGGAGTTTCGGAATTTTTGAGTTTTGGAGTTTCGGAGTTTCTGAGTTTTGGAGTATTGCAGTTTTGGAATTTTGGAGTTTTGGAGTTTCGGAGTTTCGGAGTTTTGGAGTTTTGCAGTTTTGGAGTTTTGGTGCTCTGGAGTTTTGGAGTTTCGAATTTTCAGAGTTTCAAATTTTTGGAGTTTTGGATTTTTGCACATTTGGAGTTTTGGGGTTGTGGAGTTCCGGAGTTTCGGAGTTTTGGAGGTTCAGGGTTGTGGAGTTTCGGAATTTTTGAGTTTTGGAGTTTCGGAGTTTTGGAGTATTGGAGTTTCGGAGACTTGGAGTTTTGGCGTTTTGGAGATTCGGAATCTTGGAGTTTCGGAATTTTGTAGTTTTGTAGTTTTGGAGTGTCAGAGTTTTGGAGTGTTGGAGTTTTGGAGTTTTGGAGTTTTTGAGTTTTTGAGTTTTGGATTTTTGCACTTTTGGAGTTTTGGAGTTTTGGAGTTTTGGAGTTTCGGAGTTTCGGAGTTTCGGAGTTTTGGAGTTTCAGAGTTTTGGAGGTTCAGGGTTGTGGAGTTTCGGAATTTTTGAGTATTGGAGTTTCGGAGTTTCGGAGTTTTGGAGAATTGCAGTTTTGGAGTTTCCAATTTTCAGAGTTTCGGATTTTTGGGGTTTTGGAGTTTCGGAGTTTTGGAGTTTCAGTTTTCGAGGTTCAGGGTTGTGGAGTTTCGGAATTTTTGAGTTTTGGAGTTTCGGAGTTTCGGAGTTTTGGAGTTTCGAATTTCCAGAGTTTCGGATTTTTGGAGTTTTGGAGTTTCGGATATTTGGAGTTTTGGCGTTTTGGAGATTCGGAATCTTGGAGTTTCGGAATTTTGTAGTTTTGTAGTTTTCGAGTGTCGGAGTTTTGGAGTGTTGGAGTTTTGGAGCTTTGGAGTTTTGGAGTTTTTGAGTTTTGGAGTTTTGGATTTTTGCACTTTTGGAGTTTTGGAGTTTTGGAGTTTCGAATTTTCAGACTTTCGGAGTTTTGGAGTTTTGCAGTTTCGGAGTTTTGGAGTTTTGGAGTTACGGAGTTTTGGAGTTTCAGAGTTTTCGAGGTTCAGGGTTGTGGAGTTTCGGAATTTTTGAGTTTTGGAGTTTCGGAGTTTTGGAGTTTTGGTGTTTTGGAGTTTCGAATTTTCAGAGTTTCGGATTTTTGGAGTTTTGGAGTTCCGGAGATTTGGAGTTTCAGAGTTTTGGAGGTTCAGGGTTGTGGAGTTTCGGAATTTTTGAGTTTTGGAGTTTCGGAGTTTCGGAGTTTTGGAGTATTGAAGTTTTGGAATTTTGGAGTTTTGGAGTTTCGAATTTTCAGAGTTTCGGATTTTTGGAGTTTTGGAGTTTCAGAGAATTGGAGTTTTGGCGTTTTCGAGATTCGGAATCTTGGAGTTTCGGAATTTTGTAGTTTTGTAGTTTTGTAGTGTCGGAGTTTTGGAGTGTTGGAGTTTTGGAGCTTTGGAGCTTTGGAGTTTTTGAGTTTTTGAGTTTTTGAGTTTTGAATTTTTGCACTTTTTGAAATTTGGAGTTTTGGAGTTTTGGAGTTTCGGAGTTTTTGAGTTTCAGAGTTTTGGAGGTTCAGGGCTGTGGAGTTTCGGAATTTTTGAGTTTTGGAGTTTCGGAGTTTCGGAGTTTTGGAGCATTGCAGTTTTGGAGTTCTGGAGTTTTGGAGTTTGGAATTTTCAGAGTTTCGGATTTTTGGAGTTTTGGAGTGTCGGAGGTTTGGAGTGTTGGAGTTTTGGAGTTTTGGAGTTTTGGAGTTTTGGAGTTTCGGAGTTTCGGAGTTTCAGAGTTTCAGAGTTTTGGAGGTTCAGGGTTGTGGAATTTCGGAATTTTTGAGTTTTGGAGTTTGGGAGTTTTTGAGTTTTGGAGTAATGCAGTTTTGGAATTTTGGAGTTTCGAATATTCAGTTTCGGATTTTTGGAGTTCTGGAGATTCGGAGATTTGGAGTTTTGGCGTTTTCGAGATTCGGAATCTTGGAGTTTCGGAATTTTGTAGTTTTGTAGTTTTGGAGTGTCACAGTTTTGGAGTGTTGGAGTTTTGGAGCTTTGGAGTTTTAGAGTTTTTGAGTTTTTGAGTTTTGGATTTTTGCACTTTTGGAGTTTTGGAGTTTTGGAGTTTCGGAGTTTCGGAGTTTTGGAGTTTCAGAGTTTTGGAGGTTCAGTGTTGTGGAGTTTCGGCATTTTTGAGTATTGGAGTTTCGGAGTTTCGGAGTTTTGGAGAATTGCAGTTTTGGAGTTTTGGAGTTTCGAATTTTCAGAGTTTGGGATTTTTGGAGTTTTGGAGTTTTGGAGTTTCGGAGATTCGGAGTTTTGGAGTATTGCAGTTTTGGAGTTTTGGAGTTTTGGAGTTGCGAATTTTCAGAGTTTAGGATTTTTGGAGTTTTGGAGTTTTGGAGAATTGGACTTTTGGCGTTTTCGAGATTCGGAATCTTGGAGTTTCGGAATTTTGTAGTTTTGGAGTTTTGGAGTTTAGGAGTTTCGGAGTTTTGGAGTTTTGGAGTTTCAGAGTTTTGGAGATTCAGGGTTGTGGAGTGTCGGAATTTTTGAGTTTTGGAGTTTCGGAGTTTCGGAGTTTTGGAGTTTTGCAGTTTTGGAGTTTTGGAGTTTCGGAGTTTCGGAGTTTTGGAGTATTGCAGTTTTGGAATTTTGGAGTTTTGGAGTTTCGAATTTTCAGAGTTTCGGATTTTTGGAGTTTTGGAGTTTCGGAGATTTGGAGTTTTGGCGTTTTTGAGATTCGGAATCTTGGAGTTTCGGAATTTTGTAGTTTTGTAGTTTTGGAGTGTCACAGTTTTGGAGTGTTGGAGTTTTGGAGCTTTGGAGTTTTAGAGTTTTTGAGTTTTTGAGTTTTGGATTTTTGCACTTTTGGAGTTTTGGAGTTTTGGAGTTTCGGAGTTTCGGAGTTTTGGAGTTTCAGAGTTTTGGAGGTTCAGTGTTGTGGAGTTTCGGCATTTTTGAGTATTGGAGTTTCGGAGTTTCGGAGTTTTGGAGAATTGCAGTTTTGGAGTTTTGGAGTTTCGAATTTTCAGAGTTTGGGATTTTTGGAGTTTTGGAGTTTTGGAGTTTCGGAGATTCGGAGTTTTGGAGTATTGCAGTTTTGGAGTTTTGGAGTTTTGGAGTTGCGAATTTTCAGAGTTTAGGATTTTTGGAGTTTTGGAGTTTTGGAGAATTGGACTTTTGGCGTTTTCGAGATTCGGAATCTTGGAGTTTCGGAATTTTGTAGTTTTGGAGTTTTGGAGTTTAGGAGTTTCGGAGTTTTGGAGTTTTGGAGTTTCAGAGTTTTGGAGATTCAGGGTTGTGGAGTGTCGGAATTTTTGAGTTTTGGAGTTTCGGAGTTTCGGAGTTTTGGAGTTTTGCAGTTTTGGAGTTTTGGTGTTCTGGAGTTTTGGAGTTTCGAATTTTCAGAGTTTCAAATTTTTGGAGTTTTGGAGTTTCGGAGATTTGGAATTTCGGCGTTTTGGGGATTCGGGGTCTTGGAGTTTCGGAATTTTGTAGTTTTGTGGTTTTGGAGTGTCGGAGTTTCGGAGTGTTGGAGTTTTGGAATTTTAGAGTTTTAGAGTTTTGGAGTTTTGAAATTTTTGAGTTTCGGATTTTTGGAGTTTGGAGTTTTTAAGTTTTGGATTTTTTAGTTTTGGATTTTTGGATTTTTGGAGTTTTTGTGTTTTTGAGTTTTGGAGTTTTGGATTTTTGCACTTTTGGAGGTTTGGAGTTTTGGAGTTCTGGATTTTTGGAGCTTTGGAGGTATGGATTTTTGGATATTCAGGGTTTTGTTCCAGAATTTTGTAGTTTTGGAGTTTTGGAGTGTCGGAGTTTCGAATTATTGGAGTTTTCGTGTTTTGGAATTTTTGATTTTTGGAGGTATGGATTTTTGGAGTTTCGGAGTTGTGGAGATTCGGGTTTGTGGAGTTTTGGAGTTTTGGAGTTTTGGATTTTTGCACTTTTGGAGTTTTGGAGTTTCGGAGTTTTGGAGATTCAGGGTTGTGGAGTTTCGGAATTTTTGAGTTTTGGAGTTTCGGAGTTTCGGAGTTTTGGAGTATTGCAGTTTTGGAGTTTTGGAGTTTTGGAGTTTCAGAGATTTGGAGTTTTGGCGTTTTGGAGATTCGGAATCTTGGAGTTTCGGAATTTTGTAGTTTTGTAGTTTTGGAGTGTCAGAGTTTTGGAGTGTTGGAGCTTTGGAGTTTTGGAGTTTATGAGTTTTTGAGTTTTGGATTTTTGCACATTTGGAGTTTTGGAGTTGTGGAGTTTCGGAGTTTCGGAGTTTTGGAGTTTTGGAGGTTCAGGGTTGTGGAGTTTCGGAATTTTTGAGTTTTGGAGTTTCGGAGTTTTGGAGTATTGGAGTTTCGGAGACTTGGAGTTTTGGCGTTTTGGAGATTCGGAATCTTGGAGTTTCAGAATTTTGTAGTTTTGTAGTTTTGGAGTGTCAGAGTTTTGGAGTGTTGGAGTTTTGGAGTTTTGGAGTTTTGGAGTTTTTGAGTTTTTGAGTTTTGGATTTTTGCACTTTTGGAGTTTTGGAGTTTTGGAGTTTTGGAGTTTCGGAGTTTCGGAGTTTCGGAGTTTTGGAGTTTCAGAGTTTTGGAGGTTCAGGGTTGTGGAGTTTCGGAATTTTTGAGTATTGGAGTTTCGGAGTTTCGGAGTTTTGGAGAATTGCAGTTTTGGAGTTTCCAATTTTCAGAGTTTCGGATTTTTGGGGTTTTGGAGTTTCGGAGTTTTGGAGTTTCAGTTTTCGAGGTTCAGGGTTGTGGAGTTTCGGAATTTTTGAGTTTTGGAGTTTCGGAGTTTCGGAGTTTTGGAGTTTTGGAGTTTCGAATTTCCAGAGTTTCGGATTTTTGGAGTTTTGGAGTTTCGGAGATTTGGAGTTTTGGCGTTTTGGAGATTCGGAATCTTGGAGTTTCGGAATTTTGTAGTTTTGTAGTTTTCGAGTGTCGGAGTTTTGGAGTGTTGGAGTTTTGGAGCTTTGGAGTTTTGGAGTTTTTGAGTTTTGGAGTTTTGGATTTTTGCACTTTTGGAGTTTTGGAGTTTTGGAGTTTCGGAGTTTCGGAGTTTCGGAGTTTTGGAGTTTCAGAGTTTTGGAGGTTCAGGGTTGTGGAGTTTCGGAATTTTTGAGTTTTGGAGTTTCGGAGTTTCTGAGTTTTGGAGTATTGCAGTTTTGGAATTTTGGAGTTTTGGAGTTTCGGAGTTTCGGAGTTTTGGAGTTTTGCAGTTTTGGAGTTTTGGTGTTCTGGAGTTTTGGAGTTTCGAATTTTCAGAGTTTCAAATTTTTGGAGTTTTGGATTTTTGCACATTTGGAGTTTTGGGGTTGTGGAGTTCCGGAGTTTCGGAGTTTTGGAGGTTCAGGGTTGTGGAGTTTCGGAATTTTTGAGTTTTGGAGTTTCGGAGTTTTGGAGTATTGGAGTTTCGGAGACTTGGAGTTTTGGCGTTTTGGAGATTCGGAATCTTGGAGTTTCGGAATTTTGTAGTTTTGTAGTTTTGGAGTGTCAGAGTTTTGGAGTGTTGGAGTTTTGGAGTTTTGGAGTTTTTGAGTTTTTGAGTTTTGGATTTTTGCACTTTTGGAGTTTTGGAGTTTTGGAGTTTTGGAGTTTCGGAGTTTCGGAGTTTCGGAGTTTTGGAGTTTCAGAGTTTTGGAGGTTCAGGGTTGTGGAGTTTCGGAATTTTTGAGTATTGGAGTTTCGGAGTTTCGGAGTTTTGGAGAATTGCAGTTTTGGAGTTTCCAATTTTCAGAGTTTCGGATTTTTGGGGTTTCGGAGTTTCGGAGTTTTGGAGTTTCAGTTTTCGAGGTTCAGGGTTGTGGAGTTTCGGAATTTTTGAGTTTTGGAGTTTCGGAGTTTCGGAGTTTTGGAGTTTCGAATTTCCAGAGTTTCGGATTTTTGGAGTTTTGGAGTTTCGGATATTTGGAGTTTTGGCGTTTTGGAGATTCGGAATCTTGGAGTTTCGGAATTTTGTAGTTTTGTAGTTTTCGAGTGTCGGAGTTTTGGAGTGTTGGAGTTTTGGAGCTTTGGAGTTTTGGAGTTTTTGAGTTTTGGAGTTTTGGATTTTTGCACTTTTGGAGTTTTGGAGTTTTGGAGTTTCGAATTTTCAGACTTTCGGAGTTTTGGAGTTTTGCAGTTTCGGAGTTTTGGAGTTTTGGAGTTACGGAGTTTTGGAGTTTCAGAGTTTTCGAGGTTCAGGGTTGTGGAGTTTCGGAATTTTTGAGTTTTGGAGTTTCGGAGTTTTGGAGTTTTGGTGTTTTGGAGTTTCGAATTTTCAGAGTTTCGGATTTTTGGAGTTTTGGAGTTCCGGAGATTTGGAGTTTCAGAGTTTTGGAGGTTCAGGGTTGTGGAGTTTCGGAATTTTTGAGTTTTGGAGTTTCGGAGTTTCGGAGTTTTGGAGTATTGAAGTTTTGGAATTTTGGAGTTTTGGAGTTTCGAATTTTCAGAGTTTCGGATTTTTGGAGTTTTGGAGTTTCAGAGAATTGGAGTTTTGGCGTTTTCGAGATTCGGAATCTTGGAGTTTCGGAATTTTGTAGTTTTGTAGTTTTGTAGTGTCGGAGTTTTGGAGTGTTGGAGTTTTGGAGCTTTGGAGCTTTGGAGTTTTTGAGTTTTTGAGTTTTGGATTTTTGCACTTTTTGAAATTTGGAGTTTTGGAGTTTTGGAGTTTCGGAGTTTTTGAGTTTCAGAGTTTTGGAGGTTCAGGGCTGTGGAGTTTCGGAATTTTTGAGTTTTGGAGTTTCGGAGTTTCGGAGTTTTGGAGCATTGCAGTTTTGGAGTTCTGGAGTTTTGGAGTTTGGAATTTTCAGAGTTTCGGATTTTTGGAGTTTTGGAGTGTCGGAGGTTTGGAGTGTTGGAGTTTTGGAGTTTTGGAGTTTTGGAGTTTTGGAGTTTTGGAGTTTCGGAGTTTCGGAGTTTCAGAGTTTCAGAGTTTTGGAGGTTCAGGGTTGTGGAATTTCGGAATTTTTGAGTTTTGGAGTTTGGGAGTTTTTGAGTTTTGGAGTAATGCAGTTTTGGAATTTTGGAGTTTCGAATATTCAGTTTCGGATTTTTGGAGTTCTGGAGATTCGGAGATTTGGAGTTTTGGCGTTTTCGAGATTCGGAATCTTGGAGTTTCGGAATTTTGTAGTTTTGTAGTTTTGGAGTGTCAGAGTTTTGGAGTGTTGGAGTTTTAGAGCATTGGAGTTTTGGAGTTTTTGAGTTTTTGAGTTTTGTATTTTGACACTTTTGGAGTTTTGGAGTTTTGGAGTTTCGGAGTTTCGGAGTTTCGGAGTTTCGGATTTTTGGAGTTTCAGAGTTTTGGAGGTTCAGGGTTGTGGAGTTTCGGAATTTTTGAGTTTTGGAGTTTCGGAGTTTTGGAGTTTTGGAGTTTTGGAGTTTCGGAGTTTTGGAGTTTCAGACTTTTCGAGGTTCAGGGTTGTGGAATTTCGGAATTTTTGAGTTTTGGAGTTTCGGAGTTCCGGAGTTTCGGAGTTTTGGAGTTTTGCAGTTTCGGAGTTTTGGAGTTTTGGAGTTTCCGAGTTTTGGAGTTTCAGAGTTTTCGAGGTTCAGGGTTGTGGAGTTTCGGAATTTTTGAGTTTTGGAGTTTCGGAGTTTTGGAGTTTTGGTGTTTTGGAGTTTCGAATTTTCAGAGTTTCGGATTTTTGGAGTTTTGGAGTTCCGGAGATTTGGAGTTTCAGAGTTTTGGAGGTTCAGGGTTGTGGAGTTTCGGAATTTTTGAGTTTTGGAGTTTCGGAGTTTTGGAGTTTGGGAGTTTCGGAGTTTCGGAGTTTCAGAGTTTTCGAGGTTCAGGGTTGTGGAGTTTCGGAATTTTTGAGTTTTGGAGTTTCGGAGTTTCTGAGTTTTGGAGTTTTGGAGTTTTAGAGTTTTGGAGGTTCAGGGTTGTGGAGTTTCGGAATTTTTGAGTTTTGGAGTTTCGGAGTTTCGGAGTTT
The DNA here is from genome assembly GCF_055824585.1 of Amblyomma mixtum. Taxonomy (NCBI): domain Eukaryota; kingdom Metazoa; phylum Arthropoda; class Arachnida; order Ixodida; family Ixodidae; genus Amblyomma; species Amblyomma mixtum. Next base: position 111,108,875 of record NC_143012.1, on the reverse strand, counting down.
TGTAGTTTTGTAGTTTTGTAGTTTTCGAGTGTCGGAGTTTTGGAGTGTTGGAGTTTTGGAGCTTTGGAGCTTTGGAGTTTTGGAGTTTTTGAGTTTTGGAGTTTTGGATTTTTGCACTTTTGGAGTTTTGGAGTTTCAGAGTTTTGGAGGTTCAGGGTTGTGGAGTTTCGGAATTTTTGAGTTTTGGAGTTTCGGAGTTTCGGAGTTTTGGAGTTTCAGAGTTTTGGAGGTTCAGGGTTGTGGAAATTCGGAATTTTTGAGTTTTGGAGTTTCGGAGTTTCGGAGTTTTGGAGCATTGCAGTTTTGGAGTTCTGGAGTTTTGGAGTTTTGAATTTTCAGAGTTTCGGATTTTTGGAGTTTTGGAGTTTCGGAGATTTGGAGTTTTGGCCTTTTGGAGATTCGGGGTCTTGGAGTTTCGGAATTTTGTAGTTTTGCAGTTTTGGAGTGTCGGAGGTTTGGAGTGTTGGAGTTTTGGAGTTTTGGAGTTTTGGAGTTTCGGAGTTTCGGAGTTTCGAAGTTTCAGAGTTTTGGTGGTTCAGGGTTGGGGAATTTCGGAATTTTTGAGTTTTGGAGTTTCGGAGTTTTGGGGTATTGCAGTTTTGGAATTTTGGTGTTTTGGAGTTTCGAATTTTCAGAGTTTCGGATTTTTGGAGTTTTGGAGTTTCGGAGATTTGGAGTTTTGGCGTTTTGGAGATTCGGAATCTTGGAGTTTCGGAATTTTGTAGTTTTGTAGTTTTGGAGTGTCAGAGTTTTGGAGTGTTGGAGTTTTGGAGCTTTGGAGTTTTTGAGTTTTTGAGTTTTTGAGTTTTGGATTTTTGCACTTTTGGAGTTTTGGAGTTTTGGAGTTTCGGAGTTTCGGAGTTTTGGAGTTTCAGAGTTTTGGAGGTTCAGGGTTGTGGACTTTCGGAATTTTTGAGTATTGGAGTTTCGGAGTTTCGGAGTTTTGGAGAATTGCAGTTTTGGAGTTTCCAATTTTCAGAGTTTCGGATTTTTGGGGTTTTGGAGTTTCGGAGTTTTGGAGTTTCAGTTTTCGAGGTTCAGGGTTGTGGAGTTTCGGAATTTTTGAGTTTTGGAGTTTCGGAGTTTCGGAGTTTTGGAGTTTTGGAGTTTCGAATTTCCAGAGTTTCGGATTTTTGGAGTTTTGGAGTTTCGGAGATTTGGAGTTTTGGCGTTTTGGAGATTCGGAATCTTGGAGTTTCGGAATTTTGTAGTTTTGTAGTTTTCGAGTGTCGGAGTTTTGGAGTGTTGGAGTTTTGGAGCTTTGGAGTTTTGGAGTTTTTGAGTTTTGGAGTTTTGGATTTTTGCACTTTTGGAGTTTTGGAGTTTTGGAGTTTCGGAGTTTCGGAGTTTCGGAGTTTTGGAGTTTCAGAGTTTTGGAGGTTCAGGGTTGTGGAGTTTCGGAATTTTTGAGTTTTGGAGTTTCGGAGTTTCTGAGTTTTGGAGTATTGCAGTTTTGGAATTTTGGAGTTTTGGAGTTTCGGAGTTTCGGAGTTTTGGAGTTTTGCAGTTTTGGAGTTTTGGTGTTCTGGAGTTTTGGAGTTTCGAATTTTCAGAGTTTCAAATTTTTGGAGTTTTGGATTTTTGCACATTTGGAGTTTTGGGGTTGTGGAGTTCCGGAGTTTCGGAGTTTTGGAGGTTCAGGGTTGTGGAGTTTCGGAATTTTTGAGTTTTGGAGTTTCGGAGTTTTGGAGTATTGGAGTTTCGGAGACTTGGAGTTTTGGCGTTTTGGAGATTCGGAATCTTGGAGTTTCGGAATTTTGTAGTTTTGTAGTTTTGGAGTGTCAGAGTTTTGGAGTGTTGGAGTTTTGGAGTTTTGGAGTTTTTGAGTTTTTGAGTTTTGGATTTTTGCACTTTTGGAGTTTTGGAGTTTTGGAGTTTTGGAGTTTCGGAGTTTCGGAGTTTCGGAGTTTTGGAGTTTCAGAGTTTTGGAGGTTCAGGGTTGTGGAGTTTCGGAATTTTTGAGTATTGGAGTTTCGGAGTTTCGGAGTTTTGGAGAATTGCAGTTTTGGAGTTTCCAATTTTCAGAGTTTCGGATTTTTGGGGTTTCGGAGTTTCGGAGTTTTGGAGTTTCAGTTTTCGAGGTTCAGGGTTGTGGAGTTTCGGAATTTTTGAGTTTTGGAGTTTCGGAGTTTCGGAGTTTTGGAGTTTCGAATTTCCAGAGTTTCGGATTTTTGGAGTTTTGGAGTTTCGGATATTTGGAGTTTTGGCGTTTTGGAGATTCGGAATCTTGGAGTTTCGGAATTTTGTAGTTTTGTAGTTTTCGAGTGTCGGAGTTTTGGAGTGTTGGAGTTTTGGAGCTTTGGAGTTTTGGAGTTTTTGAGTTTTGGAGTTTTGGATTTTTGCACTTTTGGAGTTTTGGAGTTTTGGAGTTTCGAATTTTCAGACTTTCGGAGTTTTGGAGTTTTGCAGTTTCGGAGTTTTGGAGTTTTGGAGTTACGGAGTTTTGGAGTTTCAGAGTTTTCGAGGTTCAGGGTTGTGGAGTTTCGGAATTTTTGAGTTTTGGAGTTTCGGAGTTTTGGAGTTTTGGTGTTTTGGAGTTTCGAATTTTCAGAGTTTCGGATTTTTGGAGTTTTGGAGTTCCGGAGATTTGGAGTTTCAGAGTTTTGGAGGTTCAGGGTTGTGGAGTTTCGGAATTTTTGAGTTTTGGAGTTTCGGAGTTTCGGAGTTTTGGAGTATTGAAGTTTTGGAATTTTGGAGTTTTGGAGTTTCGAATTTTCAGAGTTTCGGATTTTTGGAGTTTTGGAGTTTCAGAGAATTGGAGTTTTGGCGTTTTCGAGATTCGGAATCTTGGAGTTTCGGAATTTTGTAGTTTTGTAGTTTTGTAGTGTCGGAGTTTTGGAGTGTTGGAGTTTTGGAGCTTTGGAGCTTTGGAGTTTTTGAGTTTTTGAGTTTTGGATTTTTGCACTTTTTGAAATTTGGAGTTTTGGAGTTTTGGAGTTTCGGAGTTTTTGAGTTTCAGAGTTTTGGAGGTTCAGGGCTGTGGAGTTTCGGAATTTTTGAGTTTTGGAGTTTCGGAGTTTCGGAGTTTTGGAGCATTGCAGTTTTGGAGTTCTGGAGTTTTGGAGTTTGGAATTTTCAGAGTTTCGGATTTTTGGAGTTTTGGAGTGTCGGAGGTTTGGAGTGTTGGAGTTTTGGAGTTTTGGAGTTTTGGAGTTTTGGAGTTTTGGAGTTTCGGAGTTTCGGAGTTTCAGAGTTTCAGAGTTTTGGAGGTTCAGGGTTGTGGAATTTCGGAATTTTTGAGTTTTGGAGTTTGGGAGTTTTTGAGTTTTGGAGTAATGCAGTTTTGGAATTTTGGAGTTTCGAATATTCAGTTTCGGATTTTTGGAGTTCTGGAGATTCGGAGATTTGGAGTTTTGGCGTTTTCGAGATTCGGAATCTTGGAGTTTCGGAATTTTGTAGTTTTGTAGTTTTGGAGTGTCAGAGTTTTGGAGTGTTGGAGTTTTAGAGCATTGGAGTTTTGGAGTTTTTGAGTTTTTGAGTTTTGTATTTTGACACTTTTGGAGTTTTGGAGTTTTGGAGTTTCGGAGTTTCGGAGTTTCGGAGTTTCGGATTTTTGGAGTTTCAGAGTTTTGGAGGTTCAGGGTTGTGGAGTTTCGGAATTTTTGAGTTTTGGAGTTTCGGAGTTTTGGAGTTTTGGAGTTTTGGAGTTTCGGAGTTTTGGAGTTTCAGACTTTTCGAGGTTCAGGGTTGTGGAATTTCGGAATTTTTGAGTTTTGGAGTTTCGGAGTTCCGGAGTTTCGGAGTTTTGGAGTTTTGCAGTTTCGGAGTTTTGGAGTTTTGGAGTTTCCGAGTTTTGGAGTTTCAGAGTTTTCGAGGTTCAGGGTTGTGGAGTTTCGGAATTTTTGAGTTTTGGAGTTTCGGAGTTTTGGAGTTTTGGTGTTTTGGAGTTTCGAATTTTCAGAGTTTCGGATTTTTGGAGTTTTGGAGTTCCGGAGATTTGGAGTTTCAGAGTTTTGGAGGTTCAGGGTTGTGGAGTTTCGGAATTTTTGAGTTTTGGAGTTTCGGAGTTTTGGAGTTTGGGAGTTTCGGAGTTTCGGAGTTTCAGAGTTTTCGAGGTTCAGGGTTGTGGAGTTTCGGAATTTTTGAGTTTTGGAGTTTCGGAGTTTCTGAGTTTTGGAGTTTTGGAGTTTTAGAGTTTTGGAGGTTCAGGGTTGTGGAGTTTCGGAATTTTTGAGTTTTGGAGTTTCGGAGTTTCGGAGTTTTGTAGTTTTGTAGTTTTGTAGTTTTCGAGTGTCGGAGTTTTGGAGTGTTGGAGTTTTGGAGCTTTGGAGCTTTGGAGTTTTGGAGTTTTTGAGTTTTGGAGTTTTGGATTTTTGCACTTTTGGAGTTTTGGAGTTTCAGAGTTTTGGAGGTTCAGGGTTGTGGAGTTTCGGAATTTTTGAGTTTTGGAGTTTCGGAGTTTCGGAGTTTTGGAGTTTCAGAGTTTTGGAGGTTCAGGGTTGTGGAAATTCGGAATTTTTGAGTTTTGGAGTTTCGGAGTTTCGGAGTTTTGGAGCATTGCAGTTTTGGAGTTCTGGAGTTTTGGAGTTTTGAATTTTCAGAGTTTCGGATTTTTGGAGTTTTGGAGTTTCGGAGATTTGGAGTTTTGGCCTTTTGGAGATTCGGGGTCTTGGAGTTTCGGAATTTTGTAGTTTTGCAGTTTTGGAGTGTCGGAGGTTTGGAGTGTTGGAGTTTTGGAGTTTTGGAGTTTTGGAGTTTCGGAGTTTCGGAGTTTCGAAGTTTCAGAGTTTTGGTGGTTCAGGGTTGGGGAATTTCGGAATTTTTGAGTTTTGGAGTTTCGGAGTTTTGGGGTATTGCAGTTTTGGAATTTTGGTGTTTTGGAGTTTCGAATTTTCAGAGTTTCGGATTTTTGGAGTTTTGGAGTTTCGGAGATTTGGAGTTTTGGCGTTTTGGAGATTCGGAATCTTGGAGTTTCGGAATTTTGTAGTTTTGTAGTTTTGGAGTGTCAGAGTTTTGGAGTGTTGGAGTTTTGGAGCTTTGGAGTTTTTGAGTTTTTGAGTTTTTGAGTTTTGGATTTTTGCACTTTTGGAGTTTTGGAGTTTTGGAGTTTCGGAGTTTCGGAGTTTTGGAGTTTCAGAGTTTTGGAGGTTCAGGGTTGTGGACTTTCGGAATTTTTGAGTATTGGAGTTTCGGAGTTTCGGAGTTTTGGAGAATTGCAGTTTTGGAGTTTTGGAGTTTTGGATTTTTGCACTTTTGGAGTTTTGGAGTTTCAGAGTTTTGGAGTTTCGGAGTTTCAGAGGTTTGGAGTATTGCAGTTTTGGAGTTTTGGAGTTTTGGAGTTTCAGAGATTTGGAGTTTTGGCGTTTTGGAGATTCGGAATCTTGGAGTTTCAGAATTTTGTAGTTTTGTAGTTTTGGAGTGTCAGAGTTTCGGAGTGTTGGAGCTTTGGAGTTTTGGAGTTTATGAGTTTTTGAGTTTTGGATTTTTGCACTTTTGGAGTTTTGGAGTTTTGGAGTTTTGGAGTTTTGGAGTTTCGGAGTTTTGGAGTTTCAGAGTTTTGGAGGTTCAGGGTTGTGGAATTTCGGAATTTTTGAGTATTGGAGTTTCGGAGTTTCGGAGTTTTGGAGAATTGCAGTTTTGGAATTTTTGGAGTTTCGAATTTTCAGTTTCGGATTTTTGGAGTTTTGGAGTTTCGGAGTTTTGGAGTTTCAGAGTTTTCGAGGTTCAGGGTTGTGGAGTTTCGGAATTTTAGAGTTTTGGAGTTTCAAAGTTTTGGAGTTTTGGAGTTTCGAATTTTCAGAGTTTGGGATTTTTGGAGTTTTGGAGTTTCAGAGATTTGGAGTTTTGGCGTTTTGGAGATTCGGAATCTTGGAGTTTCGGAATTTTGTAGTTTTGTAGTTTTGGAGTGTCGGAGTTTTGGAGTGTTGGAGTTTTGGAGCTTTGGAGTTTTGGAGTTTTTGAGTTTTGGAGTTTTGGATTTTTGCACTTTTGGAGTTTTGGAGTTTTGGAGTTTCGGAGTTTCGGAGTTTCGGAGTTTTGGAGTTTCAGTTTTGGAGGTTCAGGGTTGTGGAGTTTCGGAATTTTTGAGTTTTGGAGTTTCGGAGTTTCGGAGTTTTGGAGTATTGCAGTTTTGGAATTTTGGAGTTTTGGAGTTTCGAATTTTCAGAGTTTCGGATTTTTGGAGTTTCGGAGATTTGGAGTTTTGGCGTTTTTGAGATTCGGAATCTTGGAGTTTCGGAATTTTGTAGTTTTGTAGTTTTGGAGTGTCACAGTTTTGGAGTGTTGGAGTTTTGGAGCTTTGGAGTTTTAGAGTTTTTGAGTTTTTGAGTTTTGGATTTTTGCACTTTTGGAGTTTTGGAGTTTTGGAGTTTCGGAGTTTCGGAGTTTTGGAGTTTCAGAGTTTTGGAGGTTCAGTGTTGTGGAGTTTCGGCATTTTTGAGTATTGGAGTTTCGGAGTTTCGGAGTTTTGGAGAATTGCAGTTTTGGAGTTTTGGAGTTTCGAATTTTCAGAGTTTGGGATTTTTGGAGTTTTGGAGTTTTGGAGTTTCGGAGATTCGGAGTTTTGGAGTATTGCAGTTTTGGAGTTTTGGAGTTTTGGAGTTGCGAATTTTCAGAGTTTAGGATTTTTGGAGTTTTGGAGTTTTGGAGAATTGGACTTTTGGCGTTTTCGAGATTCGGAATCTTGGAGTTTCGGAATTTTGTAGTTTTGGAGTTTTGGAGTTTAGGAGTTTCGGAGTTTTGGAGTTTTGGAGGTTCAGGGTTGTGGAGTTTCGGAATTTTTGAGTTTTGGAGTTTTGGAGTTTCGGAGATTTGGAGTTTCGGAGTGTTGGAAATTTCAAATTTTAGTTTTAGAGTTTTGGAGTTTTGAAATTTTTGAGTTTTGGATTTTTGCACTTTTGGAGTTTTGGAGTTTCGGAGTTTCGGAGTTTTGGAGTTTCAGAGTTTTGGAGGTTCAGGGTTGTGGAGTTTCGGAATTTTTGAGTTTTGGAGTTTTGGAGTTTCGGAGATTTGGAGTTTCGGCGTTTTGGAGATTCGGGGTCTTGGAGTTTCGGAATTTTGTAGTTTTGTAGTTTTGGAGTTTTGGAGTGTCGGAGTTTCGGAGTGTTGGAGTTTTGGAGTTTTAGAGTTTTAGAGTTTTCGAGTTTTGGATTTTTGAGTTTTGGATTTTTGGATTTTTGGAGTTTTGGAGTTTTTGAGTTTTGGAGTTTTGGATTTTTGCACTTTTGGAGTTTTGGAGTTTCGGAGTTTTGAATTTTTGGAGTTTTGGAGGTATGGATTTTTGGAGATTCAGGGTTTTGTTGTTCCATAATTTTGTAGTTTTGGAGTTTTGGAGTTTCGGAGTTTCGAATTATTGGAGTTCTCGCGTTTTAGAATTTTTAATTTTTGGAGGTATGGATTTTTGGAGTTTCGGAGTTGTGGAGATTCGGGTTGTGGAGTTTTGGAGTTTGGGAGGTTCGGAGTTTAAGAGTTTTTGAGTTTGGGAGTTTCGCAGTTTTGGAGATTCGGGGTTGTGGAGTTTCGGAATTTTGGTGTTTCGCATTTTTACAGTTTTGGAGTTTTCAAGTTTTGGATTTTTGGAGTTTTGGATTTTTGGAGTTTCGGAGTTTTGGATTTTCGGAGTTTTGGAGGTATGGATGTTTGGAGATTCGGAGTTTTGGAGTTCCATAATTTTGTAGTTCCGGAATTTCGGAGTTTCGGATTTTTGCAGTTTTGGAGTTATAGAGCTTTGGAGTTTTGGAGTTTCGGAGTTCCGGAGTTTCGGAGTTTTGGATGTTCAGGGTTGTGGAGTTTCGGAATTTTTGAGTTTTGGAGTTTTGAAGTTTTGGAGTTTTGGAGTTTCGAATTTTCGGAGGTTCTGATTTTTGGAGTTTTGGAGTTTCGGAGATTTGGAGTTTCGGCGTTTTGGAGATTCGGGGTGTTGGAGTTTCGGAATTCTGTAGTTGTGTAGTTTTGGAGTTTTGGAGTGTCGGAGTTTCGGAGTGTTGGAAATTTCAAATTTTAGTTTTAGAGTTTTGGAGTTTTGAAATTTTTGAGTTTCGGATTTTTGCAGCATTGGAGTTTTGGTGTTTTGGATTTTCGGAGTTTTGGAGGTATGGATTTTTGGAGATTCGGAGTTTTGGAGTTCCAGAATTTTGTTGTTCCGGAATTTCAGAGTTTCGGATTTTTGCAGTTTTGGAGTTCTAGAGCTTTGGAGTTTTGGAGTTCCGGAATTTTGGTGTTTTGGAGTTTTGAAGCTTTGGAGTTTTCGAGTTTTTGAGTTTTGGAGTTTTGGATTTTTGCACTTTTGGAGTTTTGGAGTTTCGGAGTTCCGGAGTTTCGGAGTTTTGGATGTTCAGGGTTGTGGAGTTTCGGAATTTTGTAGTTTTGTAGTTTTGGAGTGTCGGAGTTTTGGAGTGTTGGAGTTTTGGAGCTTTGGAGCTTTGGAGTTTTTGAGTTTTTGAGTTTTGAATTTTTGCACTTTTGGAGTTTTGGAGTTTCGGAGTTTCGGAGTTTCGGAGTTTTGGAGTTTCAGAGTTTTGGAGGTTCAGGGTTGTGGAGTTTCGGAATTTTTGAGTTTTGGAGTTTCGGAGTTTCGGAGTTTTGGAGTATTGCAGTTTTGGAGTTTTGGAGTTTCGAATTTTCAGAGTTTCGGATTACGAGTTTTGGATTTTTGGAGTTTTGGATATTTGGAGTTTTGGATTTTTGGAGTTTTCGAGTTTCGGAGTTTCGGAGTTTTGGAGTATTGCAGTTTTGGAGTTTTGGAGTTTCGAATTTTCAGAGTTTCGGATTTTTGGAGTTTTGGAGTTTCGGAGTTTCGGAGTTTTGGAGTTTCAGAGTTTTGGAGGTTCAGGGTTGTGGAGTTTCGGAATTTTTGAGTTTTGGAGTTTCGGAGTTTCGGAGTTTTGGAGTATTGCAGTTTTGGAGTTTTGGAGGTTTGGAGTTTCGAATTTTCAGACTTTCGGATTTTTGGAGTTTTGGAGTTTCGGAGTTTTGAAGTTTCAGAGTTTTCGAGGTTCAGGTTTGTGGAGTTTCGGAATTTTTGAGTTTTGGAGTTTCGGAGTTTCGGATTTTTGGAGTTTTGGAGTTTCGGAGATTTGGAGTTTTGGCGTTTTGGAGATTCGGAATCTTGGAGTTTCGGAATTTTGTAGTTTTGTAGTTTTGGAGTGTCGGAGTTTTGGAGTGTTGGAGTTTTGGAGTTTTTGAGTTTTGGATTTTTGCACTTTTGGAGTTTTGGAGTTTCGGAGTTTCGGAGTTTTGGAGTTTCAGAGTTTTGGAGGTTCAGGGTTGTGGAGTTTCGGAATTTTTGAGTTTTGGAGTTTTGGAGTTTCGGAGATTTGGAGTTTCGGCGTTTTGGAGATTCGGGGTCTTGGAGTTTCGGAATTTTGTAGTTTTGTAGTTTTGGAGTTTTGGAGTGTCGGAGTTTCGGAGTGTTGGAGTTTTGGAGTTTTAGAGTTTTAGAGTTTTCGAGTTTTGGATTTTTGAGTTTTGGATTTTTGGATTTTTGGAGTTTTGGAGTTTTTGAGTTTTGGAGTTTTGGATTTTTGCACTTTTGGAGTTTTGGAGTTTCGGAGTTTTGAATTTTTGGAGTTTTGGAGGTATGGATTTTTGGAGATTCAGGGTTTTGTTGTTCCATAATTTTGTAGTTTTGGAGTTTTGGAGTTTCGGAGTTTCGAATTATTGGAGTTCTCGCGTTTTAGAATTTTTAATTTTTGGAGGTATGGATTTTTGGAGTTTCGGAGTTGTGGAGATTCGGGTTGTGGAGTTTTGGAGTTTGGGAGGTTCGGAGTTTAAGAGTTTTTGAGTTTGGGAGTTTCGCAGTTTTGGAGATTCGGGGTTGTGGAGTTTCGGAATTTTGGTGTTTCGCATTTTTACAGTTTTGGAGTTTTCAAGTTTTGGATTTTTGGAGTTTTGGATTTTTGGAGTTTCGGAGTTTTGGATTTTCGGAGTTTTGGAGGTATGGATGTTTTGGAGTTCCATAATTTTGTAGTTCCGGAATTTCGGAGTTTCGGATTTTTGCAGTTTTGGAGTTATAGAGCTTTGGAGTTTTGGAGTTTCGGAGTTCCGGAGTTTCGGAGTTTTGGATGTTCAGGGTTGTGGAGTTTCGGAATTTTTGAGTTTTGGAGTTTTGAAGTTTTGGAGTTTTGGAGTTTCGAATTTTCGGAGGTTCTGATTTTTGGAGTTTTGGAGTTTCGGAGATTTGGAGTTTCGGCGTTTTGGAGATTCGGGGTGTTGGAGTTTCGGAATTCTGTAGTTGTGTAGTTTTGGAGTTTTGGAGTGTCGGAGTTTCGGAGTGTTGGAAATTTCAAATTTTAGTTTTAGAGTTTTGGAGTTTTGAAATTTTTGAGTTTCGGATTTTTGCAGCATTGGAGTTTTGGTGTTTTGGATTTTCGGAGTTTTGGAGGTATGGATTTTTGGAGATTCGGAGTTTTGGAGTTCCAGAATTTTGTTGTTCCGGAATTTCAGAGTTTCGGATTTTTGCAGTTTTGGAGTTCTAGAGCTTTGGAGTTTTGGAGTTCCGGAATTTTGGTGTTTTGGAGTTTTGAAGCTTTGGAGTTTTCGAGTTTTTGAGTTTTGGAGTTTTGGATTTTTGCACTTTTGGAGTTTTGGAGTTTCGGAGTTCCGGAGTTTCGGAGTTTTGGATGTTCAGGGTTGTGGAGTTTCGGAATTTTGTAGTTTTGTAGTTTTGGAGTGTCGGAGTTTTGGAGTGTTGGAGTTTTGGAGCTTTGGAGCTTTGGAGTTTTTGAGTTTTTGAGTTTTGAATTTTTGCACTTTTGGACTTTTGGAGTTTCGGAGTTTCGGAGTTTCGGAGTTTCGGAGTTTTGGAGTTTCAGAGTTTTGGAGGTTCAGGGTTGTGGAGTTTCGGAATTTTTGAGTTTTGGAGTTTCGGAGTTTCGGAGTTTTGGAGTATTGCAGTTTTGGAGTTTTGGAGTTTCGAATTTTCGGAGTTTCTGATTTTTGGAGTTTTGGAGTTTCGGAGATTTGGAGTTTCGGCGTTTTGGAGATTCGGGGTCTTGGAGTTTCGGAATTCTGTAGTTGTGTAGTTTTGGAGTTTTGGAGTGTCGGAGTTTCGGAGTGTTCGAAATTTCGAATTTTAGTTTTAGAGTTTTGGAGTTTTGAAATTTTTGAGTTTCGGATTTTTGCAGCATTGGAGTTTTGGTGTTTTGGATTTTTTGAGTTTTGGAGTTTTTGAGTTTTTGAGTTTTGGAGTTTTGGATTTTTGCACTTTTGGAGTTTTGGAGTTTCGGAGTTTTGGATTTTTGTAGTTTTGGATGTATGGATTTTTCGAGATTTGGGGTTTTGTTCCAGAATTTTGTAGTTTTGGAGTTTTGGAGTATTGGAGTTTTGAAGTATTGGAGTTTTTGAGTTTTTAAGTTTTTGAGTTTTGGAGTTTCGGAGTTTCGAATTATTGGAGTTTTGGAGTTTTAGAATTTTTGATTTTTGGAGGTATGGATTTTTGGAGTTTCGGAGTGTTGGAGATTCGGAGTTGTGGAGTTTTGGAGTTTTGGAGGTATAGAGTTTTGGAGTTTCCGAGTTTCGGAGTTTTTGACTTTGGGAGTTTCGCAGTTTTGGAGATTCGGGGTTGTGGAGTTCCGGAATTTTGGAGTTTCGGATTTTTGCAGTTTTGAAGTTTACGAGTTTTGGATTTTTGGAGTTTTGGATATTTGGAGTTTTGGATTTTTGGAGTTTTCGACTTTCGGAGTTTCGGATTATTGGACTTTTGGAGTTTTAGAGCTTTGGAGTTTTGCAGTTTTGGAGTTCCGGATTTTCGGAGTTTCGGAGTTTTGGAGTTTCGAAGTTTTGGAGTTTCGGATTTTCAGTTTCAGATTTTTGGAGTTTTGGAGTTTCGAAGATTTGGAGTTTCGGCGTTTTGGAGATTCAGGGTCTTCGAGTTTCAGAATTTTGTAATTTTGTAGTTTTGGAGTTTCGGAGCTTCGGAGTGTTGGAGTTTTGGAGTTTTAGAGTTTCGGAGTTTTGGAGTTGTGGAGTTTTAGAGTTTTGGAGTTTTGGAGTTTCGGAGTTTCGGAGTTTCGAATTATTGGAGTTTTTGATTTTTGGAGGTATGGATTTTTGGAGTTTCGGAGTTGTGGAGATTCGGGGTTGTGGAGTATTGGAGTTTTGGAGCTTCGGAGTTTCCGAGTTTCCGAGTTTTGGAGTTTCCGACTTTCGGAATGCTGGAGTTTCGGATTTTTGCAGTTTTGGAGTTTTTAAGTTTTCGATTTTTGGAGTTTTGGATTTTTGGAGTTTTGGATTTTTGGAGTTTCGGAGTTTTGGATTTTCGGAGTTTTGGAGGTATGGATGTTTGGAGATTCGGAGTTTTGGAGTTCCATAATTTTGTAGTTCCGGAATTTCGGAGTTTCGGATTTTTGCAGTTTTGGAGTTTCGGAGTTCCGGAGTTTCGGAGTTTTGGATGTTCAGGGTTGTGGAGTTTCGGAATTTTTGAGTTTTGGAGTTTTGAAGTTTTGGAGTTTTGGAGTTTCGAATTTTCGGAGGTTCTGATTTTTGGAGTTTTGGAGTTTCGGAGATTTGGAGTTTCGGCGTTTTGGAGATTCGGGGTGTTGGAGTTTCGGAATTCTGTAGTTGTGTAGTTTTGGAGTTTTGGAGTGTCGGAGTTTCGGAGTGTTGGAAATTTCAAATTTTAGTTTTAGAGTTTTGGAGTTTTGAAATTTTTGAGTTTCGGATTTTTGCAGCATTGGAGTTTTGGTGTTTTGGATTTTCGGAGTTTTGGAGGTATGGATTTTTGGAGATTCGGAGTTTTGGAGTTCCAGAATTTTGTTGTTCCGGAATTTCAGAGTTTCGGATTTTTGCAGTTTTGGAGTTCTAGAGCTTTGGAGTTTTGGAGTTCCGGAATTTTGGTGTTTTGGAGTTTTGAAGCTTTGGAGTTTTCGAGTTTTTGAGTTTTGGAGTTTTGGATTTTTGCACTTTTGGAGTTTTGGAGTTTCGGAGTTCCGGAGTTTCGGAGTTTTGGATGTTCAGGGTTGTGGAGTTTCGGAATTTTGTAGTTTTGTAGTTTTGGAGTGTCGGAGTTTTGGAGTGTTGGAGTTTTGGAGCTTTGGAGCTTTGGAGTTTTTGAGTTTTTGAGTTTTGAATTTTTGCACTTTTGGAGTTTTGGAGTTTCGGAGTTTCGGAGTTTCGGAGTTTCGGAGTTTCGGAGTTTTGGAGTTTCAGAGTTTTGGAGGTTCAGGGTTGTGGAGTTTCGGAATTTTTGAGTTTTGGAGTTTCGGAGTTTCGGAGTTTTGGAGTATTGCAGTTTTGGAGTTTTGGAGGTTTGGAGTTTCGAATTTTCAGACTTTCGGATTTTTGGAGTTTTGGAGTTTCGGAGTTTTGAAGTTTCAGAGTTTTCGAGGTTCAGGGTTGTGGAGTTTCGGAATTTTTGAGTTTTGGAGTTTCGGAGTTTCGGATTTTTGGAGTTTTGGAGTTTCGGAGATTTGGAGTTTTGGCGTTTTGGAGATTCGGAATCTTGGAGTTTCGGAATTTTGTAGTTTTGTAGTTTTGGAGTGTCGGAGTTTTGGAGTGTTGGAGTTTTGGAGTTTTTGAGTTTTGGATTTTTGCACTTTTGGAGTTTTGGAGTTTCGGAGTTTCGGAGTTTTGGAGTTTCAGAGTTTTGGAGGTTCAGGGTTGTGGAGTTTCGGAATTTTTGAGTTTTGGAGTTTTGGAGTTTCGGAGATTTGGAGTTTCGGCGTTTTGGAGATTCGGGGTCTTGGAGTTTCGGAATTTTGTAGTTTTGTAGTTTTGGAGTTTTGGAGTGTCGGAGTTTCGGAGTGTTGGAGTTTTGGAGTTTTAGAGTTTTAGAGTTTTCGAGTTTTGGATTTTTGAGTTTTGGATTTTTGGATTTTTGGAGTTTTGGAGTTTTTGAGTTTTGGAGTTTTGGATTTTTGCACTTTTGGAGTTTTGGAGTTTCGGAGTTTTGAATTTTTGGAGTTTTGGAGGTATGGATTTTTGGAGATTCAGGGTTTTGTTGTTCCATAATTTTGTAGTTTTGGAGTTTTGGAGTTTTCAAGTTTTGGATTTTTGGAGTTTTGGATTTTCGGAGTTTTGGAGATTCGGAGTTTTGGAGTTTCGGAGTTTTGGAGCTTTGGAGTTTCGGAGTTTTGGAGTTTCGGAGTTTTGGAGTTTTGCAGTTTCGGAGTTTTGGAGTTTTGGAGTTTCGGAGTTTTGGAGTTTCAGAGTTTTCGAGGTTCAGGGTTGTGGAGTTTCGGAATTTTTGAGTTTTGGAGTTTCGGAGTTTCGGAGTTTTGGAGTTTTGGAGTTTCGAATTTTCAGAGTTTCGGATTTTTGGAGTTTTTGAGTTTCGGAGATTTGGAGTTTCAGAGTTTTGGAGGTTCAGGGATTTGTTGTTCCAGAATTATGTAGTTTTGGAGTTTCGGAGTTTCGGAGTTTCGAACTATTGGAGTTTTCGAGTTTTAGAATTTTTAATTTTTGGAGGTATGGATTTTTGGAGTTTCGGAGTTGTGGAGATTCGGGGTTGTGGAGTTTTGGAGTTTTGGAGTTTCGGAGTTTTGGAGTTTCAGAGTTTTGGAGGTTCAGGGTTGTGGAGTTTCGGAATTTTTGAGTTTTGGAGTTTCGGAGTTTCGGAGTTTTGGAGTTTTGCAGTTTTGGAGTTTTGGAGTTTCGGAGATTTGGAGTTTTCGCGTTTTAGAATTTTTAATTTTTGGAGGTATGGATTTTTGGAGTTTCGGAGTTGTGGAGATTCGGGTTGTGGAGTTTTGGAGGTTCGGAGTTTAAGAGTTTTTGAGTTTGGGAGTTTCGCAGTTTTGGAGATTCGGGGTTGTGGAGTTTCGGAATTTTGGTTTTTCGCATTTTTACAGTTTTGGAGTTTTCAAGTTTTGGATTTTTGGAGTTTTGGATTTTCGGAGTTTTGGAGATTTGGAGTTTCGGAGTTTTGGAGTTTCGGAGTTTTGGAGTTTTGCAGTTTCGGAGTTTTGGAGTTTTGGAGTTTCGGAGTTTTGGAGTTTCAGAGTTTTCGAGGTTCAGGGTGTTGGAGTTTCGGAATTTTTGAGTTTTGGAGTTTCGGAGTTTCGGAGTTTCGGAGTTTTGGAGTTTTGGAGTTTCGAATTTTCAGAGTTTCGGATTTTTGGAGTTTTGGAGTTTCAGAGATTTGGAGTTTCAGAGTTTTGGAGGTTCAGGGTTTTTTTTTCCAGAATTTTGTAGTTTTGGAGTTTTAGAGTTTCGGAGTTTCGGAGTTTCGAATTATTGGAGTTTTCGAGTTTTAGAATTTTTAATTTTTGGAGGTATGGATTTTTGCAGTTTCGGAGTTGCGGAGTTTCGGGGTTGTGGAGTTTTGGAGTTTTGGAGTTTCCGAGTTTTGGAGTTTCAGAGTTTTGGAGGTTCAGGGTTGTGGAGTTTCGTAATTTTTGAGTTTTGGAGTTTCGGAGTTTCGGAGTTTTGGAGTTTTAGAGTTTTGGAGTTTTGAAATTTTTGAGTTTCATATTTTTGGAGTTTTGGAGTTTCGGAGATTTGGAGTTTCGGCGTTTTGGAGATTCGGGGTCTTGGAGTTTCGGAATTTTGTAGTTTTGTAGTTTTGTAGTTTTGGAATGTCGGAGTTTCGGAGTGTTGGAGTTTTGGAGTTTAAGAGTTTTAGAGTTTTGGAGTTTTGAAATTTTTGAGTTTCGGATTTTTGGAGTTTGGAGTTTTTAAGTTTTGAATTTTTGTGTTTTGGATTTTTGGATTTTTGGAGTTTTGGATTTTTGGAGTTTTGGAGGTATGGATTTTTGGAGATTCAGGGTTTTGTTGTTCCAGAGTTTTGTAGTTTTGGAGTTTCGGAGTTTCGGAGTTTCGAATTATTGGAGTTTTCGAGTTTTAGAATATTTAATTTTTGGAGGTATGGATTTTTGGAGTTTCGCAGTTTTGGAGATTCGGGGTTGTGGAGTTTCGGAATTTTGGTGTTTCGCATTTTTACAGTTTTGGAGTTTTCAAGTTTTGGATTTTTGGAGTTTTGGATTTTCGGAGTTTTGGAGATTCAGAGTTTTGGAGTTTCGGAGTTTCGGAGATTCAGGGTTGTGGAGTTTTGGAATTTTTGAGTTTTGCAGTTTCGGAGTTTTGGAGTTTTGGAGTTTTGGAGTTTCGAATTTTCAGAGTTTCGGATTTTTGGAGTTTTGGAGTTTCGGAGATTTGGAGTTTCAGAGTTTTGGAGGTTCAGGGTTTTTTTGTTCCAGAATTTTGTAGTTTTGGAGTTTTGGAGTTTCGGAGTTTCGGAGTTTCGAATTATTGGAGTTTTCGAGTTTTAGAATTTTTAATTTTTGGAGTTATGGATTTTTGGAGTTTCGGAGTTGTGGAGATTCGGGGTTGTGGAGTTTTGGAGTTTTGGAGTTTCGGAGTTTTGGAGTTTCAGAGTTTTGGAGGTTCAGGGTTGTGGAGTTTCGGAATTTTTGAGTTTTGGAGTTTCGGAGTTTCGGAGTTTCGGAGTTTTGGAGTTTTAGTTTTAGTTTTGGAGTTTTGAAATTTTTGAGTTTCATATTTTTGGAGTTTTGGAGTTTCGGAGATTTGGAGTTTTGGCGTTTTGGAGATTCGGGGTCTTGGAGTTTCGGAATTTTGTAGTTTTGTAGTTTTGGAGTTTTGGAGTGTTGGAGTTTCGGAGTGTTAGAGTTTTGGAGTTTTAGAGTTTTGGAGTTTTGTAATTTTTGAGTTTCGGATTTTTGGAGTTTGGAGTTTTTAAGTTTTGGATTTTTGAGTTTTGGATTTTTGGAGTTTTGGAGTTTCGGAGTTTTGGAGATTCAGGGTTGTGGAGTTTTGGAATTTTTGAGTTTTGCAGTTTCGGAGTTTTGGATTTTTGGAGTTTCGGAGTTTTGGATTTTCGGAGTTTTGGAGGTATGGATTTTTGGAGATTCGGAGTTTTGGAGTTCCAGAATTTTGTTGTTCCGGAATTTCAGAGTTTCGGATTTTTGCAGTTTTGGAGTTCTAGAGCTTTGGAGTTTTGGAGTTCCAGAATTTTGGTGTTTTGGAGTTTTGAAGCCTTGGAGTTTTCGAGTTTTTGAGTTTTGGAGTTTTGGATTTTTGCACTTTTGGAGTTTTCGAGTTTCGGAGTTCCGGAGTTTCGGAGTTTTGGATGTTCAGGGTTGTGGAGTTTCGGAATTTTCGAGTTTTGGAGTTTCGGAGTTCTGGAGTTTTGGAGTTTTGAAGTTTTGGAGTTTTGGAGTTTCGAATATTCGGAGTTTCTGATTTTTGGAGTTTTGGAGTTTCGGAGATTTGGAGTTTCGGCGTTTTGGAGATTCGGGGTCTTGGAGTTTCGGAATTTTGTAGTTGTGTAGTTTTGGAGTTTTGGAGTGTCGGAGTTTCGGAGTGTTGGAAATTTGGAGTTTTGAAATTTTTGAGTTTCGGATTTTTGCAGCATTGGAGTTTTGGTGTTTTGGATTTTTGGAGTTTTGGAGTTTCTGAGTTTTGGTGTTATGAATTTTTGGAGTTTTGGAGTTTTCGAGTTTTGGAGTTTTGGATTTTTGCACTTTTGGAGTTTTGGAGTTTCGGAGTTTTGGATTTTTGGAGTTTTGGAGGTATGCATTTTTGGAGATTCAGGGTTTTGTTGTTCCAGAATTTTGTAGTTTTGGAGTTTTGGAGTTTCGGAGTTTTGGAGTTGTGGAGTATTGGAGTTTTGGAGTTTTGGAGTTTTGGAGCTTTAGAGTTTTGGAGTTTTGGAGCTTCGGAGTTTCCGAGTTTCCGAGTTTTGGAGTTTCTGACTTTCGGAATTCGGAGTTTCAGATTTTTGCAGTTTTGGAGTTTTTAAGTTTTCGATTTTTGGAGTTTTGGATTTTCGGAGTTTTGGAGGTATGGATTTTTGGAGATTCGGAGTTTTGGAGTTCCAGAATTTTGTAGTTCCGGAATTTCGGAGTTTCGGATTTTTGCAGTTTTGGAGTTATAGAGCTTTGGAGTTTTGGAGTTCCGGAATTTTTGAGTTTTGGAGTTTCGGAGTTCCGGAGTTTCGGAGTTTTGGATGTTCAGGGTTGGTGAGTTTCGGAATTTTTGAGTTTTGGAGTGTCGGAGTTTCGGAGTGTTGGAGTTTTGGAGTTTTAGAGTTTTAGAGTTTTCGAGTTTTGGATTTTTGAGTTTTGGATTTTTGGATTTTTGGAGTTTTGGAGTTTTTGAGTTTTGGAGTTTTGGATTTTTGCACTTTTGGAGTTTTGGAGTTTCGGAGTTTTGAATTTTTGGAGTTTTGGAGGTATGGATTTTTGGAGATTCAGGGTTTTGTTGTTCCATAATTTTGTAGTTTTGGAGTTTTGGAGTTTCGGAGTTTCGAATTATTGGAGTTCTCGCGTTTTAGAATTTTTAATTTTTGGAGGTATGGATTTTTGGAGTTTCGGAGTTGTGGAGATTCGGGTTGTGGAGTTTTGGAGTTTGGGAGGTTCGGAGTTTAAGAGTTTTTGAGTTTGGGAGTTTCGCAGTTTTGGAGATTCGGGGTTGTGGAGTTTCGGAATTTTGGTGTTTCGCATTTTTACAGTTTTGGAGTTTTCAAGTTTTGGATTTTTGGAGTTTTGGATTTTCGGAGTTTTGGAGATTCGGAGTTTTGGAGTTTCGGAGTTTTGGAGCTTTGGAGTTTCGGAGTTTTGGAGTTTCGGAGTTTTGGAGTTTTGCAGTTTCGGAGTTTTGGAGTTTTGGAGTTTCGGAGTTTTGGAGTTTCAGAGTTTTCGAGGTTCAGGGTTGTGGAGTTTCGGAATTTTTGAGTTTTGGAGTTTCGGAGTTTCGGAGTTTTGGAGTTTTGGAGTTTCGAATTTTCAGAGTTTCGGATTTTTGGAGTTTTTGAGTTTCGGAGATTTGGAGTTTCAGAGTTTTGGAGGTTCAGGGATTTGTTGTTCCAGAATTATGTAGTTTTGGAGTTTCGGAGTTTCGGAGTTTCGAGCTATTGGAGTTTTCGAGTTTTAGAATTTTTAATTTTTGGAGGTATGGATTTTTGGAGTTTCGGAGTTGTGGAGATTCGGGGTTGTGGAGTTTTGGAGTTTTGGAGTTTCGGAGTTTTGGAGTTTCAGAGTTTTGGAGGTTCAGGGTTGTGGAGTTTCGGAATTTTTGAGTTTTGGAGTTTCGGAGTTTCGGAGTTTTGGAGTTTTGCAGTTTTGGAGTTTTGGAGTTTCGGAGATTTGGAGTTTTCGCGTTTTAGAATTTTTAATTTTTGGAGGTATGGATTTTTGGAGTTTCGGAGTTGTGGAGATTCGGGTTGTGGAGTTTTGGAGGTTCGGAGTTTAAGAGTTTTTGAGTTTGGGAGTTTCGCAGTTTTGGAGATTCGGGGTTGTGGAGTTTCGGAATTTTGGTTTTTCGCATTTTTACAGTTTTGGAGTTTTCAAGTTTTGGATTTTTGGAGTTTTGGATTTTCGGAGTTTTGGAGATTTGGAGTTTCGGAGTTTTGGAGTTTCGGAGTTTTGGAGTTTTGCAGTTTCGGAGTTTTGGAGTTTTGGAGTTTCGGAGTTTTGGAGTTTCAGAGTTTTCGAGGTTCAGGGTGTTGGAGTTTCGGAATTTTTGAGTTTTGGAGTTTCGGAGTTTCGGAGTTTCGGAGTTTTGGAGTTTTGGAGTTTCGAATTTTCAGAGTTTCGGATTTTTGGAGTTTTGGAGTTTCAGAGATTTGGAGTTTCAGAGTTTTGGAGGTTCAGGTTTTTTTTTCCAGAATTTTGTAGTTTTGGAGTTTTAGAGTTTCGGAGTTTCGGAGTTTCGAATTATTGGAGTTTTCGAGTTTTAGAATTTTTAATTTTTGGAGGTATGGATTTTTGCAGTTTCGGAGTTGCGGAGTTTCGGGGTTGTGGAGTTTTGGAGTTTTGGAGTTTCCGAGTTTTGGAGTTTCAGAGTTTTGGAGGTTCAGGGTTGTGGAGTTTCGTAATTTTTGAGTTTTGGAGTTTCGGAGTTTCGGAGTTTTGGAGTTTTAGAGTTTTGGAGTTTTGAAATTTTTGAGTTTCATATTTTTGGAGTTTTGGAGTTTCGGAGATTTGGAGTTTCGGCGTTTTGGAGATTCGGGGTCTTGGAGTTTCGGAATTTTGTAGTTTTGTAGTTTTGTAGTTTTGGAATGTCGGAGTTTCGGAGTGTTGGAGTTTTGGAGTTTAAGAGTTTTAGAGTTTTGGAGTTTTGAAATTTTTGAGTTTCGGATTTTTGGAGTTTGGAGTTTTTAAGTTTTGAATTTTTGTGTTTTGGATTTTTGGATTTTTGGAGTTTTGGAGGTATGGATTTTTGGAGATTCAGGGTTTTGTTGTTCCAGAGTTTTGTAGTTTTGGAGTTTCGGAGTTTCGGAGTTTCGAATTATTGGAGTTTTCGAGTTTTAGAATATTTAATTTTTGGAGGTATGGATTTTTGGAGTTTCGCAGTTTTGGAGATTCGGGGTTGTGGAGTTTCGGAATTTTGGTGTTTCGCATTTTTACAGTTTTGGAGTTTTCAAGTTTTGGATTTTTGGAGTTTTGGATTTTCGGAGTTTTGGAGATTCAGAGTTTTGGAGTTTCGGAGTTTCGGAGATTCAGGGTTGTGGAGTTTTGGAATTTTTGAGTTTTGCAGTTTCGGAGTTTTGGAGTTTTGGAGTTTTGGAGTTTCGAATTTTCAGAGTTTCGGATTTTTGGAGTTTTGGAGTTTCGGAGATTTGGAGTTTCAGAGTTTTGGAGGTTCAGGGTTTTTTTGTTCCAGAATTTTGTAGTTTTGGAGTTTTGGAGTTTCGGAGTTTCGGAGTTTCGAATTATTGGAGTTTTCGAGTTTTAGAATTTTTAATTTTTGGAGTTATGGATTTTTGGAGTTTCGGAGTTGTGGAGATTCGGGGTTGTGGAGTTTTGGAGTTTTGGAGTTTCGGAGTTTTGGAGTTTCAGAGTTTTGGAGGTTCAGGGTTGTGGAGTTTCGGAATTTTTGAGTTTTGGAGTTTCGGAGTTTCGGAGTTTCGGAGTTTTGGAGTTTTAGTTTTAGTTTTGGAGTTTTGAAATTTTTGAGTTTCATATTTTTGGAGTTTTGGAGTTTCGGAGATTTGGAGTTTCGGCGTTTTGGAGATTCGGGGTCTTGGAGTTTCGGAATTTTGTAGTTTTGTAGTTTTGGAGTTTTGGAGTGTTGGAGTTTCGGAGTGTTGGAGTTTTGGAGTTTTAGAGTTTTGGAGTTTTGTAATTTTTGAGTTTCGGATTTTTGGAGTTTGGAGTTTTTAAGTTTTGGATTTTTGAGTTTTGGATTTTTGGAGTTTTGGAGTTTCGGAGTTTTGGAGATTCAGGGTTGTGGAGTTTTGGAATTTTTGAGTTTTGCAGTTTCGGAG
Source organism: Amblyomma mixtum (assembly GCF_055824585.1). NCBI lineage: Eukaryota > Metazoa > Arthropoda > Arachnida > Ixodida > Ixodidae > Amblyomma > Amblyomma mixtum. The sequence goes on along the minus strand of NC_143012.1, from coordinate 111,087,772 downwards.
TTTTGGATTTTTGGAGTTTCGGAGTTTTGGATTTTCGGAGTTTTGGAGGTATGGATTTTTGGAGATTCGGAGTTTTGGAGTTCCAGAATTTTGTTGTTCCGGAATTTCAGAGTTTCGGATTTTTGCAGTTTTGGAGTTCTAGAGCTTTGGAGTTTTGGAGTTCCAGAATTTTGGTGTTTTGGAGTTTTGAAGCCTTGGAGTTTTCGAGTTTTTGAGTTTTGGAGTTTTGGATTTTTGCACTTTTGGAGTTTTCGAGTTTCGGAGTTCCGGAGTTTCGGAGTTTTGGATGTTCAGGGTTGTGGAGTTTCGGAATTTTCGAGTTTTGGAGTTTCGGAGTTCTGGAGTTTTGGAGTTTTGAAGTTTTGGAGTTTTGGAGTTTCGAATATTCGGAGTTTCTGATTTTTGGAGTTTTGGAGTTTCGGAGATTTGGAGTTTCGGCGTTTTGGAGATTCGGGGTCTTGGAGTTTCGGAATTTTGTAGTTGTGTAGTTTTGGAGTTTTGGAGTGTCGGAGTTTCGGAGTGTTGGAAATTTGGAGTTTTGAAATTTTTGAGTTTCGGATTTTTGCAGCATTGGAGTTTTGGTGTTTTGGATTTTTGTAGTTTTGGAGTTTCTGAGTTTTGGTGTTATGAATTTTTGGAGTTTTGGAGTTTTCGAGTTTTGGAGTTTTGGATTTTTGCACTTTTGGAGTTTTGGAGTTTCGGAGTTTTGGATTTTTGGAGTTTTGGAGGTATGCATTTTTGGAGATTCAGGGTTTTGTTGTTCCAGAATTTTGTAGTTTTGGAGTTTTGGAGTTTCGGAGTTTTGGAGTTGTGGAGTATTGGAGTTTTGGAGTTTTGGAGTTTTGGAGCTTTAGAGTTTTGGAGTTTTGGAGCTTCGGAGTTTCCGAGTTTCCGAGTTTTGGAGTTTCTGACTTTCGGAATTCGGAGTTTCAGATTTTTGCAGTTTTGGAGTTTTTAAGTTTTCGATTTTTGGAGTTTTGGATTTTCGGAGTTTTGGAGGTATGGATTTTTGGAGATTCGGAGTTTTGGAGTTCCAGAATTTTGTAGTTCCGGAATTTCGGAGTTTCGGATTTTTGCAGTTTTGGAGTTATAGAGCTTTGGAGTTTTGGAGTTCCGGAATTTTTGAGTTTTGGAGTTTCGGAGTTCCGGAGTTTCGGAGTTTTGGATGTTCAGGGTTGGTGAGTTTCGGAATTTTTGAGTTTTGGAGTTTTGAAGTTTTGGAGTTTTGGAGTTTCGAATTTTCGGAGTTTCTGATTTTTGGAGTTTTGGAGTTTCGGAGATTTGGAGTTTCGGCGTTTTGGAGATTCGGGGTCTTGGAGTTTCGGAATTCTGTAGTTGTGTAGTTTTGGAGTTTTGGAGTGTCGGAGTTTCGGAGTGTTCGAAATTTCGAATTTTAGTTTTAGAGTTTTGGAGTTTTGAAATTTTTGAGTTTCGGATTTTTGCAGCATTGGAGTTTTGGTGTTTTGGATTTTTTGAGTTTTGGAGTTTTTGAGTTTTTGAGTTTTGGAGTTTTGGATTTTTGCACTTTTGGAGTTTTGGAGTTTCGGAGTTTTGGATTTTTGGAGTTTTGGATGTATGGATTTTTCGAGATTTGGGGTTTTGTTCCAGAATTTTGTAGTTTTGGAGTTTTGGAGTATTGGAGTTTTGAAGTATTGGAGTTTTTGAGTTTTTAAGTTTTTGAGTTTTGGAGTTTCGGAGTTTCGAATTATTGGAGTTTTGGAGTTTTAGAATTTTTGATTTTTGGAGGTATGGATTTTTGGAGTTTCGGAGTGTTGGAGATTCGGAGTTGTGGAGTTTTGGAGTTTTGGAGGTATAGAGTTTTGGAGTTTCCGAGTTTCGGAGTTTTTGACTTTGGGAGTTTCGCAGTTTTGGAGATTCGGGGTTGTGGAGTTCCGGAATTTTGGAGTTTCGGATTTTTGCAGTTTTGAAGTTTTCGAGTTTTGGATTTTTGGAGTTTTGGATATTTGGAGTTTTGGATTTTTGGAGTTTTCGACTTTCGGAGTTTCGGATTATTGGACTTTTGGAGTTTTAGAGCTTTGGAGTTTTGCAGTTTTGGAGTTCCGGATTTTCGGAGTTTCGGAGTTTTGGAGTTTCGAAGTTTTAGAGTTTCGGATTTTCAGTTTCAGATTTTTGGAGTTTTGGAGTTTCGAAGATTTGGAGTTTCGGCGTTTTGGAGATTCAGGGTCTTCGAGTTTCAGAATTTTGTAATTTTGTAGTTTTGGAGTTTCGGAGCTTCGGAGTGTTGGAGTTTTGGAGTTTTAGAGTTTCGGAGTTTTGGAGTTGTGGAGTTTTAGAGTTTTGGAGTTTTGGAGTTTCGGAGTTTCGGAGTTTCGAATTATTGGAGTTTTTGATTTTTGGAGGTATGGATTTTTGGAGTTTCGGAGTTGTGGAGATTCGGGGTTGTGGAGTATTGGAGTTTTGGAGCTTCGGAGTTTCCGAGTTTCCGAGTTTTGGAGTTTCCGACTTTCGGAATGCTGGAGTTTCGGATTTTTGCAGTTTTGGAGTTTTTAAGTTTTCGATTTTTGGAGTTTTGGATTTTTGGAGTTTTGGATTTTTGGAGTTTCGGAGTTTTGGATTTTCGGAGTTTTGGAGGTATGGATGTTTGGAGATTCGGAGTTTTGGAGTTCCATAATTTTGTAGTTCCGGAATTTCGGAGTTTCGGATTTTTGCAGTTTTGGAGTTATAGAGCTTTGGAGTTTTGGAGTTTCGGAGTTCCGGAGTTTCGGAGTTCCGGAGTTTCGGAGTTTTGGATGTTCAGGGTTGTGGAGTTTCGGAATTTTTGAGTTTTAGAGTTTTTAAGTTTTGGAGTTTTGGAGTTTCGAATTTTCGGAGGTTCTGATTTTTGGAGTTTTGGAGTTTCGGAGATTTGGAGTTTCGGCGTTTTGGAGATTCGGGGTGTTGGAGTTTCGGAATTCTGTAGTTGTGTAGTTTTGGAGTTTTGGAGTGTCGGAGTTTCGGAGTGTTGGAAATTTCGAATTTTAGTTTTAGAGTTTTGGAGTTTTGAAATTTTTGAGTTTCGGATTTTTGCAGCATTGGAGTTTTGGTGTTTTGGATTTTTGGAGTTTTGGAGTTTCTGAGTTTTGGTTTTTGGATTTTTGGAGTTTTGGAGTTTTTGAGTTTTGGAGTTTTGGATTTTTGCACTTTTGGAGTTTTGGAGTTTCGGAGTTTTGGATTTTTGGAGTTTTGGAGGTATGGATTTTTGGAGATTCGGGGTTTTGTTCCAGAATTTTGTAGTTTTGGAGTTTTGGAGTATTGGAGTTTTGAAGTATTGGAGTTTTTGAGTTTTTAAGTTTTTGAGTTTCGGAGTTTCGGAGTTTCGAATTATTGGAGTTTTGGAGTTTTAGAATTTTTGATTTTTGGAGGTATGGATTTTTGGAGTATCGGAGTGTTGGAGATTCGGAGTTGTGGAGTTTTGGAGTTTTGGAGGTTTAGAGTTTTGGAGTTTCCGAGTTTCGGAGTTTTGGAGTTTCGGAGTTTTTGACTTTGGGGTTGTGGAGTTTCGGAATTTTTGAGTTTTGGAGTTTCGGAGTTTTGGAGTTTTGCAGTTTTGGAGTTTTGGAGTTTCGGAGATTTGGAGTTTCGGCGTTTTGGAGATTCGGGGTCTTGGAGTTTCGGAATTTTGTAGTTTTGTAGTTTTGGAGTTTTGGAGTGTCGGAGTTTCGGAGTGTTGGAGATTTGGAGTTTTGGATTTTTGAGTTTTGGATTTTTGGATTTTTGGAGTTTTTGAGTTTTTGAGTTTTGGAGTTTTGGATTTTTGCACTTTTGGAGTTTTGGAGTTTCGGAGTTTTGAATTTTTGGAGTTTTGAAGGTATGGATTTTTGGAGATTCAGGGTTTTGTTGTTCCATAATTTTGTAGTTTTGGAGTTTTGGAGTTTCGGAGTTTCGAATTATTGGAGTTCTCGCGTTTTAGAATTTTTAATTTTTGGAGGTATGGATTTTTGGAGTTTCGGAGTTGTGGAGATTCGGGTTGTGGAGTTTTGGAGTTTGGGAGGTTCGGAGTTTAAGAGTTTTTGAGTTTGGGAGTTTCGCAGTTTTGGAGATTCGGGGTTGTGGAGTTTCGGAATTTTGGTGTTTCGCATTTTTACAGTTTTGGAGTTTTCAAGTTTTGGATTTTTGGAGTTTTGGATTTTCGGAGTTTTGGAGATTCGGAGTTTTGGAGTTTCGGAGTTTTGGAGATTCGGAGTTTCGGAGTTTTGGAGTTTCGGAGTTTTGGAGTTTTGCAGTTTCGGAGTTTTGGAGTTTCGGAGATTTGGAGTTTCAGAGTTTTGGAGGTTCAGGGTTTTTTTGTTCCAGAATTTTGTAGTTTTGGAGTTTTGGAGTTTCGGAGTTACGGAGTTTCGAATTATTGGAGTTTTCGAGTTTTAGAATTTTTAATTTTTGGAGGTATGGATTTTTGGAGTTTCGGAGTTGCGGAGATTCGGGGTTGTGGAGTTTTGGAGTTTTGGAGTTTCGGAGTTTTGGAGTTTCAGAGTTTTGGAGGTTCAGGGTTGTGGAGTTTCGGAATTTTTGAGTTTTGGAGTTTCGGACTTTCGGAGTTTTGGAGTTTTGGAGTTTTAGAGTTTTGGAGTTTTGAAATTCTTGAGTTTCATATTTTTGGAGTTTTGGAGTTTCGGAGATTTGGAGTTTCGGCGTTTTGGAGATTCGGGGTCTTGGAGTTTCGGAATTTTGTAGTTTTGTAGTTTTGGAGTGTCAGAGTTTCGGAGTGTTGGAGTTTTGGAGTTTTAGAGTTTTGGAGTTTTGAAATTTTTGAGTTTCGGATTTTTGGAGTTTCGAGTTTTTAAGTTTTGGATTTTTGAGTTTTGGATTTTTGGATTTTTGGAGTTTTGGAGTTTTTGAGTTTTGGAGTTTTGGATTTTTGGAGTTTTGGATTTTTGGATTTTTGGAGTTTTGGAGTTTTTGAGTTTTGGAGTTTTGGATTTTTGCACTTTTGGAGTTTTGGAGTTTCGGAGTTTTGAATTTTTGGAGTTTTGGAGGTATGCATTTTTGGAGATTCAGGGTTTTGTTGTTCCATAATTTTGTAGTTTTGGAGTTTTGGAGTTTCGGAGTTTCGAATTATTGGAGTTTTCGAGTTTTAGAATATTTAATTTTTGGAGGTATGGATTTTTGGAGTTTCGCAGTTTTGGAGATTCGGGGTTGTGGAGTTTCGGAATTTTGGTGTTTCGCATTTTTAGTTTTGGAGTTTTCAAGTTTTGGATTTTTGGAGTTTTGGATTTTCGGAGTTTTGGAGATTCAGAGTTTTGGAGTTTCGGAGTTTTGGAGATTCAGGGTTGTGGAGTTTTGGAATTTTTGAGTTTTGCAGTTTCGGAGTTTTGGAGTTTTGGATTTGGAGTTTCGAATTTTCAGAGTTTCGGTTTTTGGGGGTTTTGGAGTTCCGGAGATTTGGAGTTCCAGTTTTGGAGGTTCAGGGTTGTGGAGTTTCGGAATTTTTGAGTTTTGGAGTTTCGGAGTTTTGGAGTATTGCAGTTTTGGAGGTTTGAGTTTCGAATTTTCAGTTTCGGATTTTTGGAGTTTTGGAGTTTCGGAGTTTTGGAGTTTCAGAGTGTTGGAGGTTCAGGGTTGTGGTGTTTCGGAATTTTTGACTTTTGGAGTTTCGGAGTTTCGGAGTTTTGGAGTATTGCAGTTTTGGAGTTTTGGAGTTTTGGAGTTTCGAATTTTCAGACTTTCGGATTTTTGGAGTTTTGCAGTTTCGGAGTTTTGGAGTTTTGGAGTTTCGGAGTTTTGGAGTTTCAGAGTTTTCGAGGTTCATGGTTGTGGAGTTTCGGAATTTTTGAGTTTTGGAGTTTCGGAGTGTCGGAGTTTTGGAGTTTTGGAGTTTCGAATTTTCAGAGTTTCGGATTTTTGGAGTTTTGGAGTTTCGGAGATTTGGAGTTTCAGAGTTTTGGAGGTTCAGGGTTTTTTTGTTCCAGAATTTTGGAGTTTTGGAGTTTTGGAGTTTCGGAGTTTCGGAGTTTCGAATTATTGGAGTTTTCGAGTTTTAGAATTTTTAATTTTTGGAGGTATGGATTTTTGGAGTTTCGGAGTTGTGGAGATTCGGGGTTGTGGAGTATTGGAGTTTTGGAGCTTCGGAGTTTCCGAGTTTCCGAGTTTTGGAGTTTCCGACTTTCGGAATGCTGGAGTTTCGGATTTTTGCAGTTTTGGAGTTTTTAAGTTTTCGATTTTTGGAGTTTTAGATTTTTGGAGTTTTGGATTTTTGGAGTTTCGGAGTTTTGGATTTTTGGAGTTTTGGAGGTATGGATGTTTGGAGATTCGGAGTTTTGGAGTTCCAGAATTTTGTAGTTCCGGAATTTCGGAGTTTCGGATTTTTGCAGTTTTGGAGTTATAGAGCTTTGGAGTTTTGGAGTTTCGGAGTTCCGGACTTTCGGAGTTTTGGATGTTCAGGGTTGTGGAGTTTCGGAATTTTTGAGTTTTGGAGTTTTGAAGTTTTGGAGTTTTGGAGTTTCGAATTTTCGGAGGTTCTGATTTTTGGAGTTTTGGAGTTTCGGAGATTTGGAGTTTCGGCGTTTTGGAGATTCGGGGTCTTGGAGTTTCGGAATTTTGTAGTTTTGTAGTTTTGGAGTTTTGGAGTGTCGGAGTTTCAGAGTGTTGGAGTTTTGGAGTTTTGGATTTTTGAGTTTTGGATTTTTGGATTTTTGGAGTTTTGGAGTTTTTGAGTTTTGGAGTTTTGGATTTTTGCACTTTTGGAGTTTTGGAGTTTCGGAGTTTTGAATTTTTGGAGTTTTGGAGGTATGGATTTTTGGAGATTCAGGGTTTTGTTGTTCCATAATTTTGTATTTTTGGAGTTTTCTGAGTTTCGGAGTTTCGAATTATTGGAGTTCTCGCGTTTTAGAATTTTTAATTTTTGGAGGTATGGATTTTTGGAGTTTCGGAGTTGTGGAGATTCGGGTTGGGGAGTTTTGGAGTTTGGGAGGTTCGGAGTTTAAGAGTTTTTGAGTTTGGGAGTTTCGCAGTTTTGGAGATTTGGGGTTGTGGAGTTTCGGAATTTTGTTGTTTCGCATTTTTACAGTTTTGGAGTTTTCAAGTTTTGGATTTTTGGAGTTTTGGATTTTCGGAGTTTTGGAGATTCGGAGTTTTGGAGTTTCGGAGTTTTGGAGATTTGGAGTTTCGGAGTTTTGGAGTTTCGGAGTTTTGGAGTTTTGCAGTTTCGGAGTTTTGGAGTTTCGGAGATTTGGAGTTTCAGAGTTTTGGAGGTTCAGGGTTTTTTTGTTCCAGAATTCTGTAGTTTTGGAGTTTTGGAGTTTCGGAGTTACGGAGTTTCGAATTATTGGAGTTTCTTGAATAAACAGCGCGAAAGAAGACGAGCACAAAAGACAAGAAAATGGACGACACAGCGCTGACTAACAACTGAGGGTTTATTGCTGATCACACAAGTATAAATACATAGATGTCGGCAGAGAGGGAAAGGTATACAAAGTGCAAAACAAAAAACAAACCATAAATGTGACAACAGCAACAGAAGCGCGCTAGAAATCAGCGGAGATTATCAGCCCCCAGGAGTGACAGCTCTTTTTCCAGTAGTGTTAGCGAAGGAGCGCTTATACATGCATTTCCCTGCTTGAATATGTTGAAGGCCTCGATAATTTCCCTCGCGGTTTTTTCCTGATTTTTGGCAATGACCTTGGTTTCATGATATAGCGGTACGCACTGTTTCTTCTCTGTCTTTGCCCATTCACAATCCCGGCAATGAATGCCGAGGTGACCGGAAACTACTTTTGACACTTTATAGCTGTGTTCGCTCAGCCTTTTATTGAAAAAAGTATTTATTGTCAAAAGTAGTTTCCGGTCACCTCGGCATTCATTGCCGGGATTGTGAATGGGCAAAGACAGAGAAGAAACAGTGCGTACCGCTATATCATGAAACCAAGGTCATTGCCAAAAATCAGGAAAAAACCGCGAGGGAAATTATCGAGGCCTTCAACATATTCAAGCAGGGAAATGCATGTATAAGCGCTCCTTCGCTAACACTACTGGAAAAAGAGCTGTCACTCCTGGGGGCTGATAATCTCCGCTGATTTCTAGCGCGCTTCTGTTGCTGTTGTCACATTTATGGTTTGTTTTTTGTTTTGCACTTTGTATACCTTTCCCTCTCTGCCGACATCTATGTATTTATACTTGTGTGATCAGCAATAAACCCTCAGTTGTTAGTCAGCGCTGTGTCGTCCATTTTCTTGTCTTTTGTGCTCGTCTTCGTTCGCGCTGTTTATTCAAGATGCTTAACCAACTAGCCCGCCAAAACGTGTTAACGCAACTTATTGGAGTTTTCGAGTTTTAGAATTTTTAATTTTTGGAGGTATGGATTTTTGGAGTTTCGGAGTTGCGGAGATTCGGGGTTGTGGAGTTTTGGAGTTTTGGAGTTTTGGAGTTTCGGAGTTTTGGAGTTTCAGAGTTTTGGAGGTTCAGGGTTGTGGAGTTTCGGAATTTTTGAGTTTTGGAGTTTCGGACTTTCGGAGTTTTGGAGTTTTAGAGTTTTAGAGTTTTGGAGTTTTGAAATTTTTGAGTTTCATATTTTTGGAGTTTTGGAGTTTCGGAGATTTGGAGTTTCGGCGTTTTGGAGATTCGGGGTCTTGGAGTTTCGGAATTTTGTAGTTTTGTAGTTTTGGAGTGTCAGAGTTTCGGAGTGTTGGAGTTTTGGAGTTTTAGTTTTAGAGTTTTGGAGTTTTGAAATTTTTGAGTTTCGGATTTTTGGAGTTTGGAGTTTTTAAGTTTTGGATTTTTGAGTTTTGGATTTTTGGATTTTTGGAGTTTTGGAGTTTTTGAGTTTTGGAGTTTTGGATTTTTTGAGTTTTGGAGGTATGGATTTTTGGAGATTCAGGGTTTTGTTGTTCCAGAATTTTTAGTTTTGGAGTTTCGGAGTTTCGGAGTTTCGAATTATTGGAGTTTTCGAGTTTTAGAATATTTAATTTTTGGAGGTATGGATTTTTGGAGTTTCGCAGTTTTGGAGATTCGGGGTTGTGGAGTTTCGGAATTTTGGTGTTTCGCATTTTTACAGTTTTGGAGTTTTCAAGTTTTGGATTTTTGGAGTTTTGGATTTTCGGAGTTTTGGAGATTCAGAGTTTTGGAGTTTCGGAGTTTTGGAGATTCAGGGTTGTGGAGTTTTGGAATTTTTGAGTTTTGCAGTTTCGGAGTTTTGGAGTTTTGGAGTTTCGAATTTTCAGAGTTTCGGATTTTTGGAGTTTTGGAGTTCCGGAGATTTGGAGTTTTGGCGTTTTGGAGATTCGGAATCTTGGAGTTTCGAAATTTTGTAGTTTTGTAGTTTTGGAGTGTCGGAGTTTTGGAGTTTTGGAGTTTTTGAGTTTTGGATTTTTGCACTTTTGGAGTTTTGGAGTTTCGGAGTTTCGGAGTTTCGAATTATTGGAGTTTTCGAGTTTTAGAATTTTTAATTTTTGGAGGTATGGATTTTTGGAGTTTCGGAGTTGTGGAGATTCGGGGTTGTGGAGTATTGGAGTTTTGGAGCTTCGGAGTTTCCGAGTTTCCGAGTTTTGGAGTTTCCGACTTTCGGAATGCTGGAGTTTCGGATTTTTGCAGTTTTGGAGTTTTTAAGTTTTCGATTTTTGGAGTTTTAGATTTTTGGAGTTTTGGATTTTTGGAGTTTCGGAGTTTTGGATTTTTGGAGTTTTGGAGGTATGGATGTTTGGAGATTCGGAGTTTTGGAGTTCCAGAATTTTGTAGTTCCGGAATTTCGGAGTTTCGGATTTTTGCAGTTTTGGAGTTATAGAGCTTTGGAGTTTTGGAGTTTCGGAGTTCCGGACTTTCGGAGTTTTGGATGTTCAGGGTTGTGGAGTTTCGGAATTTTTGAGTTTTGGAGTTTTGAAGTTTTGGAGTTTTGGAGTTTCGAATTTTCGGAGGTTCTGATTTTTGGAGTTTTGGAGTTTCGGAGATTTGGAGTTTCGGCGTTTTGGAGATTCGGGGTCTTGGAGTTTCGGAATTTTGTAGTTTTGTAGTTTTGGAGTTTTGGAGTGTCGGAGTTTCGGAGTGTTGGAGTTTTGGAGTTTTGGATTTTTGAGTTTTGGATTTTTGGATTTTTGGAGTTTTGGAGTTTTTGAGTTTTGGAGTTTTGGATTTTTGCACTTTTGGAGTTTTGGAGTTTCGGAGTTTTGAATTTTTGGAGTTTTGGAGGTATGGATTTTTGGAGATTCAGGGTTTTGTTGTTCCATAATTTTGTAGTTTTGGAGTTTTGGAGTTTCGGAGTTTCGAATTATTGGAGTTCTCGCGTTTTAGAATTTTTAATTTTTGGAGGTATGGATTTTTGGAGTTTCGGAGTTGTGGAGATTCGGGTTGGGGAGTTTTGGAGTTTGGGAGGTTCGGAGTTTAAGAGTTTTTGAGTTTGGGAGTTTCGCAGTTTTGGAGATTTGGGGTTGTGGAGTTTCGGAATTTTGTTGTTTCGCATTTTTACAGTTTTGGAGTTTTCAAGTTTTGGATTTTTGGAGTTTTGGATTTTCGGAGTTTTGGAGATTCGGAGTTTTGGAGTTTCGGAGTTTTGGAGATTTGGAGTTTCGGAGTTTTGGAGTTTCGGAGTTTTGGAGTTTTGCAGTTTCGGAGTTTTGGAGTTTCGGAGATTTGGAGTTTCAGAGTTTTGGAGGTTCAGGGTTTTTTTGTTCCAGAATTTTGTAGTTTTGGAGTTTTGGAGTTTCGGAGTTACGGAGTTTCGAATTATTGGAGTTTTCGAGTTTTAGAATTTTTAATTTTTGGAGGTATGGATTTTTGGAGTTTCGGAGTTGCGGAGATTCGGGGTTGTGGAGTTTTGGAGTTTTGGAGTTTCGGAGTTTTGGAGTTTCAGAGTTTTGGAGGTTCAGGGTTGTGGAGTTTCGGAATTTTTGAGTTTTGGAGTTTCGGACTTTCGGAGTTTTGGAGTTTTAGAGTTTTAGAGTTTTGGAGTTTTGAAATTTTTGAGTTTCATATTTTTGGAGTTTTGGAGTTTCGGAGATTTGGAGTTTCGGCGTTTTGGAGATTCGGGGTCTTGGAGTTTCGGAATTTTGTAGTTTTGTAGTTTTGGAGTGTCAGAGTTTCGGAGTGTTGGAGTTTTGGAGTTTTAGTTTTAGAGTTTTGGAGTTTTGAAATTTTTGAGTTTCGGATTTTTGGAGTTTGGAGTTTTTAAGTTTTGGATTTTTGAGTTTTGGATTTTTGGATTTTTGGAGTTTTGGAGTTTTTGAGTTTTGGAGTTTTGGATTTTTGGAGTTTTGGAGGTATGGATTTTTGGAGATTCAGGGTTTTGTTGTTCCAGAATTTTTAGTTTTGGAGTTTCGGAGTTTCGAATTATTGGAGTTTTCGAGTTTTAGAATATTTAATTTTTGGAGGTATGGATTTTTGGAGTTTCGCAGTTTTGGAGATTCGGGGTTGTGGAGTTTCGGAATTTTGGTGTTTCGCATTTTTACAGTTTTGGAGTTTTCAAGTTTTGGATTTTTGGAGTTTTGGATTTTCGGAGTTTTGGAGATTCAGAGTTTTGGAGTTTCGGAGTTTTGGAGATTCAGGGTTGTGGAGTTTTGGAATTTTTGAGTTTTGCAGTTTCGGAGTTTTGGAGTTTTGGAGTTTCGAATTTTCAGAGTTTCGGATTTTTGGAGTTTTGGAGTTCCGGAGATTTGGAGTTTTGGCGTTTTGGAGATTCGGAATCTTGGAGTTTCGAAATTTTGTAGTTTTGTAGTTTTGGAGTGTCGGAGTTTTGGAGTGTTGGAGTTTTGGAGTTTTTGAGTTTTGGATTTTTGCACTTTTGGAGTTTTGGAGTTTTGGAGTTTCGGAGTTTTGGAGTTTCAGAGTTTTGGAGGTTCAGGGTTGTGGAGTTTCGGAATTTTTGAGTTTTGGAGTTTCGGAGTTTCGGAGTTTTGGAGTTTTGCAGTTTTGGAGTTTTGGAGTTTCGGAGATTTGGAGTTTCGGCGTTTTGGAGATTCGGGGTCTTGGAGTTTCGGAATTTTGTAGTTTTGTAGTTTTGGAGTTTTGGAGTGTCGGAGTTTCGGAGTGTCGGAGTTTTGGAGTTTTAGAGTTTTGGAGTTTTGGATTTTTGAGTTTTGGATTTTTGGAGTTTTGGAGTTTTTGAGTTTTGGAGTTTTGGATTTTTGCACTTTTGGAGTTTTGGAGTTTCGGAGTTTTGAATTTTTGGAGTTTTGGAGGTATGGATTTTTGGAGATTCAGGGTTTTGTTGTTCCATAATTTTGTAGTTTTGGAGTTTCGGAGTTTCGAATTATTGGAGTTTTCGAGTTTTAGAATTTTTAATTTTTGGAGGTATGGATTTTTGGAGTTTCGGAGTTGTGGAGATTCGGGGTTGTGGAGTTTTGGAGTTTTGGAGGTTCGGAGTTTAAGAGTTTTTGAGTTTGGGAGTTTCGCAGTTTTGGAGATTCGGGGTTGTGGAGTTTCGGAATTTTGGTGTTTCGCATTTTTACAGTTTTGGAGTTTTCAAGGTTTGGATTTTTGGAGTTTTTGGATTTTCGGAATTTTGGAGATTCAGTTTTGGAGTTTCGGAGTTTTGGATATTCAGGGTTGTGGAGTTTCGGAATTTTTGAGTTTTGGAGTTTCGGAGTATCGGAGTTTCAGAGTTTTGGAGTTTTTTAGTTTCGAATTTTCAGAGTTTTGGAGTTCCGGAGATTTGGAGTTCCAGAGTTTTGGAGGTTCAGGGTTGTGGAGTTTCGGAATTTTTGAGTTTTGGAGTTTCGGAGTTTCGGAGTTTTGGAGTATTGCAGTTTTGGAGATTTGGAGTTTCGAATTTTCAGAGTTTCGGATTTTTAGAGTTTTGGAGTTTCGGAGATATGGAGTTTTGGCGTTTTGGAGATTCGGAATCTTGGAGTTCCGGAATTTTGTAGTTTTGTAGTTTTGGAGTGTCAGAGTTTTGGAGTGTTGGAGTTTTGAAGCTTTGGAGTTTTTGAGTTTTTGAGGTTTTGAGTTTTGGATTTTTGCACTTTTTGAGTTTTGGTGTTTTGGAGTTTCGGAGTTTCAGAGTTTTGGAGTATTTCAGTTTTGGAGTTTTGAAGTTTCGAATTTTCAGTTTCGGATTTTTGGAGTTTTGGAGTTTTGGAGTTTTTGAGTTTTGGAGTTTTGGATTTTTGGAGTTTTGGAGGTATGGATTTTTGGAGATTCAGGGTTTTGTTGTTCCAGAATTTTTAGTTTTGGAGTTTCGGAGTTTCGGAGTTTCGAATTATTGGAGTTTTCGAGTTTTAGAATATTTAATTTTTGGAGGTATGGATTTTTGGAGTTTCGCAGTTTTGGAGATTCGGGGTTGTGGAGTTTCGGAATTTTGGTGTTTCGCATTTTTACAGTTTTGGAGTTTTCAAGTTTTGGATTTTTGGAGTTTTGGATTTTCGGAGTTTTGGAGATTCAGAGTTTTGGAGTTTCGGAGTTTTGGAGATTCAGGGTTGTGGAGTTTTGGAATTTTTGAGTTTTGCAGTTTCGGAGTTTTGGAGTTTTGGAGTTCCGAATTTTCAGAGTTTCGGATTTTTGGAGTTTTGGAGTTCCGGAGATTTGGAGTTTTGGCGTTTTGGAGATTCGGAATCTTGGAGTTTCGAAATTTTGTAGTTTTGTAGTTTTGGAGTGTCGGAGTTTTGGAGTGTTGGAGTTTTGGAGTTTTTGAGTTTTGGATTTTTGCACTTTTGGAGTTTTGGAGTTTTGGAGTTTCGGAGTTTTGGAGTTTCAGAGTTTTGGAGGTTCAGGGTTGTGGAGTTTCGGAATTTTTGAGTTTTGGAGTTTCGGAGTTTCGGAGTTTTGGAGTTTTGCAGTTTTGGAGTTTTGGAGTTTCGGAGATTTGGAGTTTCGGCGTTTTGGAGATTCGGGGTCTTGGAGTTTCGGAATTTTGTAGTTTTGTAGTTTTGGAGTTTTGGAGTGTCGGAGTTTCGGAGTGTCGGAGTTTTGGAGTTTTAGAGTTTTGGAGTTTTGGATTTTTGAGTTTTGGATTTTTGGAGTTTTGGAGTTTTTGAGTTTTGGAGTTTTGGATTTTTGCACTTTTGGAGTTTTGGAGTTTCGGAGTTTTGAATTTTTGGAGTTTTGGAGGTATGGATTTTTGGAGATTCAGGGTTTTGTTGTTCCATAATTTTGTAGTTTTGGAGTTTCGGAGTTTCGGAGTTTCGAATTATTGGAGTTTTCGAGTTTTAGAATTTTTAATTTTTGGAGGTATGGATTTTTGGAGTTTCGGAGTTGTGGAGATTCGGGGTTGTGGAGTTTTGGAGTTTTGGAGGTTCGGAGTTTAAGAGTTTTTGAGTTTGGGAGTTTCGCAGTTTTGGAGATTCGGGGTTGTGGAGTTTCGGAATTTTGGTGTTTCGCATTTTTACAGTTTTGGAGTTTTCAAGTTTTGGATTTTTGGAGTTTTTGGATTTTCGGAATTTTGGAGATTCAGTTTTGGAGTTTCGGAGTTTTGGATATTCAGGGTTGTGGAGTTTCGGAATTTTTGAGTTTTGGAGTTTCGGAGTTTCGGAGTTTCAGAGTTTTGGAGTTTTTTAGTTTCGAATTTTCAGAGTTTTGGAGTTCCGGAGATTTGGAGTTCCAGAGTTTTGGAGGTTCAGGGTTGTGGAGTTTCGGAATTTTTGAGTTTTGGAGTTTCGGAGTTTCGGAGTTTTGGAGTATTGCAGTTTTGGAGATTTGGAGTTTCGAATTTTCAGAGTTTCGGATTTTTGGAGTTTTGGAGTTTCGGAGATATGGAGTTTTGGCGTTTTGGAGATTCGGAATCTTGGAGTTCCGGAATTTTGTAGTTTTGTAGTTTTGGAGCGTCAGAGTTTTGGAGTGTTGGAGTTTTGAAGCTTTGGAGTTTTTGAGTTTTTGAGTTTTTGAGTTTTTGAGTTTTGGATTTTTGCACTTTTTGAGTTTTGGTGTTTTGGAGTTTCGGAGTTTCGGAGTTTTGGAGTATTTCAGTTTTGGAGTTTTGAAGTTTCGAATTTTCAGTTTCGGATTTTTGGAGTTTTGGAGTTTCGGAGATTCGGTATCTTGGAGTTTCGGAATTTTGTAGTTTTGTAGTTTTGGAGTGTCGGAGTTTTGGAGTGTTGGAGTTTTGGAGCTTTGGAGTTTTTGAGTTTTTGAGTTTTGAATTTTTGCACTTTTGGAGTTTTGGAGTTTCGGAGTTTCGGAGTTTCGGAGTTTTGGAGTTTCAGAGTTTTGGAGGTTCAGGGTTGTGGAGTTTCGTAGTTTCGGAGTTTTGGAGTATTGCAGTTTTGGAGTTTTGGAGGTTTGGAGTTTCGAATTTTCAGACTTTCGGATTTTTGGAGTTTTGGAGTTTCGGAGTTTTGAAGTTTCAGAGTTTTCGAGGTTCAGGGTTGTGGAGTTTTGGAATTTTTGAGTTTTGGAGTTTCGGAGTTTCGGATTTTTGGAGTTTTGGAGTTTCGGAGATTTGGAGTTTTGGCGTTTTGGAGATTCGGAATCTTGGAGTTTCGGAATTTTGTAGTTTTGTAGTTTTGGAGTGTCGGAGTTTTGGAGTGTTGGAGTTTTGGAGTTTTTGAGTTTTGGATTTTTGCACTTTTGGAGTTTTGGAGCTTTGGAGTTTCGGAGTTTTGGAGTTTCAGAGTTTTGGAGGTTCAGGGTTGTGGAGTTTCGGAATTTTTGAGTTTTGGAGTTTCGGAGTTTCGGAGTTTTGGAGTTTTGCAGTTTTGGAGTTTTGGAGTTTCGGAGATTTGGAGTTTCGGCGTTTTGGAGATTCGGGGTCTTGGAGTTTCGGAATTTTGTAGTTTTGTAGTTTTGGAGTTTTGGAGTGTCGGAGTTTCGGAGTGTTGGAGTTTTGGAGTTTTAGAGTTTTAGAGTTTTGGAGTTTTGGATTTTTGAGTTTTGGATTTTTGGATTTTTGGAGTTTTGGAGTTTTTGAGTTTTGGAGTTTTGGATTTTTGCACTTTTGGAGTTTTGGAGTTTCGGAGTTTTGAATTTTTGGAGTTTTGGAGGTATGGATTTTTGGAGATTCAGGGTTTTGTTCCATAATTTTGTAGTTGTGGAGTTTCGGAGTTTCGGAGTTTCGAATTATTGGAGTTTTCGAGTTTTAGAATTTTTAATTTTTGGAGGTATGGATTTTTGGAGTTTCGGAGTTGTGGAGATTCGGGGTTGTGGAGTTTTGGAGTTTTGGAGCTTCGGAGTTTTTTTTAGGTTCAGGGATGTGGAGTTTCGGAATTTTTGAGTTTTGGAGTTTCGGAGTTTCGGAGTTTTGGAGTTTTAGAGTTTTAGAGTTTTGGAGTTTTGAAATTTTTGAGTTTCATATTTTTGGAGTTTTGGAGTTTCGGAGATTTGGAGTTTCGGCGTTTTGGAGATTCGGGGTCTTGGAGTTTCGGAATTTTGTAGTTTTGTAGTTTTGGAGTTTTGGAGTGTCGGAGTTTCGGAGTGTTGGAGTTGTGGAGTTTTAGAGTTTTAGATTTTGTGAGTTTTGAAATTTTTGAGTTTCGGATTTTTGGAGTTTGGAGTTTTTAAGTTTTGGATTTTTGAGTTATGGATTTTTGGATTTTTGGAGTTTTTGAGTTTTTGAGTTTTTGAGTTTTGGATTTTTGCACTTTTG
The DNA here is from genome assembly GCF_055824585.1 of Amblyomma mixtum. Classification (NCBI taxonomy): domain Eukaryota; kingdom Metazoa; phylum Arthropoda; class Arachnida; order Ixodida; family Ixodidae; genus Amblyomma; species Amblyomma mixtum. The sequence goes on along the minus strand of NC_143012.1, from coordinate 111,071,337 downwards.
GAGTTTTGGAGTTTCGGAGTTTTGGATTTTTGGAGTTTTGGAGGTATGGATTTTTGGAGATTCAGGGTTTTGTTGTTCCAGAATTTTGTAGTTTTGGAGTTTCGGAGTTTCGGAGTTTCGAATTATTGGAGTTTTCGAGTTTTAGAATATTTAATTTTTTGAGGTATGGATTTTTGGAGTTTCGCAGTTTTGGAGATTCGGGGTTGTGGAGTTTCGGAATTTTGGTGTTTCGCATTTTTACAGTTTTGGAGTTTTCAAGTTTTGGATTTTTGGAGTTTTGGATTTTCGGAGTTTTGGAGATTCAGAGTTTTGGAGTTTCGGAGTTTTGGAGATTCAGGGTTGTGGAGTTTTGGAATTTTTGAGTTTTGCAGTTTCGGAGTTTTGGAGTTTTGGAGTTTCGAATTTTCAGAGTTTCGGATTTTTGGAGTTTTGGAGTTCCGGAGATTTGGAGTTTTGGCGTTTTGGAGATTCGGAATCTTGGAGTTTCGAAATTTTGTAGTTTTGTAGTTTTGGAGTGTCGGAGTTTTGGAGTGTTGGAGTTTTGGAGTTTTTGAGTTTTGGATTTTTGCACTTTTGGAGTTTTGGAGTTTTGGAGTTTCGGAGTTTTGGAGTTTCAGAGTTTTGGAGGTTCAGGGTTGTGGAGTTTCGGAATTTTTGAGTTTTGGAGTTTCGGAGTTTCGGAGTTTTGGAGTTTTGCAGTTTTGGAGTTTTGGAGTTTCGGAGATTTGGAGATTCGGCGTTTTAGAGATTCGGGGTCTTGGAGTTTCGGAATTTTGTAGTTTTGTAGTTTTGGAGTTTTGGAGTGTCGGAGTTTCGGAGTGTTGGAGTTTTGGAGTTTTAGAGTTTTGGAGTTTTGGATTTTTGAGTTTTGGATTTTTGGAGTTTTGGAGTTTTTGAGTTTTGGAGTTTTGGATTTTTGCACTTTTGGAGTTTTGGAGTTTCGGAGTTTTGAATTTTTGGAGTTTTGGAGGTATGGATTTTTGGAGATTCAGGGTTTTGTTGTTCCATAATTTTGTAGTTTTGGAGTTTCGGAGTTTCGGAGTTTCGAATTATTGGAGTTTTCGAGTTTTAGAATTTTTAATTTTTGGAGGTATGGATTTTTGGAGTTTCGGAGTTGTGGAGATTCGGGGTTGTGGAGTTTTGGAGTTTTGGAGTTTTGGAGTTTTGGAGTTTCAGAGTTTTGGAGGTTCAGGGTTGTGGAGTTTCGGGGTTGTGGAGTTTCGGAATTTTGGTGTTTCGCATTTTTACAGTTTTGGAGTTTTCAAGTTTTGGATTTTTGGAGTTTTTGGATTTTCGGAATTTTGGAGATTCAGTTTTGGAGTTTCGGAGTTTTGGATATTCAGGGTTGTGGAGTTTCGGAATTTTTGAGTTTTGGAGTTTCGGAGTTTCGGAGTTTCAGAGTTTTGGAGTTTTTTAGTTTCGAATTTTCAGAGTTTTGGAGTTCCGGAGATTTGGAGTTCCAGAGTTTTGGAGGTTCAGGGTTGTGGAGTTTCGGAATTTTTGAGTTTTGGAGTTTCGGAGTTTCGGAGTTTTGGAGTATTGCAGTTTTGGAGATTTGGAGTTTCGAATTTTCAGAGTTTCGGATTTTTGGAGTTTTGGAGTTTCGGAGATATGGAGTTTTGGCGTTTTGGAGATTCGGAATCTTGGAGTTCCGGAATTTGGTAGTTTTGTAGTTTTGGAGCGTCAGAGTTTTGGAGTGTTGGAGTTTTGAAGCTTTGGAGTTTTTGAGTTTTTGAGTTTTTGAGTTTTTGAGTTTTGGATTTTTGCACTTTTTGAGTTTTGGTGTTTTGGAGTTTCGGAGTTTCGGAGTTTTGGAGTATTTCAGTTTTGGAGTTTTGAAGTTTCGAATTTTCAGTTTCGGATTTTTGGAGTTTTGGAGTTTCGGAGATTCGGTATCTTGGAGTTTCGGAATTTTGTAGTTTTGTAGTTTTGGAGTGTCGGAGTTTTGGAGTGTTGGAGTTTTGGAGCTTTGGAGTTTTTGAGTTTTTGAGTTTTGAATTTTTGCACTTTTGGAGTTTTGGAGTTTCGGAGTTTCGGAGTTTCGGAGTTTTGGAGTTTCAGAGTTTTGGAGGTTCAGGGTTGTGGAGTTTCGGAGTTTCGGAGTTTTGGAGTATTGCAGTTTTGGAGTTTTGGAGGTTTGGAGTTTCGAATTTTCAGACTTTCGGATTTTTGGAGTTTTGGAGTTTCGGAGTTTTGAAGTTTCAGAGTTTTCGAGGTTCAGGGTTGTGGAGTTTTGGAATTTTTGAGTTTTGGAGTTTCGGAGTTTCGGATTTTTGGAGTTTTGGAGTTTCGGAGATTTGGAGTTTTGGCGTTTTGGAGATTCGGAATCTTGGAGTTTCGGAATTTTGTAGTTTTGTAGTTTTGGAGTGTCGGAGTTTTGGAGTGTTGGAGTTTTGGAGTTTTTGAGTTTTGGATTTTTGCACTTTTGGAGTTTTGGAGCTTTGGAGTTTCGGAGTTTTGGAGTTTCAGAGTTTTGGAGGTTCAGGGTTGTGGAGTTTCGGAATTTTTGAGTTTTGGAGTTTCGGAGTTTCGGAGTTTTGGAGTTTTGCAGTTTTGGAGTTTTGGAGTTTCGGAGATTTGGAGTTTCGGCGTTTTGGAGATTCGGGGTCTTGGAGTTTCGGAATTTTGTAGTTTTGTAGTTTTGGAGTTTTGGAGTGTCGGAGTTTCGGAGTGTTGGAGTTTTGGAGTTTTAGAGTTTTAGAGTTTTGGAGTTTTGGATTTTTGAGTTTTGGATTTTTGGATTTTTGGAGTTTTGGAGTTTTTGAGTTTTGGAGTTTTGGATTTTTGCACTTTTGGAGTTTTGGAGTTTCGGACTTTCGGATTTTTGGAGTTTTGGAGTTTCGGAGATTTGGAGTTTTGGCGTTTTGGAGATTCGGAATCTTGGAGTTTCGGAATTTTGTAGTTTTGTAGTTTTGGAGTGTCGGAGTTTTGGAGTGTTGGAGTTTTGGAGTTTTTGAGTTTTGGATTTTTGCACTTTTGGAGTTTTGGAGCTTTGGAGTTTCGGAGTTTTGGAGTTTCAGAGTTTTGGAGGTTCAGGGTTGTGGAGTTTCGGAATTTTTGAGTTTTGGAGTTTCGGAGTTTCGGAGTTTTGGAGTTTTGCAGTTTTGGAGTTTTGGAGCTTCGGAGATTTGGAGTTTCGGCGTTTTGGAGATTCGGGGTCTTGGAGTTTCGGAATTTTGTAGTTTTGTAGTTTTGGAGTTTTGGAGTGTCGGAGTTTCGGAGTGTTGGAGTTTTGGAGTTTTAGAGTTTTAGAGTTTTGGAGTTTTGGATTTTTGAGTTTTGGATTTTTGGATTTTTGGAGTTTTGGAGTTTTTGAGTTTTGGAGTTTTGGATTTTTGCACTTTTGGAGTTTTGGAGTTTCGGAGTTTTGAATTTTTGGAGTTTTGGAGGTATGGATTTTTGGAGATTCAGGGTTTTGTTCCATAATTTTGTAGTTGTGGAGTTTCGGAGTTTCGGAGTTTCGAATTATTGGAGTTTTAGACTTTTAGAATTTTTAATTTTTGGAGGTATGGATTTTTGGAGTTTCGGAGTTGTGGAGATTCGGGGTTGTGGAGTTTTGGAGTTTTGGAGCTTCGGAGTTTTGGAGGTTCAGGGATGTGGAGTTTCGGAATTTTTGAGTTTTGGAGTTTCGGAGTTTCGGAGTTTTGGAGTTTTAGAGTTTTAGAGTTTTGGAGTTTTGAAATTTTTGAGTTTCATATTTTTGGAGTTTTGGAGTTTCGGAGATTTGGAGTTTCGGCGTTTTGGAGATTCGGGGTCTTGGAGTTTCGGAATTTTGTAGTTTTGTAGTTTTGGAGTTTTGAAGTGTCGGAGTTTCGGAGTGTTGGAGTTGTGGAGTTTTAGAGTTTTAGATTTTGTGAGTTTTGAAATTTTTGAGTTTCGGATTTTTGGAGTTTGGAGTTTTTAAGTTTTGGATTTTTGAGTTATGGATTTTTAGATTTTTGGAGTTTTTGAGTTTTTGAGTTTTTGAGTTTTGGATTTTTGCACTTTTGGAGTTTTGGAGTTTCGGAGTTTTGGATTTTTGGAGTTTTGGAGGTATGGATTTTTGGAGATTCAGGGTTTTGTTGTTCCAGAATTTTGTAGTTTTGGAGTTTCGGAGTTTCGGAGTTTCGAATTATTGGAGTTTTCGAGTTTTAGAATATTTAATTTTTTGAGGTATGGATTTTTGGAGTTTCGCAGTTTTGGAGATTCGGGGTTGTGGAGTTTCGGAATTTTGGTGTTTCGCATTTTTACAGTTTTGGAGTTTTCAAGTTTTGGATTTTTGGAGTTTTGGATTTTCGGAGTTTTGGAGATTCAGAGTTTTGGAGTTTCGGAGTTTTGGAGATTCAGGGTTGTGGAGTTTTGGAATTTTTGACTTTTGCAGTTTCGGAGTTTTGGAGTTTTGGAGTTTCGAATTTTCAGAGTTTCGGATTTTTGGAGTTTTGGAGTTCCGGAGATTTGGAGTTTTGGCGTTTTGGAGATTCGGAATCTTGGAGTTTCGAAATTTTGTAGTTTTGTAGTTTTGGAGTGTCGGAGTTTTGGAGTGTTGGAGTTTTGGAGTTTTTGAGTTTTGGATTTTTGCACTTTTGGAGTTTTGGAGTTTTGGAGTTTCGGAGTTTTGGAGTTTCAGAGTTTTGGAGGTTCAGGGTTGTGGAGTTTCGGAATTTTTGAGTTTTGGAGTTTCGGAGTTTCGGAGTTTTGGAGTTTTGCAGTTTTGGAGTTTTGGAGTTTCGGAGATTTGGAGATTCGGCGTTTTGGAGATTCGGGGTCTTGGAGTTTCGGAATTTTGTAGTTTTGTAGTTTTGGAGTTTTGGAGTGTCGGAGTTTCGGAGTGTTGGAGTTTTGGAGTTTTAGAGTTTTGGAGTTTTGGATTTTTGAGTTTTGGATTTTTGGAGTTTTGGAGTTTTTGAGTTTTGGAGTTTTGGATTTTTGCACTTTTGGAGTTTTGGAGTTTCGGAGTTTTGAATTTTTGGAGTTTTGGAGGTATGGATTTTTGGAGATTCAGGGTTTTGTTGTTCCATAATTTTGTAGTTTTGGAGTTTCGGAGTTTCGGAGTTTCGAATTATTGGAGTTTTCGAGTTTTAGAATTTTTAATTTTTGGAGGTATGGATTTTTGGAGTTTCGGAGTTCTGGAGATTCGGGGTTGTGGAGTTTTGGAGTTTTGGAGTTTCGGAGTTTTGGAGTTTCAGAGTTTTGGAGGTTCAGGGTTGTGGAGTTTCGGGGTTGTGGAGTTTCGGAATTTTGGTGTTTCGCATTTTTACAGTTTTGGAGTTTTCAAGTTTTGGATTTTTGGAGTTTTTGGATTTTCGGAATTTTGGAGATTCAGTTTTGGAGTTTCGGAGTTTTGGATATTCAGGGTTGTGGAGTTTCGGAATTTTTGAGTTTTGGAGTTTCGGAGTTTCGGAGTTTCAGAGTTTTGGAGTTTTTTAGTTTCGAATTTTCAGAGTTTTGGAGTTCCGGAGATTTGGAGTTCCAGAGTTTTGGAGGTTCAGGGTTGTGGAGTTTCGGAATTTTTGAGTTTTGGAGTTTCGGAGTTTCGGAGTTTTGGAGTATTGCAGTTTTGGAGATTTGGAGTTTCGAATTTTCAGAGTTTCGGATTTTTGGAGTTTTGGAGTTTCGGAGATATGGAGTTTTGGCGTTTTGGAGATTCGGAATCTTGGAGTTCCGGAATTTTGTAGTTTTGTAGTTTTGGAGCGTCAGAGTTTTGGAGTGTTGGAGTTTTGAAGCTTTGGAGTTTTTGAGTTTTTGAGTTTTTGAGTTTTGGATTTTTGCACTTTTTGAGTTTTGGTGTTTTGGAGTTTCGGAGTTTCGGAGTTTTGGAGTATTTCAGTTTTGGAGTTTTGAAGTTTCGAATTTTCAGTTTCGGATTTTTGGAGTTTTGGAGTTTCGGAGATTCGGTATCTTGGAGTTTCGGAATTTTGTAGTTTTGTAGTTTTGGAGTGTCGGAGTTTTGGAGTGTTGGAGTTTTGGAGCTTTGGAGTTTTTGAGTTTTTGAGTTTTGAATTTTTGCACTTTTGGAGTTTTGGAGTTTCGGAGTTTCGGAGTTTCGGAGTTTTGGAGTTTCAGAGTTTTGGAGGTTCAGGGTTGTGGAGTTTCGGAGTTTCGGAGTTTTGGAGTATTGCAGTTTTGGAGTTTTGGAGGTTTGGAGTTTCGAATTTTCAGACTTTCGGATTTTTGGAGTTTTGGAGTTTCGGAGTTTTGAAGTTTCAGAGTTTTCGAGGTTCAGGGTTGTGGAGTTTTGGAATTTTTGAGTTTTGGAGTTTCGGAGTTTCGGATTTTTGGAGTTTTGGAGTTTCGGAGATTTGGAGTTTTGGCGTTTTGGAGATTCGGAATCTTGGAGTTTCGGAATTTTGTAGTTTTGTAGTTTTGGAGTGTCGGAGTTTTGGAGTGTTGGAGTTTTGGAGTTTTTGAGTTTTGGATTTTTGCACTTTTGGAGTTTTGGAGCTTTGGAGTTTCGGAGTTTTGGAGTTTCAGAGTTTTGGAGGTTCAGGGTTGTGGAGTTTCGGAATTTTTGAGTTTTGGAGTTTCGGAGTTTCGGAGTTTTGGAGTTTTGCAGTTTTGGAGTTTTGGAGTTTCGGAGATTTGGAGTTTCGGCGTTTTGGAGATTCGGGGTCTTGGAGTTTCGGAATTTTGTAGTTTTGTAGTTTTGGAGTTTTGGAGTGTCGGAGTTTCGGAGTGTTGGAGTTTTGGAGTTTTAGAGTTTTAGAGTTTTGGAGTTTTGGATTTTTGAGTTTTGGATTTTTGGATTTTTGGAGTTTTGGAGTTTTTGAGTTTTGGAGTTTTGGATTTTTGCACTTTTGGAGTTTTGGAGTTTCGGAGTTTTGAATTTTTGGAGTTTTGGAGGTATGGATTTTTGGAGATTCAGGGTTTTGTTCCATAATTTTGTAGTTGTGGAGTTTCGGAGTTTCGGAGTTTCGAATTATTGGAGTTTTCGAGTTTTAGAATTTTTAATTTTTGGAGGTATGGATTTTTGGAGTTTCGGAGTTGTGGAGATTCGGGGTTGTGGAGTTTTGGAGTTTTGGAGCTTCGGAGTTTTGGAGGTTCAGGGATGTGGAGTTTCGGAATTTTTGAGTTTTGGAGTTTCGGAGTTTCGGAGTTTTGGAGTTTTAGAGTTTTAGAGTTTTGGAGTTTTGAAATTTTTGAGTTTCATATTTTTGGAGTTTTGGAGTTTCGGAGATTTGGAGTTTCGGCGTTTTGGAGATTCGGGGTCTTGGAGTTTCGGAATTTTGTAGTTTTGTAGTTTTGGAGTTTTGGAGTGTCGGAGTTTCGGAGTGTTGGATTTGTGGAGTTTTAGAGTTTTAGATTTTGTGAGTTTTGAAATTTTTGAGTTTCGGATTTTTGGAGTTTGGAGTTTTTAAGTTTTGGATTTTTGAGTTATGGATTTTTGGATTTTTGGAGTTTTTGAGTTTTTGAGTTTTTGAGTTTTGGATTTTTGCACTTTTGGAGTTTTGGAGTTTCGGAGTTTTGGATTTTTGGAGTTTTGGAGGTATGGATTTTTGGAGATTCAGGGTTTTGTTGTTCCAGAATTTTGTAGTTTTGGAGTTTCGGAGTTTCGGAGTTTCGAATTATTGGAGTTTTCGAGTTTTAGAATATTTAATTTTTTGAGGTATGGATTTTTGGAGTTTCGCAGTTTTGGAGATTCGGGGTTGTGGAGTTTCGGAATTTTGGTGTTTCGCATTTTTACAGTTTTGGAGTTTTCAAGTTTTGGATTTTTGGAGTTTTGGATTTTCGGAGTTTTGGAGATTCAGAGTTTTGGAGTTTCGGAGTTTTGGAGATTCAGGGTTGTGGAGTTTTGGAATTTTTGAGTTTTGCAGTTTCGGAGTTTTGGAGTTTTGGAGTTTCGAATTTTCAGAGTTTCGGATTTTTGGAGTTTTGGAGTTCCGGAGATTTGGAGTTTTGGCGTTTTGGAGATTCGGAATCTTGGAGTTTCGAAATTTTGTAGTTTTGTAGTTTTGGAGTGTCGGAGTTTTGGAGTGTTGGAGTTTTGGAGTTTTTGAGTTTTGGATTTTTGCACTTTTGGAGTTTTGGAGTTTTGGAGTTTTGGAGTTTCGGAGTTTTGGAGTTTCAGAGTTTTGGAGGTTCAGGGTTGTGGAGTTTCGGAATTTTTGAGTTTTGGAGTTTCGGAGTTTCGGAGTTTTGGAGTTTTGCAGTTTTGGAGTTTTGGAGTTTCGGAGATTTGGAGATTCGGCGTTTTGGAGATTCGGGGTCTTGGAGTTTCGGAATTTTGTAGTTTTGTAGTTTTGGAGTTTTGGAGTGTCGGAGTTTCGGAGTGTTGGAGTTTTGGAGTTTTAGAGTTTTGGAGTTTTGGATTTTTGAGTTTTGGATTTTTGGAGTTTTGGAGTTTTTGAGTTTTGGAGTTTTGGATTTTTGCACTTTTGGAGTTTTGGAGTTTCGGAGTTTTGAGTTTTTGGAGTTTTGGAGGTATGGATTTTTGGAGATTCAGGGTTTTGTTGTTCCATAATTTTGTAGTTTTGGAGTTTCGGAGTTTCGGAGTTTCGAATTATTGGAGTTTTCGAGTTTTAGAATTTTTAATTTTTGGAGGTATGGATTTTTGGAGTTTCGGAGTTGTGGAGATTCGGGGTTGTGGAGTTTTGGAGTTTTGGAGTTTCGGAGTTTTGGAGTTTCAGAGTTTTGGAGGTTCAGGGTTGTGGAGTTTCGGGGTTGTGGAGTTTCGGAATTTTGGTGTTTCGCATTTTTACAGTTTTGGAGTTTTCAAGTTTTGGATTTTTGGAGTTTTTGGATTTTCGGAATTTTGGAGATTCAGTTTTGGAGTTTCGGAGTTTTGGATATTCAGGGTTGTGGAGTTTCGGAATTTTTGAGTTTTGGAGTTTCGGAGTTTCGGAGTTTCAGAGTTTTGGAGTTTTTTAGTTTCGAATTTTCAGAGTTTTGGAGTTCCGGAGATTTGGAGTTCCAGAGTTTTGGAGGTTCAGGGTTGTGGAGTTTCGGAATTTTTGAGTTTTGGAGTTTCGGAGTTTCGGAGTTTTGGAGTATTGCAGTTTTGGAGATTTGGAGTTTCGAATTTTCAGAGTTTCGGATTTTTGGAGTTTTGGAGTTTCGGAGATTTGGAGTTTTGGCGTTTTGGAGATTCGGAATCTTGGAGTTTCGGAATTTTGTAGTTTTGTAGTTTTGGAGTGTCGGAGTTTTGGAGTGTTGGAGTTTTGGAGTTTTTGAGTTTTGGATTTTTGCACTTTTGGAGTTTTGGAGCTTTGGAGTTTCGGAGTTTTGGAGTTTCAGAGTTTTGGAGGTTCAGGGTTGTGGAGTTTCGGAATTTTTGAGTTTTGGAGTTTCGGAGTTTCGGAGTTTTGGAGTTTTGCAGTTTTGGAGTTTTGGAGTTTCGGAGATTTGGAGTTTCGGCGTTTTGGAGATTCGGGGTCTTGGAGTTTCGGAATTTTGTAGTTTTGTAGTTTTGGAGTTTTGGAGTGTCGGAGTTTCGGAGTGTTGGAGTTTTGGAGTTTTAGAGTTTTAGAGTTTTGGAGTTTTGGAGTTTTGGATTTTTGAGTTTTGGATTTTTGGATTTTTGGAGTTTTGGAGTTTTTGAGTTTTGGAGTTTTGGATTTTTGCACTTTTGGAGTTTTGGAGTTTCAGAGTTTTGAATTTTTGGAGTTTTGGAGGTATGGATTTTTGGAGATTCAGGGTTTTGTTCCATAATTTTGTAGTTGTGGAGTTTCGGAGTTTCGGAGTTTCGAATTATTGGAGTTTTCGAGTTTTAGAATTTTTAATTTTTGGAGGTATGGATTTTTGGAGTTTCGGAGTTGTGGAGATTCGGGGTTGTGGAGTTTTGGAGTTTTGGAGCTTCGGAGTTTTGGAGGTTCAGGGATGTGGAGTTTCGGAATTTTTGAGTTTTGGAGTTTCGGAGTTTCGGAGTTTTGGAGTTTTAGAGTTTTAGAGTTTTGGAGTTTTGAAATTTTTGAGTTTCATATTTTTGGAGTTTTGGAGTTTCGGAGATTTGGAGTTTCGGCGTTTTGGAGATTCGGGGTCTTGGAGTTTCGGAATTTTGTAGTTTTGTAGTTTTGGAGTTTTGGAGTGTCGGAGTTTCGGAGTGTTGGAGTTGTGGAGTTTTAGAGTTTTAGATTTTGTGAGTTTTGAAATTTTTGAGTTTCGGATTTTTGGAGTTTGGAGTTTTTAAGTTTTGGATTTTTGAGTTATGGATTTTTGGATTTTTGGAGTTTTTGAGTTTTTGAGTTTTTGAGTTTTGGATTTTTGCACTTTTGGAGTTTTGGAGTTTCGGAGTTTTGGATTTTTGGAGTTTTGGAGGTATGGATTTTTGGAGATTCAGGGTTTTGTTGTTCCAGAATTTTGTAGTTTTGGAGTTTCGGAGTTTCGGAGTTTCGAATTATTGGAGTTTTCGAGTTTTAGAATATTTAATTTTTTGAGGTATGGATTTTTGGAGTTTCGCAGTTTTGGAGATTCGGGGTTGTGGAGTTTCGGAATTTTGGTGTTTCGCATTTTTACAGTTTTGGAGTTTTCAAGTTTTGGATTTTTGGAGTTTTGGATTTTCGGAGTTTTGGAGATTCAGAGTTTTGGAGTTTCGGAGTTTTGGAGATTCAGGGTTGTGGAGTTTTGGAATTTTTGAGTTTTGCAGTTTCGGAGTTTTGGAGTTTTGGAGTTTCGAATTTTCAGAGTTTCGGATTTTTGGAGTTTTGGAGTTCCGGAGATTTGGAGTTTTGGCGTTTTGGAGATTCGGAATCTTGGAGTTTCGAAATTTTGTAGTTTTGTAGTTTTGGAGTGTCGGAGTTTTGGAGTGTTGGAGTTTTGGAGTTTTTGAGTTTTGGATTTTTGCACTTTTGGAGTTTTGGAGTTTTGGAGTTTCGGAGTTTTGGAGTTTCAGAGTTTTGGAGGTTCAGGGTTGTGGAGTTTCGGAATTTTTGAGTTTTGGAGTTTCGGAGTTTCGGAGTTTTGGAGTTTTGCAGTTTTGGAGTTTTGGAGTTTCGGAGATTTGGAGATTCGGCGTTTTGGAGATTCGGGGTCTTGGAGTTTCGGAATTTTGTAGTTTTGTAGTTTTGGAGTTTTGGAGTGTCGGAGTTTCGGAGTGTTGGAGTTTTGGAGTTTTAGAGTTTTGGAGTTTTGGATTTTTGAGTTTTGGATTTTTGGAGTTTTGGAGTTTTTGAGTTTTGGAGTTTTGGATTTTTGCACTTTTGGAGTTTTGGAGTTTCGGAGTTTTGAATTTTTGGAGTTTTGGAGGTATGGATTTTTGGAGATTCAGGGTTTTGTTGTTCCATAATTTTGTAGTTTTGGAGTTTCGGAGTTTCGGAGTTTCGAATTATTGGAGTTTTCGAGTTTTAGAATTTTTAATTTTTGGAGGTATGGATTTTTGGAGTTTCGGAGTTCTGGAGATTCGGGGTTGTGGAGTTTTGGAGTTTTGGAGTTTCGGAGTTTTGGAGTTTCAGAGTTTTGGAGGTTCAGGGTTGTGGAGTTTCGGGGTTGTGGAGTTTCGGAATTTTGGTGTTTCGCATTTTTACAGTTTTGGAGTTTTCAAGTTTTGGATTTTTGGAGTTTTTGGATTTTCGGAATTTTGGAGATTCAGTTTTGGAGTTTCGGAGTTTTGGATATTCAGGGTTGTGGAGTTTCGGAATTTTTGAGTTTTGGAGTTTCGGAGTTTCGGAGTTTCAGAGTTTTGGAGTTTTTTAGTTTCGAATTTTCAGAGTTTTGGAGTTCCGGAGATTTGGAGTTCCAGAGTTTTGGAGGTTCAGGGTTGTGGAGTTTCGGAATTTTTGAGTTTTGGAGTTTCGGAGTTTCGGAGTTTTGGAGTATTGCAGTTTTGGAGATTTGGAGTTTCGAATTTTCAGAGTTTCGGATTTTTGGAGTTTTGGAGTTTCGGAGATATGGAGTTTTGGCGTTTTGGAGATTCGGAATCTTGGAGTTCCGGAATTTTGTAGTTTTGTAGTTTTGGAGCGTCAGAGTTTTGGAGTGTTGGAGTTTTGAAGCTTTGGAGTTTTTGAGTTTTTGAGTTTTTGAGTTTTTGAGTTTTGGATTTTTGCACTTTTTGAGTTTTGGTGTTTTGGAGTTTCGGAGTTTCGGAGTTTTGGAGTATTTCAGTTTTGGAGTTTTGAAGTTTCGAATTTTCAGTTTCGGATTTTTGGAGTTTTGGAGTTTCGGAGATTCGGTATCTTGGAGTTTCGGAATTTTGTAGTTTTGTAGTTTTGGAGTGTCGGAGTTTTGGAGTGTTGGAGTTTTGGAGCTTTGGAGTTTTTGAGTTTTTGAGTTTTGAATTTTTGCACTTTTGGAGTTTTGGAGTTTCGGAGTTTCGGAGTTTCGGAGTTTTGGAGTTTCAGAGTTTTGGAGGTTCAGGGTTGTGGAGTTTCGGAGTTTCGGAGTTTTGGAGTATTGCAGTTTTGGAGTTTTGGAGGTTTGGAGTTTCGAATTTTCAGACTTTCGGATTTTTGGAGTTTTGGAGTTTCGGAGTTTTGAAGTTTCAGAGTTTTCGAGGTTCAGGGTTGTGGAGTTTTGGAATTTTTGAGTTTTGGAGTTTCGGAGTTTCGGATTTTTGGAGTTTTGGAGTTTCGGAGATTTGGAGTTTTGGCGTTTTGGAGATTCGGAATCTTGGAGTTTCGGAATTTTGTAGTTTTGTAGTTTTGGAGTGTCGGAGTTTTGGAGTGTTGGAGTTTTGGAGTTTTTGAGTTTTGGATTTTTGCACTTTTGGAGTTTTGGAGCTTTGGAGTTTCGGAGTTTTGGAGTTTCAGAGTTTTGGAGGTTCAGGGTTGTGGAGTTTCGGAATTTTTGAGTTTTGGAGTTTCGGAGTTTCGGAGTTTTGGAGTTTTACAGTTTTGGAGTTTTGGAGTTTAGGAGATTTGGAGTTTCGGCGTTTTGGAGATTCGGGGTCTTGGAGTTTCGGAATTTTGTAGTTTTGTAGTTTTGGAGTTTTGGAGTGTCGGAGTTTCGGAGTGTTGGAGTTTTGGAGTTTTAGAGTTTTAGAGTTTTGGAGTTTTGGATTTTTGAGTTTTGGATTTTTGGATTTTTGGAGTTTTGGAGTTTTTGAGTTTTGGAGTTTTGGATTTTTGCACTTTTGGAGTTTTGGAGTTTCGGAGTTTTGAATTTTTGGAGTTTTGGAGGTATGGATTTTTGGAGATTCAGGGTTTTGTTCCATAATTTTGTAGTTGTGGAGTTTCGGAGTTTCGGAGTTTCGAATTATTGGAGTTTTCGAGTTTTAGAATTTTTAATTTTTGGAGGTATGGATTTTTGGAGTTTCGGAGTTGTGGAGATTCGGGGTTGTGGAGTTTTGGAGTTTTGGAGCTTCGGAGTTTTGGAGGTTCAGGGATGTGGAGTTTCGGAATTTTTGAGTTTTGGAGTTTCGGAGTTTTGGAGTTTTAGAGTTTTAGAGTTTTGGAGTTTTGAAATTTTTGAGTTTCATATTTTTGGAGTTTTGGAGTTTCGGAGATTTGGAGTTTCGGCGTTTTGGAGATTCGGGGTCTTGGAGTTTCGGAATTTTGTAGTTTTGTAGTTTTGGAGTTTTGGAGTGTCGGAGTTTCGGAGTGTTGGAGTTGTGGAGTTTTAGAGTTTTAGATTTTGTGAGTTTTGAAATTTTTGAGTTTCGGATTTTTGGAGTTTGGAGTTTTTAAGTTTTGGATTTTTGAGTTATGGATTTTTGGATTTTTGGAGTTTTTGAGTTTTTGAGTTTTTGAGTTTTGGATTTTTGCACTTTTGGAGTTTTGGAGTTTCGGAGTTTTGGATTTTTGGAGTTTTGGAGGTATGGATTTTTGGAGATTCAGGGTTTTGTTGTTCCAGAATTTTGTAGTTTTGGAGTTTCGGAGTTTCGGAGTTTCGAATTATTGGAGTTTTCGAGTTTTAGAATATTTAATTTTTTGAGGTATGGATTTTTGGAGTTTCGCAGTTTTGGAGATTCGGGGTTGTGGAGTTTCGGAATTTTGGTGTTTCGCATTTTTACAGTTTTGGAGTTTTCAAGTTTTGGATTTTTGGAGTTTTGGATTTTCGGAGTTTTGGAGATTCAGAGTTTTGGAGTTTCGGAGTTTTGGAGATTCAGGGTTGTGGAGTTTTGGAATTTTTGAGTTTTGCAGTTTCGGAGTTTTGGAGTTTTGGAGTTTCGAATTTTCAGAGTTTCGGATTTTTGGAGTTTTGGAGTTCCGGAGATTTGGAGTTTTGGCGTTTTGGAGATTCGGAATCTTGGAGTTTCGAAATTTTGTAGTTTTGTAGTTTTGGAGTGTCGGAGTTTTGGAGTGTTGGAGTGTTGGAGTTTTGGAGTTTTTGAGTTTTGGATTTTTGCACTTTTGGAGTTTTGGAGTTTTGGAGTTTTGGAGTTTCGGAGTTTTGGAGTTTCAGAGTTTTGGAGGTTCAGGGTTGTGGAGTTTCGGAATTTTTGAGTTTTGGAGTTTCGGAGTTTCGGAGTTTTGGAGTTTTGTAGTTTTGGAGTTTTGGAGTGTCGGAGTTTCGGAGTGTTGGAGTTTTGGAGTTTTAGAGTTTTGGAGTTTTGGATTTTTGAGTTTTGGATTTTTGGAGTTTTGGAGTTTTTGAGTTTTGGAGTTTTGGATTTTTGCACTTTTGGAGTTTTGGAGTTTCGGAGTTTTGAATTTTTGGAGTTTTGGAGGTATGGATTTTTGGAGATTCAGGGTTTTGTTGTTCCATAATTTTGTAGTTTTGGAGTTTCGGAGTTTCGGAGTTTCGAATTATTGGAGTTTTCGAGTTTTAGAATTTTTAATTTTTGGAGGTATGGATTTTTGGAGTTTCGGAGTTGTGGAGATTCGGGGTTGTGGAGTTTTGGAGTTTTGGAGTTTCGGAGTTTTGGAGTTTCAGAGTTTTGGAGGTTCAGGGTTGTGGAGTTTCGGGGTTGTGGAGTTTCGGAATTTTGGTGTTTCGCATTTTTACAGTTTTGGAGTTTTCAAGTTTTGGATTTTTGGAGTTTTTGGATTTTCGGAATTTTGGAGATTCAGTTTTGGAGTTTCGGAGTTTTGGATATTCAGGGTTGTGGAGTTTCGGAATTTTTGAGTTTTGGAGTTTCGGAGTTTCGGAGTTTCAGAGTTTTGGAGTTTTTTAGTTTCGAATTTTCAGAGTTTTGGAGTTCCGGAGATTTGGAGTTCCAGAGTTTTGGAGGTTCAGGGTTGTGGAGTTTCGGAATTTTTGAGTTTTGGAGTTTCGGAGTTTCGGAGTTTTGGAGTATTGCAGTTTTGGAGATTTGGAGTTTCGAATTTTCAGAGTTTCGGATTTTTGGAGTTTTGGAGTTTCGGAGATTTGGAGTTTTGGCGTTTTGGAGATTCGGAATCTTGGAGTTTCGGAATTTTGTAGTTTTGTAGTTTTGGAGTGTCGGAGTTTTGGAGTGTTGGAGTTTTGGAGTTTTTGAGTTTTGGATTTTTGCACTTTTGGAGTTTTGGAGCTTTGGAGTTTCGGAGTTTTGGAGTTTCAGAGTTTTGGAGGTTCAGGGTTGTGGAGTTTCGGAATTTTTGAGTTTTGGAGTTTCGGAGTTTCGGAGTTTTGGAGTTTTGCAGTTTTGGAGTTTTGGAGTTTCGGAGATTTGGAGTTTCGGCGTTTTGGAGATTCGGGGTCTTGGAGTTTCGGAATTTTGTAGTTTTGTAGTTTTGGAGTTTTGGAGTGTCGGAGTTTCGGAGTGTTGGAGTTTTGGAGTTTTAGAGTTTTAGAGTTTTGGAGTTTTGGAGTTTTGGATTTTTGAGTTTTGGATTTTTGGATTTTTGGAGTTTTGGAGTTTTTGAGTTTTGGAGTTTTGGATTTTTGCACTTTTGGAGTTTTGGAGTTTCAGAGTTTTGAATTTTTGGAGTTTTGGAGGTATGGATTTTTGGAGATTCAGGGTTTTGTTCCATAATTTTGTAGTTGTGGAGTTTCGGAGTTTTGGAGTTTCGAATTATTGGAGTTTTCGAGTTTTAGAATTTTTAATTTTTGGAGGTATGGATTTTTGGAGTTTCGGAGTTGTGGAGATTCGGGGTTGTGGAGTTTTGGAGTTTTGGAGCTTCGGAGTTTTGGAGGTTCAGGGATGTGGAGTTTCGGAATTTTTGAGTTTTGGAGTTTCGGAGTTTCGGAGTTTTGGAGTTTTAGAGTTTTAGAGTTTTGGAGTTTTGAAATTTTTGAGTTTCATATTTTTGGAGTTTTGGAGTTTCGGAGATTTGGAGTTTCGGCGTTTTGGAGATTCGGGGTCTTGGAGTTTCGGAATTTTGTAGTTTTGTAGTTTTGGAGTTTTGGAGTGTCGGAGTTTCGGAGTGTTGGAGTTGTGGAGTTTTAGAGTTTTAGATTTTGTGAGTTTTGAAATTTTTGAGTTTCGGATTTTTGGAGTTTGGAGTTTTTAAGTTTTGGATTTTTGAGTTATGGATTTTTGGATTTTTGGAGTTTTTGAGTTTTTGAGTTTTTGAGTTTTGGATTTTTGCACTTTTGGAGTTTTGGAGTTTCGGAGTTTTGGATTTTTGGAGTTTTGGAGGTATGGATTTTTGGAGATTCAGGGTTTTGTTGTTCCAGAATTTTGTAGTTTTGGAGTTTCGGAGTTTCGGAGTTTCGAATTATTGGAGTTTTCGAGTTTTAGAATATTTAATTTTTTGAGGTATGGATTTTTGGAGTTTCGCAGTTTTGGAGATTCGGGGTTGTGGAGTTTCGGAATTTTGGTGTTTCGCATTTTTACAGTTTTGGAGTTTTCAAGTTTTGGATTTTTGGAGTTTTGGATTTTCGGAGTTTTGGAGATTCAGAGTTTTGGAGTTTCGGAGTTTTGGAGATTCAGGGTTGTGGAGTTTTGGAATTTTTGAGTTTTGAAGTTTCGGAGTTTTGGAGTTTTGGAGTTTCGAATTTTCAGAGTTTCGGATTTTTGGAGTTTTGGAGTTCCGGAGATTTGGAGTTTTGGCGTTTTGGGGATTCGGAATCTTGGAGTTTCGAAATTTTGTAGTTTTGTAGTTTTGGAGTGTCGGAGTTTTGGAGTGTTGGAGTTTTGGAGTTTTTGAGTTTTGGATTTTTGCACTTTTGGAGTTTTGGAGTTTTGGAGTTTCGGAGTTTTGGAGTTTCAGAGTTTTGGAGGTTCAGGGTTGTGGAGTTTCGGAATTTTTGAGTTTTGGAGTTTCGGAGTTTCGGAGTTTTGGAGTTTTGCAGTTTTGGAGTTTTGGAGTTTCGGAGATTTGGAGATTCGGCGTTTTGGAGATTCGGGGTCTTGGAGTTTCGGAATTTTGTAGTTTTGTAGTTTTGGAGTTTTGGAGTGTCAGAGTTTCGGAGTGTTGGAGTTTTGGAGTTTTAGAGTTTTGGAGTTTTGGATTTTTGAGTTTTGGATTTTTGGAGTTTTGGAGTTTTTGAGTTTTGGAGTTTTGGATTTTTGCACTTTTGGAGTTTTGGAGTTTCGGAGTTTTGAATTTTTGGAGTTTTGGAGGTATGGATTTTTGGAGATTCAGGGTTTTGTTGTTCCATAATTTTGTAGTTTTGGAGTTTCGGAGTTTCGGAGTTTCGAATTATTGGAGTTTTCGAGTTTTAGAATTTTTAATTTTTGGAGGTATGGATTTTTGGAGTTTCGGAGTTGTGGAGATTCGGGGTTGTGGAGTTTTGGAGTTTTGGAGTTTCGGAGTTTTGGAGTTTCAGAGTTTTGGAGGTTCAGGGTTGTGGAGTTTCGGAATTTTTGAGTTTTGGAGTTTCGGACTTTCGGAGTTTTGGAGTTTTAGAGTTTTAGAGTTTTGTAGTTTTGAAATTTTTGAGTTTCATATTTTTGGAGTTTTGGAGTTTCGGAGATTTGGAGTTTCGGCGTTTTGGAGATTCGGGGTCTTGGAGTTTCGGAATTTTGTAGTTTTGTAGTTTTGGAGTGTCAGAGTTTCGGAGTGTTGGAGTTTTGGAGTTTTAGTTTTAGAGTTTTGGAGTTTTGAAATTTTTGAGTTTCGGATTTTTGGAGTTTGGAGTTTTTAAGTTTTGGATTTTTGAGTTTTGGATTTTTGGATTTTTGGAGTTTTGGAGTTTTTGAGTTTTGGAGTTTTGGATTTTTGGAGTTTTGGAGGTATGGATTTTTGGAGATTCAGGGTTTTGTTGTTCCAGAATTTTTAGTTTTGGAGTTTCGGCGTTTCGGAGTTTCGAATTATTGGAGTTTTCGAGTTTTAGAATATTTAATTTTTGGAGGTATGGATTTTTGGAGTTTCGCAGTTTTGGAGATTCGGGGTTGTGGAGTTTCGGAATTTTGGTGTTTCGCATTTTTACAGTTTTGGAGTTTTCAAGTTTTGGATTTTTGGAGTTTTGGATTTTCGGAGTTTTGGAGATTCAGAGTTTTGGAGTTTCGGAGTTTTGGAGATTCAGGGTTGTGGAGTTTTGGAATTTTTGAGTTTTGCAGTTTCGGAGTTTTGGAGTTTTGGAGTTTCGAATTTTCAGAGTTTCGGATTTTTGGAGTTTTGGAGTTCCGGAGATTTGGAGTTTTGGCGTTTTGGAGATTCGGAATCTTGGAGTTTCAAAATTTTGTAGTTTTGTAGTTTTGGAGTGTCGGAGTTTTGGAGTGTTGGAGTTTTGGAGTTTTTGAGTTTTGGATTTTTGCACTTTCGGAGTTTTGGAGTTTTGGAGTTTCGGAGTTTTGGAGTTTCAGAGTTTTGGAGGTTCAGGGTTGTGGAGTTTCGGAATTTTTGAGTTTTGGAGTTTCGGAGTTTCGGAGTTTTGGAGTTTTGCAGTTTTGGAGTTTTGGAGTTTCGGAGATTTGGAGTTTCGGCGTTTTGGAGATTCGGGGTCTTGGAGTTTCGGAATTTTGTAGTTTTGTAGTTTTGGAGTTTTGGAGTGTCGGAGTTTCGGAGTGTCGGAGTTTCGGAGTTTTAGAGTTTTGGAGTTTTGGATTTTTGAGTTTTGGATTTTTGGAGTTTTGGAGTTTTTGAGTTTTGGAGTTTTGGATTTTTGCACTTTTGGAGTTTTGGAGTTTCGGAGTTTTGAATTTTTGGAGTTTTGGAGGTATGGATTTTTGGAGATTCAGGGTTTTGTTGTTCCATAATTTTGTAGTTTTGGAGTTTCGGAGTTTCGGAGTTTCGAATTATTGGAGTTTTCGAGTTTTAGAATTTTTAATTTTTGGAGGTATGGATTTTTGGAGTTTCGGAGTTGTGGAGATTCGGGGTTGTGGAGTTTTGGAGTTTTGGAGGTTCGGAGTTTAAGAGTTTTTGAGTTTGGGAGTTTCGCAGTTTTGGAGATTCGGGGTTGTGGAGTTTCGGAATTTTGGTGTTTCGCATTTTTACAGTTTTGGAGTTTTCAAGTTTTGGATTTTTGGAGTTTTTGGATTTTCGGAATTTTGGAGATTCAGTTTTGGAGTTTCGGAGTTTTGGATATTCAGGGTTGTGGACCCAAACTGAAAAAACGACCTCGGCCCTATGTTGGGCCAAAGTCGGTAGCCGGCCTGGCCGACCTTGGCCCTAGCTTGGCAAACTAGGTTGGGCCGAGGTCGGGATTGGTTATTGGCCTCACACCGGCCGACCTTTGGCTGCCAACATAGGGCCGAGGCCGTATGCCGACCTTGCCGTCGCCAGCCAGTGCCCTGCTAGATTGTGAATCAATGACAAATCATGGTTACCTTATCTATATATGACGTTTGAAAACTAAATTTTGGCCATGAGGAATCTGACCTGTATGCACAGGCATCTTGAGGAGACACAAACAATGAAGACGAACTTGCAGCAATTATTAATGGGTTCCTTTATGCAGACATCAGTATACAAGCAGTTCCACTTGTTGTAAACGCATGGGTACGGTGAAATCTTACAAAATACTGAAAAACATCAAACTCATTTCAGCCATATATATCTTTTATTATTGTATTCAGAATAACTTTCACCAGGAATGCTACCGGGTGACTGGAAGGATGACTAGATTCTAACAACTTTCTTCATCCGGCTCAGCACGGGTTTCGTAGGGGACTTTCCTGCGAGACCCAATTGGCAATCTTCACTTTCGACCTGCATGCTAACCTCGACCGTAACATACAGACCGATTAATTATTTCTAGATTTTGCGAAGGATTTGACAAGGTACCACACCAATGCCTATCACTGAAACTAGCCTTTTATAAATTTGCACCCTAATATTCTAGACTGAATTAAAGAATTCCTAGCTAACTGTTCTCAGTTTGTTTCGATCTATTAACAATCACAACTCAGGCACTCTCCCCATAACATCGAGTGTTCCACAGGGATCTGTGCTCGGTCCGCTTTTATTCCTAATATATATAACGATCTGGCGCCACAAGTATTGTGTAACACCCATTTCAGATCGCCCGGCCTCTATCGCGTACTGCAACTTTTTCGGGTTCTTTTTTTTCCCGCACCATTGTTGACTAGAATGCCCTCCCTGCCGATGTTGCCGCCATCACTTGCCCACCTTCATTCTTATCCACTGTAACCATTTGTATGATACTGCAATGATTGTTCAATATGATTGTTTATGATTGCCGCACATTTATGATTGTTGAATATATTAACCAACCCCTTATGTAATACTCCCTGAAGGGGGTCTTTAAAGTGAAGAAAGAGAAGTGAAGTGAAGTCTTATTCTTCTGTGCCCACTGCCTCCCTTGCACGAGTCGGCTGGCGCCTCTGGCTGCGGCCACCCTCCCGATCCTGCGCGCCAATCAGCCAGCGCTTTATAACAGCGCTGCTTTTCTGCAGGGTTGCTTCTTCAGGGTAGTGTGCTCTCAGGCAGGCTACGATAAAAGAAGAGAGCAAAAACAAATGCCACCACTTCAAAAAGGCTCAAACCAGCTCAGCAGTGATATTCCAACCAAATAATCCGGTGCTTTGTAGTCCAGACTCGGATATAACAGTAATCAGCACTATAATCTATAATCATTGCAATATTCACTTTAAACCCAAAATAACATGCAGCAATGAGGGCAAAATGCAATAACCTAGAATAGCTGTCCTTTGTACATAGCATCCATTATGATATATTTGTGGGCAGTGTTCAATGTCTTCACAACAGTATTATAAATGTTTTAGCTAAAATCAGGGCCTTATATACTGAAAAATTAGGCATTGTGTGTACCATTGTAAATAGCACTAAACAATTGCAAGCAGCATTATAAATTCAATATTTTTACAATTGCATGAAACCTGATGCAGTATACAGTAGCAATTGTTTTAACAAGTTGCTTTAATGAGGCAATCTAAGCCAACAATAAAACAGCTACACTGCCGCCAACATGCATATTTACCCTTATATACAGGCAAATCATTTACAACCTGCATTTCATTACGTCCACGTCACTGCAGTGCCAAAATTAAGAATGTACACGAAATTTTTTCATGACAAAGTAGACTAAATAGAATAGAATCTCGAAGCACTTAAAATTATTTTTTTCCTGGGAAAACATTGCGGGATTTAATGTCCAGAAGCAACACATGGACTATGAGGGACACCTTAGTGGAGGGCTCCAGGAATTTCCACCACCTGGGACAAATGTATTGTACTGAAGAATATATGGCTGGTAAAATGACCAGCATGTTTAGCACAGCATGACAATTCTTCACCAGTGTAAACAATCACTTACCCAGGATCATGTTATTGATGTTCTTCATCTCAGCAAACGCGTGCTTGCAGCCGTGAGACCCTTTCCAGCTGAATCGCAGTGATGCTGCTTTGCTCATCAAGTTTCGCATCAAAATTCGCACTGTGTCTTGAAAATCCGTGCCGCCAAACCTTGAGCAGTAGTTTGTCTGCAGATACATCATACCAAACATTAAAGAAAAGCCGAGGAAAAGTTTAAAGAGCAAAAATTAGACTTACAAGTACTTCCATGTTCCCTTCCGAGGAAAGATACTCTTCAATTGCTTGGACATCTTCCACTGTTGATGCAGGTAGCTTTGGGCAATCTTGGGGCAAAACTAAAGCTCTTGTTGCTTTGCTTGCAGTTAGCAGTGATCTCAAACTCTTCAGCTCGATGATTATTTTCATCTGGTTGTCAAAAACTTTCTTTTCGAAGGCTACAAGCAAAATAAGAACAACTTTGAGGCAAAATCCAGAAAAAGGGAATTTGACTTCTGCTAAGTACTAAGCAGAGCATCAGCCCTCTATGCACTACAGTCGAGTATTTAGAACTTCAAACTTATATACTGTTCCTCTTTACAGGCCCGAATAACTCGTACATCAACATCTAAAGTATTGTCAAAGGCACAGTGCATCATATATTGTTTGGATAGCAAATAAACTGGTACTAAAGAAAAAAGCTGTAGGTGCACTCATACCTGTGAACCATGCAGGCAGGCTACCGGCCTCTTTCGGGACACTTGTGTTTGCAGGAGCTGTAACAAACAAAAAATATGGTACCTATTTTTATACACATTTCCCATAAGGAGCATCTCATACCCGTGCTGTAAGCATTAACAGCTGTGCTGTTACAGAGCATTAAGTTGAAATGCCATTACAGTCGAAAGAGCACCACAGAAACATTCGACAGTTTCAAATGCCTTCGAAATGCAAGTTTGTGTACCCCAGTGCACGATGTATTCAAGCTATAATTTGTAAAATGAAAATTTACAAGTGAATACCTGCTTCTAAGTGAATAAATGTGAGCTGACCCCACATGAAATGCCTTTTTATTTACTGTAAGGAATGCGCTACTCAATGTGGTGGCTTGGAGGTGTGGTTTGGCCTTTACCAGCTTAGTTTTGAAGTCCATGTTCATCGGAAGCGCAACACATAAAGGGAGTGAAATGACACCAAGTAAACATACACAACACAAAAAATGTCACACAATAAAAGTAAAGCACTCAGCCCACAGCAAGGCTTTTAGATACAAGTTGCACCCAGTAAACAAAAGCCCCCAATTCTATACAGCACATTTTATTACTGATAACTATGTATCCTCAGAGTCCAGCCTCATAAGCTTCAAACATTGAACTAAGGTTATCAAAACTAAACTAGGCAGCAGCAGCGTCACTGTAGTATGCCAGATGTTGAACCTTTCAACTGCCTTTGGAAACCATCATGGAGCAATGTACTGTTTACACAAGTCAATGGTATTCGGAATTTTTAATCTTATTCGACTCATTTCAGTATGTGTGCAGCATAAGATCACACAATAAATAATAAAAATTGAAAGATAAGGTTGTTAAAAAACGCAGCCGATATCACACCTGCTTCACAGTCAGTGCTGCTGTCGTGACCCCATGAGGGTGTGGTGGCTTTGTCCTGAAGACCTGCAATTTCATTGCAGAAGCATATAATTTTTAGATGCAAATGTTTCAGTCGTAAGCACAATACATTGCTGAATCTAAGACCCTCGAAAGCAAGAGAAATTAGTTGGTTACTGACAGTAATTAAAATCACTACTAAATGACGTACAGCCAGCTTGAAATGAACTACAGACAAAATGAAACAGTAAAATATATAGAAATAACTCCATACCACCATGTCTGGCAAATCTCTCTGCTAGGCGAGACATTCCTGGAAGCTCTTTCATGTGCCTGTTTTTTGTCATAGGTGACTTAGAATACACCCTCTGAACAGGTCTTTCCCTTGAAGCCACGAAGCCATCTATAAAGTTTTCAGAGACATACTTTGTTGCAATATGCTCTTCAATGTTTGATTCAATGAAGCAGTTTAAGGTCAATATAGACTAAACAATATGATTATGCCTAATTACTTTCACATAAAAATATGGCAGCACACAGCAGTGTTATACCTTGAATGTGGACTTGTTGTGAAGAGTTGCCTCCGAAGGCGGTATGTTCTTGGACACCCTGGCTCATGCCAGATATTTTCCTTCCTACATGAAAGAAATATAACAACAAAGGAAAATAACTGCCCCACAGAAGAAAAATCATGTATTCAGCAATAGTGCAATTGAGAAAATTAACAAACAAGTCACAAGAAATGAGCGAAATGCAACAAGCACTAACTTTTCATCCTAGTGCTTGGTGACCGAACCACGAGAATGTCGTCACCACTTTCGCTGTCCGAAAGAAGCACTGCCTTTCGCTTTCTCCGGCGCTTCTTTTCAGAAACTGAGTCTTCCGAGTCCAGATGTGAAGTTATAAGCGCATGTGGAAGACACTCTTTGGCGCGCTCATATGTGCCTGGGTCAAGAAACAGTTTTAGAGCACCCGTGAGAAAGTTTTCAAATTTTAATAACTGCATATAAACAATATTTCAGAAGCATTTTTGTGCAGTAGGTGGCAACTTCATACAAAGAGTACTGTTATGTTGCATCATCTTTAAAAGAGAATTGTTGCTAAACACATTCTTCCTAACCTTACACCAAATAATAAAAGTTCCAGTACTAAAGCGATGCATGTCCATTACAAAAGACCAGACATAGACAGCCTTGTGCTATATTATCACTATAAAAATGAAACAAAATGGTGCTCACTTTTAGTTGCAAGAATTCTTGCCTTGTAGCCTTGCCAGTTGTCCTCTACAGGTACTTCTAATGAAATCATGCGGTCAACTTCCTTTTTTGCTGTCGTTGGTGGCCAATAGCAAGTTGCACTACCACCTTCCCTTCTCACCCAGCTTTCGGGCACCACATACGTGCTACCTTCGTCAGTAAATTCCACAATGTGAAACCTGCAGGGAGAAGTATTACAATATGTGTGAACAAGACATGGCACATAAAACAAAAACCAAATGAGATGGACAGTATAGTGTGGCACAGGAGCCGAATGCGCTTCTAAGAGCTACAGAGCTACTTCACAATTAACCTGATCCTGGGGTATTCAGAAATCAGCATCAAATGCAAGCAAGACTATATGTACTCGCATGCTTCATTCACCCAAGGGCAGTGTAGTGCCTGTCACTGTGGCTTAGAAAGTGAAAATCCCTTGGCTCTAGTTCAGCAGTTAGAAGAAAATCAAGAGCTTCATCTGGCTGCTAAGAACAGCTTCTGCGTGCATGCATCAACACAGCATGCATATAAAACACTGCAACATGCTGGCATCAAATGATTGTTGTGCTTACGTTCTAGAAAAATGAGCCGGTGTTTCGTAGGCAAGAAGAAACACACGGAGCTGAATCTTGACAACTCCAGATGTCACAGCCGCAAACACTTCAATTAGCAGTTTTGCATTGTCACGTCCCAACTTCACAATCACTAGCACTTCACATCAACAGCTTTGGGTTCGCAGCCACATACACAGTGCACTGACATGATCTTCATGATGCATTAGTAAAAACACGGGGGTTTTCAAAAGCCACAAAAGCACCTACAACTGGAGTATGCAAAAAATCAGAAGATGTAAAACAGAGAAAAATACTTTTAAAGGCAAAAGCTGTCTTTTGCAGATGATCTCAAACAACAAAGATATTTGAAATGCCTGGGCAACATGAAAAGAAGTCAGAAGAGGTGAAACAGTGGAAAAAAAACATCCTTTCCCTTGAAGGGCAAAAGCAGGCCTTTGCAGACAACGTCAGAAAATAAAAATACTTCAAGATTGCTGCCACGAGAAGAAACTTTAAAGACTGACAGTAGCGATGACCTACAGGGTCGTGTGTAGAAGTCGCCTTCGTTCTTGCACAGTTTACCAACAATGAGAATTTCGGACCCAGACAAAAGAAAATTGCTGACAAGAACAATCCTGTTTCTACTAAGTAAGAGGCAATTGTCTGGCTGTTTTGTTCTTATAACGCTCCCCCTCCAGACCACTTTACGGTACTGCTTCAGGGTAGGGTATGACAAAGCAGGACCACTGGAATGACAAGAAGAGGGAAGGACTCCACATGCAGAAAATTCAGCACTGGATCCACTTCCAACAACTGAACAGGCTTGTTCTTCCATGATTCTGCTGTAAAGCTGTTCCAAAGGCTTCTTTCCACACCTCACATGAGCCTTGAGATCTTTCAAGTAGTTCTCAAAAGCGAAACAACTAAAGTTATCCAGGCAGCCAAGCTGCCGGCAGTCATTGGCCAAGTGAATGAGACCATGTACATTGTAAATTAGGGACTCTTTCCCATAAATTGACTTGCACTTGCTTACAAAACTGCGCAGCAACTGATCAGCATAGTCTATGAAACAGTCCATTGATGAACAAGAAAGAATTGCAATGCCAACATCCCAAGTGAAATTGGCCGACGGCCGACCATCGGTAAGCAATTGGACAGTGCTCGGCAGCCGGTATCCACGGCCAACCAATGGCGGCCCCTAGTCGGGCCGTGGTTGGCTGCCAATTGGGCTGGTTAATAGTTGGCCAAAAATGTTCAGCCAACTACCGGCAAATGATAGGAAATTAGTCGGCACCCAACGCTCGGGCAACCACACGGGGACCATTGTAGGGCCATGGTTGGCTACCCACTGGCTTGGCCGGTGACGTATATGCCAGACGCACGTGCAGTAGGCGAGTGGAAATTGCGGACGAAACGCTCGATCGACGTACGTTTCATATTAGCCCAATATTCTTTTTATACGAATACACTGCGCGCATGACTGCATGCATGTTGAGAGAGAGA
Organism: Amblyomma mixtum; assembly: GCF_055824585.1. Taxonomy (NCBI): domain Eukaryota; kingdom Metazoa; phylum Arthropoda; class Arachnida; order Ixodida; family Ixodidae; genus Amblyomma; species Amblyomma mixtum. The sequence goes on along the minus strand of NC_143012.1, from coordinate 111,045,052 downwards.
GAGAGAAAAACTTTATCATGGCAAGTGTGTTAGACCCCCTTTGGGTCCCTGGACCACCGCACGGTTCCACTCTACGTCGTAACGTTCATGCGGTGTTTGTCCATGACGTCGGCACCCCGAAGCACCGCAGCAAGCTGCGATGGCGGGTCCGGAGACGAGAGCACGACCTCCCAGTCCTCCCAACTTGATAACGCGGGCTGTCCCTGCGGGGGAGGATCAGCAGGGCAGCCGAAAAGCCTGTGGGAGAGTGTGGCGTGAGGGTCGCCGCACAGGGTGCATGCAGGGGAGGTGCCACAGTAGAGAGATAGCAGCTGAGGGGATGAGAGAGAGCGGGTCTGGAGGCGTCTCCAGAGGATCTGTTGGGAATGGGTAAGGGAGGGGTGTGGAGGAGGGTAAGTCCGACGGTCCAAGCGGGGCATTTGCGTGAGCTCTGCAAAGGTGTGCGCCCGCTCTCTCGAGAAACCTGGACCGAGGCCGTCCTGAGCCCGGCAAATCAAACCTCCTAATATGCATGCAGTCATTATCAATCAATTATCAATCATTATTATCAATTTATCAATCGGTGAAATGTAGTGTGTAAGCAATATGCAGGTGCAGTGCTGCGGCATCAATTACGTTTTAATGCTCAGCATTTAAATAATTGTCGGACGAGTGCAGTTTCATCGAGAGATAAAAGGAAAGTCCCGTAATTCTGACACCAAACGAAACCGAAACTCAAAAGTTTCGGTTTCGTGGTTTTATTGCAGTTGGCAAGCAATTGTTTATTTATCAAGATGTAGTGAAGCAATGTAAATTTTAACTTGCATAATTTGAGAAAAATGAATAAAACAACACATTTGGTTTATTTTTTGTTCTTTGCGAACATATTTTTGACAGCACATCTACGAAAGCGCGGTGTCAGTCACAACGACTGAATCTGCGACGCGATGCTCTTCCCGCGCTTTTCCCACTCATGCTCTCGTAGCGGCGTAGCTGGCAAAGTGCTTCGTTTGCATTTGAAGCATTCGTTGTTCCTGCACTGCCGTGTCTTGGCCTTTCACCATGACAACACCACCTGACCTAAGCGTTGGAAGGTAAGACCTCATCATGGAGCGGTTCTTGAGGGCGAAACGTCGCCGAGAACTTTATCTGGCGAAGGCGGGCAGCGTTCGGTGTTTGCAGCAAGGCGCAGAAGACGCAGAGGCGGCAGCATGCTCTGAGACATTCCCCCATTTGCAATCCGACAATCCATCACGTTTAGCAATTGTTGGAAACGATAGATTTGAACCGTTCGGGGACAGCTTAGGGCAAGCATATGCAGCAGTGAATACTTTTGAATCCTCTGTCGTGGCAGCTGAGACACAGTGTTCAAGTGCAGATCAAGCTGAGTCAGTCGGAAGTGACTTGCACGGTCAAAACACTGGTCCCGTGGAGCCTTATGAACATGACTTAGTTGATGTTCCCGACAATGCCGAGTGTCCAGAGGGGATAAGGAGCCAGTTGAGGGCTTGGGCTGTGAAGTATCATATCAGGAGAGCGGCAGTTAATTCACTGCTTGACATTCTTAGGCCGCACTTCACTGATCTTCCTAAGACACAGTATGCTCTGGTGTCCACTCGACAAAGCGTGCCACTTGAACAACTCGGCAGTGGTGAGTACGTTCATTTTGGCCTTCAGAGAGGCTTATTGCGTGCATTGGACATGTGGCATTCGGCTCCAAGTAATGGAGCCGGAAATTCTTCAGCACACTGGTGAAGAATTGTCATGATGTCTAAACATGCTGGTCATTTTATCAGTCATATATTCTTCAGTACAATACATTTGTCCCAGGTGGTGGAAATTCCTGGAGCCCTCCATTAAGGTGTCCCCATAGTCCATCTGTTGCTTCTGGGACATTAAACCCCGCAATGTTTTCCCAGGAAAAAAAAATTTGAGTGCTTCGAGGTTCTATTCTATTTAGTCTACTTTGTCATGAAACAATTTCGTATTCATTCTTAATTTTGCACTGCTATGACGTGGGCGTAATTAAATGCAGGTTTTAAATGATTTGCCTGTATTTAAGGGTAAATATGCATGTTGGCGGTAGTGTAGCTGTTTTATTGTTGGCTTAGATTGCCTCATTAAAGCAACTTGTTAAAACAATTGCTACTGTATACTACATCAGGTTTCATGCAATTGTAAAAATATTGAATTTCTAATACTGCTTGCAATTGTTTAGTGCTATTTATAATGGTACACACAATCCCAAAATTTTCAGTATATAATGCCCTGATTTTAGCTAAAACATTTATAATACTGTTGTGAAGACATTGAAGACTGCCCACAAATATATCATATTGGATGCTATGTACAAAGGACAGATATTCTAGTTTATTGCATTTTGCCCTCATTTTGCATGTTATTTTGGGTTCAAAGTGAATATTGCAATGGTTATAGAATATAGTGCTGACTACTGTTATATCCGAGTCTGGACTACAAAGCGCTGGATTATTTGGTTGTAATTAGGGGTGTGCGAATATTCGAATTTTTCGAATATAATTCGAATATTATATTTTTAGTATTCGAATTCGATTCGAAATCCAAGTATTCGTGTTGTCTCGAATATTCGACCTGACTCGATATATTCGTATCTAGCCGAATATTCATTGTGAGCACCGGCGTTCCTTTCGGCCCGCAAGCCCTATTGACAGAAACATAACAACAAGGTGGCGCCCAGAGCAATGCGCATTCCTTCCTCCAAGGGCCATGCCGTAGCTCACTGCGCTGGTGAGCTTCTTTGTGGCTATACCTGCGAAGCTGGTATAGTCAGAGCTGTGCACGAAGGACAACGGTCTGTTTCCGGATACCATGTTCGGGTTCAGAACGGGGCTCTCCACGCAAGACGTGATGCTCCAGTTAAGAGACACGGTACTGAAACAAATATCGGGCACTCGAGAAGGCGTAATCTTGGCCGTAGACCTCAAGGGGGCCTTCGACAACATCGGCCACAATGCCATTCTCACAGAACAGCCGCTGGCCGCGCACTACTGGTCAACCTAGAATACCCGGCAGAAGACGAGGGCGAAGACAAGACAGACATTGACAGCCAAATTAGGAGCACTTTCTTGGTTAAACCAGAGCCCATAAACATGTACCCGAAGAAACACGAAGGAAAACGGGCGGCGAGATCATTGGAGTTGAACAGGTTCCTAAACAAGAAACAGATGGTTCTGTATGTTGACGCGTCCAAGTACAGAACGAAAGAAAACGCTAGGGCGGTAGCAGTAGTGAAAGCCAATGGGAATATAGTTACTGGTGCATCAGTGCGCACAAGGACAACACAAGCAGCGGAAGAGATCGCCATAGCTCTAGCCCTGACTGAAGCCAATCGGCAGGGACTGAGTTACTGGATAGCCACAGATTCTCAGGCTGCAGCAAGGGCATACAGAGATGGAAGGATCGGCCGAAAAGCCGCGAGTATTCTCTTCCAACAAAAACAACACAGACATGGATCAAACAATACAAACATTCAACACACCATCATTTGGGTCCCTGACACTGGGGTTGAGGGAAATCTCATGGCAGACACCGTTGTCCGAGGGTTCACGAACCGGAGGGCAGGTTTGCCTGTCGAACCCTTCAGCACGCCAGAATCTTCCGGGGAGGCAATGAAGGCGTTGTTGGAAGCGCGCAAGAAGTACTCGGCTCCGGCGGATATCCTCGACAGAGAGCAGGCCACCACGCTCAGGCGACTACAAACAGACACATACCCAAGCAGAGCCATGTATCACAAAATGTGGCCGAACAGATACGCGAAATAGTGCGTGTGGTGTGGGGGCTACGCCACAACGTACCACGCCACCTGGGGCTGCGAAAAAAGCCATTTACTACCAAAGGTAAATAGCCCTAGTCTAGAGCAGTGGGAGGCCCTCCTGGCTGACTCCGACCCGAGCACACAGCTTATGCTGGTGACGAGGGCCAAGGCAGCGGCGGAGGCCAACGGGATCCTGGACTAGGGAAGACCGACCACTGAAGCTCCACATCTATCTATCCCCATCCCCCTACTCCCTAACTCTTCCTTCTGAAAAAAAAAATAAATGTTTTCAGTACTACTACTACCTCGCAATACGTGCCAGTTCAGTGCCAAGTGAGAGGGCATTTTCTGTGGCTGGAGGAGTCGTTTCAGCCAGAAGGGAACTACTTCTGCCTGACCATGTGGAGCAGAGGGTTTTCCTTCACGACAACCTTTTATGTTCATCCCAGCAACGCGCGTTCGTGCTGATGGCAAGCTAGCCTTAATCAATGCTGTGTACCAGCCATCTTATCTGATATTTCCACTCTTCTAAGAATAATGTTCGAGACTGATACTTTTTGTGCAGCCACACACACCTTTTGTGTTCATTTAATCATCGATAGTTGAACTGTGATGTTCTTCGGTGCTCAAATAAATGTTTTGTAGTGGTTAAATGCGTCTGTCCTTGATTATTCGATATTCGATTCGATATTCGGAGCCAAGTATTCGTATCCGATTCGTATTCGAAGAATTTGATATTCGCACACCCCTAGTTGTAATATCACTGCTGAGCTGGTTTCAGCCTTTTTGAAGTGGTGGCATTTGTTTTTGCTCTCTTCTTTTATTGTAGCCTGCCTGAGAGCACACTACCCTGAACAAGCAACCCTGAAGAATCGCAGCGCTGTTATAAAGCGCTGGCTGATTGGCGCGCAGGATCGGGAGGGTGGCCGCAGCCAGAGGCGCCAGCCGACTCGAGCAAGGGAGGCAGTGGGCACAGAAGAATACTTTCTTCACTTTAAAGACCCCCTTCAGGGAGTATTACATAAGGGGTGGCTTAATGTATTCAACAATCATAAATATGCGGCAATCATAAACAATCATATTCAGCAATCTTTGAAGTATGATACAAATGGTTACAGCGGATAAGAATAAAGGTGGGCACGTGATGGCGGCAACATCGGCGGGGAGGGCATTCTAGTCAACAATGATGCGAGGAAAAAAGAACTGAAAAAGTATCAGTACGCGATAGAGGCCGGCGATCTGAAATGGGTGTGCGGTGCGGTGAGATATGCGGGCCGGATGAGAAATGTAAGGTGTTTGATTCTGAGTGCTATGGAAAATCTTGTGGAGCAAACACATGCAGGCGACGCGACGGCGAGCTTCAAGGCTTTCGAGACCGGAAGTATTCTTTAGAGATGAAACGCTGATTGTATATGAATAAGCAGAATGAACGAAGCGAATGGCGCGGTTTTGAACTGATTCGAGTGCATTTGTTTGGTATATTTGGTGTGGATTCCAGATGGGACTGGCGTACTCGAGTTCAGGTCTAATAAGGGTTTTGTAAGCTAGAAGTTTCACTTGCTGCGGTGCATGACGAAGATAATGGTTTAGGAATCCTAGAGATCTATTGGCAGATGATATGATTGTGGTAATGTGTATTCGCCAAGAAAGATCGGTACAGAGTGTTACACCGAGGTACTTGAATGATTGGACACTTTCTATAGATGAGTTGGCAATTGTATAGGAAAAAACAAGGGGGTTGCGTTGACGCTGAAATGAGACGAGTTTGCATTTTTTAGCCTTTAGTGTCATTAGCCAGAGGTCACACCATTCATTGATGCGGTGGAGCTCATTTTGAAGAGCCACTTGTTCAGAAATGTTTGTAACGGTACAATAAATTACACAGTCATCGGCGAATATGCAAATTTTACACGATACTTGTGGCGCCAGATCGTTAATATATATAGGGAATAAAAGCGGGCCGAGCACAGATCCCTGCGGAACACCGGATGTTATGGGAAGAGTCCCTGAGTTGTGATTGTTAATAGAAACAAACTGAGAACGGTTAGCTAGGAATTCTTTAATTCAGTCTAGAATATTAGGGTGCAAATTTTAAAAGGCTAGTTTCAGTGATAGGCTTTGGTGTGGTACGTTGTCAAAAGCCTTCGCGAAATCTAAAAATAATGTATCGGTCTGTATGTTACGGTCGAGGTTAGCAAGCAGGTCGAAAGTGAAGATTGCCAATTGGGTATCGCAGGAAAGTCCCCTACGAAACCCGTGCTGAGCCGGATGAAGAAAGTTGTTAGAATCTAGGAGGTTTACGACATGGGAATGGATATATGACATGTTCCATGATTTTGCAAGGCACACTGGTTAAGGAGATGGGGTGATAATTCAATGGCGTGTCCTTTACACCTGATTTGTGGACCGATATGACCCTCCCCACCTTCCAGTCATCCGGTAGCATTCCTGTTGAAAGTGATTTTGAATAGAATATTAATAAAAGATATATGGCTGAAATGTGTTTGGTGTTCATCAATATTTTGTAAGATTGCACAGTACGCGTGCGTTTACAGCAAGTGGAACTGCTTGTATACTGATGTCTGCATAAAGGAACCCATTAATAACTGCTGCAAGTTCGTCTTCATTGTTTGTGTCTCCTCAAGATGCCTGTGCATACAGGTCGGATTCCTCATGGCCAAAATTTAGTTTTCAAACGTCATATATAGGTACGGTAACCGCGATTTGTCATTGGCTCGCAATCTAGCAGGGCGCTGGCTGGCGACGGCAAGGTCGGCATACGGCCTCGGCCCTATGTTGGCAGCCAAAGGTCGGCCGGTGTGAGGCCAATCACCAATCCCGACCTCGGCCCAACCTAGTTTGCCAAGCTAGGGCCAAGGTCGGCCAGGCCGGCTACCGACTTTGGCCCAACATAGGGCCGAGGTCGTTTTTTCAGTTGGGATGTAACTGTAGAAAATGCTCGTACATAGCCCTCGGCAAAATTTTCTTCAAAACAACAGGACCTGAATACAACAAGAACTGTCTGAACTCTGTAGCCTTCCATCGCTCAAACATGTCGACTGCTCGGGGTTTTCGTGCAAAATCACTAGTTATGTGTTGTCGCATTGTAGCCAGATGCCCCGATATTTGCATAACTGAGAAGTGTGCCAGCCGCACTTTTAATGGACCTCGCAACCAGTAACCAATAAGCTTTCGCACAACACCGAGGCACACCAAATGCATGTAGTCTAATGGAAAGCTTGTTACCATCGGGATACCAATTGATGTCAATGGGGAAATGCCTTTGTGATGCTCCGTCTGAGTTTGATCAGCAAATGACTGATCGGTGCGCAGTGGGCTGTCCATGTTTTGGTAAGTAATGCGCCCAAGATAGACGCCCTTGGTGCAGCACTTGTCACATCCATAGTAGCCAGAAAATAATTTCGTGGCTTTCACAAAGGCCTTCGCTGGTGCATCACAAAGAATGGCTCTTAGTACCACCTTATAAGCAGTGGATTTGTGTAGAATACCATTTGACAGCAGAGGGCCCATTTCTTCAATGAACGCTTTGAGGTACTCATCCAGACAAGCCGGTTTCGATGTGCCGCAAAAGATCCCCACAGGAAAAATAATATCAGATTGTTGGCTGTGAGGGTGGTGAACCTGTACAAGAATGGGCCATACTTGTGTGCAACTGCTCTTAAACAGAGGCAGGCCATCGATGTTGACTGATATTGAGAGAACATTACTTGGAACCGAATGCCACATGTCCAATGCACGCAATAAGCCTCTCTGAAGGCCAAAATGAACGTACTCACCATTGCCGAGTTTCTCAAGCGGCACGCTTTGTCGCGTGGACACTAGAGCAGACTGTGTCTTAGGAAGATCAGTGAAGTGCGGCCTAAGAATGTCAAGCAGTGAATTAACTGCCGCTCTCCTGATATGATGCTTCACAGCCCAAGCCCTCAACTGGCTCCTTATCCCCTCTGGACACTCGGCATTATCGGGAACATCAACCAAGTCATGTTCATCAGGCTCCACAGGACCAGCGTTTTGGCCGCGCAAGTCACTTCCATCTGACTCAGCTTGATCTGCACTTGAACAACACTGTGCCTCTGCTGCGATGACAGAGGATTCAAAAGTATTCACTGCTGCATATGCTTGTCCTAAGCTGTCCCCGAGCGGTGCAAATCTATCGTTTCCAACACTTGCTAAACGTGATGGATTGTCGGATTGCAAATGGGGGAATGTCTCAGAGCAAGCTGCCGCCTCTGCGTCTTCTGTGACTTGCTGCAAACACCGCACGCTGCCCGCCTTCGCCAGATAAAGCTCTCGGCGACGTTTCGCCCTCAAGAACCGCTCCATGATGAGGTCTTACCTTCCGACGTTTAGATCAGGCGGTGTTGTCATGGTGAAAGGCCAAGACACGGCACTGCAGGAACAACCAATGCTTCAAATCCAAAGCACTCTGCCAGCTACGCCGCTACAGCGTAATACGGAACTTTAGACGCGACGCGACGAGAGTGAAAAGCGCGGGATGGGCATCTCGTCGCAAATTCAGTCGTTGTGACTGACACCGCGCTTTCGTAGATGTGCTGTCGAAAATATGTTCGCAAGAAACAAAAGTAATATAAATGTGTTATTTTATTCTTTGTTCTCAAATTATGCAAGTTAAAATTTACACTGCTTCACTACGTCTACATAAAAAAACATTTACTTGCCAGTTTCAATAAAACATCGAAACAGAAACTTTTGAGTTTCGGTTTCGTTTGATGTCAGAATAACGGGACTTTCCTTTTTATCTCTCGATGAAACTGCACACGTCCGACAGTTATTTAAATGCTCAGCATTAAAACGAAATTGATGCAGCAGCACTGCACCTGCATATTGCTTGCACATTACATTTCACCGATTGATAACTTAATTAGGCTCACCATGCATGCAGTGATGCGCGCAGTGTATTCGTAAAAAAGAATATTGAGATAATATGAAACGTACGTCGATCGAGCGTTTCGTCCGCAATTTCCACGCGCCTACTGCGCGTGCGTCTTGCGGCTGGCATCACTGGCCAAGCCAGTGGGTAGCCAACCATGGCCCTACGATGGTCCCCGTGTGGTTGCCCGAGCGTTGGGTGCCGACTAATTCCCTATCATTTGCCGGTAGTTGGCTGAACGTTTTTGGCCAACTATTAACCAGCCCAATGGCAGCCAACCACGGCCCGTCTAGGGGCCGCCATTGGTTGGCCGAGGATACCGGCTGCCGAGCACTCTCCAATTGCTTACCGATGGTCGGCCGTCGGCCAATTTCACTTGGGGAGTTTCGGAATTTTTGAGTTTTGGAGTTTCGGAGTATCGGAGTTTCAGAGTTTTGGAGTTTTTTAGTTTCGAATTTTCAGAGTTTTGGAGTTCCGGAGATTTGGAGTTCCAGAGTTTTGGAGATTCAGGGTTGTGGAGTTTCGGAATTTTTGAGTTTTGGAGTTTCGGAGTTTCGGAGTTTTGGAGTATTGCAGTTTTGGAGATTTGGAGTTTCGAATTTTCAGAGTTTCGGATTTTTGGAGTTTTGGAGTTTCGGAGATATGGAGTTTTGGCGTTTTGGAGATTCGGAATCTTGGAGTTCCGGAATTTTGTAGTTTTGTAGTTTTGGAGTGTCAGAGTTTTGGAGTGTTGGAGTTTTGAAGCTTTGGAGTTTTTGAGTTTTTGAGTTTTTTAGTTTTGGATTTTTGCACTTTTTGAGTTTTGGTGTTTTGGAGTTTCGGAGTTTCAGAGTTTTGGAGTATTTCAGTTTTGGAGTTTTGAAGTTTCGAATTTTCAGTTTCGGATTTTTGGAGTTTTGGAGTTTCGGAGATTCGGTATCTTGGAGTTTCGGAATTTTGTAGTTTTGTAGTTTTGGAGTGTCGGAGTTTTGGAGTGTTGGAGTTTTGGAGCTTTGGAGTTTTTGAGTTTTTGAGTTTTGAATTTTTGCACTTTTGGAGTTTTGGAGTTTCGGAGTTTCGGAGTTTTGGAGTTTCAGAGTTTTGGAGGTTCAGGGTTGTGGAGTTTCGGAGTTTCGGAGTTTTGGAGTATTGCAGTTTTGGAGTTTTGGAGGTTTGGAGTTTCGAATTTTCAGACTTTCGGATTTTTGGAGTTTTGGAGTTTCGGAGTTTTGAAGTTTCAGAGTTTTCGAGGTTCAGGGTTGTGGAGTTTTGGAATTTTTGAGTTTTGGAGTTTCGGAGTTTCGGATTTTTGGAGTTTTGGAGTTTCGGAGATTTGGAGTTTTGGCGTTTTGGAGATTCGGAATCTTGGAGTTTCGGAATTTTGTAGTTTTGTAGTTTTGGAGTGTCGGAGTTTTGGAGTGTTGGAGTTTTGGAGTTTTTGAGTTTTGGATTTTTGCACTTTTGGAGTTTTGGAGCTTTGGAGTTTCGGAGTTTTGGAGTTTCAGAGTTTTGGAGGTTCAGGGTTGTGGAGTTTCGGAATTTTTGAGTTTTGGAGTTTCGGAGTTTCGGAGTTTTGGGGTTTTGCAGTTTTGGAGTTTTGGAGTTTCGGAGATTTGGAGTTTCGGCGTTTTGGAGATTCGGGGTCTTGGAGTTTCGGAATTTTGTAGTTTTGTAGTTTTGGAGTTTTGGAGTGTCGGAGTTTCGGAGTGTTGGAGTTTTGGAGTTTTAGAGTTTTAGAGTTTTGGAGTTTTGGATTTTTGAGTTTTGGATTTTTGGATTTTTGGAGTTTTGGAGTTTTTGAGTTTTGGAGTTTTGGATTTTTGCACTTTTGGAGTTTTGGAGTTTCGGAGTTTTGAATTTTTGGAGTTTTGGAGGTATGGATTTTTGGAGATTCAGGGTTTTGTTCCATAATTTTGTAGTTGTGGAGTTTCGGAGTTTCGGAGTTTCCAATTATTGGAGTTTTCGAGTTTTAGAATTTTTAATTTTTGGAGGTATGGATTTTTGGAGTTTCGGAGTTGTGGAGATTCGGGGTTGTGGAGTTTTGGAGTTTTGGAGCTTCGGAGTTTTGGAGGTTCAGGGATGTGGAGTTTCGGAATTTTTGAGTTTTGGAGTTTCGGAGTTTCGGAGTTTTGGAGTTTTAGAGTTTTAGAGTTTTGGAGTTTTGAAATTTTTGAGTTTCATATTTTTGGAGTTTTGGAGTTTCGGAGATTTGGAGTTTCGGCGTTTTGGAGATTCGGGGTCTTGGAGTTTCGGAATTTTGTAGTTTTGTAGTTTTGGAGTTTTGGAGTGTCGGAGTTTCGGAGTGTTGGAGTTGTGGAGTTTTAGAGTTTTAGATTTTGTGAGTTTTGAAATTTTTGAGTTTTGGATTTTTGGAGTTTGGAGTTTTTGAGTTTTGGAGTTTTGGATTTTTGCACTTTTGGAGTTTTGGAGTTTCGGAGTTTTGAATTTTTGGAGTTTTGGAGGTATGGATTTTTGGAGATTCAGGGTTTTGTTCCATAATTTTGTAGTTGTGGAGTTTCGGAGTTTCGGAGTTTCGAATTATTGGAGTTTTCGAGTTTTAGAATTTTTAATTTTTGGAGGTATGGATTTTTGGAGTTTCGGAGTTGTGGAGATTCGGGGTTGTGGAGTTTTGGAGTTTTGGAGCTTCGGAGTTTTGGAGGTTCAGGGATGTGGAGTTTCGGAATTTTTGAGTTTTGGAGTTTCGGAGTTTCGGAGTTTTGGAGTTTTAGAGTTTTAGAGTTTTGGAGTTTTGAAATTTTTGAGTTTCATATTTTTGGAGTTTTGGAGTTTCGGAGATTTGGAGTTTCGGCGTTTTGGAGATTCGGGGTCTTGGAGTTTCGGAATTTTGTAGTTTTGTAGTTTTGGAGTTTTGGAGTGTCGGAGTTTCGGAGTGTTGGAGTTGTGGAGTTTTGGAGTTTTAGATTTTGTGAGTTTTGAAATTTTTGAGTTTCGGATTTTTGGAGTTTGGAGTTTTTAAGTTTTGGATTTTTGAGTTATGGATTTTTGGATTTTTGGAGTTTTTGAGTTTTTGAGTTTTTGAGTTTTGGATTTTTGCACTTTTGGAGTTTTGGAGTTTCGGAGTTCTGGATTTTTGGAGTTTTGGAGGTATGGATTTTTGGAGATTCAGGGTTTTGTTGTTCCAGAATTTTGTAGTTTTGGAGTTTCGGAGTTTCGGAGTTTCGAATTATTGGAGTTTTCGAGTTTCAGAATATTTAATTTTTGGAGGTATGGATTTTTGGAGTTTCGCAGTTTTGGAGATTCGGGGTTGTGGAGTTTCGGAATTTTGGTGTTTCGCATTTTTACAGTTTTGGAGTTTTCAAGTTTTGGATTTTTGGAGTTTTGGATTTTCGGAGTTTTGGAGATTCAGAGTTTTGGAGTTTCGGAGTTTTGGAGATTCAGGGTTGTGGAGTTTTGGAATTTTTGAGTTTTGCAGTTTCGGAGTTTTGGAGTTTTGGAGTTTCGAATTTTCAGAGTTTCGGATTTTTGGAGTTTTGGAGTTCCGGAGATTTGGAGTTTTGGCGTTTTGGAGATTCGGAATCTTGGAGTTTCGAAATTTTGTAGTTTTGTAGTTTTGGAGTGTCGGAGTTTTGGAGTTTCAGAGTTTTGGAGGTTCAGGGTTGTGGAGTTTCGGAATTTTTGAGTTTTGGAGTTTCGGAGTTTCGGAGTTTTGGAGTTTTGCAGTTTTGGAGTTTTGGAGTTTCGGAGATTTGGAGATTCGGCGTTTTGGAGATTCGGGGTCTTGGAGTTTCGGAATTTTGTAGTTTTGTAGTTTTGGAGTTTTGGAGTGTCGGAGTTTCGGAGTGTTGGAGTTTTGGAGTTTTAGAGTTTTGGAGTTTTGGATTTTTGAGTTTTGGATTTTTGGAGTTTTGGAGTTTTTGAGTTTTGGAGTTTTGGATTTTCGCACTTTTGGAGTTTTGGAGTTTCGGAGTTTTGAATTTTTGGAGTTTTGGAGGTATGGATTTTTGGAGATTCAGGGTTTTGTTGTTCCATAATTTTGTAGTTTTGGAGTTTCGGAGTTTCGGAGTTTCGAATTATGGGAGTTTTCGAGTTTTAGAATTTTTAATTTTTGGAGGTATGGATTTTTGGAGTTTCGGAGTTGTGGAGATTCGGGGTTGTGGAGTTTTGGAGTTTTGGAGGTTCGGAGTTTAAGAGTTTTTGAGTTTGGGAGTTTCGCAGTTTTGGAGATTCGGGGTTGTGGAGTTTCGGAATTTTGGTGTTTCGCATTTTTACAGTTTTGGAGTTTTCAAGTTTTGGATTTTTGGAGTTTTTGGATTTTCGGAATTTTGGAGATTCAGTTTTGGAGTTTCGGAGTTTTGGATATTCAGGGTTGTGGAGTTTCGGAATTTTTGAGTTTTGGAGTTTCGGAGTTTCGGAGTTTCAGAGTTTTGGAGTTTTTTAGTTTCGAATTTTCAGAGTTTTGGAGTTCCGGAGATTTGGAGTTCCAGAGTTTTGGAGGTTCAGATTGTGGAGTTTCGGAATGTTTGAGTTTTGGAGTTTTGAAGTTTTGGAGTTTTGGAGTTTCGAATTTTCGGAGGTTCTGATTTTTGGAGTTTTGGAGTTTCGGAGATTTGGAGTTTCGGCGTTTTGGAGATTCGGGGTGTTGGAGTTTCGGAGTTTCGAATTATTGGAGTTTTGGAGTTTTAGAATTTTTGATTTTTGGAGGTATGGATTTTTGGAGTTTCGGAGTGTTGGAGATTCGGAGTTGTGGAGTTTTGGAGTTTTGGAGGTTTAGAGTTTTGGAGTTTCCGAGTTTCGGAGTTTTGGAGTTTCGGAGTTTTTGACTTTGGGGTTGTGGAGTTTCGGAATTTTTGAGTTTTGGAGTTTCGGAGTTTTGGAGTTTTGCAGTTTTGGAGTTTTGGAGTTTCGGAGATTTGGAGTTTCGGCGTTTTGGAGATTCGGGGTCTTGGAGTTTCGGAATTTTGTAGTTTTGTAGTTTTGGAGTTTTGGAGTGTCGGAGTTTCGGAGTGTTGGAGTTTTGGAGTTTTGGATTTTTGAGTTTTGGATTTTTGGATTTTTGGAGTTTTGGAGTTTTTGAGTTTTGGAGTTTTGGATTTTTGCACTTTTGGAGTTTTGGAGTTTCGGAGTTTTGAATTTTTGGAGTTTTGGAGGTATGGATTTTTGGAGATTCAGGGTTTTGTTGTTCCATAATTTTGTAGTTTTGGAGTTTTGGAGTTTCGGAGTTTCGAATTATTGGAGTTCTCGCGTTTTAGAATTTTTAATTTTTGGAGGTATGGATTTTTGGAGTTTCGGAGTTGTGGAGATTCGGGTTGTGGAGTTTTGGAGTTTGGGAGGTTCGGAGTTTAAGAGTTTTTGAGTTTGGGAGTTTCGTAGTTTTGGAGATTTGGGGTTGTGGAGTTTCGGAATTTTGGTGTTTCGCATTTTTACAGTTTTGGAGTTTTCAAGTTTTGGATTTTTGGAGTTTTGGATTTTCGGAGTTTTGGAGATTCGGAGTTTTGGAGTTTCGGAGTTTTGGAGATTTGGAGTTTCGGAGTTTTGGAGTTTCGGAGTTTTGGAGTTTTGCAGTTTCGGAGTTTTGGAGTTTCGGAGATTTGGAGTTTCAGAGTTTTGGAGGTTCAGGGTTTTTTTGTTCCAGAATTTCGTAGTTTTGGAGTTTTGGAGTTTCGGAGTTACGGAGTTTCGAATTTTTGGAGTTTTCTAGTTTTAGAATTTTTAATTTTTGGAGGTATGGATTTTTGGAGTTTCGGAGTTGCAGAGATTCGGGGTTGTGGAGTTTTGGAGTTTTGGAGTTTCGGAGTTTTGGAGTTTCAGAGTTTTGGAGGTTCAGGGTTGTGGAGTTCCGGAATTTTTGAGTTTTGGAGTTTCGGACTTTCGGAGTTTTGGAGTTTTAGAGTTTTAGAGTTTTGGAGTTTTGAAATTTTTGAGTTTCATATTTTTGGAGTTTTGGAGTTTCGGAGATTTGGAGTTTCGGCGTTTTGGAGATTCGGGGTCTTGGAGTTTCGGAATTTTGTAGTTTTGTAGTTTTGGAGTGTCAGAGTTTCGGAGTGTTGGAGTTTTGGAGTTTTAGAGTTTTAGAGTTTTGGAGTTTTGAAATTTTTGAGTTTCGGATTTTTGGAGTTTCGAGTTTTTAAGTTTTGGATTTTTGAGTTTTGGATTTTTGGATTTTTGGAGTTTTGGAGTTTTTGAGTTTTGGAGTTTTGGATTTTTGGAGTTTTGGAGGTATGGATTTTTGGAGATTCAGGGTTTTGTTGTTCCAGAATTTTTAGTTTTGGAGTTTCGGAGTTTCGGAGTTTCGAATTATTGGAGTTTTCGAGTTTTAGAATATTTAATTTTTGGAGGTATGGATTTTTGGAGTTTCGCAGTTTTGGAGATTCGGGGTTGTGGAGTTTCGGAATTTTGGTGTTTCGCATTTTTACAGTTTTGGAGTTTTCAAGTTTTGGATTTTTGGAGTTTTGGATTTTCGGAGTTTTGGAGATTCAGAGTTTTGGAGTTTCGGAGTTTTGGAGATTCAGGGTTGTGGAGTTTTGGAATTTTTGAGTTTTGCAGTTTCGGAGTTTTGGAGTTTTGGAGTTTCGAATTTTCAGAGTTTCGGATTTTTGGAGTTTTGGAGTTCCGGAGATTTGGAGTTTTGGCGTTTTGGAGATTCGGAATCTTGGAGTTTCGAAATTTTGTAGTTTTGTAGTTTTGGAGTGTCGGAGTTTTGGAGTGTTGGAGTTTTGGAGTTTTTGAGTTTTGGATTTTTGCACTCTTGGAGTTTTGGAGTTTTGGAGTTTCGGAGTTTTGGAGTTTCAGAGTTTTGGAGGTTCAGGGTTGTGGAGTTTCGGAATTTTTGAGTTTTGGAGTTTCGGAGTTTCGGAGTTTTGGAGTTTTGCAGTTTTGGAGTTTTGGAGTTTCGGAGATTTGGAGTTTCGGCGTTTTGGAGATTCGGGGTCTTGGAGTTTCGGAATTTTGTAGTTTTGTAGTTTTGGAGTTTTGGAGTGTCGGAGTTTCGGAGTGTTGGAGTTTTGGAGTTTTAGAGTTTTGGAGTTTTGGATTTTTGAGTTTTGGATTTTTGGAGTTTTGGAGTTTTTGAGTTTTGGAGTTTTGGATTTTTGCACTTTTGGAGTTTTGGAGTTTCGGAGTTTTGAATTTTTGGAGTTTTGGAGGTATGGATTTTTGGAGATTCAGGGTTTTGTTGTTCCATTATTTTGTAGTTTTGGAGTTTCGGAGTTTCGGAGTTTCGAATTATTGGAGTTTTCGAGTTTTAGAATTTTTAATTTTTGGAGGTATGGATTTTTGGAGTTTCGGAGTTGTGGAGATTCGGGGTTGTGGAGTTTTGGAGTTTTGGAGGTTCGGAGTTTAAGAGTTTTTGAGTTTGGCAGTTTCGCAGTTTTGGAGATTCGGGGTTGTCGAGTTTCGGAATTTTGGTGTTTCGCATTTTTACAGTTTTGGAGTTTTCAAGTTTTGGATTTTTGGAGTTTTTGGATTTTCGGAATTTTGGAGATTCAGTTTTGGAGTTTCGGAGTTTTGGATATTCAGGGTTGTGGAGTTTCGGAATTTTTGAGTTTTGGAGTTTCGGAGTTTCGGAGTTTCAGAGTTTTGGAGTTTTTTAGTTTCGAATTTTCAGAGTTTTGGAGTTCCGGAGATTTGGAGTTCCAGAGTTTTGGAGGTTCAGGGTTGTGGAGTTTCGGAATTTTTGAGTTTTGGAGTTTCGGAGTTTCGGAGTTTTGGAGTATTGCAGTTTTGGAGATTTGGAGTTTCGAATTTTCAGAGTTTCGGATTTTTGGAGTTTTGGAGTTTCGGAGATATGGAGTTTTGGCGTTTTGGAGATTCGGAATCTTGGAGTTCCGGAATTTTGTAGTTTTGTAGTTTTGGAGTGTCAGAGTTTTGGAGTGTTGGAGTTTTGAAGCTTTGGAGTTTTTGAGTTTTTGAGTTTTTGAGTTTTGGATTTTTGCACTTTTTGAGTTTTGGTGTTTTGGAGTTTCGGAGTTTCGGAGTTTTGGAGTATTTCAGTTTTGGAGTTCTGAAGTTTCGAATTTTCAGTTTCGGATTTTTGGAGTTTTGGAGTTTCGGAGATTCGGTATCTTGGAGTTTCGGAATTTTGTAGTTTTGTAGTTTTGGAGTGTCGGAGTTTTGGAGTGTTGGAGTTTTGGAGCTTTGGAGTTTTTGAGTTTTTGAGTTTTGAATTTTTGCACTTTTGAAGTTTTGGAGTTTCGGAGTTTCGGAGTTTCGGAGTTTTGGAGTTTCAGAGTTTTGGAGGTTCAGGGTTGTGGAGTTTCGGAGTTTCGGAGTTTTGGAGTATTGCAGTTTTGGAGTTTTGGAGGTTTGGAGTTTCGAATTTTCAGACTTTCGGATTTTTGGAGTTTTGGAGTTTCGGAGTTTTGAAGTTTCAGAGTTTTCGAGGTTCAGGGTTGTGGAGTTTTGGAATTTTTGAGTTTTGGAGTTTCGGAGTTTCGGATTTTTGGAGTTTTGGAGTTTCGGAGATTTGGAGTTTTGGCGTTTTGGAGATTCGGAATCTTGGAGTTTCGGAATTTTGTAGTTTTGTAGTTTTGGAGTGTCGGAGTTTTGGTGTTGGAGTTTTGGAGTTTTTGAGTTTTGGATATTTGCACTTTTGGAGTTTTGGAGTTTCGGAGTTTTGGAGTTTCAGAGTTTTGGAGGTTCAGGGTTGTGGAGTTTCGGATTTTTTGAGTTTTGGAGTTTCGGAGTTTCGGAGTTTTGGAGTTTTGCAGTTTTGGAGTTTTGGAGTTTCGGAGATTTGGAGTTTCGGCGTTTTGGAGATTCGGGGTCTTGGAGTTTCGGAATTTTGTAGTTTTGTAGTTTTGGAGTTTTGGAGTATCGGAGTTTCGGAGTGTTGGAGTTTTGGAGTTTTAGAGTTTTAGAGTTTTGGAGTTTTGGATTTTTGAGTTTTGGATTTTTGGATTTTTGGAGTTTTGGAGTTTTTGAGTTTTCGAGTTTTGGATTTTTGCACTTTTGGAGTTTTGGAGTTTCGGAGTTTTGAATTTTTGGAGTTTTGGAGGTATGGATTTTTGGAGATTCAGGGTTTTGTTCCATAATTTTGTAGTTTTGGAGTTTCGGAGTTTCGGAGTTTCGAATTATTGGAGTTTTCGAGTTTTAGAATTTTTAATTTTTGGAGGTATGGATTTTTGGAGTTTCGGAGTTGTGGAGATTCGGGGTTGTGGAGTTTTGGAGTTTTGGAGCTTCGGAGTTTTGGAGGTTCAGGGTTGTGGAGTTTCGGAATTTTTGAGTTTTGGAGTTTCGGAGTTTCGGAGTTTTGGAGTTTTAGAGTTTTAGAGTTTTGGAGTTTTGAAATTTTTGAGTTTCATATTTTTGGAGTTTTGGAGTTTCGGAGATTTGGAGTTTCGGCGTTTTGGAGATTCGGGGTCTTGGAGTTTCGGAATTTTGTAGTTTTGTAGTTTTGGAGTTTTGGAGTGTCGGAGTTTCGGTGTTGGAGTTTTGGAGTTTTAGAGTTTTAGATTTTGTGAGTTTTGAAATTTTTGAGTTTCGGATTTTTGGAGTTTGGAGTTTTTAAGTTTTGGATTTTTGAGTTATGGATTTTTGGATTTTTGGAGTTTTTGAGTTTTTGAGTTTTTGAGTTTTGGATTTTTGCACTTTTGGAGTTTTGGAGTTTCGGAGTTTTGGATTTTTGGAGTTTTGGAGGTATGGATTTTTGGAGATTCAGGGTTTTGTTGTTCCAGAATTTTGTAGTTTTGGAGTTTCGGAGTTTCGGAGTTTCGAATTATTGGAGTTTTCGAGTTTCAGAATATTTAATTTTTGGAGGTATGGATTTTTGGAGTTTCGCAGTTTTGGAGATTCGGGGTTGTGGAGTTTCGGAATTTTGGTGTTTCGCATTTTTACAGTTTTGGAGTTTTCAAGTTTTGGATTTTTGGAGTTTTGGATTTTCGGAGTTTTGGAGATTCAGAGTTTTGGAGTTTCGGAGTTTTGGAGATTCAGGGTTGTGGAGTTTTGGAATTTTTGAGTTTTGCAGTTTCGGAGTTTTGGAGTTTTGGAGTTTCGAATTTTCAGAGTTTCGGATTTTTGGAGTTTTAGAGTTCCAGAGATTTGGAGTTTTGGCGTTTTGGAGATTCGGAATCTTGGAGTTTCGAAATTTTGTAGTTTTGTAGTTTTGGAGTGTCGGAGTTTTGGAGTGTTGGAGTTTTGGAGTTTTTGAGTTTTGGATTTTTGCACTTTTGGAGTTTTGGAGTTTTGGAGTTTCGGAGTTTTGGAGTTTCGGAGATTTGGAGTTTCGGCGTTTTGGAGATTCGGGGTCTTGGAGTTTCGGAATTTTGTAGTTTTGTAGTTTTGGAGTTTTGGAGTGTCGGAGTTTCGGAGTGTTGGAGTTTTGGAGTTTTAGAGTTTTGGAGTTTTGGATTTTTGAGTTTTGGATTTTTGGAGTTTTGGAGTTTTTGAGTTTTTGAGTTTTGGATTTTTGCACTTTTGGAGTTTTGGAGTTTTGGAGTTTCGGAGTTTTGAATTTTTGGAGTTTTGGAGGTATGGATTTTTGGAGATTCAGGGTTTTGTTGTTCCATTATTTTGTAGTTTTGGAGTTTCGGAGTTTCGGAGTTTCGAATTATTGGAGTTTTCGAGTTTTAGAATTTTTAATTTTTGGAGGTATGGATTTTTGGAGTTTCGGAGTTGTGGAGATTCGGGGTTGTGGAGTTTTGGAGTTTTGGAGGTTCGGAGTTTAAGAGTTTTTGAGTTTGGCAGTTTCGCAGTTTTGGAGATTCGGGGTTGTCGAGTTTCGGAATTTTGGTGTTTCGCATTTTTACAGTTTTGGAGTTTTCAAGTTTTGGATTTTTGGAGTTTTTGGATTTTCGGAATTTTGGAGATTCAGTTTTGGAGTTTCGGAGTTTTGGATATTCAGGGTTGTGGAGTTTCGGAATTTTTGAGTTTTGGAGTTTCGGAGTTTCGGAGTTTCAGAGTTTTGGAGTTTTTTAGTTTCGAATTTTCAGAGTTTTGGAGTTCCGGAGATTTGGAGTTCCAGAGTTTTGGAGGTTCAGGGTTGTGGAGTTTCGGAATTTTTGAGTTTTGGAGTTTCGGAGTTTCGGAGTTTTGGAGTATTGCAGTTTTGGAGATTTGGAGTTTCGAATTTTCAGAGTTTCGGATTTTTGGAGTTTTGGAGTTTCGGAGATATGGAGTTTTGGCGTTTTGGAGATTCGGAATCTTGGAGTTCCGGAATTTTGTAGTTTTGTAGTTTTGGAGTGTCAGAGTTTTGGAGTGTTGGAGTTTTGAAGCTTTGGAGTTTTTGAGTTTTTGAGTTTTTGAGTTTTGGATTTTTGCACTTTTTGAGTTTTGGTGTTTTGGAGTTTCGGAGTTTCGGAGTTTTGGAGTATTTCAGTTTTGGAGTTCTGAAGTTTCGAATTTTCAGTTTCGGATTTTTGGAGTTTTGGAGTTTCGGAGATTCGGTATCTTGGAGTTTCGGAATTTTGTAGTTTTGTAGTTTTGGAGTGTCGGAGTTTTGGAGTGTTGGAGTTTTGGAGCTTTGGAGTTTTTGAGTTTTTGAGTTTTGAATTTTTGCACTTTTGAAGTTTTGGAGTTTCGGAGTTTCGGAGTTTCGGAGTTTTGGAGTTTCAGAGTTTTGGAGGTTCAGGGTTGTGGAGTTTCGGAGTTTCGGAGTTTTGGAGTATTGCAGTTTTGGA
Organism: Amblyomma mixtum; assembly: GCF_055824585.1. Classification (NCBI taxonomy): domain Eukaryota; kingdom Metazoa; phylum Arthropoda; class Arachnida; order Ixodida; family Ixodidae; genus Amblyomma; species Amblyomma mixtum. Next base: position 111,024,816 of record NC_143012.1, on the reverse strand, counting down.
GTTTTGGAGGTTTGGAGTTTCGAATTTTCAGACTTTCGGATTTTTGGAGTTTTGGAGTTTCGGAGTTTTGAAGTTTCAGAGTTTTCGAGGTTCAGGGTTGTGGAGTTTTGGAATTTTTGAGTTTTGGAGTTTCGGAGTTTCGGATTTTTGGAGTTTTGGAGTTTCGGAGATTTGGAGTTTTGGCGTTTTGGAGATTCGGAATCTTGGAGTTTCGGAATTTTGTAGTTTTGTAGTTTTGGAGTGTCGGAGTTTTGGTGTTGGAGTTTTGGAGTTTTTGAGTTTTGGATATTTGCACTTTTGGAGTTTTGGAGTTTCGGAGTTTTGGAGTTTCAGAGTTTTGGAGGTTCAGGGTTGTGGAGTTTCGGATTTTTTGAGTTTTGGAGTTTCGGAGTTTCGGAGTTTTGGAGTTTTGCAGTTTTGGAGTTTTGGAGTTTCGGAGATTTGGAGTTTCGGCGTTTTGGAGATTCGGGGTCTTGGAGTTTCGGAATTTTGTAGTTTTGTAGTTTTGGAGTTTTGGAGTATCGGAGTTTCGGAGTGTTGGAGTTTTGGAGTTTTAGAGTTTTAGAGTTTTGGAGTTTTGGATTTTTGAGTTTTGGATTTTTGGATTTTTGGAGTTTTGGAGTTTTTGAGTTTTCGAGTTTTGGATTTTTGCACTTTTGGAGTTTTGGAGTTTCGGAGTTTTGAATTTTTGGAGTTTTGGAGGTATGGATTTTTGGAGATTCAGGGTTTTGTTCCATAATTTTGTAGTTTTGGAGTTTCGGAGTTTCGGAGTTTCGAATTATTGGAGTTTTCGAGTTTTAGAATTTTTAATTTTTGGAGGTATGGATTTTTGGAGTTTCGGAGTTGTGGAGATTCGGGGTTGTGGAGTTTTGGAGTTTTGGAGCTTCGGAGTTTTGGAGGTTCAGGGTTGTGGAGTTTCGGAATTTTTGAGTTTTGGAGTTTCGGAGTTTCGGAGTTTTGGAGTTTTAGAGTTTTAGAGTTTTGGAGTTTTGAAATTTTTGAGTTTCATATTTTTGGAGTTTTGGAGTTTCGGAGATTTGGAGTTTCGGCGTTTTGGAGATTCGGGGTCTTGGAGTTTCGGAATTTTGTAGTTTTGTAGTTTTGGAGTTTTGGAGTGTCGGAGTTTCGGTGTTTGAGTTTTGGAGTTTTAGAGTTTTAGATTTTGTGAGTTTTGAAATTTTTGAGTTTCGGATTTTTGGAGTTTGGAGTTTTTAAGTTTTGGATTTTTGAGTTATGGATTTTTGGATTTTTGGAGTTTTTGAGTTTTTGAGTTTTTGAGTTTTGGATTTTTGCACTTTTGGAGTTTTGGAGTTTCGGAGTTTTGGATTTTTGGAGTTTTGGAGGTATGGATTTTTGGAGATTCAGGGTTTTGTTGTTCCAGAATTTTGTAGTTTTGGAGTTTCGGAGTTTCGGAGTTTCGAATTATTGGAGTTTTCGAGTTTCAGAATATTTAATTTTTGGAGGTATGGATTTTTGGAGTTTCGCAGTTTTGGAGATTCGGGGTTGTGGAGTTTCGGAATTTTGGTGTTTCGCATTTTTACAGTTTTGGAGTTTTCAAGTTTTGGATTTTTGGAGTTTTGGATTTTCGGAGTTTTGGAGATTCAGAGTTTTGGAGTTTCGGAGTTTTGGAGATTCAGGGTTGTGGAGTTTTGGAATTTTTGAGTTTTGCAGTTTCGGAGTTTTGGAGTTTTGGAGTTTCGAATTTTCAGAGTTTCGGATTTTTGGAGTTTTAGAGTTCCAGAGATTTGGAGTTTTGGCGTTTTGGAGATTCGGAATCTTGGAGTTTCGAAATTTTGTAGTTTTGTAGTTTTGGAGTGTCGGAGTTTTGGAGTGTTGGAGTTTTGGAGTTTTTGAGTTTTGGATTTTTGCACTTTTGGAGTTTTGGAGTTTTGGAGTTTCGGAGTTTTGGAGTTTCGGAGATTTGGAGTTTCGGCGTTTTGGAGATTCGGGGTCTTGGAGTTTCGGAATTTTGTAGTTTTGTAGTTTTGGAGTTTTGGAGTGTCGGAGTTTCGGAGTGTTGGAGTTTTGGAGTTTTAGAGTTTTGGAGTTTTGGATTTTTGAGTTTTGGATTTTTGGAGTTTTGGAGTTTTTGAGTTTTTGAGTTTTGGATTTTTGCACTTTTGGAGTTTTGGAGTTTCGGAGTTTTGAATTTTTGGAGTTTTGGAGGTATGGATTTTTGGAGATTCAGGGTTTTGTTGTTCCATAATTTTGTAGTTTTGGAGTTTCGGAGTTTCGGAGTTTCGAATTATTGGAGTTTTCGAGTTTTAGAATTTTTAATTTTTGGAGGTATGGATTTTTGGAGTTTCGGAGTTGTGGAGATTCGGGGTTGTGGAGTTTTGGAGGTTCGGAGTTTAAGAGTTTTTGAGTTTGGGAGTTTCGCAGTTTTGGAGATTCGGGGTTGTGGAGTTTCGGAATTTTGGTGTTTCGCATTTTTACAGTTTTGGAGTTTTCAAGTTTTGGATTTTTGGAGTTTTTGGATTTTCGGAATTTTGGAGATTCAGTTTTGGAGTTTCGGAGTTTTGGATATTCAGGGTTGTGGAGTTTCGGAATTTTTGAGTTTTGGAGTTTCGGAGTTTCGGAGTTTCAGAGTTTTGGAGTTTTTTAGTTTCGAATTTTCAGTTTTGGAGTTCCAGAGTTTTGGAGGTTCAGGGTTGTGGAGTTTCGGAATTTTTGAGTTTTGGAGTTTCGGAGTTTCGGAGTTTTGGAGTATTCCAGTTTTGGAGATTTGGAGTTTCGAATTTTCAGAGTTTCGGATTTTTGGAGTTTTGGAGTTTCGGAGATATGGAGTTTTGGCGTTTTGGAGATTCGGAATCTTGGAGTTCCGGAATTTTGTAGTTTTGTAGTTTTGGAGTGTCAGAGTTTTGGAGTGTTGGAGTTTTGAAGCTTTGGAGTTTTTGAGTTTTTGAGTTTTGGATTTTTGCACTTTTTGAGTTTTGGTGTTTTGGTGTTTCGGAGTTTTGGAGTATTTCAGTTTTGGAGTTTTGAAGTTCCGAATTTTCAGTTTCGGATTTTTGGAGTTTTGGAGTTTCGGAGATTCGGTATCTTGGAGTTTCGGAATTTTGTAGTTTTGTAGTTTTGGAGTGTCGGAGTTTTGGAGTGTTGGAGTTTTGGAGCTTTGGAGTTTTTGAGTTCTTGAGTTTTGAATTTTTGCACTTTTGGAGTTTTGGAGTTTCGGAGTTTCGGAGTTTTGGAGTTTCAGAGTTTTGGAGGTTCAGGGTTGTGGAGTTTCGGAGTTTCGGAGTTTTGGAGTATTGCAGTTTTGGAGTTTTGGAGGTTTGGAGTTTCGAATTTTCAGACTTTCGGATTTTTGGAGTTTTGGAGTTTCGGAGTTTTGAAGTTTCAGAGTTTTCGAGGTTCAGGGTTGTGGAGTTTTGGAATTTTTGAGTTTTGGAGTTTCGGAGTTTCGGATTTTTGGAGTTTTGGAGTTTCGGAGATTTGGAGTTTTGGTGTTTTGGAGATTCGGAATCTTGGAGTTTCGGAATTTTGTAGTTTTGTAGTTTTGGAGTGTCGGAGTTTTGGAGTGTTGGAGTTTTGGAGTTTTTGAGTTTTGGATTTTTGCACTTTTGGAGTTTTGGAGTTTTGGAGTTTCGGAGTTTTGGAGTTTCAGAGTTTTGGAGGTTCAGGGTTGTGGAGTTTCGGAATTTTTGAGTTTTGGAGTTTCGGAGTTTCGGAGTTTTGGAGTTTTGCAGTTTTGGAGTTTTGGAGTTTCGGAGATTTGGAGTTTCGGCGTTTTCGAGATTCGGGGTCTTGGAGTTTCGGAATTTTGTAGTTTTGTAGTTTTGGAGTTTTGGAGTGTCGGAGTTTCGGAGTGTTGGAGTTTTGGAGTTTTAGAGTTTTAGAGTTTGTGAGTTTTTAAATTTTTGAGTTTCGGATTTTTGGAGTTTGGAGTTTTTAAGTTTTTGATTTTTGAGTTTTGGATTTTTGGATTTTTGGAGTTTTGGAGGTATGGATTTTTGGAGATTCAGGGTTTTGTTGTTCCAGAGTTTTGTAGTTTTGGAGTTTCGGAGTTTCGGAGTTTCGAATTATTGGAGTTTTCGAGTTTTAGAATATTTAATTTTTGGAGGTATGGATTTTTGGAGTTTCGCAGTTTTGGAGATTCGGGGTTGTGGAGTTTCGGAATTTTGGTGTTTCGCATTTTTACAGTTTTGGAGTTTTCAAGTTTTGGATTTTTGGAGTTTTGGATTTTCGGAGTTTTGGAGATTCAGAGTTTTGGAGTTTCGGAGTTTTGGAGATTCAGGGTTGTGGAGTTTTGGAATTTTTGAGTTTTGCAGTTTCGGAGTTTTGGAGTTTTGGAGTTTTGGAGTTTCGAATTTTCAGAGTTTCGGATTTTTGGAGTTTTGGAGTTCCGGAGATTTGGAGTTCCAGAGTTTTGGAGGTTCAGGGTTGTGGAGTTTCGGAATTTTTGAGATTTGGAGTTTCGGAGTTTTGGAGTATTGACGTTTTGGAGGTTTGAGTTTCGAATTTTCAGAGTTTTGGATTTTTGCACTTTTGGAGTTTTGGAGTTTCGGAGTTTTGAATTTTTGGAGTTTTGGAGGTATGGATTTTTGGAGATTCAGGGTTTTGTTGTTCCATAATTTTGTAGTTTTGGAGTTTCGGAGTTTCGGAGTTTCGAATTATTGGAGTTTTCGAGTTTTAGAATTTTTAATTTTTGGAGGTATGGATTTTTGGAGTTTCGGAGTTGTGGAGATTCGGGGTTGTGGAGTTTTGGAGTTTTGGAGGTTCGGAGTTTAAGAGTTTTTGAGTTTGGGAGTTTCGCAGTTTTGGAGATTCGGGGTTGTGGAGTTTCGGAATTTTGGTGTTTCGCATTTTTACAGTTTTGGAGATTTCAAGTTTTGGATTTTTGGAGTTTTTGGATTTTCGGAATTTTGGAGATTCAGTTTTGGAGTTTCGGAGTTTTGGATATTCAGGGTTGTGGAGTTTCGGAATTTTTGAGTTTTGGAGTTTCGGAGTTTCGGAGTTTCAGAGTTTTGGAGTTTTTTAGTTTCGGATTTTCAGAGTTTTGGAGTTCCGGAGATTTGGAGTTCCAGAGTTTTGGAGGTTCAGGGTTGTGGAGTTTCGGAATTTTTGAGTTTTGGAGTTTTGAAGTTTTGGAGTTTTGGAGTTTCGAATTTTCGGAGGTTCTGATTTTTGGAGTTTTGGAGTTTCGGAGATTTGGAGTTTCGGCGTTTTGGAGATTCGGGGTCTTGGAGTTTCGGAATTTTTGAGTTTTGGAGTTTTGGAGTGTCAGAGTTTCGGAGTGTTGGAGTTTTGGAGTTTTAGAGTTTTAGAGTTTTGGAGTTTTGAAATTGTTGAGTTTCGGATTTTTGGAGTTTGGAGTTTTTATGTTTTGGATTTTTGGATTTTTGGAGTTTTTGAGTTTTGGAGTTTTGGATTTTTGCACTTTTGAGTTTTGGAGTTTCGGAGTTTTGGATTTTTGGAGTTTTGGAGGTATGGATTTTTGGAGATTCAGGGTTTTGTTGTTCCAGAATTTTGTAGTTTTGGAGTTTCAGAGTTTCGGAGTTTCGAATTATTGGTGTTTTCGAGTTTTAGAATTTTTAATTTTTGGAGGTGTGGATTTTTGGAGTTTCGGAGTTGTGGAGATTCGGGGTTGTGGAGTTTTGGAGTTTTGGAGGTTCGGAGTTTGAGTTTTTGAGTTTCGGAGTTTCGCAGCTTTGGAGATTCGGGGTTGTGGAGTTTCGGAATTTTGGTGTTTCACATTTTTACAGTTTTGGAGTTTTCAAGTTTTGGATTTTTGGAGTTTTGGATTTTCGGAGTTTTGGAGATTCGGAGTTTTGGAGTTTCGGAGTTTTGGAGATTTGGAGTTTCGGAGTTTTGGAGTTTCGGAGTTGTGGAGATTCGGGGTAGTGGAGTTTCGGAATTTTTGAGTTTTGGAGTTTCGGAGTTTCGGAGTTTTGGAGTATTGCAGTTTTGGAGTTTTGGAGTTCCGAATTTTCAGAGTTTCGGATTTTTGGAGTTTTGGAGTTTCGGAGATTTGGAGTTTCGGCGTTTTTGAGATTCGGGGTCTTGGAGTTTCGGAATTTTGTAGTTTTGTAGTTTTGGAGTGTCGGAGTTTCGGAGTGTTGGACTTTTGGAGTTTTAGAGTTGTAGAGTTTTGGAGTTTTGAAATTGTTGAGTTTCGGATTTTTGGAGTTTGGAGTTTTTAAGTTTTGGATTTTTGGATTTTTGGAGTTTTGGAGTTTTTGAGTTTTGGAGTTTTGGATTTTTGCACTTTTGGAGTTTTGGAGTTTCGGAGTTTTGGAGTTTTGGAGGTATGGATTTTTGGAGATTCAGGGTTTTGTTGTTCCAGAATTTTGTAGTTTTGGAGTTTTGGAGTTTCGGAGTTTCGGAGTTTCGAATTATTGGAATTTTCGAGTTTTAGAATTTTTAATTTTTGGAGGTATGGATTTTTGGAGTTTCGGAGTTGTGGAGATTCGGTGTTGTGGAGATTTGGAGTTTTGGAGGTTCGGAGTTTAAGAGTTTTTGAGTTTCGGAGTTTCGCAGTTTTGGAGATTCGGGGTTGTGGAGTTTCGGAATTTTGGTGTTTCGCATTTTTACAGTTTTGGAGATTTCAAGTTTTGGATTTTCGGAGTTTTGGAGATTCGGAGTTTTGGAGTTTCGGAGTTTTGGAGATTTGGAGTTTCGGAGTTTTGGAGTTTTGCAGTTTCGAATTTTCAGAGTTTCGGATTTTTGGAGTTTTGGAGTTTCGGAGATTTGGAGTTTCGGAGTTTTGGAGGTTCAGGGTTGTGGAGTCTCGGAATTTTTGAGTTTTGGAGTTTCGGAGTTTCGGAGTTTTGAAATTTTTGAGTTTCGGATTTTTGCAGCATTGGAGTTTTGGTGTTTTGGATTTTTGGAGTTTTGGAGTTTCTGAGTTTTGGTGTTTTGGATTTTTGGAGTTTTGGAGTTTTTGAGTTTTGGAGTTTTGGATTTTTGCACTTTTGGAGTTTTGGAGTTTCGGAGTTTTGGATTTTTGGAGTTTTGGAGGTATGGATTTTTGGAGATTCGGGGTTTTGTTCCAGAATTTTGTAGTTTTGGAGTTTTGGAGTATTGGAGTTTTGAAGTATTGGAGTTTTTGAGTTTTTAAGTTTTTGAGTTTTGGAGTTTCGGAGTTTCGAATTATTGGAGTTTTGGAGTTTTAGAATTTTTGATTTTTGGAGGTATGGATTTTTGAAGTTTCGGAGTGTTGGAGATTCGGAGTTGTGGAGTTTTGGAGTTTTGGAGGTTTAGAGTTTTGGAGTTTCCGAGTTTCGGAGTTTTGGAGTTTCGGAGTTTTTGACTTTGGGGTTGTGGAGTTTCGGAATTTTTGAGTTTTGGAGTTTTGGAGTTTTGCAGTTTTGGAGTTTTGGAGTTTCGGAGATTTGGAGTTTCGGCGTTTTGGAGATTCGGGGTCTTGGAGTTTCGGAATTTTGTAGTTTTGTAGTTTTGGAGTTTTGGAGTGTCGGAGTTTCGGAGTGTTGGAGTTTTGGAGTTTTGGATTTTTGAGTTTTGGATTTTTGGATTTTTGGAGTTTTGGAGTTTTTGAGTTTTGGAGTTTTGGATTTTTGCACTTTTGGAGTTTTGGAGTTTCGGAGTTTTGAATTTTTGGAGTTTTGGAGGTATGGATTTTTGGAGATTCAGGGTTTTGTTGTTCCATAATTTTGTAGTTTTGGAGTTTTGGAGTTTCGGAGTTTCGAATTATTGGAGTTCTCGCGTTTTAGAATTTTTAATTTTTGGAGGTATGGATTTTTGGAGTTTCGGAGTTGTGGAGATTCGGGTTGTGGAGTTTTGGAGTTTGGGAGGTTCGGAGTTTAAGAGTTTTTGAGTTTGGGAGTTTCGCAGTTTTGGAGATTTGGGGTTGTGGAGTTTCGGAATTTTGGTGTTTCGCATTTTTACAGTTTTGGAGTTTTCAAGTTTTGGATTTTTGGAGTTTTGGATTTTCGGAGTTTTGGAGATTCGGAGTTTTGGAGTTTCGGAGTTTTGGAGATTTGGAGTTTCGGAGTTTTGGAGTTTCGGAGTTTTGGAGTTTTGCAGTTTCGGAGTTTTGGAGTTTCGGAGATTTGGAGTTTCAGAGTTTTGGAGGTTCAGGGTTTTTTTGTTCCAGAATTTTGTAGTTTTGGAGTTTTGGAGTTTCGGAGTTACGGAGTTTCGAATTATTGGAGTTTTCGAGTTTTAGAATTTTTAATTTTTGGAGGTATGGATTTTTGGAGTTTCGGAGTTGCGGAGATTCGGGGTTGTGGAGTTTTGGAGTTTTGGAGTTTCGGAGTTTTGGAGTTTCAGAGTTTTGGAGGTTCAGGGTTGTGGAGTTTCGGAATTTTTGAGTTTTGGAGTTTCGGACTTTCGGAGTTTTGGAGTTTTAGTGTTTTAGAGTTTTGGAGTTTTGAAATTTTTGAGTTTCATATTTTTGGAGTTTTGGAGTTTTGGAGATTTGGAGTTTCGGCGTTTTGGAGATTCGGGGTCTTGGAGTTTCGGAATTTTGTAGTTTTGTAGTTTTGGAGTGTCAGAGTTTCGGAGTGTTGGAGTTTTGGAGTTTTAGAGTTTTAGAGTTTTGGAGTTTTCAAATTTTTGAGTTTCGGATTTTTGGAGTTTCGAGTTTTTAAGTTTTGGATTTTTGAGTTTTGGATTTTTGGATTTTTGGAGTTTTGGAGTTTTTGAGTTTTGGAGTTTTGGATTTTTGGAGTTTTGGAGGTATGGATTTTTGGAGATTCAGGGTTTTGTTGTTCCAGAATTTTTAGTTTTGGAGTTTCGGAGTTTCGGAGTTTCGAATTATTGGAGTTTTCGAGTTTTAGAATTTTTAATTTTTGGAGGTATGGATTTTTGGAGTTTCGGAGTTGTGGAGATTCGGGGTTGTGGAGTTTTGGAGTTTTGGAGGTTCGGAGTTTAAGAGTTTTTGAGTTTGGGAGTTTCGCAGTTTTGGAGATTCGGGGTTGTGGAGTTTCGGAATTTTGGTGTTTCGCATTTTTACAGTTTTGGAGTTTTCAAGTTTTGGATTTTTGGAGTTTTTGGATTTTCGGAATTTTGGAGATTCAGTTTTGGAGTTTCGGAGTTTTGGATATTCAGGGTTGTGGAGTTTCGGAATTTTTGAGTTTTGGAGTTTCGGAGTTTCGGAGTTTCAGAGTTTTGGAGTTTTTTAGTTTCGAATTTTCAGAGTTTTGGAGTTCCGGAGATTTGGAGTTCCAGAGTTTTGGAGGTTCAGGGTTGTGGAGTTTCGGAATTTTTGAGTTTTGGAGTTTTGAAGTTTTGGAGTTTTGGAGTTTCGAATTTTCGGAGGTTCTGATTTTTGGAGTTTTGGAGTTTCGGAGATTTGGAGTTTCGGCGTTTTGGAGATTCGGTGTGTTGGAGTTTCGGAATTCTGTAGTTGTGTAGTTTTGGAGTTTTGGAGTGTCGGAGTTTCGGAGTGTTGGAAATTTCGAATTTTAGTTTTAGAGTTTTGGAGTTTTGAAATTTTTGAGTTTCGGATTTTTGCAGCATTGGAGTTTTGGTGTTTTGGATTTTTGGAGTTTTGGAGTTTCTGAGTTTTGGTGTTTTGGATTTTTGGAGTTTTGGAGTTTTTGAGTTTTGGAGTTTTGGATTTTTGGAGTTTTGGAGGTATGGATTTTTGGAGATTCGGGGTTTTGTTCCAGAATTTTGTAGTTTTGGAGTTTTGGAGTATTGGAGTTTTGAAGTATTGGAGTTTTTGAGTTTTTAAGTTTTTGAGTTTTGGAGTTTCGGAGTTTCGAATTATTGGAGTTTTGGAGTTTTAGAATTTTTGATTTTTGGAGGTATGGATTTTTGGAGTTTCGGAGTGTTGGAGATTCGGAGTTGTGGAGTTTTGGAGTTTTGGAGGTTTAGAGTTTTGGAGTTTCCGAGTTTCGGAGTTTTGGAGTTTCGGAGTTTTTGACTTTGGGGTTGTGGAGTTTCGGAATTTTTGAGTTTTGGAGTTTCGGAGTTTTGGAGTTTTGCAGTTTTGGAGTTTCGGAGATTTGGAGTTTCGGCGTTTTGGAGATTCGGGGTCTTGGAGTTTCGGAATTTTGTAGTTTTGTAGTTTTGGAGTTTTGGAGTGTCGGAGTTTCGGAGTGTTGGAGTTTTGGAGTTTTGGATTTTTGAGTTTTGGATTTTTGGATTTTTGGAGTTTTGGAGTTTTTGAGTTTTGGAGTTTTGGATTTTTGCACTTTTGGAGTTTTGGAGTTTCGGAGTTTTGAATTTTTGGAGTTTTGGAGGTATGGATTTTTGGAGATTCAGGGTTTTGTTGTTCCATAATTTTGTAGTTTTGGAGTTTTGGAGTTTCGGAGTTTCGAATTATTGGAGTTCTCGCGTTTTAGAATTTTTAATTTTTGGAGGTATGGATTTTTGGAGTTTCGGAGTTGTGGAGATTCGGGTTGTGGAGTTTTGGAGTTTGGGAGGTTCGGAGTTTAAGAGTTTTTGAGTTTGGGAGTTTCGCAGTTTTGGAGATTTGGGGTTGTGGAGTTTCGGAATTTTGGTGTTTCGCATTTTTACAGTTTTGGAGTTTTCAAGTTTTGGATTTTTGGAGTTTTGGATTTTCGGAGTTTTGGAGATTCGGAGTTTTGGAGTTTCGGAGTTTTGGAGATTTGGAGTTTCGGAGTTTTGGAGTTTCGGAGTTTTGGAGTTTTGCAGTTTCGGAGTTTTGGAGTTTCGGAGATTTGGAGTTTCAGAGTTTTGGAGGTTCAGGGTTTTTTTGTTCCAGAATTTCGTAGTTTTGGAGTTTTGGAGTTTCGGAGTTACGGAGTTTCGAATTATTGGAGTTTTCGAGTTTTAGAATTTTTAATTTTTGGAGGTATGGATTTTTGGAGTTTCGGAGTTGCGGAGATTCGGGGTTGTGGAGTTTTGGAGTTTTGGAGTTTCGGAGTTTTGGAGTTTCAGAGTTTTGGAGGTTCAGGGTTGTGGAGTTTCGGAATTTTTGAGTTTTGGAGTTTCGGACTTTCGGAGTTTTGGAGTTTTAGAGTTTTGGAGTTTTGAAATTTTTGAGTTTCATATTTTTGGAGTTTTGGAGTTTCGGAGATTTGGAGTTTCGGCGTTTTGGAGATTCGGGGTCTTGGAGTTTCGGAATTTTGTAGTTTTGTAGTTTTGGAGTGTCAGAGTTTCGGAGTGTTGGAGTTTTGGAGTTTTAGAGTTTTAGAGTTTTGGAGTTTTGAAATTTTTGAGTTTCGGATTTTTGGAGTTTCGAGTTTTTAAGTTTTGGATTTTTGAGTTTTGGATTTTTGGATTTTTGGAGTTTTGGAGTTTTTGAGTTTTGGAGTTTTGGATTTTTGGAGTTTTGGAGGTATGGATTTTTGGAGATTCAGGGTTTTGTTGTTCCAGAATTTTTAGTTTTGGAGTTTCGGAGTTTCGGAGTTTCGAATTATTGGAGTTTTCGAGTTTTAGAATATTTAATTTTTGGAGGTATGGATTTTTGGAGTTTCGCAGTTTTGGAGATTCGGGGTTGTGGAGTTTCGGAATTTTGGTGTTTCGCATTTTTACAGTTTTGGAGTTTTCAAGTTTTGGATTTTTGGAGTTTTGGATTTTCGGAGTTTTGGAGATTCAGAGTTTTGGAGTTTCGGAGTTTTGGAGATTCAGGGTTGTGGAGTTTTGGAATTTTTGAGTTTTGCAGTTTCGGAGTTTTGGAGTTTTGGAGTTTCGAATTTTCAGAGTTTCGGATTTTTGGAGTTTTGGAGTTCCGGAGATTTGGAGTTTTGGCGTTTTGGAGATTCGGAATCTTGGAGTTTCGAAATTTTGTAGTTTTGTAGTTTTGGAGTGTCGGAGTTTTGGAGTGTTGGAGTTTTGGAGTTTTTGAGTTTTGGATTTTTGCACTCTTGGAGTTTTGGAGTTTTGGAGTTTCGGAGTTTTGGAGTTTCAGAGTTTTGGAGGTTCAGGGTTGTGGAGTTTCGGAATTTTTGAGTTTTGGAGTTTCGGAGTTTCGGAGTTTTGGAGTTTTGCAGTTTTGGAGTTTTGGAGTTTCGGAGATTTGGAGTTTCGGCGTTTTGGAGATTCGGGGTCTTGGAGTTTCGGAATTTTGTAGTTTTGTAGTTTTGGAGTTTTGTAGTGTCGGAGTTTCGGAGTGTTGGAGTTTTGGAGTTTTAGAGTTTTGGAGTTTTGGATTTTTGAGTTTTGGATTTTTGGAGTTTTGGAGTTTTTGAGTTTTGGAGTTTTGGGTTTTTGCACTTTTGGAGTTTTGGAGTTTCGGAGTTTTGAATTTTCGGAGTTTTGGAGGTATGGATTTTTGGAGATTCAGGGTTTTGTTGTTCCATAATTTTGTAGTTTTGGAGTTTCGGAGTTTCGGAGTTTCGAATTATTGGAGTTTTCGAGTTTTAGAATTTTTAATTTTTGGAGGTATGGATTTTTGGAGTTTCGGAGTTGTGGAGATTCGGGGTTGTGGAGTTTTGGAGTTTTGGAGGTTCGGAGTTTAAGAGTTTTTGAGTTTGGCAGTTTCGCAGTTTTGGAGATTCGGGGTTGTCGAGTTTCGGAATTTTGGTGTTTCGCATTTTTACAGTTTTGGAGTTTTCAAGTTTTGGATTTTTGGAGTTTTTGGATTTTCGGAATTTTGGAGATTCAGTTTTGGAGTTTCGGAGTTTTGGATATTCAGGGTTGTGGAGTTTCGGAATTTTTGAGTTTTGGAGTTTCGGAGTTTCGGAGTTTCAGAGTTTTGGAGTTTTTTAGTTTCGAATTTTCAGAGTTTTGGAGTTCCGGAGATTTGGAGTTCCAGAGTTTTGGAGGTTCAGGGTTGTGGAGTTTCGGAATTTTTGAGTTTTGGAGTTTCGGAGTTTCGGAGTTTTGGAGTATTGCAGTTTTGGAGATTTGGAGTTTCGAATTTTCAGAGTTTCGGATTTTTGGAGTTTTGGAGTTTCGGAGATATGGAGTTTTGGCGTTTTGGAGATTCGGAATCTTGGAGTTCCGGAATTTTGTAGTTTTGTAGTTTTGGAGTGTCAGAGTTTTGGAGTGTTGGAGTTTTGAAGCTTTGGAGTTTTTGAGTTTTTGAGTTTTTGAGTTTTGGATTTTTGCACTTTTTGAGTTTTGGTGTTTTGGAGTTTCGGAGTTTCGGAGTTTTGGAGTATTTCAGTTTTGGAGTTCTGAAGTTTCGAATTTTCAGTTTCGGATTTTTGGAGTTTTGGAGTTTCGGAGATTCGGTATCTTGGAGTTTCGGAATTTTGTAGTTTTGTAGTTTTGGAGTGTCGGAGTTTTGGAGTGTTGGAGTTTTGGAGCTTTGGAGTTTTTGAGTTTTTGAGTTTTTGAGTTTTGAATTTTTGCACTTTTGGAGTTTTGGAGTTTCGGAGTTTCGGAGTTTCGGAGTTTTGGAGTTTCAGAGTTTTGGAGGTTCAGGGTTGTGGAGTTTCGGAGTTTCGTAGTTTTGGAGTATTGCAGTTTTGGAGTTTTGGAGGTTTGGAGTTTCGAATTTTCAGACTTTCGGATTTTTGGAGTTTTGGAGTTTCGGAGTTTTGAAGTTTCAGAGTTTTCGAGGTTCAGGGTTGTGGAGTTTTGGAATTTTTGAGTTTTGGAGTTTCGGAGTTTCGGATTTTTGGAGTTTTGGAGTTTCGGAGATTTGGAGTTTTGGCGTTTTGGAGATTCGGAATCTTGGAGTTTCGGAATTTTGTAGTTTTGTAGTTTTGGAGTGTCGGAGTTTTGGTGTTGGAGTTTTGGAGTTTTTGAGTTTTGGATTTTTGCACTTTTGGAGTTTTGGAGTTTTGGAGTTTCGGAGTTTTGGAGTTTCAGAGTTTTGGAGGTTCAGGGTTGTGGAGTTTCGGATTTTTTGAGTTTTGGAGTTTCGGAGTTTCGGAGTTTTGGAGTTTTGCAGTTTTGGAGTTTTGGAGTTTCGGAGATTTGGAGTTTCGGCGTTTTGGAGATTCGGGGTCTTGGAGTTTCGGAATTTTGTAGTTTTGTAGTTTTGGAGTTTTGGAGTATCGGAGTTTCGGAGTGTTGGAGTTTTGGAGTTTTAGAGTTTTAGAGTTTTGGAGTTTTGGATTTTTGAGTTTTGGATTTTTGGATTTTTGGAGTTTTGGAGTTTTTGAGTTTTCGAGTTTTGGATTTTTGCACTTTTGGAGTTTTGGAGTTTCGGAGTTTTGAATTTTTGGAGTTTTGGAGGTATGGATTTTTGGAGATTCAGGGTTTTGTTCCATAATTTTGTAGTTTTGGAGTTTCGGAGTTTCGGAGTTTCGAATTATTGGAGTTTTCGAGTTTTAGAATTTTTAATTTTTGGAGGTATGGATTTTTGGAGTTTCGGAGTTGTGGAGATTCGGGGTTGTGGAGTTTTGGAGTTTTGGAGCTTCGGAGTTTTGGAGGTTCAGGGTTGTGGAGTTTCGGAATTTTTGAGTTTTGGAGTTTCGGAGTTTCGGAGTTTTGGAGTTTTAGAGTTTTAGAGTTTTGGAGTTTTGAAATTTTTGAGTTTCATATTTTTGGAGTTTTGGAGTTTCGGAGATTTGGAGTTTCGGCGTTTTGGAGATTCGGGGTCTTGGAGTTTCGGAATTTTGTAGTTTTGTAGTTTTGGAGTTTTGGAGTGTCGGAGTTTCGGTGTTGGAGTTTTGGAGTTTTAGAGTTTTAGATTTTGTGAGTTTTGAAATTTTTGAGTTTCGGATTTTTGGAGTTTGGAGTTTTTAAGTTTTGGATTTTTGAGTTATGGATTTTTGGATTTTTGGAGTTTTTGAGTTTTTGAGTTTTTGAGTTTTGGATTTTTGCACTTTTGGAGTTTTGGAGTTTCGGAGTTTTGGATTTTTGGAGTTTTGGAGGTATGGATTTTTGGAGATTCAGGGTTTTGTTGTTCCAGAATTTTGTAGTTTTGGAGTTTCGGAGTTTCGGAGTTTCGAATTATTGGAGTTTTCGAGTTTCAGAATATTTAATTTTTGGAGGTATGGATTTTTGGAGTTTCGCAGTTTTGGAGATTCGGGGTTGTGGAGTTTCGGAATTTTGGTGTTTCGTATTTTTACAGTTTTGGAGTTTTCAAGTTTTGGATTTTTGGAGTTTTGGATTTTCGGAGTTTTGGAGATTCAGAGTTTTGGAGTTTCGGAGTTTTGGAGATTCAGGGTTGTGGAGTTTCGGAGTTTTGGAGTTTTGGAGTTTCGAATTTTCAGAGTTTCGGATTTTTGGAGTTTTAGAGTTCCAGAGATTTGGAGTTTTGGCGTTTTGGAGATTCGGAATCTTGGAGTTTCGAAATTTTGTAGTTTTGTAGTTTTGGAGTGTCGGAGTTTTGGAGTGTTGGAGTTTTGGAGTTTTTGAGTTTTGGATTTTTGCACTTTTGGAGTTTTGGAGTTTTGGAGTTTCGGAGTTTTGGAGTTTCGGAGATTTGGAGTTTCGGCGTTTTGGAGATTCGGGGTCTTGGAGTTTCGGAATTTTGTAGTTTTGTAGTTTTGGAGTTTTGGAGTGTCGGAGTTTCGGAGTGTTGGAGTTTTGGAGTTTTAGAGTTTTGGAGTTTTGGATTTTTGAGTTTTGGATTTTTGGAGTTTTGGAGTTTTTGAGTTTTTGAGTTTTGGATTTTTGCACTTTTGGAGTTTTGGAGTTTCGGAGTTTTGAATTTTTGGAGTTTTGGAGGTATGGATTTTTGGAGATTCAGGGTTTTGTTGTTCCATAATTTTGTAGTTTTGGAGTTTCGGAGTTTCGGAGTTTCGAATTATTGGAGTTTTCGAGTTTTAGAATTTTTAATTTTTGGAGGTATGGATTTTTGGAGTTTCGGAGTTGTGGAGATTCGGGGTTGTGGAGTTTTGGAGGTTCGGAGTTTAAGAGTTTTTGAGTTTGGGAGTTTCGCAGTTTTGGAGATTCGGGGTTGTGGAGTTTCGCAATTTTGGTGTTTCGCATTTTTACAGTTTTGGAGTTTTCAAGTTTTGGATTTTTGGAGTTTTTGGATTTTCGGAATTTTGGAGATTCAGTTTTGGAGTTTCGGAGTTTTGGATATTCAGGGTTGTGGAGTTTCGGAATTTTTGAGTTTTGGAGTTTCGGAGTTTCGGAGTTTCAGAGTTTTGGAGTTTTTTAGTTTCGAATTTTCAGTTTTGGAGTTCCAGAGTTTTGGAGGTTCAGGGTTGTGGAGTTTCGGAATTTTTGAGTTTTGGAGTTTCGGAGTTTCGGAGTTTTGGAGTATTCCAGTTTTGGAGATTTGGAGTTTCGAATTTTCAGAGTTTCGGATTTTTGGAGTTTTGGAGTTTCGGAGATATGGAGTTTTGGCGTTTTGGAGATTCGGAATCTTGGAGTTCCGGAATTTTGTAGTTTTGTAGTTTTGGAGTGTCAGAGTTTTGGAGTGTTGGAGTTTTGAAGCTTTGGAGTTTTTGAGTTTTTGAGTTTTGGATTTTTGCACTTTTTGAGTTTTGGTGTTTTGGTGTTTCGGAGTTTTGGAGTATTTCAGTTTTGGAGTTTTGAAGTTCCGAATTTTCAGTTTCGGATTTTTGGAGTTTTGGAGTTTCGGAGATTCGGTATCTTGGAGTTTCGGAATTTTGTAGTTTTGTAGTTTTGGAGTGTCGGAGTTTTGGAGTGTTGGAGTTTTGGAGCTTTGGAGTTTTTGAGTTCTTGAGTTTTGAATTTTTGCACTTTTGGAGTTTTGGAGTTTCGGAGTTTCGGAGTTTTGGAGTTTCAGAGTTTTGGAGGTTCAGGGTTGTGGAGTTTCGGAGTTTCGGAGTTTGGAGTATTGCAGTTTTGGAGCTTTGGAGGTTTGGAGTTTCGAATTTTCAGACTTTCGGATTTTTGGAGTTTTGGAGTTTCGGAGTTTTGAAGTTTCAGAGTTTTCGAGGTTCAGGGTTGTGGAGTTTTGGAATTTTTGAGTTTTGGAGGTTTGGAGTTTCGAATTTTCAGACTTTCGGATTTTTGGAGTTTTGGAGTTTCGGAGTTTTGAAGTTTCAGAGTTTTCGAGGTTCAGGGTTGTGGAGTTTCGGAATTTTTGAGTTTTGGAGTTTCGGAGTTTCGGATTTTTGGAGTTTTGGAGTTTCGGAGATTTGGAGTTTTGGCGTTTTGGAGATTCGGAATCTTGGAGTTTCGGAATTTTGTAGTTTTGTAGTTTTGGAGTTTTGGAGTTTCGGAGTTTTGGAGTTTCAGAGTTTTGGAGGTTCAGGGTTGTGGAGTTTCGGAATTTTTGAGTTTTGGAGTTTCGGAGTTTCGGAGTTTTGGAGTTTTGCAGTTTTGGAGTTTTGGAGTTTCGGAGATTTGGAGTTTCGGCGTTTTCGAGATTCGGGGTCTTGGAGTTTCGGAATTTTGTAGTTTTGTAGTTTTGGAGTTTTGGAGTGTCGGAGTATCGGAGTGTTGGAGTTTTGGAGTTTTAGAGTTTTAGAGTTTGTGAGTTTTTAAATTTTTGAGTTTCGGATTTTTGGAGTTTGGAGTTTTTAAGTTTTGGATTTTTGAGTTTTGGATTTTTGGATTTTTGGAGTTTTGGAGGTATGGATTTTTGGAGATTCAGGGTTTTGTTGTTCCAGAGTTTTGTAGTTTTGGAGTTTCGGAGTTTCGGAGTTTCGAATTATTGGAGTTTTCGAGTTTTAGAATATTTAATTTTTGGAGGTATGGATTTTTGGAGTTTCGCAGTTTTGGAGATTCGGGGTTGTGGAGTTTCGGAATTTTGGTGTTTCGCATTTTTACAGTTTTGGAGTTTTCAAGTTTTGGATTTTTGGAGTTTTGGATTTTCGGTGTTTTGGAGATTCAGAGTTTTGGAGTTCCAGAGTTTTGGAGGTTCAGGGTTGTGGAGTTTCGGAATTTTTGAGTTTTGGAGTTTTGGAGTATTGACGTTTTGGAGGTTTGAGTTTCGAATTTTCAGAGTTTTGGATTTTTGCTCTTTTGGAGTTTTGGAGTTTCGGAGTTTTGAATTTTTGGAGTTTTGGAGGTATGGATTTTTGGAGATTCAGGGTTTTGTTGTTCCATAATTTTGTAGTTTTGGAGTTTCGGAGTTTCGGAGTTTCGAATTATTGGAGTTTTCGAGTTTTAGAATTTTTAATTTTTGGAGGTATGGATTTTTGGAGTTTCGGAGTTGTGGAGATTCGGGGTTGTGGAGTTTTGGAGTTTTGGAGGTTCGGAGTTTAAGAGTTTTTGAGTTTGGGAGTTTCGCAGTTTTGGAGATTCGGGGTTGTGGAGTTTCGGAATTTTGGTGTTTCGCATTTTTACAGTTTTGGAGTTTTCAAGTTTTGGATTTTTGGAGTTTTTGGATTTTCGGAATTTTGGAGATTCAGTTTTGGAGTTTCGGAGTTTTGGATATTCAGGGTTGTGGAGTTTCGGAATTTTTGAGTTTTGGAGTTTCGGAGTTTCGGAGTTTCAGAGTTTTGGAGTTTTTTAGTTTCGAATTTTCAGAGTTTTGGAGTTCCGGAGATTTGGAGTTCCAGAGTTTTGGAGGTTCAGGGTTGTGGAGTTTCGGAATTTTTGAGTTTTGGAGTTTCGGAGTTTTGGAGTATTGCAGTTTTGGAGATTTGGAGTTTCGAATTTTCAGTTTCGGATTTTTGGAGTTTTGGAGTTTCGGAGATATGGAGTTTTGGCGTTTTGGAGATTCGGAATCTTGGAGTTCCGGAATTTTGTAGTTTTGTAGTTTTGGAGTGTCAGAGTTTTGGAGTGTTGGAGTTTTGAAGCTTTGGAGTTTTTGAGTTTTTGAGTTTTTGAGTTTTGGATTTTTGCACTTTTTGAGTTTTGGTGTTTTGGAGTTTCGGAGTTTCGGAGTTTTGGAGTATTTCAGTTTTGGAGTTTTGAAGTTTCGAATTTTCAGTTTCGGATTTTTGGAGTTTTGGAGTTTCGGAGATTCGGTATCTTGGAGTTTCGGAATTTTGTAGTTTTGTAGTTTTGGAGTGTCGGAGTTTTGGAGTGTTGGAGTTTTGGAGCTTTGGAGTTTTTGAGTTTTTGAGTTTTGAATTTTTGCACTTTTGGAGTTTTGGAGTTTCGGAGTTTCGGAGTTTCGGAGTTTTGGAGTTTCAGAGTTTTGGAGGTTCAGGGTTGTGGAGTTTCGGAGTTTCGGAGTTTTGGAGTATTGCAGTTTTGGAGTTTTGGAGGTTTGGAGTTTCGAATTTTCAGACTTTCGGATTTTTGGAGTTTTGGAGTTTCGGAGTTTTGAAGTTTCAGAGTTTTCGAGGTTCAGGGTTGTGGAGTTTTGGAATTTTTGAGTTTTGGAGTTTCGGAGTTTCGGATTTTTGGAGTTTTGGCGTTTTGGAGATTCGGAATCTTGGAGTTTCGGAATTTTGTAGTTTTGTAGTTTTGGAGTGTCGGAGTTTTGGAGCGTTGGAGTTTTGGAGTTTTTGAGTTTTGGATTTTTGCACTTTTGGAGTTTTGGAGTTTTGGAGTTTCGGAGTTTTGGAGTTTCAGAGTTTTGGAGGTTCAGGGTTGTGGAGTTTCGGATTTTTTGAGTTTTGGAGTTTCGGAGATTCGGAGTTTTGGAGTTTTGCAGTTTTGGAGTTTTGGAGTTTCGGAGATTTGGAGTTTCGGCGTTTTGGAGATTCGGGGTCTTGGAGTTTCGGAATTTTGTAGTTTTGTAGTTTTGGAGTTTTGGAGTGTCGGAGTTTCGGAGTGTTGGAGTTTTGGAGTTTTAGAGTTTTAGAGTTTTGGAGTTTTGGATTTTTGAGTTTTGGATTTTTGGATTTTTGGAGTTTTGGAGTTTTTGAGTTTTGGAGTTTTGGATTTTTGCACTTTTGGAGTTTTGGAGTTTCGGAGTTTTGAATTTTTGGAGTTTTGGAGGTATGGATTTTTGGAGATTCAGGGTTTTGTTCCATAATTTTGTAGTTTTGTAGTTTCGGAGTTTCGGAGTTTCGAATTATTGGAGTTTTCGAGTTTTAGAATTTTTAATTTTTGGAGGTATGGATTTTTGGAGTTTCGGAGTTGTGGAGATTCGGGGTTGTGGAGTTTTGGAGTTTTGGAGCTTCGGAGTTTTGGAGGTTCAGGGTTGTGGAGTTTCGGAGTTTTTGAGCTTTGGAGTTTCGGAGTTTCGGAGTTTTGGAGTTTTAGAGTTTTAGAGTTTTGGAGTTTTGAAATTTTTGAGTTTCATATTTTTGGAGTTTTGGAGTTTCGGAGATTTGGAGTTTCGGCGTTTTGGAGATTCGGGGTCTTGGAGTTTCGGAATTTTGTAGTTTTGTAGTTTTGGAGTTTTGGAGTGTCGGAGTTTCGGAGTGTTGGAGTTTTGGAGTTTTAGAGTTTTAGATTTTGTGAGTTTTGAAATTTTTGAGTTTCGGATTTTTGGAGTTTGGAGTTTTTAAGTTTTGGATTTTTGAGTTATGGATTTTTGCATTTTTGGAGTTTTTGAGTTTTTGAGTTTTTGAGTTTTGGATTTTTGCACTTTTGGAGTTTTGGAGTTTCAGAGTTTTGGATTTTTGGAGTTTTGGAGGTATGGATTTTTGGAGATTCAGGGTTTTGTTGTTCCAGAATTTTGTAGTTTTGGAGTTTCGGAGTTTCGGAGTTTCGAATTATTGGAGTTTTCGAGTTTCAGAATATTTAATTTTTGGAGGTATGGATTTTTGGAGTTTCGCAGTTTTGGAGATTCGGGGTTGTGGAGTTTCGGAATTTTGGTGTTTCGCATTTTTACAGTTTTGGAGTTTTCAAGTTTTGGATTTTTGGAGTTTTGGATTTTCGGAGTTTTGGAGATTCAGAGTTTTGGAGTTTTGGAGTTTCGAATTTTCAGAGTTTCGGATTTTTGGAGTTTTGGAGTTTCGGAGATATGGAGTTTTGGCGTTTTGGAGATTCGGAATCTTGGAGTTTCGAAATTTTGTAGTTTTGTAGTTTTGGAGTGTCGGAGTTTTGGTGTGTTGGAGTTTTGGAGTTTTTGAGTTTTGGATTTTTGCACTTTTGGAGTTTTGGAGTTTTGGAGTTTCGGAGATTTGGAGTTTCGGCGTTTTGGAGATTCGGGGTCTTGGAGTTTCGGAATTTTGTAGTTTTGTAGTTTTGGAGTTTTTGAGTGTCGGAGTTTCGGAGTGTTGGAGTTTTGGAGTTTTAGAGTTTTGGAGTTTTGGATTTTTGAGTTTTGGATTTTTGGAGTTTTGGAGTTTTTGAGTTTTTGAGTTTTGGATTTTTGCACTTTTGGAGTTTTGGAGTTTCGGAGTTTTGAATTTTTGGAGTTTTGGAGGTATGGATTTTTGGAGATTCAGGGTTTTGTTGTTCCATAATTTTGTAGTTTTGGAGTTTCGGAGTTTCGGAGTTTCGAATTATTGGAGTTTTCGAGTTTTAGAATTTTTAATTTTTGGAGGTATGGATTTTTGGAGTTTCGGAATTTTTGAGTTTTGGAGTTTCGGAGTTTCGGAGTTTTGGAGTTTTAGAGTTTTAGAGTTTTGGAGTTTTGAAATTTTTGAGTTTCATATTTTTGGAGTTTTGGAGTTTCGGAGATTTGGAGTTTCGGCGTTTTGGAGATTCGGGGTCTTGGATTTTCGGAATTTTGTAGTTTTGTAGTTTTGGAGTGTTGGAGTTTCGGAGTGTTGGAGTTTTGGAGTTTTAGAGTTTTGGAGTTTTGTAATTTTTGAGTTTCGGATTTTTGGACTTTGGAGTTTTTAAGTTTTGGATTTTTGAGTTTTTAAGTTTTGGATTTTTGAGTTTTGGATTTTTGGATTTTTGGAGTTTTGGATTTTTGGAGTTTTGGAGGTATGGATTTTTGGAGATTCAGGGTTTTGTTGTTCCAGAGTTGTGTAGTTTTGGAGTTTCGGAGTTTTGGAGTTTTGCAGTTTCGGAGTTTTGGAGTTTCGGAGATTTGGAGTTTCAGAGTTTTGGAGGTTCAGGGTTTTTTTGTTCCAGAATTTCGTAGTTTTGGAGTTTTGGAGTTTCGGAGTTACGGAGTTTCGAATTATTGGAGTTTTCGAGTTTTAGAATTTTTAATTTTTGGAGGTATGGATTTTTGGAGTTTCGGAGTTGCGGAGATTCGGGGTTGTGGAGTTTTGGAGTTTTGGAGTTTCGGAGTTTTGGAGTTTCCGAGTTTTGGAGGTTCAGGGTTGTGGAGTTTCGGAATTTTTGAGTTTTGGAGTTTCGGACTTTCGGAGTTTTGGAGTTTTAGAGTTTTAGAGTTTTGGAGTTTTGAAATTTTTGAGTTTCATATTTTTGGAGTTTTGGAGTTTCGGAGATTTGGAGTTTCGGCGTTTTGGAGATTCGGGGTCTTGGAGTTTCGGAATTTTGTAGTTTTGTAGTTTTGGAGTGTCAGAGTTTCGGAGTGTTGGAGTTTTGGAGTTTTAGAGTTTTAGAGTTTTGGAGTTTTTAAATTTTTGAGTTTCGGATTTTTGGAGTTTCGAGTTTTTAAGTTTTGGATTTTTGAGTTTTGGATTTTTGGATTTTTGGAGTTTTTGAGTTTTGGAGTTTTGGATTTTTGGAGTTTTGGAGGTATGGATTTTTGGAGATTCAGGGTTTTGTTGTTCCAGAATTTTTAGTTTTGGAGTTTCGGAGTTTCGGAGTTTCGAATTATTGGAGTTTTCGAGTTTTAGAATATTTAATTTTTGGAGGTATGGATTTTTGGAGTTTCGCAGTTTTGGAGATTCGGGGTTGTGGAGTTTCGGAATTTTGGTGTTTCGCATTTTTACAGTTTTGGAGTTTTCAAGTTTTGGATTTTTGGAGTTTTGGATTTTCGGAGTTTTGGAGATTCAGAGTTTTGGAGTTTCGGAGTTTTGGAGATTCAGGGTTGTGGAGTTTTGGAATTTTTGAGTTTTGCAGTTTCGGAGTTTTGGAGTTTTGGAGTTTCGAATTTTCAGAGTTTCGGATTTTTGGAGTTTTGGAGTTCCGGAGATTTGGAGTTTTGGCGTTTTGGAGATTCGGAATCTTGGAGTTTCGAAATTTTGTAGTTTTGTAGTTTTGGAGTGTCGGAGTTTTGGAGTGTTGGAGTTTTGGAGTTTTTGAGTTTTGGATTTTTGCACTCTTGGAGTTTTGGAGTTTTGGAGTTTCGGAGTTTTGGAGTTTCAGAGTTTTGGAGGTTCAGGGTTGTGGAGTTTCGGAATTTTTGAGTTTTGGAGTTTCGGAGTTTCGGAGTTTTGGAGTTTTGCAGTTTTGGAGTTTTGGAGTTTCGGAGATTTGGAGTTTCGGCGTTTTGGAGATTCGGGGTCTTGGAGTTTCGGAATTTTGTAGTTTTGTAGTTTTGGAGTTTTGGAGTGTCGGAGTTTCGGAGTGTTGGAGTTTTGGAGTTTTAGAGTTTTGGAGTTTTGGATTTTTGAGTTTTGGATTTTTGGAGTTTTGGAGTTTTTGAGTTTTGGAGTTTTGGATTTTTGCACTTTTGGAGTTTTGGAGTTTCGGAGTTTTGAATTTTTGGAGTTTTGGAGGTATGGATTTTTGGAGATTCAGGGTTTTGTTGTTCCATAATTTTGTAGTTTTGGAGTTTCGGAGTTTCGGAGTTTCGAATTATTGGAGTTTTCGAGTTTTAGAATTTTTAATTTTTGGAGGTATGGATTTTTGGAGTTTCGGAGTTGTGGAGATTCGGGGTTGTGGAGTTTTGGAGTTTTGGAGGTTCGGAGTTTAAGAGTTTTTGAGTTTGGCAGTTTCGCAGTTTTGGAGATTCGGGGTTGTCGAGTTTCGGAATTTTGGTGTTTCGCATTTTTACAGTTTTGGAGTTTTCAAGTTTTGGATTTTTGGAGTTTTTGGATTTTCGGAATTTTGGAGATTCAGTTTTGGAGTTTCGGAGTTTTGGATATTCAGGGTTGTGGAGTTTCGGAATTTTTGAGTTTTGGAGTTTCGGAGTTTCGGAGTTTCAGAGTTTTGGAGTTTTTTAGTTTCGAATTTTCAGAGTTTTGGAGTTCCGGAGATTTGGAGTTCCAGAGTTTTGGAGGTTCAGGGTTGTGGAGTTTCGGAATTTTTGAGTTTTGGAGTTTCGGAGTTTCGGAGTTTTGGAGTATTGCAGTTTTGGAGATTTGGAGTTTCGAATTTTCAGAGTTTCGGATTTTTGGAGTTTTGGAGTTTCGGAGATATGGAGTTTTGGCGTTTTGGAGATTCGGAATCTTGGAGTTCCGGAATTTTGTAGTTTTGTAGTTTTGGAGTGTCAGAGTTTTGGAGTGTTGGAGTTTTGAAGCTTTGGAGTTTTTGAGTTTTTGAGTTTTTGAGTTTTGGATTTTTGCACTTTTTGAGTTTTGGTGTTTTGGAGTTTCGGAGTTTCGGAGTTTTGGAGTATTTCAGTTTTGGAGTTCTGAAGTTTCGAATTTTCAGTTTCGGATTTTTGGAGTTTTGGAGTTTCGGAGATTCGGTATCTTGGAGTTTCGGAATTTTGTAGTTTTGTAGTTTTGGAGTGTCGGAGTTTTGGAGTGTTGGAGTTTTGGAGCTTTGGAGTTTTTGAGGTTTTGAGTTTTGAATTTTTGCACTTTTGGAGTTTTGGAGTTTCGGAGTTTCGGAGTTTTGGAGTTTCAGAGTTTTGGAGGTTCAGGGTTGTGGAGTTTCGGAGTTTCGGAGTTTTGGAGTATTGCAGTTTTGGAGTTTTGGAGGTTTGGAGTTTCGAATTTTCAGACTTTCGGATTTTTGGAGTTTTGGAGTTTCGGAGTTTTGAAGTTTCAGAGTTTTCGAGGTTCAGGGTTGTGGAGTTTTGGAATTTTTGAGTTTTGGAGTTTCGGAGTTTCGGATTTTTGGAGTTTTGGAGTTTCGGAGATTTGGAGTTTTGGCGTTTTGGAGATTCGGAATCTTGGAGTTTCGGAATTTTGTAGTTTTGTAGTTTTGGAGTGTCGGAGTTTTGGTGTTGGAGTTTTGGAGTTTTTGAGTTTTGGATTTTTGCACTTTTGGAGTTTTGGAGTTTTGGAGTTTCGGAGTTTTGGAGTTTCAGAGTTTTGGAGGTTCAGGGTTGTGGAGTTTCGGATTTTTTGAGTTTTGGAGTTTCGGAGTTTCGGAGTTTTGGAGTTTTGCAGTTTTGGAGTTTTGGAGTTTCGGAGATTTGGAGTTTCGGCGTTTTGGAGATTCGGGGTCTTGGAGTTTCGGAATTTTGTAGTTTTGTAGTTTTGGAGTTTTGGAGTATCGGAGTTTCGGAGTGTTGGAGTTTTTGAGTTTTGGATTTTTGCACTTTTGGAGTTTTGGAGTTTTGGAGTTTCGGAGTTTTGGAGTTTCGGAGATTTGGAGTTTCGGCGTTTTGGAGATTCGGGGTCTTGGAGTTTCGGAATTTTGTAGTTTTGTAGTTTTGGAGTTTTGGAGTGTCGGAGTTTCGGAGTGTTGGAGTTTTGGAGTTTTAGAGTTTTGGAGTTTTGGATTTTTGAGTTTTGGATTTTTGGAGTTTTGGAGTTTTTGAGTTTTTGAGTTTTGGATTTTTGCACTTTTGGAGTTTTGGAGTTTCGGAGTTTTGAATTTTTGGAGTTCTGGAGGTATGGATTTTTGGAGATTCAGGGTTTTGTTGTTCCATAATTTTGTAGTTTTGGAGTTTCGGAGTTTCGGAGTTTCGAATTATTGGAGTTTTCGAGTTTTAGAATTTTTAATTTTTGGAGGTATGGATTTTTGGAGTTTCGGAGTTGTGGAGATTCGGGGTTGTGGAGTTTTGGAGGTTCGGAGTTTAAGAGTTTTTGAGTTTGGGAGTTTCGCAGTTTTGGAGATTCGGGGTTGTGGAGTTTCGTAATTTTGGTGTTTCGCATTTTTACAGTTTTGGAGTTTTCAAGTTTTGGATTTTTGGAGTTTTTGGATTTTCGGAATTTTGGAGATTCAGTTTTGGAGTTTCGGAGTTTTGGATATTCAGGGTTGTGGAGTTTCGGAATTTTTGAGTTTTGGAGTTTCGGAGTTTCGGAGTTTCAGAGTTTTGGAGTTTTTTAGTTTCGAATTTTCAGTTTTGGAGTTCCAGAGTTTTGGAGGTTCAGGGTTGTGGAGTTTCGGAATTTTTGAGTTTTGGAGTTTCGGAGTTTCGGAGTTTTGGAGTATTCCAGTTTTGGAGATTTGGAGTTTCGAATTTTCAGAGTTTCGGATTTTTGGAGTTTTGGAGTTTCGGAGATATGGAGTTTTGGCGTTTTGGAGATTCGGAATCTTGGAGTTCCGGAATTTTGTAGTTTTGTAGTATTGGAGTGTCAGAGTTTTGGAGTGTTGGAGTTTTGAAGCTTTGGAGTTTTTGAGTTTTTGAGTTTTGGATTTTTGCACTTTTTGAGTTTTGGTGTTTTGGTGTTTCGGAGTTTTGGAGTATTTCAGTTTTGGAGTTTTGAAGTTCCGAATTTTCAGTTTCGGATTTTTGGAGTTTTGGAGTTTCGGAGATTCGGTATCTTGGTGTTTCGGAATTTTGTAGTTTTGTAGTTTTGGAGTGTCGGAGTTTTGGAGTGTTGGAGTTTTGGAGCTTTGGAGTTTTTGAGTTCTTGAGTTTTGAATTTTTGCACTTTTGGAGTTTTGGAGTTTCGGAGTTTCGGAGTTTCGGAGTTTTGGAGTTTCAGAGTTTTGGAGGTTCAGGGTTGTGGAGTTTCGGAGTTTCGGAGTTTTGGAGTATTGCAGTTTTGGAGTTTTGGAGGTTTGGAGTTTCGAATTTTCAGACTTTCGGATTTTTGGAGTTTTGGAGTTTCGGAGTTTTGAAGTTTCAGAGTTTTCGAGGTTCAGGGTTGTGGAGTTTTGGAATTTTTGAGTTTTGGAGTTTCGGAGTTTCGGATTTTTGGAGTTTTGGAGTTTCGGAGATTTGGAGTTTTGGCGTTTTGGAGATTCGGAATCTTGGAGTTTCGGAATTTTGTAGTTTTGTAGTTTTGGAGTGTCGGAGTTTTGGAGTGTTGGAGTTTTGGAGTTTTTGAGTTTTGGATTTTTGCACTTTTGGAGTTTTGGAGTTTTGGAGTTTCGGAGTTTTGGAGTTTCAGAGTTTTGGAGGTTCAGGGTTGTGGAGTTTCGGAATTTTTGAGTTTTGGAGTTTCGGAGTTTCGGAGTTTTGGAGTTTTGCAGTTTTGGAGTTTTGGAGTTTCGGAGATTTGGAGTTTCGGCGTTTTCGAGATTCGGGGTCTTGGAGTTTCGGAATTTTGTAGTTTTGTAGTTTTGGAGTTTTGGAGTGTCGGAGTTTCGGAGTGTTGGAGTTTTGGAGTTTTAGAGTTTTAGAGTTTGTGAGTTTTTAAATTTTTGAGTTTCGGATTTTTGGAGTTTGGAGTTTTTAAGTTTTGGATTTTTGAGTTTTGGATTTTTGGATTTTTGGAGTTTTGGAGGTATGGATTTTTGGAGATTCAGGGTTTTGTTGTTCCAGAGTTTTGTAGTTTTGGAGTTTCGGAGTTTCGGAGTTTCGAATTATTGGAGTTTTCGAGTTTTAGAATATTTAATTTTTGGAGGTATGGATTTTTGGAGTTTCGCAGTTTTGGAGATTCGGGGTTGTGGAGTTTCGGAATTTTGGTGTTTCGCATTTTTACAGTTTTGGAGTTTTCAAGTTTTGGATTTTTGGAGTTTTGGATTTTCGGAGTTTTGGAGATTCAGAGTTTTGGAGTTTCGGAGTTTTGGAGATTCAGGGTTGTGGAGTTTTGGAATTTTTGAGTTTTGCAGTTTCGGAGTTTTGGAGTTTTGGAGTTTTGGAGTTTCGAATTTTCAGAGTTTCGGATTTTTGGAGTTTTGGAGTTCCGGAGATTTGGAGTTCCAGAGTTTTGGAGGTTCAGGGTTGTGGAGTTTCGGAATTTTTGAGTTTTGGAGTTTCGGAGTTTTGGAGTATTGACGTTTTGGAGGTTTGAGTTTCGAATTTTCAGAGTTTTGGATTTTTGCACTTTTGGAGTTTTGGAGTTTCGGAGTTTTGAATTTTTGGAGTTTTGGAGGTATGGATTTTTGGAGATTCAGGGTTTTGTTGTTCCATAATTTTGTAGTTTTGGAGTTTCGGAGTTTCGGAGTTTCGAATTATTGGAGTTTTCGAGTTTTAGAATTTTTAATTTTTGGAGGTATGGATTTTTGGAGTTTCGGAGTTGTGGAGATTCGGGGTTGTGGAGTTTTGGAGTTTTGGAGGTTCGGAGTTTAAGAGTTTTTGAGTTTGGGAGTTTCGCAGTTTTGGAGATTCGGGGTTGTGGAGTTTCGGAATTTTGGTGTTTCGCATTTTTACAGTTTTGGAGTTTTCAAGTTTTGGATTTTTGGAGTTTTTGGATTTTCGGAATTTTGGAGATTCAGTTTTGGAGTTTCGGAGTTTTGGATATTCAGGGTTGTGGAGTTTCGGAATTTTTGAGTTTTGGAGTTTCGGAGTTTCGGAGTTTCAGTTTTGGAGTTTTTTAGTTTCGAATTTTCAGAGTTTTGGAGTTCCGGAGATTTGGAGTTCCAGAGTTTTGGAGGTTCAGGGTTGTGGAGTTTCGGAATTTTTGAGTTTTGGAGTTTCGAAGTTTCGGAGTTTTGGAGTATTGCAGTTTTGGAGATTTGGAGTTTCGAATTTTCAGAGTTTCGGATTTTTGGAGTTTTGGAGTTTCGGAGATACGGAGTTTTGGCGTTTTGGAGATTCGGAATCTTGGAGTTCCGGAATTTTGTAGTTTTGTAGTTTTGGAGTGTCAGAGTTTTGGAGTGTTGGAGTTTTGAAGCTTTGGAGTTTTTGAGTTTTTGAGTTTTTGAGTTTTGGATTTTTGCACTTTTTGAGTTTTGGTGTTTTGGAGTTTCGGAGTTTCGGAGTTTTGGAGTATTTCAGTTTTGGAGTTTTGAAGTTTCGAATTTTCAGTTTCGGATTTTTGGAGTTTTGGAGTTTCGGAGATTCGGTATCTTGGAGTTTCGGAATTTTGTAGTTTTGTAGTTTTGGAGTGTCGGAGTTTTGGAGTGTCGGAGTTTTGGAGTGTTGGAGTTTTGGAGTTTTAGAGTTTTAGATTTTGTGAGTTTTGAAATTTTTGAGTTTCGGATTTTTGGAGTTTGGAGTTTTTAAGTTTTGGATTTTTGAGTTATGGATTTTTGGATTTTTGGAGTTTTTGAGTTTTTGAGTTTTTGAGTTTTAAATTTTTGCACTTTTGGAGTTTTGGAGTTTCGGAGTTTTGGATTTTTGGAGTTTTGGAGGTATGGATTTTTGGAGATTCAGGGTTTTGTTGTTCCAGAATTTTGTAGTTTTGGAGTTTCGGAGTTTCGGAGTTTCGAATTATTGGAGTTTTCGAGTTTCAGAATATTTAATTTTTGGAGGTATGGATTTTTGGAGTTTCGCAGTTTTGGAGATTCGGGGTTGTGGAGTTTCGGAATTTTGGTGTTTCGCATTTTTACAGTTTTGGAGTTTTCAAGTTTTGGATTTTTGGAGTTTTGGATTTTCGGAGTTTTGGAGATTCAGAGTTTTGGAGTTTCGGAGTTTTGGAGATTCAGGGTTGTGGAGTTTTGGAATTTTTGAGTTTTGCAGTTTCGGAGTTTTGGAGTTTTGGAGTTTCGAATTTTCAGAGTTTCGGATTTTTGGAGTTTCGGATTTTTGGAGTTTTGGAGTTTCGGAGATATGGAGTTTTGGCGTTTTGGAGATTCGGAATCTTGGAGTTTCGAAATTTTGTAGTTTTGTAGTTTTGGAGTGTCGGAGTTTTGGAGTGTTGGAGTTTTGGAGTTTTTGAGTTTTGGATTTTTGCACTTTTGGAGTTTTGGAGTTTTGGAGTTTCGAGTTTTGGAGTTTTGTAGTTTTGGAGTTTTGGAGTGTCGGAGTTTCGGAGTGTTGGAGTTTTGGAGTTTTAGAGTTTTGGAGTTTTGGATTTTTGAGTTTTGGATTTTTGGAGTTTTGGAGTTTTTGAGTTTTTGAGTTTTGGATTTTTGCACTTTTGGAGTTTTGGAGTTTCGGAGTTTTGAATTTTTGGAGTTTTGGAGGTATGGATTTTTGGAGATTCAGGGTTTTGTTGTTCCATAATTTTGTAGTTTTGGAGTTTCGGAGTTTCGGAGTTTCGAATTATTGGAGTTTTCGAGTTTTAGAATTTTTAATTTTTGGAGGTATGGATTTTTGGAGTTTCGGAATTTTTGAGTTTTGGAGTTTCGGAGTTTCGGAGTTTTGGAGTTTTAGAGTTTTAGAGTTTTGGAGTTTTGAAATTTTTGAGTTTCATATTTTTGGAGTTTTGGAGTTTCGGAGATTTGGAGTTTCGGCGTTTTGGAGATTCGGGGTCTTGGAGTTTCGGAATTTTGTAGTTTTGTAGTTTTGGAGTGTTGGAGTTTCGGAGTGTTGGAGTTTTGGAGTTTTAGAGTTTTGGAGTTTTGTAATTTTTGAGTTTCGGATTTTTGGAGTTTGGAGTTTTTAAGTTTTGGATTTTTGAGTTTTGGATTTTTGGATTTTTGGAGTTTTGGATTTTTGGAGTTTTGGAGGTATGGATTTTTGGAGATTCAGGGTTTTGTTGTTCCAGAGTTTTGTAGTTTTGGAGTTTCGGAGTTTCGGAGTTTCGAATTATTGGAGTTTTCGAGTTTTAGAATATTTAATTTTTGGAGGTATGGATTTTTGGAGTTTCGCAGTTTTGGAGATTCGGGGTTGTGGAGTTTCGGAATTTTGGTGTTTCGCATTTTTACAGTTTTGGAGTTTTCAAGTTTTGGATTTTTGGAGTTTTGGAGTTTCGGAGTTTTGGAGATTCAGGGTTGTGGAGTTTTGGAATTTTTGAGTTTTGCAGTTTCAGAGTTTCGGATTTTTGGAGTTTTGGAGTTCCGGAGATTTGGAGTTCCAGAGTTTTGGAGGTTCAGGGTTGTGGAGTTTCGGAATTTTTGAGTTTTGGAGTTTCGGAGTTTTGGAGTATTGACGTTTTGGAGGTTTGAGTTTCGAATTTTCAGAGTTTTGGATTTTTGCACTTTTGGAGTTTTGGAGTTTCGGAGTTTTGAATTTTTGGAGTTTTGGAGGTATGGATTTTTGGAGATTCAGGGTTTTGTTGTTCCATAATTTTGTAGTTTTGGAGTTTCGGAGTTTCGGAGTTTCGAATTATTGGAGTTTTCGAGTTTTAGAATTTTTAATTTTTGGAGGTATGGATTTTTGGAGTTTCGGAGTTGTGGAGATTCGGGGTTGTGGAGTTTTGGAGTTTTGGAGGTTCGGAGTTTAGGAGTTTTTGAGTTTGGGAGTTTCGCAGTTTTGGAGATTCGGGGTTGTGGAGTTTCGGAATTTTGGTGTTTCGCATTTTTACAGTTTTGGAGTTTTCAAGTTTTGGATTTTTGGAGTTTTTGGATTTTCGGAATTTGGGAGATTCAGTTTTGGAGTTTCGGAGTTTTGGATATTCAGGGTTGTGGAGTTTCGGAATTTTTGAGTTTTGGAGTTTCGGAGTTTCGGAGTTTCAGAGTTTTGGAGTTTTTTAGTTTCGAATTTTCAGAGTTTTGGAGTTCCGGAGATTTGGAGTTCCAGAGTTTTGGAGGTTCAGGGTTGTGGAGTTTCGGAATTTTTGAGTTTTGGAGTTTCGGAGTTTCGGAGTTTTGGAGTATTACAGTTTTGGAGATTTGGAGTTTCGAATTTTCAGAGTTTCGGATTTTTGGAGTTTTGGAGTTTCGGAGATATGGAGTTTTGGCGTTTTGGAGATTCGGAATCTTGGAGTTCCGGAATTTTGTAGTTTTGTAGTTTTGGAGTGTCAGAGTTTTAGAGTGTTGGAGTTTTGAAGCTTTTGAGTTTTTGAGTTTTTGAGTTTTTGAGTTTTGGATTTTTGCACTTTTTGAGTTTTGGTGTTTTGGAGTTTCGGAGTTTCGGAGTTTTGGAGTATTTCAGTTTTGGAGTTTTGAAGTTTCGAATTTTCAGTTTCGGATTTTTGGAGTTTTGGAGTTTCGGAGATTCGGTATCTTGGAGTTTCGGAATTTTGTAGTTTTGTAGTTTTGGAGTGTCGGAGTTTTGG
The DNA here is from genome assembly GCF_055824585.1 of Amblyomma mixtum. NCBI lineage: Eukaryota > Metazoa > Arthropoda > Arachnida > Ixodida > Ixodidae > Amblyomma > Amblyomma mixtum. The sequence continues at coordinate 110,993,407 of NC_143012.1, read as the reverse complement.
AGTGTTGGAGTTTTGGAGCTTTGGAGTTTTTGAGTTTTGAATTTTTGCACTTTTGGAGTTTTGGAGTTTCGGAGTTTCGGAGTTTCGGAGTTTTGGAGTTTCAGAGTTTTGGAGGTTCAGGGTTGTGGAGTTTCGGAGTTTCGGAGTTTTGGATTATTGCAGTTTTGGAGTTTTGGAGGTTTGGAGTTTCGAATTTTCAGACTTTCGGATTTTTGGAGTTTTGGAGTTTCGGAGTTTTGAAGTTTCAGAGTTTTCGAGGTTCAGGGTTGTGGAGTTTTGGAATTTTTGAGTTTTGGAGTTTCGGAGTTTCGGATTTTTGGAGTTTTGGAGTTTCGGAGATTTGGAGTTTTGGCGTTTTGGAGATTCGGAATCTTGGAGTTTCGGAATTTTGTAGTTTTGTAGTTTTGGAGTGTCAGAGTTTTGGAGTGTTGGAGTTTTGGAGTTTTTGAGTTTTGGATTTTTGCACTTTTGGAGTTTTGGAGTTTTGGAGTTTCGGAGTTTTGGAGTTTCAGAGTTTTGGAGGTTCAGGGTTGTGGAGTTTCGGATTTTTTGAGTTTTGGAGTTTCGGAGTTTCGGAGTTTTGGAGTTTTGCAGTTTTGGAGTTTTGGAGTTTCGGAGATTTGGAGTTTCGGCGTTTTGGAGATTCGGGGTCTTGGAGTTTCGGAATTTTGTAGTTTTGTAGTTTTGGAGTTTTGGAGTGTCGGAGTTTCGGAGTGTTGGAGTTTTGGAGTTTTAGAGTTTTAGAGTTTTGGAGTTTTGGATTTTTGAGTTTTGGATTTTTGGATTTTTGGAGTTTTGGAGTTTTTGAGTTTTGGAGTTTTGGATTTTTGCACTTTTGGAGTTTTGGAGTTTCGGAGTTTTGAATTTTTGGAGTTTTGGAGGTATGGATTTTTGGAGATTCAGGGTTTTGTTCCATAATTTTGTAGTTTTGGAGTTTCGGAGTTTCGGAGTTTCGAATTATTGGAGTTTTCGAGTTTTAGAATTTTTAATTTTTGGAGGTATGGATTTTTGGAGTTTCGGAGTTGTGGAGATTCGGGGTTGTGGAGTTTTGGAGTTTTGGAGCTTCGGAGTTTTGGAGGTTCAGGGTTGTGGAGTTTCGGAATTTTTGAGTTTTGGAGTTTCGGAGTTTCGGAGTTTTGGAGTTTTAGAGTTTTAGAGTTTTGCAGTTTTGAAATTTTTGAGTTTCATATTTTTGGAGTTTTGGAGTTTCGGAGATTTGGAGTTTCGGCGTTTTGGAGATTCGGGGTCTTGGAGTTTCGGAATTTTGTAGTTTTGTAGTTTTGGAGTTTTGGAGTGTCGGAGTTTCGGAGTGTTGGAGTTTTGGAGTTTTAGAGTTTTAGATTTTGTGAGTTTTGAAATTTTTGAGTTTCGGATTTTTGGAGTTTGGAGTTTTTAAGTTTTGGATTTTTGAGTTATGGATTTTTGGATTTTTGGAGTTTTTGAGTTTTTGAGTTTTGGATTTTTGCACTTTTGGAGTTTTGGAGTTTCGGAGTTTTGGATTTTTGGAGTTTTGGAGGTATGGATTTTTGGAGATTCAGGGTTTTGTTGTTCCAGAATTTTGTAGTTTTGGAGTTTCGGAGTTTCGGAGTTTCGAATTATTGCAGTTTTCGAGTTTCAGAATATTTAATTTTTGGAGGTATGGATTTTTGGAGTTTCGCAGTTTTGGAGATTCGGGGTTGTGGAGTTTCGGAATTTTGGTGTTTCGCATTTTTACAGTTTTGGAGTTTTCAAGTTTTGGATTTTTGGAGTTTTGGATTTTCGGAGTTTTGGAGATTCAGAGTTTTGGAGTTTCGGAGTTTTGGAGATTCAGGGTTGTGGAGTTTTGGAATTTTTGAGTTTTGCAGTTTCGGAGTTTTGGAGTTTTGGAGTTTCGAATTTTCAGAGTTTCGGATTTTTGGAGTTTTGGAGTTCCGGAGATTTGGAGTTTTGGCGTTTTGGAGATTCGGAATCTTGGAGTTTCGAAATTTTGTAGTTTTGTAGTTTTGGAGTGTCGGAGTTTTGGAGTGTTGGAGTTTTGGAGTTTTGGATTTTTGCACTTTTGGAGTTTTGGAGTTTTGGAGTTTCGGAGTTTTGGAGTTTCGGAGATTTGGAGTTTCGGCGTTTTAGAGATTCGGGGTCTTGGAGTTTCGGAATTTTGTAGTTTTGTAGTTTTGGAGTTTTGGAGTGTCGGAGTTTCGGAGTGTTGGAGTTTTGGAGTTTTAGAGTTTTGGAGTTTTGGATTTTTGAGTTTTGGATTTTTGGAGTTTTGGAGTTTTTGAGTTTTTGAGTTTTGGATTTTTGCACTTTTGGAGTTTTGGAGTTTCGGAGTTTTGAATTTTTGGAGTTTTGGAGGTATGGATTTTTGGAGATTCAGGGTTTTGTTGTTCCATAATTTTGTAGTTTTGGAGTTTCGGAGTTTCGAATTATTGGAGTTTTCGAGTTTTAGAATTTTTAATTTTTGGAGGTATGGATTTTTGGAGTTTCGGAGTTGTGGAGATTCGGGGTTGTGGAGTTTTGGAGTTTTGGAGGTTCGGAGTTTAAGAGTTTTTGAGTTTGGGAGTTTCGCAGTTTTGGAGATTCGGGGTTGTGGAGTTTCGGAATTTTGGTGTTTCGCATTTTTACAGTTTTGGAGTTTTCAAGTTTTGGATTTTTGGAGTTTTTGGATTTTCGGAATTTTGGAGATTCAGTTCAGTTCAGTTCAGTTCAGTTTATTTACCTTAAAGGCCCCCTTTCGGGGGTATTACATAAGGGGTTTGGAGTTTTGGGGAGTTTTGGAGTTTCGGAGTTTTGGATATTCAGGGTTGTGGAGTTTCGGAATTTTTGAGTTTTGGAGTTTCGGAGTTTCGGAGTTTAAGAGTTTTGGAGTTTTTTAGTTTCGAATTTTCAGTTTTGGAGTTCCGGAGTATTGGAGTTCCAGAGTTTTGGAGGTTCAGGGTTGTGGAGTTTCGGAATTTTTGAGTTTTGGAGTTTCGGAGTTTCGGAGTATTGCAGTTTTGGAGATTTGGAGTTTCGAATTTTCAGAGTTTCGGATTTTTGGAGTTTTGGAGTTTCGGAGATATGGAGTTTTGGCGTTTTGGAGATTCGGAATCTTGGAGTTCCGGAATTTTGTAGTTTTGTAGTTTTGGAGTGTCAGAGTTTTGGAGTGTTGGAGTTTTGAAGCTTTGGAGTTTTTGAGTTTTTGAGTTTTGGATTTTTGCACTTTTTGAGTTTTGGTGTTTTGGTGTTTCGGAGTTTTGGAGTATTTCAGTTTTGGAGTTTTGAAGTTTCGAATTTTCAGTTTCGGATTTTTGGAGTTTTGGAGTTTCGGAGATTCGGTATCTTGGAGTTTCGGAATTTTGTAGTTTTGTAGTTTTGGAGTGTCGGAGTTTTGGAGTGTTGGAGTTTTGGAGCTTTGGAGTTTTTGAGTTTTTGAGTTTTCAATTTTTGCACTTTTGGAGTTTTGGAGTTTCGGAGTTTCGGAGTTTTGGAGTTTCAGAGTTTTGGAGGTTCAGGGTTGTGGAGTTTCAGAGTTTCGGAGTTTTGGAGTATTGCAGTTTTGGAGTTTTGGAGGTTTGGAGTTTCGAATTTTCAGACTTTCGGATTTTTGGAGTTTTGGAGTTTCGGAGTTTTGAAGTTTCAGAGTTTTCGAGGTTCAGGGTTGTGGAGTTTTGGAATTTTTGAGTTTTGGAGTTTCGGAGTTTCGGATTTTTGGAGTTTTGGAGTTTCGGAGATTTGGAGTTTTGGCGTTTTGGAGATTCGGAATCTTGGAGTTTCGGAATTTTGTAGTTTTGTAGTTTTGGAGTGTCGGAGTTTTGGAGTGTTGGAGTTTCGGAGTTTCGGAGTTTCGGAGTTTTGGAGTTTCAGAGTGTTGGAGGTTCAGGGTTGTGGTTTTTCGGAATTTTTGACTTTTGGAGTTTCGGAGTTTTGGAGTATTGCAGTTTTGGAGTTTTGGAGTTTTGGAGTTTCGAATTTTCAGACTTTCGGATTTTTGGAGTTTTGCAGTTTCGGAGTTTTTGAGTTTTGGAGTTTCGGAGTTTTGGAGTTTCAGAGTTTTCGAGGTTCAGGGTTGTGGAGTTTCGGAATTTTTGAGTTTTGGAGTTTCGGAGTTTCGGAGTTTTGGAGTTTTGGAGTTTTGGAGTTTCGAATTTTCAGTTTCGGATTTTTGGAGTTTTGAAGTTTCGGAGATTTGGAGTTTCAGAGTTTTGGAGGTTCAGGGTTTTTTTGTTCCAGAATTTTGTAGTTTTGGAGTTTTGGAGTTTCGGAGTTTCGGAGTTTCGAATTATTGGAGTTTTCGAGTTTTAGAATTTTGGAGTTTTGAAATTTTTGAGTTTCATATATTTGGAGTTTTGGAGTTTCGGAGATTTGGAGTTTCGGCGTTTTGGAGATTCGGGGTCTTGGAGTTTCGGAATTTTGTAGTTTTGTAGTTTTGGAGTTTTGGAGTGTTGGAGTTTCGGAGTGTTGGAGTTTTGGAGTTTTAGAGTTTTGGAGTTTTGTAATTTTTGAGTTTCGGATTTTTGGAGTTTGGAGTTTTTAAGTTTTGGATTTTTGAGTTTTGGATTTTTGGATTTTTGGAGTTTTGGAGTTTTTGAGTTTTGGAGTTTTGGATTTTTGCACTTTTGGAGTTTTGGAGTTTCGGAGTTTTGGATTTTTGGAGTTTTGGAGGTATGGATTTTTGGAGATTCAGGGTTTTCTTGTTCCAGAATTTTGTAGTTTTGGAGTTTCGGAGTTTCGGAGTTTCGAATTATTGGAGTTTTCGAGTTTTAGAATATTTAATTTTTGGAGGTATGGATTTTTGGAGTTTCGCAGTTTTGGAGATTCGGGGTTGTGAAGTTTCGGAATTTTGGTGTTTCGCATTTTTACAGTTTTGGAGTTTTCAAGTTTTGGATTTTTGGAGTTTTGGATTTTCGGAGTTTTGGAGATTCAGAGTTTTGGAGTTTCGGAGTTTTGGAGATTCAGGGTTTTGGAGTTTTGGAATTTTTGAGTTTTGCAGTTTCAGAGTTTTGGAGTTTTGGAGTTTCGAATTTTCAGAGTTTCGGATTTTTGGAGTTTTGGAGTTCCGGAGATTTGGAGTTCCAGAGTTTTGGAGGTTCAGGGTTCTGGAGTTTCGGAATTTTTGAGTTTTGGAGTTTCGGAGTTTTGGAGTATTGCAGTTTTGGAGGTTTGAGTTTCGAATTTTCAGAGTTTCGGATTTTTGGAGTTTTGGAGTTTCGGAGTTTCGGAGTTTTGGAGTTTCAGAGTTTTGGAGGTTCAGGGCTGTGGTGTTTCGGAATTTTTGACTTTTGGAGTTTCGGAGTTTCGGAGTTTTGGAGTATTGCAGTTTTGGAGTTTTGGAGTTTTGGAGTTTCGAATTTTCAGACTTTCGGATTTTTGGAGTTTTGGAGTTTCGGAGTTTTGGAGTTTCAGAGTTTTCGAGGTTCAGGGTTGTGGAGTTTCGGAATTTTTTAGTTTTGGAGTTTCGGAGTTTTGGAGTTTTGGAGTTTCGAATTTTCAGAGTTTCGGATTTTTGGAGTTTTGGAGTTTCGGAGATTTGGAGTTTTGGCGTTTTGGAGGTTCAGGGTTTTTTTGTTCCAGAATTTTGTAGTTTTGGAGTTTTGGAGTTTCGGAGTTTCGGAGTTTCGAATTATTGGAGTTTTCGAGTTTTAGAATTTTTAATTTTTGGAGGTATGGAATTTTGGAGTTTCGGAGTTGCGGAGATTCGAGGTTGTGGAGTTTTAGGGTTTTGGAGTTTCGGAGTTTTGGAGTTTCAGAGTTTTGGAGGTTCAGGGTTGTGGAGTTTCGGAATTTTTGAGTTTTGGAGTTTCGGAGTTTCGGAGTTTTGGAGTTTGAGTTTTAGAGTTTTGGAGTTTTGAAATTTTTGAGTTTCATATTTTTGGAGTTTTGGAGTTTCGGAGATTTGGAGTTTCGGCGTTTTGGAGATTCGGGGTCTTGGAGTTTCGGAATTTTGTAGTTTTGTAGTTTTGTAGTTTTGGAGTGTCGGAGTTTCGGAGTGTTGGAGTTTTGGAGTTTTAGAGTTTTAGAGTTTTGGAGTTTTGAAATATTTGAGTTTGGGATTTTTGGAGTTTGGAGTTTCTAAGTTTCGGATTTTTGAGTTTTGGATTTTTGGATTTTTGGAGTTTTGGAGTTTTTGAGTTTTGGAGTTTTGGATTTTTGGAGTTTTGGAGGTATGGATTTTTGGAGATTCAGGGTTTTGTTGTTCCAGAATTTTGTAGTTTTGGAGTTTCGGAGTTTCGGAGTTTCGAATTATTGGAGTTTTCGAGTTTTAGAATATTGTAACGTGCTTCCATAGAACCTCGACGGAAGAAGCAGAAGATGAAGGACGAGCAGAGAGAAAGGAAGAGAAAGAGCTGAAGGACGCTGGTAGGCTTCCTGCTTCCATCCTGCTCCGACCGATCCCCTCTGTGAATAACCCCCCGTGCGTGCTAAGCACGTAACAGCTTGGTGGAGGTGCCGGGTATCGACCACGGAGCATTCCATCTACCGAAGGAGCCGTAGACTCGCAGGCTTCCCACCACTGCCATCGGACATGCCTGGAGACGACAATGCCGAGCAACCCGGGACATCCACAGCGAACAACTGGCCACATTACCGAGAGCCCCGCACATTTTTTGGAAAACCTGAAGAGGACGTTGACGAGTGGCTGAAACACTACGAGCGGGTGAGCAAATACAATCGCTGGAACGCTGCTACCAAACTGGCTAACGTGGTGTTTTTCCTTGCCGCCACTGCCCTTGACTGGTTCGACAATCATGAGGATACACTGAGTTCATGGGCAACCTTTACGACCGAAATCAAGAAAAATTTTGGGGATGAATCGGCAACAAAGAAGCGTGCTGAACAGACATTGCTTCACCGCGCGCAAGTACCCGGAGAAACTTGCACGGCATACATCGAAGCCATCTTAAAGTTATGCAAGCTAGTTAACTCCAGTATGCTTGAAGAAGACAAAGTCGGCCACCTTCTAAAAGGAATTGCGGAAGATGTTTACAATTTCCTGATTAGTAAAGAGAGCCTGAGCACCACCGCTGACGTTATAAAACATTGCAGAACATTTGAAGCTCTTAAGCTGCGTCGAATTACCCCTAAATTCGGAAGATTGGCCAATGTCACCTCTATAGCCAGTGTTGAAGCCTGTCCTCCAAATTCTATGGCTGAAATGATTCGAGAGATTGTGCGCGAGGAATTGTCCAGATCCCGGGACACCTTCTGCCGCACAGAATATCTGCGGCACAGTTCTGCACCGGAGGAAGATGTTGCCGCCCTGTCGACTCCGTGGGCTCAACCTAACGGCACTTTGCCCAAGGACGATCGGAACATTGCCCAACGTTATGGCCACCAGCCGGCGGAAAGGAGGCCCACCTACCCAGAAGACGTTGTTCGTCAGCAGCGAGATCCTGGCTCCAGCCAACGTCGCGACTTTGTTCGCCAGGACTTTTATGGCGGTCGCTGGCGCTCTCAACCTTTGTGCTACCGGTGTGGCATTGCAGGGCATATCGCTAGATATTGCCGCCGTCGTTTCCCGACTTCTCAAGACTGCCAACCCCCAGCGCCTACTTACGGACAAGTGCACACCGCGCAGCAGCGACCCTCAACGTCCGCTTGGGACCCATACCGTCCGAGCACTTTGCGGAGTTCATCACCTGCATCTGACCGCAGTGTGACGCCGCCACCTCAGCGCCAACGGCGGTCACCTTCTCCTCGACGTCGTGCATCCCCTCCGCCTCCGGGAAACTAGGAGGCGCGGCCAATGGAGGTGAGGCCGCCGGCGAGTCGATGACGTCCAATATACCTCTGCCCGTGTTTATGTTGAAGAACAAGCTGGAAGTGTTTATTGATGGTGTGAAAACAATGGCTCTTGTGGACACTGGTGCTACCGTATCCGTTATGAGTTTGAGTTTTAAGAACCGTTTAGGTAGGAAAGTTATGTTTAGTGGTGACCGTGCAGCGTTATTTCGTGGTGTCGGTGGTGAACCTTTGGTTCCACTTGGTGTGTGTGCTTCGGATGTTGTTATTGGTGGTCTAACGTTTAGAACAGAATTCGCAGTGCTACCACGGTCAACGCATGATGTGATTCTTGGAATTGATTTTCTGCAAGAGTGTGGTGCAACTTTAGACTGTCGTACGGGAGAAATTGCTTTGAATTCTTCACTACTTTCAGCTCTTGTGGATAACTCGACACCGGATTTTGGAGCATTTGCGGTGGAAGAAGACACTATTGTACCAGCTTTCTCCGCAGCATTCGTGCGGGTTTCCTCTATTCACAATCAGTGCGAATCTTTTGAAGCTGTGGTAGAGCCTACGACACTCGCCTGCTCTAAGAAGAGTATCGTCGTGCCTCGTTGCGTCGTTCCCGTGGTGAGAGGCCGTACTGAGCTGTGGACAGTGAACCACTCTGAAGAGCCAGCTGTGTTGCCCCGGGGCCTCAAACTCGCCCGTTTCGAGGAAGGTGTGTCAGGTTCCGTCGCGACGTTAACCAACTCTGTCAGTGAGCAGCACGTGAAAAGAGATATGGAGACCCAAGTTAAGGCTATGATTAATCAGGCTCTTCCCACAACCGAGCGTCGCACTCTAGTGGAACTCCTTCTGAAGCACGTGTTCGTGTTCGACTTTGCCAAAGACGATTCTACACCACCGCCTACTAGTCGTATTCATCACACGATCAACACCGGCTCCGCACCTCCTATACGCCAGAAGCCCTATCGAGTCTCAGCCACTGAACGTAAGTTAATAGATGACCAAGTTCAAGAGATGCTAAAGCGAGGCATAATTCGAGAGTCTTCAAGTCCTTGGGCAGCTCCAGTTATCCTTGTTAAGAAAAAAGATGGCACATGGAGGTTCTGTGTTGACTACCGTCGCTTAAATACGGCCACGAAGAAGGACGTCTACCCGCTTCCACGTATAGATGACGCAATTGATTGTCTGCACTCCGCTTCATACTTTTCTTCTATTGATTTGAGATCCGGCTACTGGCAAATCCCCATGCACGCTGCAGATAGGGAAAAAACGGCATTCATAACACCAGACGGACTTTACGAGTTTAACGTTATGCCTTTCGGATTATGTAACGCACCTGCAACATTCGAGCGGTTCATGGATACAATCCTGCGTGGTCTTAAGTGGCAAATTTGTTTATGTTATTTGGACGACGTTGTAATTTTTGGCAAAACGTTTAGTGAGCACAACAGCCGCCTGGATATTGTGCTTGATTGCATGGAACGAGCTGGCCTTATCCTCAATTCCAAGAAATGTCATTTTGGCAACCGTGAAACAATTGTTCTTGGTCATTTAGTTGATAAAGAAGGTGTTCGACCAGATCCAAAGAAAATTGAAGCTGTCAAAAGTTTTACGGTGCCTCAATCAGTGAAAGAGCTGCAGAGTTTTTTAGGACTCTGCTCGTACTTTCGACGCTTTATAGCTAGGTTTGCGGACATCGCTTACCCACTGACGTGTTTGCTGCATAAAGATGCACCGTTCAATTGGACCAGCGAATGTGACGCAGCTTTCCGACATCTGAAATTTCTTTTGACCTCGGGCCCCATCCTACGCCACTTCTGCCCATCTGCACCAATTGAAGTGCACACTGATGCAAGTGGTATCGGTATCGGCGCTGTACTTATACAACGCCATGGTCACGATCAGCACGTGGTAGCATATGCCAGCCGGTCATTGAGTAAGAGCGAAAGAAATTACACGGTTACTGAGCAAGAATGTCTCGCCGTTGTTTTCGCTGTACAGCGCTTCCGCTCCTATCTGTACGGGAATGCTTTCACCGTCGTGACCGACCACCACTCGCTTTGCTGGCTAGTGAGTCTTCGTGACCCCTGTGGCCGGCTTGCTCGATGGGCTTTGCGCCTACAAGAATTTAATTTCACTGTGGTGCATAAAAGCGGCCGTAAACACTCAGATGCCGATTGTCTTTCCCGTTTGCCGCTTCAAACGACTGATGACGACGCAGACAACTTTGATGAATACTTGGCGTCACTTTCACAAGCCTTCCCCGATCTTCAAGTTTTCCGAACTGAGCAACGCAAAGACCAAACATTAACCTCTTTGTTTGATGCCGCTCAAGATTCTGTAAAGAATACTTTTTGCATTCGCGACGGTTTGCTTTATAAGAAGAATTTCGCTTCTGGAGGAGCCCGCATGCTTCTTGTCGTACCTGAAAACCTACGCATCACAGTTCTTGAAAAGATGCACGACGACGCCACGTCTGGGCACTTGGGAGTGACACGCACACTCCACCGCACACAGCAACGATTTTACTGGCCTAACATGCGTTCGACCATCCAGCACTATGTAGCCAGCTGTGTGCAATGCCAGCGCTTTAAGCTGCCGACTTCAAGTCCACCTGGCAAACTGCGGCCAATCACACCTCCAACAGCCCCGTTTGAGCACGTTGGCATTGACCTCCTTGGACCTTTCCCACGGTCCTCGAAAGGAAATCGATGGATTCTTGTGTGCGTAGACCACTTAACCCGTTATTGTGAGACAGCCGCGATACCAGCTGCTACTGCGTCTGAAGTATCTAACTTCTTACTTCGTTTCGTCATTCTTCGGCACGGCCCTCCTGCAGTTCTCATTAGCGACCGTGGACGCCAATTTACAGCGGACGTTGTTGAAGAACTTCTCCGCCTCAGCAGCTGCAGTTTTCGCCACTCCACGCCATATCATCCCCAAACGAACGGTGTGGTAGAACGCACTAATCGGACGCTCACCACCATGCTTGCTATGTATGTCGCTGCAGATCATAAAGACTGGGATGGCGTCCTCCCGTTCGTTACTCATGCATACAACACAGCGCAACATGAGACAACTGGCTACAGCCCCTTTTACCTGCTCTATGCTCGCTCGCCTCGCTGTGGCCTTGACACCATTCTACCATTTTTCATCCACGACGAACCTTCTCTTGCGACCACACTCTGCAGAGCTGAAGAAGCTCGCCAGCTTGCCCGCGTTCGAATTTTATCTTCGCAAGAGCGCTCCAAGAACCGCTACGACGTCCAACACCAAGAAGTTTCTTATGTTCCTGGTGACATTGTGTGGTTGTGGACCCCTCTACGCAAGCGTGGTCTGTGTCAGAAACTGCTGTCCCACTACACTGGACCGTTTGTTGTGTTGGAGTGCATTAGTGACGTTAATTACGTTATATCGCGACTAACTGCTAGTGGTCGACGGTCACGCCAGTCTCAGGTGGTGCATGTAGCCCGCCTCAAGCGATTCCATCCCAGACGGTCTGTTTAACTCGCCCGACGGGCTTCGTCTGCGAGGAGGGAAATGTAACGTGCTTCCATAGAACCTCGACGGAAGAAGCAGAAGATGAAGGACGAGCAGAGAGAAAGGAAGAGAAAGAGCTGAAGGACGCTGGTAGGCTTCCTGCTTCCATCCTGCTCCGACCGATCCCCTCTGTGAATAACCCCCCGTGCGTGCTAAGCACGTAACAATATTTAATTTTTGGAGGTATGGATTTTTGGAGTTTCGCAGTTTTGGAGATTCGGGGTTGTGGAGTTTCGGAATTTTGGTGTTTCGCATTTTTAGTTTTGGAGTTTTCAAGTTTTGGATTTTTGGAGTTTTGGATTTTCGGAGTTTTGGAGATTCAGAGTTTTGGAGTTTCGGAGTTTTGGAGATTCAGGGTTGTGGAGTTTTGGAATTTTTGAGTTTTGCAGTTTCGGAGTTTTGGAGTTTTGGAGTTTCGAATTTTCAGAGTTCCGGATTTTTGGAGTTTTGGAGTTCCGGAGATTTGGAGTTCCAGAGTTTTGGAGGTTCAGGGTTGTGGAGTTTCGGAATTTTTGAGTTTTGGAGTTTCGGAGTTTTGGAGTATTGCAGTTTTGGAGGTTTGAGTTTCGAATTTTCAGTTTCGGATTTTTGGAGTTTTGGAGTTTCGGAGTTTCGGAGTTTTGGAGTTTCGGAGTTTTGGAGATTTGGAGTTTCGGAGTTCTGGAGTTTCGGAGTTTTGGAGTTTTGCAGTTTCGGAGTTTTGGAGTTTTGGAGTTTCGGAGTTTTGGAGTTTCAGAGTTTTCGAGGTTTAGGGTTGTGGAGTTTCGGAATTTTTGAGTTTTTGAGTTTCGGAGTTTTGGAGTTTTGGAGTTTCGAATTTTCAGAGTTTCGGATTTTTGGAGTTTTTGAGTTTCGGAGATTTCGAGTTTCAGAGTTTTGGAGGTTCAGGGTTTTGTTGTTCCAGAATTTTGTAGTTTTGTAGTTTTGGAGTTTCGGAGTTTCGGAGTTTCGAATTATTGGAGTTTTCGAGTTTTAGAATTTTTAATTTTTGGAGGTATGGATTTTTGGAGTTTCAGAGTTGTGGAGATTCGGGGTTGTGGAGTTTTGGAGTTTCGGAGTTTTGGAGTTTCAGAGTTTTGGAGGTTCAGGGTTGTGGAGTTTCGGAATTTTTGAGTTTTGGAGTTTCGGAGCTTCGGAGTTTTGGAGTTTTGCAGTTTTGGAGTTTTGGAGTTTCGGAGATTTGGAGTTTTCGCGTTTTAGAATTTTTAATTTTTGGAGGTATGGATTTTTGGAGTTTCGGAGTTGTGGAGATTCGGGTTGTGGAGTTTTGGAGTTTTGGAGGTTCGGAGTTTAAGAGTTTTTGAGTTTGGGAGTTTCGCAGTTTTGGAGATTCGGGGTTGTGGAGTTTCGGAATTTGGTGTTTCGCATTTTTACAGTTTTGGAGTTTTCAAGTTTTGGATTTTTGGAGTTTTGGATTTTCGGAGTTTTGGAGATTCGGAGTTTTGGAGTTTCGGAGTTTTGGAGATTTGGAGTTTCGGAGTTTTGGAGTTTCGGAATTTTGGAGTTTTGTAGTTTCGGAGTTTTGGAGTTTTGGAGTTTCGGAGTTTTGGAGTTTCAGAGTTTTCGAGGTTCAGGGTTGTGTAGTTTCGGAATTTTTGAGTTTTGGAGTTTCGGAGTTTCGGAGTTTCGGAGTTTTGGAGTTTTGGAGTTTTGGAGGTTCAGAGTTTCGGATTTTTGGAGTTTTGGAGTTTCGGAGATTTGGAGTTTCAGAGTTTTGGAGGTTCAGGGTTTTTTTGTTCCAGAATTTTGTAGTTTTGGAGTTTTGGAGTTTCGGAGTTTCGGAGTTTCGAATTATTGGAGTTTTCGAGTTTTAGAATTTTTAATTTTTGGAGGTATGGAATTTTGGAGTTTCGGAGTTGCGGAGATTCGGGGTTGTGGAGTTTTAGGGTTTTGGAGTTTCGGAGTTTTGGAGTTTCAGAGTTTTGGAGGTTCAGGGTTGTGGAGTTTCGGAATTTTTGAGTTTTGGAGTTTCGGAGTTTCGGAGTTTTGGAGTTTGAGTTTTAGAGTTTTGGAGTTTTGAAATTTTTGAGTTTCATATTTTTGGAGTTTTGGAGTTTCGGAGATTTGGAGTTTCGGCGTTTTGGAGATTCGGGGTCTTGGAGTTTCGGAATTTTGTAGTTTTGTAGTATTGTAGTTTTGGAGTGTCGGAGTTTCGGAGTGTTGGAGTTTTGGAGTTTTAGAGTTTTAGAGTTTTGGAGTTTTGAAATTTTTGAGTTTGGGATTTTTGGAGTTTGGAGTTTCTAAGTTTCGGATTTTTGAGTTTTGGATTTTTGGATTTTTGGAGTTTTGGAGTTTTTGAGTTTTGGAGTTTTGGATTTTTGGAGTTTTGGAGGTATGGATTTTTGGAGATTCAGGGTTTTGTTGTTCCAGAATTTTGTAGTTTTGGAGTTTCGGAGTTTCGGAGTTTCGAATTATTGGAGTTTTCGAGTTTTAGAATATTTAATTTTTGGAGGTATGGATTTTTGGAGTTTCGGAGTTGTGGAGATTCGGGTTGTGGAGTTTTGGAGTTTTGGAGGTTCGGAGTTTAAGAGTTTTTGAGTTTGGGAGTTTCGCAGTTTTGGAGATTCGGGGTTGTGGAGTTTCGGAATTTGGTGTTTCGCATTTTTACAGTTTTGGAGTTTTCAAGTTTTGGATTTTTGGAGTTTTGGATTTTCGGAGTTTTGGAGATTCGGAGTTTTGGAGTTTCGGAGTTTTGGAGATTTGGAGTTTCGGAGTTTTGGAGTTTCGGAATTTTGGAGTTTTGTAGTTTCGGAGTTTTGGAGTTTTGGAGTTTCGGAGTTTTGGAGTTTCAGAGTTTTCGAGGTTCAGGGTTGTGTAGTTTCGGAATTTTTGAGTTTTGGAGTTTCGGAGTTTCGGAGTTTTGGAGGTTCAGAGTTTCGGATTTTTGGAGTTTTGGAGTTTCGGAGATTTGGAGTTTCAGAGTTTTGGAGGTTCAGGGTTTTTTTGTTCCAGAATTTTGTAGTTTTGGAGTTTTGGAGTTTCGGAGTTTCGGAGTTTCGAATTATTGGAGTTTTCGAGTTTTAGAATTTTTAATTTTTGGAGGTATGGAATTTTGGAGTTTCGGAGTTGCGGAGATTCGGGGTTGTGGAGTTTTAGGGTTTTGGAGTTTCGGAGTTTTGGAGTTTCAGAGTTTTCGAGGTTCAGGTTTGTGGAGTTTCGGAATTTTTGAGTTTTGGAGTTTCGGAGTTTCGGAGTTTTGGAGTTTTGGAGTTTTGGAGTTTCAGAGTTTCGGATTTTTGGAGTTTTGGAGTTTCGGAGATTTGGAGTTTCAGAGTTTTGGAGGTTAAGGGTTTTTTTGTTCCAGAATTTTGTAGTTTTTGAGTTTTGGAGTTTCGGAGTTTCGGAGTTTCGAATTATTGGAGTTTTCGAGTTTTAGAATTTTTAATTTTTGGAGGTATGGAATTTTGGAGTTTCGGAGTTGCGGAGATTCGGGGTTGTGGAGTTTTAGGGTTTTGGAGTTTCGGAGTTTTGGAGTTTCAGAGTTTTGGAGGTTCAGGGTTGTGGAGTTTCGGAATTTTTGAGTTTTGGAGTTTCGGAGTTTCGGAGTTTTGCAGTTTCGGAGTTTTGGAGTTTTGGAGTTTCGAATTTTCAGAGTTTCGGATTTTTGGAGTTTTGGAGTTCCGGAGATTTGGAGTTCCAGAGTTTTGGAGGTTCAGGGTTGTGGAGTTTCGGAATTTTTAAGTTTTGGAGTTTCGGAGTTTTGGAGTATTGCAGTTTTGGAGGTTTGAGTTTCGAATTTTCAGAGTTTCGGATTTTTGGAGTTTTGGAGTTTCGGAGTTTCGGAGTTTTGGAGTTTCGGAGTTTTGGAGATTTGGAGTTTCGGAGTTCTGGAGTTTCGGAGTTTTGGAGTTTTGCAGTTTCGGAGTTTTGGAGTTTTGCAGTTTCGGAGTTTTGGAGTTTCAGAGTTTTCGAGGTTTAGGGTTGTGGAGTTTCGGAATTTTTGAGTTTTGGAGTTTCGGAGTTTTGGAGTTTTGGAGTTTCGAATTTTCAGAGTTTCGGATTTTTGGAGTTTTTGAGTTTCGGAGATTTCGAGTTTCAGAGTTTTGGAGGTTCAGGGTTTTGTTGTTCCAGAATTTTGTAGTTTTGTAGTTTTGGAGTTTCGGAGTTTCGGAGTTTCGAATTATTGGAGTTTTCGAGTTTTAGAATTTTTAATTTTTGGAGGTATGGATTTTTGGAGTTTCAGAGTTGTGGAGTTTTGGAGTTTCGGAGTTTTGGAGTTTCAGAGTTTTGGAGGTTCAGGGTTGTGGAGTTTCGGAATTTTTGAGTTTTGGAGTTTCGGAGTTTCGGAGTTTTGGAGTTTTGCAGTTTTGGAGTTTTGGAGTTTCGGAGATTTGGAGTGTTCGCGTTTTAGAATTTTTAATTTTTGGAGGTATGGATTTTTGGAGTTTCGGAGTTGTGGAGATTCGGGTTGTGGAGTTTTGGAGTTTTGGAGGTTCGGAGTTTAAGAGTTTTTGAGTTTGGGAGTTTCGCAGTTTTGGAGATTCGGGGTTGTGGAGTTTCGGAATTTGGTGTTTCGCATTTTTACAGTTTTGGAGTTTTCAAGTTTTGGATTTTTGGAGTTTTGGATTTTCGGAGTTTTGGAGATTCGGAGTTTTGGAGTTTCGGAGTTTTGGAGATTTGGAGTTTCGGAGTTTTGGAGTTTCGGAATTTTGGAGTTTTGCAGTTTCGGAGTTTTGGAGTTTTGGAGTTTCGGAGTTTTGGAGTTTCAGAGTTTTCGAGGTTCAGGGTTGTGGAGTTTCGGAATTTTTGAGTTTTGGAGTTTCGGAGTTTCGGAGTTTCGGAGTTTTGGAGTTTTGGAGTTTTGGAGGTTCAGAGTTTCGGATTTTTGGAGTTTTGGAGTTTCGGAGATTTGGAGTTTCAGAGTTTTGGAGGTTCAGGGTTTTTTTGTTCCAGAATTTTGTAGTTTTGGAGTTTTGGAGTTTCGGAGTTTCGGAGTTTCGAATTATTGGAGTTTTCGAGTTTTAGAATTTTTAATTTTTGGAGGTATGGAATTTTGGAGTTTCAGAGTTGCGGAGATTCGGGGTTGTGGAGTTTTAGGGTTTTGGAGTTTCGGAGTTTTGGAGTTTCAAAGTTTTGGAGGTTCAGGGTTGTGGAGTTTCGGAATTTTTGAGTTTTGGAGTTTCGGAGTTTCGGAGTTTTGGAGTTTTAGAGTTTTAGAGTTTTGGAGTTTTGAAATTTTTGAGTTTCATATTTTTGGAGTTTTGGAGTTTCGGAGATTTGGAGTTTCGGCGTTTTGGAGATTCGGGGTCTTGGAGTTTCGGAATTTTGTAGTTTTGTAGTTTTGTAGTTTTGGAGTGTCGGAGTTTCGGAGTGTTGGAGTTTTGGAGTTTTAGAGTTTTAGAGTTTTGGAGTTTTGAAATTTTTGAGTTTGGGATTTTTGGAGTTTGGAGTTTCTAAGTTTCGGATTTTTGAGTTTTGGATTTTTGGATTTTTGGAGTTTTGGAGTTTTTGAGTTTTGGAGTTTTGGATTTTTGGAGTTTTGGAGGTATGGATTTTTGGAGATTCAGGGTTTTGTTGTTCCAGAATTTTGTAGTTTTGGAGTTTCGGAGTTTCGAATTATTGGAGTTTTCGAGTTTTAGAATATTTAATTTTTGGAGGTATGGATTTTTGGAGTTTCGCAGTTTTGGAGATTCGGGGTTGTGGAGTTTCGGAATTTTGGTGTTTCGCATTTTTAGTTTTGGAGTTTTCAAGTTTTGGATTTTTGGAGTTTTGGATTTTCGGAGTTTTGGAGATTCAGAGTTTTGGAGTTTCGGAGTTTTGGAGATTCAGGGTTGTGGAGTTTTGGAATTTTTGAGTTTTGCAGTTTCGGAGTTTTGGAGTTTTGGAGTTTCGAATTTTCAGAGTTTCGGATTTTTGGAGTTTTGGAGTTCCGGAGATTTGGAGTTCCAGAGTTTTGGAGGTTCAGGGTTGTGGAGTTTCGGAATTTTTGAGTTTTGGAGTTTCGGAGTTTTGGAGTATTGCAGTTTTGGAGGTTTGAGTTTCGAATTTTCAGAGTTTCGGATTTTTGGAGTTTTGGAGTTTCGGAGTTTCGGAGTTTCGGAGTTTTGGAGTTTCAGAGTGTTGGAGGTTCAGGGTTGTGGTGTTTCGGAATTTTTGACTTTTGGAGTTTCGGAGTTTTGGAGTATTGCAGTTTTGGAGTTTTGGAGTTTTGGAGTTTCGAATTTTCAGACTTTCGGATTTTTTGAGTTTTGCAGCTTCGGAGTTTTGGAGTTTTGGAGTTTCGGAGTTTTGGAGTTTCAGAGTTTTCGAGGTTCAGGGTTGTGGAGTTTCGGAATTTTTGAGTTTTGGAGTTTCGGAGTTTCGGAGTTTTGGAGTTTTGGAGTTTTGGAGTTTCGAATTTTCAGTTTCGCATTTTTGGAGTTTTGGAGTTTCAGAGATTTGGAGTTTCAGAGTTTTGGAGGTTCAGGGTTTTTTTGTTCCAGAATTTTGGAGTTTTGGAGTTTTGGAGTTTCGGAGTTTCGGAGTTTCGAATTATTGGAGTTTTCGAGTTTTAGAATTTTTAATTTTTGGAGGTATGGATTTTTGGAGTTTCGGAGTTGTGGAGATTCGGGGTTGTGGAGTTTTGGAGTTTTGGAGTTTCGGAGTTTTGGAGTTTCAGAGTTTTGGAGGTTCAGGGTTGTGGAGTTTCGGAATTTTTGAGTTTTGGAGTTTCGGAGTTTCGGAGTTTTGGAGTTTTAGAGTTTTAGAGTTTTGGAGTTTTGAAATTTTTAAGTTTCATATTTTTGGAGTTTTGGAGTGTCGGAGTTTCGGAGTGTTGGAGTTTTGGAGTTTTAGAGTTTTAGAGTTTGTGAGTTTTGAAATTTTTGAGTTTCGGATTTTTGGAGTTTGGAGTTTTTAAGTTTTGGATTTTTGAGTTATGGATTTTTGGATTTTTGGAGTTTTGGAGTTTTTGAGTTTTGGAGTTTTGGATTTTTGCACTTTTGGAGTTTTGGAGTTTCGGAGTTTTGGATTTTTGGAGTTTTGGAGTTTTTGAGTTTTGGAGTTTTGGATTTTTGCACTTTTGGAGTTTTGGAGTTTCGGAGTTTTGGATTTTTGGAGTTTTGGAGGTATGGATTTTTGGAGATTCAGGGTTTTGTTGTTCCAGAATTTTGTAGTTTTGGAGTTTCGGAGTTTCGAATTATTGGAGTTTTCGAGTTTTAGAATATTTAATTTTTTGAGGTATGGATTTTTGGAGTTTCGCAGTTTTGGAGATTCGGGGTTGTGGAGTTTCGGAATTTTTGTGTTTCGCATTTTTACAGTTTTGGAGTTTTCAAGTTTTGGATTTTTGGAGTTTTGGATTTTCGGAGTTTTGGAGATTCAGAGTTTTGGAGTTTCGGAGTTTTGGAGATTCAGGGTTGTGGAGTTTTGGAATTTTTGAGTTTTGCAGTTTTGGAGTTTTGGAGTTTTGGAGTTTCGAATTTTGAGAGTTTCGGATTTTTGGAGTTTTGGAGTTCCGGAGATTTGGAGTTTTGGCGTTTTGGAGATTCGGAATCTTGGAGTTTCGAAATTTTGTAGTTTTGTAGTTTTGGAGTGTCGGAGTTTTGGAGTGTTGGAGTTTTGGAGTTTTTGAGTTTTGGATTTTTGCACTTTTGGAGTTTTGGAGTTTTGGAGTTTCGGAGTTTTGGAGTTTCGGCGTTTTGGAGATTCGGGGTCTTGGAGTTTCGGAATTTTGTAGTTTTGTAGTTTTGGAGTTTTGGAGTGTCGGAGTTTCGGAGTGTTGGAGTTTTGGAGTTTTAGAGTTTTGGATTTTTGAGTTTTGGATTTTTGGATTTTTGGAGTTTTGGAGTTTTTGAGTTTTGGAGTTCTGGATTTTTGCACTTTTGGAGTTTTGGAGTATCGGAGTTTTGAATTTTTGGAGTTTTGGAGGTATGGATTTTTGGAGATTCAGGGTTTTGTTGTTCCATAATTTTGTAGTTTTGGAGTTTCGGTGCTTCGGAGTTTCGAATTATTGGAGTTTTCGAGTTTTAGATTTTTTAATTTTTGGAGGTATGGATTTTTGGAGTTTCGGAGTTGTGGAGATTCGGGGTTGTGGAGTTTTGGAGTTTTGGAGGTTCGGAGTTTAAGAGTTTTTGAGTTTGGGAGTTTCGCAGTTTTGGAGATTCGGGGTTGTGGAGTTTCGGAATTTTGGTGTTTCGCATTTTTACAGTTTTGGAGTTTTCAAGTTTTGGATTTTTGGAGTTTTTGGATTTTCGGAATTTTGGAGATTCAGTTTTGGAGTTTCGGAGTTTTGGATATTCAGGGTTGTGGAGTTTTGGAATTTTTGAGTTTTGCAGTTTCGGAGTTTTGGAGTTTTGCAGTTTCGGAGTTTTGGAGTTTCAGAGTTTTCGAGGTTCAGGGTTGTGGAGTTTCGGAATTTTTGAGTTTTGGAGTTTCGGAGTTTCGGAGTTTCAGAGTTTTGGAGTTTTTTAGTTTCGAATTTTCAGAGTTTCGGATTTTTGGAGTTTTGGAGTTCCGGAGATTTGGAGTTCCAGAGTTTTGGAGGTTCAGGGTTGTGGAGTTTCGGAATTTTTGAGTTTTGGAGTATCGGAGTTTCGGAGTTTTGGAGTATTGCAGTTTTGGAGTTTTGGAGTTTCGAATTTTCAGAGTTTCGGATTTTTGGAGTTTTGGAGTTTCGGAGTTTTGGAGTTTCAGAGTTTTGGAGGTTCAGGGTTGTGGAGTTTCGGAATTTTTGAGTTTTGGAGTTTCGGAGTTTCGGAGTTTTGGAGTATTGCAGTTTTGGAGTTTTGGAGGTTTGGAGTTTCGAATTTTCAGACTTTCGGATTTTTGGAGTTTTGGAGTTTCGGAGTTTTGAAGTTTCAGAGTTTTCGAGGTTCAGGGTTGTGGAGTTTCGGAATTTTTGAGTTTTGGAGTTTCGGAGTTTCGGATTTTTGGAGTTTTGGAGTTTCGGAGATTTGGAGTTTTGGCGTTTTGGAGATTCGGAATCTTGGAGTTTCGGAATTTTGTAGTTTTGTAGTTTTGGAGTGTCGGAGTTTTGGAGTGTTGGAGTTTTGGAGTTTTTGAGTTTTGGATTTTTGCACTTTTGGAGTTTTGGAGTTTCGGAGTTTTGGAGTTTCAGAGTTTTGGAGGTTCAGGGTTGTGGAGTTTCGGAATTTTTGAGTTTTGGAGTTTCGGAGTTTCGGAGTTTTGGAGTTTTGCAGTTTTGGAGTTTTGGAGTTTCGGAGATTTGGAGTTTCGGCGTTTTGGAGATTCGGGGTCTTGGAGTTTCGGAATTTTGTAGTTTTGTAGTTTTGGAGTTTTGGAGTGTCGGAGTTTCGGAGTGTTGGAGTTTTGGAGTTTTAGAGTTTTAGAGTTTTGGAGTTTTGGATTTTTGAGTTTTGGATTTTTGGATTTTTGGAGTTTTGGAGTTTTTGAGTTTTGGAGTTTTGGATTTTTGCACTTTTGGAGTTTTGGAGTTTCGGAGTTTTGAATTTTTGGAGTTTTGGAGGTATGGATTTTTGGAGATTCAGGGTTTTGTTGTTCCATAATTTTGTAGTTTTGGAGTTTTGGAGTTTCGGAGTTTCGAATTATTGGAGTTCTCGCGTTTTAGAATTTTTAATTTTTGGAGGTATGGATTTTTGGAGTTTCGGAGTTGTGGAGATTCGGGTTGTGGAGTTTTGGAGTTTGGGAGGTTCGGAGTTTAAGAGTTTTTGAGTTTGGGAGTTTCGCAGTTTTGGAGATTCGGGGTTGTGGAGTTTCGGAATTTTGGTGTTTCGCATTTTTACAGTTTTGGAGTTTTCAAGTTTTGGATTTTTGGAGTTTTGGATTTTCGGAGTTTTGGAGATTCGGAGTTTTGGAGTTTCGGAGTTTTGGAGCTTTGGAGTTTCGGAGTTTTGGAGTTTCGGAGTTTTGGAGTTTTGCAGTTTCGGAGTTTTGGAGTTTTGGAGTTTCGGAGTTTTGTAGTTTCAGAGTTTTCGAGGTTCAGGGTTGTGGAGTTTCGGAATTTTTGAGTTTTGGAGTTTCGGAGTTTCGGAGATTTCGAGTTTTGGAGTTTCGAATTTTCAGAGTTTCTGATTTTTGGAGTTTTTGAGTTTCGGAGATTTGGAGTTTCAGAGTTTTGGAGGTTCAGGGTTTTGTTGTTCCAGAATTTTGTAGTTTTGGAGTTTCGGAGTTTCGGAGTTTCGAACTATTGGAGTTTTCGAGTTTTAGAATTTTTAATTTTTGGAGGTATGGATTTTTGGAGTTTCGGAGTTGTGGAGATTCGGGGTTGTGGAGTTTTGGAGTTTTGGAGTTTCGGAGTTTTGGAGTTTCAGAGTTTTGGAGGTTCAGGGTTGTGGAGTTTCGGAATTTTTGAGTTTTGGAGTTTCGGAGTTTCGGAGTTTTGGAGTTTTGCAGTTTTGGAGTTTTGGAGTTTCGGAGATTTGGAGTTTTCGCGTTTTAGAATTTTTAATTTTTGGAGGTATGGATTTTTGGAGTTTCGGAGTTGTGGAGATTCGGGTTGTGGAGTTTTGGAGGTTCGGAGTTTAAGAGTTTTTGAGTTTGGGAGTTTCGCAGTTTTGGAGATTCGGGGTTGTGGAGTTTCGGAATTTTGGTGTTTCGCATTTTTACAGTTTTGGAGTTTTCAAGTTTTGGAGATTTGGAGTTTCGGAGTTTTGGAGTTTCGGAGTTTTGGAGTTTTGCAGTTTCGGAGTTTTGGAGTTTTGGAGTTTCGGAGTTTTGGAGTTTCAGAGTTTTCGAGGTTCAGGGTGTTGGAGTTTCGGAATTTTTGAGTTTTGGAGTTTCGGAGTTTCGGAGTTTCGGAGTTTTGGAGTTTTGGAGTTTCGAATTTTCAGAGTTTCGGATTTTTGGAGTTTTGGAGTTTCAGGGATTTGGAGTTTCAGAGTTTTGGAGGTTCAGGGTTTTTTTGTTCCAGAATTTTGTAGTTTTGGAGTTTTAGAGTTTCGGAGTTTCGGAGTTTCGAATTATTGGAGTTTTCGAGTTTTAGAATTTTTAATTTTTGGAGGTATGGATTTTTGGAGTTTCGGAGTTGCGGAGTTTCGGGGTTGTGGAGTTTTGGAGTTTTGGAGTTTCGGAGTTTTGGAGTTTCAGAGTTTTGGAGGTTCAGGGTTGTGGAGTTTCGTAATTTTTGAGTTTTGGAGTTTCGGAGTTTCGGAGTTTTGGAGTTTTAGAGTTTTAGAGTTTTGGAGTTTTGAAATTTTTGAGTTTCATATTTTTGGAGTTTTGGAGTTTCGGAGATTTGGAGTTTCGGCGTTTTGGAGATTCGGGGTCTTGGAGTTTCGGAATTTTGTAGTTTTGTAGTTTTGTAGTTTTGGAGTGTCGGAGTTTCGGAGTGTAGGAGTTTTGGAGTTTAAGAGTTTTAGAGTTTTGGAGTTTTGAAATTTTTGAGTTTCGGATTTTTGGAGTTTGGAGTTTTTAAGTTTTGAATTTTTGTGTTTTGGATTTTTGGATTTTTGGAGTTTTGGATTTTTGGAGTTTTGGAGGTATGGATTTTTGGAGATTCAGGGTTTTGTTGTTCCAGAGTTTTGTAGTTTTGGAGTTTCGGAGTTTCGGAGTTTCGAATTATTGGAGTTTTCGAGTTTTAGAATATTTAATTTTTGGAGGTATGGATTTTTGGAGTTTCGCAGTTTTGGAGATTCGGGGTTGTGGAGTTTCGGAATTTTGGTGTTTCGCATTTTTACAGTTTTGGAGTTTTCAAGTTTTGGATTTTTGGAGTTTTGGATTTTCGGAGTTTTGGAGATTCAGAGTTTTGGAGTTTCGGAGTTTTGGAGATTCAGGGTTGTGGAGTTTTGGAATTTTTGAGTTTTGCAGTTTCGGAGTTTTGGAGTTTTGGAGTTTTGGAGTTTCGAATTTTCAGAGTTTCGGATTTTTGGAGTTTTGGAGTTCCGGAGATTGGCAGTTCCAGAGTTTTGGAGGTTCAGGGTTGTGGAGTTTCGGAATTTTTGAGTTTTGGAGTTAAGGAGTTTTGGAGTATTGACGTTTTGGAGGTTTGAGTTTCGAATTTTCAGAGTTTCGGATTTTTGGAGTTTTGGAGTTTCGGAGTTTTGGAGTTTTGGAGTTTCAGAGTGTTGGAGGTTCAGGGTTGTGGTGTTTCGGAATTTTTGACTTTTGGAGTTTCGGAGTTTCGGAGTTTTGGAGTATTGCAGTTTTGGAGTTTTGGAGTTTTGGAGTTTTGGAGTTTCGAATTTTCAGACTTTCGGATTTTTGGAGTTTTGCAGTTTCGGAGTTTTGGAGTTTTGGAGTTTCGGAGTTTTGGAGTTTCAGAGTTTTCGAGGTTCAGGGTTGTGGAGTTTCGGAATTTTTGAGTTTTGGAGTTTCGGAGTTTCGGAGTTTTGGAGTTTTGGAGTTTCGAATTTTCAGTTTCGGATTTTTGGAGTTTTGGAGTTTCGGAGATTTGGAGTTTCAGAGTTTTGGAGGTTCAGGGTTTTTTTGTTCCAGAATTTTGTAGTTTTGGAGTTTTGGAGTTTCGGAGTTTCGGAGTTTCGAATTATTGGAGTTTTCGAGTTTTAGAATTTTTAATTTTTGGAGGTATGGATTTTTGGAGTTTCGGAGTTGTGGAGATTCGGGGTTGTGGAGTTTTGGAGTTTTGGAGTTTCGGAGTTTTGGAGTTTCAGAGTTTTGGAGGTTCAGGGTTGTGGAGTTTCGGAATTTTTGAGTTTTGGAGTTTCGGAGTTTCGGAGTTTTGGAGTTTTAGAGTTTTAGAGTTTTGGAGTTTTGAAATTTTTGAGTTTCATATTTTTGGAGTTTTGGAGTTTCGGAGATTTGGAGTTTCGGCGTTTTGGAGATTCGGGGTCTTGGAGTTTCGGAATTTTGTAGTTTTGTAGTTTTGGAGTTTTGGAGTGTTGGAGTTTCGGAGTGTTGGAGTTTTGGAGTTTTAGAGTTTTGGAGTTTTGTAATTTTTGAGTTTCGGATTTTTGGAGTTTGGAGTTTTTAAGTTTTGGATTTTTGAGTTTTGGATTTTTGGATTTTTGGAGTTTTGGAGTTTTTGAGTTTTGGAGTTTTGGATTTTTGCACTTTTGGAGTTTTGGAGTTTCGGAGTTTTGGATTTTTGGAGTTTTGGAGGTATGGATTTTTGGAGATTCAGGGTTTTCTTGTTCCAGAATTTTGTAGTTTTGGAGTTTCGGAGTTTCGGAGTTTCGAATTATTGGAGTTTTCGAGTTTTAGAATATTTAATTTTTGGAGGTATGGATTTTTGGAGTTTCGCAGTTTTGGAGATTCGGGGTTGTGAAGTTTCGGAATTTTGGTGTTTCGCATTTTTACAGTTTTGGAGTTTTCAAGTTTTGGATTTTTGGAGTTTTGGATTTTCGGAGTTTTGGAGATTCAGAGTTTTGGAGTTTCGGAGTTTTGGAGATTCAGGGTTTTGGAGTTTTGGAATTTTTGAGTTTTGCAGTTTCGGAGTTTTGGAGTTTTGGAGTTTCGAATTTTCAGAGTTTCGGATTTTTGGAGTTTTGGAGTTCCGGAGATTTGGAGTTCCAGAGTTTTGGAGGTTCAGGGTTCTGGAGTTTCGGAATTTTTGAGTTTTGGAGTTTCGGAGTTTTGGAGTATTGCAGTTTTGGAGGTTTGAGTTTCGAATTTTCAGAGTTTCGGATTTTTGGAGTTTTGGAGTTTCGGAGTTTCGGAGTTTCGGAGTTTTGGAGTTTCAGAGTTTTGGAGGTTCAGGGTTGTGGTGTTTCGGAATTTTTGACTTTTGGAGTTTCGGAGTTTCGGATTTTTGGAGTTTTGGAGTTTGGGAGTTTTGGAGTTTCAGAGTTTTCGAGGTTCAGGGTTGTGGAGTTTCGGAATTTTTGAGTTTTGGAGTTTCGGAGTTTTGGAGTTTTGGAGTTTCGAATTTTCAGAGTTTCGGATTTTTGGAGTTTTGGAGTTTCGGAGATTTGTAGTTTTGTAGTTTTGGAGTGTCGGAGTTTTGGAGTGTTGGAGTTTTGGAGTTTTTGAGTTTTGGATTTTTGCACTTTTGGAGTTTTGGAGTTTTGGAGTTTCGGAGTTTTGGAGTTTCAGAGTTTTGGAGGTTCATGGTTGTGGAGTTTCGGAATTTTTGAGTTTTGGAGTTTCGGAGTTTCGGAGTTTTGCAGTTTTGCGGTTTTGGAGTTTTGGAGTTTCGGAGATTTGGAGTTTCGGCGTTTTGGAGATTCGGGGTCTTGGAGTTTCGGAATTTTGTAGTTTTTGTAGTTTTGGAGTTTTGGAGTGTTGGAGTTTTGGAGTTTTAGAGTTTTAGAGGTTTGGATTTTTGGAGTTTTGGAGGTATGGATTTTTGGAGATTCAGGGTTTTGTACCAGAATTTTGTAGTTTTTGAGTTTCGGATTTTTGGAGTTTGGAGTTTTTAAGTTTTGGATTTTTGAGTTTTTGAGTTTTGGATTTTTGCACTTTTGGAGTTTTGGAGTTTCGGAGTTTTGGATTTTTGGAGTTTTGGAGGTATGGATTTTTGGAGATTCAGGGTTTTGTTGTTCCAGAATTTTGAAGTTTTGGAGTTTCAGAGTTTCGAATTATTGGAGTTTTCGAGTTTTAGAATTTTAAATTTTTGAAGGTATGGATTTTTGGAGTTTCGCAGTTTTGGAGATTCGGGGTTGTGGAGTTTCGGAATTTTGGTGTTTCGCATTTTTACAGTTTTGGAGTTTTCAAGTTTTGGATTTTTGGAGTTTTGGAGTTTCGGAGTTTTGGAGATTCAGGGTTGTGGAGTTTTGGAATTTTTGAGTTTTGCAGTTTCGGAGTTTTGGAGTTTTGCAGTTTCGGAGTTTTGGAGTTTCAGAGTTTTCGAGGTTCAGGGTTGTGGAGTTTCGGAATTTTTGAGTTTTGGAGTTTCGGAGTTTCGGAGTTTTGGAGTTTTTTAGTTTCGAATTTTCAGAGTTTCGGATTTTTGGAGTTTTGGAGTTTCGGAGTTTTGGAGTTTCAGAGTTTTGGAGGTTCAGGGTTGTGGAGTTTCGGAATTTTTGAGTTTTGGAGTTTCGGAGTTTTGGAGTTTTGCAGTTTTGGAGTTTTGGAGTTTCGGAGATTTGGAGTTTCGGCGTTTTGGAGATTCGGGGTCTTGGAGTTTCGGAATTTTGTAGTTTTGTAGTTTTGGAGTTTTGGATTTTTGCACTTTTGGAGTTTTGGAGTTTCGGAGTTTTGAATTTTTGGAGTTTTGGAGGTATGGATTTTTGGAGATTCAGGGTTTTGTTGTTCCATAATTTTGTAGTTTTGGAGTTTCGGTGTTTCGGGGTTTCGAATTATTGGAGTTTTCGAGTTTTAGAATTTTTAATTTTTGGAGGTATGGATTTTTGGAGTTTCGGAGTTGTCGAGATTCGGGTTGTGGAGTTTTGGAGTTTGGGAGGTTCGGAGTTTAAGAGTTTTTGAGTTTGGGAGTTTCGCAGTTTTGGAGATTCGGGGTTGTGGAGTTTCGGAATTTTGGTGTTTCGCATTTTTACAGTTTTGGAGTTTTCAAGTTTTGGATTTTTGGAGTTTTTGGATTTTCGGAATTTTGGAGATTCAGTTTTGGAGTTTCGGAGTTTTGGATATTCAGGGTTGTGGAGTTTCGGAATTTTTGAGTTTTGGAGTTTCGGAGTTTCGGAGTTTCAGAGTTTTGGAGTTTTTTAGTTTCGAATTTTCAGAGTTTTGGAGTTCCAGAGATTTGGAGTTCCAGAGTTTTGGAGGTTCAGGGTTGTGGAGTTTCGGAATTTTTGAGTTTTGGAGTTTCGGAGTTTCGGAGTTTTGGAGTATTGCAGTTTTGGAGATTTGGAGTTTCGAATTTTCAGAGTTTCGGATTTTTGGAGTTTTGGAGTTTCGGAGATATGGAGTTTTGGTGTTTTGGAGATTCGGAATCTTGGAGTTCCGGAATTTTGTAGTTTTGTAGTTTTGGAGTGTCAGAGTTTTGCAGTGTTGGAGTTTTGAAGCTTTGGAGTTTTTGAGTTTTTGAGTTTTGGATTTTTGCACTTTTTGAGTTTTGGTGTTTTGGAGTTTCGGAGTTTCGGAGTTTTGGAGTATTTCAGTTTTGGAGTTTTGAAGTTTCGAATTTTCAGTTTCGGATTTTTGGAGTTTCGGCGTTTTGGAGATTCGGGGTCTTGGAGTTTCGGAATTTTGTAGTTTTGTAGTTTTGGAGTGTCAGAGTTTCGGAGTGTTGGAGTTTTGGAGTTTTAGAGTTTTAGAGTTTTGGAGTTTTGAAATTTTTGAGTTTCGGATTTTTGGAGTTTGGAGTTTTTAAGTTTTGGATTTTTGAGTTTTGGATTTTTGGATTTTTGGAGTTTTGGAGTTTTTGAGTTTTGGAGTTTTGGATTTTTGGAGTTTTGGAGGTATGGATTTTTGGAGATTCAGGGTTTTGTTGTTCCAGAATTTTGTAGTTTTGGAGTTTCGGAGTTTCGGAGTTTCGAATTATTGGAGTTTTCGAGTTTTAGAATAATTAATTTTTGGAGGTATGGATTTTTGGAGTTTCGCAGTTTTGGAGATTCGGGGTTGTGGAGTTTCGGAATTTTGGTGTTTCGCATTTTTACAGTTTTGGAGTTTTGGAGTTTTGGAGTTTCGAATTTTCAGAGTTTCGGATTTTTGGAGTTTTGGAGTTCTGGAGATTTGGAGTTCCAGTTTTGGAGGTTCAGGGTTGTGGAGTTTCGGAATTTTTGAGTTTTGGAGTTTCGGAGTTTTGGAGTTTTGGAGTATTGCAGTTTTGGAGTTTTGGAGTTTTGGAGTTTCGAATTTTCAGACTTTCGGATTTTTGGAGTTTTGCAGTTTCGGTGTTTTGGAGTTTTGGAGTTTCGGAGTTTTGGAGTTTCAGAGTTTTGGAGGTTCAGGGTTGTGGAGTTTCGTAATTTTTGAGTTTTGGAGTTTCGGAGTTTCGGAGTTTTGGAGTTTTAGAGTTTTAGAGTTTTGGAGTTTTGAAATTTTTGAGTTTCATATTTTTGGAGTTTTGGAGTTTCGGAGATTTGGAGTTTCGGCGTTTTGGAGATTCGGGGTCTTGGAGTTTCGGAATTTTGTAGTTTTGTAGTTTTGTAGTTTTGGAGTGTCGGAGTTTCGGAGTGTTGGAGTTTTGGAGTTTAAGAGTTTTAGAGTTTTGGAGTTTTGAAATTTTTGAGTTTCGGATTTTTGGAGTTTGGAGTTTTTAAGTTTTGAATTTTTGTGTTTTGGATTTTTGGATTTTTGGAGTTTTGGATTTTTGGATGTTTGGAGGTATGGATTTTTGGAGATTCAGGGTTTTGTTGTTCCAGAGTTTTGTAGTTTTGGAGTTTCGGAGTTTCGGAGTTTCGAATTATTGGAGTTTTCGAGTTTTAGAATATTTAATTTTTGGAGGTATGGATTTTTGGAGTTTCGCAGTTTTGGAGATTCGGGGTTGTGGAGTTTCGGAATTTTGGTGTTTCGCATTTTTACAGTTTTGGAGTTTTCAAGTTTTGGATTTTTGGAGTTTTGGATTTTCGGAGTTTTGGAGATTCAGAGTTTTGGAGTTTCGGAGTTTTGGAGATTCAGGGTTGTGGAGTTTTGGAATTTTTGAGTTTTGCAGTTTCGGAGTTTTGGAGTTTTGGAGTTTTGGAGTTTCGAATTTTCAGAGTTTCGGATTTTTGGAGTTTTGGAGTTCCGGAGATTTGCAGTTCCAGAGTTTTGGAGGTTCAGGGTTGTGGAGTTTCGGAATTTTTGAGTTTTGGAGTTAAGGAGTTTTGGAGTATTGACGTTTTGGAGGTTTGAGTTTCGAATTTTCAGTTTCGGATTTTTGGAGTTTTGGAGTTTCGGAGTTTTGGAGTTTTGGAGTTTCAGAGTGTTGGAGGTTCAGGGTTGTGGTGTTTCGGAATTTTTGACTTTTGGAGTTTCAGAGTTTCGGAGTTTTGGAGTATTGCAGTTTTGGAGTTTTGGAGTTTTGGAGTTTTGGAGTTTCGAATTTTCAGACTTTCGGATTTTTGGAGTTTTGCAGTTTCGGAGTTTTGGAGTTTTGGAGTTTCGGAGTTTTGGAGTTTTGCAGTTTCGGAGTTTTGGAGTTTTGGAGTTTCGGAGTTTTGTAGTTTCAGAGTTTTCGAGGTTCAGGGTTGTGGAGTTTCGGAATTTTTGAGTTTTGGAGTTTCGGAGTTTCGGAGATTTGGAGTTTTGGAGTTTCGAATTTTCAGAGTTTCGGATTTTTGGAGTTTTTGAGTTTCGGAGATTTGGAGTTTCAGAGTTTTGGAGGTTCAGGGTTTTGTTGTTCCAGAATTTTGTAGTTTTGGAGTTTCGGAGTTTCGGAGTTTCGAACTATTGGAGTTTTCGAGTTTTAGAATTTTTAATTTTTGGAGGTATGGATTTTTGGAGTTTCGGAGTTTGGAGATTCGGGGTTGTGGAGTTTTGGAGTTTTGGAGTTTCGGAGTTTTGGAGTTTCAGAGTTTTGGAGGTTCAGGGTTGTGGAGTTTCGGAATTTTTGAGTTTTGGAGTTTCGGAGTTTCGGAGTTTTGGAGTTTTGGAGTTTTGCAGTTTTGGAGTTTTGGAGTTTCGGAGATTTGGAGTTTTCGCGTTTTAGAATTTTTAATTTTTGGAGGTATGGATTTTTGGAGTTTCGGAGTTGTGGAGATTCGGGTTGTGGAGTTTTGGAGGTTCGGAGTTTAAGAGTTTTTGAGTTTGGGAGTTTCGCAGTTTTGGAGATTCGGGGTTGTGGAGTTTCGGAATTTTGGTGTTTCGCATTTTTACAGTTTTGGAGTTTTCAAGTTTTGGATTTTTGGAGTTTTGGATTTTCGGAGTTTTGGAGATTTGGAGTTTCGGAGTTTTGGAGTTTCGGAGTTTTGGAGTTTTGCAGTTTCGGAGTTTTGGAGTTTTGGAGTTTCGGAGTTTTGGAGTTTCAGAGTTTTCGAGGTTCAGGGTGTTGGAGTTTCGGAATTTTTGAGTTTTGGAGTTTCGGAGTTTCGGAGTTTCGGAGTTTTGGAGTTTTGGAGTTTCGAATTTTCAGAGTTTCGGATTTTTGGAGTTTTGGAGTTTCAGAGATTTGGAGTTTCAGAGTTTTGGAGGTTCAGGGTTTTTTTGTTCCAGAATTTTGTAGTTTTGGAGTTTTAGAGTTTCGGAGTTTCGGAGTTTCGAATTATTGGAGTTTTCGACTTTTAGAATTTTTAATTTTTGGAGGTATGGATTTTTGGAGTTTCGGAGTTGCGGAGTTTCGGGGTTGTGGAGTTTTGGAGTTTTGGAGTTTCGGAGTTTTGGAGTTTCAGAGTTTTGGAGGTTCAGGGTTGTGGAGTTTCGTAATTTTTGAGTTTTGGAGTTTCGGAGTTTCGGAGTTTTGGAGTTTTAGAGTTTTAGAGTTTTGGAGTTTTGAAATTTTTGAGTTTCATATTTTTGGAGTTTTGGAGTTTCGGAGATTTGGAGTTTCGGCGTTTTGGAGATTCGGGGTCTTGGAGTTTCGGAATTTTGTAGTTTTGTAGTTTTGTAGTTTTGGAGTGTCGGAGTTTCGGAGTGTTGGAGTTTTGGAGTTTAAGAGTTTTAGAGTTTTGGAGTTTTGAAATTTTTGAGTTTCGGATTTTTGGAGTTTGGAGTTTTTAAGTTTTGAATTTTTGTGTTTTGGATTTTTGGATTTTTGGAGTTTTGGATTTTTGGAGTTTTGGAGGTATGGATTTTTGGAGATTCAGGGTTTTGTTGTTCCAGAGTTTTGTAGTTTTGGAGTTTCGGAGTTTCGGAGTTTCGAATTATTGGAGTTTTCGAGTTTTAGAATATTTAATTTTTGGAGGTATGGATTTTTGGAGTTTCGCAGTTTTGGAGATTCGGGGTTGTGGAGTTTCGGAATTTTGGTGTTTCGCATTTTTACAGTTTTGGAGTTTTCAAGTTTTGGATTTTTGGAGTTTTGGATTTTCGGAGTTTTGGAGATTCAGAGTTTTGGAGTTTCGGAGTTTTGGAGATTCAGGGTTGTGGAGTTTTGGAATTTTTGAGTTTTGCAGTTTCGGAGTTTTGGAGTTTTGGAGTTTTGGAGTTTCGAATTTTCAGAGTTTCGGATTTTTGGAGTTTTGGAGTTCCGGAGATTGGCAGTTCCAGAGTTTTGGAGGTTCAGGGTTGTGGAGTTTCGGAATTTTTGAGTTTTGGAGTTAAGGAGTTTTGGAGTATTGACGTTTTGGAGGTTTGAGTTTCGAATTTTCAGAGTTTCGGATTTTTGGAGTTTTGGAGTTTCGGAGTTTTGGAGTTTTGGAGTTTCAGAGTGTTGGAGGTTCAGGGTTGTGGTGTTTCGGAATTTTTGACTTTTGGAGTTTCGGAGTTTCGGAGTTTCGGAGTTTCGGAGTTTTGCAGTTTTGCAGTTTTGGAGTTTTGGAGTTTCGGAGATTTGGAGTTTCGGCGTTTTGGAGATTCGGGGTCTTGGAGTTTCGGAATTTTGTAGTTTTTGTAGTTTTGGAGTTTTGGAGTGTTGGAGTTTTGGAGTTTTAGAGTTTTAGAGGTTTGGATTTTTGGAGTTTTGGAGGTATGGATTTTTGGAGATTCAGGGTTTTGTACCAGAATTTTGTAGTTTTTGAGGTTCGGATTTTTGGAGTTTGGAGTTTTTAAGTTTTGGAGTTTTGGAGTTTCGGAGTTTTGGAGTTTCAGAGTTTTGGAGGTTCAGGGTTGTGGAGTTTCGTAATTTTTGAGTTTTGGAGTTTCGGAGTTTCGGAGTTTTGGAGTTTTAGAGTTTTAGAGTTTTGGAGTTTTGAAATTTTTGAGTTTCATATTTTTGGAGTTTTGGAGTTTCGGAGATTTGGAGTTTCGGCGTTTTGGAGATTCGGGGTCTTGGAGTTTCGGAATTTTGTAGTTTTGTAGTTTTGTAGTTTTGGAGTGTCGGAGTTTCGGAGTGTTGGAGTTTTGGAGTTTAAGAGTTTTAGAGTTTTGGAGTTTTGAAATTTTTGAGTTTCGGATTTTTGGAGTTTGGAGTTTTTAAGTTTTGAATTTTTGTGTTTTGGATTTTTGGATTTTTGGAGTTTTGGATTTTTGGAGTTTTGGAGGTATGGATTTTTGGAGATTCAGGGTTTTGTTGTTCCAGAGTTTTGTAGTTTTGGAGTTTCGGAGTTTCGGAGTTTCGAATTATTGGAGTTTTCGAGTTTTAGAATATTTAATTTTTGGAGGTATGGATTTTTGGAGTTTCGCAGTTTTGGAGATTCGGGGTTGTGGAGTTTCGGAATTTTGGTGTTTCGCATTTTTACAGTTTTGGAGTTTTCAAGTTTTGGATTTTTGGAGTTTTGGATTTTCGGAGTTTTGGAGATTCAGAGTTTTGGAGTTTCGGAGTTTTGGAGATTCAGGGTTGTGGAGTTTTGGAATTTTTGAGTTTTGCAGTTTCGGAGTTTTGGAGTTTTGGAGTTTTGGAGTTTCGAATTTTCAGAGTTTCGGATTTTTGGAGTTTTGGAGTTCCGGAGATTTGCAGTTCCAGAGTTTTGGAGGTTCAGGGTTGTGGAGTTTCGGAATTTTTGAGTTTTGGAGTTAAGGAGTTTTGGAGTATTGACGTTTTGGAGGTTTGAGTTTCGAATTTTCAGAGTTTCGGATTTTTGGAGTTTTGGAGTTTCGGAGTTTTGGAGTTTTGGAGTTTCAGAGTGTTGGAGGTTCAGGGTTGTGGTGTTTCGGAATTTTTGACTTTTGGAGTTTCGGAGTTTCGGAGTTTTGGAGTATTGCAGTTTTGGAGTTTTGGAGTTTTGGAGTTTTGGAGTTTCGAATTTTCAGACTTTCGGATTTTTGGAGTTTTGCAGTTTCGGAGTTTTGGAGTTTTGGAGTTTCGGAGTTTTGGAGTTTTGCAGTTTCGGAGTTTTGGAGTTTTGGAGTTTCGGAGTTTTGTAGTTTCAGAGTTTTCGAGGTTCAGGGTTGTGGAGTTTCGGAATTTTTGAGTTTTGGAGTTTCGGAGTTTCGGAGATTTGGAGTTTTGGAGTTTCGAATTTTCAGAGTTTCGGATTTTTGGAGTTTTTGAGTTTCGGAGATTTGGAGTTTCAGAGTTTTGGAGGTTCAGGGTTTTGTTGTTCCAGAATTTTGTAGTTTTGGAGTTTCGGAGTTTCGGAGTTTCGAACTATTGGAGTTTTCGAGTTTTAGAATTTTTAATTTTTGGAGGTATGGATTTTTGGAGTTTCGGAGTTGTGGAGATTCGGGGTTGTGGAGTTTTGGAGTTTTGGAGTTTCGGAGTTTTGGAGTTTCAGAGTTTTGGAGGTTCAGGGTTGTGGAGTTTCGGAATTTTTGAGTTTTGGAGTTTCGGAGTTTCGGAGTTTTGGAGTTTTGCAGTTTTGGAGTTTTGGAGTTTCGGAGATTTGGAGTTTTCGCGTTTTAGAATTTTTAATTTTTGGAGGTATGGATTTTTGGAGTTTCGGAGTTGTGGAGATTCGGGTTGTGGAGTTTTGGAGGTTCGGAGTTTAAGAGTTTTTGAGTTTGGGAGTTTCGCAGTTTTGGAGATTCGGGGTGGTGGAGTTTCGGAATTTTGGTGTTTCGCATTTTTACAGTTTTGGAGTTTTCAAGTTTTGGATTTTTGGAGTTTTGGATTTTCGGAGTTTTGGAGATTTGGAGTTTCGGAGTTTTGGAGTTTCGGAGTTTTGGAGTTTTGCAGTTTCGGAGTTTTGGAGTTTTGGAGTTTCGGAGTTTTGGAGTTTCAGAGTTTTCGAGGTTCAGGGTGTTGGAGTTTCAGAATTTTTGAGTTTTGGAGTTTCGGAGTTTCGGAGTTTCGGAGTTTTGGAGTTTTGGAGTTTCGAATTTTCAGAGTTTCGGATTTTTGGAGTTTTGGAGTTTCAGAGATTTGGAGTTTCAGAGTTTTGGAGGTTCAGGGTTTTTTTGTTCCAGAATTTTGTAGTTTTGGAGTTTTAGAGTTTCGGAGTTTCGGAGTTTCGAATTATTGGAGTTTTCGAGTTTTAGAATTTTTAATTTTTGGAGGTATGGATTTTTGGAGTTTCGGAGTTGCGGAGTTTCGGGGTTGTGGAGTTTTGGAGTTTTGGAGTTTCGGAGTTTTGGAGTTTCAGAGTTTTGGAGGTTCAGGGTTGTGGAGTTTCGTAATTTTTGAGTTTTGGAGTTTCGGAGTTTCGGAGTTTTGGAGTTTTAGAGTTTTAGAGTTTTGGAGTTTTGAAATTTTTGAGTTTCATATTTTTGGAGTTTTGGAGTTTCGGAGATTTGGAGTTTCGGCGTTTTGGAGATTCGGGGTCTTGGAGTTTCGGAATTTTGTAGTTTTGTAGTTTTGTAGTTTTGGAGTGTCGGAGTTTCGGAGTGTTGGAGTTTTGGAGTTTAAGAGTTTTAGAGTTTTGGAGTTTTGAAATTTTTGAGTTTCGTATTTTTGGAGTTTGGAGTTTTTAAGTTTTGAATTTTTGTGTTTTGGATTTTTGGATTTTTGGAGTTTTGGATTTTTGGAGTTTTGGAGGTATGGATTTTTGGAGATTCAGGGTTTTGTTGTTCCAGAGTTTTGTAGTTTTGGAGTTTCGGAGTTTCGGAGTTTCGAATTATTGGAGTTTTCGAGTTTAGAATATTTAATTTTTGGAGGTATGGATTTTTGGAGTTTCGCAGTTTTGGAGATTCGGGGTTGTGGAGTTTCGGAATTTTGGTGTTTCGCATTTTTACAGTTTTGGAGTTTTCAAGTTTTGGATTTTTGGAGTTTTGGATTTTCGGAGTTTTGGAGATTCAGAGTTTTGGAGTTTCGGAGTTTTGGAGATTCAGGGTTGTGGAGTTTTGGAATTTTTGAGTTTTGCAGTTTCGGAGTTTTGGAGTTTTGGAGTTTCGAATTTTCAGAGTTTCGGATTTTTGGAGTTTTGGAGTTCCGGAGATTTGCAGTTCCAGAGTTTTGGAGGTTCAGGGTTGTGGAGTTTCGGAATTTTTGAGTTTTGGAGTTAAGGAGTTTTGGAGTATTGACGTTTTGGAGGTTTGAGTTTCGAATTTTCAGAGTTTCGGATTTTTGGAGTTTTGGAGTTTCGGAGTTTTGGAGTTTTGGAGTTTCAGAGTGTTGGAGGTTCAGGGTTGTGGTGTTTCGGAATTTTTGACTTTTGGAGTTTCGGAGTTTCGGAGTTTTGGAGTATTGCAGTTTTGGAGTTTTGGAGTTTTGGAGTTTTGGAGTTTCGAATTTTCAGACTTTCGGATTTTTGGAGTTTTGCAGTTTCGGAGTTTTGGAGTTTTGGAGTTTCGGAGTTTTGGAGTTTCAGAGTTTTCGAGGTTCAGGGTTGTGGAGTTTCGGAATTTTTGAGTTTTGGAGTTTCGGAGTTTCGGAGTTTTGGAGTTTTGGAGTTTTGGAGTTTCGAATTTTCAGTTTCGGATTTTTGGAGTTTTGGAGTTTCGGAGATTTGGAGTTTCAGAGTTTTGGAGGTTCAGGGTTTTTTTGTTCCAGAATTTTGTAGTTTTGGAGTTTTGGAGTTTCGGAGTTTCGGAGTTTCGAATTATTGGAGTTTTCGAGTTTTAGAATTTTTAATTTTTGGAGGTATGGATTTTTGGAGTTTCGGAGTTGTGGAGATTCGGGGTTGTGGAGTTTTGGAGTTTTGGAGTTTCGGAGTTTTGGAGTTTCAGAGTTTTGGAGGTTCAGGGTTGTGGAGTTTCGGAATTTTTGAGTTTTGGAGTTTCGGAGTTTCGGAGTTTTGGAGTTTTAGAGTTTTAGAGTTTTGGAGTTTTGAAATTTTTGAGTTTCATATTTTTGGAGTTTTGGAGTTTCGGAGATTTGGAGTTTCGGCGTTTTGGAGATTCGGGGTCTTGGAGTTTCGGAATTTTGTAGTTTTGTAGTTTTGGAGTTTTGGAGTGTTGGAGTTTCGGAGTGTTGGAGTTTTGGAGTTTTAGAGTTTTGGAGTTTTGTAATTTTTGAGTTTCGGATTTTTGGAGTTTGGAGTTTTTAAGTTTTGGATTTTTGAGTTTTGGATTTTTGGATTTTTGGAGTTTTGGAGTTTTTGAGTTTTGGAGTTTTGGATTTTTGCACTTTTGGAGTTTTGGAGTTTCGGAGTTTTGGATTTTTGGAGTTTTGGAGGTATGGATTTTTGGAGATTCAGGGTTTTCTTGTTCCAGAATTTTGTAGTTTTGGAGTTTCGGAGTTTCGGAGTTTCGAATTATTGGAGTTTTCGAGTTTTAGAATATTTAATTTTTGGAGGTATGGATTTTTGGAGTTTCGCAGTTTTGGAGATTCGGGGTTGTGAAGTTTCGGAATTTTGGTGTTTCGCATTTTTACAGTTTTGGAGTTTTCAAGTTTTGGATTTTTGGAGTTTTGGATTTTCGGAGTTTTGGAGATTCAGAGTTTTGGAGTTTCGGAGTTTTGGAGATTCAGGGTTTTGGAGTTTTGGAATTTTTGAGTTTTGCAGTTTCGGAGTTTTGGAGTTTTGGAGTTTCGAATTTTCAGAGTTTCGGATTTTTGGAGTTTTGGAGTTCCGGAGATTTGGAGTTCCAGAGTTTTGGAGGTTCAGGGTTCTGGAGTTTCGGAATTTTTGAGTTTTGGAGTTTCGGAGTTTTGGAGTATTGCAGTTTTGGAGGTTTGAGTGTCGAATTTTCAGAGTTTCGGATTTTTGGAGTTTTGGAGTTTCGGAGTTTCGGAGTTTCGGAGTTTTGGAGTTTCAGAGTTTTGGAGGTTCAGGGTTGTGGTGTTTCGGAATTTTTGACTTTTGGAGTTTCGGAGTTTCGGATTTTTGGAGTTTTGGAGTTTGGGAGTTTTGGAGTTTCAGAGTTTTCGAGGTTCAGGGTTGTGGAGTTTCGGAATTTTTGAGTTTTGGAGTTTCGGAGTTTTGGAGTTTTGGAGTTTCGGAGATTTGGAGTTTTGGCGTTTTGGAGATTCGGAATCTTGGAGTTTCGGAATTTTGTAGTTTTGTAGTTTTGGAGTGTCGGAGTTTTGGAGTGTTGGAGTTTTGGAGTTTTTGAGTTTTGGATTTTTGCACTTTTGGAGTTTTGGAGTTTTGGAGTTTCGGAGTTTTGGAGTTTCAGAGTTTTGGAGGTTCATGGTTGTGGAGTTTCGGAATTTTTGAGTTTTGGAGTTTCGGAGTTTCGGAGTTTTGCAGTTTTGCAGTTTTGGATTTTTGGAGTTTCGGAGATTTGGAGTTTCGGCGTTTTGGAGATTCGGGGTCTTGGAGTTTCGGAATTTTGTAGTTTTGTAGTTTTGGAGTTTTGGAGTGTCGGAGTTTCGGAGTGTTGGAGTTTTGGAGTTTTAGAGTTTTAGAGTTTTGGAGTTTTGAAATTTTTGAGTTTCGGATTTTTGGAGTTTGGAGTTTCTAAGTTTTGGATTTTTGAGTTTTGGATTTTTAGATTTTTGGAGTTTTGGAGTTTTGGAGTTTTTGAGTTTTGGAGTTTTGGATTTTTGCACTTTTGGAGTTTTGGAGTTTCGGAGTTTTGGATTTTTGGAGTTTTGGAGGTATGGATTTTTGGAGATTCAGGGTTTTGTTGTTCCAGAATTTTGTAGTTTTGGAGTTTCGGAGTTGTGGAGATTCGGGGTTGTGGAGTTTTGGAGTTTTGGAGGTTCGGAGTTTAAGAGTTTTTGAGTTTGGGAGTTTCGCAGTTTTGGAGATTCGGGGTTGTGGAGTATCGGAATTTTTGGTGGTTCGCATTTTTACAGTTTTGGAGTTTTCAAGTTTTGGATTTTTGGAGTTTTGGATTTTCGGAGTTTTGCAGATTCAGAGTTTTGGAGTTTCGGAGTATTGGAGATTCAGGGTTGTGGAGTTTTGGAATTTTTGAGTTTTGCAGTTTTGGAGTTTTGAAGTTTTGGAGTTTCGAATTTTCAGAGTTTCGGATTTTTGGAGTTTTGGAGTTCCGGAAATTTGGAGTTCCAGAGTTTTGGAGGTTCAGGGTTGTGGAGTTTCGGAATCTTTGAGTTTTGGAGTTTCGGAGTTTTGGAGTATTGCAGTTTTGGAGATTTGAGTTTCGAATTTTCAGAGTTTCGGATTTTTGGAGTTTTGGAGTTTCGGAGATATGGAGTTTTGGCGTTTTGGAGATTCGGAATCTTGGAGTTTCGGAATTTTGTAGTTTTTGTAGTTTTGGAGTTTTGGAGTGTTGGAGTTTTGGAGTTTTAGAGTTTTAGAGGTTTGGATTTTTGGAGTTTTGGAGGTATGGATTTTTGGAGATTCAGGGTTTTGTACCAGAATTTTGTAGTTTTTGAGTTTCGGATTTTTGGAGTTTGGAGTTTTTAAGTTTTGGATTTTTGAGTTTTTGAGTTTTGGATTTTTGCACTTTTGGAGTTTTGGAGTTTCGGAGTTTTGGATTTTTGGAGTTTTGGAGGTATGGATTTTTGGAGATTCAGGGTTTTGTTGTTCCAGAATTTTGTAGTTTTGGAGTTTCAGAGTTTCGAATTATTGGAGTTTTCGAGTTTTAGAATTTTAAATTTTTGAAGGTATGGATTTTTGGAGTTTCGGAGTTGTGGAGATTCGGGGTTGGAGGTTCGGAGTTTAAGAGTTTTTGAGTTTGGGAGTTTCGCAGTTTTGGAGATTCGGGGTTGTGGAGTTTCGGAATTTTGGTGTTTCGCATTTTTACAGTTTTGGAGTTTTCAAGTTTTGGATTTTTGGAGTTTTGGAGTTTCGGAGTTTTGGAGATTCAGGGTTGTGGAGTTTTGGAATTTTTGAGTTTTGCAGTTTCGGAGTTTTGGAGTTTTGCAGTTTCGGAGTTTTGGAGTTTCAGAGTTTTCGAGGTTCAGGGTTGTGGAGTTTCGGAATTTTTGAGTTTTTGAGTTTTGAATTTTTGCACTTTTGGAGTTTTGGAGTTTCGGAGTTTCGGAGTTTCGGAGTTTTGGAGTTTCAGAGTTTTGGAGGTTCAGGGTTGTGGAGTTTCGGAGTTTCGGAGTTTTGGAGTATTGCAGTTTTGGAGTTTTGGAGGTTTGGAGTTTCGAATTTTCAGACTTTCGGATTTTTGGAGTTTTGGAGTTTCGGAGTTTTGAAGTTTCAGAGTTTTCGAGGTTCAGGGTTGTGGAGTTTTGGAATTTTTGAGTTTTGGAGTTTCGGAGTTTCGGATTTTTGGAGTTTTGGAGTTTCGGAGATTTGGAGTTTTGGCGTTTTGGAGATTCGGAATCTTGGAGTTTCGGAATTTTGTAGTTTTGTAGTTTTAGAGTGTCGGAGTTTTGGAGTGTTGGAGTTTAGGAGTTTTTGAGTTTTGGATTTTTGCACTTTTGGAGTTTTGGAGTTTTGGAGTTTCGGAGTTTTGGAGTTTCAGAGTTTTGGAGGTTCAGGGTTGTGGAGTTTCGGAATTTTTGAGTTTTGGAGTTTCGGAGTTTCGGAGTTTTGGAGTTTTGCAGTTTTGGAGTTTTGGAGTTTCGGAGATTTGGAGTTTCGGCGTTTTGGAGATTCGGGGTCTTGGAGCTTCGGAATTTTGTAGTTTTGTAGTTTTGGAGGGTCGGAGTTTCGGAGTGTTGGAGTTTTGGAGTTTTAGAGTTTTGGAGTTTTGGATTTTTGAGTTTTGGATTTTTGGATTTTTTGAGTTTTGGAGTTTTTGAGTTTTGGAGTTTTGGATTTTTGCACTTTTGGAGTTTTGGAGTTTCGGAGTTTTGAATTTTTGGAGTTTTGGAGGTATGGATTTTTGGAGATTCAGGGTTTTGTTCCATAATTTTGTAGTTTTGGAGTTTCGGAGTTTCGAATTATTGGAGTTTTCGAGTTTTAGAATTTTTAATTTTTGGAGGTATGGATTTTTGGAGTTTCGGAGTTGTGGAGATTCGGGTTGTGGAGTTTTGGAGTTTGGGAGGTTCGGAGTTTAAGAGTTTTGGAGTTTGGGAGTTTCGCAGTTTTGGAGATTCGGGGTTGTGGAGTTTCGGAATTTTGGTGTTTCGCATTTTTACAGTTTTGGAGTTTTCAAGTTTTGGATTTTTGGAGTTTTGGATTTTCGGAGTTTTGGAGATTCGGAGTTTTGGAGTTTCGGAGTTTTGGAGATTTGGAGTTTCGGAGTTCTGGAGTTTCGGAGTTTTGGAGTTTTGCAGTTTCGGAGTTTTGGAGTTTTGGAGTTTCGGAGTTTTGGAGTTTCAGAGTTTTCGAGGTTTAGGGTTGTGGAGTTTCGGAATTTTTGAGTTTTGGAGTTTCGGAGTTTTGGAGTTTTGGAGTTTCGAATTTTCAGAGTTTCGGATTTTTGGAGTTTTTGAGTTTTGGAGATTTGGAGTTTCAGAGTTTTGGAGGTTCAGGGTTTTGTTGTTCCAGAATTTTGTAGTTTTGTAGTTTTGGAGTTTCGGAGTTTCGGAGTTTCGAATTATTGGAGTTTTCGAGTTTTAGAATTTTTAATTTTTGGAGGTATGGATTTTTGGAGTTTCAGAGTTGTGGAGATTCGGGGTTGTGGAGTTTTGGAGTTTCGGAGTTTTGGAGTTTCAGAGTTTTGGAGGTTCAGGGTTGTGGAGTTTCGGAATTTTTGAGTTTTGGAGTTTCGGAGTTTCGGAGTTTTGGAGTTTTGCAGTTTTGGAGTTTTGGAGTTTCGGAGATTTGGAGTTTTCGCGTTTTAGAATTTTTAATTTTTGGAGGTATGGATTTTTGGAGTTTCGGAGTTGTGGAGATTCGGGTTGTGGAGTTTTGGAGTTTTGGAGGTTCGGAGTTTAAGAGGTTTTGAGTTTGGGAGTTTCGCAGTTTTGGAGATTCAGGGTTGTGGAGTTTCGGAATTTGGTGTTTCGCATTTTTACAGTTTTGGAGTTTTCAAGTTTTGGATTTTTGGAGTTTTGGATTTTCGGAGTTTTGGAGATTCGGAGTTTTGGAGTTTCGGAGTTTTGGAGATTAGGAGTTTCGGAGTTTTGGAGTTTCAGAGTTTTGGAGTTTCGGAGTTTTGGATATTCAGGGTTGTGGAGTTTCGGAATTTTTGAGTTTTGGAGTTTCGGAGTTTCGGAGTTTCAGAGTTTTGGAGTTTTTTAGTTTCGAATTTTCAGAGTTTTGGAGTTCCAGAGATTTGGAGTTCCAGAGTTTTGGAGGTTCAGGGTTGTGGAGTTTCGGAATTTTTGAGTTTTGGAGTTTCGGAGTTTCGGAGTTTTGGAGTATTGCAGTTTTGGAGATTTGGAGTTTCGAATTTTCAGAGTTTCGGATTTTTGGAGTTTTGGAGTTTCGGAGATATGGAGTTTTGGTGTTTTGGAGATTCGGAATCTTGGAGTTCCGGAATTTTGTAGTTTTGTAGTTTTGGAGTGTCAGAGTTTTGGAGTGTTGGAGTTTTGAAGCTTTGGAGTTTTTGAGTTTTTGAGTTTTGGATTTTTGCACTTTTTGAGTTTTGGTGTTTTGGAGTTTCGGAGTTTCGGAGTTTTGGAGTATTTCAGTTTTGGAGTTTTGAAGTTTCGAATTTTCAGTTTCGGATTTTTGGAGTTTTGGAGTTTCGGAGATTCGGTATCTTGGAGTTTCGGAATTTTGTAGTTTTGTAGTTTTGGAGTGTCGGAGTTATGGAGTGTTGGAGTTTTGGAGCTTTGGAGTTTTTGAGTTTTTGAGTTTTGAATTTTTGCACTTTTGGAGTTTTGGAGTTTCGGAGTTTCGGAGTTTCGGAGTTTTGGAGTTTCAGAGTTTTGTAGGTTCAGGGTTGTGGACTTTCGGAGTTTCGGAGTTTTGGAGTATTGCAGTTTTGGAGTTTTGGAGGTTTGGAGTTTCGAATTTTCAGACTTTCGGATTTTTGGAGTTTTGGAGTTTCGGAGTTTTGAAGTTTCAGAGTTTTCGAGGTTCAGGGTTGTGGAGTTTTGGAATTTTTGAGTTTTGGAGTTTCGGAGTTTCGGATTTTTGGAGTTTTGGAGTTTCGGAGATTTGGAGTTTTGGCGTTTTGGAGATTCGGAATCTTGGAGTTTCGGAATTTTGTAGTTTTGTAGTTTTAGAGTGTCGGAGTTTTGGAGTGTTGGAGTTTAGGAGTTTTTGAGTTTTGGATTTTTGCACTTTTGGAGTTTTGGAGTTTTGGAGTTTCGGAGTTTTGGAGTTTCAGTTTTGGAGGTTCGGGGTGTTGGAGTTTCGGAATTTTTGAGTTTTGGAGTTTCGGAGTTTCGGAGTTTTGGAGTTTTGCAGTTTTGGAGTTTTGGAGTTTCGGAGATTTGGAGTTTCGGCGTTTTGGAGATTCGGGGTCTTGGAGCTTCGGAATTTTGTAGTTTTGTAGTTTTGGAGTTTTGGAGTGTCGGAGTTTCGGAGTGTTGGAGTTTTGGAGTTTTAGAGTTTTAGAGTTTTGGAGTTTTGGATTTTTGAGTTTTGGATTTTTGGATTTTTGGAGTTTTGGAGTTTTTGAGTTTTGGAGTTTTGGATTTTTGCACTTTTGGAGTTTTGGAGTTTCGGAGTTTTGAATTTTTGGAGTTTTGGAGGTATGGATTTTTGGAGATTCAGGGTTTTGTTCCATAATTTTGTAGTTTTGGAGTTTCGGAGTTTCGAATTATTGGAGTTTTCGAGTTTTAGAATTTTTAATTTTTGGAGGTATGGATTTTTGGAGTTTCGGAGTTGTGGAGATTCGGGTTGTGGAGTTTTGGAGTTTGGGAGGTTCGGAGTTTAAGAGTTTTGGAGTTTGGGAGTTTCGCAGTTTTGGAGATTCGGGGTTGTGGAGTTTCGGAATTTTTGTGTTTCGCATTTTTACAGTTTTGGAGTTTTCAAGTTTTGGATTTTTGGAGTTTTGGATTTTCGGAGTTTTGGAGATTCGGAGTTTTGGAGTTTCGGAGTTTTGGAGATTTGGAGTTTCGGAGTTCTGGAGTTTCGGAGTTTTGGAGTTTTGCAGTTTCGGAGTTTTGGAGTTTTGGAGTTTCGGAGTTTTGGAGTTTCAGAGTTTTCGAGGTTTAGGGTTGTGGAGTTTCGGAATTTTTGAGTTTTGGAGTTTCGGAGTTTTGGAGTTTTGGAGTTTCGAATTTTCAGAGTTTCGGATTTTTGGAGTTTTTGAGTTTTGGAGATTTGGAGTTTCAGAGTTTTGGAGGTTCAGGGTTTTGTTGTTCCAGAATTTTGTAGTTTTGTAGTTTTGGAGTTTCGGAGTTTCGGAGTTTCGAATTATTGGAGTTTTCGAGTTTTAGAATTTTTAATTTTTGGAGGTATGGATTTTTGGAGTTTCAGAGTTGTGGAGATTCGGGGTTGTGGAGTTTTGGAGTTTCGGAGTTTTGGAGTTTCAGAGTTTTGGAGGTTCAGGGTTGTGGAGTTTCGGAATTTTTGAGTTTTGGAGTTTCGGAGTTTCGGAGTTTTGGAGTTTTGCAGTTTTGGAGTTTTGGAGTTTCGGAGATTTGGAGTTTTCGCGTTTTAGAATTTTTAATTTTTGGAGGTATGGATTTTTGGAGTTTCGGAGTTGTGGAGATTCGGGTTGTGGAGTTTTGGAGTTTTGGAGGTTCGGAGTTTAAGAGGTTTTGAGTTTGGGAGTTTCGCAGTTTTGGAGATTCAGGGTTGTGGAGTTTCGGAATTTGGTGTTTCGCATTTTTACAGTTTTGGAGTTTTCAAGTTTTGGATTTTTGGAGTTTTGGATTTTCGGAGTTTTGGAGATTCGGAGTTTTGGAGTTTCGGAGTTTTGGAGATTAGGAGTTTCGGAGTTTTGGAGTTTCAGAGTTTTGGAGTTTCGGAGTTTTGGATATTCAGGGTTGTGGAGTTTCGGAATTTTTGAGTTTTGGAGTTTCGGAGTTTCGGAGTTTCAGAGTTTTGGAGTTTTTTAGTTTCGAATTTTCAGAGTTTTGGAGTTCCAGAGATTTGGAGTTCCAGAGTTTTGGAGGTTCAGGGTTGTGGAGTTTCGGAATTTTTGAGTTTTGGAGTTTCGGAGTTTCGGAGTTTTGGAGTATTGCAGTTTTGGAGATTTGGAGTTTCGAATTTTCAGAGTTTCGGATTTTTGGAGTTTTGGAGTTTCGGAGATATGGAGTTTTGGTGTTTTGGAGATTCGGAATCTTGGAGTTCCGGAATTTTGTAGTTTTGTAGTTTTGGAGTG
The DNA here is from genome assembly GCF_055824585.1 of Amblyomma mixtum. Taxonomy (NCBI): domain Eukaryota; kingdom Metazoa; phylum Arthropoda; class Arachnida; order Ixodida; family Ixodidae; genus Amblyomma; species Amblyomma mixtum. The sequence goes on along the minus strand of NC_143012.1, from coordinate 110,949,679 downwards.
TCAGAGTTTTGGAGTGTTGGAGTTTTGAAGCTTTGGAGTTTTTGAGTTTTTGAGTTTTGGATTTTTGCACTTTTTGAGTTTTGGTGTTTTGGAGTTTCGGAGTTTCGGAGTTTTGGAGTATTTCAGTTTTGGAGTTTTGAAGTTTCGAATTTTCAGTTTCGGATTTTTGGAGTTTTGGAGTTTCGGAGATTCGGTATCTTGGAGTTTCGGAATTTTGTAGTTTTGTAGTTTTGGAGTGTCGGAGTTATGGAGTGTTGGAGTTTTGGAGCTTTGGAGTTTTTGAGTTTTTGAGTTTTGAATTTTTGCACTTTTGGAGTTTTGGAGTTTCGGAGTTTCGGAGTTTCGGAGTTTTGGAGTTTCAGAGTTTTGTAGGTTCAGGGTTGTGGACTTTCGGAGTTTCGGAGTTTTGGAGTATTGCAGTTTTGGAGTTTTGGAGGTTTGGAGTTTCGAATTTTCAGACTTTCGGATTTTTGGAGTTTTGGAGTTTCGGAGTTTTGAAGTTTCAGAGTTTTCGAGGTTCAGGGTTGTGGAGTTTTGGAATTTTTGAGTTTTGGAGTTTCGGAGTTTCGGATTTTTGGAGTTTTGGAGTTTCGGAGATTTGGAGTTTTGGCGTTTTGGAGATTCGGAATCTTGGAGTTTCGGAATTTTGTAGTTTTGTAGTTTTAGAGTGTCGGAGTTTTGGAGTGTTGGAGTTTAGGAGTTTTTGAGTTTTGGATTTTTGCACTTTTGGAGTTTTGGAGTTTTGGAGTTTCGGAGTTTTGGAGTTTCAGAGTTTTGGAGGTTCGGGGTGTTGGAGTTTCGGAATTTTTGAGTTTTGGAGTTTCGGAGTTTCGGAGTTTTGGAGTTTTGCAGTTTTGGAGTTTTGGAGTTTCGGAGATTTGGAGTTTCGGCGTTTTGGAGATTCGGGGTCTTGGAGCTTCGGAATTTTGTAGTTTTGTAGTTTTGGAGTTTTGGAGTGTCGGAGTTTCGGAGTGTTGGAGTTTTGGAGTTTTAGAGTTTTAGAGTTTTGGAGTTTTGGATTTTTGAGTTTTGGATTTTTGGATTTTTGGAGTTTTGGAGTTTTTGAGTTTTGGAGTTTTGGATTTTTGCACTTTTGGAGTTTTGGAGTTTCGGAGTTTTGAATTTTTGGAGTTTTGGAGGTATGGATTTTTGGAGATTCAGGGTTTTGTTCCATAATTTTGTAGTTTTGGAGTTTCGGAGTTTCGAATTATTGGAGTTTTCGAGTTTTGGAATTTTTAATTTTTGGAGGTATGGATTTTTGGAGTTTCGGAGTTGTGGAGATTCGGGTTGTGGAGTTTTGGAGTTTGGGAGGTTCGGAGTTTAAGAGTTTTGGAGTTTGGGAGTTTCGCAGTTTTGGAGATTCGGGGTTGTGGAGATTTGGAGTTTCGGAGTTCTGGAGTTTCGGAGTTTTGGAGTTTTGCAGTTTCGGAGTTTTGGAGTTTTGGAGTTTCGGAGTTTTGGAGTTTCAGAGTTTTCGAGGTTTAGGGTTGTGGAGTTTCGGAATTTTTGAGTTTTGGAGTTTCGGAGTTTTGGAGTTTTGGAGTTTCGAATTTTCAGAGTTTCGGATTTTTGGAGTTTTTGAGTTTTGGAGATTTGGAGTTTCAGAGTTTTGGAGGTTCAGGGTTTTGTTGTTCCAGAATTTTGTAGTTTTGTAGTTTTGGAGTTTCGGAGTTTCGGAGTTTCGAATTATTGGAGTTTTCGAGTTTTAGAATTTTTAATTTTTGGAGGTATGGATTTTTGGAGTTTCAGAGTTGTGGAGATTCGGGGTTGTGGAGTTTTGGAGTTTCGGAGTTTTGGAGTTTCAGAGTTTTGGAGGTTCAGGGTTGTGGAGTTTCGGAATTTTTGAGTTTTGGAGTTTCGGAGTTTCGGAGTTTTGGAGTTTTGCAGTTTTGGAGTTTTGGAGTTTCGGAGATTTGGAGTTTTCGCGTTTTAGAATTTTTAATTTTTGGAGGTATGGATTTTTGGAGTTTCGGAGTTGTGGAGATTCGGGTTGTGGAGTTTTGGAGTTTTGGAGGTTCGGAGTTTAAGAGTTTTTGAGTTTGGGAGTTTCGCAGTTTTGGAGATTCAGGGTTGTGGAGTTTCGGAATTTGGTGTTTCGCATTTTTACAGTTTTGGAGTTTTCAAGTTTTGGATTTTTGGAGTTTTGGATTTTCGGAGTTTTGGAGATTCGGAGTTTTGGAGTTTCGGAGTTTTGGAGATTAGGAGTTTCGGAGTTTTGGAGTTTCGGAGTTTTGGAGTTTTGCAGTTTCGGAGTTTTGGAGTTTTGGAGTTTCGGAGTTTTGGAGTTTCAGAGTTTTCGAGGTTCAGGTTTGTGGAGTTTCGGAATTTTTGAGTTTTGGAGTTTCGGAGTTTCGGAGTTTTGGAGTTTTGGAGTTTTGGAGTTTCAGAGTTTCGGATTTTTGGAGTTTTGGAGTTTCGGAGATTTGGAGTTTCAGAGTTTTGGAGGTTAAGGGTTTTTTTGTTCCAGAATTTTGTAGTTTTTGAGTTTTGGAGTTTCGGAGTTTCGGAGTTTCGAATTATTGGAGTTTTCGAGTTTTAGAATTTTTAATTTTTGGAGGTATGGAATTTTGGAGTTTCGGAGTTGCGGAGATTCGGGGTTGTGGAGTTTTAGGGTTTTGGAGTTTCGGAGTTTTGGAGTTTCAGAGTTTTGGAGGTTCAGGGTTGTGGAGTTTCGGAATTTTTGAGTTTTGGAGTTTCGGAGTTTCGGAGTTTTGCAGTTTCGGAGTTTTGGAGTTTTGGAGTTTCGAATTTTCAGAGTTTCGGATTTTTGGAGTTTTGGAGTTCCGGAGATTTGGAGTTCCAGAGTTTTGGAGGTTCAGGGTTGTGGAGTTTCGGAATTTTTAAGTTTTGGAGTTTCGGAGTTTTGGAGTATTGCAGTTTTGGAGGTTTGAGTTTCGAATTTTCAGAGTTTCGGATTTTTGGAGTTTTGGAGTTTCGGAGTTTCGGAGTTTTGGAGTTTCGGAGTTTTGGAGATTTGGAGTTTCGGAGTTCTGGAGTTTCGGAGTTTTGGAGTTTTGCAGTTTCGGAGTTTTGGAGTTTTGCAGTTTCGGAGTTTTGGAGTTTCAGAGTTTTCGAGGTTTAGGGTTGTGGAGTTTCGGAATTTTTGAGTTTTGGAGTTTCGGAGTTTTGGAGTTTTGGAGTTTCGAATTTTCAGAGTTTCGGATTTTTGGAGTTTTTGAGTTTCGGAGATTTCGAGTTTCAGAGTTTTGGAGGTTCAGGGTTTTGTTGTTCCAGAATTTTGTAGTTTTGTAGTTTTGGAGTTTCGGAGTTTCGGAGTTTCGAATTATTGGAGTTTTCGAGTTTTAGAATTTTTAATTTTTGGAGGTATGGATTTTTGGAGTTTCAGAGTTGTGGAGTTTTGGAGTTTCGGAGTTTTGGAGTTTCAGAGTTTTGGAGGTTCAGGGTTGTGGAGTTTCGGAATTTTTGAGTTTTGGAGTTTCGGAGTTTCGGAGTTTTGGAGTTTTGCAGTTTTGGAGTTTTGGAGTTTCGGAGATTTGGAGTGTTCGCGTTTTAGAATTTTTAATTTTTGGAGGTATGGATTTTTGGAGTTTCGGAGTTGTGGAGATTCGGGTTGTGGAGTTTTGGAGTTTTGGAGGTTCGGAGTTTAAGAGTTTTTGAGTTTGGGAGTTTCGCAGTTTTGGAGATTCGGGGTTGTGGAGTTTCGGAATTTGGTGTTTCGCATTTTTACAGTTTTGGAGTTTTCAAGTTTTGGATTTTTGGAGTTTTGGATTTTCGGAGTTTTGGAGATTCGGAGTTTTGGAGTTTCGGAGTTTTGGAGATTTGGAGTTTCGGAGTTTTGGAGTTTCGGAATTTTGGAGTTTTGCAGTTTCGGAGTTTTGGAGTTTTGGAGTTTCGGAGTTTTGGAGTTTCAGAGTTTTCGAGGTTCAGGGTTGTGGAGTTTCGGAATTTTTGAGTTTTGGAGTTTCGGAGTTTCGGAGTTTCGGAGTTTTGGAGTTTTGGAGTTTTGGAGGTTCAGAGTTTCGGATTTTTGGAGTTTTGGAGTTTCGGAGATTTGGAGTTTCAGAGTTTTGGAGGTTCAGGGTTTTTTTGTTCCAGAATTTTGTAGTTTTGGAGTTTTGGAGTTTCGGAGTTTCGGAGTTTCGAATTATTGGAGTTTTCGAGTTTTAGAATTTTTAATTTTTGGAGGTATGGAATTTTGGAGTTTCAGAGTTGCGGAGATTCGGGGTTGTGGAGTTTTAGGGTTTTGGAGTTTCGGAGTTTTGGAGTTTCAAAGTTTTGGAGGTTCAGGGTTGTGGAGTTTCGGAATTTTTGAGTTTTGGAGTTTCGGAGTTTCGGAGTTTTGGAGTTTTAGAGTTTTAGAGTTTTGGAGTTTTGAAATTTTTGAGTTTCATATTTTTGGAGTTTTGGAGTTTCGGAGATTTGGAGTTTCGGCGTTTTGGAGATTCGGGGTCTTGGAGTTTCGGAATTTTGTAGTTTTGTAGTTTTGTAGTTTTGGAGTGTCGGAGTTTCGGAGTGTTGGAGTTTTGGAGTTTTAGAGTTTTAGAGTTTTGGAGTTTTGAAATTTTTGAGTTTGGGATTTTTGGAGTTTGGAGTTTCTAAGTTTCGGATTTTTGAGTTTTGGATTTTTGGATTTTTGGAGTTTTGGAGTTTTTGAGTTTTGGAGTTTTGGATTTTTGGAGTTTTGGAGGTATGGATTTTTGGAGATTCAGGGTTTTGTTGTTCCAGAATTTTGTAGTTTTGGAGTTTCGGAGTTTCGGAGTTTCGAATTATTGGAGTTTTCGAGTTTTAGAATATTTAATTTTTGGAGGTATGGATTTTTGGAGTTTCGCAGTTTTGGAGATTCGGGGTTGTGGAGTTTCGGAATTTTGGTGTTTCGCATTTTTAGTTTTGGAGTTTTCAAGTTTTGGATTTTTGGAGTTTTGGATTTTCGGAGTTTTGGAGATTCAGAGTTTTGGAGTTTCGGAGTTTTGGAGATTCAGGGTTGTGCAGTTTTGGAATTTTTGAGTTTTGCAGTTTCGGAGTTTTGGAGTTTTGGAGTTTCGAATTTTCAGAGTTTCGGATTTTTGGAGTTTTGGAGTTCCGGAGATTTGGAGTTCCAGAGTTTTGGAGGTTCAGGGTTGTGGAGTTTCGGAATTTTTGAGTTTTGGAGTTTCGGAGTTTTGGAGTATTGCAGTTTTGGAGGTTTGAGTTTCGAATTTTCAGAGTTTCGGATTTTTGGAGTTTTGGAGTTTCGGAGTTTCGGAGTTTTGGAGTTTCGGAGTTTTGGAGATTTGGAGTTTCGGAGTTCTGGAGTTTCGGAGTTTTGGAGTTTTGGAGTTTCGGAGTTTTGGAGTATTGCAGTTTTGGAGTTTTGGAGTTTTGGAGTTTCGAATTTTCAGACTTTCGGATTTTTTGAGTTTTGCAGCTTCGGAGCTTTGGAGTTTTGGAGTTTCGGAGTTTTGGAGTTTCAGAGTTTTCGAGGTTCAGGGTTGTGGAGTTTCGGAATTTTTGAGTTTTGGAGTTTCGGAGTTTCGGAGTTTTGGAGTTTTGGAGTTTTGGAGTTTCGAATTTTCAGTTTCGGATTTTTGGAGTTTTGGAGTTTCGGAGATTTGGAGTTTCAGAGTTTTGGAGGTTCAGGGTTTTTTTGTTCCAGAATTTTGGAGTTTTGGAGTTTTGGAGTTTCGGAGTTTCGGAGTTTCGAATTATTGGAGTTTTCGAGTTTTAGAATTTTTAATTTTTGGAGGTATGGATTTTTGGAGTTTCGGAGTTGTGGAGATTCGGGGTTGTGGAGTTTTGGAGTTTTGGAGTTTCGGAGTTTTGGAGTTTCAGAGTTTTGGAGGTTCAGGGTTGTGGAGTTTCGGAATTTTTGAGTTTTGGAGTTTCGGAGTTTCGGAGTTTTGGAGTTTTAGAGTTTTAGAGTTTTAGAGTTTTGGAGTTTTGAAATTTTTAAGTTTCATATTTTTGGAGTTTTGGAGTGTCGGAGTTTCGGAGTGTTGGAGTTTTGGAGTTTTAGAGTTTTAGAGTTTGTGAGTTTTGAAATTTTTGAGTTTCGGATTTTTGGAGTTTGGAGTTTTTAAGTTTTGGATTTTTGAGTTATGGATTTTTGGATTTTTGGAGTTTTGGAGTTTTTGAGTTTTGGAGTTTTGGATTTTTGCACTTTTGGAGTTTTGGAGTTTCGGAGTTTTGGATTTTTGGAGTTTTGGAGTTTTTGAGTTTTGGAGTTTTGGATTTTTGCACTTTTGGAGTTTTGGAGTTTCGGAGTTTTGGATTTTTGGAGTTTTGGAGGTATGGATTTTTGGAGATTCAGGGTTTTGTTGTTCCAGAATTTTGTAGTTTTGGAGTTTCGGAGTTTCGGAGTTTCGAATTATTGGAGTTTTCGAGTTTTAGAATATTTAATTTTTTGAGGTATGGATTTTTGGAGTTTCGCAGTTTTGGAGATTCGGGGTTGTGGAGTTTCGGAATTTTGGTGTTTCGCATTTTTACAGTTTTGGAGTTTTCAAGTTTTGGATTTTTGGAGTTTTGGATTTTCGGAGTTTTGGAGATTCAGAGTTTTGGAGTTTCGGAGTTTTGGAGATTCAGGGTTGTGGAGTTTTGGATTTTTTGAGTTTTGGAGATTCAGAGTTTTGGAGTTTCGGAGTTTTGGAGATTCAGGGTTGTGGAGTTTTGGATTTTTTGAGTTTTGCAGTTTTGGAGTTTTGGAGTTTTGGAGTTTCGAATTTTCAGAGTTTCGGATTTTTGGAGTTTTGGAGTTCCGGAGATTTGGAGTTTTGGCGTTTTGGAGATTCGGAATCTTGGAGTTTCGAAATTTTGTAGTTTTGTAGTTTTGGAGTGTCGGAGTTTTGGAGTGTTGGAGTTTTGGAGTTTTTGAGTTTTGGATTTTTGCACTTTTGGAGTTTTGGAGTTTTGGAGTTTTGGAGTTTCGGAGTTTTGGAGTTTCAGAGTTTTGGAGGTTCAGGGTTGTGGAGTTTCGGAATTTTTGAGTTTTGGAGTTTCGGAGTTTCGGAGTTTTGGAGTTTTGCAGTTTTGGAGTTTTGGAGTTTCGGAGATTTGGAGTTTCGGCGTTTTGGAGATTCGGGGTCTTGGAGTTTCGGAATTTTGTAGTTTTGTAGTTTTGGAGTTTTGGAGTGTCGGAGTTTCGGAGTGTTGGAGTTTTGGAGTTTTAGAGTTTTGGATTTTTGAGTTTTGGATTTTTGGATTTTTTGAGTTTTGGAGTTTTTGAGTTTTGGAGTTCTGGATTTTTGCACTTTTGGAGTTTTGGAGTATCGGAGTTTTGAATTTTTGGAGTTTTGGAGGTATGGATTTTTGGAGATTCAGGGTTTTGTTGTTCCATAATTTTGTAGTTTTGGAGTTTCGGTGTTTCGGAGTTTCGAATTATTGGAGTTTTCGAGTTTTAGAATTTTTAATTTTTGGAGGTATGGATTTTTGGAGTTTCGGAGTTGTGGAGATTCGGGGTTGTGGAGTTTCGGAATTTTGGTGTTTCGCATTTTTACAGTTTTGGAGTTTTCAAGTTTTGGATTTTTGGAGTTTTTGGATTTTCGGAGTTTTGGAGATTCGGAGTTTTGGAGTTTCGGAGTTTTGGAGATTTGGAGTTTCGGAGTTTTGGAGTTTCGGAATTTTGGAGTTTTGCAGTTTCGGAGTTTTGGAGTTTTGGAGTTTCGGAGTTTTGGAGTTTCAGAGTTTTCGAGGTTCAGGGTTGTGGAGTTTCGGAATTTTTGAGTTTTGGAGTTTCGGAGTTTCGGAGTTTCGGAGTTTTGGAGTTTTGGAGTTTTGGAGGTTCAGAGTTTCGGATTTTTGGAGTTTTGGAGTTCCGGAGATTTGGAGTTCCAGAGTTTTGGAGGTTCAGGGTTGTGGAGTTTCGGAATTTTTGAGTTTTGGAGTTTCGGAGTTTTGGAGTATTGCAGTTTTGGAGGTTTGAGTTTCGAATTTTCAGAGTTTCGGATTTTTGGAGTTTTGGAGTTTCGGAGTTTCGGAGTTTTGGAGTTTCGGAGTTTTGGAGATTTGGAGTTTCGGAGTTCTGGAGTTTCGGAGTTTTGGAGTTTTGCAGTTTCGGAGTTTTGGAGTTTTGGAGTTTCGGAGTTTTGGAGTTTCAGAGTTTTCGAGGTTTAGGGTTGTGGAGTTTCGGAATTTTTGAGTTTTGGAGTTTCGGAGTTTTGGAGTTTTGGAGTTTCGAATTTTCAGAGTGTCGGATTTTTGGAGTTTTTGAGTTTCGGAGATTTCGAGTTTCAGAGTTTTGGAGGTTCAGGGTTTTGTTGTTAGAGAATTTTGTAGTTTTGTAGTTTTGGAGTTTCGGAGTTTCGGAGTTTCGAATTATTGGAGTTTTCGAGTTTTAGAATTTTTAATTTTTGGAGGTATGGATTTTTGGAGTTTCAGAGTTGTGGAGATTCGGGGTTGTGGAGTTTTGGAGTTTCGGAGTTTTGGAGTTTCAGAGTTTTGGAGGTTCAGGGTTGTGGAGTTTCGGAATTTTTGAGTTTTGGAGTTTCGGAGTTTCGGAGTTTTGGAGTTTTGCAGTTTTGGAGTTTTGGAGTTTCGGAGATTTGGAGTTTTCGCGTTTTAGAATTTTTAATTTTTGGAGGTATGGATTTTTGGAGTTTCGGAGTTGTGGAGATTCGGGTTGTGATGTTTTGGAGTTTTGGAGGTTCGGAGTTTAAGAGTTTTTGAGTTTGGGAGTTTCGCAGTTTTGGAGATTCGGGGTTGTGGAGTTTCGGAATTTGGTGTTTCGCATTTTTACAGTTTTGGAGTTTTCAAGTTTTGGATTTTTGGAGTTTTGGAATTTCGGAGTTTTGGAGATTCGGAGTTTTGGAGTTTCGGAGTTTTGGAGATTTGGAGTTTCGGAGTTTTGGAGTTTCGGAATTTTGGAGTTTTGCAGTTTCGGTGTTTTGGAGTTTTGGAGTTTCGGAGTTTTGGAGTTTCAGAGTTTTCGAGGTTCAGGGTTGTGGAGTTTCGGAATTTTTGAGTTTTGGAGTTCCGGAGTTTCGGAGTTTCGGAGTTTTGGAGTTTTGGAGTTTTGGAGGTTCAGAGTTTCGGATTTTTGGAGTTTTGGAGTTTCGGAGATTTGGAGTTTCAGAGTTTTGGAGGTTCAGGGTTTTTTTGTTCCAGAATTTTGTAGTTTTGGAGTTTTGGAGTTTCGGAGTTTCGGAGTTTCGAATTATTGGAGTTTTCGAGTTTTAGAATTTTTAATTTTTGGAGGTATGGAATTTTGGAGTTTCGGAGTTGCGGAGATTCGGGGTTGTGGAGTTTTAGGGTTTTGGAGTTTCGGAGTTTTGGAGTTTCAAAGTTTTGGAGGTTCAGGGTTGTAGAGTTTCGGAATTTTTGAGTTTTGGAGTTTCGGAGTTTCGGAGTTTTGGAGTTTTAGAGTTTTAGAGTTTTGGAGTTTTGAAATTTTTGAGTTTCATATTTTTGGAGTTTTGGAGTTTCGGAGATTTGGAGTTTCGGCGTTTTGGAGATTCGGGGTCTTGGAGTTTCGGAATTTTGTAGTTTTGTAGTTTTGTAGTTTTGGAGTGTCGGAGTTTCGGAGTGTTGGAGTTTTGGAGTTTTAGAGTTTTAGAGTTTTGGAGTTTTGAAATTTTTGAGTTTGGGATTTTTGGAGTTTGGAGTTTCTAAGTTTCGGATTTTTGAGTTTTGGATTTTTGGATTTTTGGAGTTTTCGAGTTTTTGAGTTTTGGAGTTTTGGATTTTTGGAGTTTTGGAGGTATGGATTTTTGGAGATTCAGGGTTTTGTTGTTCCAGAATTTTGTAGTTTTGGAGTTTCGGAGTTTCGGAGTTTCGAATTATTGGAGTTTTCGAGTTTTAGAATATTTAATTTTTGGAGGTATGGATTTTTGGAGTTTCGCAGTTTTGGAGATTCGGGGTTGTGGAGTTTCGGAATTTTGGTGTTTCGCATTTTTAGTTTTGGAGTTTTCAAGTTTTGGATTTTTGGAGTTTTGGATTTTCGGAGTTTTGGAGATTCAGAGTTTTGGAGTTTCGGAGTTTTGGAGATTCAGGGTTGTGCAGTTTTGGAATTTTTGAGTTTTGCAGTTTCGGAGTTTTGGAGTTTTGGAGTTTCGAATTTTCAGAGTTTCGGATTTTTGGAGTTTTGGAGTTCGGGAGATTTGGAGTTCCAGAGTTTTGGAGGTTCAGGGTTGTGGAGTTTCGGAATTTTTGAGTTTTGGAGTTTCGGAGTTTTGGAGTATTGCAGTTTTGGAGGTTTGAGTTTCGAATTTTCAGAGTTTCGGATTTTTGGAGTTTTGGAGTTTCGGAGTTTCGGAGTTTTGGAGTTTCGGAGTTTTGGAGATTTGGAGTTTCGGAGTTCTGGAGTTTCGGAGTTTTGGAGTTTTGGAGTTTCGGAGTTTTGGAGTATTGCAGTTTTGGAGTTTTGGAGTTTTGGAGTTTCGAATTTTCAGACTTTCGGATTTTTTGAGTTTTGCAGCTTCGGAGTTTTGGAGTTTTGGAGTTTCGGAGTTTTGGAGTTTCAGAGTTTTCGAGGTTCAGGGTTGTGGAGTTTCGGAATTTTTGAGTTTTGGAGTTTCGGAGTTTCGGAGTTTTGGAGTTTTGGAGTTTTGGAGTTTCGAATTTTCAGTTTCGGATTTTTGGAGTTTTGGAGTTTCGGAGATTTGGAGTTTCAGAGTTTTGGAGGTTCAGGGTTTTTTTGTTCCAGAATTTTGGAGGTTTGGAGTTTTGGAGTTTCGGAGTTTCGGAGTTTCGAATTATTGGAGTTTTCGAGTTTTAGAATTTTTAATTTTTGGAGGTAAGGATTTTTGGAGTTTCGGAGTTGTGGAGATTCGGGGTTGTGGAGTTTTGGAGTTTTGGAGTTTCGGAGTTTTGGAGTTTCAGAGTTTTGGAGGTTCAGGGTTGTGGAGTTTCGGAATTTTTGAGTTTTGGAGTTTCGGAGTTTCGGAGTTTTGGAGTTTTAGAGTTTTAGAGTTTTGGAGTTTTGAAATTTTTAAGTTTCATATTTTTGGAGTTTTGGAGTGTCGGAGTTTCGGAGTGTTGGAGTTTTGGAGTTTTAGAGTTTTAGAGTTTGTGAGTTTTGAAATTTTTGAGTTTCGGATTTTTGGAGTTTGGAGTTTTTAAGTTTTGGATTTTTGAGTTATGGATTTTTGGATTTTTGGAGTTTTGGAGTTTTTGAGTTTTGGAGTTTTGGATTTTTGCACTTTTGGAGTTTTGGAGTTTCGGAGTTTTGGATTTTTGGAGTTTTGGAGTTTTTGAGTTTTGGAGTTTTGGATTTTTGCACTTTTGGAGTTTTGGAGTTTCGGAGTTTTGGATTTTTGGAGTTTTGGAGGTATGGATTTTTGGAGATTCAGGGTTTTGTTGTTCCAGAATTTTGTAGTTTTGGAGTTTCGGAGTTTCGGAGTTTCGAATTATTGGAGTTTTCGAGTTTTAGAATATTTAATTTTTTGAGGTATGGATTTTTGGAGTTTCGCAGTTTTGGAGATTCGGGGTTGTGGAGTTTCGGAATTTTGGTGTTTCGCATTTTTACAGTTTTGGAGTTTTCAAGTTTTGGATTTTTGGAGTTTTGGATTTTCGGAGTTTTGGAGATTCAGAGTTTTGGAGTTTCGGAGTTTTGGAGATTCAGGGTTGTGGAGTTTTGGATTTTTTGAGTTTTGGAGATTCAGAGTTTTGGAGTTTCGGAGTTTTGGAGATTCAGGGTTGTGGAGTTTTGGATTTTTTGAGTTTTGCAGTTTTGGAGTTTTGGAGTTTTGGAGTTTCGAATTTTCAGAGTTTCGGATTTTTGGAGTTTTGGAGTTCCGGAGATTTGGAGTTTTGGCGTTTTGGAGATTCGGAATCTTGGAGTTTCGAAATTTTGTAGTTTTGTAGTTTTGGAGTGTCGGAGTTTTGGAGTGTTGGAGTTTTGGAGTTTTTGAGTTTTGGATTTTTGCACTTTTGGAGTTTTGGAGTTTTGGAGTTTCGGAGTTTTGGAGTTTCAGAGTTTTGGAGGTTCAGGGTTGTGGAGTTTCGGAATTTTTGAGTTTTGGAGTTTCGGAGTTTCGGAGTTTTGGAGTTTTGCAGTTTTGGAGTTTTGGAGTTTCGGAGATTTGGAGTTTCGGCGTTTTGGAGATTCGGGGTCTTGGAGTTTCGGAATTTTGTAGTTTTGTAGTTTTGGAGTTTTGGAGTGTCGGAGTTTCGGAGTGTTGGAGTTTTGGAGTTTTAGAGTTTTGGATTTTTGAGTTTTGGATTTTTGGATTTTTGGAGTTTTGGAGTTTTTGAGTTTTGGAGTTCTGGATTTTTGCACTTTTGGAGTTTTGGAGTATCGGAGTTTTGAATTTTTGGAGTTTTGGAGGTATGGATTTTTGGAGATTCAGGGTTTTGTTGTTCCATAATTTTGTAGTTTTGGAGTTTCGGTGTTTCGGAGTTTCGAATTATTGGAGTTTTCGAGTTTTAGAATTTTTAATTTTTGGAGGTATGGATTTTTGGAGTTTCGGAGTTGTGGAGATTCGGGGTTGTGGAGTTTCGGAATTTTGGTGTTTCGCATTTTTACAGTTTTGGAGTTTTCAAGTTTTGGATTTTTGGAGTTTTTGGATTTTCGGAATTTTGGAGATTCAGTTTTGGAGTTTCGGAGTTTTGGATATTCAGGGTTGTGGAGTTTTGGAATTTTTGAGTTTTGCAGTTTCGGAGTTTTGGAGTTTTGGAGTTTTGGAGTTTTGGAGTTTCAGAGTTTCGGATTTTTGGAGTTTTGGAGTTTCGGAGATTTGGAGTTTCAGAGTTTTGGAGGTTCAGGGTTTTTTTGTTCCAGAATTTTGTAGTTTTGGAGTTTTGGAGTTTCGGAGTTTCGGAGTTTCGAATTATTGGAGTTTTCGAGTTTTAGAATTTTTAATTTTTGGAGGTATGGAATTTTGGAGTTTCGGAGTTGCGGAGATTCGGGGTTGTGGAGTTTTAGGGTTTTGGAGTTTCGGAGTTTTGGAGTTTCAGAGTTTTGGAGGTTCAGGGTTGTGGAGTTTCGGAATTTTTGAGTTTTGGAGTTTCGGAGTTTCGGAGTTTTGCAGTTTCGGAGTTTTGGAGTTTCGAATTTTCAGAGTTTCGGATTTTTGGAGTTTTGGAGTTCCGGAGATTTGGAGTTCCAGAGTTTTGGAGGTTCAGGGTTGTGGAGTTTCGGAATTTTTGAGTTTTGGAGTTTCGGAGTTTTGGAGTATTGCAGTTTTGGAGGTTTGAGTTTCGAATTTTCAGAGTTTCGGATTTTTGGAGTTTTGGAGTTTCGGAGTTTCGGAGTTTTGGAGTTTCGGAGTTTTGGAGATTTGGAGTTTCGGAGTTCTGGAGTTTCGGAGTTTTGGAGTTTTGCAGTTTCGGAGTTTTGGAGTTTTGGAGTTTCGGAGTTTTGGAGTTTCAGAGTTTTCGAGGTTTAGGGTTGTGGAGTTTCGGAATTTTGAGTTTTGGAGTTTCGGAGTTTTGGAGTTTTGGAGTTTCGAATTTTCAGAGTTTCGGATTTTTGGAGTTTTTGAGTTTCGGAGATTTCGAGTTTCAGAGTTTTGGAGGTTCAGGGTTTTGTTGTTCCAGAATTTTGTAGTTTTGTAGTTTTGGAGTTTCGGAGTTTCGGAGTTTCGAATTATTGGAGTTTTCGAGTTTTAGAATTTTTAATTTTTGGAGGTATGGATTTTTGGAGTTTCAGAGTTGTGGAGATTCGGGGTTGTGGAGTTTTGGAGTTTCGGAGTTTTGGAGTTTCAGAGTTTTGGAGGTTCAGGGTTGTGGAGTTTCGGAATTTTTGAGTTTTGGAGTTTCGGAGTTTCGGAGTTTTGGAGTTTTGCAGTTTTGGAGTTTTGGAGTTTCGGAGATTTGGAGTTTTCGCGTTTTAGAATTTTTAATTTTTGGAGGTATGGATTTTTGGAGTTTCGGAGTTGTGGAGATTCGGGTTGTGGAGTTTTGGAGTTTTGGAGGTTCGGAGTTTAAGAGTTTTTGAGTTTGGGAGTTTCGCAGTTTTGGAGATTCGGGGTTGTGGAGTTTCGGAATTTGGTGTTTCGCATTTTTACAGTTTTGGAGTTTTCAAGTTTTGGATTTTTGGAGTTTTGGATTTTCGGAGTTTTGGAGATTCGGAGTTTTGGAGTTTCGGAGTTTTGGAGATTTGGAGTTTCGGAGTTTTGGAGTTTCGGAATTTTGGAGTTTTGCAGTTTCGGAGTTTTGGAGTTTTGGAGTTTCGGAGTTTTGGAGTTTCAGAGTTTTCGAGGTTCAGGGTTGTGGAGTTTCGGAATTTTTGAGTTTTGGAGTTTCGGAGTTTCGGAGTTTCGGAGTTTTGGAGTTTTGGAGTTTTGGAGGTTCAGAGTTTCGGATTTTTGGAGTTTTGGAGTTTCGGAGATTTGGAGTTTCAGAGTTTTGGAGGTTCAGGGTTTTTTTGTTCCAGAATTTTGTAGTTTTGGAGTTTTGGAGTTTCGGAGTTTCGGAGTTTCGAATTATTGGAGTTTTCGAGTTTTAGAATTTTTAATTTTTGGAGGTATGGAATTTTGGAGTTTCGGAGTTGCGGAGATTCGGGGTTGTGGAGTTTTAGGGTTTTGGAGTTTCGGAGTTTTGGAGTTTCAAAGTTTTGGAGGTTCAGGGTTGTGGAGTTTCGGAATTTTTGAGTTTTGGAGTGTCGGAGTTTCGGAGTTTTGGAGTTTTAGAGTTTTAGAGTTTTGGAGTTTTGAAATTTTTGAGTTTCATATTTTTGGAGTTTTGGAGTTTCGGAGATTTGGAGTTTCGGCGTTTTGGAGATTCGGGGTCTTGGAGTTTCGGAATTTTGTAGTTTTGTAGTTTTGTAGTTTTGGAGTGTCGGAGTTTCGGAGTGTTGGAGTTTTGGAGTATTAGAGTTTTAGAGTTTTGGAGTTTTGAAATTTTTGAGTTTGGGATTTTTGGAGTTTGGAGTTTCTAAGTTTCGGATTTTTGAGTTTTGGATTTTTGGATTTTTGGAGTTTTGGAGTTTTTGAGTTTTGGAGTTTTGGATTTTTGGAGTTTTGGAGGTATGGATTTTTGGAGATTCAGGGTTTTGTTGTTCCAGAATTTTGTAGTTTTGGAGTTTCGGAGTTTCGGAGTTTCGAATTATTGGAGTTTTCGAGTTTTAGAATATTTAATTTTTGGAGGTATGGATTTTTGGAGTTTCGCAGTTTTGGAGATTCGGGGTTGTGGAGTTTCGGAATTTTGGTGTTTCGCATTTTTAGTTTTGGAGTTTTCAAGTTTTGGATTTTTGGAGTTTTGGATTTTCGGAGTTTTGGAGATTCAGAGTTTTGGAGTTTCGGAGTTTTGGAGATTCAGGGTTGTGGAGTTTTGGAATTTTTGAGTTTTGCAGTTTCGGAGTTTTGGAGTTTTGGAGTTTCGAATTTTCAGAGTTTCGGATTTTTGGAGTTTTGGAGTTCCGGAGATTTGGAGTTCCAGAGTTTTGGAGGTTCAGGGTTGTGGAGTTTCGGAATTTTTGAGTTTTGGAGTTTCGGAGTTTTGGAGTATTGCAGTTTTGGAGGTTTGAGTTTCGAATTTTCAGAGTTTCGGATTTTTGGAGTTTTGGAGTTTCGGAGTTTCGGAGTTTTGGAGTTTCGGAGTTTTGGAGATTTGGAGTTTCGGAGTTCTGGAGTTTCGGAGTTTTGGAGTTTTGGAGTTTCGGAGTTTTGGAGTATTGCAGTTTTGGAGTTTTGGAGTTTTGGAGTTTCGAATTTTCAGACTTTCGGATTTTTTGAGTTTTGCAGCTTCGGAGTTTTGGAGTTTTGGAGTTTCGGAGTTTTGGAGTTTCAGAGTTTTCGAGGTTCAGGGTTGTGGAGTTTCGGAATTTTTGAGTTTTGGAGTTTCGGAGTTTCGGAGTTTTGGAGTTTTGGAGTTTTGGAGGTTCAGGGTTTTTTTGTTCCAGAATTTTGGAGTTTTGGAGTTTTGGAGTTTCGGAGTTTCGGAGTTTCGAATTATTGGAGTTTTCGAGTTTTAGAATTTTTAATTTTTGGAGGTATGGATTTTTGGAGTTTCGGAGTTGTGGAGATTCGGGGTTGTGGAGTTTTGGAGTTTTGGAGTTTCGGAGTTTTGGAGTTTCAGAGTTTTGGAGGTTCAGGGTTGTGGAGTTTCGGAATTTTTGAGTTTTGGAGTTTCGGAGTTTCGGAGTTTTGGAGTTTTAGAGTTTTAGAGTTTTGGAGTTTTGAAATTTTTAAGTTTCATATTTTTGGAGTTTTGGAGTGTCGGAGTTTCGGAGTGTTGGAGTTTTGGAGTTTTAGAGTTTTAGAGTTTGTGAGTTTTGAAATTTTTGAGTTTCGGATTTTTGGAGTTTGGAGTTTTTAAGTTTTGGATTTTTGAGTTATGGATTTTTGGATTTTTGGAGTTTTGGAGTTTTTGAGTTTTGGAGTTTTGGATTTTTGCACTTTTGGAGTTTTGGAGTTTCGGAGTTTTGGATTTTTGGAGTTTTGGAGTTTTTGAGTTTTGGAGTTTTGGATTTTTGCACTTTTGGAGTTTTGGAGTTTCGGAGTTTTGGATTTTTGGAGTTTTGGAGGTATGGATTTTTGGAGATTCAGGGTTTTGTTGTTCCAGAATTTTGTAGTTTTGGAGTTTCGGAGTTTCGGAGTTTCGAATTATTGGAGTTTTCGAGTTTTAGAATATTTAATTTTTTGAGGTATGGATTTTTGGAGTTTCGCAGTTTTGGAGATTCGGGGTTGTGGAGTTTCGGAATTTTGGTGTTTCGCATTTTTACAGTTTTGGAGTTTTCAAGTTTTGGATTTTTGGAGTTTTGGATTTTCGGAGTTTTGGAGATTCAGAGTTTTGGAGTTTCGGAGTTTTGGAGATTCAGGGTTGTGGAGTTTTGGATTTTTTGAGTTTTGGAGATGCAGAGTTTTGGAGTTTCGGAGTTTTGGAGATTCAGGGTTGTGGAGTTTTGGATTGTTTGAGTTTTGCAGTTTTGGAGTTTTGGAGTTTTGGAGTTTCGAATTTTCAGAGTTTCGGATTTTTGGAGTTTTGGAGTTCCGGAGATTTGGAGTTTTGGCGTTTTGGAGATTCGGAATCTTGGAGTTTCGAAATTTTGTAGTTTTGTAGTTTTGGAGTGTCGGAGTTTTGGAGTGTTGGAGTTTTGGAGTTTTTGAGTTTTGGATTTTTGCACTTTTGGAGTTTTGGAGTTTTGGAGTTTCGGAGTTTTGGAGTTTCAGAGTTTTGGAGGTTCAGGGTTGTGGAGTTTCGGAATTTTTGAGTTTTGGAGTTTCGGAGTTTCGGAGTTTTGGAGTTTTGCAGTTTTGGAGTTTTGGAGTTTCGGAGATTTGGAGTTTCGGCGTTTTGGAGATTCGGGGTCTTGGAGTTTCGGAATTTTGTAGTTTTGTAGTTTTGGAGTTTTGGAGTGTCGGAGTTTCGGAGTGTTGGAGTTTTGGAGTTTTAGAGTTTTGGATTTTTGAGTTTTGGATTTTTGGATTTTTGGAGTTTTGGAGTTTTTGAGTTTTGGAGTTCTGGATTTTTGCACTTTTGGAGTTTTGGAGTATCGGAGTTTTGAATTTTTGGAGTTTTGGAGGTATGGATTTTTGGAGATTCAGGGTTTTGTTGTTCCATAATTTTGTAGTTTTGGAGTTTCGGTGTTTCGGAGTTTCGAATTATTGGAGTTTTCGAGTTTTAGAATTTTTAATTTTTGGAGGTATGGATTTTTGGAGTTTCGGAGTTGTGGAGATTCGGGGTTGTGGAGTTTCGGAATTTTTGAGTTTTGCAGTTTCGGAGTTTTGGAGTTTTGCAGTTTCGGAGTTTTGGAGTTTCAGAGTTTTCGAGGTTCAGGGTTGTGGAGTTGCGGAATTTTTGAGTTTTGGAGTTTCGGAGTTTCGGAGTTTCAGAGTTTTGGAGTTTTTTAGTTTCGAATTTTCAGAGTTTCGGATTTTTGGAGTTTTGGAGTTCCGGAGATTTGGAGTTCCAGAGTTTTGGAGGTTCAGGGTTGTGGAGTTTCGGAATTTTTGAGTTTTGGAGTTTCGGAGTTTCGGAGTTTTGGAGTATTGCAGTTTTGGCGATTTGGAGTTTTGAATTTTCAGAGTTTCGGATTTTTGGAGTTTTGGAGTTTCGGAGATATGGAGTTTTGGAGTTTCGGAGATTCGGTATCTTGGAGTTTCGGAATTTTGTAGTTTTGTAGTTTTGGAGTGTCGGAGTTTTGGAGTGTTGGAGTTTTGGAGCTTTGGAGCTTTGGAGTTTTTGAGTTTTTGAGTTTTGAATTTTTGCACTTTTGGAGTTTTGGAGTTGCGGAGTTTCGGAGTTTCGGAGTTTCGGAGTTTTGGAGTTTCAGAGTTTTGGAGGTTCAGGGTTGTGGAGTTTCGGAATTTTTGAGTTTTGGAGTTTCGGAGTTTCGGAGTTTTGGAGTATTGCAGTTTTGGAGTTTTGGAGTTTCGAATTTTCAGAGTTTCGGATTTTTGGAGTTTTGGAGTTTCGGAGTTTCGGAGTTTCGGAGTTTTGGAGTTTCAGAGTTTTCGAGGTTCAGGGTTGTGGAGTTTCGGAATTTTTGAGTTTTGGAGTTTCGGAGTTTTGGAGTTTTGGAGTTTCGAATTTTCAGAGTTTCGGATTTTTGGAGTTTTTGAGTTTCGGAGATTTGGAGTTTCAGAGTTTTGGAGGTTCAGGGTTTTGTTGTTCCAGAATTTTGTAGTTTTGGAGTTTCGGAGTTTCGGAGTTTCGAATTATTGGAGTTTTCGAGTTTTAGAATTTTTAATTTTTGGAGGTATGGATTTTTGGAGTTTCGGAGTTGTGGAGATTCGGGGTTGTGGAGTTTTGGAGTTTTGGAGTTTCGGAGTTTTGGAGTTTCAGAGTTTTGGAGGTTCAGGGTTGTGGAGTTTCGGAATTTTTGAGTTTTGGAGTTTCGGAGTTTCGGAGTTTTGGAGTTTTGCAGTTTTGGAGTTTTGGAGTTTTGGAGGTTCGGAGTTTAAGAGTTTTTGAGTTTGGGAGTTTCGCAGTTTTGGAGATTCGGGGTTGTGGAGTTTCGGAATTTTGGTGTTTCGCATTTTTACAGTTTTGGAGTTTTCAAGTTTTGGATTTTTGGAGTTTTGGATTTTCGGAGTTTTGGAGATTTGGAGTTTCGGAGTTTTGGAGTTTCGGAGTTTTGGAGTTTTGCAGTTTCGGAGTTTTGGAGTTTTGGAGTTTCGGAGTTTTGGAGTTTCAGAGTTTTCGAGGTTCAGGGTGTTGGAGTTTCGGAATTTTTGAGTTTTGGAGTTTCGGAGTTTCGGAGTTTCGGAGTTTTGGAGTTTTGGAGTTTCGAATTTTCAGAGTTTCGGATTTTTGGAGTTTTGGAGTTTCGGAGATTTGGAGTTTCAGAGTTTTGGAGGTTCAGGGTTTTTTTGTTCCAGAATTTTGTAGTTTTGGAGTTTTAGAGTTTCGGAGTTTCGGAGTTTCGAATTATTGGAGTTTTCGAGTTTTAGAATTTTTAATTTTTGGAGGTATGGATTTTTGCAGTTTCGGAGTTGCGGAGTTTCGGGGTTGTGGAGTTTTGGAGTTTTGGAGTTTCGGAGTTTTGGAGTTTTGGAGTTGAAATTTTTGAGTTTCATATTTTTGGAGTTTTCGAGTTTCGGAGATTTGGAGTTTCGGCGTTTTGGAGATTCGGGGTCTTGGAGTTTCGGAATTTTGTAGTTTTGTAGTTTTGTAGTTTTGGAGTGTCGGAGTTTCGGAGTGTTGGAGTTTTGGAGTTTAAGAGTTTTAGAGTTTTGGAGTTCTGAAATTTTTGAGTTTCGGATTTTTGGAGTTTGGAGTTTTTAAGTTTTGAATTTTTGTGTTTTGGATTTTTGGATTTTTGGAGTTTTGGATTTTTGGAGTTTTGGAGGTATGGATTTTTGGAGATTCAGGGTTTTGTTGTTCCAGAGTTTTGTAGTTTTGGAGTTTCGGAGTTTCGGAGTTTCGAATTATTGGAGTTTTCGAGTTTTAGAATATTTAATTTTTGGAGGTATGGATTTTTGGAGTTTCGCAGTTTTGGAGATTCGGGGTTGTGGAGTTTCGGAATTTTGGTGTTTCGCATTTTTACAGTTTTGGAGTTTTCAAGTTTTGGATTTTTGGAGTTTTGGATTTTCGGAGTTTTGGAGATTCTGAGTTTTGGAGTTTCGGAGTTTTGGAGATTCAGGGTTGTGGAGTTTTGGAATTTTTGAGTTTTGCAGTTTCGGAGTTTTGGAGTTTTGGAGTTTTGGAGTTTCGAATTTTCAGAGTTTCGGATTTTTGGAGTTTTGGAGTTCCGGAGATTTGCAGTTCCAGAGTTTTGGAGGTTCAGGGTTGTGGAGTTTCGGAATTTTTGAGTTTTGGAGTTAAGGAGTTTTGGAGTATTGACGTTTTGGAGGTTTGAGTTTCGAATTTTCAGAGTTTCGGATTTTTGGAGTTTTTGAGTTTCGGAGTTTTGGAGTTTTGGAGTTTCAGAGTGTTGGAGGTTCAGGGTTGTGGTGTTTCGGAATTTTTGACTTTTGGAGTTTCGGAGTTTCGGAGTTTTGGAGTATTGCAGTTTTGGAGTTTTGGAGTTTTGGAGTTTCGAATTTTCAGACTTTCGGATTTTTGGAGTTTTGCAGTTTCGGAGTTTTGGAGTTTTGGAGTTTCGGAGTTTTGGAGTTTCAGAGTTTTCGAGGTTCAGGGTTGTGGAGTTTCGGAATTTTTGAGTTTTGGAGTTTCGGAGTTTCGGAGTTTTGGAGTTTTGGAGTTTTGGAGTTTTGGAGTTTCGAATTTTCAGTTTCGGATTTTTGGAGTTTCGGAGATTTGGAGTTTCAGAGTTTTGGAGGTTCAGGGTTTTTTTGTTCCAGAATTTTGTAGTTTTGGAGTTTTGGAGTTTCGGAGTTTTGGAGTTTCGAATTATTGGAGTTTTCGAGTTTTAGAATTTTTAATTTTTGGAGGTATGGATTTTTGGAGTTTCGGAGTTGTGGAGATTCGGGGTTGTGGAGTTTTGGAGTTTTGGAGTTTCGGAGTTTTGGAGTTTCAGAGTTTTGGAGGTTCAGGGTTGTGGAGTTTCGGAATTTTTGAGTTTTGGAGTTTCGGAGTTTCGGAGTTTTGGAGTTTTAGAGTTTTAGAGTTTTGGAGTTTTGAAATTTTTGAGTTTCATATTTTTGGAGTTTTGGAGTTTCGGAGATTTGGAGTTTCGGCGTTTTGGAGATTCGGGGTCTTGGAGTTTCGGAATTTTGTAGTTTTGTAGTTTTGGAGTTTTGGAGTGTTGGAGTTTCGGAGTGTTGGAGTTTTGGAGTTTTGTAATTTTTGAGTTTCGGATTTTTGGAGTTTGGAGTTTTTAAGTTTTGGATTTTTGAGTTTTGGATTTTTGGATTTTTGGAGTTTTGGAGTTTTTGAGTTTTGGAGTTTTGGATTTTTGCACTTTTGGAGTTTTGGAGTTTCGGAGTTTTGGATTTTTGGAGTTTTGGAGGTATGGATTTTTGGAGATTCAGGGTTTTCTTGTTCCAGAATTTTGTAGTTTTGGAGTTTCGGAGTTTCGGAGTTTCGAATTATTGGAGTTTTCGAGTTTTAGAATATTTAATTTTTGGAGGTATGGATTTTTGGAGTTTCGCAGTTTTGGAGATTCGGGGTTGTGAAGTTTCGGAATTTTGGTGTTTCGCATTTTTACAGTTTTGGAGTTTTCAAGTTTTGGATTTTTGGAGTTTTGGATTTTCGGAGTTTTGGAGATTCAGAGTTTTGGAGTTTCGGAGTTTTGGAGATTCAGGGTTTTGGAGTTTTGGAATTTTTGAGTTTTGCAGTTTCGGAGTTTTGGAGTTTTGGAGTTTCGAATTTTCAGAGTTTCGGATTTTTGGAGTTTTGGAGTTCTGGAGATTTGGAGTTCCAGAGTTTTGGAAGTTCAGGGTTCTGGAGTTTCGGAATTTTTGAGTTTTGGAGTTTCGTAGTTTTGGAGTATTGCAGTTTTGGAGGTTTGAGTTTCGAATTTTCAGTTTCGGATTTTTGGAGTTTTGGAGTTTCGGAGTTTCGGAGTTTCGGAGTTTTGGAGTTTCAGAGTTTTGGAGGTTCAGGGTTGTGGTGTTTCGGAATTTTTGACTTTTGGAGTTTCGGAGTTTCGGATTTTTGGAGTTTTGGAGTTTCGGAGTTTTGGAGTTTCAGAGTTTTCGAGGTTCAGGGTTGTGGAGTTTCGGAATTTTTGAGTTTTGGAGTTTCGGAGTTTTGGAGTTTTGGAGTTTCGAATTTTCAGAGTTTCGGATTTTTGGAGTTTTGGAGTTTCGGAGATTTGAAGTTTTGGCGTTTTGGAGATTCGGAATCTTGGAGTTTCGGAATTTTGTAGTTTTGTAGTTTTGGAGTGTCGGAGTTTTGGAGTGTTGGAGTTTTGGAGTTTTTGAGTTTTGGATTTTTGCACTTTTGGAGTTTTGGAGTTTTGGAGTTTCGGAGTTTTGGAGTTTCAGAGTTTTGGAGGTTCATGGTTGTGGAGTTTCGGAATTTTGGAGTTTTGGAGTTTCGGAGTTGTGGAGATTCGGGGTTGTGGAGTTTTGGAGTTATGGAGGTTCGGAGTTTAAGAGTTTTTGGGTTTGGGAGTTTCGCAGTTTTGGAGATTCGGGGTTGTGGAGTTTCGGAATTTTGGTGTTTCGCATTTTTACAGTTTTGGAGTTTTCAAGTTCTGGATTTTTGGAGTTTTTGGATTTTCGGAATCTTGGAGTTTCAGAATTTTGTAGTTTTGTAGTTTTGGAGTGTCGGAGTTTTGGAGTGTTGGAGTTTTGGAGTTTTTGAGTTTTGGATTTTTGCACTTTTGGAGTTTTGGAGTTTTGGAGTTTCGGAGTTTTGGAGTTTCGGAGTTTTGGAGTTTCAGAGTTTTGGAGGTTCAGGGTTGTGGAGTTTCGGAATTTTTGAGTTTTGGAGTTTCGGAGTTTCGGAGTTTTGGAGTTTTGCAGTTTTGGAGTTTTGGAGTTTCGGAGATTTGGAGTTTCGGCGTTTTGAAGATTCGGGGTCTTGGAGTTCCGGAATTTTGTAGTTTTGTAGGTTTGTAGTTTTGGAGTTTTGGAGTGTCGGAGTTTCGGAGTGTTGGAGTTTTGGAGTTTTAGAGTTTTAGAGTTTTGGAGTTTTGAAATTTTTAAGTTTCATATTTTTGGAGTTTTGGAGTGTCGGAGTTTCGGAGTGTTGGAGTTTTGGAGTTTTAGAGTTTTAGAGTTTGTGAGTTTTGAAATTTTTGAGTTTCGGATTTTTGGAGTTTGGAGTTTTTAAGTTTTGGATTTTTGAGTTATGGATTTTTGGATTTTTGGAGTTTTGGAGTTTTTGAGTTTTGGAGATTTGGATTTTTGCACTTTTGGAGTTTTGGAGTTTCGGAGTTTTGGATTTTTGGAGTTTTGGAGTTTTTGAGTTTTGGAGTTTTGGATTTTTGCACTTTTGGAGTTTTGGAGTTTCGGAGTTTTGGATTTTTGGAGTTTTGGAGGTATGGATTTTTGGAGATTCAGGGTTTTGTTGTTCCAGAATTTTGTAGTTTTGGAGTTTCGGAGTTTCGGAGTTTCGAATTATTGGAGTTTTCGAGTTTTAGAATATTTAATTTTTTGAGGTATGGATTTTTGGAGTTTCGCAGTTTTGGAGATTCGGGGTTGTGGAGTTTCGGAATTTTGGTGTTTCGCATTTTTACAGTTTTGGAGTTTTCAAGTTTTGGATTTTTGGAGTTTTGGATTTTCGGAGTTTTGGAGATTCAGAGTTTTGGAGTTTCGGAGTTTTGGAGATTCAGGGTTGTGGAGTTTTGGATTTTTTGAGTTTTGGAGATTCAGAGTTTTGGAGTTTCGGAGTTTTGGAGATTCAGGGTTGTGGAGTTTTGGATTTTTTGAGTTTTGCAGTTTTGGAGTTTTGGAGTTTTGGAGTTTCGAATTTTCAGAGTTTCGGATTTTTGGAGTTTTGGAGTTCCGGAGATTTGGAGTTTTGGCGTTTTGGAGATTCGGAATCTTGGAGTTTCGAAATTTTGTAGTTTTGTAGTTTTGGAGTGTCGGAGTTTTGGAGTGTTGGAGTTTTGGAGTTTTTGAGTTTTGGATTTTTGCACTTTTGGAGTTTTGGAGTTTTGGAGTTTCGGAGTTTTGGAGTTTCAGTTTTGGAGGTTCAGGGTTGTGGAGTTTCGGAATTTTTGAGTTTTGGAGTTTCGGAGTTTCGGAGTTTTGGAGTTTTGCAGTTTTGGAGTTTTGGAGTTTCGGAGATTTGGAGTTTCGGCGTTTTGGAGATTCGGGGTCTTGGAGTTTCGGAATTTTGTAGTTTTGTAGTTTTGGAGTTTTGGAGTGTCGGAGTTTCGGAGTGTTGGAGTTTTGGAGTTTTAGAGTTTTGGATTTTTGAGTTTTGGATTTTTGGATTTTTGGAGTTTTGGAGTTTTTGAGTTTTGGAGTTCTGGATTTTTGCACTTTTGGAGTTTTGGAGTATCGGAGTTTTGAATTTTTGGAGTTTTGGAGGTATGGATTTTTGGAGATTCAGGGTTTTGTTGTTCCATAATTTTGTAGTTTTGGAGTTTCGGTGTTTCGGAGTTTCGAATTATTGGAGTTTTCGAGTTTTAGAATTTTTAATTTTTGGAGGTATGGATTTTTGGAGTTTCGGAGTTGTGGAGATTCGGGGTTGTGGAGTTTCGGAATTTTGGTGTTTCGCATTTTTACAGTTTTGGAGTTTTCAAGTTTTGGATTTTTGGAGTTTTTGGATTTTCGGAATTTTGGAGATTCAGTTTTGGAGTTTCGGAGTTTTGGATATTCAGGGTTGTGGAGTTTTGGAATTTTTGAGTTTTGCAGTTTCGGAGTTTTGGAGTTTTGGAGTTTTGGAGTTTTGGAGTTTCAGAGTTTCGGATTTTTGGAGTTTTGGAGTTTCGGAGATTTGGAGTTTCAGAGTTTTGGAGGTTCAGGGTTTTTTTGTTCCAGAATTTTGTAGTTTTGGAGTTTTGGAGTTTCGGAGTTTCGGAGTTTCGAATTATTGGAGTTTTCGAGTTTTAGAATTTTTAATTTTTGGAGGTATGGAATTTTGGAGTTTCGGAGTTGCGGAGATTCGGGGTTGTGGAGTTTTAGGGTTTTGGAGTTTCGGAGTTTTGGAGTTTCAGAGTTTTGGAGGTTCAGGGTTGTGGAGTTTCGGAATTTTTGAGTTTTGGAGTTTCGGAGTTTCGGAGTTTTGCAGTTTCGGAGTTTTGGAGTTTCGAATTTTCAGAGTTTCGGATTTTTGGAGTTTTGGAGTTCCGGAGATTTGGAGTTCCAGAGTTTTGGAGGTTCAGAGTTGTGGAGTTTCGGAATTTTTGAGTTTTGGAGTTTCGGAGTTTTGGAGTATTGCAGTTTTGGAGGTTTGTGTTTCGAATTTTCAGAGTTTCGGATTTTTGGAGTTTTGGAGTTTCGGAGTTTCGGAGTTTTGGAGTTTCGGAGTTTTGGAGATTTGGAGTTTCGGAGTTCTGGAGTTTCGGAGTTTTGGAGTTTTGCAGTTTCGGAGTTTTGGAGTTTTGGAGTTTCGGAGTTTTGGAGTTTCAGAGTTTTCGAGGTTTAGGGTTGTGGAGTTTCGGAATTTTTGAGTTTTGGAGTTTCGGAGTTTTGGAGTTTTGGAGTTTCGAATTTTCAGAGTTTCGGATTTTTGGAGTTTTTGAGTTTCGGAGATTTCGAGTTTCAGAGTTTTGGAGGTTCAGGGTTTTGTTGTTCCAGAATTTTGTAGTTTTGTAGTTTTGGAGTTTCGGAGTTTCGGAGTTTCGAATTATTGGAGTTTTCGAGTTTTAGAATTTTTAATTTTTGGAGGTATGGATTTTTGGAGTTTCAGAGTTGTGGAGATTCGGGGTTGTGGAGTTTTGGAGTTTCGGAGTTTTGGAGTTTCAGAGTATTGGAGGTTCAGGGTTGTGGAGTTTCGGAATTTTTGAGTTTTGGAGTTTCGGAGTTTCGGAGTTTTGGAGTTTTGGAGTTTTGGAGTTTCGGAGATTTGGAGTTTTCGCGTTTTAGAATTTTTAATTTTTGGAGGTATGGATTTTTGGAGTTTCGGAGTTGTGGAGATTCGGGTTGTGGAGTTTTGGAGTTTTGGAGGTTCGGAGTTTAAGAGTTTTTGAGTTTGGGAGTTTCGCAGTTTTGGAGATTCGGGGTTGTGGAGTTTCGGAATTTGGTGTTTCGCATTTTTACAGTTTTGGAGTTTTCAAGTTTTGGATTTTTGGAGTTTTGGATTTTCGGAGTTTTGGAGATTCGGAGTTTTGGAGTTTCGGAGTTTTGGAGATTTGGAGTTTCGGAGTTTTGGAGTTTCGGAATTTTGGAGTTTTGCAGTTTCGGAGTTTTGGAGTTTTGGAGTTTCGGAGTTTTGGAGTTTCAGAGTTTTCGAGGTTCAGGGTTGTGGAGTTTCGGAATTTTTGAGTTTTGGAGTTTCGGAGTTTCGGAGTTTCGGAGTTTTGGAGTTTTGGAGTTTTGGAGGTTCAGAGTTTCGGATTTTTGGAGTTTTGGAGTTTCGGAGATTTGGAGTTTCAGAGTTTTGGAGGTTCAGGGTTTTTTTGTTCCAGAATTTTGTAGTTTTGGAGTTTTGGAGTTTCGGAGTTTCGGAGTTTCGAATTATTGGAGTTTTCGAGTTTTAGAATTTTTAATTTTTGGAGGTATGGATTTTTGGAGTTTCGGAGTTGTGGAGATTCGGGGTTGTGGAGTTTCGGAATTTTGGTGTTTCGCATTTTTACAGTTTTGGAGTTTTCAAGTTTTGGATTTTTGGAGTTTTTGGATTTTCGGAATTTTGGAGATTCAGTTTTGGAGTTTCGGAGTTTTGGATATTCAGGGTTGTGGAGTTTTGGAATTTTTGAGTTTTGCAGTTTCGGAGTTTTGGAGTTTTGGAGTTTTGGAGTTTTGGAGTTTCAGAGTTTCGGATTTTTGGAGTTTTGGAGTTTCGGAGATTTGGAGTTTCAGAGTTTTGGAGGTTCAGGGTTTTTTTGTTCCAGAATTTTGTAGTTTTGGAGTTTTGGAGTTTCGGAGTTTCGGAGTTTCGAATTATTGGAGTTTTCGAGTTTTAGAATTTTTAATTTTTGGAGGTATGGAATTTTGGAGTTTCGGAGTTGCGGAGATTCGGGGTTGTGGAGTTTTAGGGTTTTGGAGTTTCGGAGTTTTGGAGTTTCAGAGTTTTGGAGGTTCAGGGTTGTGGAGTTTCGGAATTTTTGAGTTTTGGAGTTTCGGAGTTTCGGAGTTTTGCAGTTTCGGAGTTTTGGAGTTTCGAATTTTCAGAGTTTCGGATTTTTGGAGTTTTGGAGTTCCGGAGATTTGGAGTTCCAGAGTTTTGGAGGTTCAGAGTTGTGGAGTTTCGGAATTTTTGAGTTTTGGAGTTTCGGAGTTTTGGAGTATTGCAGTTTTGGAGGTTTGTGTTTCGAATTTTCAGAGTTTCGGATTTTTGGAGTTTTGGAGTTTCGGAGTTTCGGAGTTTTGGAGTTTCGGAGTTTTGGAGATTTGGAGTTTCGGAGTTCTGGAGTTTCGGAGTTTTGGAGTTTTGCAGTTTCGGAGTTTTGGAGTTTTGGAGTTTCGGAGTTTTGGAGTTTCAGAGTTTTCGAGGTTTAGGGTTGTGGAGTTTCGGAATTTTTGAGTTTTGGAGTTTCGGAGTTTTGGAGTTTTGGAGTTTCGAATTTTCAGAGTTTCGGATTTTTGGAGTTTTT
Source organism: Amblyomma mixtum (assembly GCF_055824585.1). Classification (NCBI taxonomy): domain Eukaryota; kingdom Metazoa; phylum Arthropoda; class Arachnida; order Ixodida; family Ixodidae; genus Amblyomma; species Amblyomma mixtum. The sequence goes on along the minus strand of NC_143012.1, from coordinate 110,922,369 downwards.
GAGTTTCGGAGATTTCGAGTTTCAGAGTTTTGGAGGTTCAGGGTTTTGTTGTTCCAGAATTTTGTAGTTTTGTAGTTTTGGAGTTTCGGAGTTTCGGAGTTTCGAATTATTGGAGTTTTCGAGTTTTAGAATTTTTAATTTTTGGAGGTATGGATTTTTGGAGTTTCAGAGTTGTGGAGATTCGGGGTTGTGGAGTTTTGGAGTTTCGGAGTTTTGGAGTTTCAGAGTATTGGAGGTTCAGGGTTGTGGAGTTTCGGAATTTTTGAGTTTTGGAGTTTCGGAGTTTCGGAGTTTTGGAGTTTTGGAGTTTTGGAGTTTCGGAGATTTGGAGTTTTCGCGTTTTAGAATTTTTAATTTTTGGAGGTATGGATTTTTGGAGTTTCGGAGTTGTGGAGATTCGGGTTGTGGAGTTTTGGAGTTTTGGAGGTTCGGAGTTTAAGAGTTTTTGAGTTTGGGAGTTTCGCAGTTTTGGAGATTCGGGGTTGTGGAGTTTCGGAATTTGGTGTTTCGCATTTTTACAGTTTTGGAGTTTTCAAGTTTTGGATTTTTGGAGTTTTGGATTTTCGGAGTTTTGGAGATTCGGAGTTTTGGAGTTTCGGAGTTTTGGAGATTTGGAGTTTCGGAGTTTTGGAGTTTCGGAATTTTGGAGTTTTGCAGTTTCGGAGTTTTGGAGTTTTGGAGTTTCGGAGTTTTGGAGTTTCAGAGTTTTCGAGGTTCAGGGTTGTGGAGTTTCGGAATTTTTGAGTTTTGGAGTTTCGGAGTTTCGGAGTTTCGGAGTTTTGGAGTTTTGGAGTTTTGGAGGTTCAGAGTTTCGGATTTTTGGAGTTTTGGAGTTTCGGAGATTTGGAGTTTCAGAGTTTTGGAGGTTCAGGGTTTTTTTGTTCCAGAATTTTGTAGTTTTGGAGTTTTGGAGTTTCGGAGTTTCGGAGTTTCGAATTATTGGAGTTTTCGAGTTTTAGAATTTTTAATTTTTGGAGGTATGGAATTTTGGAGTTTCGGAGTTGCGGAGATTCGGGGTTGTGGAGTTTTAGGGTTTTGGAGTTTCGGAGTTTTGGAGTTTCAAAGTTTTGGAGGTTCAGGGTTGTGGAGTTTCGGAATTTTTGAGTTTTGGAGTTTCGGAGTTTCGGAGTTTTGGAGTTTTAGAGTTTTAGAGTTTTGGAGTTTTGAAATTTTTGAGTTTCATATTTTTGGAGTTTTGGAGTTTCGGAGATTTGGAGTTTCGGCGTTTTGGAGATTCGGGGTCTTGGAGTTTCGGAATTTTGTAGTTTTGTAGTTTTGTAGTTTTGGAGTGTCGGAGTTTCGGAGTGTTGGAGTTTTGGAGTTTTAGAGTTTTAGAGTTTTGGAGTTTTGAAATTTTTGAGTTTTGGATTTTTGGATTTTTGGAGTTTTGGAGTTTTTGAGTTTTGGAGTTTTGGATTTTTGGAGTTTTGGAGGTATGGATTTTTGGAGATTCAGGGTTTTGTTGTTCCAGAATTTTGTAGTTTTGGAGTTTCGGAGTTTCGGAGTTTCGAATTATTGGAGTTTTCGAGTTTTAGAATATTTAATTTTTGGAGGTATGGATTTTTGGAGTTTCGCAGTTTTGGAGATTCGGGGTTGTGGAGTTTCGGAATTTTGGTGTTTCGCATTTTTAGTTTTGGAGTTTTCAAGTTTTGGATTTTTGGAGTTTTGGATTTTCGGAGTTTTGGAGATTCAGAGTTTTGGAGTTTCGGAGTTTTGGAGATTCAGGGTTGTGGAGTTTTGGAATTTTTGAGTTTTGCAGTTTCGGTGTTTTGGAGTTTTGGAGTTTCGAATTTTCAGAGTTTCGGATTTTTGGAGTTTTGGAGTTCCGGAGATTTGGAGTTCCAGAGTTTTGGAGGTTCAGGGTTGTGGAGTTTCGGAATTTTTGAGTTTTGGAGTTTCGGAGTTTTGGAGTATTGCAGTTTTGGAGGTTTGAGTTTCGAATTTTCAGAGTTTCGGATTTTTGGAGTTTTGGAGTTTCGGAGTTTCGGAGTTTTGGAGTTTCGGAGTTTTGGAGATTTGGAGTTTCGGAGTTCTGGAGTTTCGGAGTTTTGGAGTTTTGGAGTTTCGGAGTTTTGGAGTATTGCAGTTTTGGAGTTTTGGAGTTTTGGAGTTTCGAATTTTCAGACTTTCGGATTTTTTGAGTTTTGCAGCTTCGGAGTTTTGGAGTTTTGGAGTTTCGGAGTTTTGGAGTTTCAGAGTTTTCGAGGTTCAGGGTTGTGGAGTTTCGGAATTTTTGAGTTTTGGAGTTTCGGAGTTTCGGAGTTTTGGAGTTTTGGAGTTTTGGAGTTTCGAATTTTCAGTTTCGGATTTTTGGAGTTTTGGAGTTTCGGAGATTTGGAGTTTCAGAGTTTTGGAGGTTCAGGGTTTTTTTGTTCCAGAATTTTGGAGTTTTGGAGTTTTGGAGTTTCGGAGTTTCGGAGTTTCGAATTATTGGAGTTTTCGAGTTTTAGAATTTTTAATTTTTGGAGGTATGGATTTTTGGAGTTTCGGAGTTGTGGAGATTCGGGGTTGTGGAGTTTTGGAGTTTTGGAGTTTCGGAGTTTTGGAGTTTCAGAGTTTTGGAGGTTCAGGGTTGTGGAGTTTCGGAATTTTTGAGTTTTGGAGTTTCGGAGTTTCGGAGTTTTGGAGTTTTAGAGTTTTAGAGTTTTGGAGTTTTGAAATTTTTAAGTTTCATATTTTTGGAGTTTTGGAGTGTCAGAGTTTCGGAGTGTTGGAGTTTTGGAGTTTTAGAGTTTTAGAGTTTGTGAGTTTTGAAATTTTTGAGTTTCGGATTTTTGGAGTTTGGAGTTTTTAAGTTTTGGATTTTTGAGTTATGGATTTTTGGATTTTTGGAGTTTTGGAGTTTTTGAGTTTTGGAGATTTGGATTTTTGCACTTTTGGAGTTTTGGAGTTTCGGAGTTTTGGATTTTTGGAGTTTTGGAGTTTTTGAGTTTTGGAGTTTTGGATTTTTGCACTTTTGGAGTTTTGGAGTTTCGGAGTTTTGGATTTTTGGAGTTTTGGAGGTATGGATTTTTGGAGATTCAGGGTTTTGTTGTTCCAGAATTTTGTAGTTTTGGAGTTTCGGAGTTTCGGAGTTTCGAATTATTGGAGTTTTCGAGTTTTAGAATATTTAATTTTTTGAGGTATGGATTTTTGGAGTTTCGCAGTTTTGGAGATTCGGGGTTGTGGAGTTTCGGAATTTTGGTGTTTCGCATTTTTACAGTTTTGGAGTTTTCAAGTTTTGGATTTTTGGAGTTTTGGATTTTCGGAGTTTTGGAGATTCAGAGTTTTGGAGTTTCGGAGTTTTGGAGATTCAGGGTTGTGGAGTTTTGGATTTTTTGAGTTTTGGAGATTCAGAGTTTTGGAGTTTCGGAGTTTTGGAGATTCAGGGTTGTGGAGTTTTGGATTTTTTGAGTTTTGCAGTTTTGGAGTTTTGGAGTTTTGGAGTTTCGAATTTTCAGAGTTTCGGATTTTTGGAGTTTTGGAGTTCCGGAGATTTGGAGTTTTGGCGTTTTGGAGATTCGGAATCTTGGAGTTTCGAAATTTTGTAGTTTTGTAGTTTTGGAGTGTCGGAGTTTTGGAGTGTTGGAGTTTTGGAGTTTTTGAGTTTTGGATTTTTGCACTTTTGGAGTTTTGGAGTTTTGGAGTTTCGGAGTTTTGGAGTTTCAGAGTTTTGGAGGTTCAGGGTTGTGGAGTTTCGGAATTTTTGAGTTTTGGAGTTTCGGAGTTTCGGAGTTTTGGAGTTTTGCAGTTTTGGAGTTTTGGAGTTTCGGAGATTTGGAGTTTCGGCGTTTTGGAGATTCGGGGTCTTGGAGTTTCGGAATTTTGTAGTTTTGTAGTTTTGGAGTTTTGGAGTGTCGGAGTTTCGGAGTGTTGGAGTTTTGGAGTTTTAGAGTTTTGGATTTTTGAGTTTTGGATTTTTGGATTTTTGGAGTTTTGGAGTTTTTGAGTTTTGGAGTTCTGGATTTTTGCACTTTTGGAGTTTTGGAGTATCGGAGTTTTGAATTTTTGGAGTTTTGGAGGTATGGATTTTTGGAGATTCAGGGTTTTGTTGTTCCATAATTTTGTAGTTTTGGAGTTTCGGTGTTTCGGAGTTTCGAATTATTGGAGTTTTCGAGTTTTAGAATTTTTAATTTTTGGAGGTATGGATTTTTGGAGTTTCGGAGTTGTGGAGATTCGGGGTTGTGGAGTTTCGGAATTTTGGTGTTTCGCATTTTTACAGTTTTGGAGTTTTCAAGTTTTGGATTTTTGGAGTTTTTGGATTTTCGGAATTTTGGAGATTCAGTTTTGGAGTTTCGGAGTTTTGGATATTCAGGGTTGTGGAGTTTTGGAATTTTTGAGTTTTGCAGTTTCGGAGTTTTGGAGTTTTGGAGTTTTGGAGTTTTGGAGTTTCAGAGTTTCGGATTTTTGGAGTTTTGGAGTTTCGGAGATTTGGAGTTTCAGAGTTTTGGAGGTTCAGGGTTTTTTTGTTCCAGAATTTTGTAGTTTTGGAGTTTTGGAGTTTCGGAGTTTCGGAGTTTCGAATTATTGGAGTTTTCGAGTTTTAGAATTTTTAATTTTTGGAGGTATGGAATTTTGGAGTTTCGGAGTTGCGGAGATTCGGGGTTGTGGAGTTTTAGGGTTTTGGAGTTTCGGAGTTTTGGAGTTTCAGAGTTTTGGAGGTTCAGGGTTGTGGAGTTTCGGAATTCTTGAGTTTTGGAGTTTCGGAGTTTCGGAGTTTTGCAGTTTCGGATTTTTGGAGTTTCGAATTTTCAGAGTTTCGGATTTTTGGAGTTTTGGAGTTCCGGAGATTTGGAGTTCCAGAGTTTTGGAGGTTCAGAGTTGTGGAGTTTCGGAATTTTTGAGTTTTGGAGTTTCGGAGTTTTGGAGTATTGCAGTTTTGGAGGTTTGTGTTTCGAATTTTCAGAGTTTCGGATTTTTGGAGTTTTGGAGTTTCGGAGTTTCGGAGTTTTGGAGTTTCGGAGTTTTGGAGATTTGGAGTTTCGGAGTTCTGGAGTTTCGGAGTTTTGGAGTTTTGCAGTTTCGGAGTTTTGGAGTTTTGGAGTTTCGGAGTTTTGGAGTTTCAGAGTTTTCGAGGTTTAGGGTTGTGGAGTTTCGGAATTTTTGAGTTTTGGAGTTTCGGAGTTTTGGAGTTTTGGAGTTTCGAATTTTCAGAGTTTCGGATTTTTGGAGTTTTTGAGTTTCGGAGATTTCGAGTTTCAGAGTTTTGGAGGTTCAGGGTTTTGTTGTTCCAGAATTTTGTAGTTTTGTAGTTTTGGAGTTTCGGAGTTTCGGAGTTTCGAATTATTGGAGTTTTCGAGTTTTAGAATTTTTAATTTTTGGAGGTATGGATTTTTGGAGTTTCAGAGTTGTGGAGATTCGGGGTTGTGGAGTTTTGGAGTTTCGGAGTTTTGGAGTTTCAGAGTATTGGAGGTTCAGGGTTGTGGAGTTTCGGAATTTTTGAGTTTTGGAGTTTCGGAGTTTCGGAGTTTTGGAGTTTTGGAGTTTTGGAGTTTCGGAGATTTGGAGTTTTCGCGTTTTAGAATTTTTAATTTTTGGAGGTATGGATTTTTGGAGTTTCGGAGTTGTGGAGATTCGGGTTGTGGAGTTTTGGAGTTTTGGAGGTTCGGAGTTTAAGAGTTTTTGAGTTTGGGAGTTTCGCAGTTTTGGAGATTCGGGGTTGTGGAGTTTCGGAATTTGGTGTTTCGCATTTTTACAGTTTTGGAGTTTTCAAGTTTTGGATTTTTGGAGTTTTGGATTTTCGGAGTTTTGGAGATTCGGAGTTTTGGAGTTTCGGAGTTTTGGAGATTTGGAGTTTCGGAGTTTTGGAGTTTCGGAATTTTGGAGTTTTGCAGTTTCGGAGTTTTGGAGTTTTGGAGTTTCGGAGTTTTGGAGTTTCAGAGTTTTCGAGGTTCAGGGTTGTGGAGTTTCGGAATTTTTGAGTTTTGGAGTTTCGGAGTTTCGGAGTTTCGGAGTTTTGGAGTTTTGGAGTTTTGGAGGTTCAGAGTTTCGGATTTTTGGAGTTTTGGAGTTTCGGAGATTTGGAGTTTCAGAGTTTTGGAGGTTCAGGGTTTTTTTGTTCCAGAATTTTGTAGTTTTGGAGTTTTGGAGTTTCGGAGTTTCGGAGTTTCGAATTATTGGAGTTTTCGAGTTTTAGAATTTTTAATTTTTGGAGGTATGGAATTTTGGAGTTTCGGAGTTGCGGAGATTCGGGGTTGTGGAGTTTTAGGGTTTTGGAGTTTCGGAGTTTTGGAGTTTCAAAGTTTTGGAGGTTCAGGGTTGTGGAGTTTCGGAATTTTTGAGTTTTGGAGTTTCGGAGTTTCGGAGTTTTGGAGTTTTAGAGTTTTAGAGTTTTGGAGTTTTGAAATTTTTGAGTTTCATATTTTTGGAGTTTTGGAGTTTCGGAGATTTGGAGTTTCGGCGTTTTGGAGATTCGGGGTCTTGGAGTTTCGGAATTTTGTAGTTTTGTAGTTTTGTAGTTTTGGAGTGTCGGAGTTTCGGAGTGTTGGAGTTTTGGAGTTTTAGAGTTTTAGAGTTTTGGAGTTTTGAAATTTTTGAGTTTGGGATTTTTGGAGTTTGGAGTTTCTAAGTTTCGGATTTTTGAGTTTTGGATTTTTGGATTTTTGGAGTTTTGGAGTTTTTGAGTTTTGGAGTTTTGGATTTTTGGAGTTTTGGAGGTATGGATTTTTGGAGATTCAGGGTTTTGTTGTTCCAGAATTTTGTAGTTTTGGAGTTTCGGAGTTTCGGAGTTTCGAATTATTGGAGTTTTCGAGTTTTAGAATATTTAATTTTTGGAGGTATGGATTTTTGGAGTTTCGCAGTTTTGGAGATTCGGGGTTGTGGAGTTTCGGAATTTTGGTGTTTCGCATTTTTAGTTTTGGAGTTTTCAAGTTTTGGATTTTTGGAGTTTTGGATTTTCGGAGTTTTGGAGATTCAGAGTTTTGGAGTTTCGGAGTTTTGGAGATTCAGGGTTGTGGAGTTTTGGAATTTTTGAGTTTTGCAGTTTCGGTGTTTTGGAGTTTTGGAGTTTCGAATTTTCAGAGTTTCGGATTTTTGGAGTTTTGGAGTTCCGGAGATTTGGAGTTCCAGAGTTTTGGAGGTTCAGGGTTGTGGAGTTTCGGAATTTTTGAGTTTTGGAGTTTCGGAGTTTTGGAGTATTGCAGTTTTGGAGGTTTGAGTTTCGAATTTTCAGAGTTTCGGATTTTTGGAGTTTTGGAGTTTCGGAGTTTCGGAGTTTTGGAGTTTCGGAGTTTTGGAGATTTGGAGTTTCGGAGTTCTGGAGTTTCGGAGTTTTGGAGTTTTGGAGTTTCGGAGTTTTGGAGTATTGCAGTTTTGGAGTTTTGGAGTTTTGGAGTTTCGAATTTTCAGACTTTCGGATTTTTTGAGTTTTGCAGCTTCGGAGTTTTGGAGTTTTGGAGTTTCGGAGTTTTGGAGTTTCAGAGTTTTCGAGGTTCAGGGTTGTGGAGTTTCGGAATTTTTGAGTTTTGGAGTTTCGGAGTTTCGGAGTTTTGGAGTTTTGGAGTTTTGGAGTTTCGAATTTTCAGTTTCGGATTTTTGGAGTTTTGGAGTTTCGGAGATTTGGAGTTTCAGAGTTTTGGAGGTTCAGGGTTTTTTTGTTCCAGAATTTTGGAGTTTTGGAGTTTTGGAGTTTCGGAGTTTCGGAGTTTCGAATTATTGGAGTTTTCGAGTTTTAGAATTTTTAATTTTTGGAGGTATGGATTTTTGGAGTTTCGGAGTTGTGGAGATTCGGGGTTGTGGAGTTTTGGAGTTTTGGAGTTTCGGAGTTTTGGAGTTTCAGAGTTTTGGAGGTTCAGGGTTGTGGAGTTTCGGAATTTTTGAGTTTTGGAGTTTCGGAGTTTCGGAGTTTTGGAGTTTTAGAGTTTTAGAGTTTTGGAGTTTTGAAATTTTTAAGTTTCATATTTTTGGAGTTTTGGAGTGTCGGAGTTTCGGAGTGTTGGAGTTTTGGAGTTTTAGAGTTTTAGAGTTTGTGAGTTTTGAAATTTTTGAGTTTCGGATTTTTGGAGTTTGGAGTTTTTAAGTTTTGGATTTTTGAGTTATGGATTTTTGGATTTTTGGAGTTTTGGAGTTTTTGAGTTTTGGAGTTTTGGATTTTTGCACTTTTGGAGTTTTGGAGTTTCGGAGTTTTGGATTTTTGGAGTTTTGGAGTTTTTGAGTTTTGGAGTTTTGGATTTTTGCACTTTTGGAGTTTTGGAGTTTCGGAGTTTTGGATTTTTGGAGTTTTGGAGGTATGGATTTTTGGAGATTCAGGGTTTTGTTGTTCCAGAATTTTGTAGTTTTGGAGTTTCGGAGTTTCGGAGTTTCGAATTATTGGAGTTTTCGAGTTTTAGAATATTTAATTTTTTGAGGTATGGATTTTTGGAGTTTCGCAGTTTTGGAGATTCGGGGTTGTGGAGTTTCGGAATTTTGGTGTTTCGCATTTTTACAGTTTTGGAGTTTTCAAGTTTTGGATTTTTGGAGTTTTGGATTTTCGGAGTTTTGGAGATTCAGAGTTTTGGAGTTTCGGAGTTTTGGAGATTCAGGGTTGTGGAGTTTTGGATTTTTTGAGTTTTGGAGATTCAGAGTTTTGGAGTTTCGGAGTTTTGGAGATTCAGGGTTGTGGAGTTTTGGATTTTTTGAGTTTTGCAGTTTTGGAGTTTTGGAGTTTTGGAGTTTCGAATTTTCAGAGTTTCGGATTTTTGGAGTTTTGGAGTTCCGGAGATTTGGAGTTTTGGCGTTTTGGAGATTCGGAATCTTGGAGTTTCGAAATTTTTTAGTTTTGTAGTTTTGGAGTGTCGGAGTTTTGGAGTGTTGGAGTTTTGGAGTTTTTGAGTTTTGGATTTTTGCACTTTTGGAGTTTTGGAGTTTTGGAGTTTCGGAGTTTTGGAGTTTCAGAGTTTTGGAGGTTCAGGGTTGTGGAGTTTCGGAATTTTTGAGTTTTGGAGTTTCGGAGTTTCGGAGTTTTGGAGTTTTGCAGTTTTGGAGTTTTGGAGTTTCGGAGATTTGGAGTTTCGGCGTTTTGGAGATTCGGGGTCTTGGAGTTTCGGAATTTTGTAGTTTTGTAGTTTTGGAGTTTTGGAGTGTCGGAGTTTCGGAGTGTTGGAGTTTTGGAGTTTTAGAGTTTTGGATTTTTGAGTTTTGGATTTTTGGATTTTTGGAGTTTTGGAGTTTTTGAGTTTTGGAGTTCTGGATTTTTGCACTTTTGGAGTTTTGGAGTATCGGAGTTTTGAATTTTTGGAGTTTTGGAGGTATGGATTTTTGGAGATTCAGGGTTTTGTTGTTCCATAATTTTGTAGTTTTGGAGTTTCGGTGTTTCGGAGTTTCGAATTATTGGAGTTTTCGAGTTTTAGAATTTTTAATTTTTGGAGGTATGGATTTTTGGAGTTTCGGAGTTGTGGAGATTCGGGGTTGTGGAGTTTCGGAATTTTGGTGTTTCGCATTTTTACAGTTTTGGAGTTTTCAAGTTTTGGATTTTTGGAGTTTTTGGATTTTCGGAATTTTGGAGATTCAGTTTTGGAGTTTCGGAGTTTTGGATATTCAGGGTTGTGGAGTTTTGGAATTTTTGAGTTTTGCAGTTTCGGAGTTTTGGAGTTTTGCAGTTTCGGAGTTTTGGAGTTTCAGAGTTTTCGAGGTTCAGGGTTGTGGAGTTGCGGAATTTTTGAGTTTTGGAGTTTCGGAGTTTCGGAGTTTCAGAGTTTTGGAGTTTTTTAGTTTCGAATTTTCAGAGTTTCGGATTTTTGGAGTTTTGGAGTTCCGGAGATTTGGAGTTCCAGAGTTTTGGAGGTTCAGGGTTGTGGAGTTTCGGAATTTTTGAGTTTTGGAGTTTCGGAGTTTCGGAGTTTTGGAGTATTGCAGTTTTGGCGATTTGGAGTTTTGAATTTTCAGAGTTTCGGATTTTTGGAGTTTTGGAGTTTCGGAGATATGGAGTTTTGGAGTTTCGGAGATTCGGTATCTTGGAGTTTCGGAATTTTGTAGTTTTGTAGTTTTGGAGTGTCGGAGTTTTGGAGTGTTGGAGTTTTGGAGCTTTGGAGCTTTGGAGTTTTTGAGTTTTTGAGTTTTGAATTTTTGCACTTTTGGAGTTTTGGAGTTGCGGAGTTTCGGAGTTTCGGAGTTTCGGAGTTTTGGAGTTTCAGAGTTTTGGAGGTTCAGGGTTGTGGAGTTTCGGAATTTTTGAGTTTTGGAGTTTCGGAGTTTCGGAGTTTTGGAGTATTGCAGTTTTGGAGTTTTGGAGTTTCGAATTTTCAGAGTTTCGGATTTTTGGAGTTTTGGAGTTTCGGAGTTTCGGAGTTTCGGAGTTTTGGAGTTTCAGAGTTTTGGAGGTTCAGGGTTGTGGAGTTTCGGAATTTTTGAGTTTTGGAGTTTCGGAGTTTCGGAGTTTTGGAGTATTGCAGTTTTGGAGTTTTGGAGGTTTGGAGTTTCGAATTTTCAGACTTTCGGATTTTTGGAGTTTTGGAGTTTCGGAGTTTTGAAGTTTCAGAGTTTTCGAGGTTCAGGGTTGTGGAGTTTCGGAATTTTTGAGTTTTGGAGTTTCGGAGTTTCGGATTTTTGGAGTTTTGGAGTTTCGGAGATTTGGAGTTTTGGCGTTTTGGAGATTCGGAATCTTGGAGTTTCGGAATTTTGTAGTTTTGTAGTTTTGGAGTGTCGGAGTTTTGGAGTGTTGGAGTTTTGGAGTTTTTGAGTTTTGGATTTTTGCACTTTTGGAGTTTTGGAGTTTTGGAGTTTTGGAGTTTCAGAGTTTTGGAGGTTCAGGGTTGTGGAGTTTCGGAATTTTTGAGTTTTGGAGTTTCGGAGTTTCGGAGTTTTGGAGTTTTGCAGTTTTGGAGTTTTGGAGTTTCGGAGATTTGGAGTTTCGGCGTTTTGGAGATTCGGGGTCTTGGAGTTTCGGAATTTTGTAGTTTTGTAGTTTTGGAGTTTTGGAGTGTCGGAGTTTCGGAGTGTTGGAGTTTTGGAGTTTTAGAGTTTTAGAGTTTTGGAGTTTTGGATTTTTGAGTTTTGGATTTTTGGATTTTTGGAGTTTTGGAGTTTTTGAGTTTTGGAGTTTTGGATTTTTGCACTTTTGGAGTTTTGGAGTTTCGGAGTTTTGAATTTTTGGAGTTTTGGAGGTATGGATTTTTGGAGATTCAGGGTTTTGTTGTTCCATAATTTTGTAGTTTTGGAGTTTTGGAGTTTCGGAGTTTCGAATTATTGGAGTTCTCGCGTTTTAGAATTTTTAATTTTTGGAGGTATGGATTTTTGGAGTTTCGGAGTTGTGGAGATTCGGGTTGTGGAGTTTTGGAGTTTGGGAGGTTCGGAGTTTGAGTTTTTGAGTTTGGGAGTTTCGCAGTTTTGGAGATTCGGGGTTGTGGAGTTTCGGAATTTTGGTGTTTCGCATTTTTACAGTTTTGGAGTTTTCAAGTTTTGGATTTTTGGAGTTTTGGATTTTCGGAGTTTTGGAGATTCGGAGTTTTGGAGTTTCGGAGTTTTGGAGCTTTGGAGTTTCGGAGTTTTGGAGTTTCGGAGTTTTGGAGTTTTGCAGTTTCGGAGTTTTGGAGTTTTGGAGTTTCGGAGTTTTGGAGTTTCAGAGTTTTCGAGGTTCAGGGTTGTGGAGTTTCGGAATTTTTGAGTTTTGGAGTTTCGGAGTTTCGGAGTTTTGGAGTTTTGGAGTTTCGAATTTTCAGAGTTTCGGATTTTTGGAGTTTTTGAGTTTCGGAGATTTGGAGTTTCAGAGTTTTGGAGGTTCAGGGTTTTGTTGTTCCAGAATTTTGTAGTTTTGGAGTTTCGGAGTTTCGGAGTTTCGAATTATTGGAGTTTTCGAGTTTTAGAATTTTTAATTTTTGGAGGTATGGATTTTTGGAGTTTCGGAGTTGTGGAGATTCGGGGTTGTGGAGTTTTGGAGTTTTGGAGTTTCGGAGTTTTGGAGTTTCAGAGTTTTGGAGGTTCAGGGTTGTGGAGTTTCGGAATTTTTGAGTTTTGGAGTTTCGGAGTTTCGGAGTTTTGGAGTTTTGCAGTTTTGGAGTTTTGGAGTTTTGGAGGTTCGGAGTTTAAGAGTTTTTGAGTTTGGGAGTTTCGCAGTTTTGGAGATTCGGGGTTGTGGAGTTTCGGAATTTTGGTGTTTCGCATTTTTACAGTTTTGGAGTTTTCAAGTTTTGGATTTTTGGAGTTTTGGATTTTCGGAGTTTTGGAGATTTGGAGTTTCGGAGTTTTGGAGTTTCGGAGTTTTGGAGTTTTGCAGTTTCGGAGTTTTGGAGTTTTGGAGTTTCGGAGTTTTGGAGTTTCAGAGTTTTCGAGGTTCAGGGTGTTGGAGTTTCGGAATGTTTGAGTTTTGGAGTTTCGGAGTTTCGGAGTTTCGGAGTTTTGGAGTTTTGGAGTTTCGAATTTTCAGAGTTTCGGATTTTTGGAGTTTTGGAGTTTCGGAGATTTGGAGTTTCAGAGTTTTGGAGGTTCAGGGTTTTTTTGTTCCAGAATTTTGTAGTTTTGGAGTTTTAGAGTTTCGGAGTTTCGGAGTTTCGAATTATTGGAGTTTTCGAGTTTTAGAATTTTTAATTTTTGGAGGTATGGATTTTTGCAGTTTCGGAGTTGCGGAGTTTCGGGGTTGTGGAGTTTTGGAGTTTTGGAGTTTCGGAGTTTTGGAGTTTTGGAGTTGAAATTTTTGAGTTTCATATTTTTGGAGTTTTCGAGTTTCGGAGATTTGGAGTTTCGGCGTTTTGGAGATTCGGGGTCTTGGAGTTTCGGAATTTTGTAGTTTTGTAGTTTTGTAGTTTTGGAGTGTCGGAGTTTCGGAGTGTTGGAGTTTTGGAGTTTAAGAGTTTTAGAGTTTTGGAGTTTTGAAATTTTTGAGTTTCGGATTTTTGGAGTTTGGAGTTTTTAAGTTTTGAATTTTTGTGTTTTGGATTTTTGGATTTTTGGAGTTTTGGATTTTTGGAGTTTTGGAGGTATGGATTTTTGGAGATTCAGGGTTTTGTTGTTCCAGAGTTTTTGTAGTTTTGGAGTTTCGGAGTTTCGGAGTTTCGAATTATTGGAGTTTTCGAGTTTTAGAATATTTAATTTTTGGAGGTATGGATTTTTGGAGTTTCGCAGTTTTGGAGATTCGGGGTTGTGGAGTTTCGGAATTTTGGTGTTTCGCATTTTTACAGTTTTGGAGTTTTCAAGTTTTGGATTTTTGGAGTTTTGGATTTTCGGAGTTTTGGAGATTCAGAGTTTTGGAGTTTCGGAGTTTTGGAGATTCAGGGTTGTGGAGTTTTGGAATTTTTGAGTTTTGCAGTTTCGGAGTTTTGGAGTTTTGGAGTTTTGGAGTTTCGAATTTTCAGAGTTTCGGATTTTTGGAGTTTTGGAGTTCCGGAGATTTGCAGTTCCAGAGTTTTGGAGGTTCAGGGTTGTGGAGTTTCGGAATTTTTGAGTTTTGGAGTTAAGGAGTTTTGGAGTATTGACGTTTTGGAGGTTTGAGTTTCGAATTTTCAGAGTTTCGGATTTTTGGAGTTTTTGAGTTTCGGAGTTTTGGAGTTTTGGAGTTTCAGAGTGTTGGAGGTTCAGGGTTGTGGTGTTTCGGAATTTTTGACTTTTGGAGTTTCGGAGTTTCGGAGTTTTGGAGTATTGCAGTTTTGGAGTTTTGGAGTTTTGGAGTTTCGAATTTTCAGACTTTCGGATTTTTGGAGTTTTGCAGTTTCGGAGTTTTGGAGTTTTGGAGTTTCGGAGTTTTGGAGTTTCAGAGTTTTCGAGGTTCAGGGTTGTGGAGTTTCGGAATTTTTGAGTTTTGGAGTTTCGGAGTTTCGGAGTTTTGGAGTATTGCAGTTTTGGAGTTTTGGAGTTTTGGAGTTTCGAATTTTCAGACTTTCGGATTTTTGGAGTTTTGCAGTTTCGGAGTTTTGGAGTTTTGGAGTTTCGGAGTTTTGGAGTTTCAGAGTTTTCGAGGTTCAGGGTTGTGGAGTTTCGGAATTTTTGAGTTTCGGAGTTTCGGAGTTTCGGAGTTTTGGAGTTTTGGAGTTTTGGAGTTTTGGAGTTTCGAATTTTCAGTTTCGGATTTTTGGAGTTTCGGAGATTTGGAGTTTCAGAGTTTTGGAGGTTCAGGGTTTTTTTGTTCCAGAATTTTGTAGTTTTGGAGTTTTGGAGTTTCGGAGTTTTGGAGTTTCGAATTATTGGAGTTTTCGAGTTTTAGAATTTTTAATTTTTGGAGGTATGGATTTTTGGAGTTTCGGAGTTGTGGAGATTCGGGGTTGTGGAGTTTTGGAGTTTTGGAGTTTCGGAGTTTTGGAGTTTCAGAGTTTTGGAGGTTCAGGGTTGTGGAGTTTCGGAATTTTTGAGTTTTGGAGTTTCGGAGTTTCGGAGTTTTGGAGTTTTAGAGTTTTAGAGTTTTGGAGTTTTGAAATTTTTGAGTTTCATATTTTTGGAGTTTTGGAGTTTCGGAGATTTGGAGTTTCGGCGTTTTGGAGATTCGGGGTCTTGGAGTTTCGGAATTTTGTAGTTTTGTAGTTTTGGAGTTTTGGAGTGTTGGAGTTTCGGAGTGTTGGAGTTTTGGAGTTTTGTAATTTTTGAGTTTCGGATTTTTGGAGTTTGGAGTTTTTAAGTTTTGGATTTTTGAGTTTTGGATTTTTGGATTTTTGGAGTTTTGGAGTTTTTGAGTTTTGGAGTTTTGGATTTTTGCACTTTTGGAGTTTTGGAGTTTCGGAGTTTTGGATTTTTGGAGTTTTGGAGGTATGGATTTTTGGAGATTCAGGGTTTTCTTGTTCCAGAATTTTGTAGTTTTGGAGTTTCGGAGTTTCGGAGTTTCGAATTATTGGAGTTTTCGAGTTTTAGAATATTTAATTTTTGGAGGTATGGATTTTTGGAGTTTCGCAGTTTTGGAGATTCGGGGTTGTGAAGTTTCGGAATTTTGGTGTTTCGCATTTTTACAGTTTTGGAGTTTTCAAGTTTTGGATTTTTGGAGTTTTGGATTTTCGGAGTTTTGGAGATTCAGAGTTTTGGAGTTTCGGAGTTTTGGAGATTCAGGGTTTTGGAGTTTTGGAATTTTTGAGTTTTGCAGTTTCGGAGTTTTGGAGTTTTGGAGTTTCGAATTTTCAGAGTTTCGGATTTTTGGAGTTTTGGAGTTCTGGAGATTTGGAGTTCCAGAGTTTTGGAAGTTCAGGGTTCTGGAGTTTCGGAATTTTTGAGTTTTGGAGTTTCGTAGTTTTGGAGTATTGCAGTTTTGGAGGTTTGAGTTTCGAATTTTCAGTTTCGGATTTTTGGAGTTTTGGAGTTTCGGAGTTTCGGAGTTTCGGAGTTTTGGAGTTTCAGAGTTTTGGAGGTTCAGGGTTGTGGTGTTTCGGAATTTTTGACTTTTGGAGTTTCGGAGTTTCGGATTTTTGGAGTTTTGGAGTTTCGGAGTTTTGGAGTTTCAGAGTTTTCGAGGTTCAGGGTTGTGGAGTTTCGGAATTTTTGAGTTTTGGAGTTTCGGAGTTTTGGAGTTTTGGAGTTTCGAATTTTCAGAGTTTCGGATTTTTGGAGTTTTGGAGTTTCGGAGATTTGAAGTTTTGGCGTTTTGGAGATTCGGAATCTTGGAGTTTCGGAATTTTGTAGTTTTGTAGTTTTGGAGTGTCGGAGTTTTGGAGTGTTGGAGTTTTGGAGTTTTTGAGTTTTGGATTTTTGCACTTTTGGAGTTTTGGAGTTTTGGAGTTTCGGAGTTTTGGAGTTTCAGAGTTTTGGAGGTTCATGGTTGTGGAGTTTCGGAATTTTGGAGTTTTGGAGTTTCGGAGTTGTGGAGATTCGGGGTTGTGGAGTTTTGGAGTTATGGAGGTTCGGAGTTTAAGAGTTTTTGAGTTTGGGAGTTTCGCAGTTTTGGAGATTCGGGGTTGTGGAGTTTCGGAATTTTGGTGTTTCGCATTTTTACAGTTTTGGAGTTTTCAAGTTCTGGATTTTTGGAGTTTTTGGATTTTCGGAATCTTGGAGTTTCAGAATTTTGTAGTTTTGTAGTTTTGGAGTGTCGGAGTTTTGGAGTGTTGGAGTTTTGGAGTTTTTGAGTTTTGGATTTTTGCACTTTTGGAGTTTTGGAGTTTTGGAGTTTCGGAGTTTTGGAGTTTCGGAGTTTTGGAGTTTCAGAGTTTTGGAGGTTCAGGGTTGTGGAGTTTCGGAATTTTTGAGTTTTGGAGTTTCGGAGTTTCGGAGTTTCGGAGTTTTGGAGTTTTGCAGTTTTGGAGTTTTGGAGTTTCGGAGATTTGGAGTTTCGGCGTTTTGAAGATTCGGGGTCTTGGAGTTCCGGAATTTTGTAGTTTTGTAGTTTTGTAGTTTTGGAGTTTTGGAGTGTCGGAGTTTCGGAGTGTTGGAGTTTTGGAGTTTTAGAGTTTTAGAGTTTTGGAGTTTTGGATTTTTGAGTTTTGGGTTTTTGGATTTTTGGAGTTTTGGAGTTTTGGATTTTTGAGTTTTGGATTTTTAGATTTTTGGAGTTTTGGAGTTTTTGAGTTTTGGAGTTTTGGATTTTTGCACTTTTGGAGTTTTGGAGTTTCGGAGATATGGAGTTTTGGAGTTTCGGAGATTCGGTATCTTGGAGTTTCGGAATTTTGTAGTTTTGTAGTTTTGGAGTGTCGGAGTTTTGGAGTGTTGGAGTTTTGGAGCTTTGGAGCTTTGGAGTTTTTGAGTTTTTGAGTTTTGAATTTTTGCACTTTTGGAGTTTTGGAGTTGCGGAGTTTCGGAGTTTCGGAATTTCGGAGTTTTGGAGTTTCAGAGTTTTGGAGGTTCAGGGTTGTGGAGTTTCGGAATTTTTGAGTTTTGGAGTTTCGGAGTTTCGGAGTTTTGGAGTATTGCAGTTTTGGAGTTTTGGAGTTTCGAATTTTCAGAGTTTCGGATTTTTGGAGTTTTGGAGTTTCGGAGTTTCGGAGTTTCGGAGTTTTGGAGTTTCAGAGTTTTGGAGGTTCAGGGTTGTGGAGTTTCGGAATTTTTGAGTTTTGGAGTTTCGGAGTTTCGGAGTTTTGGAGTATTGCAGTTTTGGAGTTTTGGAGGTTTGGAGTTTCGAATTTTCAGACTTTCGGATTTTTGGAGTTTTGGAGTTTCGGAGTTTTGAAGTTTCAGAGTTTTCGAGGTTCAGGGTTGTGGAGTTTCGGAATTTTTGAGTTTTGGAGTTTCGGAGTTTCGGATTTTTGGAGTTTTGGAGTTTCGGAGATTTGGAGTTTTGGCGTTTTGGAGATTCGGAATCTTGGAGTTTCGGAATTTTGTAGTTTTGTAGTTTTGGAGTGTCGGAGTTTTGGAGTGTTGGAGTTTTGGAGTTTTTGAGTTTTGGATTTTTGCACTTTTGGAGTTTTGGAGTTTCGGAGTTTTGGAGTTTCAGAGTTTTGGAGGTTCAGGGTTGTGGAGTTTCGGAATTTTTGAGTTTTGGAGTTTCGGAGTTTCGGAGTTTTGGAGTTTTGCAGTTTTGGAGTTTTGGAGTTTCGGAGATTTGGAGTTTCGGCGTTTTGGAGATTCGGGGTCTTGGAGTTACGGAATTTTGTAGTTTTGTAGTTTTGGAGTTTTGGAGTGTCGGAGTTTCGGAGTGTTGGAGTTTTGGAGTTTTAGAGTTTTAGAGTTTTGGAGTTTTGGATTTTTGAGTTTTGGATTTTTGGATTTTTGGAGTTTTGGAGTTTTTGAGTTTTGGAGTTTTGGATTTTTGCACTTTTGGAGTTTTGGAGTTTCGGAGTTTTGAATTTTTGGAGTTTTGGAGGTATGGATTTTTGGAGATTCAGGGTTTTGTTGTTCCATAATTTTGTAGTTTTGGAGTTTTGGAGTTTCGGAGTTTCGAATTATTGGAGTTCTCGCGTTTTAGAATTTTTAATTTTTGGAGGTATGGATTTTTGGAGTTTCGGAGTTGTGGAGATTCGGGTTGTGGAGTTTTGGAGTTTGGGAGGTTCGGAGTTTGAGTTTTTGAGTTTGGGAGTTTCGCAGTTTTGGAGATTCGGGGTTGTGGAGTTTCGGAATTTTGGTGTTTCGCATTTTTACAGTTTTGGAGTTTTCAAGTTTTGGATTTTTGGAGTTTTGGATTTTCGGAGTTTTGGAGATTCGGAGTTTTGGAGTTTCGGAGTTTTGGAGCTTTGGAGTTTCGGAGTTTTGGAGTTTCGGAGTTTTGGAGTTTTGCAGTTTCGGAGTTTTGGAGTTTTGGAGTTTCGGAGTTTTGGAGTTTCAGAGTTTTCGAGGTTCAGGGTTGTGGAGTTTCGGAATTTTTGAGTTTTGGAGTTTCGGAGTTTCGGAGTTTTGGAGTTTTGGAGTTTCGAATTTTCAGAGTTTCGGATTTTTGGAGTTTTTGAGTTTCGGAGATTTGGAGTTTCAGAGTTTTGGAGGTTCAGGGTTTTGTTGTTCCAGAATTTTGTAGTTTTGGAGTTTCGGAGTTTCGGAGTTTCGAATTATTGGAGTTTTCGAGTTTTAGAATTTTTAATTTTTGGAGGTATGGATTTTTGGAGTTTCGGAGTTGTGGAGATTCGGGGTTGTGGAGTTTTGGAGTTTTGGAGTTTCGGAGTTTTGGAGTTTCAGAGTTTTGGAGGTTCAGGGTTGTGGAGTTTCGGAATTTTTGAGTTTTGGAGTTTCGGAGTTTCGGAGTTTTGGAGTTTTGCAGTTTTGGAGTTTTGGAGTTTTGGAGTTTTGGAGGTTCGGAGTTTAAGAGTTTTTGAGTTTGGGAGTTTCGCAGTTTTGGAGATTCGGGGTTGTGGAGTTTCGGAATTTTGGTGTTTCGCATTTTTACAGTTTTGGAGTTTTCAAGTTTTGGATTTTTGGAGTTTTGGATTTTCGGAGTTTTGGAGATTTGGAGTTTCGGAGTTTTGGAGTTTCGGAGTTTTGGAGTTTTGCAGTTTCGGAGTTTTGGAGTTTTGGAGTTTCGGAGTTTTGGAGTTTCAGAGTTTTCGAGGTTCAGGGTGTTGGAGTTTCGGAATGTTTGAGTTTTGGAGTTTCGGAGTTTCGGAGTTTCGGAGTTTTGGAGTTTTGGAGTTTCGAATTTTCAGAGTTTCGGATTTTTGGAGTTTTGGAGTTTCGGAGATTTGGAGTTTCAGAGTTTTGGAGGTTCAGGGTTTTTTTGTTCCAGAATTTTGTAGTTTTGGAGTTTTAGAGTTTCGGAGTTTCGGAGTTTCGAATTATTGGAGTTTTCGAGTTTTAGAATTTTTAATTTTTGGAGGTATGGATTTTTGCAGTTTCGGAGTTGCGGAGTTTCGGGGTTGTGGAGTTTTGGAGTTTTGGAGTTTCGGAGTTTTGGAGTTTTGGAGTTGAAATTTTTGAGTTTCATATTTTTGGAGTTTTCGAGTTTCGGAGATTTGGAGTTTCGGCGTTTTGGAGATTCGGGGTCTTGGAGTTTCGGAATTTTGTAGTTTTGTAGTTTTGTAGTTTTGGAGTGTCGGAGTTTCGGAGTGTTGGAGTTTTGGAGTTTAAGAGTTTTAGAGTTTTGGAGTTTTGAAATTTTTGAGTTTCGGATTTTTGGAGTTTGGAGTTTTTAAGTTTTGAATTTTTGTGTTTTGGATTTTTGGATTTTTGGAGTTTTGGATTTTTGGAGTTTTGGAGGTATGGATTTTTGGAGATTCAGGGTTTTGTTGTTCCAGAGTTTTGTAGTTTTGGAGTTTCGGAGTTTCGGAGTTTCGAATTATTGGAGTTTTCGAGTTTTAGAATATTTAATTTTTGGAGGTATGGATTTTTGGAGTTTCGCAGTTTTGGAGATTCGGGGTTGTGGAGTTTCGGAATTTTGGTGTTTCGCATTTTTACAGTTTTGGAGTTTTCAAGTTTTGGATTTTTGGAGTTTTGGATTTTCGGAGTTTTGGAGATTCAGAGTTTTGGAGTTTCGGAGTTTTGGAGATTCAGGGTTGTGGAGTTTTGGAATTTTTGAGTTTTGCAGTTTCGGAGTTTTGGAGTTTTGAAGTTTTGGAGTTTCGAATTTTCAGAGTTTCGGATTTTTGGAGTTTTGGAGTTACGGAAATTTGGAGTTCCAGAGTTTTGGAGGTTCAGGGTTGTGGAGTTTCGGAATTTTTGAGTTTTGGAGTTTCGGAGTTTTGGAGTATTGCAGTTTTGGAGATTTGAGTTTCGAATTTTCAGAGTTTCGGATTTTTGGAGTTTTGGAGTTTCGGAGATATGGAGTTTTGGCGTTTTGGAGATTTGGAATCTTGGAGCTTCGGAATTTTGTAGTTTTGTAGTTTTGGAGTGTCGGAGTTTTGGAGTGTTGGAGTTTTGGAGTTTCGAATTATTGGAGTTTTCGAGTTTTAGAATTTTTAATTTTTGGAGGTATGGATTTTTGGAGTTTCGGAGTTGTGGAGATTCGGGGTTGTGGAGTTTTGGAGTTTTGGAGTTTCGGAGTTTTGGAGTTTCAGAGTTTTGGAGGTTCAGGGTTGTGGAGTTTCGGAATTTATGAGTTTTGGAGTTTCGGAGTTTCGGAGTTTTGGAGTTTTGCAGTTTTGGAGTTTTGGAGTTTCGGAGATTTTGAGTTTTCGCGTTTTAGAATTTTTAATTTTTGGAGGTATGGATTTTTGGAGTTTCGGAGTTGTGGAGATTCGGGTTGTGGAGTTTTGGAGTTTTGGAGGTTCGGAGTTTAAGAGTTTTTGAGTTTGGGAGTTTCGCAGTTTTGGAGATTCGGGGTTGTGGAGTTTCGGAATTTTGGTGTTTCGCATTTTTACAGTTTTGGAGTTTTCAAGTTTTGGATTTTTGGAGTTTTGGATTTTCGGAGTTTTGGAGATTCGGAGTTTTGGAGTTTCGGAGTTTTGGAGATTTGGAGTTTCGGAGTTTTGGAGTTTCGGAGTTTTGGAGTTTTGCAGTTTCGGAGTTTTGGAGTTTTGGAGTTTCGGAGTTTTGGAGTTTCAGAGTTTTCGAGGTTCAGGGTTGTGGAGTTTCGGAATTTTTGAGTTTTGGAGTTTCGGAGTTTCGGAGTTTTGGAGTTTTGGAGTTTCGGAGTTTCGAATTATTGGAGTTTTAGAGTTTTATAATTTTTAATTTTTGGAGGTATGGATTTTTGGAGTTTCGGAGTTGTGGAGATTAGGGGTTGTGGAGTTTTGGAGTTTTGGAGTTGCGGAGTTTTGGAGTTTCAGATTTTTGGAGGTTCAGGGTTGTGGAGTTTCGGAATTTTTGAGTTTTGGAGTTTCGGAGTTTCGGAGTTTTGGAGTTTTAGAGTTTTAGAGTTTTGGAGTTTTGAAATTTTTGAGTTTCATATTTTTGGAGTTTTGGAGTTTCGGAGATTTGGAGTTTCGGCGTTTTGGAGATTCGGGGTCTTGGAGTTTCGAAATTTTGTAGTTTTGTAGTTTTGGAGTTTTGGAGTGTCGGAGTTTCGGAGTGTTGGAGTTTTGGAGTTTTAGAGTTTTAGAGTTTGTGAGTTTTGAAAATTTGAGTTTCGGATTTTTGGAGTTTGGAGTTTTTAAGTTTTGGATTTTTGAGTTATGGATTTTTGGATTTTTGGAGTTTTGGTGTTTTTGAGTTTTGGAGTTTTGGATTTTTGCACTTTTGGAGTTTTGGAGTTTCGGAGTTTTGGATTTTTGGAGGTATGGATTTTTGGAGATTCAGGGTTTTGTTGTTCCATAATTTTGTAGTTTTGGAGTTTCGGAGTTTCGGAGTTTCGAATTATTGGAGTTTTCGAGTTTTAGAATATTTAATTTTTGGAGGTATGGATTTTTGGAGTTTCGCAGTTTTGGAGATTCGGGGTTGTGGAGTTTCGGAATTTTGGTGTTTCGCATTTTTACAGTTTTGGAGTTTTCAAGTTTTGGATTTTTGGAGTTTTGGATTTTCGGGGTTTTGGAGATTCAGAGTTTTGGAGTTTCGGAGTTTTGGAGATTCAGGGTTGTGGAGTTTTGGAATTTTTGAGTTTTGCAGTTTCGGAGTTTTGGAGTTTTGGAGTTTTGGAGTTTCGAATTTTCAGAGTTTCGGATTTTTGGAGTTTTGGAGTTCCGGAGATTTGGAGTTTTGGCGTTTTGGAGATTCGGAATCTTGGAGTTTCGAAATTTTGTAGTTTTGTAGTTTTGGAGTGTTGGAGTTTTGGAGTTTTTGAGTTTTGGATTTTTGCACTTTTGGAGTTTCAGAGTTTTGGAGGTTCAGGGTGGTGGAGTTTCGGAATTTTTGAGTTTCGGAGTTTCGGAGTTTTCGAGTTTTGCAGTTTTGGAGTTTTGGAGTTTCGGAGATTTGGAGTTTCGGCGTTTTGGAGATTCGGGGTCTTGGAGTTTCGGAATTTTGTAGTTTTGTAGTTTAGGAGTTTTGGAGTGTCGGAGTTTCGGAGTGTTGGAGTTTTGGAGTTTTGGAGTTTTAGAGTTTTGGAGTTTTGGATTTTTGAGTTTTGGATTTTTGGATTTTTGGAGTTTTGGAGTTTTTGAGTTTTGGAGTTTTGGATTTTTGCACTTTTGGAGTTTTGGAGTTTCGGAGTTTTGAATTTTTGGAGTTTTGGAGGTATGGATTTTTGGAGATTCAGGGTTTTGTTCCATAATTTTGTAGTTTTGGAGTTTCGGAGTTTCGAATTATTGGAGTTTTCGAGTTTTAGAATTTTTAATTTTTGGAGGTATGGATTTTTGGAGTTTCGGAGTTGTGGAGATTCGGGGTTGTGGAGTTTTGGAGGTTCGGAGTTTAAGAGTTTTTGAGTTTGGGAGTTTCGCAGTTTTGGAGATTCGGGGTTGTGGAGTTTCGGAATTTTGGTGTTTCGCATTTTTACAGTTTTGGAGTTTTCAAGTTTTGGATTTTTGGAGTTTTTGGATTTTCGGAATTTTGGAGATTCAGTTTTGGAGTTTCGGAGTTTTGGAGATTCAGGGTTGTAGAGTTTTGGAATTTTTGAGTTTTGCAGTTTCGGAGTTTTGGAGTTTTGAAGTTTCGGAGTTTTGGAGTTTCAGAGTTTTCGAGGTTCAGGGTTGTGGAGTTTCGGAATTTTTGAGTTTTGGAGTTTCGGAGTTTCGGAGTTTTGGAGTTTTTTAGTTTCGAATTTTCAGAGTTTCGGATTTTTGGAGTTTTGGAGTTCCGGAGATTTGGAGTTCCAGAGTTTTGGAGGTTCAGGGTTGTGGAGTTTCGGAATTTTTGAGTTTTGGAGTTTCGGAGTTTTGGAGTATTGCAGTTTTGGAGATTTGGAGTTTCGAATTTTCAGACTTTCGGAGATATGGAGTTTTGGCGTTTTGGAGATTCGGTATCTTGGAGTTTCGGAATTTTGTAGTTTTGTAGTTTTGGAGTGTCGGAGTTTTGGAGTGTTGGAGTTTTGGAGCTTTGGAGTTTTTGAGTTTTTGAGTTTTGAATTTTTGCACTTTTGGAGTTTTGGAGTTTCGGAGTTTCGGAGTTTTGGAGTTTCAGAGTTTTGGAGGTTCAGGGTTGTGGAGTTTCAGAATTTTTGAGTTTTGGAGTTTCGGAGTTTCGGAGTTTTGGAGTATTGCAGTTTTGGAGTTTTGCAGGTTTGGAGTTTCGAATTTTCAGACTTTCGGATTTTTGGAGTTTTGGAGTTTCGGAGTTTTGGAGTTTCAGAGTTTTGGAGGTTCAGGGTTGTGGAGTTTCGGAATTTTTGAGTTTTGGAGTTTCGGAGTTTCGGAGTTTTGGAGTTTTGCAGTTTCGGAGTTTTCGAGTTTCGGAGATTTGGAGTTTTCGCATTTTAGAATTTTTAAATTTTGGAGGTATGGATTTTTGGAGTTTCGGAGTTGTGGAGATTCGGGTTGTGGAGTTTTGGAGTTTTGGAGGTCCGGAGTTTAAGAGTTTTTGAGTTTGGGAGTTTCGCAGTTTTGGAGATTCGGGGTTGTGGAGTTTCGGAATTTTGGTGTTTCGCATTTTTACAGTTTTGGAGTTTTCAAGTTTTGGATTTTTGGAGTTCTTGGATTTTCGGAATTTTGGAGATTCAGTTTTGGAGTTTCGGAGTTTTGGATATTCAGGGTTGTGGAGTTTTGGAATTTTTGAGTTTTGCAGTTTCGGAGTTTTGGAGTTTTGCAGTTTCGGAGTTTTGGAGTTTCAGAGTTTTCGAGGTTCAGGGTTGTGGAGTTTCGGAATTTTTGAGTTTTGGAGTTTCGGAGTTTCGGAGTTTCAGAGTTTTGGAGTTTTTTAGTTTCGAATTTTCAGAGTTTCGGATTTTTGGAGTTTTGGAGTTCCGGAGATTTGGAGTTCCAGAGTTTTGGAGGTTCAGGGTTGTGGAGTTTCGGAATTTTTGAGTTTTGGAGTTTCGGAGTTTCGGAGTTTTGGAGTATTGCAGTTTTGGAGATTTGGAGTTTTGAATTTTCAGAGTTTCGGATTTTTGGAGTTTTGGAGTTTCGGAGATATGGAGTTTTGGAGTTTCCGAGATTCGGTATCTTGGAGTTTCGGAATTTTGTAGTTTTGTAGTTTTGGAGTGTCGGAGTTTTGGAGTTTTGGATTTTTGCACTTTTGGAGTTTTGGAGTTTCGGAGTTTTGGATTTTTGGAGTTTTGGAGGTATGGATTTTTGGAGATTCAGGGTTTTGTTGTTCCAGAATTTTGTAGTTTTGGAGTTTCGGAGTTTCGAATTATTAGAGTTTTCGAGTTTTAGAATTTTTAATTTTTGGAGGTATGGATTTTTGGAGTTTCGGAGTTGTGGAGATTCGGGGTTGTGGAGTTTTGGAGTTTTGGAGGTTCGGAGTTTAAGAGTTTTTGAGTTTGGGAGTTTCGCAGTTTTGGAGATTCGGGGTTGTGGAGTTTCGGAATTTTTGGTGGTTCGCATTTTTACAGTTTTGGAGTTTTCAAGTTTTGGATTTTTGGAGTTTTGGATTTTCGGAGTTTTGGAGATTCAGAGTTTTGGAGTTTCGGAGTTTTGGAGATTCAGGGTTGTGGAGTTTTGGAATTTTTGAGTTTTGCAGTTTCGGAGTTTTGGAGTTTTGAAGTTTTGGAGTTTCGAATTTTCAGAGTTTCGGATTTTTGGAGTTTTGGAGTTACGGAAATTTGGAGTTCCAGAGTTTTGGAGGTTCAGGGTTGTGGAGTTTCGGAATTTTTGAGTTTTGGAGTTTCGGAGTTTTGGAGTATTGCAGTTTTGGAGATTTGAGTTTCGAATTTTCAGGGTTTCGGATTTTTGGAGTTTTGGAGTTTCGGAGATATGGAGTTTTGGCGTTTTGGAGATTTGGAATCTTGGAGCTTCGGAATTTTGTAGTTTTGTAGTTTTGGAGTGTCGGAGTTTTGGAGTGTTGGAGTTTTGGAGTTTCGAATTATTGGAGTTTTCGAGTTTTAGAATTTTTAATTTTTGGAGGTATGGATTTTTGGAGTTTCGGAGTTGTGGAGATTCGGGGTTGTGGAGTTTTGGAGTTTTGGAGTTTCGGAGTTTTGGAGTTTCAGAGTTTTGGAGGTTCAGGGTTGTGGAGTTTCGGAATTTATGAGTTTTGGAGTTTCGGAGTTTCGGAGTTTTGGAGTTTTGCAGTTTTGGAGTTTTGGAGTTTCGGAGATTTTGAGTTTTCGCGTTTTAGAATTTTTAATTTTTGGAGGTATGGATTTTTGGAGTTTCGGAGTTGTGGAGATTCGGGTTGTGGAGTTTTGGAGTTTTGGAGGTTCGGAGTTTAAGAGTTTTTGAGTTTGGGAGTTTCGCAGTTTTGGAGATTCGGGGTTGTGGAGTTTCGGAATTTTGGTGTTTCGCATTTTTACAGTTTTGGAGTTTTCAAGTTTTGGATTTTTGGAGTTTTGGATTTTCGGAGTTTTGGAGATTCGGAGTTTTGGAGTTTCGGAGTTTTGGAGATTTGGAGTTTCGGAGTTTTGGAGTTTCGGAGTTTTGGAGTTTTGCAGTTTCGGAGTTTTGGAGTTTTGGAGTTTCGGAGTTTTGGAGTTTCAGAGTTTTCGAGGTTCAGGGTTGTGGAGTTTCGGAATTTTTGAGTTTTGGAGTTTCGGAGTTTCGGAGTTTTGGAGTTTTGGAGTTTCGGAGTTTCGAATTATTGGAGTTTTAGAGTTTTATAATTTTTAATTTTTGGAGGTATGGATTTTTGGAGTTTCGGAGTTGTGGAGATTAGGGGTTGTGGAGTTTTGGAGTTTTGGAGTTGCGGAGTTTTGGAGTTTCAGATTTTTGGAGGTTCAGGGTTGTGGAGTTTCGGAATTTTTGAGTTTTGGAGTTTCGGAGTTTCGGAGTTTTGGAGTTTTAGAGTTTTAGAGTTTTGGAGTTTTGAAATTTTTGAGTTTCATATTTTTGGAGTTTTGGAGTTTCGGAGATTTGGAGTTTCGGCGTTTTGGAGATTCGGGGTCTTGGAGTTTCGAAATTTTGTAGTTTTGTAGTTTTGGAGTTTTGGAGTGTCGGAGTTTCGGAGTGTTGGAGTTTTGGAGTTTTAGAGTTTTAGAGTTTGTGAGTTTTGAAAATTTGAGTTTCGGATTTTTGGAGTTTGGAGTTTTTAAGTTTTGGATTTTTGAGTTATGGATTTTTGGATTTTTGGAGTTTTGGTGTTTTTGAGTTTTGGAGTTTTGGATTTTTGCACTTTTGGAGTTTTGGAGTTTCGGAGTTTTGGATTTTTGGAGGTATGGATTTTTGGAGATTCAGGGTTTTGTTGTTCCATAATTTTGTAGTTTTGGAGTTTCGGAGTTTCGGAGTTTCGAATTATTGGAGTTTTCGAGTTTTAGAATATTTAATTTTTGGAGGTATGGATTTTTGGAGTTTCGCAGTTTTGGAGATTCGGGGTTGTGGAGTTTCGGAATTTTGGTGTTTCGCATTTTTACAGTTTTGGAGTTTTCAAGTTTTGGATTTTTGGAGTTTTGGATTTTCGGGGTTTTGGAGATTCAGAGTTTTGGAGTTTCGGAGTTTTGGAGATTCAGGGTTGTGGAGTTTTGGAATTTTTGAGTTTTGCAGTTTCGGAGTTTTGGAGTTTTGGAGTTTTGGAGTTTCGAATTTTCAGAGTTTCGGATTTTTGGAGTTTTGGAGTTCCGGAGATTTGGAGTTTTGGCGTTTTGGAGATTCGGAATCTTGGAGTTTCGAAATTTTGTAGTTTTGTAGTTTTGGAGTGTTGGAGTTTTGGAGTTTTTGAGTTTTGGATTTTTGCACTTTTGGAGTTTCAGAGTTTTGGAGGTTCAGGGTGGTGGAGTTTCGGAATTTTTGAGTTTCGGAGTTTCGGAGTTTTCGAGTTTTGCAGTTTTGGAGTTTTGGAGTTTCGGAGATTTGGAGTTTCGGCGTTTTGGAGATTCGGGGTCTTGGAGTTTCGGAATTTTGTAGTTTTGTAGTTTAGGAGTTTTGGAGTGTCGGAGTTTCGGAGTGTTGGAGTTTTGGAGTTTTGGAGTTTTAGAGTTTTGGAGTTTTGGATTTTTGAGTTTTGGATTTTTGGATTTTTGGAGTTTTGGAGTTTTTGAGTTTTGGAGTTTTGGATTTTTGCACTTTTGGAGTTTTGGAGTTTCGGAGTTTTGAATTTTTGGAGTTTTGGAGGTATGGATTTTTGGAGATTCAGGGTTTTGTTGTTCCATAATTTTGTAGTTTTGGAGTTTCGGAGTTTCGAATTATTGGAGTTTTCGAGTTTTAGAATTTTTAATTTTTGGAGGTATGGATTTTTGGAGTTTCGGAGTTGTGGAGATTCGGGGTTGTGGAGTTTTGGAGGTTCGGAGTTTAAGAGTTTTTGAGTTTGGGAGTTTCGCAGTTTTGGAGATTCGGGGTTGTGGAGTTTCGGAATTTTGGTGTTTCGCATTTTTACAGTTTTGGAGTTTTCAAGTTTTGGATTTTTGGAGTTTTTGGATTTTCGGAATTTTGGAGATTCAGTTTTGGAGTTTCGGAGTTTTGGAGATTCAGGGTTGTAGAGTTTTGGAATTTTTGAGTTTTGCAGTTTCGGAGTTTTGGAGTTTTGAAGTTTCGGAGTTTTGGAGTTTCAGAGTTTTCGAGGTTCAGGGTTGTGGAGTTTCGGAATTTTTGAGTTTTGGAGTTTCGGAGTTTCGGAGTTTTGGAGTTTTTTAGTTTCGAATTTTCAGAGTTTCGGATTTTTGGAGTTTTGGAGTTCCGGAGATTTGGAGTTCCAGAGTTTTGGAGGTTCAGGGTTGTGGAGTTTCGGAATTTTTGAGTTTTGGAGTTTCGGAGTTTTGGAGTATTGCAGTTTTGGAGATTTGGAGTTTCGAATTTTCAGACTTTCGGAGATATGGAGTTTTGGCGTTTTGGAGATTCGGTATCTTGGAGTTTCGGAATTTTGTAGTTTTGTAGTTTTGGAGTGTCGGAGTTTTGGAGTGTTGGAGTTTTGGAGCTTTGGAGTTTTTGAGTTTTTGAGTTTTGAATTTTTGCACTTTTGGAGTTTTGGAGTTTCGGAGTTTCGGAGTTTTGGAGTTTCAGAGTTTTGGAGGTTCAGGGTTGTGGAGTTTCAGAATTTTTGAGTTTTGGAGTTTCGGAGTTTCGGAGTTTTGGAGTATTGCAGTTTTGGAGTTTTGCAGGTTTGGAGTTTCGAATTTTCAGACTTTCGGATTTTTGGAGTTTTGGAGTTTCGGAGTTTTGGAGTTTCAGAGTTTTGGAGGTTCAGGGTTGTGGAGTTTCGGAATTTTTGAGTTTTGGAGTTTCGGAGTTTCGGAGTTTTGGAGTTTTGCAGTTTCGGAGTTTTCGAGTTTCGGAGATTTGGAGTTTTCGCATTTTAGAATTTTTAAATTTTGGAGGTATGGATTTTTGGAGTTTCGGAGTTGTGGAGATTCGGGTTGTGGAGTTTTGGAGTTTTGGAGGTCCGGAGTTTAAGAGTTTTTGAGTTTGGGAGTTTCGCAGTTTTGGAGATTCGGGGTTGTGGAGTTTCGGAATTTTGGTGTTTCGCATTTTTACAGTTTTGGAGTTTTCAAGTTTTGGATTTTTGGAGTTCTTGGATTTTCGGAATTTTGGAGATTCAGTTTTGGAGTTTCGGAGTTTTGGATATTCAGGGTTGTGGAGTTTTGGAATTTTTGAGTTTTGCAGTTTCGGAGTTTTGGAGTTTTGCAGTTTCGGAGTTTTGGAGTTTCAGAGTTTTCGAGGTTCAGGGTTGTGGAGTTTCGGAATTTTTGAGTTTTGGAGTTTCGGAGTTTCGGAGTTTCAGAGTTTTGGAGTTTTTTAGTTTCGAATTTTCAGAGTTTCGGATTTTTGGAGTTTTGGAGTTCCGGAGATTTGGAGTTCCAGAGTTTTGGAGGTTCAGGGTTGTGGAGTTTCGGAATTTTTGAGTTTTGGAGTTTCGGAGTTTCGGAGTTTTGGAGTATTGCAGTTTTGGAGATTTGGAGTTTTGAATTTTCAGAGTTTCGGATTTTTGGAGTTTTGGAGTTTCGGAGATATGGAGTTTTGGAGTTTCCGAGATTCGGTATCTTGGAGTTTCGGAATTTTGTAGTTTTGTAGTTTTGGAGTGTCGGAGTTTTGGAGTGTTGGAGTTTTGGAGCTTTGGAGCTTTAGAGTTTTTGAGTTTTTGAGTTTTGAATTTTTTCACTTTTGGAGTTTTGGAGTTTCGGAGTTTCGGAGTTTTGGAGTTTCAGAGTTTTGGAGGTTCAGGGTTGTGGAGTTTCGGAATTTTCGAGTTTTGGAGTTTCGGAGTTTCGGAGTTTTGGAGTATTGCAGTTTTGGAGTTTTGGAGTTTCGAATTTTCAGAGTTTCGGATTTTTGGAGTTTTGGAGTTTCGGAGTTTCGGAGTTTTGGAGTTTCAGAGTTTTGGAGGTTCAGGGTTGTGGAGTTTCGGAATTTTTGAGTTTTGGAGTTTCGGAGTTTCGGAGTTTTGGAGTATTGCAGTTTTGGAGTTTTGGAGGTTTGGAGTTTCGAATTTTCAGACTTTCGGATTTTTGGAGTTTTGGAGTTTCGGAGTTTTGAAGTTTCAGAGTTTTCGAGGTTCAGGGTTGTGGAGTTTCGGAATTTTTGAGTTTTGGAGTTTCGGAGTTTCGGATTTTTGGAGTTTTGGAGTTTCGGAGATTTGGAGTTTTGGCGTTTTGGAGATTTGGAATATTGGAGTTTCGGAATTTTGTAGTTTTGTAGTTTTGGAGTGTCGGAGTTTTGGAGTGTTGGAGTGTTGGAGTTTTGGAGTTTTTGAGTTTTGGATTTTTGCACTTTTGGAGTTTTGGAGTTTTGGAGTTTCGGAGTTTTGGAGTTTCAGAGTTTTGGAGGTTCAGGGTTCTGGAGTTTCGGAATTTTTGAGTTTTGGAGTTTCGTAGTTTTGGAGTATTGCAGTTTTGGAGGTTTGAGTTTCGAATTTTCAGTTTCGGATTTTTGGAGTTTTGGAGTTTCGGAGTTTCGGAGTTTTGGAGTTTCAGAGTTTTGGAGGTTCAGGGTTGTGGTGTTTCGGAATTTTTGACTTTTGGAGTTTCGGAGTTTCGGATTTTTGGAGTTTTGGAGTTTCGGAGTTTTGGAGTTTCAGAGTTTTCGAGGTTCAGGGTTGTGGAGTTTCGGAATTTTTGAGTTTTGGAGTTTCGGAGTTTTGGAGTTTTGGAGTTTCGAATTTTCAGAGTTTCGGATTTTTGGAGTTTTGGAGTTTCGGAGATTTGAAGTTTTGGCGTTTTGGAGATTCGGAATCTTGGAGTTTCGGAATTTTGTAGTTTTGTAGTTTTGGAGTGTCGGAGTTTTGGAGTGTTGGAGTTTTGGAGTTTTTGAGTTTTGGATTTTTGCACTTTTGGAGTTTTGGAGTTTTGGAGTTTCGGAGTTTTGGAGTTTCAGAGTTTTGGAGGTTCATGGTTGTGGAGTTTCGGAATTTTGGAGTTTTGGAGTTTCGGAGTTGTGGAGATTCGGGGTTGTGGAGTTTTGGAGTTATGGAGGTTCGGAGTTTAAGAGTTTTTGGGTTTGGGAGTTTCGCAGTTTTGGAGATTCGGGGTTGTGGAGTTTCGGAATTTTGGTGTTTCGCATTTTTACAGTTTTGGAGTTTTCAAGTTCTCGATTTTTGGAGTTTTTGGATTTTCGGAATCTTGGAGTTTCAGAATTTTGTAGTTTTGTAGTTTTGGAGTGTCGGAGTTTTGGAGTGTTGGAGTTTTGGAGTTTTTGAGTTTTGGATTTTTGCACTTTTGGAGTTTTGGAGTTTTGGAGTTTCGGAGTTTTGGAGTTTCGGAGTTTTGGAGTTTCAGAGTTTTGGAGGTTCAGGGTTGTGGAGTTTCGGAATTTTTGAGTTTTGGAGTTTCGGAGTTTCGGAGTTTTGGAGTTTTGCAGTTTTGGAGTTTTGGAGTTTCGGAGATTTGGAGTTTCGGCGTTTTGAAGATTCGGGGTCTTGGAGTTCCGGAATTTTGTAGTTTTGTAGTTTTGTAGTTTTGGAGTTTTGGAGTGTCGGAGTTTCGGAGTGTTGGAGTTTTGGAGTTTTAGAGTTTTAGAGTTTTGGAGTTTTGAAATTTTTAAGTTTCATATTTTTGGAGTTTTGGAGTGTCGGAGTTTCGGAGTGTTGGAGTTTTGGAGTTTTAGAGTTTTAGAGTTTGTGAGTTTTGAAATTTTTGAGTTTCGGATTTTTGGAGTTTGGAGTTTTTAAGTTTTGGATTTTTGAGTTATGGATTTTTGGATTTTTGGAGTTTTGGAGTTTTTGAGTTTTGGAGTTTTGGATTTTTGCACTTTTGGAGTTTTGGAGTTTCGGAGTTTTGGAGTTTTGGAGTTTCGGAGTTTTGGATTTTTGGAGTTTTGGAGGTATGGATTTTTGGAGATTCAGGGTTTTGTTGTTCCAGAATTTTGTAGTTTTGGAGTTTCGGAGTTTCGGAGTTTCGAATTATTGGAGTTTTCGAGTTTTAGAATATTTAATTTTTTGAGGTATGGATTTTTGGAGTTTCGCAGTTTTGGAGATTCGGGGTTGTGGAGTTTCGGAATTTTGGTGTTTCGCATTTTTACAGTTTTGGAGTTTTCAAGTTTTGGATTTTTGGAGTTTTGGATTTTCGGAGTTTTGGAGATTCAGAGTTTTGGAGTTTCGGAGTTTTGGAGATTCAGGGTTGTGGAGTTTTGGATTTTTTGAGTTTTGGAGATTCAGAGTTTTGGAGTTTCGGAGTTTTGGAGATTCAGGGTTGTGGAGTTTTGGATTTTTTGAGTTTTGCAGTTTTGGAGTTTTGGAGTTTTGGAGTTTCGAATTTTCAGAGTTTCGGATTTTTGGAGTTTTGGAGTTCCGGAGATTTGGAGTTTTGGCGTTTTGGAGATTCGGAATCTTGGAGTTTCGAAATTTTGTAGTTTTGTAGTTTTGGAGTGTCGGAGTTTTGGAGTGTTGGAGTTTTGGAGTTTTTGAGTTTTGGATTTTTGCACTTTTGGAGTTTTGGAGTTTTGGAGTTTCGGAGTTTTGGAGTTTCAGAGTTTTGGAGGTTCAAGGTTGTGGAGTTTCGGAATTTTTGAGTTTTGGAGTTTCGGAGTTTCGGAGTTTTGGAGTTTTGCAGTTTTGGAGTTTTGGAGTTTCGGAGATTTGGAGTTTCGGCGTTTTGGAGATTCGGGGTCTTGGAGTTTCGGAATTTTGTAGTTTTGTAGTTTTGGAGTTTTGGAGTGTCGGAGTTTCGGAGTGTTGGAGTTTTGGAGTTTTAGAGTTTTGGATTTTTGAGTTTTGGATTTTTGGATTTTTGGAGTTTTGGAGTTTTTGAGTTTTGGAGTTCTGGATTTTTGGACTTTTGGAGTTTTGGAGTATCGGAGTTTTGAATTTTTGGAGTTTTGGAGGTATGGATTTTTGGAGATTCAGGGTTTTGTTGTTCCATAATTTTGTAGTTTTGGAGTTTCGGTGTTTCGGAGTTTCGAATTATTGGAGTTTTCGAGTTTTAGAATTTTTAATTTTTGGAGGTATGGATTTTTGGAGTTTCGGAGTTGTGGAGATTCGGGGTTGTGGAGTTTCGGAATTTTGGTGTTTCGCATTTTTACAGTTTTGGAGTTTTCAAGTTTTGGATTTTTGGAGTTTTTGGATTTTCGGAATTTTGGAGATTCAGTTTTGGAGTTTCGGAGTTTTGGATATTCAGGGTTGTGGAGTTTTGGAATTTTTGAGTTTTGCAGTTTCGGAGTTTTGGAGTTTTGGAGTTTTGGAGTTTTGGAGTTTCAGAGTTTCGGATTTTTGGAGTTTTGGAGTTTCGGAGATTTGGAGTTTCAGAGTTTTGGAGGTTCAGGGTTTTTTTGTTCCAGAATTTTGTAGTTTTGGAGTTTTGGAGTTTCGGAGTTTCGGAGTTTCGAATTATTGGAGTTTTCGAGTTTTAGAATTTTTAATTTTTGGAGGTATGGAATTTTGGAGTTTCGGAGTTGCGGAGATTCGGGGTTGTGGAGTTTTAGGGTTTTGGAGTTTCGGAGTTTTGGAGTTTCAGAGTTTTGGAGGTTCAGGGTTGTGGAGTTTCGGAATTTTTGAGTTTTGGAGTTTCGGAGTTTCGGAGTTTTGCAGTTTCGGAGTTTTGGAGTTTCGAATTTTCAGAGTTTCGGATTTTTGGAGTTTTGGAGTTCCGGAGATTTGGAGTTCCAGAGTTTTGGAGGTTCAGAGTTGTGGAGTTTCGGAATTTTTGAGTTTTGGAGTTTCGGAGTTTTGGAGTATTGCAGTTTTGGAGGTTTGAGTTTCGAATTTTCAGAGTTTCGGATTTTTGGAGTTTTGGAGTTTCGGAGTTTCGGAGTTTTGGAGTTTCGGAGTTTTGGAGATTTGGAGTTTCGGAGTTCTGGAGTTTCGGAGTTTTGGAGTTTTGCAGTTTCGGAGTTTTGGAGTTTTGGAGTTTCGGAGTTTTGGAGTTTCAGAGTTTTCGAGGTTTAGGGTTGTGGAGTTTCGGAATTTTTGAGTTTTGGAGTTTCGGAGTTTTGGAGTTTTGGAGTTTCGAATTTTCAGAGTTTCGGATTTTTGGAGTTTTTGAGTTTCGGAGATTTCGAGTTTCAGAGTTTTGGAGGTTCAGGGTTTTGTTGTTCCAGAATTTTGTAGTTTTGTAGTTTTGGAGTTTCGGAGTTTCGGAGTTTCGAATTATTGGAGTTTTCGAGTTTTAGAATTTTTAATTTTTGGAGGTATGGATTTTTGGAGTTTCAGAGTTGTGGAGATTCGGGGTTGTGGAGTTTTGGAGTTTCGGAGTTTTGGAGTTTCAGAGTTTTGGAGGTTCAGGGTTGTGGAGTTTCGGAATTTTTGAGTTTTGGAGTTTCGGAGTTTCGGAGTTTTGGAGTTTTGCAGTTTTGGAGTTTTGGAGTTTCGGAGATTTGGAGTTTTCGCGTTTTAGAATTTTTAATTTTTGGAGGTATGGATTTTTGGAGTTTCGGAGTTGTGGAGATTCGGGTTGTGGAGTTTTGGAGTTTTGGAGGTTCGGAGTTTAAGAGTTTTTGAGTTTGGGAGTTTCGCAGTTTTGGAGATTCGGGGTTGTGGAGTTTCGGAATTTGGTGTTTCGCATTTTTACAGTTTTGGAGTTTTCAAGTTTTGGATTTTTGGAGTTTTGGATTTTCGGAGTTTTGGAGATTCGGAGTTTTGGAGTTTCGGAGTTTTGGAGATTTGGAGTTTCGGAGTTTTGGAGTTTCGGAATTTTGGAGTTTTGCAGTTTCGGAGTTTTGGAGTTTTGGAGTTTCGGAGTTTTGGAGTTTCAGAGTTTTCGAGGTTCAGGGTTGTGGAGTTTCGGAATTTTTGAGTTTTGGAGTTTCGGAGTTTCGGAGTTTCGGAGTTTTGGAGTTTTGGAGTTTTGGAGGTTCAGAGTTTCGGATTTTTGGAGTTTTGGAGTTTCGGAGATTTGGAGTTTCAGAGTTTTGGAGGTTCAGGGTTTTTTTGTTCCAGAATTTTGTAGTTTTGGAGTTTTGGAGTTTCGGAGTTTCGGAGTTTCGAATTATTGGAGTTTTCGAGTTTTAGAATTTTTAATTTTTGGAGGTATGGAATTTTGGAGTTTCGGAGTTGCGGAGATTCGGGGTTGTGGAGTTTTAGGGTTTTGGAGTTTCGGAGTTTTGGAGTTTCAAAGTTTTGGAGGTTCAGGGTTGTGGAGTTTCGGAATTTTTGAGTTTTGGAGTTTCGGAGTTTCGGAGTTTTGGAGTTTTAGAGTTTTAGAGTTTTGGAGTTTTGAAATTTTTGAGTTTCATATTTTTGGAGTTTTGGAGTTTCGGAGATTTGGAGTTTCGGCGTTTTGGAGATTCGGGGTCTTGGAGTTTCGGAATTTTGTAGTTTTGTAGTTTTGTAGTTTTGGAGTGTCGGAGTTTCGGAGTGTTGGAGTTTTGGAGTTTTAGAGTTTTAGAGTTTTGGAGTTTTGAAATTTTTGAGTTTGGGATTTTTGGAGTTTGGAGTTTCTAAGTTTCGGATTTTTGAGTTTTGGATTTTTGGATTTTTGGAGTTTTGGAGTTTTGGAGTTTTTGAGTTTTGGAGTTTTGGATTTTTGGAGTTTTGGAGGTATGGATTTTTGGAGATTCAGGGTTTTGTTGTTCCAGAATTTTGTAGTTTTGGAGTTTCGGAGTTTCGAATTATTGGAGTTTTCGAGTTTTAGAATATTTAATTTTTGGAGGTATGGATTTTTGGAGTTTCGCAGTTTTGGAGATTCGGGGTTGTGGAGTTTCGGAATTTTGGTGTTTCGCATTTTTAGTTTTGGAGTTTTCAAGTTTTGGATTTTTGGAGTTTTGGATTTTCGGAGTTTTGGAGATTCAGAGTTTTGGAGTTTCGGAGTTTTGGAGATTCAGGGTTGTGGAGTTTTGGAATTTTTGAGTTTTGCAGTTTCGGAGTTTTGGAGTTTTGGAGTTTCGAATTTTCAGAGTTTCGGATTTTTGGAGTTTTGGAGTTCCGGAGATTTGGAGTTCCAGAGTTTTGGAGGTTCAGGGTTGTGGAGTTTCGGAATTTTTGAGTTTTGGAGTTTCGGAGTTTTGGAGTATTGCAGTTTTGGAGGTTTGAGTTTCGAATTTTCAGAGTTTCGGATTTTTGGAGTTTTGGAGTTTCGGAGTTTCGGAGTTTTGGAGTTTCGGAGTTTTGGAGATTTGGAGTTTCGGAGTTCTGGAGTTTCGGAGTTTTGGAGTTTTGGAGTTTCGGAGTTTTGGAGTATTGCAGTTTTGGAGTTTTGGAGTTTTGGAGTTTCGAATTTTCAGACTTTCGGATTTTTTGAGTTTTGCAGCTTCGGAGTTTTGGAGTTTTGGAGTTTCGGAGTTTTGGAGTTTCAGAGTTTTCGAGGTTCAGGGTTGTGGAGTTTCGGAATTTTTGAGTTTTGGAGTTTCGGAGTTTCGGAGTTTTGGAGTTTTGGAGTTTTGGAGTTTCGAATTTTCAGTTTCGGATTTTTGGAGTTTTGGAGTTTCGGAGATTTGGAGTTTCAGAGTTTTGGAGGTTCAGGGTTTTTTTGTTCCAGAATTTTGGAGTTTTGGAGTTTTGGAGTTTCGGAGTTTCGGAGTTTCGAATTATTGGAGTTTTCGAGTTTTAGAATTTTTAATTTTTGGAGGTATGGATTTTTGGAGTTTCGGAGTTGTGGAGATTCGGGGTTGTGGAGTTTTGGAGTTTTGGAGTTTCGGAGTTTTGGAGTTTCAGAGTTTTGGAGGTTCAGGGTTGTGGAGTTTCGGAATTTTTGAGTTTTGGAGTTTCGGAGTTTCGGAGTTTTGGAGTTTTAGAGTTTTAGAGTTTTGGAGTTTTGAAATTTTTAAGTTTCATATTTTTGGAGTTTTGGAGTGTCGGAGTTTCGGAGTGTTGGAGTTTTGGAGTTTTAGAGTTTTAGAGTTTGTGAGTTTTGAAATTTTTGAGTTTCGGATTTTTGGAGTTTGGAGTTTTTAAGTTTTGGATTTTTGAGTTATGGATTTTTGGATTTTTGGAGTTTTGGAGTTTTTGAGTTTTGGAGTTTTGGATTTTTGCACTTTTGGAGTTTTGGAGTTTCGGAGTTTTGGATTTTTGGAGTTTTGGAGTTTTTGAGTTTTGGAGTTTTGGATTTTTGCACTTTTGGAGTTTTGGAGTTTCGGAGTTTTGGATTTTTGGAGTTTTGGAGGTATGGATTTTTGGAGATTCAGGGTTTTGTTGTTCCAGAATTTTGTAGTTTTGGAGTTTCGGAGTTTCGGAGTTTCGAATTATTGGAGTTTTCGAGTTTTAGAATATTTAATTTTTTGAGGTATGGATTTTTGGAGTTTCGCAGTTTTGGAGATTCGGGGTTGTGGAGTTTCGGAATTTTGGTGTTTCGCATTTTTACAGTTTTGGAGTTTTCAAGTTTTGGATTTTTGGAGTTTTGGATTTTCGGAGTTTTGGAGATTCAGAGTTTTGGAGTTTCGGAGTTTTGGAGATTCAGGGTTGTGGAGTTTTGGATTTTTTGAGTTTTGGAGATTCAGAGTTTTGGAGTTTCGGAGTTTTGGAGATTCAGGGTTGTGGAGTTTTGGATTTTTTGAGTTTTGCAGTTTTGGAGTTTTGGAGTTTTGGTGTTTCGAATTTTCAGAGTTTCGGATTTTTGGAGTTTTGGAGTTCCGGAGATTTGGAGTTTTGGCGTTTTGGAGATTCGGAATCTTGGAGTTTCGAAATTTTGTAGTTTTGTAGTTTTGGAGTGTCGGAGTTTTGGAGTGTTGGAGTTTTGGAGTTTTTGAGTTTTGGATTTTTGCACTTTTGGAGTTTTGGAGTTTTGGAGTTTCGGAGTTTTGGAGTTTCAGAGTTTTGGAGGTTCAGGGTTGTGGAGTTTCGGAATTTTTGAGTTTTGGAGTTTCGGAGTTTCGGAGTTTTGGAGTTTTGCAGTTTTGGAGTTTTGGAGTTTCGGAGATTTGGAGTTTCGGCGTTTTGGAGATTCGGGGTCTTGGAGTTTCGGAATTTTGTAGTTTTGTAGTTTTGGAGTTTTGGAGTGTCGGAGTTTCGGAGTGTTGGAGTTTTGGAGTTTTAGAGTTTTGGATTTTTGAGTTTTGGATTTTTGGATTTTTGGAGTTTTGGAGTTTTTGAGTTTTGGAGTTCTGGATTTTTGCACTTTTGGAGTTTTGGAGTATCGGAGTTTTGAATTTTTGGAGTTTTGGAGGTATGGATTTTTGGAGATTCAGGGTTTTGTTGTTCCATAATTTTGTAGTTTTGGAGTTTCGGTGTTTCGGAGTTTCGAATTATTGGAGTTTTCGAGTTTTAGAATTTTTAATTTTTGGAGGTATGGATTTTTGGAGTTTCGGAGTTGTGGAGATTCGGGGTTGTGGAGTTTCGGAATTTTGGTGTTTCGCATTTTTACAGTTTTGGAGTTTTCAAGTTTTGGATTTTTGGAGTTTTTGGATTTTCGGAATTTTGGAGATTCAGTTTTGGAGTTTCGGAGTTTTGGATATTCAGGGTTGTGGAGTTTTGGAATTTTTGAGTTTTGCAGTTTCGGAGTTTTGGAGTTTTGCAGTTTCGGAGTTTTGGAGTTTCAGAGTTTTCGAGGTTCAGGGTTGTGGAGTTGCGGAATTTTTGAGTTTTGGAGTTTCGGAGTTTCGGAGTTTCAGAGTTTTGGAGTTTTTTAGTTTCGAATTTTCAGAGTTTCGGATTTTTGGAGTTTTGGAGTTCCGGAGATTTGGAGTTCCAGAGTTTTGGAGGTTCAGGGTTGTGGAGTTTCGGAATTTTTGAGTTTTGGAGTTTCGGAGTTTCGGAGTTTTGGAGTATTGCAGTTTTGGCGATTTGGAGTTTTGAATTTTCAGAGTTTCGGATTTTTGGAGTTTTGGAGTTTCGGAGATATGGAGTTTTGGAGTTTCGGAGATTCGGTATCTTGGAGTTTCGGAATTTTGTAGTTTTGTAGTTTTGGAGTGTCGGAGTTTTGGAGTGTTGGAGTTTTGGAGCTTTGGAGTTTCAGAGTTTTGGAGGTTCAGGGTTGTGGAGTTTCGGAATTTTTGAGTTTTGGAGTTTCGGAGTTTCGGAGTTTTGGAGTATTGCAGTTTTGGAGTTTTGGAGTTTCGAATTTTCAGAGTTTCGGATTTTTGGAGTTTTGGAGTTTCGGAGTTTCGGAGTTTCGGAGTTTTGGAGTTTCAGAGTTTTGGAGGTTCAGGGTTGTGGAGTTTCGGAATTTTTGAGTTTTGGAGTTTCGGAGTTTCGGAGTTTTGGAGTATTGCAGTTTTGGAGTTTTGGAGGTTTGGAGTTTCGAATTTTCAGACTTTCGGATTTTTGGAGTTTTGGAGTTTCGGAGTTTTGAAGTTTCAGAGTTTTCGAGGTTCAGGGTTGTGGAGTTTCGGAATTTTTGAGTTTTGGAGTTTCGGAGTTTCGGATTTTTGGAGTTTTGGAGTTTCGGAGATTTGGAGTTTTGGCGTTTTGGAGATTCGGAATCTTGGAGTTTCGGAATTTTGTAGTTTTGTAGTTTTGGAGTGTCGGAGTTTTGGAGTGTTGGAGTTTTGGAGTTTTTGAGTTTTGGATTTTTGCACTTTTGGAGTTTTGGAGTTTCGGAGTTTTGGAGTTTCAGAGTTTTGGAGGTTCAGGGTTGTGGAGTTTCGGAATTTTTGAGTTTTGGAGTTTCGGAGTTTCGGAGTTTTGGAGTTTTGCAGTTTTGGAGTTTTGGAGTTTCGGAGATTTGGAGTTTCGGCGTTTTGGAGATTCGGGGTCTTGGAGTTTCGGAATTTTGTAGTTTTGTAGTTTTGGAGTTTTGGAGTGTCGGAGTTTCGGAGTGTTGGAGTTTTGGAGTTTTAGAGTTTTAGAGTTTTGGAGTTTTGGATTTTTGAGTTTTGGATTTTTGGATTTTTGGAGTTTTGGAGTTTTTGAGTTTTGGAGTTTTGGATTTTTGCACTTTTGGAGTTTTGGAGTTTCGGAGTTTTGAATTTTTGGAGTTTTGGAGGTATGGATTTTTGGAGATTCAGGGTTTTGTTGTTCCATAATTTTGTAGTTTTGGAGTTTTGGAGTTTCGGAGTTTCGAATTATTGGAGTTCTCGCGTTTTAGAATTTTTAATTTTTGGAGGTATGGATTTTTGGAGTTTCGGAGTTGTGGAGATTCGGGTTGTGGAGTTTTGGAGTTTGGGAGGTTCGGAGTTTGAGTTTTTGAGTTTGGGAGTTTCGCAGTTTTGGAGATTCGGGGTTGTGGAGTTTCGGAATTTTGGTGTTTCGCATTTTTACAGTTTTGGAGTTTTCAAGTTTTGGATTTTTGGAGTTTTGGATTTTCGGAGTTTTGGAGATTCGGAGTTTTGGAGTTTCGGAGTTTTGGAGCTTTGGAGTTTCGGAGTTTTGGAGTTTCGGAGTTTTGGAGTTTTGCAGTTTCGGAGTTTTGGAGTTTTGGAGTTTCGGAGTTTTGGAGTTTCAGAGTTTTCGAGGTTCAGGGTTGTGGAGTTTCGGAATTTTTGAGTTTTGGAGTTTCGGAGTTTCGGAGTTTTGGAGTTTCGAATTTTCAGAGTTTCGGATTTTTGGAGTTTTTGAGTTTCGGAGATTTGGAGTTTCAGAGTTTTGGAGGTTCAGGGTTTTGTTGTTCCAGAATTTTGTAGTTTTGGAGTTTCGGAGTTTCGGAGTTTCGAATTATTGGAGTTTTCGAGTTTTAGAATTTTTAATTTTTGGAGGTATGGATTTTTGGAGTTTCGGAGTTGTGGAGATTCGGGGTTGTGGAGTTTTGGAGTTTTGGAGTTTCGGAGTTTTGGAGTTTCAGAGTTTTGGAGGTTCAGGGTTGTGGAGTTTCGGAATTTTTGAGTTTTGGAGTTTCGGAGTTTCGGAGTTTTGGAGTTTTGCAGTTTTGGAGTTTTGGAGTTTTGGAGGTTCGGAGTTTAAGAGTTTTTGAGTTTGGGAGTTTCGCAGTTTTGGAGATTCGGGGTTGTGGAGTTTCGGAATTTTGGTGTTTCGCATTTTTACAGTTTTGGAGTTTTCAAGTTTTGGATTTTTGGAGTTTTGGATTTTCGGAGTTTTGGAGATTTGGAGTTTCGGAGTTTTGGAGTTTCGGAGTTTTGGAGTTTTGCAGTTTCGGAGTTTTGGAGTTTTGGAGTTTCGGAGTTTTGGAGTTTCAGAGTTTTCGAGGTTCAGGGTGTTGGAGTTTCGGAATTTTTGAGTTTTGGAGTTTCGGAGTTTCGGAGTTTCGGAGTTTTGGAGTTTTGGAGTTTCGAATTTTCAGAGTTTCGGATTTTTGGAGTTTTGGAGTTTCGGAGATTTGGAGTTTCAGAGTTTTGGAGGTTCAGGGTTTTTTTGTTCCAGAATTTTGTAGTTTTGGAGTTTTAGAGTTTCGGAGTTTCGGAGTTTCGAATTATTGGAGTTTTCGAGTTTTAGAACTTTTAATTTTTGGAGGTACGGATTTTTGCAGTTTCGGAGTTGCGGAGTTTCGGGGTTGTGGAGTTTTGGAGTTTTGGAGTTTCGGAGTTTTGGAGTTTTGGAGTTGAAATTTTTGAGTTTCATATTTTTGGAGTTTTCGAGTTTCGGAGATTTGGAGTTTCGGCGTTTTGGAGATTCGGGGTCTTGGAGTTTCGGAATTTTGTAGTTTTGTAGTTTTGTAGTTTTGGAGTGTCGGAGTTTCGGAGTGTTGGAGTTTTGGAGTTTAAGAGTTTTAGAGTTTTGGAGTTTTGAAATTTTTGAGTTTCGGATTTTTGGAGTTTGGAGTTTTTAAGTTTTGAATTTTTGTGTTTTGGATTTTTGGATTTTTGGAGTTTTGGATTTTTGGAGTTTTGGAGGTATGGATTTTTGGAGATTCAGGGTTTTGTTGTTCCAGAGTTTTGTAGTTTTGGAGTTTCGGAGTTTCGGAGTTTCGAATTATTGGAGTTTTCGAGTTTTAGAATATTTAATTTTTGGAGGTATGGATTTTTGGAGTTTCGCAGTTTTGGAGATTCGGGGTTGTGGAGTTTCGGAATTTTGGTGTTTCGCATTTTTACAGTTTTGGAGTTTTCAAGTTTTGGATTTTTGGAGTTTTGGATTTTCGGAGTTTTGAAGATTCAGAGTTTTGGAGTTTCGGAGTTTTGGAGATTCAGGGTTGTGGAGTTTTGGAATTTTTGAGTTTTGCAGTTTCGGAGTTTTGGAGTTTTGGAGTTTTGGAGTTTCGAATTTTCAGAGTTTCGGATTTTTGGAGTTTTGGAGTTCCGGAGATTTGCAGTTCCAGAGTTTTGGAGGTTCAGGGTTGTGGAGTTTCGGAATTTTTGAGTTTTGGAGTTAAGGAGTTTTGGAGTATTGACGTTTTGGAGGTTTGAGTTTCGAATTTTCAGAGTTTCGGATTTTTGGAGTTTTTGAGTTTCGGAGTTTTGGAGTTTTGGAGTTTCAGAGTGTTGGAGGTTCAGGGTTGTGGTGTTTCGGAATTTTTGACTTTTGGAGTTTCGGAGTTTCGGAGTTTTGGAGTATTGCAGTTTTGGAGTTTTGGAGTTTTGGAGTTTCGAATTTTCAGACTTTCGGATTTTTGGAGTTTTGCAGTTTCGGAGTTTTGGAGTTTTGGAGTTTCGGAGTTTTGGAGTTTCAGAGTTTTCGAGGTTCAGGGTTGTGGAGTTTCGGAATTTTTGAGTTTTGGAGTTTCGGAGTTTCGGAGTTTTGGAGTTTTGGAGTTTTGGAGTTTTGGAGTTTCGAATTTTCAGTTTCGGATTTTTGGAGTTTCGGAGATTTGGAGTTTCAGAGTTTTGGAGGTTCAGGGT
This sequence comes from Amblyomma mixtum, assembly GCF_055824585.1. Classification (NCBI taxonomy): domain Eukaryota; kingdom Metazoa; phylum Arthropoda; class Arachnida; order Ixodida; family Ixodidae; genus Amblyomma; species Amblyomma mixtum. The sequence continues at coordinate 110,880,361 of NC_143012.1, read as the reverse complement.
TTTTTTGTTCCAGAATTTTGTAGTTTTGGAGTTTTGGAGTTTCGGAGTTTTGGAGTTTCGAATTATTGGAGTTTTCGAGTTTTAGAATTTTTAATTTTTGGAGGTATGGATTTTTGGAGTTTCGGAGTTGTGGAGATTCGGGGTTGTGGAGTTTTGGAGTTTTGGAGTTTCGGAGTTTTGGAGTTTCAGAGTTTTGGAGGTTCAGGGTTGTGGAGTTTCGGAATTTTTGAGTTTTGGAGTTTCGGAGTTTCGGAGTTTTGGAGTTTTAGAGTTTTAGAGTTTTGGAGTTTTGAAATTTTTGAGTTTCATATTTTTGGAGTTTTGGAGTTTCGGAGATTTGGAGTTTCGGCGTTTTGGAGATTCGGGGTCTTGGAGTTTCGGAATTTTGTAGTTTTGTAGTTTTGGAGTTTTGGAGTGTTGGAGTTTCGGAGTGTTGGAGTTTTGGAGTTTTGTAATTTTTGAGTTTCGGATTTTTGGAGTTTGGAGTTTTTAAGTTTTGGATTTTTGAGTTTTGGATTTTTGGATTTTTGGAGTTTTGGAGTTTTTGAGTTTTGGAGTTTTGGATTTTTGCACTTTTGGAGTTTTGGAGTTTCGGAGTTTTGGATTTTTGGAGTTTTGGAGGTATGGATTTTTGGAGATTCAGGGTTTTCTTGTTCCAGAATTTTGTAGTTTTGGAGTTTCGGAGTTTCGGAGTTTCGAATTATTGGAGTTTTCGAGTTTTAGAATATTTAATTTTTGGAGGTATGGATTTTTGGAGTTTCGCAGTTTTGGAGATTCGGGGTTGTGAAGTTTCGGAATTTTGGTGTTTCGCATTTTTACAGTTTTGGAGTTTTCAAGTTTTGGATTTTTGGAGTTTTGGATTTTCGGAGTTTTGGAGATTCAGAGTTTTGGAGTTTCGGAGTTTTGGAGATTCAGGGTTTTGGAGTTTTGGAATTTTTGAGTTTTGCAGTTTCGGAGTTTTGGAGTTTTGGAGTTTCGAATTTTCAGAGTTTCGGATTTTTGGAGTTTTGGAGTTCTGGAGATTTGGAGTTCCAGAGTTTTGGAAGTTCAGGGTTCTGGAGTTTCGGAATTTTTGAGTTTTGGAGTTTCGTAGTTTTGGAGTATTGCAGTTTTGGAGGTTTGAGTTTCGAATTTTCAGTTTCGGATTTTTGGAGTTTTGGAGTTTCGGAGTTTCGGAGTTTCGGAGTTTTGGAGTTTCAGAGTTTTGGAGGTTCAGGGTTGTGGTGTTTCGGAATTTTTGACTTTTGGAGTTTCGGAGTTTCGGATTTTTGGAGTTTTGGAGTTTCGGAGTTTTGGAGTTTCAGAGTTTTCGAGGTTCAGGGTTGTGGAGTTTCGGAATTTTTGAGTTTTGGAGTTTCGGAGTTTTGGAGTTTTGGAGTTTCGAATTTTCAGTTTCGGATTTTTGGAGTTTTGGAGTTTCGGAGATTTGAAGTTTTGGCGTTTTGGAGATTCGGAATCTTGGAGTTTCGGAATTTTGTAGTTTTGTAGTTTTGGAGTGTCGGAGTTTTGGAGTGTTGGAGTTTTGGAGTTTTTGAGTTTTGGATTTTTGCACTTTTGGAGTTTTGGAGTTTTGGAGTTTCGGAGTTTTGGAGTTTCAGAGTTTTGGAGGTTCATGGTTGTGGAGTTTCGGAATTTTGGAGTTTTGGAGTTTCGGAGTTGTGGAGATTCGGGGTTGTGGAGTTTTGGAGTTATGGAGGTTCGGAGTTTAAGAGTTTTTGAGTTTGGGAGTTTCGCAGTTTTGGAGATTCGGGGTTGTGGAGTTTCGGAATTTTGGTGTTTCGCATTTTTACAGTTTTGGAGTTTTCAAGTTCTGGATTTTTGGAGTTTTTGGATTTTCGGAATCTTGGAGTTTCAGAATTTTGTAGTTTTGTAGTTTTGGAGTGTCGGAGTTTTGGAGTGTTGGAGTTTTGGAGTTTTTGAGTTTTGAATTTTTGCACTTTTGGAGTTTTGGAGTTTTGGAGTTTCGGAGTTTTGGAGTTTCGGAGTTTTGGAGTTTCAGAGTTTTGGAGGTTCAGGGTTGTGGAGTTTCGGAATTTTTGAGTTTTGGAGTTTCGGAGTTTCGGAGTTTCGGAGTTTTGGAGTTTTGCAGTTTTGGAGTTTTGGAGTTTCGGAGATTTGGAGTTTCGGCGTTTTGAAGATTCGGGGTCTTGGAGTTCCGGAATTTTGTAGTTTTGTAGTTTTGTAGTTTTGGAGTTTTGGAGTGTCGGAGTTTCGGAGTGTTGGAGTTTTGGAGTTTTAGAGTTTTAGAGTTTTGGAGTTTTGGATTTTTGAGTTTTGGGTTTTTGGATTTTTGGAGTTTTGGAGTTTTGGATTTTTGAGTTTTGGATTTTTAGATTTTTGGAGTTTTGGAGTTTTTGAGTTTTGGAGTTTTGGATTTTTGCACTTTTGGAGTTTTGGAGTTTCGGAGTTTTGGATTTTTGGAGTTTTGGAGGTATGGATTTTTGGAGATTCAGGGTTTTGTTGTTCCAGAATTTTGTAGTTTTGGAGTTTCGGAGTTTCGAATTATTAGAGTTTTCGAGTTTTAGAATTTTTAATTTTTGGAGGTATGGATTTTTGGAGTTTCGGAGTTGTGGAGATTCGGGGTTGTGGAGTTTTGGAGTTTTGGAGGTTCGGAGTTTAAGAGTTTTTGAGTTTGGGAGTTTCGCAGTTTTGGAGATTCGGGGTTGTGGAGTTTCGGAATTTTTAGTGGTTCGCATTTTTACAGTTTTGGAGTTTTCAAGTTTTGGATTTTTGGAGTTTTGGATTTTCGGAGTTTTGGAGATTCAGAGTTTTGGAGTTTCGGAGTTTTGGAGATTCAGGGTTGTGGAGTTTTGGAATTTTTGAGTTTTGCAGTTTCGGAGTTTTGGAGTTTTGAAGTTTTGGAGTTTCGAATTTTCAGAGTTTCGGATTTTTGGAGTTTTGGAGTTACGGAAATTTGGAGTTCCAGAGTTTTGGAGGTTCAGGGTTGTGGAGTTTCGGAATTTTTGAGTTTTGGAGTTTCGGAGTTTTGGAGTATTGCAGTTTTGGAGATTTGAGTTTCGAATTTTCAGTTTCGGATTTTTGGAGTTTTGGAGTTTCGGAGATATGGAGTTTTGGCGTTTTGGAGATTCGGAATCTTGGAGCTTCGGAATTTTGTAGTTTTGTAGTTTTGGAGTGTCGGAGTTTTGGAGTGTTGGAGTTTTGGAGCTTTGGAGTTTTTGAGTTTTTGAGTTTTGAATTTTTGCACTTTTGGAGTTTTGGAGTTTCGGAGTTTCGGAGTTTCGGAGTTTCGGAGTTTTGGAGTTTCAGAGTTTTGGAGGTTCAGGGTTGTGGAGTTTCGGAATTTTTGAGTTTTGGAGTTTCGGAGTTTCGGAGTTTTGGAGTATTGCAGTTTTGGAGTTTTGGAGTTTTGGAGTTTCGAATTTTCAGACTTTCGGATTTTTGGAGTTTGGGAGTTTCGGAGTTTTGGAGTTTCAGAGTTTTCGAGGTTCAGGGTTGTGGAGTTTAGGAATTTTTTAGTTTCGGAGTTTCGGAGTTTCGGAGTTTTGAAGTTTTGGAGTTTCGAATTTTCAGAGTTTCGGATTTTTTGAGTTTTGGAGTTTTGGAGATTTGGAGTTTTGGCGTTTTGGAGATTCGGAATCTTGGAGTTTCGAAATTTTGTAGTTTTGTAGTTTTGGAGTGTCGGAGTTTTGGAGTGTTGGAATTTTGGAGTTTTTGAGTTTTGGATTTTTGCACTTTTGGAGTTTTGGAGTTTTGGAGTTTCGAAGTTTTGGAGTTTCAGAGTTTTGGAGGTTCAGGGTTGTGGAGTGTCGGAATTTTTGAGTTTTGCAGTTTCGGAGTTTTGGAGTTTTGCAGTTTCGGAGTTTTGGAGTTTCAGAGTTTTCGAGGTTCAGGGTTGTGGAGTTTCGGAATTTTTGAGTTTTGGAGTTTCGGAGTTTCGGAGTTTCAGAGTTTTGGAGTTTTTTAGTTTCGAATTTTCAGAGTTTCGGATTTTTGGAGTTTTGGAGTTCCGGAGATTTGGAGTTCCAGAGTTTTGGAGGTTCAGGGTTGTGGAGTTTCGGAATTTTTGAGTTTTGGAGTTTCGGAGTTTCGGAGTTTTGGAGTATTGCAGTTTTGGCGATTCGGAGTTTTGAATTTTCAGAGTTTCGGATTTTTGGAGTTTTGGAGTTTCGGAGATATGGAGTTTTGGAGTTTCGGAGATTCGGTATCTTGGAGTTTCGGAATTTTGTAGTTTTGTAGTTTTGGAGTGTCGGAGTTTTGGAGTGTTGGAGTTTTGGAGCTTTGGAGCTTTGGAGTTTTGGAGTTTCAGAGTTTTGGAGGTTCAGGGTTGTGGAGTTTCGGAATTTTTGAGTTTTGGAGTTTCGGAGTTTCGGAGTTTTGGAGTATTGCAGTTTTGGAGTTTTGGAGTTTCGAATTTTCAGAGTTTCGGATTTTTGGAGTTTTGGAGTTTCGGAGTTTCGGAGTTTCGGAGTTTTGGAGTTTCAGAGTTTTGGAGGTTCAGGGTTGTGGAGTTTCGGAATTTTTGAGTTTTGGAGTTTCGGAGTTTCGGAGTTTTGGAGTATTGCAGTTTTGGAGTTTTGGAGGTTTGGAGTTTCGAATTTTCAGACTTTCGGATTTTTGGAGTTTTGGAGTTTTTGAGTTTTGAAGTTTCAGAGTTTTCGAGGTTCAGGGTTGTGGAGTTTCGGAATTTTTGAGTTTTGGAGTTTCGGAGTTTCGGATTTTTGGAGTTTTGGAGTTTCGGAGATTTGGAGTTTTGGCGTTTTGGAGATTCGGAATCTTGGAGTTTCGGAATTTTGTAGTTTTGTAGTTTTGGAGTGTCGGAGTTTTGGAGTGTTGGAGTTTTGCAGTTTTGGAGTTTTGGAGTTTCGGAGATTTGGAGTTTCGGCGTTTTGGAGATTCGGGGTCTTGGAGTTTCGGAATTTTGTAGTTTTGTAGTTTTGGAGTTTTGGAGTGTCGGAGTTTCGGAGTGTTGGAGTTTTGGAGTTTTAGAGTTTTAGAGTTTTGGAGTTTTGGATTTTTGAGTTTTGGATTTTTGGATTTTTGGAGTTTTGGAGTTTTTGAGTTTTGGAGTTTTGGATTTTTGCACTTTTGGAGTTTTGGAGTTTCGGAGTTTTGAATTTTTGGAGTTTTGGAGGTATGGATTTTTGGAGATTCAGGGTTTTGTTGTTCCATAATTTTGTAGTTTTGGAGTTTTGGAGTTTCGGAGTTTCGAATTATTGGAGTTCTCGCGTTTTAGAATTTTTAATTTTTGGAGGTATGGATTTTTGGAGTTTCGGAGTTGTGGAGATTCGGGTTGTGGAGTTTTGGAGTTTGGGAGGTTCGGAGTTTAAGAGTTTTTGAGTTTGGGAGTTTCGCAGTTTTGGAGATTCGGGGTTGTGGAGTTTCGGAATTTTGGTGTTTCGCATTTTTACAGTTTTGGAGTTTTCAAGTTTTGGATTTTTGGAGTTTTGGATTTTCGGAGTTTTGGAGATTCGGAGTTTTGGAGTTTCGGAGTTTTGGAGCTTTGGAGTTTCGGAGTTTTGGAGTTTCGGAGTTTTGGAGTTTTGCAGTTTCGGAGTTTTGGAGTTTTGGAGTTTCGGAGTTTTGGAGTTTCAGAGTTTTCGAGGTTCAGGGTTGTGGAGTTTCGGAATTTTTGAGTTTTGGAGTTTCGGAGTTTCGGAGTTTTGGAGTTTTGGAGTTTCGAATTTTCAGAGTTTCGGATTTTTGGAGTTTTGGAGTTTCGGAGATTTGGAGTTTCAGAGTTTTGGAGGTTCAGGGTTTTGTTGTTCCAGAATTTTGTAGTTTTGGAGTTTCGGAGTTTCGGAGTTTCGAATTATTGGAGTTTTCGAGTTTTAGAATTTTTAATTTTTGGACGTATGGATTTTTGGAGTTTCGGAGTTGTGGAGATTCGGGGTTGTGGAGTTTTGGAGTTTTGGAGTTTCGGAGTTTTGGAGTTTCAGAGTTTTGGAGGTTCAGGGTTGTGGAGTTTCGGAATTTTTGAGTTTTGGAGTTTCGGAGTTTCGGAGTTTTGGAGTTTTGCAGTTTTGAAGTTTTGGAGTTTCGGAGATTTGGAGTTTTCGCGTTTTAGAATTTTTAATTTTTGGAGGTATGGATTTTTGGAGTTTCGGAGTTGTGGAGATTCGGGTTGTGGAGTTTTGGAGGTTCGGAGTTTAAGAGTTTTTGAGTTTGGGAGTTTCGCAGTTTTGGAGATTCGGGGTTGTGGAGTTTCGGAATTTTGGTGTTTCGCATTTTTACAGTTTTGGAGTTTTCAAGTTTTGGATTTTTGGAGTTTTGGATTTTCGGAGTTTTGGAGATTTGGAGTTTCGGAGTTTTGGAGTTTCGGAGTTTTGGAGTTTTGCAGTTTCGGAGTTTTGGAGTTTTGGAGTTTCGGAGTTTTGGAGTTTCAGAGTTTTCGAGGTTCAGGGTGTTGGAGTTTCGGAATGTTTGAGTTTTGGAGTTTCGGAGTTTCGGAGTTTCGGAGTTTTGGAGTTTTGGAGTTTCGAATTTTCAGAGTTTCGGATTTTTGGAGTTTTGGAGTTTCGGAGATTTGGAGTTTCAGAGTTTTGGAGGTTCAGGGTTTTTTTGTTCCAGAATTTTGTAGTTTTGGAGTTTTAGAGTTTCGGAGTTTCGGAGTTTCGAATTATTGGAGTTTTCGAGTTTTAGAATTTTTAATTTTTGGAGGTATGGATTTTTGCAGTTTCGGAGTTGCGGAGTTTCGGGGTTGTGGAGTTTTGGAGTTTTGGAGTTTCGGAGATTTGGAGTTTCGGCGTTTTGGAGATTCGGGGTCTTGGAGTTTCGGAATTTTGTAGTTTTGTAGTTTTGTAGTTTTGGAGTGTCGGAGTTTCGGAGTGTTGGAGTTTTGGAGTTTAAGAGTTTTAGAGTTTTGGAGTTTTGAAATTTTTGAGTTTCGGATTTTTGGAGTTTGGAGTTTTTAAGTTTTGAATTTTTGTGTTTTGGATTTTTGGATTTTTGGAGTTTTGGATTTTTGGAGTTTTGGAGGTATGGATTTTTGGAGATTCAGGGTTTTGTTGTTCCAGAGTTTTGTAGTTTTGGAGTTTTGGAGTTTTGGAGTTTCGGAGTTTTGGAGTTTCAGAGATTTGGAGGTTCATGGTTGTGGAGTTTCGGAATTTTGGAGTTTTGGAGTTTCGGAGTTGTGGAGATTCGGGGTTGTGGAGTTTTGGAGTTATGGAGGTTCGGAGTTTAAGAGTTTTTGAGTTTGGGAGTTTCGCAGTTTTGGAGATTCGGGGTTGTGGAGTTTCGGAATTTTGGTGTTTCGCATTTTTACAGTTTTGGAGTTTTCAAGTTCTGGATTTTTGGAGTTTTTGGATTTTCGGAATCTTGGAGTTTCAGAATTTTGTAGTTTTGTAGTTTTGGAGTGTCGGAGTTTTGGAGTGTTGGAGTTTTGGAGTTTTTGAGTTTTGGATTTTTGCACTTTTGGAGTTTTGGAGTTTTGGAGTTTCGGAGTTTTGGAGTTTCGGAGTTTTGGAGTTTCAGAGTTTTGGAGGTTCAGGGTTGTGGAGTTTCGGAATTTTTGAGTTTTGGAGTTTCGGAGTTTCGGAGTTTTGGAGTTTTGCAGTTTTGGAGTTTTGGAGTTTCGGAGATTTGGAGTTTCGGCGTTTTGAAGATTCGGGGTCTTGGAGTTCCGGAATTTTGTAGTTTTGTAGTTTTGTAGTTTTGGAGTTTTGGAGTGTCGGAGTTTCGGAGTGTTGGAGTTTTGGAGTTTTAGAGTTTTAGAGTTTTGGAGTTTTGGATTTTTGAGTTTTGGGTTTTTGGATTTTTGGAGTTTTGGAGTTTTGGATTTTTGAGTTTTGGATTTTTAGATTTTTGGAGTTTTGGAGTTTTTGAGTTTTGGAGTTTTGGATTTTTGCACTTTTGGAGTTTTGGAGTTTCGGAGTTTTGGATTTTTGGAGTTTTGGAGGTATGGATTTTTGGAGATTCAGGGTTTTGTTGTTCCAGAATTTTGTAGTTTTGGAGTTTTGGAGTGTCGGAGTTTCGGAGTATTGGAGTTTTGAATTTTTGGAGTTTTGGAGGTATGGATTTTTGGAGATTCAGGGTTTTGTTGTTCCATAATTTTGTAGTTTTGGAGTTTCGGTGTTTCGGAGTTTCGAATTATTGGAGTTTTCGAGTTTTAGAATTTTTAATTTTTGGAGGTATGGATTTTTGGAGTTTCGGAGTTGTGGAGATTCGGGGTTGTGGAGTTTTGGAGTTTTGGAGGTTCGGAGTTTAAGAGTTTTTGAGTTTGGGAGTTTCGCAGTTTTGGAGATTCGGGGTTGTGGAGTTTCGGAATTTTTGGTGGTTCGCATTTTTACAGTTTTGGAGTTTTCAAGTTTTGGATTTTTGGAGTTTTGGATTTTCGGAGTTTTGGAGATTCAGAGTTTTGGAGTTTCGGAGTTTTGGAGATTCAGGGTTGTGGAGTTTTGGAATTTTTGAGTTTTGCAGTTTCGGAGTTTTGGAGTTTTGAAGTTTTGGAGTTTCGAATTTTCAGAGTTTCGGATTTTTGGAGTTTTGGAGTTACGGAAATTTGGAGTTCCAGAGTTTTGGAGGTTCAGGGTTGTGGAGTTTCGGAATTTTTGAGTTTTGGAGTTTCGGAGTTTTGGAGTATTGCAGTTTTGGAGATTTGAGTTTCGAATTTTCAGAGTTTCGGATTTTTGGAGTTTTGGAGTTTCGGAGATATGGAGTTTTGGCGTTTTGGAGATTTGGAATCTTGGAGCTTCGGAATTTTGTAGTTTTGTAGTTTTGGAGTGTCGGAGTTTTGGAGTGTTGGAGTTTTGGAGTTTCGAATTATTGGAGTTTTCGAGTATTAGAATTTTTAATTTTTGGAGGTATGGATTTTTGGAGTTTCGGAGTTGTGGAGATTCGGGGTTGTGGAGTTTTGGAGTTTTGGAGTTTCGGAGTTTTGGAGTTTCAGAGTTTTGGAGTTTTGCAGTTTTGGAGTTTTGGAGTTTCGGAGATTTTGAGTTTTCGCGTTTTAGAATTTTTAATTTTTGGAGGTATGGATTTTTGGAGTTTCGGAGTTGTGGAGATTCGGGTTGTGGAGTTTTGGAGTTTTGGAGGTTCGGAGTTTAAGAGTTTTTGAGTTTGGGAGTTTCGCAGTTTTGGAGATTCGGGGTTGTGGAGTTTCGGAATTTTGGTGTTTCGCATTTTTACAGTTTTGGAGTTTTCAAGTTTTGGATTTTTGGAGTTTTGGATTTTCGGAGTTTTGGAGATTCGGAGTTTTGGAGTTTCGGAGTTTTGGAGATTTGGAGTTTCGGAGTTTTGGAGTTTCGGAGTTTTGGAGTTTTGCAGTTTCGGAGTTTTGGAGTTTTGGAGTTTCGGAGTTTTGGAGTTTCAGAGTTTTCGAGGTTCAGGGTTGTGGAGTTTCGGAATTTTTGAGTTTTGGAGTTTCGGAGTTTCGGAGTTTTGGAGTTTTGGAGTTTCGGAGTTTCGAATTATTGGAGTTTTAGAGTTTTATAATTTTTAATTTTTGGAGGTATGGATTTTTGGAGTTTCGGAGTTGTGGAGATTAGGGGTTGTGGAGTTTTGGAGTTTTGGAGTTGCGGAGTTTTGGAGTTTCAGATTTTTGGAGGTTCAGGGTTGTGGAGTTTCGGAATTTTTGAGTTTTGGAGTTTCGGAGTTTCGGAGTTTTGGAGTTTTGGAGTTTTAGAGTTTTAGAGTTTTGGAGTTTTGAAATTTTTGAGTTTCATATTTTTGGAGTTTTGGAGTTTCGGAGATTTGGAGTTTCGGCGTTTTGGAGATTCGGGGTCTTGGAGTTTCGAAATTTTGTAGTTTTGTAGTTTTGGAGTTTTGGAGTGTCGGAGTTTCGGAGTGTTGGAGTTTTGGAGTTTTAGAGTTTTAGAGTTTGTGAGTTTTGAAAATTTGAGTTTCGGATTTTTGGAGTTTGGAGTTTTTAAGTTTTGGATTTTTGAGTTATGGATTTTTGGATTTTTGGAGTTTTGGTGTTTTTGAGTTTTGGAGTTTTGGATTTTTGCACTTTTGGAGTTTTGGAGTTTCGGAGTTTTGGATTTTTGGAGGTATGGATTTTTGGAGATTCAGGGTTTTGTTGTTCCATAATTTTGTAGTTTTGGAGTTTCGGAGTTTCGGAGTTTCGAATTATTGGAGTTTTCGAGTTTTAGAATATTTAATTTTTGGAGGTATGGATTTTTGGAGTTTCGCAGTTTTGGAGATTCGGGGTTGTGGAGTTTCGGAATTTTGGTGTTTCGCATTTTTACAGTTTTGGAGTTTTCAAGTTTTGGATTTTTGGAGTTTTGGATTTTCGGGGTTTTGGAGATTCAGAGTTTTGGAGTTTCGGAGTTTTGGAGATTCAGGGTTGTGGAGTTTTGGAATTTTTGAGTTTTGCAGTTTCGGAGTTTTGGAGTTTTGGAGTTTTGGAGTTTCGAATTTTCAGAGTTTCGGATTTTTGGAGTTTTGGAGTTCCGGAGATTTGGAGTTTTGGCGTTTTGGAGATTCGGAATCTTGGAGTTTCGAAATTTTGTAGTTTTGTAGTTTTGGAGTGTTGGAGTTTTGGAGTTTTTGAGTTTTGGATTTTTGCACTTTTGGAGTTTCAGAGTTTTGGAGGTTCAGGGTGGTGGAGTTTCGGAATTTTTGAGTTTCGGAGTTTCGGAGTTTTCGAGTTTTGCAGTTTTGGAGTTTTGGAGTTTCGGAGATTTGGAGTTTCGGCGTTTTGGAGATTCGGGGTCTTGGAGTTTCGGAATTTTGTAGTTTTGTAGTTTTGGAGTTTTGGAGTGTCGGAGTTTCGGAGTGTTGGAGTTTTGGAGTTTTGGAGTTTTAGAGTTTTGGAGTTTTGGATTTTTGAGTTTTGGATTTTTGGATTTTTGGAGTTTTGGAGTTTTTGAGTTTTGGAGTTTTGGATTTTTGCACTTTTGGAGTTTTGGAGTTTCGGAGTTTTGAATTTTTGGAGTTTTGGAGGTATGGATTTTTGGAGATTCAGGGTTTTGTTGTTCCATAAATTTGTAGTTTTGGAGTTTCGGAGTTTCGAATTATTGGAGTTTTCGAGTTTTAGAATTTTTAATTTTTGGAGGTATGGATTTTTGGAGTTTCGGAGTTGTGGAGATTCGGGGTTGTGGAGTTTTGGAGGTTCGGAGTTTAAGAGTTTTTGAGTTTGGGAGTTTCGCAGTTTTGGAGATTCGGGGTTGTGGAGTTTCGGAATTTTGGTGTTTCGCATTTTTACAGTTTTGGAGTTTTCAAGTTTTGGATTTTTGGAGTTTTTGGATTTTCGGAATTTTGGAGATTCAGTTTTGGAGTTTCGGAGTTTTGGAGATTCAGGGTTGTAGAGTTTTGGAATTTTTGAGTTTTGCAGTTTCGGAGTTTTGGAGTTTTGAAGTTTCGGAGTTTTGGAGTTTCAGAGTTTTCGAGGTTCAGGGTTGTGGAGTTTCGGAATTTTTGAGTTTTGGAGTTTCGGAGTTTCGGAGTTTTGGAGTTTTTTAGTTTCGAATTTTCAGAGTTTCGGATTTTTGGAGTTTTGGAGTTCCGGAGATTTGGAGTTCCAGAGTTTTGGAGGTTCAGGGTTGTGGAGTTTCGGAATTTTTGAGTTTTGGAGTTTCGGAGTTTTGGAGTATTGCAGTTTTGGAGATTTGGAGTTTCGAATTTTCAGACTTTCGGAGATATGGAGTTTTGGCGTTTTGGAGATTCGGTATCTTGGAGTTTCGGAATTTTGTAGTTTTGTAGTTTTGGAGTGTCGGAGTTTTGGAGTGTTGGAGTTTTGGAGCTTTGGAGTTTTTGAGTTTTTGAGTTTTGAATTTTTGCACTTTTGGAGTTTTGGAGTTTCGGAGTTTCGGAGTTTTGGAGTTTCAGAGTTTTGGAGGTTCAGGGTTGTGGAGTTTCAGAATTTTTGAGTTTTGGAGTTTCGGAGTTTCGGAGTTTTGGAGTATTGCAGTTTTGGAGTTTTGCAGGTTTGGAGTTTCGAATTTTCAGACTTTCGGATTTTTGGAGTTTTGGAGTTTCAGAGTTTTGGAGGTTCAGGGTTGTGGAGTTTCGGAATTTTTGAGTTTTGGAGTTTCGGAGTTTCGGAGTTTTGGAGTTTTGCAGTTTCGGAGTTTTCGAGTTTCGGAGATTTGGAGTTTTCGCATTTTAGAATTTTTAAATTTTGGAGGTATGGATTTTTGGAGTTTCGGAGTTGTGGAGATTCGGGTTGTGGAGTTTTGGAGTTTTGGAGGTCCGGAGTTTAAGAGTTTTTGAGTTTGGGAGTTTCGCAGTTTTGGAGATTCGGGGTTGTGGAGTTTCGGAATTTTGGTGTTTCGCATTTTTACAGTTTTGGAGTTTTCAAGTTTTGGATTTTTGGAGTTCTTGGATTTTCGGAATTTTGGAGATTCAGTTTTGGAGTTTCGGAGTTTTGGATATTCAGGGTTGTGGAGTTTTGGAATTTTTGAGTTTTGCAGTTTCGGAGTTTTGGAGTTTTGCAGTTTCGGAGTTTTGGAGTTTCAGAGTTTTCGAGCTTCAGGGTTGTGGAGTTTTGGAGTTTCGGAGTTTCGGAGTTTCAGAGTTTTGGAGTTTTTTAGTTTCGAATTTTCAGAGTTTCGGATTTTTGGAGTTTTGGAGTTCCGGAGATTTGGAGTTCCAGAGTTTTGGAGGTTCAGAGTTGTGGAGTTTCGGAATTTTTGAGTTTTGGAGTTTCGGAGTTTCGGAGTTTTGGAGTATTGCAGTTTTGGAGATTTGGAGTTTTGAATTTTCAGAGTTTCGGATTTTTGGAGTTTTGGAGTTTCGGAGATATGGAGTTTTGGAGTTTCCGAGATTCGGTATCTTGGAGTTTCGGAATTTTGTAGTTTTGTAGTTTTGGAGTGTCGGAGTTTTGGAGTGTTGGAGTTTTGGAGCTTTGGAGCTTTAGAGTTTTTGAGTTTTTGAGTTTTGAATTTTTTCACTTTTGGAGTTTTGGAGTTTCGGAGTTTCGGAGTTTTGGAGTTTCAGAGTTTTGGAGGTTCAGGGTTGTGGAGTTTCGGAATTTTTGAGTTTTGGAGTTTCGGAGTTTCGGAGTTTTGGAGTATTGCAGTTTTGGAGTTTTGGAGTTTCGAATTTTCAGAGTTTCGGATTTTTGGAGTTTTGGAGTTTCGGAGTTTCGGAGTTTTGGAGTTTCAGAGTTTTGGAGGTTCAGGGTTGTGGAGTTTCGGAATTTTTGAGTTTTGGAGTTTCGGAGTTTCGGAGTTTTGGAGTATTGCAGTTTTGGAGTTTTGGAGGTTTGGAGTTTCGAATTTTCAGACTTTCGGATTTTTGGAGTTTTGGAGTTTCGGAGTTTTGAAGTTTCAGAGTTTTCGAGGTTCAGGGTTGTGGAGTTTCGGAATTTTTGAGTTTTGGAGTTTCGGAGTTTCGGATTTTTGGAGTTTTGGAGTTTCGGAGATTTGGAGTTTTGGCGTTTTGGAGATTCGGAATCTTGGAGTTTCTGAATTTTGTAGTTTTGTAGTTTTGGAGTGTCGGAGTTTTGGAGTGTTGGAGTTTTGGAGTTTTTGAGTTTTGGATTTTTGCACTTTTGGAGTTTTGGAGTTTCGGAGTTTTGGAGTTTCAGAGTTTTGGAGGTTCAGGGTTGTGGAGTTTCGGAATTTTTGAGTTTTGGAGTTTCGGAGTTTCGGAGTTTTGGAGTTTTGCAGTTTTGGAGTTTTGGAGTTTCGGAGATTTGGAGTTTCGGCGTTTTGGAGATTCGGGGTCTTGGAGTTTCGGAATTTTGTAGTTTTGTAGTTTTGGAGTTTTGGAGTGTCGGAGTTTCGGAGTGTTGGAGTTTTGGAGTTTTAGAGTTTTAGAGTTTTGGAGTTTTGGATTTTTGAGTTTTGGATTTTTGGATTTTTGGAGTTTTGGAGTTTTTGAGTTTTGGAGTTTTGGATTTTTGCACTTTTGGAGTTTTGGAGTTTCGGAGTTTTGAATTTTTGGAGTTTTGGAGGTATGGATTTTTGGAGATTCAGGGTTTTGTTGTTCCATAATTTTGTAGTTTTGGAGTTTTGGAGTTTCGGAGTTTCGAATTATTGGAGTTCACGCGTTTTAGAATTTTTAATTTTTAGAGGTATGGATTTTTGGAGTTTCAGAGTTGTGATGATTCGGGTTGTGGAGTTTTGGAGTTTGGGAGGTTCGGAGTTTAAGAGTTTTTGAGTTTGGGAGTTTCGCAGTTTTGGAGATTCGGGGTTGTGGAGTTTCGGAATTTTGGTGTTTCGCATTTTTACAGTTTTGGAGTTTTCAAGTTTTGGATTTTTGGAGTTTTGGATTTTCGGAGTTTTGGAGCTTTGGAGTTTCGGAGTTTTGGAGTTTCGGAGTTTTGGAGTTTTGCAGTTTCGGAGTTTTGGACTTTTGGAGTTTCGGAGTTTTGGAGTTTCAGAGTTTTCGAGGTTCAGGGTTGTGGAGTTTCGGAATTTTTGAGTTTTGGAGTTTCGGAGTTTCGGAGTTTTGGAGTTTTGGAGTTTCGAATTTTCAGAGTTTCGGATTTTTGGAGTTTTTGAGTTTCGGAGATTTGGAGTTTCAGAGTTTTGGAGGTTCAGGGTTTTGTTGTTCCAGAATTTTGTAGTTTTGGAGTTCCGGAGTTTCGGAGATTCGAATTATTGGAGTTTTCGAGTTTTAGAATTTTTAATTTTTGGAGGTATGGATTTTTGGAGTTTCGGAGTTGTGGAGATTGTGGGAATCCTGGCTTTGCGCCGTCGCCTTTGCGCGGCTGTGCCGGCCGCCCGCGTTGTTTCTCCTCTTTCCCTTGCTCCCGCCTCAGGCGGTGGAGAGGCGGCTGGGTGACTAATCACTGTCATTTAGCCACAGCTCCGCCCCGGCTCCCCAAGGGCCTTTGCCATTGGCGCCTTTTGGCGGGAATTCGGGACCCCGCTTTGGGCGGCCGCACGCCGCGCGACCGTCCGAGCGGGGCCCAGAGAGAGGGATCCCTCCGAGACAGCGTAAGGTGCGTACGTTACTGTTTGTCCGTGCCGGCCCTTGGCCGCTCGGACCAGTGCTTACTCGAGCTCGCCCGCACGTGTCCTCTGACCTGCAGCGGCTCGAGCCTGTCCAGCGGGGTCCAGCGACCTCCGACAGGCGTACCTTGTGTTGATTGCCCACTCTCTCTCGCAACCGGCCCAACGGTCGACACGAGAGAGAGATCACAGCACTGCCGCGGGGACATTCTCCTGCAGCGGCGTGTTAGCGGCGCGCATTGCTCTAGTCGCTTCGTGCGCGCAGCGGAGCTTTGCTCCTCGCGCGCCCCCGGGACGGGTGACTATTGAGTGCGTGTGTACCTGCTGGAGGACGATGTGAATAAACGTCTCCTTTGTGAACTTGGAGGCCTATTTCTTTGCGGCGAATCGCTCTCCTCCCAGCGGAGGTTGAGTGCGCTGCAACGGTGTCCCAGTGTGTGTGTGGTGACGGCTGATCGGGGCCCTTGGCTCGCGCGAAGCTCGAACCCGCGGTGGGTGGTGGCCTGTGTCCACGTAGAAACCGACAACTGGCGCCCAACGTGCTAAGTCATTGGCGCTTACGCCTTTGATGGCACATTAGCCGAGCAGGTCGCCTTGACGATCACGCTTGCGCACCGTGTCTACCACCCCCAGCGCGGCACTCGGCAGCTACATGTCGGCTCCCTACGGAGTTGTAGCGTCGTTTTATCCGCTGGCTGCTGTTCCTTCGAATAGCTGGACACCGTGGTTGGCCGCGGCCCCCATTGGGGTTTACGGCGACACAACCCAAAATGTCGACCACGCAGCTCCCATTGGAGCTGTATCGGAAGCACCCTGCGGTGCATCCGCTGGTCACATGCCTCAGCTGTGCACGCTTTCCGCCCAGTGCGAAAGCAGTTCGTGTCACGCTGCCGCAACCGGCAGTTTCGAACAGCAGCAGCCGTGCCCCGCGAGCAGTCAATTCTGCTCTGGAAACGGCGAGGCGCTGGCCCGGTTCGCTGCGGAAACCGCGCCGCTCATCGAACTAGGAGCCTTGCCTCCCTCGTTCGTGCAGCCCGCCCAAGCCTCCACTGAGGCAGGGGTGCAGTGCGCTCAGTTGGCTGATGCGGCTCCGTGAGCCTGCGGGTCGGCTGGCGCGCTGGGCTCTCCTGATACAGCATTACGACTTTTCCGTGCAGTGTCGAAAGGGGAGCACAAACGTGGTAGCTGACGCGCTATCCCGTGCCCCACTCGCCAGAGGCGCCTTGACGCCTGTAGGCGGAGGGGGCGAAACAGCGGACGAGCCGCCGGGCGGCAAGGAGGGGGAGCCCGCAAACGGGTTAACCCGTTCCGCTAACCAGGCAAGCAGCGCTTCGCAAAGCGGACGAGAGGCAAAGCTCTTCGTGAGCGCCTCGGAATTGCCGACGCGAACGGAAATTTTGGCTGCAAACCTGAGTGGGGACGAGACCAGGCTCCCCTCTGGGATGACTGGAATCGTTTTTAGCCCTAAAGAGCTACTGAAAGCCCAGCAAAATGACCCCTTTTGTCGCGAGGTGAGCGACGGTCTCAGGGAGACGGAGCGCCGTGACGCTACTTGTATTGTAGCGGGCGCAGGGGGGCAGAAGCCAGCGTGTGTCGCGGCGAACCCCGGGGAGTCGTATTTGCTGGACCATGACGGGCTCGTGCTGAAGTACATAGCCACCGATGACGAGTCCATCGACCCGTTCTAGGTGGTTATCCCCAAAAGTCTAAGAGGCGCACTTTTGCGATTCTCTCATGACAAACCACTGGCCGGTCATCTGAGTGACTCCAAAGTTTTTGCAAAACTGAGTCAATCGGTGACGTGGCCCGGCATGAAGCGTGACATTATCCGCTATTGCCGTTCCTGCCATGTCTGTCAAGCGGTGAAGTCACGGGGCGGCAAGCCGCCTGGAATGATGAAACCGATTGACAGTGTGCGTCCGTGGCAGATGACCACCTGCGATTTGATGGGGCCTTTCCCCAGGAGCAAGCAGTGGTTCATAGACCTGAAGGCCTACGCGTCACGGTCAGACGAGCTTGCGCCGGTACCCATTGGTATCAAAGGCAAGCGCAAATTCACAACTGGTGCTGCGGAACGCAAGCGTACGGAGCACCGGTACAATCTGAGGCGACGATCACCGGTGTGATTGATGCCGGACGGCGGACTTTTCCGCAACCGAAGGCACGCAGCCTCAGCTAGCTGGCGAGCTTTCTCGTCAGGCCCTACCCAGGCGAAGCACGGTGTGTTATTTTTTTTGCTTTTTTTTTGTTTTGCAGCATGATCAGTTCCAGCCTTGTGTGTTTATCAGTTTATTTATTTGTTTGTTTGAGTCAGTTTCTAGCCACTTTCGTTTCCCGCTTCTAACGTCTGTTTTCGTTCTAACGTACCGAGATGTACATAGGCAAACTTCAGCCAGCTCGTGCTTGCTCTTATCTTCAAGAAGAAAAAGATTAGGTGTCGTTTGTACAGCGAGCCTTTTCTCATTTCCGGCCCGACTGTGGGTGGTGGGCTCGTTAAGGAGCCGTGTGTCGCGGTGCGAATTTTGTGCGGCCCGTATGGAGGGGAAGTTGGCGGGGCGTTTGGGGCGATGGGGGGGGCGGAAAGTGCACCCTTTGACCCTCGCCGCGGCGCCTCTGGACGCTTCTGATGGGTGGGTCGTTGTCGCCGACCAGCGTCCGCGCACTTGCGGGTGTATGCGTGGTTGTGGCTGTGACTGTGTGCGCGCGTAACCATGAGCCAAGGCGACGCCTGTGAGTTGTGCCGTTGTGTCCTTCTGCGTGAGCGCGAGGATGAGAAGGACCCCTCGCTGTGGACAAGGTTACACATCTGGACGCCGCCGAACGTTCTCGCCCGTTTCAGCCGGCGTGAAAGGGGTGCACTAACTCTCTTGTGCCGAACGTGATGTCGTGTCCAAGGGCGCGAGGTCAGTGCTCTGCCGCGGCCCCGTCGTCATCAACGGAAAGAAGACCGCCATCAGTCGTCGGCTCTCCCAACCCGTTCAACTTGAAGCCTGCGAGCGGTGAGTCGCCGACCGGCCCATTGGGCCGCGCCATCGAACTTTGAGGCTGACATCCACCTGTCACATAGTTGTACAGTTGAATTCACATCTTGTGTACCGTGTATATAATCTGCAAGCTGTTTAGTGTTCTTGAAGCGTAGGCAAGTGTTTGTTTGTTTGCCTTGTTTTTCCTTTGTTTTTTTTTATATTGTTCTGGCTGGAACTGAAGTGTAGTTTTTTTGTGTATTGATTTCTTTATTTTTGGCCGCGTGCTTTGCCGATGGGTAGGAGGGCATTTAAGGAGAGGGGGATGTGGGAATCCTGGCTTTGCGCCGACGCCTTTGCGCGGCTGTGCCGGCCGCCCGCGTTGTTTCTCCTCTTTCCCTTGCTCCCGCCTCAGGCGGTGGAGAGGCGGCTGGGTGACTAATCACTGTCATTTAGCCACAGCTCCGCCCCGGCTCCCCAAGGGCCTTTGCCATTGGCGCCTTTTGGCGGGAATTCGGGACCCCGCTTTGGGCGGCCGCGCGCCGCGCGACCGTCCGAGCGGGGCCCAGAGAGAGGGATCCCTCCGAGACAGCGTAAGGTGCGTACGTTACTGTTTGTCCGTGCCGGCCCTTGGCCGCTCGGACCAGTGCTTACTCGAGCTCGCCCGCACGTGTCCTCTGACCTGCAGCGGCTCGAGCCTGTCCAGCGGGGTCCAGCGACCTCCGACAGGCGTACCTTGTGTTGATTGCCCACTCTCTCTCGCAACCGGCCCAACGGTCGACACGAGAGAGAGATCACAGCACTGCCGCGGGGACATTCTCCTGCAGCGGCGTGTTAGCGGCGCGCATTGCTCTAGTCGCTTCGTGCGCGCAGCGGAGCCTTGCTCCTCGCGCGCCCCCGGGACGGGTGACTATTGTGTGCGTGTGTACCTGCTGGAGGACGATGTGAATAAACGTCTCCTTTGTGAACTTGGAGGCCTATTTCTTTGCGGCGAATCGCTCTCCTCCCAGCGGAGGTTGAGTGCGCTGCAACGGTGTCCCAGTGTGTGTGTGGTGACGGCTGATCGGGGCCCTTGGCTCGCGCGAAGCTCGAACCCGCGGTGGGTGGTGGCCTGTGTCCACGTAGAAACCGACAAGATTCGGGGTTGTGGAGTTTTGGAGTTTTGGAGTTTCGGAGTTTTGGAGTTTCAGAGTTTTGGAGGTTCAGGGTTGTGGAGTTTCGGAATTTTTGAGTTTTGGAGTTTCGGAGTTTTGGAGTTTTGCAGTTTCGGAGTTTTGGAGTTTCGGAGATTTGGAGTTTTCGCGTTTTAGAATTTTTAAATTTTGGAGGTATGGATTTTTGGAGTTTCGGAGTTGTGGAGATTCGGGTTGTGGAGTTTTGGAGTTTTGGAGGTTCGGAGTTTAAGAGTTTTTGAGTTTGGGAGTTTCGCAGTTTTGGAGATTCGGGGTTGTGGAGTTTCGGAATTTTGGTGTTTCGCATTTTTACAGTTTTGGAGTTTTCAAGTTTTGGATTTTTGGAGTTCTTGGATTTTCGGAATTTTGGAGATTCAGTTTTGGAGTTTCGGAGTTTTGGATATTCAGGGTTGTGGAGTTTTGGAATTTTTGAGTTTTGCAGTTTCGGAGTTTTGGAGTTTTGCAGTTTCGGAGTTTTGGAGTTTCAGAGTTTTCGAGGTTCAGGGTTGTGGAGTTTCGGAATTTTTGAGTTTTGGAGTTTCGGAGTTTCGGAGTTTCAGAGTTTTGGAGTTTTTTAGTTTCGAATTTTCAGAGTTTCGGATTTTTGGAGTTTTGGAGTTCCGGAGATTTGGAGTTCCAGAGTTTTGGAGGTTCAGGGTTGTGGAGTTTCGGAATTTTTGAGTTTTGGAGTTTCGGAGTTTCGGAGTTTTGGAGTATTGCAGTTTTGGAGATTTGGAGTTTTGAATTTTCAGAGTTTCGGATTTTTGGAGTTTTGGAGTTTCGGAGATATGGAGTTTTGGAGTTTCCGAGATTCGGTATCTTGGAGTTTCGGAATTTTGTAGTTTTGTAGTTTTGGAGTGTCGGAGTTTTGGAGTGTTGGAGTTTTGGAGCTTTGGAGCTTTAGAGTTTTTGAGTTTTTGAGTTTTGAATTTTTTCACTTTTGGAGTTTTGGAGTTTCGGAGTTTCGGAGTTTCGGAGTTTTGGAGTTTCAGAGTTTTGGAGGTTCAGGGTTGTGGAGTTTCGGAATTTTTGAGTTTTGGAGTTTCGGAGTTTCGGAGTTTTGGAGTATTGCAGTTTTGGAGTTTTGGAGTTTCGAATTTTCAGAGTTTCGGATTTTTGGAGTTTTGGAGTTTCGGAGTTTCGGAGTTTTGGAGTTTCAGAGTTTTGGAGGTTCAGGGTTGTGGAGTTTCGGAATTTTTGAGTTTTGGAGTTTCGGAGTTTCGGAGTTTTGGAGTATTGCAGTTTTGGAGTTTTGGAGGTTTGGAGTTTCGAATTTTCAGACTTTCGGATTTTTGGAGTTTTGGAGTTTCGGAGTTTTGAAGTTTCAGAGTTTTCGAGGTTCAGGGTTGTGGAGTTTCGGAATTTTTGAGTTTTGGAGTTTCGGAGTTTCGGATTTTTGGAGTTTTGGAGTTTCGGAGATTTGGAGTTTTGGCGTTTTGGAGATTCGGAATATTGGAGTTTCGGAATTTTGTAGTTTTGTAGTTTTGGAGTGTCGGAGTTTTGGAGTGTTGGAGTGTTGGAGTTTTGGAGTTTTTGAGTTTTGGATTTTTGCACTTTTGGAGTTTTGGAGTTTTGGAGTTTCGGAGTTTTGGAGTTTCAGAGTTTTGGAGGTTCAGGGTTGTGGAGTTTCGGAATTTTTGAGTTTTGGAGTTTCGGAGTTTCGGAGTTTTGGAGTTTTGCAGTTTTGGAGTTTTGGAGTTTCGGAGATTTGGAGTTTCGGCGTTTTGGAGATTCGGGGTCTTGGAGTTTCGGAATTTTGTAGTTTTGTAGTTTTGGAGTTTTGGAGTGTCGGAGTTTCGGAGTGTTGGAGTTTTGGAGTTTTAGAGTTTTAGAGTTTTGGAGTTTTGGATTTTTGAGTTTTGGATTTTTGGATTTTTGGAGTTTTGGAGTTTTTGAGTTTTGGAGTTTTGGATTTTTGCACTTTTGGAGTTTCGGAGTTTTGAATTTTTGGAGTTTTGGAGGTATGGATTTTTGGAGATTCAGGGTTTTGTTGTTCCATAATTTTGTAGTTTTGGAGTTTTGGAGTTTCGGAGTTTCGAATTATTGGAGTTCACGCGTTTTAGAATTTTTAATTTTTAGAGGTATGGATTTTTGGAGTTTCAGAGTTGTGATGATTCGGGTTGTGGAGTTTTGGAGTTTGGGAGGTTCGGAGTTTAAGAGTTTTTTAGTTTGGGAGTTTCGCAGTTTTGGAGATTCGGGGTTGTGGAGTTTCGGAATTTTGGTGTTTCGCATTTTTACAGTTTTGGAGTTTTCAAGTTTTGGATTTTTGGAGTTTTGGATTTTCGGAGTTTTGGAGCTTTGGAGTTTCGGAGTTTTGGAGTTTCGGAGTTTTGGAGTTTTGCAGTTTCGGAGTTTTGGAGTTTCAGAGTTTTCGAGGTTCAGGGTTGTGGAGTTTCGGAATTTTTGAGTTTTGGAGTTTCGGAGTTTCGGAGTTTTGGAGTTTTGGAGTTTCGAATTTTCAGAGTTTCGGATTTTTGGAGTTTTTGAGTTTCGGAGATTTGGAGTTTCAGAGTTTTGGAGGTTCAGGGTTTTGTTGTTCCAGAATTTTGTAGTTTTGGAGTTCCGGAGTTTCGGAGATTCGAATTATTGGAGTTTTCGAGTTTTAGAATTTTTAATTTTTGGAGGTATGGATTTTTGGAGTTTCGGAGTTGTGGAGATTCGGGGTTGTGGAGTTTTGGAGTTTTGGAGTTTCGGAGTTTTGGAGTTTCAGAGTTTTGGAGGTTCAGGGTTGTGGAGTTTCGGAATTTTTGAGTTTTGGAGTTTCGGAGTTTCGGAGTTTTGGAGTTTTGCAGTTTCGGAGTTTTGGAGTTTCGGAGATTTGGAGTTTTCGCATTTTAGAATTTTTAAATTTTGGAGGTATGGATTTTTGGAGTTTCGGAGTTGTGGAGATTCGGGTTGTGGAGTTTTGGAGTTTTGGAGGTTCGGAGTTTAAGAGTTTTTGAGTTTGGGAGTTTCGCAGTTTTGGAGATTCGGGGTTGTGGAGTTTCGGAATTTTGGTGTTTCGCATTTTTACAGTTTTGGAGTTTTCAAGTTTTGGATTTTTGGAGTTCTTGGATTTTCGGAATTTTGGAGATTCAGTTTTGGAGTTTCGGAGTTTTGGATATTCAGGGTTGTGGAGTTTTGGAATTTTTGAGTTTTGCAGTTTCGGAGTTTTGGAGTTTTGCAGTTTCGGAGTTTTGGAGTTTCAGAGTTTTCGAGGTTCAGGGTTGTGGAGTTTCGGAATTTTTGAGTTTTGGAGTTTCGGAGTTTCGGAGTTTCAGAGTTTTGGAGTTTTTTAGTTTCGAATTTTCAGAGTTTCGGATTTTTGGAGTTTTGGAGTTCCGGAGATTTGGAGTTCCAGAGTTTTGGAGGTTCAAAGTTGTGGAGTTTCGGAATTTTTGAGTTTTGGAGTTTCGGAGTTTCGGAGTTTTGGAGTATTGCAGTTTTGGAGATTTGGAGTTTTGAATTTTCAGAGTTTCAGATTTTTGGAGTTTTGGAGTTTCGGAGATATGGAGTTTTGGAGTTTCCGAGATTCGGTATCTTGGAGTTTCGGAATTTTGTAGTTTTGTAGTTTTGGAGTGTCGGAGTTTTGGAGTGTTGGAGTTTTGGAGCTTTGGAGCTTTAGAGTTTTTGAGTTTTTGAGTTTTGAATTTTTTCACTTTTGGAGTTTTGGAGTTTCGGAGTTTCGGAGTTTTGGAGTTTCAGAGTTTTGGAGGTTCAGGGTTGTGGAGTTTCGGAATTTTTGAGTTTTGGAGTTTCGGAGTTTCGGAGTTTTGGAGTATTGCAGTTTTGGAGTTTTGGAGTTTCGAATTTTCAGAGTTTCGGATTTTTGGAGTTTTGGAGTTTCGGAGTTTCGGAGTTTTGGAGTTTCAGAGTTTTGGAGGTTCAGGGTTGTGGAGTTTCGGAATTTTTGAGTTTTGGAGTTTCGGAGTTTCGGAGTTTTGGAGTATTGCAGTTTTGGAGTTTTGCAGGTTTGGAGTTTCGAATTTTCAGACTTTCGGATTTTTGGAGTTTCGGAGTTTCGGAGTTTTGAAGTTTCAGAGTTTTCGAGGTTGAGGGTTATGGAGTTTCGGAATTTTTGAGTTTTGGAGTTTCGCAGTTTCGGATTTTTGGAGTTTTGGAGTTTCGGAGATTTGGAGTTTTGGCGTTTTGGAGATTCGGAATCTTGGAGTTTCGGAATTTTGTAGTTTTGTAGTTTTGGAGTGTCGGAGTTTTGGAGTTTCAGAGTTTTGGAGGTTCAGGGTTGTGGAGTTTCGGAATTTTTGAGTTTTGGAGTTTCGGAGTTTCGGAGTTTTGGAGTTTTGCAGTTTTGGAGTTTTGGAGTTTCGGAGATTTGGAGTTTCGGCGTTTTGGAGATTCGGGGTCTTGGAGTTTCGGAATTTTGTAGTTTTGTAGTTTTGGAGTTTTGGAGTGTCGGAGTTTCGGAGTGTATGAGTTTTGGAGTTTTAGAGTTTTAGAGTTTTGGAGTTTTGGATTTTTGAGTTTTGGATTTTTGGATTTTTGGAGTTTTGGAGTTTTTGAGTTTTGGATTTTTGCACTTTTGGAGTTTTGGAGTTTCGGAGTTTTGAATTTTTGGAGTTTTGGAGGTATGGATTTTTGGAGATTCAGGGTTTTGTTGCTCCATAATTTTGTAGTTTTGGAGTTTTGGAGTTTCGGAGTTTCGAATTATTGGAGTTCACGCGTTTTAGAATTTTTAATTTTTAGAGGTATGGATTTTTGGAGTTTCGGAGTTGTGATGATTCGGGTTGTGGAGTTTTGGAGTTTGGGAGGTTCGGAGTTTAAGAGTTTTTGAGTTTGGGAGTTTCGCAGTTTTGGAGATTCGGGGTTGTGGAGTTTCGGAATTTTGGTGTTTCGCATTTTTAAAGTTTTGGAGTTTTCAAGTTTTGGATTTTTGGAGTTTTGGATTTTCGGAGTTTTGGAGCTTTGGAGTTTCGGAGTTTTGGAGTTTCGGAGTTTTGGAGTTTTGCAGTTTCGGAGTTTTGGAGTTTTGGAGTTTCGGAGTTTTGGAGTTTCAGAGTTTTCGAGGTTCAGGGTTGTGGAGTTTCGGAATTTTTGAGTTTTGGAGTTTCGGAGTTTCGGAGTTTTGGAGTTTTGGAGTTTCGAATTTTCAGAGTTTCGGATTTTTGGAGTTTTTGAGTTTCGGAGATTTGGAGTTTCAGAGTTTTGGAGGTTCAGGGTTTTGTTGTTCCAGAATTTTGTAGTTTTGGAGTTCCGGAGTTTCGGAGATTCGAATTATTGGAGTTTTCGAGTTTTAGAATTTTTAATTTTTGGAGGTATGGATTTTTGGAGTTTCAGAGTTGTGGAGATTCGGGGTTGTGGAGTTTTGCAGTTTCGGAGTTTTGGAGTTTCAGAGTGTTGGAGGTTCAGGGTTGTGGTGTTTCGGAATTTTTGACTTCTGGAGTTTCGGAGTTTCGGAGTTTTGGAGTATTGCAGTTTTGGAGTTTTGGAGTTTTGGAGTTTCGAATTTTCAGACTTTCGGATTTTTGGAGTTTTGCAGCTTCGGAGTTTTGGAGTTTTGGAGTTTCGGAGTTTTGGAGTTTCAGAGTTTTCGAGGTTCAGGGTTGTGGAGTTTCGGAATTTTTGAGTTTTGGAGTTTCGGAGTTTTGGAGTTTTGGAGTTTTGGAGTTTCGAATTTTCAGAGTTTCGGATTTTTGGAGTTTTGGAGTTTCGGAGATTTGGAGTTTCAGAGTTTTGGAGGTTCAGGGTTTTTTTGTTCCAGAATTTTGGAGTTTTGGAGTTTTGGAGTTTCGGAGTTTCGAATTATTGGAGTTTTCGAGTTTTAGAATTTTTAATTTTTGGAGGTATGGATTTTTGGAGTTTCGGAGTTGTGGAGATTCGGGGTTGTGGAGTTTTGGAGTTTTGGAGTTTCGGAGTTTTGGAGTTTCAGAGTTTTGGAGGTTCAGGGTTGTGGAGTTTCGGAATTTTTGAGTTTTGGAGTTTCGGAGTTTCGGAGTTTTAGAGTTTTAGAGTTTTGGAGTTTTGGAGTTTCGGAGATTTGGAGTTTCGGCGTTTTGGAGATTCGGGGTCTTGGAGTTTCGGAATTTTGTAGTTTTGTAGTTTTGGAGTTTTGGAGTGTCGGAGTTTCGGAGTGTTGGAGTTTTGGAGTTTTAGAGTTTGTGAGTTTTGAAATTTTTGAGTTTCGGATTTTTGGAGTTTGGAGTTTTTAAGTTTTGGATTTTTGAGTTATGGATTTTTGGATTTTTGGAGTTTTGGAGTTTTTGAGTTTTGGAGTTTTGGATTTTTGCACTTTTGGAGTTTTGGAGTTTCGGAGTTTTGGATTTTTGGAGTTTTGGAGGTATGGATTTTTGGAGATTCAGGGTTTTGTTGTTCCAGAATTTTGTAGTTTTGGAGATTCGGAGTTTCGGAGTTTCGAATTATTGGAGTTTTCGAGTTTTAGAATATTTAATTTTTTGAGGTATGGATTTTTGGAGTTTCGCAGTTTTGGAGATTCGGGGTTGTGGAGTTTCGGAATTTTGGTGTTTCGCATTTTTACTGTTTTGGAGTTTTCAAGTTTTGGATTTTTGGAGTTTTGGATTTTCGGAGTTTTGGAGATTCAGAGTTTTGGAGTTTCGGAGTTTTGGAGATTCAGGGTTGTGGAGTTTTGGAATTTTTGAGTTTTGCAGTTTCGGAGTTTTGGAGTTTTGGAGTTTCGAATTTTCAGAGTTTCGGATTTTTGGAGTTTTGGAGTTCCGGGGATTTGGAGTTTTGGCGTTTTGGAGATTCGGAATCTTGGAGTTTCGAAATTTTGTAGTTTTGTAGTTTTGGAGTGTCGGAGTTTTAGAGTGTTGGAGTTTTGGAGTTTTTGAGTTTTGGATTTTTGCACTTTTGGAGTTTTGGAGTTTTGGAGTTTCGGAGTTTTGGAGTTTCAGAGTTTTGGAGGTTCAGGGTTGTGGAGTTTTGGAATTTTTGAGTTTTGCAGTTTCGGAGTTTTGGAGTTTTGGAGTTTCGAATTTTCAGAGTTTCGGATTTTTGGAGTTTTGGAGTTCCGGAGATTTGGAGTTCCAGTTTTGGAGGTTCAGGGTTGTGGAGTTTCGGAATTTTTGAGTTTTGGAGTTTCGGAGTTTTGGAGTATTGCAGTTTTGGAGGTTTGAGTTTCGAATTATCAGTTTCGGATTTTTGGAGTTTTGGAGTTTCGGAGTTTTGGAGTATTGCAGTTTTGGAGTTTTGGAGTTTTGGAGTTTTGGAGTTTCGAATTTTCAGACTTTCGGATTTTTGGAGTTTTGCAGTTTCGGAGTTTTGGAGTTTTGGAGTTTTGGAGTTTCGGAGTTTTGGAGTTTCAGAGTTTTCGAGGTTCAGGGTTGTGGAGTTTCGGAATTTTTGAGTTTTGGAGTTTCGGAGTGTCGGAGTTTTGGAGTTTTGGAGTTTTGGAGTTTCGAATTTTCAGAGTTTCGGATTTTTGGAGTTTTGGAGTTTCGGAGATTTGGAGTTTCAGAGTTTTGGAGGTTCAGGGTTTTTTTGTTCCAGAATTTTGGAGTTTTGGAGTTTTGGAGTTTCGGAGTTTCGGAGTTTCGAATTATTGGAGTTTTCGAGTTTTAGAATTTTTAATTTTTGGAGGTATGGATTTTTGGAGTTTCGGAGTTGTGGAGATTCGGGGTTGTGGAGTTTTGGAGTTTTGGAGTTTCGGAGTTTTGGAGGTTCAGTGTTGTGGAGTTTCGGAACTTTTGAGTTTTGGAGTTTCGGAGTTTCGGAGTTTTGGAGTTTTAGAGTTTTAGAGTTTTGGAGTTTTGAAATTTTTGAGTTTCATATTTTTGGAGTTTTGGAGTTTCGGAGATTTGGAGTTTCGGCGTTTTGGAGATTCGGGGTCTTGGAGTTTCGGAATTTTGTAGTTTTGTAGTTTTGGAGTTTTGGAGTGTCGGAGTTTCGGAGTGTTGGAGTTTTGGAGTTTTAGAGTTTTAGAGTTTGTGAGTTTTGAAATTTTTGAGTTTCGGATTTTTGGAGTTTGGAGTTTTTAAGTTTTGGATTTTTGAGTTATGGATTTTTGGATTTTTGGAGTTTTTGAGTTTTTGAGTTTTGGAGTTTTGGATTTTTGCACTTTTGGAGTTTTGGAGTTTCGGAGTTTTGGATTTTTGGAGTTTTGGAGGTATGGATTTTTGGAGATTCAGGGTTTTGTTGTTCCAGAATTTTGTAGTTTTGGAGTTTCGGAGTTTCGGAGTTTCGAATTATTGGAGTTTTCGAGTTTCAGAATATTTAATTTTTGGAGGTATGGATTTTTGGAGTTTCGCAGTTTTGGAGATTCGGGGTTGTGGAGTTTCGGAATTTTGGTGTTTCGCATTTTTACAGTTTTGGAGTTTTCAAGTTTTGGATTTTTGGAGTTTTGGATTTTCGGAGTTTTGGAGATTCAGAGTTTTGGAGTTTCGGAGTTTTGGAAATTCAGGGTTGTGGAGTTTTGGAATTTTTGAGTTTTGCAGTTTCGGAGTTTTGGAGTTTTGGAGTTTCGAATTTTCAGAGTTTCGGATTTTTGGAGTTTTGGAGTTCCGGAGATTTGGAGTTTTGGCGTTTTGGAGATTCGGAATCTTGGAGTTTCGAAATTTTGTAGTTTTGTAGTTTTGGAGTGTCGGAGTTTTGGAGTGTTGGAGTTTTGGAGTTTTTGAGTTTTGGATTTTTGCACTTTTGGAGTTTTGGAGTTTCGGAGTTTTGGAGTTTCAGAGTTTTGGAGGTTCAGGGTTGTGGAGTTTCGGAATTTTTGAGTTTTGGAGTTTCGGAGTTTTGGAGTTTTTGAGTTTTGGAGTTTTGGATTTTTGCACTTTTGGAGTTTTGGAGTTTCGGTGTTTTGAATTTTTGGAGTTTTGGAGGTATGGATTTTTGGAGATTCAGGGTTTTGTTGTTCCATAATTTTGTAGTTTTGGAGTTTCGAATTATTGGAGTTTTCGAGTTTTAGAATTTTTAATTTTTGGAGGTATGGATTTTTGGAGTTTCGGAGTTGTGGAGATTCGGGGTTGTGGAGTTTTGGAGTTTTGGAGGTTCGGAGTTTAAGAGTTTTTGAGTTTGGGAGTTTCGCAGTTTTGGAGATTCGGGGTTGTGGAGTTTCGGAATTTTGGTGTTTCGCATTTTTACAGTTTTGGAGTTCACAAGTTTTGGATTTTTGGAGTTTTTGGATTTTTGGAATTTTGGAGATTCAGTTTTGGAGTTTCGGAGTTTTGGATATTCAGGGTTGTGGAGTTTCGAAATTTTTGAGTTTTGGAGTTTCGGAGTTTCGGAGTTTCAGAGTTTTGGAGTTTTTTAGTTTCGGATTTTTGGAGTTTTGGAGTTGTGGAGATTCGGGGTTGTGGAGTTTTGGAGTTTCGGAGTTTTGGAGTTTCAGTGTTGGAGGTTCAGGGTTGTGGTGTTTCGGAATTTTTGACTTCTGGAGTTTCGGATTTTTGCAGTTTTGGAGTTTCGGAGATTTGGAGTTTCAGAGTTTTGGAGGTTCAGGGTTTTTTTGTTCCAGAATTTTGGAGTTTTGGAGTTTTGGAGTTTCGGAGTTTCGGAGTTTCGAATTATTGGAGTTTTCGAGTTTTAGAATGTTTAATTTTTGGAGGTATGGATTTTTGGAGTTTCGGAGTTGTGGAGATTCGGGGTTGTGGAGTTTTGGAGTTTTGGAGTTTCGGAGTTTTGGAGTTTCAGAGTTTTGGAGGTTCAGGGTTGTGGAGTTTCGGAATTTTTGAGTTTCAGAGTTGTGGAGATTCGGGGTTGTGGAGTTTTGGAGTTTCGGAGTTTTGGAGTTTCAGAGTTTTGGAGGTTCAGGGTTGTGGAGTTTCGGAATTTTTGAGTTTTGGAGTTTCGGAGTTTCGGAGTTTTGGAGTTTTGCAGTTTTGGAGTTTTGGTGTTTCGGAGATTTGGAGTTTTCGCGTTTTAGAATTTTTAATTTTTGGAGGTATGGATTTTTGGAGTTTCGGAGTTGTGGAGATTCGGGTTGTGGAGTTTTGGAGTTTTGGAGGTTCGGAGTTTAAGAGTTTTTGAGTTTGGGAGTTTCGCAGTTTTGGAGATTCGGGGTTGTGGAGTTTCGGAATTTGGTGTTTCGCATTTTTACAGTTTTGGAGTTTTCAAGTTTTGGATTTTTGGAGTTTTGGATTTTCGGAGTTTTGGAGATTCGGAGTTTTGGAGTTTCGGAGTTTTGGAGATTTGGAGTTTCGGAGTTTTGGAGTTTCGGAGTTTTGGAGTTTTGCAGTTTCGGAGTTTTGGAGTTTTGGAGTTTCGGAGTTTTGGAGTTTCAGAGTTTTCGAGGTTCAGGGTTGTGGAGTTTCGGAATTTTTGAGTTTTGGAGTTTCGGAGTTTCGGAGTTTCGGAGTTTTGGAGTTTTGGAGTTTTGGAGTTTCAGAGTTTCGGATTTTTGGAGTTTTGGAGTTTCGGAGATTTGGAGTTTCAGAGTTTTGGAGGTTCAGGGTTTTTTTGTTCCAGAATTTTGTAGTTTTGGAGTTTTGGAGTTTCGGAGTTTCGGAGTTTCGAATTATTGCAGTTTTCGAGTTTTAGAATTTTTAATTTTTGGAGGTATGGAATTTTGGAGTTTCGGAGTTGCGGAGATTCGGGGTTGTGGAGTTTTAGGGTTTTGGAGTTTCGGAGTTTTGGAGTTTTGGAGTTTCAGAGTTTTGGAGGTTCAGGGTTGTGGAGTTTCGGAATTTTTGAGTTTTAGAGTTTCGGAGTTTCGGAGTTTTGGAGTTTTAGAGTTTTAGAGTTTTGGAGTTTTGAAATTTTTGAGTTTCATATTTTTGGAGTTTTGGAGTTTCGGAGATTTGGAGTTTCGGCGTTTTGGAGATTCGGGGTCTTGGAGTTTCGGAATTTTGTAGTTTTTTAGTTTTGTAGTTTTGGAGTGTCGGATTTTCGGAGTGTTGGAGTTTTGGAGTTTTAGAGTTTTAGAGTTTTGGAGTTTTGAAACTTTTGAGTTTGGGATTTTTGGAGTTTGGAGTTTCTAAGTTTCGGAGTTTCGGAGTTTTGGAGTTTTGGAGTTTTGGAGTTTTGGAGTTTTGGAGTTTTGGAGTTTTTGAGTTTTGGAGTTTTGGAGTTTCGGAGATTTGGAGTTTCAGAGTTTTGGAGGTTCAGGGTTTTTTTGTTCCAGAATTTTGTAGTTTTGCAGTTTCGGAGTTTTGGAGTTTTGGAGTTCCGGAGATTTGGAGTTCCAGAGTTTTGGAGGTTCAGGGTTGTGGAGTTTCGGAATTTTTGAGTTTTGGAGTTTCGGAGTTTTGGAGTATTGCAGTTTTGGAGGTTTGAGTTTCGAATTTTCAGAGTTTCGGATTTTTGGAGTTTTGGAGTTTCGGAGTTTCGGAGTTTTGGAGTTTCGGAGTTTTGGAGATTTGGAGTTTCGGAGTTCTGGAGTTTCGGAGTTTTGGAGTTTTGCAGTTTCGGAGTTTTGGAGTTTTGGAGTTTCGGAGTTTTGGAGTTTCGGATTTTTGGAGTTTTGCAGCTTCGGAGTTTTGGAGTTTTGGAGTTTCGGAGTTTCAGAGTTTTCGAGGTTCAGGGTTGTGGAGTTTCGGAATTTTTGAGTTTTGGAGTTTCGGAGTTTCGGAGTTTTGGAGTATTGCAGTTTTGGAGTTTTGGAGTTTTGGAGTTTCGAATTTTCAGACTTTCGGATTTTTGGAGTTTTGCAGCTTCGGAGTTTTGGAGTTTTGGAGTTTCGGAGTTTCAGAGTTTTCGAGGTTCAGGGTTGTGGAGTTTCGGAATTTTTGAGTTTTGGAGTTTCGGAGTTTCGGAGTTTTGGAGTTTTGGAGTTTTGGAGTTTCGAATTTTCAGAGTTTCGGATTTTTGGAGTTTTGGAGTTTCGGAGATTTGGAGTTTCAGTTTTGGAGGTTCAGGGTTTTTTTGTTCCAGAATTTTGGAGTTTTGGAGTTTTGGAGTTTCGGAGTTTCGGAGTTTCGAATTATTGGAGTTTTCTTGTTTTAGAATTTTTAATTTTTGGAGGTATGGATTTTTGGAGTTTCGGAGTTGTGGAGATTCGGGGTTGTGGAGTTTTGGAGTTTTGGAGTTTCGGAGTTTCAGAGTTTTCGAGGTTCAGGGTTGTGGAGTTTTGGAATTTTTGAGTTTTGGAGTTTCGGAGTTTCGGAGTTTTGGAGTTTTGGAGTTTTGGAGTTTCGAATTTTCAGAGTTTCGGATTTTTGGAGTTTTGGAGTTTCGGAGATTTGGAGTTTCAGAGTTTTGGAGGTTCAGGGTTTTTTTGTTCCAGAATTTTGGAGTTTTGGAGTTTTGGAGTTTCGGAGTTTCGGAGTTTCGAATTATTGGAGTTTTCTTGTTTTAGAATTTTTAATTTTTGGAGGTATGGATTTTTGGAGTTTCGGAGTTGTGGAGATTCGGGGTTGTGGAGTTTTGGAGTTTTGGAGTTTCGGAGTTTTGGAGTTTCAGAGTTTTGGAGGTTCAGGGTTGTGGAGTTTCGGAATTTTTGAGTTTTGGAGTTTCGGAGTTTCGGAGTTTTGGAGTTTTAGAGTTTTAGAGTTTTGGAGTTTTGAAATTTTTAAGTTTCATATTTTTGGAGTTTTGGAGTTTCGGCGTTTTGGAGATTCGGGGTCTTGGAGTTTCGGAATTTTGTAGTTTTGTAGTTTTGGAGTTTTGGAGTGTCGGAGTTTCGGAGGGTTGGAGTTTTGGAGTTTTAGAGTTTTAGAGTTTGTGAGTTTTGAAATTTTTGAGTTTCGGATTTTTGGAGTTTGGAGTTTTTAAGTTTTGGATTTTTGAGTTATGGATTTTTGGATTTTTGGAGTTTTGGAGTTTTTGAGTTTTGGAGTTTTGGATTTTTGCACTTTTGGAGTTTTGGAGTTTCGGCGTTTTGGAGATTCGGGGTCTTGGAGTCTCGGAATTTTGTAGTTTTGTAGTTTTGGAGTTTTGGAGTGTCGGAGTTTCGGAGTGTTGGAGTTTTGGAGTTTTAGAGTTTTGGAGTTTTGGATTTTTGAGTTTTGGATTTTTGGATTTTAGGAGTTTTGGAGTTTTTGAGTTTTGGAGTTTTAGATTTTTGCACTTTTGGAGTTTTGGAGTTTCGGAGTTTTGAATTTTTGGAGTTTTGGAGGTATGGATTTTTGGAGATTCAGGGTTTTGTTGTTCCATAATTTTGTAGTTTTGGAGTTTCGGTGATTCGGAGTTTCGAATTATTGGAGTTTTCGAGTTTTAGAATTTTTAATTTTTGGAGGTATGGATTTTTGGAGTTTCGGAGTTGTGGAGATTCGGGGTTGTGGAGTTTTGGAGTTTTGGAGGTTCGGAGTTTAAGAGTTTTTGAGTTTGGGAGTTTCGCAGTTTTGGAGATTCGGGGTTGTGGAGTTTCGGAATTTTGGGGTTTCGCATTTTTACAGTTTTGGAGTTTTCAAGTTTTGGATTTTTGGAGTTCTTGGATTTTCGGAATTTTGGAGATTCAGTTTTGGAGTTTCGGAGTTTTGGATATTCAGAGTTGTGGAGTTTTGGAATTTTTGAGTTTTGCAGTTTCGGAGTTTTGGAGTTTTGGAGTTTCGGAGTTTCGGAGTTTCAGAGTTTTGGAGTTTTTTAGTTTCGAATTTTCAGAGTTTCGGATTTTTGGAGTTTTGGAGTTCCGGAGATTTGGAGTTCCAGAGTTTTGGAGGTTCAGGGTTGTGGAGTTTCGGAATTTTTGAGTTTTGGAGTTTCGGAGTTTCGGAGTTTTGGAGTATTGCAGTTTTGGAGATTTGGAGTTTTGAATTTTCAGAGTTTCGGATTTTTGGAGTTTTGGAGTTTCGGAGATATGGAGTTTTGGAGTTTCGGAGATTCGGTATCTTGGAGTTTCGGAATTTTGTAGTTTTGTAGTTTTGGAGTGTCGGAGTTTTGGAGTGTTGGAGTTTTGGAGCTTTGGAGCTTTAGAGTTTTTGAGTTTTTGAGTTTTGAATTTTTGCACTTTTGGAGTTTTGGAGTTTCGGAGTTTCGGAGTTTCGGAGTTTTGGAGTTTCAGAGTTTTGGAGGTTCAGGGTTGTGGAGTTTCGGAATTTTTGAGTTTTGGAGTTTCGGAGTTTCGGAGTTTTGGAGTATTGCAGTTTTGGAGTTTTGGAGTTTCGAATTTTCAGAGTTTCGGATTTTTGGAGTTTTGGAGTTTCGGAGTTTCGGAGTTTTGGAGTTTCAGAGTTTTGGAGGTTCAGGGTTGTGGAGTTTCGGAATTTTTGAGTTTTGGAGTTTCGGAGTTTCGGAGTTTTGGAGTATTGCAGTTTTGGAGTTTTGGAGGTTTGGAGTTTCGAATTTTCAGACTTTCGGATTTTTGGAGTTTTGGAGTTTCGGAGTTTTGAAGTTTCAGAGTTTTCGAGGTTCAGGGTTGTGGAGTTTCGGAATTTTTGAGTTTTGGAGTTTCGGAGTTTCGGATTTTTGGAGTTTTGGAGTTTCGGAGATTTGGAGTTTTGGCGTTTTGGAGATTCGGAATCTTGGAGTTTCGGAATTTTGTAGTTTTGTAGTTTTGGAGTGTCGGAGTTTTGGAGTGTTGGAGTTTTGGAGTTTTTGAGTTTTGGATTTTTGCACTTTTGGAGTTTTGGAGTTTTGGAGTTTCGGAGTTTTGGAGTTTCAGAGTTTTGGAGGTTCAGGGTTGTGGAGTTTCGGAATTTTTGAGTTTTGGAGTTTCGGAGTTTCGGAGTTTTGGAGTTTTGCAGTTTTGGAGTTTTGGAGTTTCGGAGATTTGGAGTTTCGGCGTTTTGGAGATTCGGGGTCTTGGAGTTTCGGAATTTTGTAGTTTTGTAGTTTTGGAGTTTTGGAGTGTCGGAGTTTCGGAGTGTTGGAGTTTTGGAGTTTTAGAGTTTTAGAGTTTTGGAGTTTTGGATTTTTGAGTTTTGGATTTTTGGATTTTTGGAGTTTTGGAGTTTTTGAGTTTTGGAGTTTTGGATTTTTGCACTTTTGGAGTTTTGGAGTTTCGGAGTTTTGAATTTTTGGAGTTTTGGAGGTATGGATTTTTGGAGATTCAGGGTTTTGTTGTTCCATAATTTTGTAGTTTTGGAGTTTTGGAGTTTCGGAGTTTCGAATTATTGGAGTTCACGCGTTTTAGAATTTTTAATTTTTAGAGGTATGGATTTTTGGAGTTTCAGAGTTGTGATGATTCGGGTTGTGGAGTTTTGGAGTTTTGGAGTTTCGGAGTTTTGGGGTTTCAGAGTTTTGGAGGTTCAGGGTTGTGGAGTTTCGGAATTTTTGAGTTTTGGAGTTTCGGAGTTTCGGAGTTTTGGAGTTTTGCAGTTTCGGAGTTTTGGAGTTTCGGAGATTTGGAGTTTTCCCGTTTTAGAATTTTTAAATTTTGGAGGTATGGATTTTTGGAGTTTCGGAGTTGTGGAGATTCGGGTTGTGGAGTTTTGGAGTTTTGGAGGTTCGGAGTTTAAGAGTTTTTGAGTTTGGGAGTTTCGCAGTTTTGGAGATTCGGGGTTGTGGAGTTTCGGAATTTTGGTGTTTCGCATTTTTACAGTTTTGGAGTTTTCAAGTTTTGGATTTTTGGAGTTCTTGGATTTTCGGAATTTTGGAGATTCAGTTTTGGAGTTTCGGAGTTTTGGATATTCAGGGTTGTGGAGTTTTGGAATTTTTGAGTTTTGCAGTTTCGGAGTTTTGGAGTTTTGCAGTTTCGGAGTTTTGGAGTTTCAGAGTTTTCGAGGTTCAGGGTTGTGGAGTTTCGGAATTTTTGAGTTTTGGAGTTTCGGAGTTTCAGAGTTTTGGAGTTTTTTAGTTTCGAATTTTCAGAGTTTCGGATTTTTGGAGTTTTGGAGTTCCGGAGATTTGGAGTTCCAGAGTTCCAGAGTTTTGGAGGTTCAGGGTTGTGGAGTTTCGGAATTTTTGAGTTTTGGAGTTTCGGAGTTTCGGAGTTTTGGAGTATTGCAGTTTTGGAGATTTGGAGTTTTGAATTTTCAGAGTTTCGGATTTTTGGAGTTTTGGAGTTTCGGAGATATGGAGTTTTGGAGTTTCCGAGATTCGGTATCTTGGAGTTTCGGAATTTTGTAGTTTTGTAGTTTTGGAGTGTCGGAGTTTTGGAGTGTTGGAGTTTTTGGAGCTTTGGAGCTTTAGAGTTTTTGAGTTTTTGAGTTTTGAATTTTTGCACTTTTGGAGTTTTGGAGTTTCGGAGTTTCGGAGTTTCGGAGTTTTGGAGTTTCAGAGTTTTGGAGGTTCAGGGTTGTGGAGTTTCGGAATTTTTGAGTTTTGGAGTTTCGGAGTTTCGGAGTTTTGGAGTATTGCAGTTTTGGAGTTTTGGAGTTTCGAATTTTCAGAGTTTCGGATTTTTGGAGTTTTGGAGTTTCGGAGTTTCGGAGTTTTGGAGTTTCAGAGTTTTGGAGGTTCAGGGTTGTGGAGTTTCGGAATTTTTGAGTTTTGGAGTTTCGGAGTTTCGGAGTTTTGGAGTATTGCAGTTTTGGAGTTTTGGAGGTTTGGAGTTTCGAATTTTCAGACTTTCGGATTTTTGGAGTTTTGGAGTTTCGGAGTTTTGAAGTTTCAGAGTTTTCGAGGTTCAGGGTTGTGGAGTTTCGGAATTTTTGAGTTTTGGAGTTTCGGAGTTTCGGATTTTTGGAGTTTTGGAGTTTCGGAGATTTGGAGTTTTGGCGTTTTGGAGATTCGGAATCTTGGAGTTTCGGAATTTTGTAGTTTTGTAGTTTTGGAGTGTCGGAGTTTTGGAGTGTTGGAGTTTTGGAGTTTTTGAGTTTTGGATTTTTGCACTTTTGGAGTTTTGGAGTTTTGGAGTTTCGGAGTTTTGGAGTTTCAGAGTTTTGGAGGTTCAGGGTTGTGGAGTTTCGGAATTTTTGAGTTTTGGAGTTTCGGAGTTTCGGAGTTTTGGAGTTTTGCAGTTTTGGAGTTTTGGAGTTTCGGAGATTTGGAGTTTCGGCGTTTTGGAGATTCGGGGTCTTGGAGTTTCGGAATTTTGTAGTTTTGTAGTTTTGGAGTTTTGGAGTGTCGGAGTTTCGGAGTGTTGGAGTTTTGGAGTTTTAGAGTTTTAGAGTTTTGGAGTTTTGGATTTTTGAGTTTTGGATTTTTGGATTTTTGGAGTTTTGGAGTTTTTGAGTTTTGGAGTTTTGGATTTTTGCACTTTTGGAGTTTTGGAGTTTCGGAGTTTTGAATTTTTGGAGTTTTGGAGGTATGGATTTTTGGAGATTCAGGGTTTTGTTGTTCCATAATTTTGTAGTTTTGGAGTTTTGGAGTTTCGGAGTTTCGAATTATTGGAGTTCACGCGTTTTAGAATTTTTAATTTTTAGAGGTATGGATTTTTGGAGTTTCAGAGTTGTGATGATTCGGGTTGTGGAGTTTTGGAGTTTTGGAGTTTCGGAGTTTTGGGGTTTCAGAGTTTTGGAGGTTCAGGGTTGTGGAGTTTCGGAATTTTTGAGTTTTGGAGTTTCGGAGTTTCGGAGTTTTGGAGTTTTGCAGTTTCGGAGTTTTGGAGTTTCGGAGATTTGGAGTTTTCCCGTTTTAGAATTTTTAAATTTTGGAGGTATGGATTTTTGGAGTTTCGGAGTTGTGGAGATTCGGGTTGTGGAGTTTTGGAGTTTTGGAGGTTCGGAGTTTAAGAGTTTTTGAGTTTGGGAGTTTCGCAGTTTTGGAGATTCGGGGTTGTGGAGTTTCGGAATTTTGGTGTTTCGCATTTTTACAGTTTTGGAGTTTTCAAGTTTTGGATTTTTGGAGTTCTTGGATTTTCGGAATTTTGGAGATTCAGTTTTGGAGTTTCGGAGTTTTGGATATTCAGGGTTGTGGAGTTTTGGAATTTTTGAGTTTTGCAGTTTCGGAGTTTTGGAGTTTTGCAGTTTCGGAGTTTTGGAGTTTCAGAGTTTTCGAGGTTCAGGGTTGTGGAGTTTCGGAATTTTTGAGTTTTGGAGTTTCGGAGTTTCAGAGTTTTGGAGTTTTTTAGTTTCGAATTTTCAGAGTTTCGGATTTTTGGAGTTTTGGAGTTCCGGAGATTTGGAGTTCCAGAGTTCCAGAGTTTTGGAGGTTCAGGGTTGTGGAGTTTCGGAATTTTTGAGTTTTGGAGTTTCGGAGTTTCGGAGTTTTGGAGTATTGCAGTTTTGGAGATTTGGAGTTTTGAATTTTCAGAGTTTCGGATTTTTGGAGTTTTGGAGTTTCGGAGATATGGAGTTTTGGAGTTTCCGAGATTCGGTATCTTGGAGTTTCGGAATTTTGTAGTTTTGTAGTTTTGGAGTGTCGGAGTTTTGGAGTGTTGGAGTTTTTGGAGCTTTGGAGCTTTAGAGTTTTTGAGTTTTTGAGTTTTGAATTTTTGCACTTTTGGAGTTTTGGAGTTTCGGAGTTTCGGAGTTTCGGAGTTTTGGAGTTTCAGAGTTTTGGAGGTTCAGGGTTGTGGAGTTTCGGAATTTTTGAGTTTTGGAGTTTCGGAGTTTCGGAGTTTTGGAGTATTGCAGTTTTGGAGTTTTGGAGTTTCGAATTTTCAGAGTTTCGGATTTTTGGAGTTTTGGAGTTTCGGAGTTTCGGAGTTTTGGAGTTTCAGAGTTTTGGAGGTTCAGGGTTGTGGAGTTTCGGAATTTTTGAGTTTTGGAGTTTCGGAGTTTCGGAGTTTTGGAGTATTGCAGTTTTGGAGTTTTGGAGGTTTGGAGTTTCGAATTTTCAGACTTTCGGATTTTTGGAGTTTTGGAGTTTCGGAGTTTTGAAGTTTCAGAGTTTTCGAGGTTCAGGGTTGTGGAGTTTCGGAATTTTTGAGTTTTGGAGTTTCGGAGTTTCGGATTTTTGGAGTTTTGGAGTTTCGGAGATTTGGAGTTTTGGCGTTTTGGAGATTCGGAATCTTGGAGTTTCGGAATTTTGTAGTTTTGTAGTTTTGGAGTGTCGGAGTTTTGGAGTGTTGAAGTTTTGGAGTTTTTGAGTTTTGGATTTTTGCACTTTTGGAGTTTTGGAGTTTTGGAGTTTCGGAGTTTTGGAGTTTCAGAGTTTTGGAGGTTCAGGGTTGTGGAGTTTCGGAATTTTTGAGTTTTGGAGTTTCGGAGTTTCGGAGTTTTGGAGTTTTGCAGTTTTGGAGTTTTTGAGTTTCGGAGATTTGGAGTTTCGGCGTTTTGGAGATTCGGGGTCTTGGAGTTTCGGAATTTTGTAGTTTTGTAGTTTTGGAGTTTTGGAGTGTCGGAGTTTCGGAGTGTTGGAGTTTTGGAGTTTTAGAGTTTTAGAGTTTTGGAGTTTTGGATTTTTGAGTTTTGGATTTTTGGATTTTTGGAGTTTTGGAGTTTTTGAGTTTTTGAGTTTTGGATTTTTGCACTTTTGGAGTTTTGGAGTTTCGGAGTTTTGAATTTTTGGAGTTTTGGAGGTATGGATTTTTGGAGATTCAGGGTTTTGTTGTTCCTTAATTTTGTAGTTTTGGAGTTTTGGAGTTTCGGAGTTTCGAATTATTGGAGTTCACGCGTTTTAGAATTTTTAATTTTTAGAGGTATGGATTTTTGGAGTTTCGGAGTTGTGATGATTCGGGTTGTGGAGTTTTGGAGTTTGGGAGGTTCGGAGTTTAAGAGTATTTGAGTTTGGGAGTTTCGCAGTTTTGGAGATTCGGGGTTGTGGAGTTTCGGAATTTTGGTGTTTCGCATTTTTACAGTTTTGGAGTCTTCAAGTTTTGGATTTTTGGAGTTTTGGATTTTCGGAGTTTTGGAGCTTTGGAGTTTCGGAGTTTTGGAGTTTCGGAGTTTTGGAGTTTTGCAGTTTCGGAGTTTTGGAGTTTTGGAGTTTCGGAGTTTTGGAGTTTCAGAGTTTTCGAGGTTCAGGGTTGTGGAGTTTCGGAATTTTTGAGTTTTGGAGTTTCGGAGTTTCGGAGGTTTGGAGTTTTGGAGTTTCGAATTTTCAGAGTTTCGGATTTTTGGAGTTTTTGAGTTTCGGAGATTTGGAGTTTCAGAGTTTTGGAGGTTCAGGGTTTTGTTGTTCTAGAATTTTGTAGTTTTGGAGTTCCGGAGTTTCGGAGATTCGAATTATTGGAGTTTTCGAGTTTTAGAATTTTTAATTTTTGGAGGTATGGATTTTTGGAGTTTCGGAGTTGTGGAGATTCGGGGTTGTGGAGTTTTGGAGTTTTGGAGTTTCGGAGTTTTGGAGTTTCAGAGTTTTGGAGGTTCAGGGTTGTGGAGTTTGAATTTTTGAGTTTTGGAGTTTCGGAGTTTCGGGGTTTTGGAGTTTTGCAGTTTCGGAGTTTTGGAGTTTCGGAGATTTGGAGTTTTCGCGTTTTAGAATTTTTAAATTTTGGAGGTATGGATTTTTGGAGTTTCGGAGTTGTGGAGATTCGGGTTTTGGAGTTTTGGAGTTTTGGAGGTTCGGAGTTTAAGAGTTTTTGAGTTTGGGAGTTTCGCTGTTTTGGAGATTCGGGGTTGTGGAGTTTCGGAATTTTGGTGTTTCGCATTTTTACAGTTTTGGAGTTTTCAAGTTTTGGATTTTTGGAGTTTTGGATTTTCGGAGTTTTGGAGGTTTGGAGTTTCGGAGTTTTGGAGTTTCGGAGTTTTGGAGTTTTGCAGTTTCGGAGTTTTGGAGTTTTGGAGTTTCGGAGGTTTGGAGTTTCAGAGTTTTCGAGGTTCAGGGTTGTGGAGTTTCGGAATTTTTGAGTTTTGGAGTTTCGGAGTTTCGGAGTTTTGGAGTTTTGCAGTTTTGGAGTTTTGGAGTTTCGGAGATTTGGAGTTTTCGCGTTTTAGAATTTTTATTTTTGGAGGTATGGATTTTTGGAGTTTCGGAGTTGTGGAGATTCGGGTTGTGGAGTTTTGGAGTTTTGGAGGTTCGGAGTTTAAGAGTTTTTGAGTTTGGGAGTTTCGCAGTTTTGGAGATTCGGGGTTGTGGAGTTTCGGAATTTGGTGTTTCGCATTTTTACAGTTTTGGAGTTTTCAAGTTTTGGATTTTTGGAGTTTTGGATTTTCGGAGTTTTGGAGATTCGGAGTTTTGGAGTTTCGGAGTTTTGGAGATTTGGAGTTTCGGAGCTTTGGAGTTTCGGAGTTTTGGAGTTTTGGAGTTTTGCAGTTTCGGAGTTTTGGAGTTTTGGAGTTTCGGAGTTTTGGAGTTTCAGAGTTTTCGAGGTTCAGGGTTGTGGAGTTTCGGAATTTTTGAGTTTTGGAGTTTCGGAGTTTCGGAGTTTCGGAGTTTTGGAGTTTTGGAGTTTTGGAGTTTCAGAGTTTCGGATTTTTGGAGTTTTGGAGTTTCGGAGATTTGGAGTTTCAGAGTTTTGGAGGTTCAGGGTTTTTTTGTTCCAGAATTTTGTAGTTTTGGAGTTTTGGAGTTTCGGAGTTTCGGAGTTTCGAATTATTGGAGTTTTCGAGTTTTAGAATTTTTAATTTTTGGAGGTATGGAATTTTGGAGTTTCGGAGTTGCGGAGATTCGGGGTTGTGGAGTTTTAGGGTTTTGGAGTTTCGGAGTTTTGGAGTTTTGGAGTTTCAGAGTTTTGGAGGTTCAGGGTTGTGGAGTTTCGGAATTTTTGAGTTTTGGAGTTTCGGAGTTTCGGAGTTTTGGAGTTTTAGAGTTTTAGAGTTTTGGAGTTTTGAAATTTTTGAGTTTCATATTTTTGGAGTTTTGGAGTTTCGGAGATTTGGAGTTTCGGCGTTTTGGAGATTCGGGGTCTTGGAGTTTCGGAATTTTGTAGTTTTGTAGTTTTGTAGTTTTGGAGTGTCGGATTTTCGGAGTGTTGGAGTTTTGGAGTTTTAGAGTTTTAGAGTTTTGGAGTTTTGAAATTTTTGAGTTTGGGATTTTTGGACTTTGGAGTTTCTAAGTTTCGGAGTTTCGGAGTTTTGGAGTTTTGGAGTTTTGGAGTTTTGGAGTTTTGGAGTTTTGGAGTTTTGGAGTTTCGGAGATTTGGAGTTTCAGAGTTTTGGAGGTTCAGGGTTTTTTTGTTCCAGAATTTTGTAGTTTTGCAGTTTCGGAGTTTTGGAGTTTTGGAGTTCCGGAGATTTGGAGTTCCAGAGTTTTGGAGGTTCAGGGTTGTGGAGTTTCGGAATTTTTGAGTTTTGGAGTTTCGGAGTTTTGGAGTATTGCAGTTTTGGAGGTTTGAGTTTCGAATTTTCAGAGTTTCGGATTTTTGGAGTTTTGGAGTTTCGGAGTTTCGGAGTTTTGGAGTTTCGGAGTTTTGGAGATTTGGAGTTTCGGAGTTCTGGAGTTTCGGAGTTTTGGAGTTTTGCAGTTTCGGAGTTTTGGAGTTTTGGAGTTTCGGAGTTTTGGAGTTTCAGAGTTTTCGAGGTTTAGGGTTGTGGTGTTTCGGAATTTTTGACTTCTGGAGTTTCGGAGTTTCGGAGTTTTGGAGTATTGCAGTTTTGGAGTTTTGGAGTTTTGGAGTTTCGAATTTTCAGACTTTCGGATTTTTGGAGTTTTGCAGCTTCGGAGTTTTGGAGTTTTGCAGTTTCGGAGTTTCAGAGTTTTCGAGGTTCAGGGTTGTGGAGTTTCGGAATTTTTGAGTTTTGGAGTTTCGGAGTTTCGGAGTTTTGGAGTTTTGGAGTTTTGGAGTTTCGAATTTTCAGAGTTTCGGATTTTTGGAGTTTTGGAGTTTCGGAGATTTGGAGTTTCAGAGTTTTGGAGGTTCAGGGTTTTTTTGTTCC
This sequence comes from Amblyomma mixtum, assembly GCF_055824585.1. Lineage (NCBI taxonomy): Eukaryota > Metazoa > Arthropoda > Arachnida > Ixodida > Ixodidae > Amblyomma > Amblyomma mixtum. Next base: position 110,839,079 of record NC_143012.1, on the reverse strand, counting down.
AGAATTTTGGAGTTTTGGAGTTTTGGAGTTTCGGAGTTTCGGAGTTTCGAATTATTGGAGTTTTCTTGTTTTAGAATTTTTAATTTTTGGAGGTATGGATTTTTGGAGTTTCGGAGTTGTGGAGATTCGGGGTTGTGGAGTTTTGGAGTTTTGGAGTTTCGGAGTTTTGGAGTTTCAGAGTTTTGGAGGTTCAGGGTTGTGGAGTTTCGGAATTTTTGAGTTTTGGAGTTTCGGAGTTTCGGAGTTTTGGAGTTTTAGAGTTTTAGAGTTTTGGAGTTTTGAAATTTTTAAGTTTCATATTTTTGGAGTTTTGGAGTTTCGGAGATTTGGAGTTTCGGCGTTTTGGAGATTCGGGGTCTTGGAGTTTCGGAATTTTGTAGTTTTGTAGTTTTGGAGTTTTGGAGTTTTGGAGTGTCGGAGTTTCGGAGTGTTGGAGTTTTGGAGTTTTAGAGTTTTAGAGTTTGTGAGTTTTGAAATTTTTGAGTTTCGGATTTTTGGAGTTTGGAGTTTTTAAGTTTTGGATTTTTGAGTTATGGATTTTTGGATTTTTGGAGTTTTGGAGTTTTTGAGTTTTGGAGTTTTGGATTTTTGCACTTTTGGAGTTTTGGAGTTTCGGAGTTTTGGATTTTTGGAGTTTTGGAGGTATGGATTTTTGGAGATTCAGGGTTTTGTTGTTCCAGAATTTTGTAGTTTTGGAGTTTCGGAGTTTCGGAGTTTCGAATTATTGGAGTTTTCGAGTTTTAGAATATTTAATTTTTTGAGGTATGGATTTTTGGAGTTTCGCAGTTTTGGAGATTCGGGGTTGTGGAGTTTCGGAATTTTGGTGTTTCGCATTTTTACAGTTTTGGAGTTTTCAAGTTTTGGATTTTTGGAGTTTTGGATTTTCGGAGTTTTGGAGATTCAGAGTTTTGGAGTTTCGGAGTTTTGGAGATTCAGGGTTGTGGAGTTTTGGAATTTTTGAGTTTTGCAGTTTCGGAGTTTTGGAGTTTTGGAGTTTTGGAGTTTCGAATTTTCAGAGTTTCGGATTTTTGGAGTTTTGGAGTTCCGGAGATTTGGAGTTTTGGCGTTTTGGAGATTCGGAATCTTGGAGTTTCGAAATTTTGTAGTTTTGTAGTTTTGGAGTGTCGGAGTTTTGGAGTGTTAGAGTTTTGGAGTTTTTGAGTTTTGGATTTTTGCACTTTTGGAGTTTTGGAGTTTTGGAGTTTCGGAGTTTTGGAGTTTCAGAGTTTTGGAGGTTCAGGGTTGTGGAGTTTCGGAATTTTTGAGTTTTGGAGTTTCGGAGTTTCGGAGTTTTGGAGTTTTGGAGTTTTGCAGTTTTGGAGTTTTGGAGTTTCGGAGATTTGGAGTTTCGGCGTTTTGGAGATTCGGGGTCTTGGAGTCTCGGAATTTTGTAGTTTTGTAGTTTTGGAGTTTTGGAGTGTCGGAGTTTCGGAGTGTTGGAGTTTTGGAGTTTTAGAGTTTTGGAGTTTTGGATTTTTGAGTTTTGGATTTTTGGATTTTAGGAGTTTTGGAGTTTTTGAGTTTTGGAGTTTTAGATTTTTGCACTTTTGGAGTTTTGGAGTTTCGGAGTTTTGAATTTTTGGAGTTTTGGAGGTATGGATTTTTGGAGATTCAGGGTTTTGTTGTTCCATAATTTTGTAGTTTTGGAGTTTCGGTGATTCGGAGTTTCGAATTATTGGAGTTTTCGAGTTTTAGAATTTTTAATTTTTGGAGGTATGGATTTTTGGAGTTTCGGAGTTGTGGAGATTCGGGGTTGTGGAGTTTTGGAGTTTTGGAGGTTCGGAGTTTAAGAGTTTTTGAGTTTGGGAGTTTCGCAGTTTTGGAGATTCGGGGTTGTGGAGTTTCGGAATTTTGGGGTTTCGCATTTTTACAGTTTTGGAGTTTTCAAGTTTTGGATTTTTGGAGTTCTTGGATTTTCGGAATTTTGGAGATTCAGTTTTGGAGTTTCGGAGTTTTGGATATTCAGAGTTGTGGAGTTTTGGAATTTTTGAGTTTTGCAGTTTCGGAGTTTTGGAGTTTTGGAGTTTCGGAGTTTCGGAGTTTCAGAGTTTTGGAGTTTTTTAGTTTCGAATTTTCAGAGTTTCGGATTTTTGGAGTTTTGGAGTTCCGGAGATTTGGAGTTCCAGAGTTTTGGAGGTTCAGGGTTGTGGAGTTTCGGAATTTTTGAGTTTTGGAGTTTCGGAGTTTCGGAGTTTTGGAGTATTGCAGTTTTGGAGATTTGGAGTTTTGAATTTTCAGAGTTTCGGATTTTTGGAGTTTTGGAGTTTCGGAGATATGGAGTTTTGGAGTTTCGGAGATTCGGTATCTTGGAGTTTCGGAATTTTGTAGTTTTGTAGTTTTGGAGTGTCGGAGTTTTGGAGTGTTGGAGTTTTGGAGCTTTGGAGCTTTAGAGTTTTTGAGTTTTTGAGTTTTGAATTTTTGCACTTTTGGAGTTTTGGAGTTTCGGAGTTTCGGAGTTTCGGAGTTTTGGAGTTTCAGAGTTTTGGAGGTTCAGGGTTGTGGAGTTTCGGAATTTTTGAGTTTTGGAGTTTCGGAGTTTCGGAGTTTTGGAGTATTGCAGTTTTGGAGTTTTGGAGTTTCGAATTTTCAGAGTTTCGGATTTTTGGAGTTTTGGAGTTTCGGAGTTTCGGAGTTTTGGAGTTTCAGAGTTTTGGAGGTTCAGGGTTGTGGAGTTTCGGAATTTTTGAGTTTTGGAGTTTCGGAGTTTCGGAGTTTTGGAGTATTGCAGTTTTGGAGTTTTGGAGGTTTGGAGTTTCGAATTTTCAGACTTTCGGATTTTTGGAGTTTTGGAGTTTCGGAGTTTTGAAGTTTCAGAGTTTTCGAGGTTCAGGGTTGTGGAGTTTCGGAATTTTTGAGTTTTGGAGTTTCGGAGTTTCGGATTTTTGGAGTTTTGGAGTTTCGGAGATTTGGAGTTTTGGCGTTTTGGAGATTCGGAATCTTGGAGTTTCGGAATTTTGTAGTTTTGTAGTTTTGGAGTGTCGGAGTTTTGGAGTGTTGGAGTTTTGGAGTTTTTGAGTTTTGGATTTTTGCACTTTTGGAGTTTTGGAGTTTTGGAGTTTCGGAGTTTTGGAGTTTCAGAGTTTTGGAGGTTCAGGGTTGTGGAGTTTCGGAATTTTTGAGTTTTGGAGTTTCGGAGTTTCGGAGTTTTGGAGTTTTGCAGTTTTGGAGTTTTGGAGTTTCGGAGATTTGGAGTTTCGGCGTTTTGGAGATTCGGGGTCTTGGAGTTTCGGAATTTTGTAGTTTTGTAGTTTTGGAGTTTTGGAGTGTCGGAGTTTCGGAGTGTTGGAGTTTTGGAGTTTTAGAGTTTTAGAGTTTTGGAGTTTTGGATTTTTGAGTTTTGGATTTTTGGATTTTTGGAGTTTTGGAGTTTTTGAGTTTTGGAGTTTTGGATTTTTGCACTTTTGGAGTTTTGGAGTTTCGGAGTTTTGAATTTTTGGAGTTTTGGAGGTATGGATTTTTGGAGATTCAGGGTTTTGTTGTTCCATAATTTTGTAGTTTTGGAGTTTTGGAGTTTCGGAGTTTCGAATTATTGGAGTTCACGCGTTTTAGAATTTTTAATTTTTAGAGGTATGGATTTTTGGAGTTTCAGAGTTGTGATGATTCGGGTTGTGGAGTTTTGGAGTTTTGGAGTTTCGGAGTTTTGGGGTTTCAGAGTTTTGGAGGTTCAGGGTTGTGGAGTTTCGGAATTTTTGAGTTTTGGAGTTTCGGAGTTTCGGAGTTTTGGAGTTTTGCAGTTTCGGAGTTTTGGAGTTTCGGAGATTTGGAGTTTTCGCGTTTTAGAATTTTTAAATTTTGGAGGTATGGATTTTTGGAGTTTCGGAGTTGTGGAGATTCGGGTTGTGGAGTTTTGGAGTTTTGGAGGTTCGGAGTTTAAGAGTTTTTGAGTTTGGGAGTTTCGCAGTTTTGGAGATTCGGGGTTGTGGAGTTTCAGAATTTTGGTGTTTCGCATTTTTACAGTTTTGGAGTTTTCAAGTTTTGGATTTTTGGAGTTCTTGGATTTTCGGAATTTTGGAGATTCAGTTTTGGAGTTTCGGAGTTTTGGATATTCAGGGTTGTGGAGTTTTGGAATTTTTGAGTTTTGCAGTTTCGGAGTTTTGGAGTTTTGCAGTTTCGGAGTTTTGGAGTTTCAGAGTTTTCGAGGTTCAGGGTTGTGGAGTTTCGGAATTTTTGAGTTTTGGAGTTTCGGAGTTTCAGAGTTTTGGAGTTTTTTAGTTTCGAATTTTCAGAGTTTCGGATTTTTGGAGTTTTGGAGTTCCGGAGATTTGGAGTTCCAGAGTTCCAGAGTTTTGGAGGTTCAGGGTTGTGGAGTTTCGGAATTTTTGAGTTTTGGAGTTTCGGAGTTTCGGAGTTTTGGAGTATTGCAGTTTTGGAGATTTGGAGTTTTGAATTTTCAGAGTTTCGGATTTTTGGAGTTTTGGAGTTTCGGAGATATGGAGTTTTGGAGTTTCCGAGATTCGGTATCTTGGAGTTTCGGAATTTTGTAGTTTTGTAGTTTTGGAGTGTCGGAGTTTTGGAGTGTTGGAGTTTTTGGAGCTTTGGAGCTTTAGAGTTTTTGAGTTTTTGAGTTTTGAATTTTTGCACTTTTGGAGTTTTGGAGTTTCGGAGTTTCGGAGTTTCGGAGTTTTGGAGTTTCAGAGTTTTGGAGGTTCAGGGTTGTGGAGTTTCGGAATTTTTGAGTTTTGGAGTTTCGGAGTTTCGGAGTTTTGGAGTATTGCAGTTTTGGAGTTTTGGAGTTTCGAATTTTCAGAGTTTCGGATTTTTGGAGTTTTGGAGTTTCGGAGTTTCGGAGTTTTGGAGTTTCAGAGTTTTGGAGGTTCAGGGTTGTGGAGTTTCGGAATTTTTGAGTTTTGGAGTTTCGGAGTTTCGGAGTTTTGGAGTATTGCAGTTTTGGAGTTTTGGAGGTTTGGAGTTTCGAATTTTCAGACTTTCGGATTTTTGGAGTTTTGGAGTTTCGGAGTTTTGAAGTTTCAGAGTTTTCGAGGTTCAGGGTTGTGGAGTTTCGGAATTTTTGAGTTTTGGAGTTTCGGAGTTTCGGATTTTTGGAGTTTTGGAGTTTCGGAGATTTGGAGTTTTGGCGTTTTGGAGATTCGGAATCTTGGAGTTTCGGAATTTTGTAGTTTTGTAGTTTTGGAGTGTCGGAGTTTTGGAGTGTTGAAGTTTTGGAGTTTTTGAGTTTTGGATTTTTGCACTTTTGGAGTTTTGGAGTTTTGGAGTTTCGGAGTTTTGGAGTTTCAGAGTTTTGGAGGTTCAGGGTTGTGGAGTTTCGGAATTTTTGAGTTTTGGAGTTTCGGAGTTTCGGAGTTTTGGAGTTTTGCAGTTTTGGAGTTTTTGAGTTTCGGAGATTTGGAGTTTCGGCGTTTTGGAGATTCGGGGTCTTGGAGTTTCGGAATTTTGTAGTTTTGTAGTTTTGGAGTTTTGGAGTGTCGGAGTTTCGGAGTGTTGGAGTTTTGGAGTTTTAGAGTTTTAGAGTTTTGGAGTTTTGGATTTTTGAGTTTTGGATTTTTGGATTTTTGGAGTTTTGGAGTTTTTGAGTTTTTGAGTTTTGGATTTTTGCACTTTTGGAGTTTTGGAGTTTCGGAGTTTTGAATTTTTGGAGTTTTGGAGGTATGGATTTTTGGAGATTCAGGGTTTTGTTGTTCCTTAATTTTGTAGTTTTGGAGTTTTGGAGTTTCGGAGTTTCGAATTATTGGAGTTCACGCGTTTTAGAATTTTTAATTTTTAGAGGTATGGATTTTTGGAGTTTCGGAGTTGTGATGATTCGGGTTGTGGAGTTTTGGAGTTTGGGAGGTTCGGAGTTTAAGAGTATTTGAGTTTGGGAGTTTCGCAGTTTTGGAGATTCGGGGTTGTGGAGTTTCGGAATTTTGGTGTTTCGCATTTTTACAGTTTTGGAGTCTTCAAGTTTTGGATTTTTGGAGTTTTGGATTTTCGGAGTTTTGGAGCTTTGGAGTTTCGGAGTTTTGGAGTTTCGGAGTTTTGGAGTTTTGCAGTTTCGGAGTTTTGGAGTTTTGGAGTTTCGGAGTTTTGGAGTTTCAGAGTTTTCGAGGTTCAGGGTTGTGGAGTTTCGGAATTTTTGAGTTTTGGAGTTTCGGAGTTTCGGAGGTTTGGAGTTTTGGAGTTTCGAATTTTCAGAGTTTCGGATTTTTGGAGTTTTTGAGTTTCGGAGATTTGGAGTTTCAGAGTTTTGGAGGTTCAGGGTTTTGTTGTTCTAGAATTTTGTAGTTTTGGAGTTCCGGAGTTTCGGAGATTCGAATTATTGGAGTTTTCGAGTTTTAGAATTTTTAATTTTTGGAGGTATGGATTTTTGGAGTTTCGGAGTTGTGGAGATTCGGGGTTGTGGAGTTTTGGAGTTTTGGAGTTTCGGAGTTTTGGAGTTTCAGAGTTTTGGAGGTTCAGGGTTGTGGAGTTTCGGAATTTTTGAGTTTTGGAGTTTCGGAGTTTCGGGGTTTTGGAGTTTTGCAGTTTCGGAGTTTTGGAGTTTCGGAGATTTGGAGTTTTCGCGTTTTAGAATTTTTAAATTTTGGAGGTATGGATTTTTGGAGTTTCGGAGTTGTGGAGATTCGGGTTGTGGAGTTTTGGAGTTTTGGAGGTTCGGAGTTTAAGAGTTTTTGAGTTTGGGAGTTTCGCTGTTTTGGAGATTCGGGGTTGTGGAGTTTCGGAATTTTGGTGTTTCGCATTTTTACAGTTTTGGAGTTTTCAAGTTTTGGATTTTTGGAGTTTTGGATTTTCGGAGTTTTGGAGGTTTGGAGTTTCGGAGTTTTGGAGTTTCGGAGTTTTGGAGTTTTGCAGTTTCGGAGTTTTGGAGTTTTGGAGTTTCGGAGGTTTGGAGTTTCAGAGTTTTCGAGGTTCAGGGTTGTGGAGTTTCGGAATTTTTGAGTTTTGGAGTTTCGGAGTTTCGGAGTTTTGGAGTTTTGCAGTTTTGGAGTTTTGGAGTTTCGGAGATTTGGAGTTTTCGCGTTTTAGAATTTTTATTTTTGGAGGTATGGATTTTTGGAGTTTCGGAGTTGTGGAGATTCGGGTTGTGGAGTTTTGGAGTTTTGGAGGTTCGGAGTTTAAGAGTTTTTGAGTTTGGGAGTTTCGCAGTTTTGGAGATTCGGGGTTGTGGAGTTTCGGAATTTGGTGTTTCGCATTTTTACAGTTTTGGAGTTTTCAAGTTTTGGATTTTTGGAGTTTTGGATTTTCGGAGTTTTGGAGATTCGGAGTTTTGGAGTTTCGGAGTTTTGGAGATTTGGAGTTTCGGAGCTTTGGAGTTTCGGAGTTTTGGAGTTTTGGAGTTTTGCAGTTTCGGAGTTTTGGAGTTTTGGAGTTTCGGAGTTTTGGAGTTTCAGAGTTTTCGAGGTTCAGGGTTGTGGAGTTTCGGAATTTTTGAGTTTTGGAGTTTCGGAGTTTCGGAGTTTCGGAGTTTTGGAGTTTTGGAGTTTTGGAGTTTCAGAGTTTCGGATTTTTGGAGTTTTGGAGTTTCGGAGATTTGGAGTTTCAGAGTTTTGGAGGTTCAGGGTTTTTTTGTTCCAGAATTTTGTAGTTTTGGAGTTTTGGAGTTTCGGAGTTTCGGAGTTTCGAATTATTGGAGTTTTCGAGTTTTAGAATTTTTAATTTTTGGAGGTATGGAATTTTGGAGTTTCGGAGTTGCGGAGATTCGGGGTTGTGGAGTTTTAGGGTTTTGGAGTTTCGGAGTTTTGGAGTTTTGGAGTTTCAGAGTTTTGGAGGTTCAGGGTTGTGGAGTTTCGGAATTTTTGAGTTTTGGAGTTTCGGAGTTTCGGAGTTTTGGAGTTTTAGAGTTTTAGAGTTTTGGAGTTTTGAAATTTTTGAGTTTCATATTTTTGGAGTTTTGGAGTTTCGGAGATTTGGAGTTTCGGCGTTTTGGAGATTCGGGGTCTTGGAGTTTCGGAATTTTGTAGTTTTGTAGTTTTGTAGTTTTGGAGTGTCGGATTTTCGGAGTGTTGGAGTTTTGGAGTTTTAGAGTTTTAGAGTTTTGGAGTTTTGAAATTTTTGAGTTTGGGATTTTTGGACTTTGGAGTTTCTAAGTTTCGGAGTTTCGGAGTTTTGGAGTTTTGGAGTTTTGGAGTTTTGGAGTTTTGGAGTTTTGGAGTTTTGGAGTTTCGGAGATTTGGAGTTTCAGAGTTTTGGAGGTTCAGGGTTTTTTTGTTCCAGAATTTTGTAGTTTTGCAGTTTCGGAGTTTTGGAGTTTTGGAGTTCCGGAGATTTGGAGTTCCAGAGTTTTGGAGGTTCAGGGTTGTGGAGTTTCGGAATTTTTGAGTTTTGGAGTTTCGGAGTTTTGGAGTATTGCAGTTTTGGAGGTTTGAGTTTCGAATTTTCAGAGTTTCGGATTTTTGGAGTTTTGGAGTTTCGGAGTTTCGGAGTTTTGGAGTTTCGGAGTTTTGGAGATTTGGAGTTTCGGAGTTCTGGAGTTTCGGAGTTTTGGAGTTTTGCAGTTTCGGAGTTTTGGAGTTTTGGAGTTTCGGAGTTTTGGAGTTTCAGAGTTTTCGAGGTTTAGGGTTGTGGTGTTTCGGAATTTTTGACTTCTGGAGTTTCGGAGTTTCGGAGTTTTGGAGTATTGCAGTTTTGGAGTTTTGGAGTTTTGGAGTTTCGAATTTTCAGACTTTCGGATTTTTGGAGTTTTGCAGCTTCGGAGTTTTGGAGTTTTGGAGTTTCGGAGTTTCAGAGTTTTCGAGGTTCAGGGTTGTGGAGTTTCGGAATTTTTGAGTTTTGGAGTTTCGGAGTTTCGGAGTTTTGGAGTTTTGGAGTTTTGGAGTTTCGAATTTTCAGAGTTTCGGATTTTTGGAGTTTTGGAGTTTCGGAGATTTGGAGTTTCAGAGTTTTGGAGGTTCAGGGTTTTTTTGTTCCAGAATTTTGGAGTTTTGGAGTTTTGGAGTTTCGGAGTTTCGGAGTTTCGAATTATTGGAGTTTTCTTGTTTTAGAATTTTTAATTTTTGGAGGTATGGATTTTTGGAGTTTCGGAGTTGTGGAGATTCGGGGTTGTGGAGTTTTGGAGTTTTGGAGTTTCGGAGTTTTGGAGTTTCAGAGTTTTGGAGGTTCAGGGTTGTGGAGTTTCGGAATTTTTGAGTTTTGGAGTTTCGGAGTTTCGGAGTTTTGGAGTTTTAGAGTTTTAGAGTTTTGGAGTTTTGAAATTTTTAAGTTTCATATTTTTGGAGTTTTGGAGTTTCGGAGATTTGGAGTTTCGGCGTTTTGGAGATTCGGGGTCTTGGAGTTTCGGAATTTTGTAGTTTTGTAGTTTTGGAGTTTTGGAGTTTTGGAGTGTCGGAGTTTCGGAGTGTTGGAGTTTTGGAGTTTTAGAGTTTTAGAGTTTGTGAGTTTTGAAATTTTTGAGTTTCGGATTTTTGGAGTTTGGAGTTTTTAAGTTTTGGATTTTTGAGTTATGGATTTTTGGATTTTTGGAGTTTTGGAGTTTTTGAGTTTTGGAGTTTTGGATTTTTGCACTTTTGGAGTTTTGGAGTTTCGGAGTTTTGGATTTTTGGAGTTTTGGAGGTATGGATTTTTGGAGATTCAGGGTTTTGTTGTTCCAGAATTTTGTAGTTTTGGAGTTTCGGAGTTTCGGAGTTTCGAATTATTGGAGTTTTCGAGTTTTAGAATATTTAATTTTTTGAGGTATGGATTTTTGGAGTTTCGCAGTTTTGGAGATTCGGGGTTGTGGAGTTTCGGAATTTTGGTGTTTCGCATTTTTACAGTTTTGGAGTTTTCAAGTTTTGGATTTTTGGAGTTTTGGATTTTCGGAGTTTTGGAGATTCAGAGTTTTGGAGTTTCGGAGTTTTGGAGATTCAGGGTTGTGGAGTTTTGGAATTTTTGAGTTTTGCAGTTTCGGAGTTTTGGAGTTTTGGAGTTTTGGAGTTTCGAATTTTCAGAGTTTCGGATTTTTGGAGTTTTGGAGTTCCGGAGATTTGGAGTTTTGGCGTTTTGGAGATTCGGAATCTTGGAGTTTCGAAATTTTGTAGTTTTGTAGTTTTGGAGTGTCGGAGTTTTGGAGTGTTAGAGTTTTGGAGTTTTTGAGTTTTGCATTTTTGCACTTTTGGAGTTTTGGAGTTTTGGAGTTTCGGAGTTTTGGAGTTTCAGAGTTTTGGAGGTTCAGGGTTGTGGAGTTTCGGAATTTTTGAGTTTTGGAGTTTCGGTGTTTCGGAGTTTTGGAGTTTTGGAGTTTTGCAGTTTTGGAGTTTTGGAGTTTCGGAGATTTGGAGTTTCGGCGTTTTGGAGATTCGGGGTCTTGGAGTCTCGGAATTTTGTAGTTTTGTAGTTTTGGAGTTTTGGAGTGTCGGAGTTTCGGAGTGTTGGAGTTTTGGAGTTTTAGAGTTTTGGAGTTTTGGATTTTTGAGTTTTGGATTTTTGGATTTTAGGAGTTTTGGAGTTTTTGAGTTTTGGAGTTTTAGATTTTTGCACTTTTGGAGTTTTGGAGTTTCGGAGTTTTGAATTTTTGGAGTTTTGGAGGTATGGATTTTTGGAGATTCAGGGTTTTGTTGTTCCATAATTTTGTAGTTTTGGAGTTTCGGTGATTCGGAGTTTCGAATTATTGGAGTTTTCGAGTTTTAGAATTTTTAATTTTTGGAGGTATGGATTTTTGGAGTTTCGGAGTTGTGGAGATTCGGGGTTGTGGAGTTTTGGAGTTTTGGAGGTTCGGAGTTTAAGAGTTTTTGAGTTTGGGAGTTTCGCAGTTTTGGAGATTCGGGGTTGTGGAGTTTCGGAATTTTGGTGTTTCGCATTTTTACAGTTTTGGAGTTTTCAAGTTTTGGATTTTTGGAGTTCTTGGATTTTCGGAATTTTGGAGATTCAGTTTTGGAGTTTCGGAGTTTTGGATATTCAGAGTTGTGGAGTTTTGGAATTTTTGAGTTTTGCAGTTTCGGAGTTTTGGAGTTTTGGAGTTTCGGAGTTTCGGAGTTTCAGAGTTTTGGAGTTTTTTAGTTTCGAATTTTCAGAGTTTCGGATTTTTGGAGTTTTGGAGTTCCGGAGATTTGGAGTTCCAGAGTTTTGGAGGTTCAGGGTTGTGGAGTTTCGGAATTTTTGAGTTTTGGAGTTTCGGAGTTTCGGAGTTTTGGAGTATTGCAGTTTTGGAGATTTGGAGTTTTGAATTTTCAGAGTTTCGGATTTTTGGAGTTTTGGAGTTTCGGAGATATGGAGTTTTGGAGTTTCCGAGATTCGGTATCTTGGAGTTTCGGAATTTTGTAGTTTTGTAGTTTTGGAGTGTCGGAGTTTTGGAGTGTTGGAGTTTTGGAGCTTTGGAGCTTTAGAGTTTTTGAGTTTTTGAGTTTTGAATTTTTGCACTTTTGGAGTTTAGGAGTTTCGGAGTTTCGGAGTTTCGGAGTTTTGGAGTTTCAGAGTTTTGGAGGTTCAGGGTTGTGGAGTTTCGGAATTTTTGAGTTTTGGAGTTTCGGAGTTTCGGAGTTTTGGAGTATTGCAGTTTTGGAGTTTTGGAGTTTCGAATTTTCAGAGTTTCGGATTTTTGGAGTTTTGGAGTTTCGGAGTTTCGGAGTTTTGGAGTTTCAGAGTTTTGGAGGTTCAGGGTTGTGGAGTTTCGGAATTTTTGAGTTTTGGAGTTTCGGAGTTTCGGAGTTTTGGAGTATTGCAGTTTTGGAGTTTTGGAGGTTTGGAGTTTCGAATTTTCAGACTTTCGGATTTTTGGAGTTTTGGAGTTTCGGAGTTTTGAAGTTTCAGAGTTTTCGAGGTTCAGGGTTGTGGAGTTTCGGAATTTTTGAGTTTCGGAGTTTCGGAGTTTCGGATTTTTGGAGTTTTGGAGTTTCGGAGATTTGGAGTTTTGGCGTTTTGGAGATTCGGAATCTTGGAGTTTCGGAATTTTGTAGTTTTGTAGTTTTGGAGTGTCGGAGTTTTGGAGTGTTGGAGTTTTGGAGTTTTCGAGTTTTGGATTTTTGCACTTTTGGAGTTTTGGAGTTTTGGAGTTTCGGAGTTTTGGAGTTTCAGAGTTTTGGAGGTTCAGGGTTGTGGAGTTTCGGAATTTTTGAGTTTTGGAGTTTCGGAGTTTCGGAGTTTTGGAGTTTTGCAGTTTTGGAGTTTTGGAGTTTCGGAGATTTGGAATTTCGGCGTTTTGGAGATTCGGGGTCTTGGAGTTTCGGAATTTTGTAGTTTTGTAGTTTTGGAGTTTTGGAGTGTCGGAGTTTCGGAGTGTTGGAGTTTTGGAGTTTTAGAGTTTTAGAGTTTTGGAGTTTTGGATTTTTGAGTTTTGGATTTTTGGATTTTTGGAGTTTTGGAGTTTTTGAGTTTTGGAGTTTTGGATTTTTGCACTTTTGGAGTTTTGGAGTTTCGGAGTTTTGAATTTTTGGAGTTTTGGAGGTATGGATTTTTGGAGATTCAGGGTTTTGTTGTTCCATAATTTTGTAGTTTTGGAGTTTTGGAGTTTCGGAGTTTCGAATTATTGGAGTTCACGCGTTTAAGAATTTTTAATTTTTAGAGGTATGGATTTTTGGAGTTTCAGAGTTGTGATGATTCGAGTTGTGGAGTTTTGGAGTTTTGGAGTTTCGGAGTTTTGGAGTTTCAGAGTTTTGGAGGTTCAGGGTTGTGGAGTTTCGGAATTTTTGAGTTTTGGAGTTTCGGAGTTTCGGAGTTTTGGAGTTTTGCAGTTTCGGAGTTTTGGAGTTTCGGAGATTTGGAGCTTTCGCGTTTTAGAATTTTTAAATTTTGGAGGTATGGATTTTTGGAGTTTCGGAGTTGTGGAGATTCGGGTTGTGGAGTTTTGGAGTTTTGGAGGTTCGGAGTTTAAGAGTTTTTGAGTTTGGGAGTTTCGCAGTTTTGGAGATTCGGGGTTGTGGAGTTTCGGAATTTTGGTGTTTCGCATTTTTACAGTTTTGGAGTTTTCAAGTTTTGGATTTTTGGAGTTCTTGGATTTTCGGAATTTTGGAGATTCAGTTTTGGAGTTTCGGAGTTTTGGATATTCAGGGTTGTGGAGTTTTGGAATTTTTGAGTTTTGCAGTTTCGGAGTTTTGGAGTTTTGCAGTTTCGGAGTTTTGGAGTTTCAGAGTTTTCGAGGTTCAGGGTTGTGGAGTTTCGGAATTTTTGAGTTTTGGAGTTTCGGAGTTTCGGAGTTTCAGAGTTTTGGAGTTTTTTAGTTTCGAATTTTCAGAGTTTCGGATTTTTGGAGTTTTGGAGTTCCGGAGATTTGGAGTTCCAGAGTTTTGGAGGTTCAGGGTTGTGGAGTTTCGGAATTTTTGAGTTTTGGAGTTTCGGAGTTTCGGAGTTTTGGAGTATTGCAGTTTTGGAGATTTGGAGTTTTGAATTTTCAGAGTTTCGGATTTTTGGAGTTTTGGAGTTTCGGAGATATGGAGTTTTGGAGTTTCCGAGATTCGGTATCTTGGAGTTTCGGAATTTTGTAGTTTTGTAGTTTTGGAGTGTCGGAGTTTTGGAGTGTTGGAGTTTTGGAGCTTTGGAGCTTTAGAGTTTTTGAGTTTTTGAGTTTTGAATTTTTGCACTTTTGGAGCTTTGGAGTTTCGGAGTTTCGGAGTTTCGGAGTTTTGGAGTTTCAGAGTTTTGGAGGTTCAGGGTTGTGGAGTTTCGGAATTTTTGCGTTTTGGAGTTTCGGAGTTTCGGAGTTTTGGAGTTTTAGAGTTTTAGAGTTTTAGAGTTTTGGAGTTTTGAAATTTTTGAGTTTCATATTTTTGGAGTTTTGGAGTTTCGGAGATTTGGAGTTTCGGCGTTTTGGAGATTCGGGGTCTTGGAGTTTCGGAATTTTGTAGTTTTGTAGTTTTGTAGTTTTGGAGTGTCGGATTTTCGGAGTGTTGGAGTTTTGGAGTTTTAGAGTTTTAGAGTTTTGGAGCTTTGAAATTTTTGAGTTTGGGATTTTTGGAGTTTGGAGTTTCTAAGTTTCGGAGTTTCGGAGTTTTGGAGTTTTGGAGTTTTGGAGTTTTGGAGTTTTTGAGTTTTGGAGTTTTGGAGTTTCGGAGATTTGGAGTTTCAGAGTTTTGGAGGTTCAGGGTTTTTTTGTTCCAGAATTTTGTAGTTTTGCAGTTTCGGAGTTTTGGAGTTTTGGAGTTCCGGAGATTTGGAGTTCCAGAGTTTTGGAGGTTCAGGGTTGTGGAGTTTCGGAATTTTTGAGTTTTGGAGTTTCGGAGTTTTGGAGTATTGCAGTTTTGGAGGTTTGAGTTTCGAATTTTCAGAGTTTCGGATTTTTGGAGTTTTGGAGTTTCGGAGTTTCGGAGTTTTGGAGTTTCGGAGTTTTGGAGATTTGGAGTTTCGGAGTTCTGGAGTTTCGGAGTTTTGGAGTTTTGCAGTTTCGGAGTTTTGGAGTTTTGGAGTTTCGGAGTTTTGGAGTTTCAGAGTTTTCGAGGTTTAGGGTTGTGGTGTTTCGGAATTTTTGACTTCTGGAGTTTCGGAGTTTCGGAGTTTTGGAGTATTGCAGTTTTGGAGTTTTGGAGTTTTGGAGTTTCGAATTTTCAGACTTTCGGATTTTTGGAGTTTTGCAGCTTCGGAGTTTTGGAGTTTTGGAGTTTCGGAGTTTCAGAGTTTTCGAGGTTCAGGGTTGTGGAGTTTCGGAATTTTTGAGTTTTGGAGTTTCGGAGTTTCGGAGTTTTGGAGTTTTGGAGTTTTGGAGTTTCGAATTTTCAGAGTTTCGGATTTTTGGAGTTTTGGAGTTTCGGAGATTTGGAGTTTCAGAGATTTGGAGGTTCAGGGTTTTTTTGTTCCAGAATTTTGGAGTTTTGGAGTTTTGGAGTTTCGGAGTTTCGAATTATTGGAGTTTTCTTGTTTTAGAATTTTTAATTTTTGGAGGTATGGATTTTTGGACTTTCGGAGTTGTGGAGATTCGGGGTTGTGGAGTTTTGGAGTTTTGGAGTTTCGGAGTTTTGGAGTTTCAGAGTTTTGGAGGTTCAGGGTTGTGGAGTTTCGGAATTTTTGAGTTTTGGAGTTTCGGAGTTTCGGAGTTTTGGAGTTTTAGAGTTTTAGAGTTTTGGAGTTTTGAAATTTTTAAGTTTCATATTTTTGGAGTTTTGGAGTTTCGGAGATTTGGAGTTTCGGCGTTTTGGAGATTCGGGGTCTTGGAGTTTCGGAATTTTGTAGTTTTGTAGTTTTGGAGTTTTGGAGTGTCGGAGTTTCGGAGTGTTGGAGTTTTGGAGTTTTAGAGTTTTAGAGTTTGTGAGTTTTGAAATTTTTGAGTTTCGGATTTTTGGAGTTTGGAGTTTTTAAGTTTTGGATTTTTGAGTTATGGATTTTTGGATTTTTGGAGTTTTGGAGTTTTTGAGTTTTGGAGTTTTGGATTTTTGCACTTTTGGAGTTTTGGAGTTTCGGAGTTTTGGATTTTTGGAGTTTTGGAGGTATGGATTTTTGGAGATTCAGGGTTTTGTTGTTCCAGAATTTTGTAGTTTTGGAGTTTCGGAGTTTCGGAGTTTCGAATTATTGGAGTTTTCGAGTTTTAGAATATTTAATTTTTTGAGGTATGGATTTTTGGAGTTTCGCAGTTTTGGAGATTCGGGGTTGTGGAGTTTCGGAATTTTGGTGTTTCGCATTTTTACAGTTTTGGAGTTTTCAAGTTTTGGATTTTTGGAGTTTTGGATTTTCGGAGTTTTGGAGATTCAGAGTTTTGGAGTTTCGGAGTTTTGGAGATTCAGGGTTGTGGAGTTTTGGAATTTTTGAGTTTTGCAGTTTCGGAGTTTTGGAGTTTTGGAGTTTTGGAGTTTCGAATTTTCAGAGTTTCGGATTTTTGGAGTTTTGGAGTTCCGGAGATTTGGAGTTTTGGCGTTTTGGAGATTCGGAATCTTGGAGTTTCGAAATTTCGTAGTTTTGTAGTTTTGGAGTGTCGGAGTTTTGGAGTGTTGGAGTTTTGGAGTTTTTGACTTTTGGATTTTTGCACTTTTGGAGTTTTGGAGTTTTGGAGTTTCAGAGTTTTGGAGTTTCAGAGTTTTGGAGGTTCAGGGTTGTGGAGTTTCGGAATTTTTGAGTTTTGGAGTTTCGGAGTTTCGGAGTTTTGGAGTTTTGCAGTTTTGGAGTTTTGGAGTTTCGGAGATTTGGAGTTTCGGCGTTTTGGAGATTCGGGGTCTTGGAGTCTCGGAATTTTGTAGTTTTGTAGTTTTGGAGTTTTGGAGTTTTGGAGTGTCGGAGTTTCGGAGTGTTGGAGTTTTGGAGTTTTAGAGTTTTGGAGTTTTGGATTTTTGAGTTTTGGATTTTTGGATTTTAGGAGTTTTGGAGTTTTTGAGTTTTGGAGTTTTAGATTTTTGCACTTTTGGAGTTTTGGAGTTTCGGAGTTTTGAATTTTTGGAGTTTTGGAGGTATGGATTTTTGGAGATTCAGGGTTTTGTTGTTCCATAATTTTGTAGTTTTGGAGTTTCGGTGATTCGGAGTTTCGAATTATTGGAGTTTTCGAGTTTTAGAATTTTTAATTTTTGGAGGTATGGATTTTTGGAGTTTCGGAGTTGTGGAGATTCGGGGTTGTGGAGTTTTGGAGTTTTGGAGGTTCGGAGTTTAAGAGTTTTTGAGTTTGGGAGTTTCGCAGTTTTGGAGATTCGGGGTTGTGGAGTTTCGGAATTTTGGTGTTTCGCATTTTTACAGTTTTGGAGTTTTCAAGTTTTGGATTTTTGGGTTCTTGGATTTTCGGAATTTTGGAGATTGAGTTTTGGAGTTTCGGAGTTTTGGATATTCAGAGTTGTGGAGTTTTGGAATTTTTGAGTTTTGCAGTTTCGGAGTTTTGGAGTTTTGGAGTTTCGGAGTTTCGGAGTTTCAGAGTTTTGGAGTTTTTTAGTTTCGAATTTTCAGAGTTTCGGATTTTTGGAGTTTTGGAGTTCCGGAGATTTGGAGTTCCAGAGTTTTGGACGTTCAGGGTTGTGGAGTTTCGGAATTTTTGAGTTTTGGAGTTTCGGAGTTTCGGAGTTTTGGAGTATTGCAGTTTTGGAGATTTGGAGTTTTGAATTTTCAGAGTTTCGGATTTTTGGAGTTTTGGAGTTTCGGAGATATGGAGTTTTGGAGTTTCGGAGATTCGGTATCTTGGAGTTTCGGAATTTTGTTGTTTTGTAGTTTTGGAGTGTCGGAGTTTTGGAGTGTTGGAGTTTTGGAGCTTTGGAGCTTTAGAGTTTTTGAGTTTTTGAGTTTTGAATTTTTGCACTTTTGGAGTTTTGGAGTTTCGGAGTTTCGGAGTTTCGGAGTTTTGGAGTTTCAGAGTTTTGGAGGTTCAGGGTTGTGGAGTTTCGGAATTTTTGAGTTTTGGAGTTTCGGAGTTTCGGAGTTTTGGAGTATTGCAGTTTTGGAGTTTTGGAGTTTCGAATTTTCAGAGTTTCGGATTTTTGGAGTTTTGGAGTTTCGGAGTTTCGGAGTTTTGGAGTTTCAGAGTTTTGGAGGTTCAGGGTTGTGGAGTTTCGGAATTTTTGAGTTTTGGAGTTTCGGAGTTTCGGAGTTTTGGAGTATTGCAGTTTTGGAGTTTTGGAGGTTTGGAGTTTCGAATTTTCAGACTTTCGGATTTTTGGAGTTTTGGAGTTTCGGAGTTTTGAAGTTTCAGTGTTTTCGAGGTTCAGGGTTGTGGAGTTTCGGAATTTTTGAGTTTTGGAGTTTCGGAGTTTCGGATTTTTGGAGTTTTGGAGTTTCGGAGATTTGGAGTTTTGGCGTTTTGGAGATTCGGAATCTTGGAGTTTCGAAATTTTGTAGTTTTGTAGTTTTGGAGTGTCGGAGTTTTGGAGTGTTGGAGTTTTGGAGTTTTTGAGTTTTGGATTTTTGCACTTTTGGAGTTTTGGAGTTTTGGAGTTTCGGAGTTTTGGAGTTTCAGAGTTTTGGAGGTTCAGGGTTGTGGAGTTTCGGAATTTTTGAGTTTTGGAGTTTCGGAGTTTCGGAGTTTTGGAGTTTTGCAGTTTTGGAGTTTTGGAGTTTCGGAGATTTGGAGTTTCGGCGTTTTGGAGATTCGGGGTCTTGGAGTCTCGGAATTTTGTAGTTTTGTAGTTTTGGAGTTTTGGAGTTTTGGAGTGTCGGAGTTTCGGAGTGTTGGAGTTTTGGAGTTTTAGAGTTTTGGAGTTTTGGATTTTTGAGTTTTGGATTTTTGGATTTTAGGAGTTTTGGAGTTTTTGAGTTTTGGAGTTTTAGATTTTTGCACTTTTGGAGTTTTGGAGTTTCGGAGTTTTGAATTTTTGGAGTTTTGGAGGTATGGATTTTTGGAGATTCAGGGTTTTGTTGTTCCATAATTTTGTAGTTTTGGAGTTTCGGTGATTCGGAGTTTCGAATTATTGGAGTTTTCGAGTTTTAGAATTTTTAATTTTTGGAGGTATGGATTTTTGGAGTTTCGGAGTTGTGGAGATTCGGGGTTGTGGAGTTTTGGAGTTTTGGAGGTTCGGAGTTTAAGAGTTTTTGAGTTTGGGAGTTTCGCAGTTTTGGAGATTCGGGGTTGTGGAGTTTCGGAATTTTGGTGTTTCGCATTTTTACAGTTTTGGAGTTTTCAAGTTTTGGATTTTTGGAGTTCTTGGATTTTCGGAATTTTGGAGATTCAGTTTTGGAGTTTCGGAGTTTTGGATATTCAGAGTTGTGGAGTTTTGGAATTTTTGAGTTTTGCAGTTTCGGAGTTTTGGAGTTTTGGAGTTTCGGAGTTTCGGATTTTTGGAGTTTGGGAGTTCCGG
This sequence comes from Amblyomma mixtum, assembly GCF_055824585.1. Lineage (NCBI taxonomy): Eukaryota > Metazoa > Arthropoda > Arachnida > Ixodida > Ixodidae > Amblyomma > Amblyomma mixtum. Next base: position 110,820,549 of record NC_143012.1, on the reverse strand, counting down.
AGATTTGGAGTTCCAGAGTTTTGGAGGTTCAGGGTTGTGGAGTTTCGGAATTTTTGAGTTTTGGAGTTTCGGAGTTTCGGAGTTTTAGAGTATTGCAGTTTTGGAGATTTGGAGTTTTGAATTTTCAGAGTTTCGGATTTTTGGAGTTTTGGAGTTTCGGAGATATGGAGTTTTGGAGTTTCGGAGATTCGGTATCTTGGAGTTTCGGAATTTTGTTGTTTTGTAGTTTTGGAGTGTCGGAGTTTTGGAGTGTTGGAGTTTTGGAGCTTTGGAGCTTTAGAGTTTTTGAGTTTTTGAGTTTTGAATTTTTGCACTTTTGGAGTTTTGGAGTTTCGGAGTTTCGGAGTTTCGGAGTTTTGGAGTTTCAGAGTTTTGGAGGTTCAGGGTTGTGGAGTTTCGGAATTTTTGAGTTTTGGAGTTTCGGAGTTTCGGAGTTTTGGAGTATTGCAGTTTTGGAGTTTTGGAGGTTTGGAGTTTCGAATTTTCAGACTTTCGGATTTTTGGAGTTTTGGAGTTTCGGAGTTTTGAAGTTTCAGAGTTTTCGAGGTTCAGGGTTGTGGAGTTTCGGAATTTTTGAGTTTTGGAGTTTCGGAGTTTCGGATTTTTGGAGTTTTGGAGTTTCGGAGATTTGGAGTTTTGGCGTTTTGGAGATTCGGAATCTTGGAGTTTCGAAATTTTGTAGTTTTGTAGTTTTGGAGTGTCGGAGTTTTGGAGTGTTGGAGTTTTGGAGTTTTTGAGTTTTGGATTTTTGCACTTTTGGAGTTTTGGAGTTTTGGAGTTTCGGAGTTTTGGAGTTTCAGAGTTTTGGAGGTTCAGGGTTGTGGAGTTTCGGAATTTTTGAGTTTTGGAGTTTCGGAGTTTCGGAGTTTTGGAGTTTTGCAGTTTTGGAGTTTTGGAGTTTCGGAGATTTGGAGTTTCGGCGTTTTGGAGATTCGGGGTCTTGGAGTTTCGGAATTTTGTAGTTTTGTAGTTTTGGAGTTTTGGAGTGTCGGAGTTTCGGAGTGTTGGAGTTTTGGAGTTTTAGAGTTTTAGAGTTTTGGAGTTTTGGATTTTTGAGTTTTGGATTTTTGGATTTTTGGAGTTTTGGAGTTTTTGAGTTTTGGAGTTTTGGATTTTTGCACTTTTGGAGTTTTGGAGTTTCGGAGTTTTGAATTTTTGGAGTTTTGGAGGTATGGATTTTTGGAGATTCAGGGTTTTGTTGTTCCATAATTTTGTAGTTTTGGAGTTTTGGAGTTTCGGAGTTTCGAATTATTGGAGTTCACGCGTTTTAGAATTTTTAATTTTTAGAGGTATGGATTTTTGGAGTTTCAGAGTTGTGATGATTCGAGTTGTGGAGTTTTGGAGTTTCGGAGTTTTGGAGTTTCAGAGTTTTGGAGGTTCAGGGTTGTGGAGTTTCGGAATTTTTGAGTTTTGGAGTTTCGGAGTTTCGGAGTTTTGGAGTTTTGCAGTTTCGGAGTTTTGGAGTTTCGGAGATTTGGAGCTTTCGCGTTTTAGAATTTTTAAATTTTGGAGGTATGGATTTTTGGAGTTTCGGAGTTGTGGAGATTCGGGTTGTGGAGTTTTGGAGTTTTGGAGGTTCGGAGTTTAAGAGTTTTTGAGTTTGGGAGTTTCGCAGTTTTGGAGATTCGGGGTTGTGGAGTTTCGGAATTTTGGTGTTTCGCATTTTTACAGTTTTGGAGTTTTCAAGTTTTGGATTTTTGGAGTTCTTGGATTTTCGGAATTTTGGAGATTCAGTTTTGGAGTTTCGGAGTTTTGGATATTCAGGGTTGTGGAGTTTTGGAATTTTTGAGTTTTGCAGTTTCGGAGTTTTGGAGTTTTGCAGTTTCGGAGTTTTGGAGTTTCAGAGTTTTCGAGGTTCAGGGTTGTGGAGTTTCGGAATTTTTGAGTTTTGGAGTTTCGGAGTTTCGGAGTTTCAGAGTTTTGGAGTTTTTTAGTTTCGAATTTTCAGAGTTTCGGATTTTTGGAGTTTTGGAGTTCCGGAGATTTGGAGTTCCAGAGTTTTGGAGGTTCAGGGTTGTGGAGTTTCGGAATTTTGAGTTTTGGAGTTTCGGAGTTTCGGAGTTTTGGAGTATTGCAGTTTTGGAGATTTGGAGTTTTGAATTTTCAGAGTTTCGGATTTTTGGAGTTTTGGAGTTTCGGAGATATGGAGTTTTGGAGTTTCCGAGATTCGGTATCTTGGAGTTTCGGAATTTTGTAGTTTTGTAGTTTTGGAGTGTCGGAGTTTTGGAGTGTTGGAGTTTTGGAGCTTTGGAGCTTTAGAGTTTTTGAGTTTTTGAGTTTTGAATTTTTGCACTTTTGGAGTTTTGGAGTTTCGGAGTTTCGGAGTTTCGGAGTTTTGGAGTTTCAGAGTTTTGGAGGTTCAGGGTTGTGGAGTTTCGGAATTTTTGAGTTTTGGAGTTTCGGAGTTTCGGAGTTTTGGAGTTTTAGAGTTTTAGAGTTTTGGAGTTTTGAAATTTTTGAGTTTCATATTTTTGGAGTTTTGGAGTTTCGGAGATTTGGAGTTTCGGCGTTTTGGAGATTCGGGGTCTTGGAGTTTCGGAATTTTGTAGTTTTGTAGTTTTGTAGTTTTGGAGTGTCGGATTTTCGGAGTGTTGGAGTTTTGGAGTTTTAGAGTTTTAGAGTTTTGGAGTTTTGAAATTTTTGAGTTTGGGATTTTTGGAGTTTGGAGTTTCTAAGTTTCGGAGTTTCGGAGTTTTGGAGTTTTGGAGTTTTGGAGTTTTGGAGTTTTGGAGTTTTTGAGTTTTGGAGTTTTGGAGTTTCGGAGATTTGGAGTTTCAGAGTTTTGGAGGTTCAGGGTTTTTTTGTTCCAGAATTTTGTAGTTTTGCAGTTTCGGAGTTTTGGAGTTTTGGAGTTCCGGAGATTTGGAGTTCCAGAGTTTTGGAGGTTCAGGGTTGTGGAGTTTCGGAATTTTTGAGTTTTGGAGTTTCGGAGTTTTGGAGTATTGCAGTTTTGGAGGTTTGAGTTTCGAATTTTCAGAGTTTCGGATTTTTGGAGTTTTGGAGTTTCGGAGTTTCGGAGTTTTGGAGTTTCGGAGTTTTGGAGATTTGGAGTTTCGGAGTTCTGGAGTTTCAGAGTTTTCGAGGTTTAGGGTTGTGGTGTTTCGGAATTTTTGACTTCTGGAGTTTCGGAGTTTCGGAGTTTTGGAGTATTGCAGTTTTGGAGTTTTGGAGTTTTGGAGTTTTGGAGTTTCGAATTTTCAGACTTTCGGATTTTTGGAGTTTTGCAGCTTCGGAGTTTTGGAGTTTTGGAGTTTCGGAGTTTCAGAGTTTTCGAGGTTCAGGGTTGTGGAGTTTCGGAATTTTTGAGTTTTGGAGTTTCGGAGTTTCGGAGTTTTGGAGTTTTGGAGTTTTGGAGTTTCGAATTTTCAGAGTTTCGGATTTTTGGAGTTTTGGAGTTTCGGAGATTTGGAGTTTCAGAGTTTTGGAGGTTCAGGGTTTTTTTGTTCCAGAATTTTGGAGTTTTGGAGTTTTGGAGTTTCGGAGTTTCGGAGTTTCGAATTATTGGAGTTTTCTTGTTTTAGAATTTTTAATTTTTGGAGGTATGGATTTTTGGAGTTTCGGAGTTGTGGAGATTCGGGGTTGTGGAGTTTTGGAGTTTTGGAGTTTCGGAGTTTTGGAGTTTCAGAGTTTTGGAGGTTCAGGGTTGTGGAGTTTCGGAATTTTTGAGTTTTGGAGTTTCGGAGTTTCGGAGTTTTGGAGTTTTAGAGTTTTAGAGTTTTGGAGTTTTGAAATTTTTAAGTTTCATATTTTTGGAGTTTTGGAGTTTCGGAGATTTGGAGTTTCGGCGTTTTGGAGATTCGGGGTCTTGGAGTTTCGGAATTTTGTAGTTTTGTAGTTTTGGAGTTTTGGAGTGTCGGAGTTTCGGAGTGTTGGAGTTTTGGAGTTTTAGAGTTTTAGAGTTTGTGAGTTTTGAAATTTTTGAGTTTCGGATTTTTGGAGTTTGGAGTTTTTAAGTTTTGGATTTTTGAGTTATGGATTTTTGGATTTTTGGAGTTTTGGAGTTTTTGAGTTTTGGAGTTTTGGATTTTTGCACTTTTGGAGTTTTGGAGTTTCGGAGTTTTGGATTTTTGGAGTTTTGGAGGTATGGATTTTTGGAGATTCAGGGTTTTGTTGTTCCAGAATTTTGTAGTTTTGGAGTTTCGGAGTTTCGGAGTTTCGAATTATTGGAGTTTTCGAGTTTTAGAATATTTAATTTTTTGAGGTATGGATTTTTGGAGTTTCGCAGTTTTGGAGATTCGGGGTTGTGGAGTTTCGGAATTTTGGTGTTTCGCATTTTTACAGTTTTGGAGTTTTCAAGTTTTGGATTTTTGGAGTTTTGGATTTTCGGAGTTTTGGAGATTCAGAGTTTTGGAGTTTCGGAGTTTTGGAGATTCAGGGTTGTGGAGTTTTGGAATTTTTGAGTTTTGCAGTTTCGGAGTTTTGGAGTTTTGGAGTTTTGGAGTTTCGAATTTTCAGAGTTTCGGATTTTTGGAGTTTTGGAGTTCCGGAGATTTGGAGTTTTGGCGTTTTGGAGATTCGGAATCTTGGAGTTTCGAAATTTTGTAGTTTTGTAGTTTTGGAGTGTCGGAGTTTTGGAGTGTTGGAGTTTTGGAGTTTTTGAGTTTTGGATTTTTGCACTTTTGGAGTTTTGGAGTTTTGGAGTTTCGGAGTTTTGGAGTTTCAGAGTTTTGGAGGTTCAGGGTTGTGGAGTTTCGGAATTTTTGAGTTTTGGAGTTTCGGAGTTTCGGAGTTTTGGAGTTTTGCAGTTTTGGAGTTTTGGAGTTTCGGAGATTTGGAGTTTCGGCGTTTTGGAGATTCGGGGTCTTGGAGTCTCGGAATTTTGTAGTTTTGTAGTTTTGGAGTTTTGGAGTTTTGGAGTGTCGGAGTTTCGGAGTGTTGGAGTTTTGGAGTTTTAGAGTTTTGGAGTTTTGGATTTTTGAGTTTTGGATTTTTGGATTTTAGGAGTTTTGGAGTTTTTGAGTTTTGGAGTTTTAGATTTTTGCACTTTTGGAGTTTTGGAGTTTGGGAGTTTTGAATTTTTGGAGTTTTGGAGGTATGGATTTTTGGAGATTCAGGGTTTTGTTGTTCCATAATTTTGTAGTTTTGGAGTTTCGGTGATTCGGAGTTTCGAATTATTGGAGTTTTCGAGTTTTAGAATTTTTAATTTTTGGAGGTATGGATTTTTGGAGTTTCGGAGTTGTGGAGATTCGGGGTTGTGGAGTTTTGGAGTTTTGGAGGTTCGGAGTTTAAGAGTTTTTGAGTTTGGGAGTTTCGCAGTTTTGGAGATTCGGGGTTGTGGAGTTTCGGAATTTTGGTGTTTCGCATTTTTACAGTTTTGGAGTTTTCAAGTTTTGGATTTTTGGAGTTCTTGGATTTTCGGAATTTTGGAGATTGAGTTTTGGAGTTTCGGAGTTTTGGATATTCAGAGTTGTGGAGTTTTGGAATTTTTGAGTTTTGCAGTTTCGGAGTTTTGGAGTTTAGGAGTTTCTGAGTTTCAGAGTTTTGGAGTTTTTTAGTTTCGAATTTTCAGAGTTTCGGATTTTTGGAGTTTTGGAGTTCCGGAGATTTGGAGTTCCAGAGTTTTGGAGGTTCAGGGTTGTGGAGTTTCGGAATTTTTGAGTTTTGGAGTTTCGGAGTTTCGGAGTTTTGGAGTATTGCAGTTTTGGAGATTTGGAGTTTTGAATTTTCAGAGTTTCGGATTTTTGGAGTTTTGGAGTTTCGGAGATATGGAGTTTTGGAGTTTCGGAGATTCGGTATCTTGGAGTTTCGGAATTTTGTTGTTTTGTAGTTTTGGAGTGTCGGAGTTTTGGAGTGTTGGAGTTTTGGAGCTTTGGAGCTTTAGAGTTTTTGAGTTTTTGAGTTTTGAATTTTTGCACTTTTGGAGTTTTGGAGTTTCGGAGTTTCGGAGTTTCGGAGTTTTGGAGTTTCAGAGTTTTGGAGGTTCAGGGTTGTGGAGTTTCGGAATTTTTGAGTTTTGGAGTTTCGGAGTTTCGGAGTTTTGGAGTATTGCAGTTTTGGAGTTTTGGAGTTTCGAATTTTCAGAGTTTCGGATTTTTGGAGTTTTGGAGTTTCGGAGTTTCGGAGTTTTGGAGTTTCAGAGTTTTGGAGGTTCAGGGTTGTGGAGTTTCGGAATTTTTGAGTTTTGGAGTTTCGGAGTTTCGTAGTTTTGGAGTATTGCAGTTTTGGAGTTTTGGAGGTTTGGAGTTTCGAATTTTCAGACTTTCGGATTTTTGGAGTTTTGGAGTTTCGGAGTTTTGAAGTTTCAGAGTTTTCGAGGTTCAGGGTTGTGGAGTTTCGGAATTTTTGAGTTTTGGAGTTTCGGAGTTTCGGATTTTTGGAGTTTTGGAGTTTCGGAGATTTGGAGTTTTGGCGTTTTGGAGATTCGGAATCTTGGAGTTTCGGAATTTTGTAGTTTTGTAGTTTTGGAGTGTCGGAGTTTTGGAGTGTTGGAGTTTTGGAGTTTTTGAGTTTTGGATTTTTGCACTTTTGGAGTTTTGGAGTTTTGGAGTTTCGGAGTTTTGGAGTTTCAGAGTTTTGGAGGTTCAGGGTTGTGGAGTTTCGGAATTTTTGAGTTTTGGAGTTTCGGAGTTTCGGAGTTTTGGAGTTTTGCAGTTTTGGAGTTTTGGAGTTTCGGAGATTTGGAGTTTCGGCGTTTTGGAGATTCGGGGTCTTGGAGTTTCGGAATTTTGTAGTTTTGTAGTTTTGGAGTTTTGGAGTGTCGGAGTTTCGGAGTGTTGGAGTTTTGGAGTTTTAGAGTTTTAGAGTTTTGGAGTTTTGGATTTTTGAGTTTTGGATTTTTGGATTTTTGGAGTTTTGGAGTTTTTGAGTTTTGGAGTTTTGGATTTTTGCACTTTTGGAGTTTTGGAGTTTCGGAGTTTTGAATTTTTGGAGTTTTGGAGGTATGGATTTTTGGAGATTCAGGGTTTTGTTGTTCCATAATTTTGTAGTTTTGGAGTTTTGGAGTTTCGGAGTTTCGAATTATTGGAGTTCACGCGTTTTAGAATTTTTAATTTTTAGAGGTATGGATTTTTGGAGTTTCAGAGTTGTGATGATTCGGGTTGTGGAGTTTTGGAGTTTTGGAGTTTCGGAGTTTTGGAGTTTCAGAGTTTTGGAGGTTCAGGGTTGTGGAGTTTCGGAATTTTCGAGTTTTGGAGTTTCGGAGTTTCGGAGTTTTGGAGTTTTGCAGTTTCGGAGTTTTGGAGTTTCGGAGATTTGGAGCTTTCGCGTTTTAGAATTTTTAAATTTTGGAGGTATGGATTTTTGGAGTTTCGGAGTTGTGGAGATTCGGGTTGTGGAGTTTTGGAGTTTTGGAGGTTCGGAGTTTAAGAGTTTTTGAGTTTGGGAGTTTCGCAGTTTTGGAGATTCGGGGTTGTGGAGTTTCGGAATTTTGGTGTTTCGCATTTTTACAGTTTTGGAGTTTTCAAGTTTTGGATTTTTGGAGTTCTTGGATTTTCGGAATTTTGGAGATTCAGTTTTGGAGTTTCGGAGTTTTGGATATTCAGGGTTGTGGAGTTTTGGAATTTTTGAGTTTTGCAGTTTCGGAGTTTTGGAGTTTTGCAGTTTCGGAGTTTTGGAGTTTCAGAGTTTTCGAGGTTCAGGGTTGTGGAGTTTCGGAATTTTTGAGTTTTGGAGTTTCGGAGTTTCGGAGTTTCAGAGTTTTGGAGTTTTTTAGTTTCGAATTTTCAGAGTTTCGGATTTTTGGAGTTTTGGAGTTCCGGAGATTTGGAGTTCCAGAGTTTTGGAGGTTCAGGGTTGTGGAGTTTCGGAATTTTTGAGTTTTGGAGTTTCGGAGTTTCGGAGTTTTGGAGTATTGCAGTTTTGGAGATTTGGAGTTTTGAATTTTCAGAGTTTCGGATTTTTGGAGTTTTGGAGTTTCGGAGATATGGAGTTTTGGAGTTTCCGAGATTCGGTATCTTGGAGTTTCGGAATTTTGTAGTTTTAGAGTTTTAGAGTTTTGGAGTTTTGGATTTTTGAGTTTTGGATTTTTGGATTTTTGGAGTTTTGGAGTTTTTGAGTTTTGGAGTTTTGGATTTTTGCACTTTTGGAGTTTTGGAGTTTCGGAGTTTTGAATTTTTGGAGTTTTGGAGGTATGGATTTTTGGAGATTCAGGGTTTTGTTGTTCCATAATTTTGTAGTTTTGGAGTTTTGGAGTTTCGGAGTTTCGAATTATTGGAGTTCACGCGTTTTAGAATTTTTAATTTTTAGAGGTATGGATTTTTGGAGTTTCGGAGTTGTGATGATTCGGGTTGTGGAGTTTTGGAGTTTGGGAGGTTCGGAGTTTAAGAGTTTTTGAGTTTGGGAGTTTCGCAGTTTTGGAGATTTGGGGTTGTGGAGTTTCGGAATTTTGGTGTTTCGCATTTTTACAGTTTTGGAGTCTTCAAGTTTTGGATTTTTGGAGTTTTGGATTTTCGGAGTTTTGGAGCTTTGGAGTTTCGGAGTTTTGGAGTTTCGGAGTTTTGGAGTTTTGCAGTTTCGGAGTTTTGGAGTTTTGGAGTTTCGGAGTTTTGGAGTTTCAGAGTTTTCGAGGTTCAGGGTTGTGGAGTTTCGGAATTTTTGAGTTTTGGAGTTTCGGAGTTTCGGAGTTTTGGAGTTTTGGAGTTTCGAATTTTCAGAGTTTCGGATTTTTGGAGTTTTTGAGTTTCGGAGATTTGGAGTTTCAGAGTTTTGGAGGTTCAGGGTTTTGTTGTTCCAGAATTTTGTAGTTTTGGAGTTCCGGAGTTTCCGATATTCGAATTATTGGAGTTTTCGAGTTTTAGAATTTTTAATTTTTGGAGGTATGGATTTTTGGAGTTTCGGAGTTGTGGAGATTCGGGGTTGTGGAGTTTTGGAGTTTTGGAGTTTCGGAGTTTTGGAGTTTCAGAGTTTTGGAGGTTCAGGGTTGTGGAGTTTCGGAATTTTTGAGTTTTGGAGTTTCGGAGTTTCGGGGTTTTGGAGTTTTGCAGTTTCGGAGTTTTGGAGTTTCGGAGATTTGGAGTTTTCGCGTTTTAGAATTTTTAAATTTTGGAGGTATGGATTTTTGGAGTTTCGGAGTTGTGGAGATTCGGGTTGTGGAGTTTTGGAGTTTTGGAGGTTCGGAGTTTAAGAGTTTTTGAGTTTGGGAGTTTCGCAGTTTTGGAGATTCGGGGTTGTGGAGTTTCGGAATTTTGGTGTTTCGCATTTTTACAGTTTTGGAGTTTTCAAGTTTTGGATTTTTGGAGTTTTGGATTTTCGGAGTTTTGGAGATTTGGAGTTTCGGAGTTTTGGAGTTTCGGAGTTTTGGAGTTTTGCAGTTTCCGAGTTTTGGAGTTTTGGAGTTTCGGAGTTTTGGAGTTTCAGAGTTTTCGAGGTTCAGGGTTGTGGAGTTTCGGAGTTTCGAATTATTGGAGTTTTCGAGTTTTAGAATATTTAATTTTTGGAGGTATGGATTTTTGGAGTTTCACAGTTTTGGAGATTCGGGGTTGTGGAGTTTCGGAATTTTGGTGTTTCGCATTTTTACAGTTTTGGAGTTTTCAAGTTTTGGATTTTTGGAGTTTTGGATTTTCGGAGTTTTGGAGATTCAGAGTTTTGGAGTTTCGGAGTTTTGGAGATTCAGGGTTGTGGAGTTTTGGAATTTTTGAGTTTTGCAGTTTCGGAGTTTTGGAGTTTTGGAGTTTCGAATTTTCAGAGTTTCGGATTTTTGGAGTTTTGGAGTTCCGGAGATTTGGAGTTCCAGAGTTTTGGAGGTTCAGGGTTGTGGAGTTTCGGAATTTTTGAGTTTTGGAGTTTCGGAGTTTTGGAGTATCGACGTTTTGGAGGTTTGAGTTTCGAATTTTCAGAGTTTCGGATTTTTGGAGTTTTGGAGTTTCGGAGTTTTGGAGTTTTGGAGTTTCAGAGTGTTGGAGGTTCAGGGTTGTGGTGTTTCGGAATTTTTGACTTTTGGAGTTTCGGAGTTTCGGAGTTTTGGAGTATTGCAGTTTTGGAGTTTTGGAGTTTTGGAGTTTCGAATTTTCAGACTTTCGGATTTTTGGAGTTTTGCAGTTTCGGAGTTTTGGAGTTTTGGAGTTTCGGAGTTTTGGAGTTTCAGAGTTTTCGAGGTTCAGGGTTGTGGATTTTCGGAATTTTTGAGTTTTGGAGTTTTGGAGTTTTGGAGTTTCGAATTTTCAGTTTCGGATTTTTGGAGTTTTGGAGTTTCGGAGATTTGGAGTTTCAGAGTTTTGGAGGTTCAGGGTTTTTTTGTTCCAGAATTTTGTAGTTTTGGAGTTTTGGAGTTTCGGAGTTTCAGAGTTTCGAATTATTGGAGTTTTCGAGTTTTAGAATTTTTAATTTTTGGAGGTATGGATTTTTGGAGTTTCGGAGTTGTGGAGATTCGGGGTTGTGGAGTTTTGGAGTTTTGGAGTTTCGGAGTTTTGGAGTTTCAGAGTTTTGGAGGTTCAGGGTTGTGGAGTTTCGGAATTTTTGAGTTTTGGAGTTTCGGAGTTTCGGAGTTTTGGAGTTTTAGAGTTTTAGAGTTTTGGAGTTTTGAAATTTTTGAGTTTCATATTTTTGGAGTTTTGGAGTTTCGGAGATTTGGAGTTTCGGCGTTTTGGAGATTCGGGGTCTTGGAGTTTCGGAATTTTGTAGTTTTGTAGTTTTGGAGTGTTGGAGTTTCGGAGTGTTGGAGTTTTGGAGTTTTAGAGTTTTGGAGTTTTGTAATTTTTGAGTTTCGGATTTTTGGAGTTTGGAGTTTTTAAGTTTTGGATTTTTGAGTTTTGGAGTTTTGGATTTTTGCACTTTTGGAGTTTTGGAGTTTCGGAGTTTTGGATTTTTGGAGTTTTGGAGGTATGGATTTTTGGAGATTCAGGGTTTTCTTGTTCCAGAATTTTGTAGTTTTGGAGTTTCGGAGTTTCGGAGTTTCGAATTATTGGAGTTTTCGAGTTTTAGAATATTTAATTTTTGGAGGTATGGATTTTTGGAGTTTCGCAGTTTTGGAGATTCGGGGTTGTGAAGTTTCGGAATTTTGGTGTTTCGCATTTTTACAGTTTTGGAGTTTTCAAGTTTTGGATTTTTGGAGTTTTGGATTTTCGGAGTTTTGGAGATTCAGAGTTTTGGAGTTTCGGAGTTTTGGAGATTCAGGGTTTTGGAGTTTTGGAATTTTTGAGTTTTGCAGTTTCGGAGTTTTGGAGTTTTGGAGTTTGAATTTTCAGAGTTTCGGATTTTTGGAGTTTTGGAGTTCTGGAGATTTGGAGTTCCAGAGTTTTGGAGGTTCAGGGTTCTGGAGTTTCGGAATTTTTGAGTTTTGGAGTTTCGGAGTTTTGGAGTATTGCAGTTTTGGAGGTTTGAGTTTCGAATTTTCAGAGTTTCGGATTTTTGGAGTTTTGGAGTTTCGGAGTTTCGGAGTTTCGGAGTTTTGGAGTTTCAGAGTTTTGGAGGTTCAGGGTTGTGGTGTTTCGGAATTTTTGACTTTTGGAGTTTCGGAGTTTCGGAGTTTTGGAGTATTGCAGTTTTGGAGTTTTGGAGTTTTGGAGTTTCGAATTTTCAGACTTTCGGATTTTTGGAGTTTTGGAGTTTCGGAGTTTTGGAGTTTCAGAGTTTTCGAGGTTCAGGGTTGTGGAGTTTCGGAATTTTTGAGTTTTGGAGTTTCGGAGTTTTGGAGTTTCGAATTTTCAGAGTTTCGGATTTTTGGAGTTTTGGAGTTTCGGAGATTTGGAGTTTTGGCGTTTTGGAGATTCGGAATCTTGGAGTTTCGGAATTTTGTAGTTTTGTAGTTTTGGAGTGTCGGAGTTTTGGAGTGTTGGAGTTTTGGAGTTTTTGAGTTTTGGATTTTTGCACTTTTGGAGTTTTGGAGTTTTGGAGTTTCGGAGTTTTGGAGTTTCAGAGTTTTGGAGGTTCATGGTTGTGGAGTTTCGGAATTTTTGAGTTTTGGAGTTTCGGAGTTTCGGAGTTTTGCAGTTTTGCAGTTTTGGAGTTTTGGAGTTTCGGAGATTTGGAGTTTCGGCGTTTTGGAGATTCGGGGTCTTGGAGTTTCGGAATTTTGTAGTTTTTGTAGTATTGGAGTTTTGGAGTGTTGGAGTTTTGGAGTTTTAGAGTTTTAGAGGTTTGGATTTTGGAGTTTTGGAGGTATGGATTTTTGGAGATTCAGGGTTTTGTACCAGAATTTTGTAGTTTTTGAGTTTCGGATTTTTGGAGTTTCGGAGTTTTGGAGATTCAGGGTTGTGGAGTTTTGGAATTTTTGAGTTTTGCAGTTTCGGAGTTTTGGATTTTTGGAGTTTCGGAGTTTTGGATTTTCGGAGTTTTGGAGGTATGGATTTTTGGAGATTCGGAGTTTTGGAGTTTTGGATTTTTGCAGTTTTGGAGTTATAGAGCTTTGGAGTTTTGGAGTTCCGGAATTTTTGAGTTTTGGAGTTTCGGAGTTCCGGAGTTTCGGAGTTTTGGATGTTCAGGGTTGGTGAGTTTCGGAATTTTTGAGTTTTGGAGTTTTGAAGTTTTGGAGTTTTGGAGTTTCGAATTTTCGGAGTTTCTGATTTTTGGAGTTTTGGAGTTTCGGAGAATTGGAGTTTCGGCGTTTTGGAGATTCGGGGTCTTGGAGTTTCGGAATTCTGTAGTTGTGTAGTTTTGGAGTTTTGGAGTGTCGGAGTTTCGGAGTGTTGGAAATTTCGAATTTTAGTTTTAGAGTTTTGGAGTTTTGAAATTTTTGAGTTTCGGATTTTTGCAGCATTGGAGTTTTGGTGTTTTGGATTTTTTGAGTTTTGGAGTTTTTGAGTTTTTGAGTTTTGGAGTTTTGGATTTTTGCACTTTTGGAGTTTTGGAGTTTCGGAGTTTTGGATTTTTGGAGTTTTGGATGTATGGATTTTTCGAGATTCGGGGTTTTGTTCCAGAATTTTGTAGTTTTGGAGTTTTGGAGTATTGGAGTTTTGAAGTATTGGAGTTTTTGAGTTTTGGAGTTTCGGAGTTTCGAATTATTGGAGTTTTGGAGTTTTAGAATTTTTATTTTTGGAGGTATGGATTTTTGGAGTTTCGGAGTGTTGGAGATTCGGAGTTGTGGAGTTTTGGAGTTTTGGAGGTATAGAGTTTTGGAGTTTCCGAGTTTCGGAGTTTTTGACTTTGGGAGTTTCGCAGTTTTGGAGATTCGGGGTTGTGGAGTTCCGGAATTTTGGAGTTTCGGATTTTTGCAGTTTTGGAGTTTTCGAGTTTTGGATTTTTGGAGTTTTGGATATTTGGAGTTTTGGATTTTTGGAGTTTTCGACTTTCGGAGTTTCGGATTATTGGACTTTTGGAGTTTTAGAGCTTTGGAGTTTTGCAGTTTTGGAGTTCCGGATTTTCGGAGTTTCGGAGTTTTGGAGTTTCGAAGTTTTGGAGTTTCGAATTTTCAGTTTCAGATTTTTGGAGTTTTGGAGTTTCGAAGATTTGGAGTTTCGGCGTTTTGGAGATTCAGGGTCTTCGAGTTTCAGAATTTTGTAATTTTGTAGTTTTGGAGTTTCGGAGCTTCGGAGTGTTGGAGTTTTGGAGTTTTAGAGTTTCGGAGTTTTGGAGTTGTGGAGTTTTAGAGTTTTGGAGTTTTGGAGTTTCGGAGTTTCGGAGTTTCGAATTATTGGAGTTTTTGATTTTTGGAGGTATGGATTTTTGGAGTTTCGGAGTTGTGGAGATTCGGGGTTGTGGAGTATTGGAGTTTTGGAGCTTCGGAGTTTCCGAGTTTCCGAGTTTTGGAGTTTCCGACTTTCGGAATGCTGAAGTTTCGGATTTTTGCAGTTTTGGAGTTTTTAAGTTTTCGATTTTTGGAGTTTTGGATTTTTGGAGTTTTGGATTTTTGGAGTTTCGGAGTTTTGGATTTTCGGAGTTTTGGAGGTATGGATGTTTGGAGATTCGGAGTTTTGGAGTTCCATAATTTTGTAGTTCCGGAATTTCGGAGTTTCAAATTTTTGCAGTTTTGGAGTTATAGAGCTTTGGAGTTTTGGAGTTTCGGAGTTCCGGAGTTTCGGAGTTTTGGATGTTCAGGGTTGTGGAGTTTCGGAATTTTTGAGTTTTGGAGTTTTGAAGTTTTGGAGTTTCGAATTTTCGGAGGTTCTGATTTTTGGAGTTTTGGAGTTTCGGAGATTTGGAGTTTCGGCGTTTTGGAGATTCGGGGTGTTGGAGTTTCGGAATTCTGTAGTTGTGTAGTTTTGGAGTTTTGGAGTGTCGGAGTTTCGGAGTGTTGGAAATTTCGAATTTTAGTTTTAGAGTTTTGGAGTTTCTGAGTTTTGGTGTTTTGGATTTTTGGAGTTTTGGAGTTTTTGAGTTTTGGAGTTTTGGATTTTTGCACTTTTGGAGTTTTGGAGTTTCGGAGTTTTGGATTTTTGGAGTTTTGGAGGTATGGATTTTTGGAGATTCGGGGTTTTGTTCTAGAATTTTGTAGTGTTGGAGTTTTGGAGTATTGGAGTTTTGAAGTATTGGAGTTTTTGAGTTTTTAAGTTTTTGAGTTTTGGAGTTTCGGAGTTTCGAATTATTGGAGTTTTGGAGTTTTAGAATTTTTGATTTTTGGAGGTATGGATTTTTGGAGTTTCAGAGTTTTGGAGATTCGGAGTTGTGGAGTTTTGGAGTTTTGGAGGTTTAGAGTTTTCGAGTTTCCGAGTTTCGGAGTTTTGGAGTTTCAGAGTTTTGGAGGTTCAGGGTTGTGGAGTTTCGGAATTTTTGAGTTTTGGAGTTTCGGAGTTTTGGAGTTTTGCAGTTTTGGAGTTTTGGAGTTTCGGAGATTTGGAGTTTCGGCGTTTTGGAGATTCGGGGTCTTGGAGTTTCGGAATTTTGTAGTTTTGTAGTTTTGGAGTTTTGGAGTGTCGGAGTTTCGGAGTGTTGGAGTTTTGGAGTTTTGGATTTTTGAGTTTTGGATTTTTGGATTTTTGGAGTTTTGGAGTTTTTGAGTTTTTGAGTTTTGGATTTTTGCACTTTTGGAGTTTTGGAGTTTCGGAGTTTTGAATTTTTGGAGTTTTGCAGGTATGGATTTTTGGAGATTCAGGGTTTTGTTGTTCCATAATTTTGTAGTTTTGGAGTTTTGGAGTTTCGGAGTTTCGAATTATTGGAGTTCTCGCGTTTTAGAATTTTTAATTTTTGGAGGTATGGATTTTTGGAGTTTCGGAGTTGTGGAGATTCGGGTTGTGGAGTTTTGGAGTTTGGGAGGTTCGGAGTTTAAGAGTTTTTGAGTTTGGGAGTTTCGCAGTTTTGGAGATTCGGGGTTGTGGAGTTTCGGAATTTTGGTGTTTCGCATTTTTACAGTTTTGGAGTTTTCAAGTTTTGGACTTTTGGAGTTTTGGATTTTCGGAGTTTTGGAGATTCGGAGTTTTGGAGTTTCGGAGTTTTGGAGATTTGGAGTTTCGGAGTTTTGGAGTTTCGGAGTTTCGGATTATTGGACTTTTGGAGTTTTAGAGCTTTGGAGTTTTGCAGTTTTGGAGTTCCGGATTTTCGGAGTTTCGGAGTTTTGGAGTTTCGGAGTTTTGGAGTTTCGAATGTTCAGTTTCAGATTTTTGGAGTTTTGGAGTTTCGAAGATTTGAAGTTTCGGCGTTTTGGAGATTCAGGGTCTTCGAGTTTCGGAATTTTGTAGTTTTGTAGTTTTGGAGTTTCGGAGCTTCGGAGTGTTGGAGTTTTTGAGTTTTAGAGTTCCGGATTTTTGAAGTTTTGGAGTTAAGTTTTCGATTTTTGGAGTTTTGGATTTTTGGAGTTTCGGAGTTTTGGATTTTTGGAGTTTTGGAGGTATGGATTTTTGGAGATTCGGAGTTTTGGAGTTCCAGAATTTTGTAGTTCCGGAATTTCGGAGTTTCGGATTTTTGCAGTTTTGGAGTTCTAGAGCTTTGGAGTTTTGGAGTTCTGGATTTTTGGTGTTTCGGAGTTTTGGAGTTTTGGAGATGCAGGGTTGTGGAGTTTCAGAGTTTTGGAGTTTTGGAGTTTCGGAGTTTCAGAGTTTTGGAGTTTTGGAGTTTTAGAGGTTCGGAGTTGTGGAGTTTCCGAGTTTTGGAGTTTCCGAGTTTCGGAATTTTGGAGTTTCGGATTTTTGCAGTTTTGGAGTTTCCGAGTTTCGGATTTTTGGAGTTTTGGAGTTTTTAAGTTTTCGATATTTGGAGTGTTGGATTTTTGGAGTTTTGGATTTTTGGAGTTTCGGAGTTTTGGATTTTCGGAGTTTTGGAGGTATGGATTTTTGGAGATTCGGAGTTTTGGAGGTTCATGGTTGTGGAGTTTCGGAATTTTTGAGTTTTGGAGTTTCGGAGTTTCGGAGTTTTGCAGTTTTGCAGTTTTGGAGTTTTGGAGTTTCGGAGATTTGGAGTTTCGGCGTTTTGGAGATTCGGGGTCTTGGAGTTTCGGAATTTTGTAGTTTTTGTAGTATTGGAGTTTTGGAGTGTTGGAGTTTTGGAGTTTTAGAGTTTTAGAGGTTTGGATTTTGGAGTTTTGGAGGTATGGATTTTTGGAGATTCAGGGTTTTGTACCAGAATTTTGTAGTTTATGAGTTTCGGATTTTTGGAGTTTCGGAGTTTTGGAGATTCAGGGTTGTGGAGTTTTGGAATTTTTGAGTTTTGCAGTTTCGGAGTTTTGGATTTTTGGAGTTTCGGAGTTTTGGATTTTCGGAGTTTTGGAGGTATGGATTTTTGGAGATTCGGAGTTTTGGAGTTTTGGATTTTTGCAGTTTTGGAGTTATAGAGCTTTGGAGTTTTGGAGTTCCGGAATTTTTGAGTTTTGGAGTTTCGGAGTTCCGGAGTTTCGGAGTTTTGGATGTTCAGGGTTGGTGAGTTTCGGAATTTTTGAGTTTTGGAGTTTTGAAGTTTTGGAGTTTTGGAGTTTCGAATTTTCGGAGTTTCTGATTTTTGGAGTTTTGGAGTTTCGGAGAATTGGAGTTTCGGCGTTTTGGAGATTCGGGGTCTTGGAGTTTCGGAATTCTGTAGTTGTGTAGTTTTGGAGTTTTGGAGTGTCGGAGTTTCGGAGTGTTGGAAATTTCGAATTTTAGTTTTAGAGTTTTGGAGTTTTGAAATTTTTGAGTTTCGGATTTTTGCAGCATTGGAGTTTTGGTGTTTTGGATTTTTTGAGTTTTGGAGTTTTTGAGTTTTTGAGTTTTGGAGTTTTGGATTTTTGCACTTTTGGAGTTTTGGAGTTTCGGAGTTTTGGATTTTTGGAGTTTTGGATGTATGGATTTTTCGAGATTCGGGGTTTTGTTCCAGAATTTTGTAGTTTTGGAGTTTTGGAGTATTGGAGTTTTGAAGTATTGGAGTTTTTGAGTTTTGGAGTTTCGGAGTTTCGAATTATTGGAGTTTTGGAGTTTTAGAATTTTTATTTTTGGAGGTATGGATTTTTGGAGTTTCGGAGTGTTGGAGATTCGGAGTTGTGGAGTTTTGGAGTTTTGGAGGTATAGAGTTTTGGAGTTTCCGAGTTTCGGAGTTTTTGACTTTGGGAGTTTCGCAGTTTTGGAGATTCGGGGTTGTGGAGTTCCGGAATTTTGGAGTTTCGGATTTTTGCAGTTTTGGAGTTTTCGAGTTTTGGATTTTTGGAGTTTTGGATATTTGGAGTTTTGGAATTTGGAGTTTTCGACTTTCGGAATTTCGGATTATTGGACTTTTGGAGTTTTAGAGCTTTGGAGTTTTGCAGTTTTGGAGTTCCGGATTTTCGGAGTTTCGGAGTTTTGGAGTTTCGAAGTTTTCGAGTTTCGAATTTTCAGTTTCAGATTTTTGGAGTTTTGGAGTTTCGAAGATTTGGAGTTTCGGCGTTTTGGAGATTCAGGGTCTTCGATTTCAGAATTTTGTAATTTTGTAGTTTTGGAGTTTCGGAGCTTCGGAGTGTTGGAGTTTTGGAGTTTTAGAGTTTCGGAGTTTTGGAGTTGTGGAGTTTTAGAGTTTTGGAGTTTTGGAGTTTCGGAGTTTCGGAGTTTCGAATTATTGGAGTTTTTGATTTTTGGAGGTATGGATTTTTGGAGTTTCGGAGTTGTGGAGATTCGGGGTTGTGGAGTATTGGAGTTTTGGAGCTTCGGAGTTTCCGAGTTTCCGAGTTTTGGAGTTTCCGACTTTCGGAATGCTGGAGTTTCGGATTTTTGCAGTTTTGGAGTTTTTAAGTTTTCGATTTTTGGAGTTTTGGATTTTTGGAGTTTTGGATTTTTGGAGTTTCGGAGTTTTGGATTTTCGGAGTTTTGGAGGTATGGATGTTTGGAGATTCGGAGTTTTGGAGTTCCAGAATTTTGTAGTTCCGGAATTTCGGAGTTTCGGATTTTTGCAGTTTTGGAGTTATAGAGCTTTGGAGTTTTGGAGTTTCGGAGTTCCGGAGTTTCGGAGTTTTGGATGTTCAGGGTTTTGGAGTTTCGGAATTTTTGAGTTTTGGAGTTTTGAAGTTTTGGAGTTTTGGAGTTTCGAATTTTCGGAGGTTCTGATTTTTGGAGTTTTGGAGTTTCGGAGATTTGGAGTTTCGGCATTTTGGAGATTCGGGGTGTTGGAGTTTCGGAATTCTGTAGTTGTGTAGTTTTGGAGTTTTGGAGTGTCGGAGTTTCGGAGTGTTGGAAATTTCGAATTTTAGTTTTAGAGTTTTGGAGTTTTGAAATTTTTGAGTTTCGGATTTTTGCAGCATTGGAGTTTTGGTGTTTTGGATTTTTGGAGTTTTGGAGTTTCTGAGTTTTGGTGTTTTGGATTTTTGGAGTTTTGGAGTTTTTGAGTTTTGGAGTTTTGGATTTTTGCACTTTTGGAGTTTTGGAGTTTCGGAGTTTTGGATTTTTGGAGTTTTGGAGGTATGGATTTTTGGAGATTCGGGGTTTTGTTCCAGAATTTTGTAGTTTTGGAGTTTTGGAGTATTGGAGTTTTGAAGTATTGGAGTTTTTGAGTTTTTAAGTTTTTGAGTTTTGGAGTTTCGGAGTTTCGAATTATTGGAGTTTTGGAGTTTTAGAATTTTTGATTTTTGGAGGTATGGATTTTTGGAGTTTCGGAGTTGTGGAGATTCGGGGTTGTGGAGTATTGGAGTTTTGGAGCTTCGGAGTTTCCGAGTTTCCGAGTTTTGGAGTTTCCGACTTTCGGAATTCTGGAGTTTCGGATTTTTGCAGTTTTGGAGTTTTTAAGTTTTCGATTTTTGGAGTTTTGGATTTTCGGAGTTTTGGAGGTATGGATTTTTGGAGATTCGGAGTTTTGGAGTTCCAGAATTTTGTAGTTCCGGAATTTCGGAGTTTCGGATTTTTGCAGTTTTGGAGTTATAGAGCTTTGGAGTTTTGGAGTTCCGGAATTTTTGAGTTTTAGAGTTTCGGAGTTCCGGAGTTTCGGAGTTTTGGATGTTCAGGGTTGGTGAGTTTCGGAATTTTTGAGTTTTGGAGTTTTGAAGTTTTGGAGTTTTGGAGTTTCGAATTTTCGGAGTTTCTGATTTTTGGAGTTTTGGAGTTTCGGAGATTTGGAGTTTCGGCGTTTTGGAGATTCGGGGTCTTGGAGTTTCGGAATTCTGTAGTTGTGTAGTTTTGGAGTTTTGGAGTGTCGGAGTTTCGGAGTGTTGGAAATTTCGAATTTTAGTTTTAGAGTTTTGGAGTTTTGAAATTTTTGAGTTTCGGATTTTTGCAGCATTGGAGTTTTGGTGTTTTGGATTTTTGGAGTTTTGGAGTTTTTGAGTTTTTGAGTTTTTGAGTTTTGGATTTTTGCACTTTTGGAGTTTTGGAGTTTCGAAGTTTTGGAATTTCGAATTTTCAGTTCCAGATTTTTGGAGTTTTGGAGTTTCGAAGATTTGGAGTTTCGGCGTTTTGGAGATTCAGGGTCTTCGAGTTTCAGAATTTTGTAATTTTGTAGTTTTGGAGTTTCGGAGCTTCGGAGTGTTGGAGTTTTGGAGTTTTAGAGTTTCGGAGTTTTGGAGTTGTGGAGTTTTAGAGTTTTGGAGTTTTGGAGTTTCGGAGTTTCGGAGTTTCGAATTATTGGAGTTTTTGATTTTTGGAGGTATGGATTTTTGGAGTTTCGGAGTTGTGGAGATTCGGGGTTGTGGAGTATTGGAGTTTTGGAGCTTCGGAGTTTCCGAGTTTCCGAGTTTTGGAGTTTCCGACTTTCGGAATGCTGGAGTTTCGGATTTTTGCAGTTTTGGAGTTTTTAAGTTTTCGATTTTTGGAGTTTTGGATTTTTGGAGTTTTGGATTTTTGGAGTTTCGGAGTTTTGGATTTTCGGAGTTTTGGAGGTATGGATGTTTGGAGATTCGGAGTCTTGGAGTTCCAGAATTTTGTAGTTCCGGAATTTCGGAGTTTCGGATTTTTGCAGTTTTGGAGTTATAGAGCTTTGGAGTTTTGGAGTTTCGGAGTTCCGGAGTTTCGGAGTTTTGGATGTTCAGGGTTGTGGAGTTTCGGAATTTTTGAGTTTTGGAGTTTTGAAGTTTTGGAGTTTTGGAGTTTCGAATTTTCGGAGGTTCTGATTTTTGGAGTTTTGGAGTTTTGGATTTTTGCACTTTTGGAGTTTTGGAGTTTCGGAGTTTTGAATTTTTGGAGTTTTGGAGGTATGGATTTTTGGAGATTCAGGGTTTTGTTCCATAATTTTGTAGTTTTGGAGTTTCGGAGTTTCGGAGTTTCGAATTATTGGAGTTTTCGAGTTTTAGAATTTTTAATTTTTGGAGGTATGGATTTTTGGAGTTTCGGAGTTGTGGAGATTCGGGTTGTGGAGTTTTGGAGTTTGGGAGGTTCGGAGGTTAAGAGTTTTTGAGTTTGGGAGTTTCGCAGTTTTGGAGATTCGGGGTTGTGGAGTTTCGGAATTTTGGTGTTTCGCCTTTTTACAGTTTTGGAGTTTTCAAGTTTTGGATTTTTGGAGTTTTGGATTTTCGGAGTTTTGGAGATTCGGAGTTTTGGAGTTTCGGAGTTTTGGAGATTTGGAGTTTCGGAGTTCTGGAGTTTCGGAGTTTTGGAGTTTTGCAGTTTCGGAGTTTTGGAGTTTTGGAGTTTCGGAGTTTTGGAGTTTCAGAGTTTTCGAGGTTTAGGGTTGTGGAGTTTCGGAATTTTTGAGTTTTGGAGTTTCGGATTTTTGGAGTTTTTGAGTTTCGGAGATTTGGAGTTTCAGAGTTTTGGAGGTTCAGGGTTTTGTTGTTCCAGAATTTTGTAGTTTTGTAGTTTTGGAGTTTCGGAGTTTCGGAGTTTCAAATTATTGGAGTTTTCGAGTTTTAGAATTTTTAATTTTTGGAGGTATGGATTTTTGGAGTTTCAGAGTTGTGGAGATTCGGGGTTGTGGAGTTTTGGAGTTTTGGAGTTTTGGAGTTTCAGAGTTTTGGAGGTTGAGGGTTGTGGAGTTTCGGAATTTTTGAGTTTTGGAGTTTCGGAGTTTCGGAGTTTTGGAGGTTTGGAGTTTTGGAGTTTTGGAGTTTCGGAGATTTGGAGTTCTCGCGTTTTAGAATTTTTAATTTTTGGAGGTATGGATTTTTGGAGTTTCGGAGTTGTGGAGATTCGGGTTGTGGAGTTTTGGAGTTTTGGAGGTTCGGAGTTTGAGTTTTTGAGTTTGGGAGTTTCGCAGTTTTGGGGATTCGGGGTTGTGGAGTTTCGGAATTTGGTGTTTCGCATTTTTACAGTTTTGGAGTTTTCAAGTTTTGGATTTTTGGAGTTTTGGATTTTCGGAGTTTTGGAGATTCGGAGTTTTGGAGTTTCGGAGTTTTGGAGATTTGGAGTTTCGGAGTTTTGGAGTTTTGGAGTTTCGGAGTTTTGGAGTTTTGCAGTTTCGGAGTTTTGGAGTTTTGGAGTTTCGGAGTTTTGGAGTTTCAGAGTTTTCGAGGTTCAGGGTTGTGGAGTTTCGGAATTTTTGAGTTTTGGAGTTTCGGAGTTTCGGAGTTTCGGAGTTTTGGAGTTTTGGAGTTTTGGAGTTTCAGAGTTTCGGATTTTTGGAGTTTTGGAGTTTCGGAGATTTGGAGTTTCAGAGTTTTGGAGGTTCAGGGTTTTTTTGTTCCAGAATTTTGTAGTTTTGGAGTTTTGGAGTTTCGGAGTTTCGAATTATTGGAGTTTTCGAGTTTTAGAATTTTTAATTTTTGGAGGTATGGAATTTTGGAGTTTCGGAGTTGCGGAGATTCGGGGTTGTGGAGTTTTAGGGTTTTGGAGTTTCGGAGTTTTGGAGTTTCAGAGTTTTGGAGGTTCAGGGTTGTGGAGTTTCGGAATTTTTGAGTTTTGGAGTTTCGGAGTTTCGGAGTTTTGGAGTTTTAGAGTTTTAGAGTTTTGGAGTTTTGAAATTTTTGAGTTTCATATTTTTGGAGTTTTGGAGTTTCGGAGATTTGGAGTTTCGGCGTTTTGGAGATTCGGGGTCTTGGAGTTTCGGAATTTTGTAGTTTTGTAGTTTTGTAGTTTTGGAGTGTCGGAGTTTCGGAGTGTTGGAGTTTTGGAGTTTTAGAGTTTTAGAGTTTTGGAGTTTTGAAATTTTTGAGTTTGGGATTTTTGGAGTTTGGAGTTTCTAAGTTTCGGATTTTTGAGTTTTGGATTTTTGGATTTTTGGAGTTTTGGAGTTTTTGAGTTTTGGAGTTTTGGATTTTTGGAGTTTTGGAGGTATGGATTTTTGGAGATTCAGGGTTTTGTTGTTCCAGAATTTTGTAGTTTTGGAGTTTCGGAGTTTCGGAGTTTCGAATTATTGGAGTTTTCGAGTTTTAGATTATTTAATTTTTGGAGGTATGGATTTTTGGAGTTTCGCAGCTTTGGAGATTCGGGGTTGTGGAGTTTCGGAATTTTGGTGTTTCGCATTTTTAGTTTTGGAGTTTTCAAGTTTTGGATTTTTGGAGTTTTGGATTTTCGGAGTTTTGGAGATTCAGAGTTTTGGAGTTTCGGAGTTTTGGAGATTCAGGGTTGTGGAGTTTTGGAATTTTTGAGTTTTGCAGTTTCGGAGTTTTGGAGCTTTGGAGTTTCGAATTTTCAGAGTTTCGGATTTTTGGAGTTTTGGAGTTCCGGAGATTTGGAGTTCCAGAGTTTTGGAGGTTCAGGGTTGTGGAGGTTCAGGGTTGTGGTGTTTCGGAATTTTTGACTTTTGGAGTTTCGGAGTTTCGGAGTTTTGGAGTATTGCAGTTTTGGAGTTTTGGAGTTTCGAATTTTCAGACTTTCGGATTTTTGGAGTTTTGCAGCTTCGGAGTTTTAGAGTTTTGGAGTTTCGGAGTTTTGGAGTTTCAGAGTTTTCGAGGTTCAGGGTTGTGGAGTTTCGGAATTTTTGAGTTTTGGAGTTTCGGAGTTTCGGAGTTTTGGAGTTTTGGAGTTTCGAATTTTCAGAGTTTCGGATTTTTGGAGTTTTGGAGTTTCGGAGATTTGAAGTTTCAGAGTTTTGGAGGTTCAGGGTTTTTTTGTTCCAGAATTTTGTATTGGAGTTTTGGAGTTTTGGAGATTCGGAGTTTTGGAGTTTCGGAGATTTGGAGTTTCGGAGTTTTGGAGTTTCGGAGTTTTGGAGTTTTGCAGTTTCGGAGTTTTGGAGTTTCGGAGATTTGGAGTTTCAGAGTTTTGGAGGTTCAGGGTTTTTTTGTTCCAGAATTTTGTAGTTTTGGAGTTTTGGAGTTTCGGAGTTACGGAGTTTCGAATTATTGGAGTTTTCGAGTTTTAGAATTTTTAATTTTTGGAGGTATGGATTTTTGGAGTTTCGGAGT
This sequence comes from Amblyomma mixtum, assembly GCF_055824585.1. Classification (NCBI taxonomy): domain Eukaryota; kingdom Metazoa; phylum Arthropoda; class Arachnida; order Ixodida; family Ixodidae; genus Amblyomma; species Amblyomma mixtum. Next base: position 110,797,103 of record NC_143012.1, on the reverse strand, counting down.
TGCGGAGATTCGGGGTTGTGGAGTTTTAGAGTTTCGGAGTTTTGGAGTTTCAGAGTTTTGGAGGTTCAGGGTTGTGGAGTTTCGGAATTTTTGAGTTTTGGAGTTTCGGACTTTCGGAGTTTTGGAGTTTTAGAGTTTTAGAGTTTTGGAGTTTTGAAATTTTTGAGTTTCATATTTTTGGAGTTTTGGAGTTTCGGAGATTTGGAGTTTCGGCGTTTTGGAGATTCGGGGTCTTGGAGTTTCGGAATTTTGTAGTTTTGTAGTTTTGGAGTGTCAGAGTTTCGGAGTGTTGGAGTTTTGGAGTTTTAGAGTTTTAGAGTTTTGGAGTTTTGAAATTTTTGAGTTTCGGATTTTTGGAGTTTGGAGTTTTTAAGTTTTGGATTTTTGAGTTTTGGATTTTTGGATTTTTGGAGTTTTGGAGTTTTTGAGTTTTGGAGTTTTGGATTTTTGGAGTTTTGGAGGTATGGATTTTTGGAGATTCAGGGTTTTGTTGTTCCAGAATTTTGTAGTTTTGGAGTTTCGGAGTTTCGGAGTTTCGAATTATTGGAGTTTTCGAGTTTTAGAATATTTAATTTTTGGAGGTATGGATTTTTGGAGTTTCGCAGTTTTGGAGATTCGGGGTTGTGGAGTTTCGGAATTTTGGTGTTTCGCATTTTTACAGTTTTGGAGTTTTCAAGTTTTGGATTTTTGGAGTTTTGGATTTTCGGAGTTTTGGAGATTCAGAGTTTTGGAGTTTCGGAGTTTTGGAGATTCAGGGTTGTGGAGTTTTGGAATTTTTGAGTTTTGCAGTTTCGGAGTTTTGGAGTTTTGGAGTTTTGGAGTTTCGAATTTTCAGAGTTTCGGATTTTTGGAGTTTTGGAGTTCCGGAGATTCGGAGTTTCGAATTATTGGAGTTTTCGAGTTTTAGAATTTTTAATTTTTGGAGGTATGGATTTTTGGAGTTTCGGAGTTGTGGAGATTCGGGGTTGTGGAGTTTTGGAGTTTTGGAGTTTCGGAGTTTTGGAGTTTCAGAGTTTTGGAGGTTCAGGGTTGTGGAGTTTCGGAATTTTTGAGTTTTGGAGTTTCGGACTTTCGGAGTTTTGGAGTTTTAGAGTTTTAGAGTTTTGGAGTTTTGAAATTTTTAAGTTTCACATTTTTGGAGTTTTGGAGTTTCGGAGATTTGGAGTTTCGGCGTTTTGGAGATTCGGGGTCTTGGAGTTTCGGAATTTTGTAGTTTTGTAGTTTTGGAGTTTTGGAGTGTCGGAGTTTCGGAGTGTTGGAGTTTTGGATTTTTGAGTTATGGATTTTTGGATTTTTGGAGTTTTGGAGTTTTTGAGTTTTGGAGTTTGGGATTTTTGCACTTTTGGAGTTTTGGAGTTTCGGAGTTTTGGATTTTTGGAGTTTTGGAGGTATGGATTTTTGGAGATTCAGGGTTTTGTTGTTCCAGAATTTTGTAGTTTTGGAGTTTCGGAGTTTCGGAGTTTCGAATTATTGGAGTTTTCGAGTTTTAGAATATTTATTTTTTGAGGTATGGATTTTTGGAGTTTCGCAGTTTTGGAGATTCGGGGTTGTGGAGTTTCGGAATTTTGGTGTTTCGCATTTTTACAGTTTTGGAGTTTTCAAGTTTTGGATTTTTGGAGTTTTGGATTTTCGGAGTTTTGGAGATTCAGAGTTTTGGAGTTTCGGAGTTTTGGAGATTCAGGGTTGTGGAGTTTTGGAATTTTTGAGTTTTGCAGTTTCGGAGTTTTGGAGTTTTGGAGTTTCGAATTTTCAGAGTTTCGGATTTTTGTGAGTTTTGGAGTTCCGGAGATTTGGAGTTTTGGCGTTTTGGAGATTCGGAATCTTGGAGTTTCGAAATTTTGTAGTTTTGTAGTTTTGGAGTGTCGGAGTTTTGGAGTGTTGGAGTTTTGGAGTTTTTGAGTTTTGGATTTTTGCACTTTTGGAGTTTTGGAGTTTTGGAGTTTCGGAGTTTTGGAGTTTCAGAGTTTTGGAGGTTCAGGGTTGTGGAGTTTCGGAATTTTTGAGTTTTGGAGTTTCGGAGTTTCGGAGTTTTGGAGTTTTGCAGTTTTGGAGTTTTGGAGTTTCGGAGATTTGGAGTTTCGGCGTTTTGGAGATTCGGGGTCTTGGAGTTTCGGAATTTTGTAGTTTTGTAGTTTTGGAGTTTTGGAGTGTCGGAGTTTCGGAGTATTGGAGTTTTGGAGTTTTTGAGTTTTGGAGTTTTGGATTTTTGCACTTTTGGAGTTTTGGAGTTTCGGAGTTTTGAATTTTTGGAGTTTTGGAGGTATGGATTTTTGGAGATTCAGGGTTTTGTTGTTCCATAATTTTGTAGTTTTGGAGTTTCGGTGTTTCGGAGTTTCGAATTATTGGAGTTTTCGAGTTTTAGAATTTTTAATTTTTGGAGGTATGGATTTTTGGAGTTTCGGAGTTGTGGAGATTCGGGGTTGTGGAGTTTTGGAGTTTTGGAGGTTCGGAGTTTGAGTTTTTGAGTTTGGGAGTTTCGCAGTTTTGGAGATTCGGGGTTGTGGAGTTTCGGAATTTTGGTGTTTCGCATTTTTACAGTTTTGGAGTTTTCAAGTTTTGGATTTTTGGAGTTTTTGGATTTTCGGAATTTTGGAGATTCAGTTTTGGAGTTTCGGAGTTTTGGATATTCAGGGTTGTGGAGTTTTGGAATTGTTGAGTTTTGCAGTTTCGGAGTTTTGGAGTTTTGCAGTTTCGGAGTTTTGGAGTTTCAGAGTTTTCGAGGTTCAGGGTTGTGGAGTTTCGGAATTTTTGAGTTTTGGAGTTTCGGAGTTTCGGAGTTTCAGAGTTTTGGAGTTTTTTAGTTTCGAATTTTCAGAGTTTCGGATTTTTGGAGTTTTGGAGTTCCGGAGATTTGGAGTTCCAGAGTTTTGGAGGTTCAGGGTTGTGGAGTTTCGGAATTTTTGAGTTTTGGAGTTTCGGAGTTTCGGAGTTTTGGAGTATTGCAGTTTTAGGAGATTTGGAGTTTTGAATTTTCAGAGTTTCGGATTTTTGGAGTTTTGGAGTTTCGGAGATATGGAGTTTTGGAGTTTCGGAGATTCGGTATCTTGGAGTTTCGGAATTTTGTAGTTTTGTAGTTTTGGAGTGTCGGAGTTTTGGAGTGTTGGAGTTTTGGAGCTTTGGAGCTTTGGAGTTTTTGAGTTTCTGAGTTTTGAATTTTTGCACTTTTGGAGTTTTGGAGTTTCGGAGTTTCGGAGTTTCGGAGTTTTGGAGTTTCAGAGTTTTGGAGGTTCAGGGTTGTGGAGTTTCGGAATTTTTGAGTTTTGGAGTTTCGGAGTTTCGGAGTTTTGGAGTATTGCAGTTTTGGAGTTTTGGAGTTTCGAATTTTCAGAGTTTCGGATTTTTGGAGTTTTTGAGTTTCGGAGTTTCGGAGTTTTGGAGCTTCAGAGTTTTGGAGGTTCAGGGTTGTGGAGTTTCGGAATTTTTGAGTTTTGGAGTTTCGGAGTTTCGGAGTTTTGGAGTATTGCAGTTTTGGAGTTTTGGAGGTTTGGAGTTTCGAATTTTCAGACTTTCGGATTTTTGGAGTTTTGGAGTTTCGGAGTTTTGAAGTTTCAGAGTTTTCGAGGTTCAGGGTTGTGGAGTTTCGGAATTTTTGAGTTTTGGAGTTTCGGAGTTTCGGATTTTTGGAGTTTTGGAGTTTCGGAGATTTAGAGTTTTGGCGTTTTGGAGATTCGGAATCTTGGAGTTTCGGAATTTTGTAGTTTTGTAGTTTTGGAGTGTCGGAGTTTTGGAGTGTTGGAGTTTTGGAGTTTTTGAGTTTTGGATTTTTGCACTTTTGGAGTTTTGGAGTTTTGGAGTCTCGGAGTTTTGGAGTTTCAGAGTTTTGGAGGTTCAGGGTTGTGGAGTTTCGGAATTTTTGAGTTTTGGAGTTTCGGAGTTTCGGAGTTTTGGAGTTTTGCAGTTTTGGAGTTTTGGAGTTTCGGAGATTTGGAGTTTCGGCGTTTTGGAGATTCGGGGTCTTGGAGTTTCGGAATTTTGTAGTTTTGTAGTTTTGGAGTTTTGGAGTGTCGGAGTTTCGGAGTGTTGGAGTTTTGGAGTTTTAGAGTTTTAGAGTTTTGGAGTTTTGGATTTTTGAGTTTTGGATTTTTGGATTTTTGGAGTTTTTGAGTTTTTGAGTTTTTGAGTTTTGGATTTTTGCACTTTTGGAGTTTTGGAGTTTCAGAGTTTTGAATTTTTGGAGTTTTGGAGGTATGGATTTTTGGAGATTCAGGGTTTTGTTGTTCCATAATTTTGTAGTTTTGGAGTTTTGGAGTTTCGGAGTTTCGAATTATTGGAGTTCTCGCGTTTTAGAATTTTTAATTTTTGGAGGTATGGATTTTTGGAGTTTCGGAGTTGTGGAGATTCGGGTTGTGGAGTTTTGGAGTTTGGGAGGTTCGGAGTTTAAGAGTTTTTGAGTTTGGGAGTTTCGCAGTTTTGGAGATTCGGGGTTGTGGAGTTTCGGAATTTTGGTGTTTCGCATTTTTACAGTTTTGGAGTTTTCAAGTTTTGGATTTTTGGAGTTTTGGATTTTCGGAGTTTTGGAGATTTGGAGTTTCGGAGTTTTGGAGTTTCGGAGTATTGGAGTTTTGCAGTTTCGGAGTTTTGGAGTTTTGGAGTTTCGGAGTTTTGGAGTTTCAGAGTTTTCGAGGTACAGGGTTGTGGAGTTTCGGAGTTTCGAATTATTGGAGTTTTCGAGTTTTAGAATATTTAATTTTTGGAGGTATGGATTTTTGGAGTTTCGCAGTTTTGGAGATTCGGGGTTGTGGAGTTTCGGAATTTTGGTGTTTCGCATTTTTACAGTTTTGGAGTTTTCAAGTTTTGGATTTTTGGAGTTTTGGATTTTCGGAGTTTTGGAGATTCAGAGTTTTGGAGTTTCGGAGTTTTGGAGATTCAGGGTTTTGGAGTTTTGGAATTTTTGAGTTTTGCAGTTTCGGAGTTTTGGAGTTTTGGAGTTTCGAATTTTCAGAGTTTCGGATTTTTGGAGTTTTGGAGTTCCGTCGATTTGGAGTTCCAAAGTTTTGGAGGTTCAGGGTTCTGGAGTTTCGGAATTTTTGAGTTTTGGAGTTTCGGAGTTTTGGAGTATTGCAGTTTTGGAGGTTTGAGTTTCGAATTTTCAGAGTTTCGGATTTTTGGAGTTTTGGAGTTTCGGAGTTTCGGAGTTTCGGAGTTTCGGAGTTTTGGAGTTTCAGAGTTTTGGAGGTTCAGGGTTGTGGTGTTCCGGAATTTTTGACTTTTGGAGTTTCGGAGTTTCGGAGTTTTGGAGTATTGCAGTTTTGGAGTTTTGGAGTTTTGGAGTTTCGAATTTTCAGACTTTCGGATTTTTGGAGTTTTGGAGTTTCGGAGTTTTGGAGTTTCAGAGTTTTCGAGGTTCAGGGTTGTGGAGTTTCGGAATTTTTGAGTTTTGGAGTTTCGGAGTTTTGGAGTTTTGGAGTTTCGAATTTTCAGAGTTTCGGATTTTTGGAGTTTTGGAGTTTCGGAGATTTGGAGTTTTGGCGTTTTGGAGATTCGGAATCTTGGAGTTTCGGAATTTTGTAGTTTTGTAGTTTTGGAGTTTTGGAGTTTCGGAGTTTTGGAGTTTCAGAGTTTTGGAGGTTCATGGTTGTGGAGTTTCGGAATTTTTGAGTTTTGGAGTTTCGGAGTTTCGGAGTTTTGCAGTTTTGGAGTTTTGGAGTTTTGGAGTTTCGGAGATTTGGAGTTTCGGCGTTTTGGAGATTCGGGGTCTTGGAGTTTCGGAATTTTGTAGTTTTTATAGTTTTGGAGTTTTGGAATGTTGGAGTTTTGGAGTTTTAGAGTTTTAGAGGTTTGGATTTTTGGAGTTTTGGAGGTATGGATTTTTGGAGATTCAGGGTTTTGTACCAGAATTTTGTAGTTTTTGAGTTTCGGATTTTTGGAGTTTGGAGTTTTTAAGTTTTGGATTTTTGAGTTTTTGAGTTTTGGATTTTTGCACTTTTGGAGTTTTGGAGTTTCGGAGTTTTGGATTTTTGGAGTTTTGGAGGTATGGATTTTTGGAGATTCAGGGTTTTGTTGTTCCAGAATTTTGTAGTTTTGGAGTTTCAGAGTTTCGAATTATTGGAGTTTTCGAGTTTTAGAATTTTTAATTTTTGGAGGTATGGATTTTTGGAGTTTCGGAGTTGTGGAGATTCGGGGTTGGAGGTTCGGAATTTTGGTGTTTCGCATTTTTACAGTTTTGGAGTTTTCAAGTTTTGGATTTTTGGAGTTTTGGAGTTTCGGAGTTTTGGAGATTCAGGGTTGTGGAGTTTTGGAATTTTTGAGTTTTGCAGTTTCGGAGTTTTGGATTTTTGGAGTTTCGGAGTTTTGGATTTTCGGAGTTTTGGAGGTATGGATTTTTGGAGATTCGGAGTTTTGGAGTTCCAGAATTTTGTTGTTCCGGAATTTCAGAGTTTCGGATTTTTGCAGTTTTGGAGTTCTAGAGCTTTGGAGTTTTGGAGTTCCGGAATTTTGGTGTTTTGGAGTTTTGAAGCTTTGGAGTTTTCGAGTTTTTGAGTTTTGGAGTTTTGGATTTTTGCACTTTTGGAGTTTTGGAGTTTCGGAGTTCCGGAGTTTCGGAGTTTTGGATGTTCAGGGTTAAGGAGTTTCGAAATTTTCGAGTTTTCGAGTTTCGGAGTTTTGGAGTTTTGGAGTTTTGAAGTTTTGGAGTTTTGGAGTTTCGAATATTCGGAGTTTCTGATTTTTGGAGTTTCGGAGATTTGGAGTTTCGGCGTTTTGGAGATTCGGAATCTTGGAGTTTCGGAATTTTGTAGTTTTGTAGTTTTGGAGTGTCGGAGTTTTGGAGTGTTGGAGTTTTGGAGTTTTTGAGTTTTGGATTTTTGCACTTTTGGAGTTTTGGAGTCTCGGAGTTTTGGAGTTTCAGAGTTTTGGAGGTTCAGGGTTGTGGAGTTTCGGAATTTTTGAGTTTTGGAGTTTCGGAGTTTCGGAGTTTCGGAGTTTTGGAGTTTTGCAGTTTTGGAGTTTTGGAGTTTCGGAGATTTGGAGTTTCGGCGTTTTGGAGATTCGGGGTCTTGGAGTTTCGGAATTTTGTAGTTTTGTAGTTTTGGAGTTTTGGAGTGTCGGAGTTTCGGAGTGTTGGAGTTTTGGAGTTTTAGAGTTTTAGAGTTTTGGAGTTTTGGATTTTTGAGTTTTGGATTTTTGGATTTTTGGAGTTTTGGAGTTTTTGAGTTTTGGAGTTTTGGATTTTTGCACTTTTGGAGTTTTGGAGTTTCAGAGTTTTGAATTTTTGGAGTTTTGGAGGTATGGATTTTTGGAGATTCAGGGTTTTGTTCCATAATTTTGTAGTTTTGGAGTTTTGGAGTTTCGGAGTTTCGAATTATTGGAGTTCTCGCGTTTTAGAATTTTTAATTTTTGGAGGTATGGATTTTTGGAGTTTCGGAGTTGTGGAGATTCGGGTTGTGGAGTTTTGGAGTTTGGGAGGTTCGGAGTTTAAGAGTTTTTGAGTTTGGGAGTTTCGCAGTTTTGGAGATTCGGGGTTGTGGAGTTTCGGAATTTTGGTGTTTCGCATTTTTACAGTTTTGGAGTTTTCAAGTTTTGGATTTTTGGAGTTTTGGATTTTCGGAGTTTTGGAGATTTGGAGTTTCGGAGTTTTGGAGTTTCGGAGTTTTGGAGTTTTGCAGTTTCGGAGTTTCGGAGTTTTGGAGTATTGCAGTTTTAGGAGATTTGGAGTTTTGAATTTTCAGAGTTTCGGATTTTTGGAGTTTTGGAGTTTCGGAATTTCGGAGTTTTGCAGTTTTGGAGTTTTGGAGTTTTGGAGTTTCGGAGATTTGGAGTTTCGGCGTTTTGGAGATTCGGGGTCTTGGAGTTTCGGAATTTTGTAGTTTTTATAGTTTTGGAGTTTTGGAATGTTGGAGTTTTGGAGTTTTAGAGTTTTAGAGGTTTGGATTTTTGGAGTTTTGGAGGTATGGATTTTTGGAGATTCAGGGTTTTGTACCAGAATTTTGTAGTTTTTGAGTTTCGGATTTTTGGAGTTTGGAGTTTTTAAGTTTTGGATTTTTGAGTTTTTGAGTTTTGGATTTTTGCACTTTTGGAGTTTTGGAGTTTCGGAGTTTTGGATTTTTGGAGTTTTGGAGGTATGGATTTTTGGAGATTCAGGGTTTTGTTGTTCCAGAATTTTGTAGTTTTGGAGTTTCAGAGTTTCGAATTATTGGAGTTTTCGAGTTTTAGAATTTTTAATTTTTGGAGGTATGGATTTTTGGAGTTTCGGAGTTGTGGAGATTCGGGGTTGGAGGTTCGGAGTTTAAGAGTTTTTGAGTTTGGGAGTTTCGCAGTTTTGGAGATTCGGGGTTGTGGAGTTTCGGAATTTTGGTGTTTCGCATTTTTACAGTTTTGGAGTTTTCAAGTTTTGGATTTTTGGAGTTTTGGAGTTTCGGAGTTTTGGAGATTCAGGGTTGTGGAGTTTTGGAATTTTTGAGTTTTGCAGTTTCGGAGTTTTGGATTTTTGGAGTTTCGGAGTTTTGGATTTTCGGAGTTTTGGAGGTATGGATTTTTGGAGATTCGGAGTTTTGGAGTTCCAGAATTTTGTTGTTCCGGAATTTCAGAGTTTCGGATTTTTGCAGTTTTGGAGTTCTAGAGCTTTGGAGTTTTGGAGTTCCGGAATTTTGGTGTTTTGGAGTTTTGAAGCTTTGGAGTTTTCGAGTTTTTGAGTTTTGGAGTTTTGGATTTTTGCACTTTTGGAGTTTTGGAGTTTCGGAGTTCCGGAGTTTCGGAGTTTTGGATGTTCAGGGTTGTGGAGTTTCGAAATTTTGGAGTTTTGGAGTTTCGGAGTTTTGGAGTTTTGGAGTTTTGAAGTTTTGGAGTTTTGGAGTTTCGAATATTCGGAGTTTCTGATTTGTGGACTTTTGGAGTTTCGGAGATTTGGAGTTTCGGCGTTTTGGAGATTCGGAATCTTGGAGTTTCGGAATTTTGTAGTTTTGTAGTTTTGGAGTTTTAGAGTTTTAGAGTTTTGGAGTTTTGGATTTTTGAGTTTTGGATTTTTGGATTTTTGGAGTTTTGGAGTTTTTGAGTTTTGGAGTTTTGGATTTTTGCACTTTTGGAGTTTTGGAGTTTCAGAGTTTTGAATTTTTGGAGTTTTGGAGGTATGGATTTTTGGAGATTCAGGGTTTTGTTCCATAATTTTGTAGTTTTGGAGTTTTGGAGTTTCGGAGTTTCGAATTATTGGAGTTCTCGCGTTTTAGAATTTTTAATTTTTGGAGGTATGGATTTTTGGAGTTTCGGAGTTGTGGAGATTCGGGTTGTGGAGTTTTTGAGTTTGGGAGTTTCGCAGTTTTGGAGATTCGGGGTTGTGGAGTTTCTGAATTTTGGTGTTTCGCATTTTTACAGTTTTGGAGTTTTCAAGTTTTGGATTTTTGGAGTTTTGGATTTTCGGAGTTTTGGAGATTTGGAGTTTCGGAGTTTTGGAGTTTCGGAGTTTTGGAGTTTTGCAGTTTCGGAGTTTCGGAGTTTTGGAGTATTGCAGTTTTAGGAGATTTGGAGTTTTGAATTTTCAGAGTTTCGGTTTTTTGGAGTTTTGGAGTTTCGGAGATATGGAGTTTTGGAGTTTCGGAGATTCGGTATCTTGGAGTTTCGGAATTTTGTAGTTTTGTAGTTTTGGAGTGTCGGAGTTTTGGAGTGTTGGAGTTTTGGAGCTTTGGAGCTTAGGAGTTTTTGAGTTTTTGAGTTTTGAATTTTTGCACTTTTGGAGTTTTGGAGTTTCGGAGTTTCGGAGTTTCGGAGTTTCGGAGTTTTGGAGTTTCAGAGTTTTGGAGGTTCAGGGTTGTGGAGTTTCGGAATTTTTGAGTTTTGGAGTTTCGGAGTTTCGGAGTTTTGGAGTATTGCAGTTTTGGAGTTTTGGAGTTTCGAATTTTCAGAGTTTCGGATTTTTGGAGTTTTGCAGTTTCGGAGTTTCGGAGTTTTGGAGTTTCAGAGTTTTGGAGGTTCAGGGTTGTGGAGTTTCGGAATTTTTGAGTTTTGGAGTTTCGGAGTTTCGGAGTTTTGGAGTATTGCAGTTTTGGAGTTTTGGAGGTTTGGAGTTTCGAATTTTCAGACTTTCGGATTTTTGGAGTTTTGGAGTTTCGGAGTTTTGAAGTTTCAGAGTTTTCGAGGTTCAGGGTTGTTGAGTTTCGGAATTTTTGAGTTTTGGAGTTTCGGAGTTTCGGATTTTTGGAGTTTTGGAGTTTCGGAGATTTGGAGTTTTGGCGTTTTGGAGAATCGGAATCTTGGAGTTTCGGAATTTTGTAGTTTTGTAGTTTTGGAGTGTCGGAGTTTTGGAGTGTTGGAGTTTTGGAGTTTTTGAGTTTTGGATTTTTGCACTTTTGGAGTTTTGGAGTTTTGGAGTCTCGGAGTTTTGGAGTTTCAGAGTTTTGGAGGTTCAGGGTTGTGGAGTTTCGGAATTTTTGAGTTTTGGAGTTTCGGAGTTTCGGAGTTTTGGAGTTTTGCAGTTTTGGAGTTTTGGAGTTTCGGAGATTTGGAGTTTCGGCGTTTTGGAGATTCGGGGTCTTGGAGTTTCGGAATTTTGTAGTTTTGTAGTTTTGGAGTTTTGGAGTGTCGGAGTTTCGGAGTGTTGGAGTTTTGGAGTTTTAGAGTTTTAGAGTTTTGGAGTTTTGGATTTTTGAGTTTTGGATTTTTGGATTTTTGGAGTTTTGGAGTTTTTGAGTTTTGGAGTTTTGGATTTTTGCACTTTTGGAGTTTTGGAGTTTCAGAATTTTGAATTTTTGGAGTTTTGGAGGTATGGATTTTTGGAGATTCAGGGTTTTGTTGTTCCATAATTTTGTAGTTTTGGAGTTTTGGAGTTTCGGAGTTTCGAATTATTGGAGTTCTCGCGTTTTAGAATTTTTAATTTTTGGAGGTATGGATTTTTGGAGTTTCGGAGTTGTGGAGATTCGGGTTGTGGAGTTTTGGAGTTTGGGAGGTTCGGAGTTTAAGAGTTTTTGAGTTTGGGAGTTTCGCAGTTTTGGAGATTCGGGGTTGTGGAGTTTCGGAATTTTGGAGCTTTGGAGTTTCGGAGTTTTGGAGTTTCGGAGTTTTGGAGTTTTGCAGTTTCGGAGTTTTGGAGTTTCGGAGTTTTGGAGTTTCAGAGTTTTCGAGGTTCAGGGTTGTGGAGTTTCTGACTTTTTGAGTTTTGGAGTTTCGGAGTTTCGGAGTTTTGGAGTTTTGGAGTTTCGAATTTTCAGAGTTTCGGATTTTTGGAGTTTTTGAGTTTCGGAGATTTGGAGTTTCAGAGTTTTGGAGGTTCAGGGTTTTGTTGTTCCAGAATTTTGTAGTTTTGGAGTTTCGGAGTTTCGGAGTTTCGAATTATTGGAGTTTTCGAGTTTTAGAATTTTTAATTTTTGGAGGTATGGATTTTTGGAGTTTCGGAGTTGTGGAGATTCGGGGTTGTGGAGTTTTGGAGTTTTGGAGTTTCGGAGTTTTGGAGTTTCAGAGTTTTGCAGGTTCAGGGTTGTGGAGTTTCGGAATTTTTGAGTTTTGGAGTTTCGGAGTTTCGGAGTTTTGGAGTTTTGCAGTTTTGGAGTTTTGGAGTTTCGGAGATTTGGAGTTTTCGCGTTTTAGAATTTTTAATTTTTGGAGGTATGGATTTTTGGAGTTTCGGAGTTGTGGAGATTCGGGTTGTGGAGTTTTGGAGTTTTGGAGGTTCGGAGTTTAAGAGTTTTTGAGTTTGGGAGTTTCGCAGTTTTGGAGATTCGGGGTTGTGGAGTTTCGGAATTTTGGTGTTTTGCATTTTTACAGTTTTGGAGTTTTCAAGTTTTGGATTTTTGGAGTTTTGGATTTTCGGAGTTTTGGAGATTTGGAGTTTCGGAGTTTTGGAGTTTCGGAGTTTTGGAGTTTTGCAGTTTCGGAGTTTTGGAGTTTTGGAGTTTCGGAGTTTTGGAGTTTCAGAGTTTTCGAGGTTCAGGGTTGTGGAGTTTCCGAGTTTCGAATTATTGGAGTTTTCGAGTTTTAGAATATTTAATTTTTGGAGGTATGGATTTTTGGAGTTTCGCAGTTTTGGAGATTCGGGGTTGTGGAGTTTCGGAATTTTGGTGTTTCGCATTTTTACAGTTTTGGAGTTTTCAAGTTTTGGATTTTTGGAGTTTTGGATTTTCGGAGTTTTGGAGATTCAGAGTTTTGGAGTTTCGGAGTTTTGGAGATTCAGGGTTTTGGAGTTTTGGAATTTTTGAGTTTTGCAGTTTCGGAGTTTTGGAGTTTTGGAGTTTCGAATTTTCAGAGTTTCGGATTTTTGGAGTTTTGGAGTTTCGGAGTTTCAGAGTTTCAGAGTTCTGGAGGTTCAGGGTTGTGGAGTTTCGGAATTTTTGAGTTTTGGAGTTTCGGAGTTTCGGAGTTTTGGAGTATTGCAGTTTTGGAGTTTTGGAGGTTTGGAGTTTCGAATTTTCAGACTTTCGGATTTTTGGAGTTTTGGAGTTTCGGAGTTTTGAAGTTTCAGAGTTTTCGAGGTTCAGGGTTGTTGAGTTTCGGAATTTTTGAGTTTTGGAGTTTCGGAGTTTCGGATTTTTGGAGTTTTGGAGTTTCGGAGATTTGGAGTTTTGGCGTTTTGGAGAATCGGAATCTTGGAGTTTCGGAATTTTGTAGTTTTGTAGTTTTGGAGTGTCGGAGTTTTGGAGTGTTGGAGTTTTGGAGTTTTTGAGTTTTGGATTTTTGCACTTTTGGAGTTTTGGAGTTTTGGAGTCTCGGAGTTTTGGAGTTTCAGAGTTTTGGAGGTTCAGGGTTGTGGAGTTTCGGAATTTTTGAGTTTTGGAGTTTCGGAGTTTCGGAGTTTTGGAGTTTTGCAGTTTTGGAGTTTTGGAGTTTCGGAGATTTGGAGTTTCGGCGTTTTGGAGATTCGGGGTCTTGGAGTTTCGGAATTTTGTAGTTTTGTAGTTTTGGAGTTTTGGAGTGTCGGAGTTTCGGAGTGTTGGAGTTTTGGAGTTTTAGAGTTTTAGAGTTTTGGAGTTTTGGATTTTTGAGTTTTGGATTTTTGGATTTTTGGAGTTTTGGAGTTTTTGAGTTTTGGAGTTTTGGATTTTTGCACTTTTGGAGTTTTGGAGTTTCAGAATTTTGAATTTTTGGAGTTTTGGAGGTATGGATTTTTGGAGATTCAGGGTTTTGTTGTTCCATAATTTTGTAGTTTTGGAGTTTTGGAGTTTCGGAGTTTCGAATTATTGGAGTTCTCGCGTTTTAGAATTTTTAATTTTTGGAGGTATGGATTTTTGGAGTTTCGGAGTTGTGGAGATTCGGGTTGTGGAGTTTTGGAGTTTGGGAGGTTCGGAGTTTAAGAGTTTTTGAGTTTGGGAGTTTCGCAGTTTTGGAGATTCGGGGTTGTGGAGTTTCGGAATTTTGGAGCTTTGGAGTTTCGGAGTTTTGGAGTTTCGGAGTTTTGGAGTTTTGCAGTTTCGGAGTTTTGGAGTTTCGGAGTTTTGGAGTTTCAGAGTTTTCGAGGTTCAGGGTTGTGGAGTTTCTGACTTTTTGAGTTTTGGAGTTTCGGAGTTTCGGAGTTTTGGAGTTTTGGAGTTTCGAATTTTCAGAGTTTCGGATTTTTGGAGTTTTTGAGTTTCGGAGATTTGGAGTTTCAGAGTTTTGGAGGTTCAGGGTTTTGTTGTTCCAGAATTTTGTAGTTTTGGAGTTTCGGAGTTTCGGAGTTTCGAATTATTGGAGTTTTCGAGTTTTAGAATTTTTAATTTTTGGAGGTATGGATTTTTGGAGTTTCGGAGTTGTGGAGATTCGGGGTTGTGGAGTTTTGGAGTTTTGGAGTTTCGGAGTTTTGGAGTTTCAGAGTTTTGGAGGTTCAGGGTTGTGGAGTTTCGGAATTTTTGAGTTTTGGAGTTTCGGAGTTTCGGAGTTTTGGAGTTTTGCAGTTTTGGAGTTTTGGAGTTTCGGAGATTTGGAGTTTTCGCGTTTTAGAATTTTTAATTTTTGGAGGTATGGATTTTTGGAGTTTCGGAGTTGTGGAGATTCGGGTTGTGGAGTTTTGGAGTTTTGGAGGTTCGGAGTTTAAGAGTTTTTGAGTTTGGGAGTTTCGCAGTTTTGGAGATTCGGGGTTGTGGAGTTTCGGAATTTTGGTGTTTTGCATTTTTACAGTTTTGGAGTTTTCAAGTTTTGGATTTTTGGAGTTTTGGATTTTCGGAGTTTTGGAGATTTGGAGTTTCGGAGTTTTGGAGTTTCGGAGTTTTGGAGTTTTGCAGTTTCGGAGTTTTGGAGTTTTGGAGTTTCGGAGTTTTGGAGTTTCAGAGTTTTCGAGGTTCAGGGTTGTGGAGTTTCCGAGTTTCGAATTATTGGAGTTTTCGAGTTTTAGAATATTTAATTTTTGGAGGTATGGATTTTTGGAGTTTCGCAGTTTTGGAGATTCGGGGTTGTGGAGTTTCGGAATTTTGGTGTTTCGCATTTTTACAGTTTTGGAGTTTTCAAGTTTTGGATTTTTGGAGTTTTGGATTTTCGGAGTTTTGGAGATTCAGAGTTTTGGAGTTTCGGAGTTTTGGAGATTCAGGGTTTTGGAGTTTTGGAATTTTTGAGTTTTGCAGTTTCGGAGTTTTGGAGTTTTGGAGTTTCGAATTTTCAGAGTTTCGGATTTTTGGAGTTTTGGAGTTCCGGAGATTTGGAGTTCCAGAGCTTTGGAGGTTCAGGGTTCTGGAGTTTCGGAATTTTTGAGTTTTGGAGTTTCGGAGTTTTGGAGTATTGCAGTTTTGGAGGTTTGAGTTTCGAATTTTCAGAGTTTCGGATTTTTGGAGTTTTGGAGTTTCGGAGTTTCGGAGTTTCGGAGTTTTGGAGTTTCAGAGTTTTGGAGGTTCAGGGTTGTGGTGTTCCGGAATTTTTTACTTTTGGAGTTTCGGAGTTTCGGAGTTTTGGAGTATTGCAGTTTTGGAGTTTTGGAGTTTTGGAGTTTCGAATTTTCAGACTTTCGGATTTTTGGAGTTTTGGAGTTTCGGAGTTTTGGAGTTTCAGAGTTTTCGAGGTTCAGGGTTGTGGAGTTTCGGAATTTTTGAGTTTTGGAGTTTCGGAGTTTTGGAGTTTTGGAGTTTCGGATTTTTGGAGTTTTGGAGTTTCGGAGATTTGGAGTTTTGGCGTTTTGGAGATTCGGAATCTTGGAGTTTCGGAATTTTGTAGTTTTGTAGTTTTGGAGTTTTGGAGTTTCGGAGTTTTGGAGTTTCAGAGTTTTGGAGGTTCATGGTTGTGGAGTTTCGGAATTTTTGAGTTTTGGAGTTTCGGAGTTTCGGAGTTTTGCAGTTTTGCAGTTTTGGAGTTTTGGAGTTTTGGAGTTTCGGAGATTTGGAGTTTCGGCGTTTTGGAGATTCGGGGTCTTGGAGTTTCGGAATTTTGTAGTTTTTATAGTTTTGGAGTTTTGGAATGTTGGAGTTTTGGAGTTTTAGAGTTTTAGAGGTTTGGATTTTTGGAGTTTTGGAGGTATGGATTTTTGGAGATTCAGGGTTTTGTACCAGAATTTTGTAGTTTTTGAGTTTCGGATTTTTGGAGTTTGGAGTTTTTAAGTTTTGGATTTTTGAGTTTTTGAGTTTTGGATTTTTGCACTTTTGGAGTTTTGGAGTTTCGGAGTTTTGGATTTTTGGAGTTTTGGAGGTATGGATTTTTGGAGATTCAGGGTTTTGTTGTTCCAGAATTTTGTAGTTTTGGAGTTTCAGAGTTTCGAATTATTGGAGTTTTCGAGTTTTAGAATTTTTAATTTTTGGAGGTATGGATTTTTGGAGTTTCGGAGTTGTGGAGATTCGGGGTTGGAGGTTCGGAGTTTAAGAGTTTTTGAGTTTGGGAGTTTCGCAGTTTTGGAGATTCGGGGTTGTGGAGTTTCGGAATTTTGGTGTTTCGCATTTTTACAGTTTTGGAGTTTTCAAGTTTTGGATTTTTGGAGTTTTGGAGTTTCGGAGTTTTGGAGATTCAGGGTTGTGGAGTTTTGGAATTTTTGAGTTTTGCAGTTTCGGAGTTTTGGATTTTTGGAGTTTCGGAGTTTTGGATTTTCGGAGTTTTGGAGGTATGGATTTTTGGAGATTCGGAGTTTTGGAGTTCGGTGGAGCACCGAGCTACGTGCTGATCTTGCTGCTTACTTCTAGGTCCTGTTTTTGCGATCGCCTGCTGCCCCCGTTCACTTTGCCGCCTGCCGGCTACTTGCCGGCTGATCAACGAGCGAGCAACGGAATACGCACGGCGCAACATCTAAGCCAAGAGCGTGGGCGGGCCAGCGATAACATCATCGCTTGATGTTCAACGGCAGCGGTGACGTCAGGGGCCTGGAAGGAGCTGAAGCCTACAAAAGGAAGAGCCAAACGATGCTGGGGTGCAGTCCGGTGGAGCACCGAGCTACGTGCTGATCTTGCTGCTTACTTCTAGGTCCTGTTTTTGCGATCGCCTGCTGCCCCCGTTCACTTTGCCGCCTGCCGGCTACTTGCCGGCTGATCAACGAGCGAGCAACGGAATACGCACGGCGCAACATCTAAGCCAAGAGCGTGGGCGGGCCAGCGATAACATCATCGCTTGATGTTCAACGGCAGCGGTGACGTCAGGGGCCTGGAAGGAGCTGAAGCCTACAAAAGGAAGAGCCAAACGATGCTGGGGTGCAGTCCGGTGGAGCACCGAGCTACGTGCTGATCTTGCTGCTTACTTCTAGGTAAGA
Organism: Amblyomma mixtum; assembly: GCF_055824585.1. Lineage (NCBI taxonomy): Eukaryota > Metazoa > Arthropoda > Arachnida > Ixodida > Ixodidae > Amblyomma > Amblyomma mixtum. The sequence continues at coordinate 110,780,554 of NC_143012.1, read as the reverse complement.
GGCCTTTCAGCTGAGTTCAGACGTCTTTCTTTGCTCCACTGGACTGCATTCCTGTATTGAACCATGCCGCCGCGAGATTGCATGAAATGTTCAAAGTTGCTTGAAAACGGTCAAGAGAGTGTATCATGTGCTAAATGCAAAAAAGTATACCATGCAGGTAAATGTGCGGGAATGACTAAAAAAACTTTCAAAAACATGACAGCACGCGAAATCGACCGCTGGATGTGTGAGAGCTGTAAAAAGAAGGACACAGAGGAAGAAACATCAGAAACCAGTGACACAGAACTAAGTACAGAACGAAGGGGAGAAAAGAAAAGTCGAATGAGTCATGTAGCAAAACTGATTGAGGAGATTAGCCAAAAGATGGCTGCAGTCTTGGTTCGGCTGGAAGCGCTGGAAACAAAGGTAGACAGCCAGTGCACGACAACAGCAGGAATAGAAGCATCGATGGAACTCCTGTCGCATAAATATGACGAAGTTATCGCCACCATGGCAAGGCAAGAAAAGGATATTGCTGAACTAAAAACCACTTCAGCAGAGCTGATGCAAAGGATTTCAGAAAAGGACACTGAAATCGCACGACTGAAGGAAAACGTTGAGAGTGCTGAACAGTACTCAAGGCGGAAAAACGTCGAGCTGCATGGCGTTCCCTATAAGCAGGGCGAAGATCTGTACAAAGTTCTAGCGGAACTGAGCGCAAAGCTAGAAATAGCGACAGTCGAGCGTCACTCACTAGAAGCCGTTCACAGGTTAAAAGAGCAGAAAGATAAGATACCCCCAATCATTGTCAGATTTAAGGACTTGGCTGATCGTGACATTTGGATTTCGAAGAAGTATGCACTGAAGTCTGATGACATTTACATAAATGAAAATCTGACACGAGCACAAAAGAAGTTATTTTGGCAGAGTAAACAGAGGGGCAAACAGCAGGGCTACAAGTTTGTCTGGATGCGCAATGGCAAAATCTTTGCAAGGCGGGAAGAAGGAAGTACTGCTATCAACATTGCAACGGAAAGTGATTTGGAAAAAATGAATTAATGGCTGAGTTCATGTCTTTTTTTGAGTGGGATTCTCATGTAAAACAGGTTGCAAAAGAAGAAGGGTTGATTCAGGAACTAAGTTTATTGCATGTAAACATACGTAGCATAAAAAAAAACTGGGATCAGCTATGTGCTTATGTGAATAGCCGGCAGAAGAAAGAAGATGTAATTGTCCTAACCGAGGTTAATCTAGACGCAACACAACAAAACATTTACAGCCTTGTTGGTTACTCTCATTACACTTGGTGTCGAGAAAACAGAAAAGGAGGAGGTGTGATCGTGTTTGTTAATGATACCTGGCTGTCATACGAAATTCAGGTATCCATAGACAACGCAGAAATGGTTGTTGTTTCTCTTAACAAATTGAATGTAACTTACACTGTGTGTGCAATATACAGACCACCCAGCAAGAACACCACTTTATTCCTGGAAGAACTTAGCTCACTAGTAAAAACATATATGAACGAGAAGCATTTTATTTTAGCCGGAGATCTAAATATAGATATAATGCAAGAGTCAAAGAGGGTAGTCAGGGACTATCTTGATCTACTGGCAGAGTTTGGCTTAGCTAACCTTATTAATAAATGTACTAGAGAGGAATTTTTAGGTTCCAAGATAACGACATCGTGCATCGACCATATAGTTGTTCGCATGGCAGACAAACACTGCTCTTCAGGAGTAATTAAGCTGAAACTCGCAGATCACTACTTTGTGGCACTAGTAACCATGACAGAAACTTCCAACTACGAAGGTAGTGCGAACATAAGACCTATAGCTAGGAAAATTTTAGACGACAGGAGTGTAGACAATGCAATTCAGCAAACAAACTGGGATGCGATGTTATCTCTGGATCACATGACTTTGTATAATACATTTCTTGCAAAGTTGCACCTAATATACTCGACATCATACAAATCTGTCAGAATTAAACAAAGAAAACCAGACAACCACTGGATAACACAGGAAATTATGGAGTTGTGTTACTTAAAGGATAAAGCCTGGCAAAACTGTAGGAAGGACCCTGAAAACACTGCACTTAGACAGCAATTTCGCACATTGCGAAATCTTGTAACAGCCAAAACGCGACTGGCTAAAAGAAGATATCTATCCCAGCAGTTTGCACTGAACAAGAACGACGGAAAAAAGACATGGAAATTAGCAAACAGTTTAATGGGCCGGGTCAAACAGTCTACGATTGAGGAGACGATCGAAAAAAACTTTCCGAAGGAAGAAACACAGTCATTGTGTGAACTGTTTAACGACACATTCATTCACGCAACAGATAAGCTGCGCGTCGCTCATGGAACAAAACGTCTAGAATACAAGCCAATACTTACATGCGCACAAACAGCGTACCTTCCCGAGTTAACAGAGACTGAGTTGTGGAACATCATACGTAGAATGAAGATGTTCAAACCGCCAGGTTTTGATAAGATCCGTGTGCGCGATCTGTACTGCAACTTTAACATATTAAAAGGTGTGATCCTCAAAATACTAAACGGCATATTAGAAACCGGAATAATGCCCAGACAATTGAAAATATCGATAGTGAGGCCTGTGTATAAAAGCGGAAAAAGAAATGACTGCGCAAACTACAGACCGATTTCTATTATATCTGCTCTTGCGCATATTTTGGAAAAACACGTGGGATTAGTTATGCAGTCTTTTTGCGAGAAGTTTTCTTTAAATAACCCGGCACAATACGGCTTTACAAAGGACCGGAACACAACTACGCTCTTAGAAGAATTCTCGGATTACGTTAACACCGCCATTGAAAACAATCATCTTACATTAGCACTATTTTTAGACCTATCGAAAGCCTTTGACACTATTGATCACGCATTAATGTTGCAAAAGTTAGAAAACATGGGTTTCCGGGGACGATTTCATCAATTCTTTCAGGGCTATTTCACAGACAGAGCACAGTGCGTTAGAATTGATGATAAATACAGTGAATTTAGGGCGATCAAATTTGGTGTTCCACAAGGAAGTACACTGGGCCCATTACTATTCAATATGTACGTCTCTGAACTCGGTTTTTTGAAATTAACGTCGAGAATCTTTCAGTATGCAGACGACACAGCACTAGCACTAGAATTCACTGATCTTCATTTTGCAAGCAAAAGCTTTCAGCAGGATATATGCAAGGTAATAGACTGGCTTGCTCAAAACTCAATTTATTTAAACCAGCAAAAAACGAAACTTCTCTGTTTTAGAAACCCGCACAAGCGAGTACTCCTAAATGAGTCACTTTTTTTACATGGCTCGCATTGTGATTCGTGCACATGTAATGTCATACCATTTGAACCTTCAGTAAAATATCTCGGAATAATATTTGATGAGCATATGGCATGGACTAATCATGTGCAGTATATATGTAACAGGCTTAGAGCCGTGTCCGCGATGATGTACAACCTCAGAGGTAAGACTTCGATGCACTTAAGGCGCGTCATATTCAAGGCACTAGCTGAATCTATTATAACCTACGGCATTACATTATATGGCACCTGCTCTGATCACAAAATGGGATCCATAAATCGCATAATTAAAAGAATTGTAAACAGTATAACTTATGGTACTATGCTGCAGGAGGTTGATAAGGAGGAAAAATACAGTATACTAGGTGTACTGGAAATGCGGGAACTATTTTATTACACAGTGCTCACACGTCATTACTTTACAAATGCTTTCAAAATACCCGTCAAGAAAAACGCTGCCTTAAGAAAGACAGAAGCTTATATTAAGCCGCGCTGCTTCACGCATTATGGGAAAAAGATACGGAGATATTACGTGCCACAGGTATTCAATACACTTGGTGAAGAATTTTACAATTTCAAAACAAAACGTAAAATGACTAAAGCAATAAGAAAATGGTGCATATCCTTGCAGATAAATCACTGATGGCCTCTTACATGTTATAATCTACTTTCTCTGTTTTTGCTATAATCTACTTTCCCTTTTGCTTCAGATTTTAGAGTTGTTTAGATATTTTTAGATTTGTTCAGTTGTTTAGATGGCTCATTTCAAGTTGTGATGACGTCTGTTCATGTTTGTTTTCGTTTTTCTCGAGTTGCATTCCTATTTGCTCAATATGCATACATAATTTTTGTATAATATGCATACATTAGTGTTCTCAAATTTATTGTTTTGTGCATAATTTTTTGTACACATTCGGTGATTCACTGTACTGCCTGAACAACCAACAAGCACGCTGTGCTTAGGTTGGACGGGAAAACTCATGTACTAAATGAAAATGAATAAATTTGATTTGATTTGATTTGATTTGATTTGTTGTTCCGGAATTTCAGAGTTTCGGATTTTTGCAGTTTTGGAGTTCTAGAGCTTTGGAGTTTTGGAGTTCCGGAATTTTGGTGTTTTGGAGTTTTGAAGCTTTGGAGTTTTCGAGTTTTTGAGTTTTGGAGTTTTGGATTTTTGCACTTTTGGAGTTTTGGAGTTTCGGAGTTCCGGAGTTTCGGAGTTTTGGATGTTCAGTGTTGTGGAGTTTCGAAATTTTCGAGTTTTGGAGTTTCGGAGTTTTGGAGTTTTGGAGTTTTGAAGTTTTAGAGTTTTGGAGTTTCGAATATTCGGAGTTTCTGATTTTTGGAGTTTTGGAGTTTCGGAGATTTGGAGTTTCGGCGTTTTGGAGATTCGGGGTCTTGGAGTTTCGGAATTTTGTAGTTGTGTAGTTTTGGAGTTTTGGAGTGTCGGAGTTTCGGAGTGTTGGAAATTTGGAGTTTTGAAATTTTTGAGTTTCGGATTTTTGCAGCATTGGAGTTTCGGAGTTTTGGATTTTTGGAGTTTTGGAGGTATGCATTTTTGGAGATTCAGGGTTTTGTTGTTCCAGAATTTTGTAGTTTTGGAGTTTTGGAGTTTCGGAGTTTTGGAGTTGTGGAGTATTGGAGTTTTGGAGTTTTGGAGTTTTGGAGCTTTAGAGTTTTGGAGTTTTGGAGCTTCGGAGTTTCCGAGTTTCCGAGTTTTGGAGTTTCTGACTTTCGGAATTCGGAGTTTCAGATTTTTGCAGTTTTGGAGTTTTTAAGTTTTCGATTTTTGGAGTTTTGGATTTTCGGAGTTTTGGAGTTCCAGAATTTTGTAGTTCCGGAATTTCGGAGTTTCGGATTTTTGCAGTTTTGGAGTTATAGAGCTTTGGAGTTTTGGAGTTCCGGAATTTTTGAGTTTTGGAGTTTCGGAGTTCCGGAGTTTCGGAGTTTTGGATGTTCAGGGTTGGTGAGTTTCGGAATTTTTGAGTTTTGGAGTTTTGAAGTTTTGGAGTTTTGGAGTTTCGAATTTTCGGAGTTTCTGATTATTGGAGTTTTGGAGTTTCGGAGATTTGGAGTTTCGGCGTTTTGGAGATTCGGGGTCTTGGAGTTTCGGAATTCTGTAGTTGTGTAGTTTTGGAGTTTTGGAGTGTCGGAGTTTCGGAGTGTTCGAAATTTCGAATTTTAGTTTTAGAGTTTTGGAGTTTTGAAATTTTTGAGTTTCGGATTTTTGCAGCATTGGAGTTTTGGTGTTTTGGATTTTTTGAGTTTTGGAGTTTTGGAGGTTCAGGGTTGTGGAGTTTCGGAATTTTTGAGTTTTGGAGTTTCGGACTTTCGGAGTTTTGGAGTTTTAGAGTTTTAGAGTTTTGGAGTTTTGAAATTTTTAAGTTTCACATTTTTGGAGTTTTGGAGTTTCGGAGATTTGGAGTTTCGGCGTTTTGGAGATTCGGGGTCTTGGAGTTTCGGAATTTTGTAGTTTTGTAGTTTTGGAGTTTTGGAGTGTCGGAGTTTCGGAGTGTTGGAGTTTTGGATTTTTGAGTTATGGATTTTTGGATTTTTGGAGTTTTGGAGTTTTTGAGTTTTGGAGTTTGGGATTTTTGCACTTTTGGAGTTTTGGAGTTTCGGAGTTCCGGAGTTTCGGAGTTTTGGATGTTCAGGGTTGTGGAGTTTCGGAATTTTTGAGTTTTGGAGTTTTGAAGTTTTGGAGTTTTGGAGTTTCGAATTTTCGGAGGTTCTGATTTTTGGAGTTTTGGAGTTTCGGAGATTTGGAGTTTCGGCGTTTTGGAGATTCGGGGTGTTGGAGTTTCGGAATTCTGTAGTTGTGTAGTTTTGGAGTTTTGGAGTGTCGGAGTTTCGGAGTGTTGGAAATTTCGAATTTTAGTTTTAGAGTTTTGGAGTTTTAAAATTTTTGAGTTTTGGATTTTTGGATTTTTGGAGTTTTTGAGTTTTGGAGTTTTGGATTTTTGCACTTTTGGAGTTTTGGAGTTTCGGAGTTTTGAATTTTTGGAGTTTTGGAGGTATGGATTTTTGGAGATTCAGGGTTTTGTTGTTCCATAATTTTGTAGTTTTGGAGTTTTGGAGTTTCGGAGTTTCGAATTATTGGAGTTCTCGCGTTTTAGAATTTTTAATTTTTGGAGGTATGGATTTTTGGAGTTTCGGAGTTGTGGAGATTCGGGTTGTGGAGTTTTGGAGTTTGGGAGGTTCGGAGTTTAAGAGTTTTTGAGTTTGGGAGTTTCGCAGTTTTGGAGATTCGGGGTTGTGGAGTTTCGGAATTTTGGTGTTTCGCATTTTTACAGTTTTGGAGTTTTCAAGTTTTGGATTTTTGGAGTTTTGGATTTTCGGAGTTTTGGAGATTCGGAGTTTTGGAGTTTCGGAGTTTTGGAGATTTGGAGTTTCGGAGTTTTGGAGTTTCGGAGTTTTGGAGTTTTGCAGTTTCGGAGTTTTGGAGTTTCGGAGATTTGGAGTTTCAGAGTTTTGGAGGTTCAGGGTTTTTTTGTTCCAGAATTTTGTAGTTTTGGAGTTTTGGAGTTTCGGAGTTACGGAGTTTCGAATTATTGGAGTTTTCGAGTTTTAGAATTTTTAATTTTTGGAGGTATGGATTTTTGGAGTTTCGGAGTTGCGGAGATTCGGGGTTGTGGAGTTTTAGAGTTTCGGAGTTTTGGAGTTTCAGAGTTTTGGAGGTTCAGGGTTGTGGAGTTTCGGAATTTTTGAGTTTTGGAGTTTCGGACTTTCGGAGTTTTGGAGTTTTAGAGTTTTAGAGTTTTGGAGTTTTGAAATTTTTGAGTTTCATATTTTTGGAGTTTTGGAGTTTCGGAGATTTGGAGTTTCGGCGTTTTGGAGATTCGGGGTCTTGGAGTTTCGGAATTTTGTAGTTTTGTAGTTTTGGAGTGTCAGAGTTTCGGAGTGTTGGAGTTTTGGAGTTTTAGAGTTTTAGAGTTTTGGAGTTTTGAAATTTTTGAGTTTCGGATTTTTGGAGTTTGGAGTTTTTAAGTTTTGGATTTTTGAGTTTTGGATTTTTGGATTTTTGGAGTTTTGGAGTTTTTGAGTTTTGGAGTTTTGGATTTTTGGAGTTTTGGAGGTATGGATTTTTGGAGATTCAGGGTTTTGTTGTTCCAGAATTTTGTAGTTTTGGAGTTTCGGAGTTTCGGAGTTTCGAATTATTGGAGTTTTCGAGTTTTAGAATATTTATTTTTTGAGGTATGGATTTTTGGAGTTTCGCAGTTTTGGAGATTCGGGGTTGTGGAGTTTCGGAATTTTGGTGTTTCGCATTTTTACAGTTCTGGAGTTTTCAAGTTTTGGATTTTTGGAGTTTTGGATTTTCGGAGTTTTGGAGATTCAGAGTTTTGGAGTTTCGGAGTTTTGGAGATTCAGGGTTGTGGAGTTTTGGAATTTTTGAGTTTTGCAGTTTCGGAGTTTTGGAGTTTTGGAGTTTCGAATTTTCAGAGTTTCGGATTTTTGGAGTTTTGGAGTTTTAGAATTTTTAATTTTTGGAGGTATGGATTTTTGGAGTTTCGGAGTTGTGGAGATTCGGGGTTGTGGAGTTTTGGAGTTTTGGAGTTTCGGAGTTTTGGAGTTTCAGAGTTTTGGAGGTTCAGGGTTGTGGAGTTTCGGAATTTTTGAGTTTTGGAGTTTCGGACTTTCGGAGTTTTGGAGTTTTAGAGTTTTAGAGTTTTGGAGTTTTGAAATTTTTAAGTTTCACATTTTTGGAGTTTTGGAGTTTCGGAGATTTGGAGTTTCGGCGTTTTGGAGATTCGGGGTCTTGGAGTTTCGGAATTTTGTAGTTTTGTAGTTTTGGAGTTTTGGAGTGTCGGAGTTTCGGAGTGTTGGAGTTTTGGATTTTTGAGTTATGGATTTTTGGATTTTTGGAGTTTTGGAGTTTTTGAGTTTTGGAGTTTGGGATTTTTGCACTTTTGGAGTTTTGGAGTTTCGGAGTTTTGGATTTTTGGAGTTTTGAAGGTATGGATTTTTGGAGATTCAGGGTTTTGTTGTTCCAGAATTTTGTAGTTTTGGAGTTTCGGAGTTTCGGAGTTTCGAATTATTGGAGTTTTCGAGTTTTAGAATATTTATTTTTTGAGGTATGGATTTTTGGAGTTTCGCAGTTTTGGAGATTCGGGGTTGTGGAGTTTCGGAATTTTGGTGTTTCGCATTTTTACAGTTCTGGAGTTTTCAAGTTTTGGATTTTTGGAGTTTTGGATTTTCGGAGTTTTGGAGATTCAGAGTTTTGGAGTTTCGGAGTTTTGGAGATTCAGGGTTGTGGAGTTTTGGAATTTTTGAGTTTTGCAGTTTCGGAGTTTTGGAGTTTTGGAGTTTCGAATTTTCAGAGTTTCGGATTTTTGGAGTTTTGGAGTTCCGGAGATTTGGAGTTTTGGCGTTTTGGAGATTCGGAATCTTGGAGTTTCGAAATTTTGTAGTTTTGTAGTTTTGGAGTGTCGGAGTTTTGGAGTGTTGGAGTTTTGGAGTTTTTGAGTTTTGGATTTTTGCACTTTTGGAGTTTTGGAGTTTTGGAGTTTCGGAGTTTTGGAGTTTCAGAGTTTTGGAGGTTCAGGGTTGTGGAGTTTCGGAATTTTTGAGTTTTGGAGTTTCGGAGTTTCGGAGTTTTGGAGTTTTGCAGTTTTGGAGTTTTGGAGTTTCGGAGATTTGGAGTTTCGGCGTTTTGGAGATTCGGGGTCTTGGAGTTTCGGAATTTTGTAGTTTTGTAGTTTTGGAGTTTTGGAGTGTCGGAGTTTCGGAGTATTGGAGTTTTGAATTTTTGGAGTTTTGGAGGTATGGATTTTTGGAGATTCAGGGTTTTGTTGTTCCATAATTTTGTAGTTTTGGAGTTTCGGTGTTTCGGAGTTTCGAATTATTGGAGTTTTCGAGTTTTAGAATTTTTAATTTTTGGAGGTATGGATTTTTGGAGTTTCGGAGTTGTGGAGATTCGGGGTTGTGGAGTTTTGGAGTTTTGGAGGTTCGGAGTTTAAGAGTTTTTGAGTTTGGGAGTTTCGCAGTTTTGGAGATTCGGGGTTGTGGAGTTTCGGAATTTTGGTGTTTCGCATTTTTACAGTTTTGGAGTTTTCAAGTTTTGGATTTTTGGAGTTTTTGGATTTTCGGAATTTTGGAGATTCAGTTTTGGAGTTTCGGAGTTTTGGATATTCAGGGTTGTGGAGTTTTGGAATTGTTGAGTTTTGCAGTTTCGGAGTTTTGGAGTTTTGCAGTTTCGGAGTTTTGGAGTTTCAGAGTTTTCGAGGTTCAGGGTTGTGGAGTTTCGGAATTTTTGAGTTTTGGAGTTTCGGAGTTTCGGAGTTTCAGAGTTTTGGAGTTTTTTAGTTTCGAATTTTCAGAGTTTCGGATTTTTGGAGTTTTGGAGTTCCGTCGATTTGGAGTTCCAAAGTTTTGGAGGTTCAGGGTTCTGGAGTTTCGGAATTTTTGAGTTTTGGAGTTTCGGAGTTTTGGAGTATTGCAGTTTTGGAGGTTTGAGTTTCGAATTTTCAGAGTTTCGGATTTTTGGAGTTTTGTAGTTTTGGAGTTTTGGAGTTTCGGAGTTTCGAATTATTGGAGTTCTCGCGTTTTAGAATTTTTAATTTTTGGAGGTATGGATTTTTGGAGTTTCGGAGTTGTGGAGATTCGGGTTGTGGAGTTTTGGAGTTTGGGAGGTTCGGAGTTTAAGAGTTTTTGAGTTTGGGAGTTTCGCAGTTTTGGAGATTCGGGGTTGTGGAGTTTCGGAATTTTGGAGCTTTGGAGTTTCGGAGTTTTGGAGTTTCGGAGTTTTGGAGTTTTGCAGTTTCGGAGTTTTGGAGTTTCGGAGTTTTGGAGTTTCAGAGTTTTCGAGGTTCAGGGTTGTGGAGTTTCTGACTTTTTGAGTTTTGGAGTTTCGGAGTTTCGGAGTTTTGGAGTTTTGGAGTTTCGAATTTTCAGAGTTTCGGATTTTTGGAGTTTTTGAGTTTCGGAGATTTGGAGTTTCAGAGTTTTGGAGGTTCAGGGTTTTGTTGTTCCAGAATTTTGTAGTTTTGGAGTTTCGGAGTTTCGGAGTTTCGAATTATTGGAGTTTTCGAGTTTTAGAATTTTTAATTTTTGGAGGTATGGATTTTTGGAGTTTCGGAGTTGTGGAGATTCGGGGTTGTGGAGTTTTGGAGTTTTGGAGTTTCGGAGTTTTGGAGTTTCAGAGTTTTGGAGGTTCAGGGTTGTGGAGTTTCGGAATTTTTGAGTTTTGGAGTTTCGGAGTTTCGGAGTTTTGGAGTTTTGCAGTTTTGGAGTTTTGGAGTTTCGGAGATTTGGAGTTTTCGCGTTTTAGAATTTTTAATTTTTGGAGGTATGGATTTTTGGAGTTTCGGAGTTGTGGAGATTCGGGTTGTGGAGTTTTGGAGTTTTGGAGGTTCGGAGTTTAAGAGTTTTTGAGTTTGGGAGTTTCGCAGTTTTGGAGATTCGGGGTTGTGGAGTTTCGGAATTTTGGTGTTTTGCATTTTTACAGTTTTGGAGTTTTCAAGTTTTGGATTTTTGGAGTTTTGGATTTTCGGAGTTTTGGAGATTTGGAGTTTCGGAGTTTTGGAGTTTCGGAGTTTTGGAGTTTTGCAGTTTCGGAGTTTTGGAGTTTTGGAGTTTCGGAGTTTTGGAGTTTCAGAGTTTTCGAGGTTCAGGGTTGTGGAGTTTCCGAGTTTCGAATTATTGGAGTTTTCGAGTTTTAGAATATTTAATTTTTGGAGGTATGGATTTTTGGAGTTTCGCAGTTTTGGAGATTCGGGGTTGTGGAGTTTCGGAATTTTGGTGTTTCGCATTTTTACAGTTTTGGAGTTTTCAAGTTTTGGATTTTTGGAGTTTTGGATTTTCGGAGTTTTGGAGATTCAGAGTTTTGGAGTTTCGGAGTTTTGGAGATTCAGGGTTTTGGAGTTTTGGAATTTTTGAGTTTTGCAGTTTCGGAGTTTTGGAGTTTTGGAGTTTCGAATTTTCAGAGTTTCGGATTTTTGGAGTTTTGGAGTTCCGGAGATTTGGAGTTCCAGAGCTTTGGAGGTTCAGGGTTCTGGAGTTTCGGAATTTTTGAGTTTTGGAGTTTCGGAGTTTTGGAGTATTGCAGTTTTGGAGGTTTGAGTTTCGAATTTTCAGAGTTTCGGATTTTTGGAGTTTTGGAGTTTCGGAGTTTCGGAGTTTCGAAGTTTTGGAGTTTCAGAGTTTTGGAGGTTCAAGGTTGTGGTGTTCCGGAATTTTTGACTTTTGGAGTTTCGGAGTTTCGGAGTTTTGGAGTATTGCAGTTTTGGAGTTTTGGAGTTTTGGAGTTTCGAATTTTCAGACTTTCGGATTTTTGGAGTTTTGGAGTTTCGGAGTTTTGGAGTTTCAGAGTTTTCGAGGTTCAGGGTTGTGGAGTTTCGGAATTTTTGAGTTTTGGAGTTTCGGAGTTTTGGAGTTTTGGAGTTTCGAATTTTCAGAGTTTCGGATTTTTGGAGTTTTGGAGTTTCGGAGATTTGGAGTTTTGGCGTTTTGGAGATTCGGAATCTTGGAGTTTCGGAATTTTGTAGTTTTGTAGTTTTGGAGTTTTGGAGTTTCGGAGTTTTGGAGTTTCAGAGTTTTGGAGGTTCATGGTTGTGGAGTTTCGGAATTTTTGAGTTTTGGAGTTTCGGAGTTTCGGAGTTTTGCAGTTTTGCAGTTTTGGAGTTTTGGAGTTTCGGAGATTTGGAGTTTCGGCGTTTTGGAGATTCGGGGTCTTGGAGTTTCGGAATTTTGTAGTTTTTATAGTTTTGGAGTTTTGGAATGTTGGAGTTTTGGAGTTTTAGAGTTTTAGAGGTTTGGATTTTTGGAGTTTTGGAGGTATGGATTTTTGGAGATTCAGGGTTTTGTACCAGAATTTTGTAGTTTTTGAGTTTCGGATTTTTGGAGTTTGGAGTTTTTAAGTTTTGGATTTTTGAGTTTTTGAGTTTTGGATTTTTGCACTTTTGGAGTTTTGGAGTTTCGGAGTTTTGGATTTTTGGAGTTTTGGAGGTATGGATTTTTGGAGATTCAGGGTTTTGTTGTTCCAGAATTTTGTAGTTTTGGAGTTTCAGAGTTTCGAATTATTGGAGTTTTCGAGTTTTAGAATTTTTAATTTTTGGAGGTATGGATATTTGGAGTTTCGGAGTTGTGGAGATTCGGGGTTGGAGGTTCGGAGTTTAAGAGTTTTTGAGTTTGGGAGTTTCGCAGTTTTGGAGATTCGGGGTTGTGGAGTTTCGGAATTTTGGTGTTTCGCATTTTTACAGTTTTGGAGTTTTCAAGTTTTGGATTTTTGGAGTTTTGGAGTTTCGGAGTTTTGGAGATTCAGGGTTGTGGAGTTTTGGAATTTTTGAGTTTTGCAGTTTCGGAGTTTTGGATTTTTGGAGTTTCGGAGTTTTGGATTTTCGGAGTTTTGGAGGTATGGATTTTTGGAGATTCGGAGTTTTGGAGTTCCAGAATTTTGTTGTTCCGGAATTTCAGAGTTTCGGATTTTTGCAGTTTTGGAGTTCTAGAGCTTTGGAGTTTTGGAGTTCCGGAATTTTGGTGTTTTGGAGTTTTGAAGCTTTGGAGTTTTCGAGTTTTTGAGTTTTGGAGTTTTGGATTTTTGCACTTTTGGAGTTTTGGAGTTTCGGAGTTCCGGAGTTTCGGAGTTTTGGATGTTCAGTGTTGTGGAGTTTCGAAATTTTCGAGTTTTGGAGTTTCGGAGTTTTGGAGTTTTGGAGTTTTGAAGTTTTAGAGTTTTGGAGTTTCGAATATTCGGAGTTTCTGATTTTTGGAGTTTTGGAGTTTCGGAGATTTGGAGTTTCGGCGTTTTGGAGATTCGGGGTCTTGGAGTTTCGGAATTTTGTAGTTGTGTAGTTTTGGAGTTTTGGAGTGTCGGAGTTTCGGAGTGTTGGAAATTTGGAGTTTTGAAATTTTTGAGTTTCGGATTTTTGCAGCATTGGAGTTTCGGAGTTTTGGATTTTTGGAGTTTTGGAGGTATGCATTTTTGGAGATTCAGGGTTTTGTTGTTCCAGAATTTTGTAGTTTTGGAGTTTTGGAGTTTCGGAGTTTTGGAGTTGTGGAGTATTGGAGTTTTGGAGTTTTGGAGTTTTGGAGCTTTAGAGTTTTGGAGTTTTGGAGCTTCGGAGTTTCCGAGTTTCCGAGTTTTGGAGTTTCTGACTTTCGGAATTCGGAGTTTCAGATTTTTGCAGTTTTGGAGTTTTTAAGTTTTCGATTTTTGGAGTTTTGGATTTTCGGAGTTTTGGAGTTCCAGAATTTTGTAGTTCCGGAATTTCGGAGTTTCGGATTTTTGCAGTTTTGGAGTTATAGAGCTTTGGAGTTTTGGAGTTCCGGAATTTTTGAGTTTTGGAGTTTCGGAGTTCCGGAGTTTCGGAGTTTTGGATGTTCAGGGTTGGTGAGTTTCGGAATTTTTGAGTTTTGGAGTTTTGAAGTTTTGGAGTTTTGGAGTTTCGAATTTTCGGAGTTTCTGATTATTGGAGTTTTGGAGTTTCGGAGATTTGGAGTTTCGGCGTTTTGGAGATTCGGGGTCTTGGAGTTTCGGAATTCTGTAGTTGTGTAGTTTTGGAGTTTTGGAGTGTCGGAGTTTCGGAGTGTTCGAAATTTCGAATTTTAGTTTTAGAGTTTTGGAGTTTTGAAATTTTTGAGTTTCGGATTTTTGCAGCATTGGAGTTTTGGTGTTTTGGATTTTTTGAGTTTTGGAGTTTTGGAGGTTCAGGGTTGTGGAGTTTCGGAATTTTTGAGTTTTGGAGTTTCGGACTTTCGGAGTTTTGGAGTTTTAGAGTTTTAGAGTTTTGGAGTTTTAAAATTTTTAAGTTTCACATTTTTGGAGTTTTGGAGTTTCGGAGATTTGGAGTTTCGGCGTTTTGGAGATTCGGGGTCTTGGAGTTTCGGAATTTTGTAGTTTTGTAGTTTTGGAGTTTTGGAGTGTCGGAGTTTCGGAGTGTTGGAGTTTTGGATTTTTGAGTTATGGATTTTTGGATTTTTGGAGTTTTGGAGTTTTTGAGTTTTGGAGTTTGGGATTTTTGCACTTTTGGAGTTTTGGAGTTTCGGAGTTCCGGAGTTTCGGAGTTTTGGATGTTCAGGGTTGTGGAGTTTCGGAATTTTTGAGTTTTGGAGTTTTGAAGTTTTGGAGTTTTGGAGTTTCGAATTTTCGGAGGTTCTGATTTTTGGAGTTTTGGAGTTTCGGAGATTTGGAGTTTCGGCGTTTTGGAGATTCGGGGTGTTGGAGTTTCGGAATTCTGTAGTTGTGTAGTTTTGGAGTTTTGGAGTGTCGGAGTTTCGGAGTGTTGGAAATTTCGAATTTTAGTTTTAGAGTTTTGGAGTTTTAAAATTTTTGAGTTTTGGATTTTTGGATTTTTGGAGTTTTTGAGTTTTGGAGTTTTGGATTTTTGCACTTTTGGAGTTTTGGAGTTTCGGAGTTTTGAATTTTTGGAGTTTTGGAGGTATGGATTTTTGGAGATTCAGGGTTTTGTTGTTCCATAATTTTGTAGTTTTGGAGTTTTGGAGTTTCGGAGTTTCGAATTATTGGAGTTCTCGCGTTTTAGAATTTTTAATTTTTGGAGGTATGGATTTTTGGAGTTTCGGAGTTGTGGAGATTCGGGTTGTGGAGTTTTGGAGTTTGGGAGGTTCGGAGTTTAAGAGTTTTTGAGTTTGGGAGTTTCGCAGTTTTGGAGATTCGGGGTTGTGGAGTTTCGGAATTTTGGTGTTTCGCATTTTTACAGTTTTGGAGTTTTCAAGTTTTGGATTTTTGGAGTTTTGGATTTTCGGAGTTTTGGAGATTCGGAGTTTTGGAGTGTCGGAGTTTTGGAGTGTTGGAGTTTTGGAGTTTTTGAGTTTTGGATTTTTGCACTTTTGGAGTTTTGGAGTTTTGGAGTTTCGGAGTTTTGGAGTTTCAGAGTTTTGGAGGTTCAGGGTTGTGGAGTTTCGGAATTTTTGAGTTTTGGAGTTTCGGAGTTTCGGAGTTTTGGAGTTTTGCAGTTTTGGAGTTTTGGAGTTTCGGAGATTTGGAGTTTCGGCGTTTTGGAGATTCGGGGTCTTGGAGTTTCGGAATTTTGTAGTTTTGTAGTTTTGGAGTTTTGGAGTGTCGGAGTTTCGGAGTATTGGAGTTTTGAATTTTTGGAGTTTTGGAGGTATGGATTTTTGGAGATTCAGGGTTTTGTTGTTCCATAATTTTGTAGTTTTGGAGTTTCGGTGTTTCGGAGTTTCGAATTATTGGAGTTTTCGAGTTTTAGAATATTTATTTTTTGAGGTATGGATTTTTGGAGTTTCGCAGTTTTGGAGATTCGGGGTTGTGGAGTTTCGGAATTTTGGTGTTTCGCATTTTTACAGTTCTGGAGTTTTCAAGTTTTGGATTTTTGGAGTTTTGGATTTTCGGAGTTTTGGAGATTCAGAGTTTTGGAGTTTCGGAGTTTTGGAGATTCAGGGTTGTGGAGTTTTGGAATTTTTGAGTTTTGCAGTTTCGGAGTTTTGGAGTTTTGGAGTTTTGGAGTTTCGAATTTTCAGAGTTTCGGATTTTTGGAGTTTTGGAGTTCCGGAGATTCGGAGTTTCGAATTATTGGAGTTTTCGAGTTTTAGAATTTTTAATTTTTGGAGGTATGGATTTTTGGAGTTTCGGAGTTGTGGAGATTCGGGGTTGTGGAGTTTTGGAGTTTTGGAGTTTCGGAGTTTTGGAGTTTCAGAGTTTTGGAGGTTCAGGGTTGTGGAGTTTCGGAATTTTTGAGTTTTGGAGTTTCGGACTTTCGGAGTTTTGGAGTTTTAGAGTTTTAGAGTTTTGGAGTTTTGAAATTTTTAAGTTTCACATTTTTGGAGTTTTGGAGTTTCGGAGATTTGGAGTTTCGGCGTTTTGGAGATTCGGGGTCTTGGAGTTTCGGAATTTTGTAGTTTTGTAGTTTTGGAGTTTTGGAGTGTCGGAGTTTCGGAGTGTTGGAGTTTTGGATTTTTGAGTTATGGATTTTTGGATTTTTGGAGTTTTGGAGTTTTTGAGTTTTGGAGTTTGGGATTTTTGCACTTTTGGAGTTTTGGAGTTTCGGAGTTTTGGATTTTTGGAGTTTTGGAGGTATGGATTTTTGGAGATTCAGGGTTTTGTTGTTCCAGAATTTTGTAGTTTTGGAGTTTCGGAGTTTCGGAGTTTCGAATTATTGGAGTTTTCGAGTTTTAGAATATTTATTTTTTGAGGTATGGATTTTTGGAGTTTCGCAGTTTTGGAGATTCGGGGTTGTGGAGTTTCGGAATTTTGGTGTTTCGCATTTTTACAGTTCTGGAGTTTTCAAGTTTTGGATTTTTGGAGTTTTGGATTTTCGGAGTTTTGGAGATTCAGAGTTTTGGAGTTTCGGAGTTTTGGAGATTCAGGGTTGTGGAGTTTTGGAATTTTTGAGTTTTGCAGTTTCGGAGTTTTGGAGTTTTGGAGTTTCGAATTTTCAGAGTTTCGGATTTTTGGAGTTTTGGAGTTCCGGAGATTCGGAGTTTCGAATTATTGGAGTTTTCGAGTTTTAGAATTTTTAATTTTTGGAGGTATGGATTTTTGGAGTTTCGGAGTTGTGGAGATTCGGGGTTGTGGAGTTTTGGAGTTTTGGAGTTTCGGAGTTTTGGAGTTTCAGAGTTTTGGAGGTTCAGGGTTGTGGAGTTTCGGAATTTTTGAGTTTTGGAGTTTCGGACTTTCGGAGTTTTGGAGTTTTAGAGTTTTAGAGTTTTGGAGTTTTGAAATTTTTAAGTTTCACATTTTTGGAGTTTTGGAGTTTCGGAGATTTGGAGTTTCGGCGTTTTGGAGATTCGGGGTCTTGGAGTTTCGGAATTTTGTAGTTTTGTAGTTTTGGAGTTTTGGAGTGTCGGAGTTTCGGAGTGTTGGAGTTTTGGATTTTTGAGTTATGGATTTTTGGATTTTTGGAGTTTTGGAGTTTTTGAGTTTTGGAGTTTGGGATTTTTGCACTTTTGGAGTTTTGGAGTTTCGGAGTTTTGGATTTTTGGAGTTTTGGAGGTATGGATTTTTGGAGATTCAGGGTTTTGTTGTTCCAGAATTTTGTAGTTTTCGAGTTTCGGAGTTTCGGAGTTTCGAATTATTGGAGTTTTCGAGTTTTAGAATATTTATTTTTTGAGGTATGGATTTTTGGAGTTTCGCAGTTTTGGAGATTCGGGGTTGTGGAGTTTCGGAATTTTGGTGTTTCGCATTTTTACAGTTCTGGAGTTTTCAAGTTTTGGATTTTTGGAGTTTTGGATTTTCGGAGTTTTGGAGATTCAGAGTTTTGGAGTTTCGGAGTTTTGGAGATTCAGGGTTGTGGAGTTTTGGAATTTTTGAGTTTTGCAGTTTCGGAGTTTTGGAGTTTTGGAGTTTCGAATTTTCAGAGTTTCGGATTTTTGGAGTTTTGGAGTTCCGGAGATTCGGAGTTTCGAATTATTGGAGTTTTCGAGTTTTAGAATTTTTAATTTTTGGAGGTATGGATTTTTGGAGTTTCGGAGTTGTGGAGATTCGGGGTTGTGGAGTTTTGGAGTTTTGGAGTTTCGGAGTTTTGGAGTTTCAGAGTTTTGGAGGTTCAGGGTTGTGGAGTTTCGGAATTTTTGAGTTTTGGAGTTTCGGACTTTCGGAGTTTTGGAGTTTTAGAGTTTTAGAGTTTTGGAGTTTTGAAATTTTTAAGTTTCACATTTTTGGAGTTTTGGAGTTTCGGAGATTTGGAGTTTCGGCGTTTTGGAGATTCGGGGTCTTGGAGTTTCGGAATTTTGTAGTTTTGTAGTTTTGGAGTTTTGGAGTGTCGGAGTTTCGGAGTGTTGGAGTTTTGGATTTTTGAGTTATGGATTTTTTGATTTTTGGAGTTTTGGAGTTTTTGAGTTTTGGAGTTTGGGATTTTTGCACTTTTGGAGTTTTGGAGTTTCGGAGTTTTGGATTTTTGGAGTTTTGGAGGTATGGATTTTTGGAGATTCAGGGTTTTGTTGTTCCAGAATTTTGTAGTTTTGGAGTTTCGGAGTTTCGGAGTTTCGAATTATTGGAGTTTTCGAGTTTTAGAATATTTATTTTTTGAGGTATGGATTTTTGGAGTTTCGCAGTTTTGGAGATTCGGGGTTGTGGAGTTTCGGAATTTTGGTGTTTCGCATTTTTACAGTTCTGGAGTTTTCAAGTTTTGGATTTTTGGAGTTTTGGATTTTCGGAGTTTTGGAGATTCAGAGTTTTGCAGTTTCGGAGTTTTGGAGATTCAGGGTTGTGGAGTTTTGGAATTTTTGAGTTTTGCAGTTTCGGAGTTTTGGAGTTTTGGAGTTTCGAATTTTCAGAGTTTCGGATTTTTGGAGTTTTGGAGTTCCGGAGATTTGGAGTTTTGGCGTTTTGGAGATTCGGAATCTTGGAGTTTCGAAATTTTGTAGTTTTGTAGTTTTGGAGTGTCGGAGTTTTGGAGTGTTGGAGTTTTGGAGTTTTTGAGTTTTGGATTTTTGCACTTTTGGAGTTTTGGAGTTTTGGAGTTTCGGAGTTTTGGAGTTTCAGAGTTTTGGAGGTTCAGGGTTGTGGAGTTTCGGAATTTTTGAGTTTTGGAGTTTCGGAGTTTCGGAGTTTTGGAGTTTTGCAGTTTTGGAGTTTTGGAGTTTCGGAGATTTGGAGTTTCGGCGTTTTGGAGATTCGGGGTCTTGGAGTTTCGGAATTTTGTAGTTTTGTAGTTTTGGAGTTTTGGAGTGTCGGAGTTTCGGAGTATTGGAGTTTTGAATTTTTGGAGTTTTGGAGGTATGGATTTTTGGAGATTCAGGGTTTTGTTGTTCCATAATTTTGTAGTTTTGGAGTTTCGGTGTTTCGGAGTTTCGAATTATTGGAGTTTTCGAGTTTTAGAATTTTTAATTTTTGGAGGTATGGATTTTTGGAGTTTCGGAGTTGTGGAGATTCGGGGTTGTGGAGTTTTGGAGTTTTGGAGGTTCGGAGTTTAAGAGTTTTTGAGTTTGGGAGTTTCGCAGTTTTGGAGATTCGGGGTTGTGGAGTTTCGGAATTTTGGTGTTTCGCATTTTTACAGTTTTGGAGTTTTCAAGTTTTGGATTTTTGGAGTTTTTGGATTTTCGGAATTTTGGAGATTCAGTTTTGGAGTTTCGGAGTTTTGGATATTCAGGGTTGTGGAGTTTTGGAATTGTTGAGTTTTGCAGTTTCGGAGTTTTGGAGTTTTGCAGTTTCGGAGTTTTGGAGTTTCAGAGTTTTCGAGGTTCAGGGTTGTGGAGTTTCGGAATTTTTGAGTTTTGGAGTTTCGGAGTTTCGGAGTTTCGGAGTTTCAGAGTTTTGGAGTTTTTTAGTTTCGAATTTTCAGAGTTTCGGATTTTTGGAGTTTTGGAGTTCCGGAGATTTGGAGTTCCAGAGTTTTGGAGGTTCAGGGTTGTGGAGTTTCGGAATTTTTGAGTTTTGGAGTTTCAGAGTTTCGGAGTTTTGGAGTATTGCAGTTTTAGGAGATTTGGAGTTTTGAATTTTCAGAGTTTCGGATTTTTGGAGTTTTGGAGTTTCGGAGATTTGGAGTTTTGGCGTTTTGGAGATTCGGAATCTTGGAGTTTCGGAATTTTGTAGTTTTGTAGTTTTGGAGTTTTGGAGTTTCGGAGTTTTGGAGTTTCAGAGTTTTGGAGGTTCATGGTTGTGGAGTTTCGGAATTTTTGAGTTTTGGAGTTTCGGAGTTTCGGAGTTTTGCAGTTTTGGAGTTTTGGAGTTTTGGAGTTTCGGAGATTTGGAGTTTCGGCGTTTTGGAGATTCGGGGTCTTGGAGTTTCGGAATTTTGTAGTTTTTATAGTTTTGGAGTTTTGGAATGTTGGAGTTTTGGAGTTTTAGAGTTTTAGAGGTTTGGATTTTTGGAGTTTTGGAGGTATGGATTTTTGGAGATTCAGGGTTTTGTACCAGAATTTTGTAGTTTTTGAGTTTCGGATTTTTGGAGTTTGGAGTTTTTAAGTTTTGGATTTTTGAGTTTTTGAGTTTTGGATTTTTGGAGTTTTGGAGGTATGGATTTTTGGAGATTCAGGGTTTTGTTGTTCCAGAATTTTGTAGTTTTGGAGTTTCGGAGTTTCGGAGTTTCGAATTATTGGAGTTTTCGAGTTTTAGAATATTTATTTTTTGAGGTATGGATTTTTGGAGTTTTGGAGTTTCGGAGTTTCGGAGTTTCGGAGTTTTGGAGTTTCAGAGTTTTGGAGGTTCAGGGTTGTGGTGTTCCGGGATTTTTGACTTTTGGAGTTTCGGAGTTTCGGAGTTTTGGAGTATTGCAGTTTTGGAGTTTTGGAGTTTTGGAGTTTCGAATTTTCAGACTTTCGGATTTTTGGAGTTTTGGAGTTTCGGAGTTTTGGAGTTTCAGAGTTTTCGAGGTTCAGGGTTGTGGAGTTTCGGAATTTTTGAGTTTTGGAGTTTCGGAGTTTTGGAGTTTTGGAGTTTCGAATTTTCAGAGTTTCGGATTTTTGGAGTTTTGGAGTTTCGGAGATTTGGAGTTTTGGCGTTTTGGAGATTCGGAATCTTGGAGTTTCGGAATTTTGTAGTTTTGTAGTTTTGGAGTTTTGGAGTTTCGGAGTTTTGGAGTTTCAGAGTTTTGGAGGTTCATGGTTGTGGAGTTTCGGAATTTTTGAGTTTTGGAGTTTCGGAGTTTCGGAGTTTTGCAGTTTTGGAGTTTTGGAGTTTTGGAGTTTCGGAGATTTGGAGTTTCGGCGTTTTGGAGATTCGGGGTCTTGGAGTTTCGGAATTTTGTAGTTTTTATAGTTTTGGAGTTTTGGAATGTTGGAGTTTTGGAGTTTTAGAGTTTTAGAGGTTTGGATTTTTGGAGTTTTGGAGGTATGGATTTTTGGAGATTCAGGGTTTTGTACCAGAATTTTGTAGTTTTTGAGTTTCGGATTTTTGGAGTTTGGAGTTTTTAAGTTTTGGATTTTTGAGTTTTTGAGTTTTGGATTTTTGGAGTTTTGGAGGTATGGATTTTTGGAGATTCAGGGTTTTGTTGTTCCAGAATTTTGTAGTTTTGGAGTTTCGGAGTTTCGGAGTTTCGAATTATTGGAGTTTTCGAGTTTTAGAATATTTATTTTTTGAGGTATGGATTTTTGGAGTTTCGCAGTTTTGGAGATTCGGGGTTGTGGAGTTTCGGAATTTTGGTCTTTCGCATTTTTACAGTTCTGGAGTTTTCAAGTTTTGGATTTTTGGAGTTTTGGATTTTCGGAGTTTTGGAGATTCAGAGTTTTGGAGTTTCGGAGTTTTGGAGATTCAGGGTTGTGGAGTTTTGGAATTTTTGAGTTTTGCAGTTTCGGAGTTTTGGAGTTTTGGAGTTTTGGAGTTTCGAATTTTCAGAGTTTCGGATTTTTGGAGTTTTGGAGTTCCGGAGATTCGGAGTTTCGAATTATTGGAGTTTTCGAGTTTTAGAATTTTTAATTTTTGGAGGTATGGATTTTTGGAGTTTCGGAGTTGTGGAGATTCGGGGTTGTGGAGTTTTGGAGTTTTGGAGTTTCGGAGTTTTGGAGTTTCAGAGTTTTGGAGGTTCAGGGTTGTGGAGTTTCGGAATTTTTGAGTTTTGGAGTTTCGGACTTTCGGAGTTTTGGAGTTTTAGAGTTTTAGAGTTTTGGAGTTTTGAAATTTTTAAGTTTCACATTTTTGGAGTTTTGGAGTTTCGGAGATTTGGAGTTTCGGCGTTTTGGAGATTCGGGGTCTTGGAGTTTCGGAATTTTGTAGTTTTGTAGTTTTGGAGTTTTGGAGTGTCGGAGTTTCGGAGTGTTGGAGTTTTGGATTTTTGAGTTATGGATTTTTGGATTTTTGGAGTTTTGGAGTTTTTGAGTTTTGGAGTTTGGGATTTTTGCACTTTTGGAGTTTTGGAGTTTCGGAGTTTTGGATTTTTGGAGTTTTGGAGGTATGGATTTTTGGAGATTCAGGGTTTTGTTGTTCCAGAATTTTGTAGTTTTGGAGTTTCGGAGTTTCGGAGTTTCGAATTATTGGAGTTTTCGAGTTTTAGAATATTTATTTTTTGAGGTATGGATTTTTGGAGTTTCGCAGTTTTGGAGATTCGGGGTTGTGGAGTTTCGGAATTTTGGTGTTTCGCATTTTTACAGTTCTGGAGTTTTCAAGTTTTGTATTTTTGGAGTTTTGGATTTTCGGAGTTTTGGAGATTCAGAGTTTTGGAGTTTCGGAGTTTTGGAGATTCAGGGTTGTGGAGTTTTGGAATTTTTGAGTTTTGCAGTTTCGGAGTTTTGGAGTTTTGGAGTTTCGAATTTTCAGAGTTTCGGATTTTTGGAGTTTTGGAGTTCCGGAGATTTGGAGTTTTGGCGTTTTGGAGATTCGGAATCTTGGAGTTTCGAAATTTTGTAGTTTTGTAGTTTTGGAGTGTCGGAGTTTTGGAGTGTTGGAGTTTTGGAGTTTTTGAGTTTTGGATTTTTGCACTTTTGGAGTTTTGGAGTTTTGGAGTTTCGGAGTTTTGGAGTTTCAGAGTTTTGGAGGTTCAGGGTTGTGGAGTTTCGGAATTTTTGAGTTTTGGAGTTTCGGAGTTTCGGAGTTTTGGAGTTTTGCAGTTTTGGAGTTTTGGAGTTTCGGAGATTTGGAGTTTCGGCGTTTTGGAGATTCGGGGTCTTGGAGTTTCGGAATTTTGTAGTTTTGTAGTTTTGGAGTTTTGGAGTGTCGGAGTTTCGGAGTATTGGAGTTTTGAATTTTTGGAGTTTTGGAGGTATGGATTTTTGGAGATTCAGGGTTTTGTTGTTCCATAATTTTGTAGTTTTGGAGTTTCGGTGTTTCGGAGTTTCGAATTATTGGAGTTTTCGAGTTTTAGAATTTTTAATTTTTGGAGGTATGGATTTTTGGAGTTTCGGAGTTGTGGAGATTCGGGGTTGTGGAGTTTAGGAGTTTTGGAGGTTCGGAGTTTAAGAGTTTTTGAGTTTGGGAGTTTCGCAGTTTTGGAGATTCGGGGTTGTGGAGTTTCGGAATTTTGGTGTTTCGCATTTTTACAGTTTTGGAGTTTTCAAGTTTTGGATTTTTGGAGTTTTTGGATTTTCGGAATTTTGGAGATTCAGTTTTGGAGTTTTGGAGTTTTGGATATTCAGGGTTGTGGAGTTTTGGAATTGTTGAGTTTTGCAGTTTCGGAGTTTTGGAGTTTTGCAGTTTCGGAGTTTTGGAGTTTCAGAGTTTTCGAGGTTCAGGGTTGTGGAGTTTCGGAATTTTTGAGTTTTGGAGTTTCGGAGTTTCGGAGTTTCAGAGTTTTGGAGTTTTTTAGTTTCGAATTTTCAGTTTCGCATTTTTGGAGTTTTGGAGTTCCGGAGATTTGGAGTTCCAGAGTTTTGGAGGTTCAGGGTTGTGGAGTTTCGGAATTTTTGAGTTTTGGAGTTTCGGAGTTTCGGAGTTTTGGAGTATTGCAGTTTTAGGAGATTTGGAGTTTTGAATTTTCAGAGTTTCGGATTTTTGGAGTTTTGGAGTTTCGGAGATATGGAGTTTTGGAGTTTCGGAGATTCGGTATCTTGGAGTTTCGGAATTTTGTAGTTTTGTAGTTTTGGAGTGTCGGAGTTTTGGAGTGTTGGAGTTTTGGAGCTTTGGAGCTTTGGAGTTTTTGAGTTTCTGAGTTTTGAATTTTTGCACTTTTGGAGTTTTGGAGTTTCGGAGTTTCGGAGTTTCGGAGTTTTGGAGTTTCAGAGTTTTGGAGGTTCAGGGTTGTGGAGTTTCGGAATTTTTGAGTTTTGGAGTTTCGGAGTTTCGGAGTTTTGGAGTATTGCAGTTTTGGAGTTTTGGAGTTTCGAATTTTCAGAGTTTCGGATTTTTGGAGTTTTGGAGTTTCGGAGTTTCGGAGTTTTGGAGCTTCAGAGTTTTGGAGGTTCAGGGTTGTGGAGTTTCGGAATTTTTGAGTTTTGGAGTTTCGGAGTTTCGGAGTTTTGGAGTATTGCAGTTTTGGAGTTTTGGAGGTTTGGAGTTTCGAATTTTCAGACTTTCGGATTTTTGGAGTTTTGGAGTTTCGGAGTTTTGAAGTTTCAGAGTTTTCGAGGTTCAGGGTTGTGGAGTTTCGGAATTTTTGAGTTTTGGAGTTTCGGAGTTTCGGATTTTTGGAGTTTTGGAGTTTCGGAGATTTAGAGTTTTGGCGTTTTGGAGATTCGGAATCTTGGAGTTTCGGAATTTTGTAGTTTTGTAGTTTTGGAGTGTCGGAGTTTTGGAGTGTTGGAGTTTTGGAGTTTTTGAGTTTTGGATTTTTGCACTTTTGGAGTTTTGGAGTTTTGGAGTCTCGGAGTTTTGGAGTTTCAGAGTTTTGGAGGTTCAGGGTTGTGGAGTTTCGGAATTTTTGAGTTTTGGAGTTTCGGAGTTTCGGAGTTTCGGAGTTTTGGAGTTTTGCAGTTTTGGAGTTTTGGAGTTTCGGAGATTTGGAGTTTCGGCGTTTTGGAGATTCGGGGTCTTGGAGTTTCGGAATTTTGTAGTTTTGTAGTTTTGGAGTGTCGGAGTTTCGGAGTGTTGGAGTTTTGGAGTTTTAGAGTTTTAGAGTTTTGGAGTTTTGGATTTTTGAGTTTTGGATTTTTGGATTTTTGGAGTTTTGGAGTTTTTGAGTTTTGGAGTTTTGGATTTTTGCACTTTTGGAGTTTTGGAGTTTCAGAGTTTTGAATTTTTGGAGTTTTGGAGGTATGGATTTTTGGAGATTCAGGGTTTTGTTGTTCCATAATTTTGTAGTTTTGGAGTTTTGGAGTTTCGGAGTTTCGAATTATTGGAGTTCTCGCGTTTTAGAATTTTTAATTTTTGGAGGTATGGATTTTTGGAGTTTCGGAGTTGTGGAGATTCGGGTTGTGGAGTTTTGGAGTTTGGGAGGTTCGGAGTTTAAGAGTTTTTGAGTTTGGGA
Organism: Amblyomma mixtum; assembly: GCF_055824585.1. Taxonomy (NCBI): domain Eukaryota; kingdom Metazoa; phylum Arthropoda; class Arachnida; order Ixodida; family Ixodidae; genus Amblyomma; species Amblyomma mixtum. Next base: position 110,755,570 of record NC_143012.1, on the reverse strand, counting down.
GTTTCGCAGTTTTGGAGATTCGGGGTTGTGGAGTTTCGGAATTTTGGTGTTTCGCATTTTTACAGTTTTGGAGTTTTCAAGTTTTGGATTTTTGGAGTTTTGGATTTTCGGAGTTTTGGAGATTTGGAGTTTCGGAGTTTTGGAGTTTCGGAGTATTGGAGTTTTGCAGTTTCGGAGTTTTGGAGTTTTGGAGTTTCGGAGTTTTGGAGTTTCAGAGTTTTCGAGGTACAGGGTTGTGGAGTTTCGGAGTTTCGAATTATTGGAGTTTTCGAGTTTTAGAATATTTAATTTTTGGAGGTATGGATTTTTGGAGTTTCGCAGTTTTGGAGATTCGGGGTTGTGGAGTTTCGGAATTTTGGTGTTTCGCATTTTTACAGTTTTGGAGTTTTCAAGTTTTGGATTTTTGGAGTTTTGGATTTTCGGAGTTTTGGAGATTCAGAGTTTTGGAGTTTCGGAGTTTTGGAGAATCAGGGTTTTGGAGTTTTGGAATTTTTGAGTTTTGCAGTTTCGGAGTTTTGGAGTTTTGGAGTTTCGAATTTTCAGAGTTTCGGATTTTTGGAGTTTTGGAGTTCCGTCGATTTGGAGTTCCAAAGTTTTGGAGGTTCAGGGTTCTGGAGTTTCGGAATTTTTGAGTTTTGGAGTTTCGGAGTTTTGGAGTATTGCAGTTTTGGAGGTTTGAGTTTCGAATTTTCAGAGTTTCGGATTTTTGGAGTTTTGGAGTTTCGGAGTTTCGGAGTTTCGGAGTTTCGGAGTTTTGGAGTTTCAGAGTTTTGGAGGTTCAGGGTTGTGGTGTTCCGGAATTTTTGACTTTTGGAGTTTCGGAGTTTCGGAGTTTTGGAGTATTGCAGTTTTGGAGTTTTGGAGTTTTGGAGTTTCGAATTTTCAGACTTTCGGATTTTTGGAGTTTTGGAGTTTCGGAGTTTTGGAGTTTCAGAGTTTTCGAGGTTCAGGGTTGTGGAGTTTCGGAATTTTTGAGTTTTGGAGTTTCGGAGTTTTGGAGTTTTGGAGTTTCGAATTTTCAGAGTTTCGGATTTTTGGAGTTTTGGAGTTTCGGAGATTTGGAGTTTTGGCGTTTTGGAGATTCGGAATCTTGGAGTTTCGGAATTTTGTAGTTTTGTAGTTTTGGAGTTTTGGAGTTTCGGAGTTTTGGAGTTTCAGAGTTTTGGAGGTTCATGGTTGTGGAGTTTCGGAATTTTTGAGTTTTGGAGTTTCGGAGTTTCGGAGTTTTGCAGTTTTGGAGTTTTGGAGTTTTGGAGTTTCGGAGATTTGGAGTTTCGGCGTTTTGGAGATTCGGGGTCTTGGAGTTTCGGAATTTTGTAGTTTTTATAGTTTTGGAGTTTCGGAATGTTGGAGTTTTGGAGTTTTAGAGTTTTAGAGGTTTGGATTTTTGGAGTTTTGGAGGTATGGATTTTTGGAGATTCAGGGTTTTGTACCAGAATTTTGTAGTTTTTGAGTTTCGGATTTTTGGAGTTTGGAGTTTTTAAGTTTTGGATTTTTGAGTTTTTGAGTTTTGGATTTTTGCACTTTTGGAGTTTTGGAGTTTCGGAGTTTTGGATTTTTGGAGTTTTGGAGGTATGGATTTTTGGAGATTCAGGGTTTTGTTGTTCCAGAATTTTGTAGTTTTGGAGTTTCAGAGTTTCGAATTATTGGAGTTTTCGAGTTTTAGAATTTTTAATTTTTGGAGGTATGGATTTTTGGAGTTTCGGAGTTGTGGAGATTCGGGGTTGGAGGTTCGGAGTTTAAGAGTTTTTGAGTTTGGGAGTTTCGCAGTTTTGGAGATTCGGGGTTGTGGAGTTTCGGAATTTTGGTGTTTCGCATTTTTACAGTTTTGGAGTTTTCAAGTTTTGGATTTTTGGAGTTTTGGAGTTTCGGAGTTTTGGAGATTCAGGGTTGTGGAGTTTTGGAATTTTTGAGTTTTGCAGTTTCGGAGTTTTGGATTTTTGGAGTTTCGGAGTTTTGGATTTTCGGAGTTTTGGAGGTATGGATTTTTGGAGATTCGGAGTTTTGGAGTTCCAGAATTTTGTTGTTCCGGAATTTCAGAGTTTCGGATTTTTGCAGTTTTGGAGTTCTAGAGCTTTGGAGTTTTGGAGTTCCGGAATTTTGGTGTTTTGGAGTTTTGAAGCTTTGGAGTTTTCGAGTTTTTGAGTTTTGGAGTTTTGGATTTTTGCACTTTTGGAGTTTTGGAGTTTCGGAGTTCCGGAGTTTCGGAGTTTTGGATGTTCAGGGTTAAGGAGTTTCGAAATTTTCGAGTTTTGGAGTTTCGGAGTTTTGGAGTTTTGAAGTTTTGGAGTTTTGGAGTTTCGAATATTCGGAGTTTCTGATTTTTGGAGTTTTGGAGTTTCGGAGATTTGGAGTTTCGGCGTTTTGGAGATTCGGAATCTTGGAGTTTCGGAATTTTGTAGTTTTGTAGTTTTGGAGTGTCGGAGTTTTGGAGTGTTGGAGTTTTGGAGTTTTTGAGTTTTGGATTTTTGCACTTTTGGAGTTTTGGAGTCTCGGAGTTTTGGAGTTTCAGAGTTTTGGAGGTTCAGGGTTGTGGAGTTTCGGAATTTTTGAGTTTTGGAGTTTCGGAGTTTCGGAGTTTCGGAGTTTTGGAGTTTTGCAGTTTTGGAGTTTTGGAGTTTCGGAGATTTGGAGTTTCGGCGTTTTGGAGATTCGGGGTCTTGGAGTTTCGGAATTTTGTAGTTTTGTAGATTTGGAGTTTTGGAGTGTCGGAGTTTCGGAGTGTTGGAGTTTTGGAGTTTTAGAGTTTTAGAGTTTTGGAGTTTTGGATTTTTGAGTTTTGGATTTTTGGATTTTTGGAGTTTTGGAGTTTTTGAGTTTTGGAGTTTTGGATTTTTGCACTTTTGGAGTTTTGGAGTTTCAGAGTTTTGAATTTTTGGAGTTTTGGAGGTATGGATTTTTGGAGATTCAGGGTTTTGTTCCATAATTTTGTAGTTTTGGAGTTTTGGAGTTTCGGAGTTTCGAATTATTGGAGTTCTCGCGTTTTAGAATTTTTAATTTTTGGAGGTATGGATTTTTGGAGTTTCGGAGTTGTGGAGATTCGGGTTGTGGAGTTTTGGAGTTTGGGAGGTTCGGAGTTTAAGAGTTTTTGAGTTTGGGAGTTTCGCAGTTTTGGAGATTCGGGGTTGTGGAGTTTCGGAATTTTGGTGTTTCGCATTTTTACAGTTTTGGAGTTTTCAAGTTTTGGATTTTTGGAGTTTTGGATTTTCGGAGTTTTGGAGATTTGGAGTTTCGGAGTTTTGGAGTTTCGGAGTTTTGGAGTTTTGCAGTTTCGGAGTTTCGGAGTTTTGGAGTATTGCAGTTTTAGGAGATTTGGAGTTTTGAATTTTCAGAGTTTCGGATTTTTGGAGTTTTGGAGTTTCGGAGTTTCGGAGTTTTGCAGTTTCGGAGTTTCGGAGTTTCGGAGTTTCGGAGTTTTGGAGTTTCGGAGTTTCGGAGTTTTGGAGTTTCGGAGTTTTGGAGTTTTGGAGTTTCGGAGTTTTGGAGTTTTGGAGTTTCGCAGTTTTGGAGTTTTGGAGTTTTGGAGTTTCGGAGTTTTGGAGTTTTGGAGTTTTGGAGTTTTGGAGTTTCGGAGTTTCGGAGTTTCGGAGTTTCGGAGTTTCGGAGTTTTGGAGTTTCAGAGTTTTGGAGGTTCAGGGTTGTGGTGTTCCGGAATTTTTGACTTTTGGAGTTTCGGAGTTTCGGAGTTTTGGAGTATTGCAGTTTTGGAGTTTTGGAGTTTTGGAGTTTCGAATTTTCAGACTTTCGGATTTTTGGAGTTTTGGAGTTTCGGAGTTTTGGAGTTTCAGAGTTTTCGAGGTTCAGGGTTGTGGAGTTTCGGAATTTTTGAGTTTTGGAGTTTCGGAGTTTTGGAGTTTTGGAGTTTCGAATTTTCAGAGTTTCGGATTTTTGGAGTTTTGGAGTTTCGGAGATTTGGAGTTTTGGCGTTTTGGAGATTCGGAATCTTGGAGTTTCGGAATTTTGTAGTTTTGTAGTTTTGGAGTTTTGGAGTTTCGGAGTTTTGGAGTTTCAGAGTTTTGGAGGTTCATGGTTGTGGAGTTTCGGAATTTTTGAGTTTTGGAGTTTCGGAGTTTCGGAGTTTTGCAGTTTTGGAGTTTTGGAGTTTTGGAGTTTCGGAGATTTGGAGTTTCGGCGTTTTGGAGATTCGGGGTCTTGGAGTTTCGGAATTTTGTAGTTTTTATAGTTTTGGAGTTTCGGAATGTTGGAGTTTTGGAGTTTTAGAGTTTTAGAGGTTTGGATTTTTGGAGTTTTGGAGGTATGGATTTTTGGAGATTCAGGGTTTTGTACCAGAATTTTGTAGTTTTTGAGTTTCGGATTTTTGGAGTTTGGAGTTTTTAAGTTTTGGATTTTTGAGTTTTTGAGTTTTGGATTTTTGCACTTTTGGAGTTTTGGAGTTTCGGAGTTTTGGATTTTTGGAGTTTTGGAGGTATGGATTTTTGGAGATTCAGGGTTTTGTTGTTCCAGAATTTTGTAGTTTTGGAGTTTCAGAGTTTCGAATTATTGGAGTTTTCGAGTTTTAGAATTTTTAATTTTTGGAGGTATGGATTTTTGGAGTTTCGGAGTTGTGGAGATTCGGGGTTGGAGGTTCGGAGTTTAAGAGTTTTTGAGTTTGGGAGTTTCGCAGTTTTGGAGATTCGGGGTTGTGGAGTTTCGGAATTTTGGTGTTTCGCATTTTTACAGTTTTGGAGTTTTCAAGTTTTGGATTTTTGGAGTTTTGGAGTTTCGGAGTTTTGGAGATTCAGGGTTGTGGAGTTTTGGAATTTTTGAGTTTTGCAGTTTCGGAGTTTTGGATTTTTGGAGTTTCGGAGTTTTGGATTTTCGGAGTTTTGGAGGTATGGATTTTTGGAGATTCGGAGTTTTGGAGTTCCAGAATTTTGTTGTTCCGGAATTTCAGAGTTTCGGATTTTTGCAGTTTTGGAGTTCTAGAGCTTTGGAGTTTTGGAGTTCCGGAATTTTGGTGTTTTGGAGTTTTGAAGCTTTGGAGTTTTCGAGTTTTTGAGTTTTGGAGTTTTGGATTTTTGCACTTTTGGAGTTTTGGAGTTTCGGAGTTCCGGAGTTTCGGAGTTTTGGATGTTCAGGGTTGTGGAGTTTCGAAATTTTCGAGTTTTGGAGTTTCGGAGTTTTGGAGTTTTGGAGTTTTGAAGTTTTGGAGTTTTGGAGTTTCGAATATTCGGAGTTTCTGATTTGTGGAGTTTTGGAGTTTCGGAGATTTGGAGTTTCGGCGTTTTGGAGATTCGGAATCTTGGAGTTTCGGAATTTTGTAGTTTTGTAGTTTTGGAGTGTCGGAGTTTTGGAGTGTTGGAGTTTTGGAGTTTTTGAGTTTTGGATTTTTGCACTTTTGGAGTTTTGGAGTTTTGGAGTCTCGGAGTTTTGGAGTTTCAGTTTTGGAGGTTCAGGGTTGTGGAGTTTCGGAATTTTTGAGTTTTGGAGTTTCGGAGTTTCGGAGTTTTGGAGTTTTGCAGTTTTGGAGTTTTGGAGTTTCGGAGATTTGGAGTTTCGGCGTTTTGGAGATTCGGGGTCTTGGAGTTTCGGAATTTTGTAGTTTTGTAGTTTTGGAGTTTTGGAGTGTCGGAGTTTCGGAGTGTTGGAGTTTTGGAGTTTTAGAGTTTTAGAGTTTTGGAGTTTTGGATTTTTGAGTTTTGGATTTTTGGATTTTTGGAGTTTTGGAGTTTTTGAGTTTTGGAGTTTTGGATTTTTGCACTTTTGGAGTTTTGGAGTTTCAGAGTTTTGAATTTTTGGAGTTTTGGAGGTATGGATTTTTGGAGATTCAGGGTTTTGTTCCATAATTTTGTAGTTTTGGAGTTTTGGAGTTTCGGAGTTTCGAATTATTGGAGTTCTCGCGTTTTAGAATTTTTAATTTTTGGAGGTATGGATTTTTGGAGTTTCGGAGTTGTGGAGATTCGGGTTGTGGAGTTTTTGAGTTTGGGAGTTTCGCAGTTTTGGAGATTCGGGGTTGTGGAGTTTCTGAATTTTGGTGTTTCGCATTTTTACAGTTTTGGAGTTTTCAAGTTTTGGATTTTTGGAGTTTTGGATTTTCGGAGTTTTGGAGATTTGGAGTTTCGGAGTTTTGGAGTTTCGGAGTTTTGGAGTTTTGCAGTTTCGGAGTTTCGGAGTTTTGGAGTATTGCAGTTTTAGGAGATTTGGAGTTTTGAATTTTCAGAGTTTCGGATTTTTGGAGTTTTGGAGTTTCGGAGATATGGAGTTTTGGAGTTTCGGAGATTCGGTATCTTGGAGTTTCGGAATTTTGTAGTTTTGTAGTTTTGGAGTGTCGGAGTTTTGGAGTGTTGGAGTTTTGGAGCTTTGGAGCTTTGGAGTTTTTGAGTTTTTGAGTTTTGAATTTTTGCACTTTTGGAGTTTTGGAGTTTCGGAGTTTCGGAGTTTCGGAGTTTTGGAGTTTCAGAGTTTTGGAGGTTCAGGGTTGTGGAGTTTCGGAATTTTTGAGTTTTGGAGTTTCGGAGTTTCGGAGTTTTGGAGTATTGCAGATTTGGAGTTTTGGAGTTTCGAATTTTCAGAGTTTCGGATTTTTGGAGTTTTGCAGTTTCGGAGTTTCGGAGTTTTGGAGTTTCAGAGTTTTGGAGGTTCAGGGTTGTGGAGTTTCGGAATTTTTGAGTTTTGGAGTTTCGGAGTTTCGGAGTTTTGGAGTATTGCAGTTTTGGAGTTTTGGAGGTTTGGAGTTTCGAATTTTCAGACTTTCGGATTTTTGGAGTTTTGGAGTTTCGGAGTTTTGAAGTTTCAGAGTTTTCGAGGTTCAGGGTTGTTGAGTTTCGGAATTTTTGAGTTTTGGAGTTTCGGAGTTTCGGATTTTTGGAGTTTTGGAGTTTCGGAGATTTGGAGTTTTGGCGTTTGGAGATTCGGAATCTTGGAGTTTCGGAATTTTGTAGTTTTGTAGTTTTGGAGTGTCGGAGTTTTGGAGTGTTGGAGTTTTGGAGTTTTTGAGTTTTGGATTTTTGCACTTTTGGAGTTTTGGAGTTTTGGAGTCTCGGAGTTTTGGAGTTTTGCAGTTTTGGAGTTTTGGAGTTTCGGAGATTTGGAGTTTCGGCGTTTTGGAGATTCGGGGTCTTGGAGTTTCGGAATTTTGTAGTTTTGTAGTTTTGGAGTTTTGGAGTGTCGGAGTTTCGGAGTGTTGGAGTTTTGGAGTTTTGGATTTTTGAGTTTTGGATTTTTGGATTTTTGGAGTTTTGGAGTTTTTGAGTTTTGGAGTTTTGGATTTTTGCACTTTTGGAGTTTTGGAGTTTCAGAATTTTGAATTTTTGGAGTTTTGGAGGTATGGATTTTTGGAGATTCAGGGTTTTGTTGTTCCATAATTTTGTAGTTTTGGAGTTTTGGAGTTTCGGAGTTTCGAATTATTGGAGTTCTCGCGTTTTAGAATTTTTAATTTTTGGAGGTATGGATTTTTGGAGTTTCGGAGTTGTGGAGATTCGGGTTGTGGAGTTTTGGAGTTTGGGAGGTTCGGAGTTTAAGAGTTTTTGAGTTTGGGAGTTTCGCAGTTTTGGAGATTCGGGGTTGTGGAGTTTCGGAATTTTGGAGCTTTGGAGTTTCGGAGTTTTGGAGTTTCGGAGTTTTGGAGTTTTGCAGTTTCGGAGTTTTGGAGTTTCGGAGTTTTGGAGTTTCAGAGTTTTCGAGGTTCAGGGTTGTGGAGTTTCTGACTTTTTGAGTTTTGGAGTTTCGGAGTTTCGGAGTTTTGGAGTTTTGGAGTTTCGAATTTTCAGAGTTTCGGATTTTTGGAGTTTTTGAGTTTCGGAGATTTGGAGTTTCAGAGTTTTGGAGGTTCAGGGTTTTGTTGTTCCAGAATTTTGTAGTTTTGGAGTTTCGGAGTTTCGGAGTTTCGAATTATTGGAGTTTTCGAGTTTTAGAATTTTTAATTTTTGGAGGTATGGATTTTTGGAGTTTCGGAGTTGTGGAGATTCGGGGTTGTGGAGTTTTGGAGTTTTGGAGTTTCGGAGTTTTGGAGTTTCAGAGTTTTGGAGGTTCAGGGTTGTGGAGTTTCGGAATTTTTGAGTTTTGGAGTTTCGGAGTTTCGGAGTTTTGGAGTTTTGCAGTTTTGGAGTTTTGGAGTTTCGGAGATTTGGAGTTTTCGCGTTTTAGAATTTTTAATTTTTGGAGGTATGGATTTTTGGAGTTTCGGAGTTGTGGAGATTCGGGTTGTGGAGTTTTGGAGTTTTGGAGGTTCGGAGTTTAAGAGTTTTTGAGTTTGGGAGTTTCGCAGTTTTGGAGATTCGGGGTTGTGGAGTTTCGGAATTTTGGTGTTTCGCATTTTTACAGTTTTGGAGTTTTCAAGTTTTAGATTTTTGGAGTTTTGGATTTTCGGAGTTTTGGAGATTTGGAGTTTCGGAGTTTTGGAGTTTCGGAGTTTTGGAGTTTTGCAGTTTCGGAGTTTTGGAGTTTTGGAGTTTCGGAGTTTTGGAGTTTCAGAGTTTTCGAGGTTCAGGGTTGTGGAGTTTCGGAGTTTCGAATTATTGGAGTTTTCGAGTTTTAGAATATTTAATTTTTGGAGGTATGGATTTTTGGAGTTTCGCAGTTTTGGAGATTCGGGGTTGTGGAGTTTCGGAATTTTGGTGTTTCGCATTTTTCCAGTTTTGGAGTTTTCAAGTTTTGGATTTTTGGAGTTTTGGATTTTCGGAGTTTTGGAGATTCAGAGTTTTGGAGTTTCGGAGTTTTGGAGATTCAGGGTTTTGGAGTTTTGGAATTTTTGAGTTTTGCAGTTTCGGAGTTTTGGAGTTTTGGAGTTTCGAATTTTCAGAGTTTCGGATTTTTGGAGTTTTGGAGTTCCGGAGATTTGGAGTTCCAGAGCTTTGGAGGTTCAGGGTTCTGGAGTTTCGGAATTTTTGAGTTTTGGAGTTTCGGAGTTTTGGAGTATTGCAGTTTTGGAGGTTTGAGTTTCGAATTTTCAGAGTTTCGGATTTTTGGAGTTTTGGAGTTTCGGAGTTTCGGAGTTTCGGAGTTTTGGAGTTTCAGAGTTTTGGAGGTTCAGGGTTGTGGTGTTCCGGAATTTTTGACTTTTGGAGTTTCGGAGTTTCGGAGTTTTGGAGTATTGCAGTTTTGGAGTTTTGGAGTTTTGGAGTTTCGAATTTTCAGACTTTCGGATTTTTGGAGTTTTGGAGTTTCGGAGTTTTGGAGTTTCAGAGTTTTCGAGGTTCAGGGTTGTGGAGTTTCGGAATTTTTGAGTTTTGGAGTTTCGGAGTTTTGGAGTTTTGGAGTTTCGAATTTTCAGAGTTTCGGATTTTTGGAGTTTTGGAGTTTCGGAGATTTGGAGTGTTGGCGTTTTGGAGATTCGGAATCTTGGAGTTTCGGAATTTTGTAGTTTTGTAGTTTTGGAGTTTTCGAGTTTCGGAGTTTTGGAGTTTCAGAGTTTTGGAGGTTCATGGTTGTGGAGTTTCGGAATTTTTGAGTTTTGGAGTTTCGGAGTTTCGGAGTTTTGCAGTTTTGCAGTTTTGGAGTTTTGGAGTTTCGGAGATTTGGAGTTTCGGCGTTTTGGAGATTCGGGGTCTTGGAGTTTCGGAATTTTGTAGTTTTTATAGTTTTGGAGTTTTGGAATGTTGGAGTTTTGGAGTTTTAGAGTTTTAGAGGTTTGGATTTTTGGAGTTTTGGAGGTATGGATTTTTGGAGATTCAGGGTTTTGTACCAGAATTTTGTAGTTTTTGAGTTTCGGATTTTTGGAGTTTGGAGTTTTTAAGTTTTGGATTTTTGAGTTTTTGAGTTTTGGATTTTTGCACTTTTGGAGTTTTGGAGTTTCGGAGTTTTGGATTTTTGGAGTTTTGGAGGTATGGATTTTTGGAGATTCAGGGTTTTGTTGTTCCAGAATTTTGTAGTTTTGGAGTTTCAGAGTTTCGAATTATTGGAGTTTTCGAGTTTTAGAATTTTTAATTTTTGGAGGTATGGATTTTTGTAGTTTCGGAGTTCTGGAGATACGGGGTTGGAGGTTCGGAGTTTAAGAGTTTTTGAGTTTGGGAGTTTCGCAGTTTTGGAGATTCGGGGTTGTGGAGTTTCGGAATTTTGGTGTTTCGCATTTTTACAGTTTTGGAGTTTTCAAGTTTTGGATTTTTGGAGTTTTGGAGTTTCGGAGTTTTGGAGATTCAGGGTTGTGGAGTTTTGGAATTTTTGAGTTTTGCAGTTTCGGAGTTTTGGATTTTTGGAGTTTCGGAGTTTTGGATTTTCGGAGTTTTGGAGGTATGGATTTTTGGAGATTCGGAGTTTTGGAGTTCCAGAATTTTGTTGTTCCGGAATTTCAGAGTTTCGGATTTTTGCAGTTTTGGAGTTCTAGAGCTTTGGAGGTTTGGAGTTCCGGAATTTTGGTGTTTTGGAGTTTTGAAGCTTTGGAGTTTTCGAGTTTTTGAGTTTTGGAGTTTTGGATTTTTGCACTTTTGGAGTTTTGGAGTTTCGGAGTTCCGGAGTTTCGGAGTTTTGGATGTTCAGTGTTGTGGAGTTTCGAAATTTTCGAGTTTTGGAGTTTCGGAGTTTTGGAGTTTTGGAGTTTTGAAGTTTTGGAGTTTTGGAGTTTCGAATATTCGGAGTTTCTGATTTTTGGAGTTTTGGAGTTTCGGAGATTTGGAGTTTCGGCGTTTTGGAGATTCGGGGTCTTGGAGTTTCGGAATTTTGTAGTTGTGTAGTTTTGGAGTTTTGGAGTGTCGGAGTTTCGGAGTGTTGGAAATTTGGAGTTTTGAAATTTTTGAGTTTCGGATTTTTGCAGCATTGGAGTTTCGGAGTTTTGGATTTTTGGAGTTTTGGAGGTATGCATTTTTGGAGATTCAGGGTTTTGTTGTTCCAGAATTTTGTAGTTTTGGAGTTTTGGAGTTTCGGAGTTTTGGAGTTGTGGAGTATTGGAGTTTTGGAGTTTTGGAGTTTTGGAGCTTTAGAGTTTTGGAGTTTTGGAGCTTCGGAGTTTCCGAGTTTCCGAGTTTTGGAGTTTCTGACTTTCGGAATTCGGAGTTTCAGATTTTTGCAGTTTTGGAGTTTTTAAGTTTTCGATTTTTGGAGTTTTGGATTTTCGGAGTTTTGGAGTTCCAGAATTTTGTAGTTCCGGAATTTCGGAGTTTCGGATTTTTGCAGTTTTGGAGTTATAGAGCTTTGGAGTTTTGGAGTTCCGGAATTTTTGAGTTTTGGAGTTTTGAAGTTTTGGAGTTTTGGAGTTTCGAATTTTCGGAGTTTCTGATTTTTGGAGTTTTGGAGTTTCGGAGATTTGGAGTTTCGGCGTTTTGGAGATTCGGGGTCTTGGAGTTTCGGAATTCTGTAGTTGTGTAGTTTTGGAGTTTTGGAGTGTCGGAGTTTCGGAGTGTTCGAAATTTCGAATTTTAGTTTTAGAGTTTTGGAGTTTTGAAATTTTTGAGTTTCGGATTTTTGCAGCATTGGAGTTTTGGTGTTTTGGATTTTTTGAGTTTTGGAGTTTTTGAGTTTTTGAGTTTTGGAGTTTTGGATTTTTTGCACTTTTGGAGTTTTGGAGTTTCGGAGTTTTGGATTTTTGGAGTTTTGGATGTATGGATTTTTCGAGATTCGGGGTTTTGTTCCAGAATTTTGTAGTTTTGGAGTTTTGGAGTATTGGAGTTTTGAAGTATTGGAGTTTTTGAGTTTTTAAGTTTTTGAGTTTTGGAGTTTCGGAGTTTCGAATTATTGGAGTTTTGGAGTTTTAGAATTTTTGATTTTTGGAGGTATGGATTTTTGGAGTTTCGGAGTGTTGGAGATTCGGAGTTGTGGAGTTTTGGAGTTTTGGAGGTATAGAGTTTTGGAGTTTCCGAGTTTCGGAGTTTTTGACTTTGGGAGTTTCGCAGTTTTGGAGATTCGGGGTTGTGGATTTCCGGAATTTTGGAGTTTCGGATTTTTGCAGTTTTGAAGTTTTCGAGTTTTGGATTTTTGGAGTTCTGGATATTTGGAGTTTTGGATTTTTGGAGTTTTCGACTTTCGGAGTTTCGGATTATTGGACTTTTGGAGTTTTAGAGCTTTGGAGTTTTGCAGTTTTGGAGTTCCGGATTTTCGGAGTTTCGGAGTTTTGGAGTTTAGAAGTTTTGGAGTTTCAGATTTTCAGTTTCAGATTTTTGGAGTTTTGGAGTTTCGAAGATTTGGAGTTTCGGCGTTTTGGAGATTCAGGGTCTTCGAGTTTCAGAATTTTGTAATTTTGTAGTTTTGGAGTTTCGGAGCTTCGGAGTGTTGGAGTTTTGGAGTTTTAGAGTTTCGGAGTTTTGGAGTTGTGGAGTTTTAGAGTTTTGGAGTTTTGGAGTTTCGAAGTTTCGGACTTTCGAATTATTGGAGTTTTTGATTTTTGGAGGTATGGATTTTTGGAGTTTCGGAGTTGTGGAGATTCGGGGTTGTGGAGTATTGGAGTTTTGGAGCTTCGGAGTTTCCGAGTTTCCGAGTTTTGGAGTTTCCGACTTTCGGAATGCTGGAGTTTCGGATTTTTGCAGTTTTGGAGTTTTTAAGTTTTCGATTTTTGGAGTTTTGGATTTTTGGAGTTTTGGATTTTTGGAGTTTCGGAGTTTTGGATTTTCGGAGTTTTGGAGGTATGGATGTTTGGAGATTCGGAGTTCCATAATTTTGTAGTTCCGGAATTTCGGAGTTTCGGATTTTTGCAGTTTTGGAGTTATAGAGCTTTGGAGTTTTGGAGTTTCGGAGTTCCGGAGTTTCGGAGTTTTGGATGTTCAGGGTTGTGGAGTTTCGGAATTTTTGAGTTTTGGAGTTTTGAAGTTTTGGAGTTTTGAAGTTTCGAATTTTCGGAGGTTCTGATTTTTGGAGTTTTGGAGTTTCGGAGATTTGGAGTTTCGGCGTTTTGGAGATTCGGGGTGTTGGAGTTTCGGAATTCTGTAGTTGTGTAGTTTTGGAGTTTTGGAGTGTCGGAGTTTCGGAGTGTTGGAAATTTCGAATTTTAGTTTTAGAGTTTTGGAGTTTTGAAATTTTTGAGTTTCGGATTTTTGCAGCATTGGAGTTTTGGTGTTTTGGATTTTTGGAGTTTTGGAGTTTCTGAGTTTTGGTGTTTTGGATTTTTGGAGTTTTGGAGTTTTTGAGTTTTGGAGTTTTGGATTTTTGCACTTTTGGAGTTTTGGAGTTTCGGAGTTTTGGATTTTTGGAGTTTTGGAGGTATGGATTTTTGGAGATTCGGGGTTTTGTTCCAGAATTTTGTAGTTTTGGAGTTTTGGAGTATTGGAGTTTTGAAGTATTGGAGTTTTTGAGTTTTTAAGTTTTTGAGTTTTGGAGTTTCGGAGTTTCGGAGTTTTGGAGTTTCAGAGTTTTGGAGGTTCAGGGTTGTGGAGTTTCGGAATTTTTGAGTTTTGGAGTTTTGGAGTTTCGGAGATTTGGAGTTTCGGCGTTTTGGAGATTCGGGGTCTTGGAGTTTCGGAATTTTGTAGTTTTGTAGTTTTGGAGTTTTGGAGTGTCGGAGTTTCGGAGTGTTGGAGTTTTGGAGTTTTGGATTTTTGAGTTTTGGATTTTTGGATTTTTGGAGTTTTGGAGTTTTTGAGTTTTGGAGTTTTGGATTTTTGCACTTTTGGAGTTTTGGAGTTTCGGAGTTTTGAACTTTTGGAGTTTTGGAGGTATGGATTTTTGGAGATTCAGGGTTTTGTTGTTCCATAATTTTGTAGTTTTGGAGTTTTGGAGTTTCGGAGTTTCGAATTATTGGAGTTCTCGCGTTTTAGAATTTTTAATTTTTGGAGGTATGGATTTTTGGAGTTTCGGAGTTGTGGAGATTCGGGTTGTGGAGTTTTGGAGTTTGGGAGGTTCGGAGTTTAAGAGTTTTTGAGTTTGGGAGTTTCGCAGTTTTGGAGATTCGGGGTTGTGGAGTTTCGGAATTTTGGTGTTTCGCATTTTTACAGTTTTGGAGTTTTCAAGTTTTGGATTTTTGGAGTTTTGGATTTTCGGAGTTTTGGAGATTCGGAGTTTTGGAGTTTCGGAGTTTTGGAGATTTGGAGTTTCGGAGTTTTGGAGTTTCGGAGTTTTGGAGTTTTGCAGTTTCGGAGTTTTGGAGTTTCGGAGATTTGGAGTTTCAGAGTTTTGGAGGTTCAGGGTTTTCTTGTTCCAGAATTTTGTAGTTTTGGAGTTTTGGAGTTTCGGAGTTACGGAGTTTCGAATTATTGGAGTTTTCGAGTTTTAGAATTTTTAATTTTTGGAGGTATGGATTTTTGGAGTTTCGGAGTTGCGGAGATTCGGGGTTGTGGAGTTTTGGAGTTTCGGAGTTTTGGAGTTTCAGAGTTTTGGAGGTTCAGGGTTGTGGAGTTTCGGAATTTTTGAGTTTTGGAGTTTCGGACTTTCGGAGTTTTGGAGTTTTAGAGTTTTAGAGTTTTGGAGTTTTGAAATTTTTGAGTTTCATATTTTTGGAGTTTTGGAGTTTCGGAGATTTGGAGTTTCGGCGTTTTGGAGATTCGGGGTCTTGGAGTTTCGGAATTTTGTAGTTTTGTAGTTTTGGAGTGTCAGAGTTTCGGAGTGTTGGAGTTTTGGAGTTTTAGAGTTTTAGAGTTTTGGAGTTTTGAAATTTTTGAGTTTCGGATTTTTGGAGTTTGGAGTTTTAAGTTTTGGATTTTTGAGTTTTGGATTTTTGGATTTTTGGAGTTTTGGAGTTTTTGAGTTTTGGAGTTTTGGATTTTTGGAGTTTTGGAGGTATGGATTTTTGGAGATTCAGGGTTTTGTTGTTCCAGAATTTTGTAGTTTTGGAGTTTCGGAGTTTCGGAGTTTCGAATTATTGGAGTTTTCGAGTTTTAGAATATTTAATTTTTGGAGGTATGGATTTTTGGAGTTTCGCAGTTTTGGAGATTCGGGGTTGTGGAGTTTCGGAATTTTGGTGTTTCGCATTTTTACAGTTTTGGAGTTTTCAAGTTTTGGATTTTTGGAGTTTTGGATTTTCGGAGTTTTGGAGATTCAGAGTTTTGGAGTTTCGGAGTTTTGGAGATTCAGGGTTGTGGAGTTTTGGAATTTTTGAGTTTTGCAGTTTCGGAGTTTTGGAGTTTTGGAGTTTCGAATTTTCAGAGTTTCGGATTTTTGGAGTTTTGGAGTTCCGGAGATTCGGAGTTTCGAATTATTGGAGTTTTCGAGTTTTAGAATTTTTAATTTTTGGAGGTATGAATTTTTGGAGTTTCGGAGTTGTGGAGATTCGGGGTTGTGGAGTTTTGGAGTTTTGGAGTTTCGGAGTTTTGGAGTTTCAGAGTTTTGGAGGTTCAGGGTTGTGGAGTTTCGGAATTTTTAAGTTTTGGAGTTTCGGACTTTCGGAGTTTTGGAGTTTTAGAGTTTTAGAGTTTTGGAGTTTTGAAATTTTTAAGTTTCAGATTTTTGGAGTTTTGGAGTTTCGGAGATTTGGAGTTTCGGCGTTTTGGAGATTCGGGGTCTTGGAGTTTCGGAATTTTGTAGTTTTGTAGTTTTGGAGTTTTGGAGTGTTGGAGTTTCGGAGTGTTGGAGTTTTGGATTTTTGAGTTATGGATTTTTGGATTTTTGGAGTTTTGGAGTTTTTGAGTTTTGGAGTTTGGGATTTTTGCACTTTTGGAGTTTTGGAGTTTCGGAGTTTTGGATTTTTGGAGTTTTGGAGGTATGGATTTTTGGAGATTCAGGGTTTTGTTGTTCCAGAATTTTGTAGTTTTGGAGTTTCGGAGTTTCGGAGTTTCGAATTATTGGAGTTTTCGAGTTTTAGAATATTTAATTTTTTGAGGTAAGGATTTTTGGAGTTTCGCAGTTTTGGAGATTCGGGGTTGTGGAGTTTCGGAATTTTGGTGTTTCGCATTTTTACAGTTTTGGAGTTTTCAAGTTTTGGATTTTTGGAGTTTTGGATTTTCGGAGTTTTGGAGATTCAGAGTTTTGGAGTTTCGGAGTTTTGGAGATTCAGGGTTGTGGAGTTTTGGAATTTTTGAGTTTTGCAGTTTCGGAGTTTTGGAGTTTTGGAGTTTTGGAGTTTCGAATTTTCAGAGTTTCGGATTTTTGGAGTTTTGGAGTTCCGGAGATTTGGAGTTTTGGCGTTTTGGAGATTCGGAATCTTGGAGTTTCGAAATTTTGTAGTTTTGTAGTTTTGGAGTGTCAGAGTTTTGGAGTGTTGGAGTTTTGGAGTTTTTGAGTTTTGGATTTTTGCACTTTTGGAGTTTTGGAGTTTTGGAGTTTCGGAGTTTTGGAGTTTCAGAGTTTTGGAGGTTCAGGGTTGTGGAGTTTCGGAATTTTTGAGTTTTGGAGTTTCGGAGTTTCGGAGTTTTGGAGTTTTGCAGTTTTGGAGTTTTGGAGTTTCGGAGATTTGGAGTTTCGGCGTTTTGGAGATTCGGGGTCTTGGAGTTTCGGAATTTTGTAGTTTTGTAGTTTTGGAGTTTTGGAGTGTCGGAGTTTCGGAGTGTTGGAGTTTTGGAGTTTTTGAGTTTCGGAGTTTTGAATTTTTGGAGTTTTGGAGGTATGGATTTTTGGAGATTCAGGGTTTTGTTGTTCCATAATTTTGTAGTTTTGGAGTTTCGGTGTTTCGGAGTTTCGAATTATTGGAGTTTTCGAGTTTTAGAATTTTTAATTTTTGGAGGTATGGATTTTTGGAGTTTCGGAGTTGTGGAGATTCGGGGTTGTGGAGTTTTGGAGTTTTGGAGGTTCGGAGTTTAAGAGTTTTTGAGTTTGGGAGTTTCGCAGTTTTGGAGATTCGGGGTTGTGGAGTTTCGGAATTTTGGTGTTTCGCATTTTTACAGTTTTGGAGTTTTCAAGTTTTGGATTTTTGGAGTTTTTGGATTTTCGGAATTTTGGAGATTCAGTTTTGGAGTTTCGGAGTTTTGGATATTCAGGGTTGTGGAGTTTTGGAATTGTTGAGTTTTGCAGTTTCGGAGTTTTGGAGTTTTGCAGTTTCGGAGTTTTGGAGTTTCAGAGTTTTCGAGGTTCAGGGTTGTGGAGTTTCGGAATTTTTGAGTTTTGGAGTTTCGGAGTTTCGGAGTTTCAGAGTTTTGGAGTTTTTTAGTTTCGAATTTTCAGAGTTTCGGATTTTTGGAGTTTTGGAGTTCCGGAGATTTGGAGTTCCAGAGTTTTGGAGGTTCAGGGTTGTGGAGTTTCGGAATTTTTGAGTTTTGGAGTTTCGGAGTTTCGGAGTTTTGGAGTATTGCAGTTTTAGGAGATTTGGAGTTTTGAATTTTCAGAGTTTCGGATTTTTGGAGTTTTGGAGTTTCGGAGATATGGAGTTTTGGAGTTTCGGAGATTCGGTATCTTGGAGTTTCGGAATTTTGTAGTTTTGTAGTTTTGGAGTGTCGGAGTTTTGGAGTGTTGGAGTTTTGGAGCTTTGGAGCTTTGGAGTTTTTGAGTTTTTGAGTTTTGAATTTTTGCACTTTTGGAGTTTTGGAGTTTCGGAGTTTCGGAGTTTCGGAGTTTTGGAGTTTCAGAGTTTTGGAGGTTCAGGGTTGTGGAGTTTCGGAATTTTTGAGTTTTGGAGTTTCGGAGTTTCGGAGTTTTGGAGATTGCAGTTTTGGAGTTTTGGAGTTTCGAATTTTCAGAGTTTCGGATTTTTGGAGTTTTGGAGTTTCGGAGTTTCGGAGTTTTGGAGTTTCAGAGTTTTGGAGGTTCAGGGTTGTGGAGTTTCGGAATTTTTGAGTTTTGGAGTTTCGGAGTTTCGGAGTTTTGGAGTATTGCAGTTTTGGAGTTTTGGAGGTTTGGAGTTTCGAATTTTCAGACTTTCGGATTTTTGGAGTTTTGGAGTTTCGGAGTTTTGAAGTTTCAGAGTTTTCGAGGTTCAGGGTTGTGGAGTTTCGGAATTTTTGAGTTTTGGAGTTTCGGAGTTTCGGATTTTTGGAGTTTTGGAGTTTCGGAGATTTGGAGTTTTGGCGTTTTGGAGATTCGGAATCTTGGAGTTTCGGAATTTTGTAGTTTTGTAGTTTTGGAGTGTCGGAGTTTTGGAGTGTTGAAGTTTTGGAGTTTTTGAGTTTTGGATTTTTGCACTTTTGGAGTTTTGGAGTTTTGGAGTCTCGGAGTTTTGGAGTTTCAGAGTTTTGGAGGTTCAGGGTTGTGGAGTTTCGGAATTTTTGAGTTTTGGAGTTTCGGAGTTTCGGAGTTTTGGAGTTTTGCAGTTTTGGAGTTTCGGAGATTTGGAGTTTCGGCGTTTTGGAGATTCGGGGTCTTGGAGTTTCGGAATTTTGTAGTTTTGTAGTTTTGGAGTTTTGGAGTGTCGGAGTTTCGGAGTGTTGGAGTTTTGGAGTTTTAGAGTTTTAGAGTTTTGGAGTTTTGGAGTTTTGGATTTTTGAGTTTTGGATTTTTGGATTTTTGGAGTTTTGGAGTTTTTGAGTTTTGGAGTTTTGGATTTTTGCACTTTTGGAGTTTTGGAGTTTCAGAATTTTGAATTTTTGGAGTTTTGGAGGTATGGATTTTTGGAGATTCAGGGTTTTGTTGTTCCATAATTTTGTAGTTTTGGAGTTTTGGAGTTTCGGAGTTTCGAATTATTGGAGTTCTCGCGTTTTAGAATTTTTAATTTTTGGAGGTATGGATTTTTGGAGTTTCGGAGTTGTGGAGATTCGGGTTGTGGAGTTTTGGAGTTTGGGAGGTTCGGAGTTTGAGTTTTTGAGTTTGGGAGTTTCGCAGTTTTGGAGATTCGGGGTTGTGGAGTTTCGGAATTTTGGTGTTTCGCATTTTTACAGTTTTGGAGTTTTCAAGTTTTGGATTTTTGGGGTTTTGGATTTTCGGAGTTTTGGAGATTCGGAGTTTTGGAGTTTCGGAGTTTTGGAGCTTTGGAGTTTCGGAGTTTTGGAGTTTCGGAGTTTTGGAGTTTTGCAGTTTCGGAGTTTTGGAGTTTTGGAGTTTCGGAGTTTTGGAGTTTCAGAGTTTTCGAGGTTCAGGGTTGTGGAGTTTCGGAATTTTTGAGTTATGGAGTTTCGGAGTTTCGGAGTTTTGGAGTTTTGGAGTTTCGAATTTTCAGAGTTTCGGATTTTTGGAGTTTTTGAGTTTCGGAGATTTGGAGTTTCAGAGTTTTGGAGGTTCAGGGTTTTGTTGTTCCAGAATTTTGTAGTTTTGGAGTTTCGGAGTTTCGGAGTTTCGAATTATTGGAGTTTTCGCGTTTTAGAATTTTTAATTTTTGGAGGTATGGATTTTTGGAGTTTCGGAGTTGTGGAGATTCGGGTTGTGGAGTTTTGGAGTTTTGGAGGTTCGGAGTTTAAGAGTTTTTGAGTTTGGGAGTTTCGCAGTTTTGGAGAGTCGGGGTTGTGGAGTTTCGGAATTTTGGTGTTTCGCATTTTTACAGTTTTGGAGTTTTCAAGTTTTGGATTTTTGGAGTTTTGGATTTTCGGAGTTTTGGAGATTTGGAGTTTCGGAGTTTTGGAGTTTCGGAGTTTTGGAGTTTTGCAGTTTCGGAGTTTTGGAGTTTTGGAGTTTCGGAGTTTTGGAGTTTCAGAGTTTTCGAGGTTCAGGGTTGTGGAGTTTCGGAGTTTCGAATTATTGGAGTTTTCGAGTTTTAGAATATTTAATTTTTGGAGGTATGGATTTTTGGAGTTTCGCAGTTTTGGAGATTCGGGGTTGTGGAGGTTCGGAATTTTGGTGTTTCGCATTTTTACAGTTTTGGAGTTTTCAAGTTTTGGATTTTTGGAGTTTTGGATTTTCGGAGTTTTGGAGATTCAGAGTTTTGGAGTTTCGGAGTTTTGGAGATTCAGGGTTGTGGAGTTTTGGAATTTTTGAGTTTTGCAGTTTCGGAGTTTTGGAGTTTTGGAGTTTTGGAGTTTCGAATTTTCAGAGTTTCGGATTTTTGGAGTTTTGGAGTTCCGGAGATTTGGAGTTCCAGAGTTTTGGAGGTTCAGGGTTGTGGAGTTTCGGAATTTTTGAGTTTTGGAGTTTCGGAGTTTTGGAGTATTGACGTTTTGGAGGTTTGAGTTTCGAATTTTCAGAGTTTCGGATTTTTGGAGTTTTGGAGTTTCGGAGTTTTGGAGTTTTGGAGTTTCAGAGTGTTGGAGGTTCAGGGTTGTGGTGTTTCGGAATTTTTGACTTTTGGAGTTTCGGAGTTTCGGAGTTTTGGAGTATTGCAGTTTTGGAGTTTTGGAGTTTTGGAGTTTCGAATTTTCAGACTTTCGGATTTTTGGAGTTTTGCAGTTTCGGAGTTTTGGAGTTTCGGAGTTTTGGAGTTTCAGAGTTTTCGAGGTTCAGGGTTGTGGAGTTTCGGAATTTTTGCGTTTTGGAGTTTCGGAGTTTTGGAGTTTTGGAGTTTTGGAGTTTCGAGTTTTCAGTTTCGGATTTTTGGAGTTTTGGAGTTTCGGAGATTTGGAGTTTCAGAGTTTTGGAGGTTCAGGGTTTTTTTGTTCCAGAATTTTGTAGTTTTGGAGTTTTGGAGTTTCGGAGTTTCGGAGTTTCGAATTATTGGAGTTTTCGAGTTTTAGAATTTTTAATTTTTGGAGGTATGATTTTTGGAGTTTCGGAGTTGTGGAGATTCGGGGTTGTGGCGTTTTGGAGTTTTGGAGTTTCGGAGTTTTGGAGTTTCAGAGTTTTGGAGGTTCAGGGTTGTGGAGTTTCGGAATTTTTGAGTTTTGGAGTTTCGGAGTTTCGGAGTTTTGGAGTTTTAGTTTTAGTTTTGGAGTTTTGAAATTTTTGAGTTTCATATTTTTGGAGTTTTGGAGTTTCGGAGATTTGGAGTTTCGGCGTTTTGGAGATTCGGGGTCTTGGAGTTTCGGAATTTTGTAGTTTTGTAGTTTTGGAGTTTTGGAGTGTTGGAGTTTCGGAGTGTTGGAGTTTTGGAGTTTTAGAGTTTTGGAGTTTTGTAATTTTTGAGTTTCGGATTTTTGGAGTTTGGAGTTTTTAAGTTTTGGATTTTTGAGTTTTGGATTTTTGGATTTTTGGAGTTTTGGAGTTTTTGAGTTTTGGAGTTTTGGATTTTTGCACTTTTGGAGTTTTGGAGTTTCGGAGTTTTGGATTCTTGGAGTTTTGGAGGTATGGATTTTTGGAGATTCAGGGTTTTCTTGTTCCAGAATTTTGTAGTTTTGGAGTTTCGGAGTTTCGGAGTTTCGAATTATTGGAGTTTTCGAGTTTTAGAATATTTAATTTTTGGAGGTATGGATTTTTGAAGTTTCGCAGTTTTGGAGATTCGGGGTTGTGAAGTTTCGGAATTTTGGTGTTTCGCATTTTTACAGTTTTGGAGTTTTCAAGTTTTGGATTTTTGGAGTTTTGGATTTTCGGAGTTTTGGAGATTCAGAGTTTTGGAGTTTCGGAGTTTTGGAGATTCAGGGTTTTGGAGTTTTGGAATTTTTGAGTTTTGCAGTTTCGGAGTTTTGGAGTTTTGGAGTTTCGAATTTTCAGAGTTTCGGATTTTTGGAGTTTTGGAGTTCCGGAGATTTGGAGTTCCAGAGTTTTGGGGGTTCAGGGTTCTGGAGTTTCGGAATTTTTGAGTTTTGGAGTTTCGGAGTTTTGGAGTATTGCAGTTTTGGAGGTTTGAGTTTCGAATTTTCAGAGTTTCGGATTTTTGGAGTTTTGGAGTTTCGGAGTTTCGGAGTTTTGGAGTATTGCAGTTTTGGAGTTTTGGAGTTTTGGAGTTTTCGAGGTTCAGGGTTGTGGAGTTTCGGAATTTTTGAGTTTTGGAGTTTCGGAGTTTCGGAGTTTCAGAGTTTTGGAGTTTTTTAGTTTCGAATTTTCAGAGTTTCGGATTTTTGGAGTTTTGGAGTTCCGGAGATTTGGAGTTCCAGAGTTTTGGAGGTTCAGGGTTGTGGAGTTTCGGAATTTTTGAGTTTTGGAGTTTCGGAGTTTCGGAGTTTTGGAGTATTGCAGTTTAAGGAGATTTGGAGTTTTGAATTTTCAGAGTTTCGGATTTTTGGAGTTTTGGAGTTTCGGAGATATGGAGTTTTGGAGTTTCGGAGATTCGGTACCTTGGAGTTTCGGAATTTTGTAGTTTTGTAGTTTTGGAGTGTCGGAGTTTTGGAGTGTTGGAGTTTTGGAGCTTTGGAGCTTTGGAGTTTTTGAGTTTTTGAGTTTTGAATTTTTGCACTTTTGGAGTTTTGGAGTTTCGGAGTTTCGGAGTTTCGGAGTTTTGGAGTTTCAGAGTTTTGGAGGTTCAGGGTTGTGGAGTTTCGGAATTTTTGAGTTTTGGAGTTTCGGAGTTTCGGAGTTTTGGAGTATTGCAGTTTTGGAGTTTTGGAGGTTTGGAGTTTCGAATTTTCAGACTTTCGGATTTTTGGAGTTTTGGAGTTTCGGAGTTTTGAAGTTTCAGAGTTTTCGAGGTTCAGGGTTGTGGAGTTTCGGAATTTTTGAGTTTTGGAGTTTCGGAGTTTCGGATTTTTGGAGTTTTGGAGTTTCGGAGATTTGGAGTTTTGGCGTTTTGGAGATTCGGAATCTTGGAGTTTCGGAATTTTGTAGTTTTGTAGTTTTGGAGTGTCGGAGTTTTGGAGTGTTGGAGTTTTGGAGTTTTTGAGTTTTGGATTTTTGCACTTTTGGAGTTTTGGAGTTTTGGAGTCTCGGAGTTTTGGAGTTTCAGAGTTTTGGAGGTTCAGGGTTGTGGAGTTTCGGAATTTTTGAGTTTTGGAGTTTCGGAGTTTCGGAGTTTTGGAGTTTTGCAGTTTTGGAGTTTTTGAGTTTCGGAGATTTGGAGTTTCGGCGTTTTGGAGATTCGGGGTCTTGGAGTTTCGGAATTTTGTAGTTTTGTAGTTTTGGAGTTTTGGAGTGTCGGAGTTTCGGAGTGTTGGAGTTTTGGAGTTTTAGAGTTTTAGAGTTTTAGAGTTTTGGAGTTTTGGATTTTTGAGTTTTGGATTTTTGGATTTTTGGAGTTTTGGAGTTTTTGAGTTTTGGAGTTTTGGATTTTTGCACTTTTGGAGTTTTGGAGTTTCAGAGTTTTGAATTTTTGGAGTTTTGGAGGTATGGATTTTTGGAGATTCAGGGTTTTGTTGTTCCATAATTTTGTAGTTTTGGAGTTTTGGAGTTTCGGAGTTTCGAATTATTGGACTTCTCGCGTTTTAGAATTTTTAATTTTTGGAGGTATGGATTTTTGGAGTTTCGGAGTTGTGGAGATTCGGGTTGTGGAGTTTTGGAGTTTGGGAGGTTCGGAGTTTAAGAGTTTTTGAGTTTGGGAGTTTCGCAGTTTTGGAGATTCGGGGTTGTGGAGTTTCGGAATTTTGGTGTTTCGCATTTTTACAGTTTTGGAGTTTTCAAGTTTTGGATTTTTGGAGTTTTGGATTTTCGGAGTTTTGGAGATTTGGAGTTTCGGAGTTTTGGAGTTTCGGAGTTTTGGAGTTTTGCAGTTTCGGAGTTTTGGAGTTTTGGAGTTTCGGAGTTTTGGAGTTTCAGAGTTTTCGAGGTTCAGGGTTGTGGAGTTTCGGAGTTTCGAATTATTGGAGTTTTCGAGTTTTAGAATATTTAATTTTTGGAGGTATGGATTTTTGGAGTTTCGCAGTTTTGGAGATTCGGGGTTGTGGAGTTTCGGAATTTTGGTGTTTCGCATTTTTACAGTTTTGGAGTTTTCAAGTTTTGGATTTTTGGAGTTTTGGATTTTCGGAGTTTTGGAGATTCAGAGTTTTGGAGTTTCGGAGTTTTGGAGATTCAGGGTTTTGGAGTTTTGGAATTTTTGAGTTTTGCAGTTTCGGAGTTTTGGAGTTTTGGAGTTTCGAATTTTCAGAGTTTCGGATTTTTGGAGTTTTGGAGTTCCGGAGATTTGGAGTTCCAGAGTTTTGGAGGTTCAGGGTTCTGGAGTTTCGGAATTTTTGAGTTTTGGAGTTTCGGAGTTTTGGAGTATTGCAGTTTTGGAGGTTTGAGTTTCGAATTTTCAGAGTTTCGGATTTTTGGAGTTTTGGAGTTTCGGAGTTTCGGAGTTTCGGAGTTTTGGAGTTTCAGAGTCTTGGAGGTTCAGGGTTGTGGTGTTCCGGAATTTTTGACTTTTGGAGTTTCGGAGTTTCGGAGTTTTGGAGTATTGCAGTTTTGGAGTTTTGGAGTTTTGGAGTTTCGAATTTTCAGACTTTCGGATTTTTGGAGTTTTGGAGTTTCGGAGTTTTGGAGTTTCAGAGTTTTCGAGGTTCAGGGTTGTGGAGTTTCGGAATTTTTGAGTTTTGGAGTTTCGGAGTTTTGGAGTTTTGGAGTTTCGAATTTTCAGAGTTTCGGATTTTTGGAGTTTTGGAGTTTCGGAGATTTGGAGTTTTGGCGTTTTGGAGATTCGGAATCTTGGAGTTTCGGAATTTTGTAGTTTTGTAGTTTTGGAGTGTCGGAGTTTTGGAGTGTTGGAGTTTTGGAGTTTTTGAGTTTTGGATTTTTGCACTTTTGGAGTTTTGGAGTTTTGGAGTTTCGGAGTTTTGGAGTTTCAGAGTTTTGGAGGTTCATGGTTGTGGAGTTTCGGAATTTTTGAGTTTTGGAGTTTCGGAGTTTCGGAGTTTTGCAGTTTTGCAGTTTTGGAGTTTTGGAGTTTCGGAGATTTGGAGTTTCGGCGTTTTGGAGATTCGGGGTCTTGGAGTTTCGGAATTTTGTAGTTTTTATAGTTTTGGAGTTTTGGAATGTTGGAGTTTTGGAGTTTTAGAGTTTTAGAGGTTTGGATTTTTGGAGTTTTGGAGGTATGGATTTTTGGAGATTCAGGGTTTTGTACCAGAATTTTTTAGTTTTTGAGTTTCGGATTTTTGGAGTTTTTGAGTTTTGGATTTTTGCACTTTTGGAGTTTTGGAGTTTCGGAGTTTTGGATTTTTGGAGTTTTGGAGGTATGGATTTTTGGAGTTTCGGAGTTGTGGAGATTCGGGGTTGGAGGTTCGGAGTTTAAGAGTTTTTTGAGTTTGGGAGTTTCGCAGTTTTGGAGATTCGGGGTTGTGGAGTTTCGGAATTTTGGTGTTTCGCATTTTTACAGTTTTGGAGTTTTCAAGTTTTGGATTTTTGGAGTTTTGGAGTTTCGGAGTTTTGGAGATTCAGGGTTGTGGAGTTTTGGAATTTTTGAGTTTTGCAGTTTCGGAGTTTTGGATTTTTGGAGTTTCGGAGTTTTGGATTTTCGGAGTTTTGGAGGTATGGATTTTTGGAGATTCGGAGTTTTGGAGTTCCAGAATTTTGTTGTTCCGGAATTTCAGAGTTTCGGATTTTTGCAGTTTTGGAGTTCTAGAGCTTTGGAGTTTTGGAGTTCCGGAATTTTGGTGTTTTGGAGTTTTGAAGCTTTGGAGTTTTCGAGTTTTTGAGTTTTGGAGTTTTGGATTTTTGCACTTTTGGAGTTTTGGAGTTTCGGAGTTCCGGAGTTTCGGAGTTTTGGATGTTCAGGGTTGTGGAGTTTCGGAATTTTCGAGTTTTGGAGTTTCGGAGTTTTGGAGTTTTGGAGTTTTGAAGTTTTGGAGTTTTGGAGTTTCGAATATTCGGAGTTTCTGATTTTTGGAGTTTTGGAGTTTCGGAGATTTGGAGTTTTGGCGTTTTGGAGATTCGGAATCTTGGAGTTTCGGAATTTTGTAGTTTTGTAGTTTTGGAGTGTCGGAGTTTTGGAGTGTTGGAGTTTTGGAGTTTTTGAGTTTTGGATTTTTGCACTTTTGGAGTTTTGGAGTTTTGGAGTCTCGGAGTTTTGGAGTTTCAGAGTTTTGGAGGTTCAGGGTTGTGGAGTTTCGGAATTTTTGAGTTTTGGAGTTTCGGAGTTTCGGAGTTTTGGAGTTTTGCAGTTTTGGAGTTTTGGAGTTTCGGAGATTTGGAGTTTCGGCGTTTTGGAGATTCGGGGTCTTGGAGTTTCGGAATTTTGTAGTTTTGTAGTTTTGGAGTGTCGGAGTTTCGGAGTGTTGGAGTTTTGGAGTTTTAGAGTTTTAGAGTTTTGGAGTTTTGGATTTTTGAGTTTTGGATTTTTGGATTTTTGGAGTTTTGGAGTTTTTGAGTTTTGGAGTTTTGGATTTTTGCACTTTTGGAGTTTTGGAGTTTCAGAGTTTTGAATTTTTGGAGTTTTGGAGGTATGGATTTTTGGAGATTCAGGGTTTTGTTGTTCCATAATTTTGTAGTTTTGGAGTTTTGGAGTTTTGCAGTTTCGGAGTTTTGGAGTTTTGGAGTTTCGGAGTTTTGGAGTTTCAGAGTTTTCGAGGTTCAGGGTTGTGGAGTTTCGGAGTTTCGAATTATTGGAGTTTTCGAGTTTTAGAATATTTAATTTTTGGAGGTACGGATTTTTGGAGTTTCGCAGTTTTGGAGATTCGGGGTTGTGGAGTTTCGGAATTTTGGTGTTTCGCATTTTTACAGTTTTGGAGTTTTCAAGTTTTGGATTTTTGGAGTTTTGGATTTTCGGAGTTTTGGAGATTCAGAGTTTTGGAGTTTCGGAGTTTTGGAGATTCAGGGTTGTGGAGTTTTGGAATTTTTGCAGTTTCGGAGTTTTGGAGTTTTGGAGTTTTGGAGTCTCGGAGTTTTGTAGTTTAAGAGTTTTGGAGGTTCAGGGTTGTGGAGTTTCGGAATTTTTAAGTTTTGGAGTTTCGGAGTTTCGGAGTTTTGGAGTTTTGCAGTTTTGGAGTTTTGGAGTTTCGGAGATTTGGAGTTTCGGCGTTTTGGAGATTCGGGGTCTTGGAGTTTCGGAATTTTGTAGTTTTGTAGTTTTGGAGTTTTGGAGTGTCGGAGTTTCGGAGTGTTGGAGTTTTGGAGTTTTAGAGTTTTAGAGTTTTGGAGTTTTGGAGTTTTGGATTTTTGAGTTTTGGATTTTTGGATTTTTGGAGTTTTGGAGTTTTTGAGTTTTGGAGTTTTGGATTTTTGCACTTTTGGAGTTTTGGAGTTTCAGAATTTTGAATTTTTGGAGTTTTGGAGGTATGGATTTTTGGAGATTCAGGGTTTTGTTGTTCCATAATTTTGTAGTTTTGGAGTTTTGGAGTTTCGGAGTTTCGAATTATTGGACTTCTCGCGTTTTAGAATTTTTAATTTTTGGAGGTATGGATTTTTGGAGTTTCGGAGTTGTGGAGATTCGGGGTTGTGGAGTTTTGGAGTTTTGGAGTTTCGGAGATTTGGAGTTTTGGCGTTTTGGAGATTCGGAATCTTGGAGTTTCGGAATTTTGTAGTTTTGTAGTTTTGGAGTGTCGGAGTTTTGGAGTGTTGGAGTTTTGGAGTTTTTGAGTTTTGGATTTTTGCACTTTTGGAGTTTTGGAGTTTTGGAGTCTCGGAGTTTTGGAGTTTCAGAGTTTTGGAGGTTCAGGGTTGTGGAGTTTCGGAATTTTTGAGTTTTGGAGTTTCGGAGTTTCGGAGTTTTGGAGTTTTGCAGTTTTGGAGTTTTTGAGTTTTGGAGATTTGGAGTTTCGGCGTTTTGGAGATTCGGGGTCTTGGAGTTTCGGAATTTTGTAGTTTTGTAGTTTTGGAGTTTTGGAGTGTCGGAGTTTCGGAGTGTTGGAGTTTTGGAGTTTTAGAGTTTTAGAGTTTTAGAGTTTTGGAGTTTTGGATTTTTGAGTTTTGGATTTTTGGATTTTTGGAGTTTTGGAGTTTTTGAGTTTTGGAGTTTTGGATTTTTGCACTTTTGGAGTTTTGGAGTTTCAGAGTTTTGAATTTTTGGAGTTTTGGAGGTATGGATTTTTGGAGATTCAGGGTTTTGTTGTTCCATAATTTTGTAGTTTTGGAGTTTTGGAGTTTCGGAGTTTCGAATTATTGGACTTCTCGCGTTTTAGAATTTTTAATTTTTGGAGGTATGGATTTTTGGAGTTTCGGAGTTGTGGAGATTCGGGTTGTGGAGTTTTGGAGTTTGGGAGGTTCGGAGTTTAAGAGTTTTTGAGTTTGGGAGTTTCGCAGTTTTGGAGATTCGGGGTTGTGGAGTTTCGGAATTTTGGTGTTTCGCATTTTTACAGTTTTGGAGTTTTCAAGTTTTGGATTTTTGGAGTTTTGGATTTTCGGAGTTTTGGAGATTTGGAGTTTCGGAGTTTTGGAGTTTCGGAGTTTTGGAGTTTTGCAGTTTCGGAGTTTTGGAGTTTTGGAGTTTCGGAGTTTTGGAGTTTCAGAGTTTTCGAGGTTCAGGGTTGTGGAGTTTCGGAGTTTCGAATTATTGGAGTTTTCGAGTTTTAGAATATTTAATTTTTGGAGGTATGGATTTTTGGAGTTTCGCAGTTTTGGAGATTCGGGGTTGTGGAGTTTCGGAATTTTGGTGTTTCGCATTTTTACAGTTTTGGAGTTTTCAAGTTTTGGATTTTTGGAGTTTTGGATTTTCGGAGTTTTGGAGATTCAGAGTTTTGGAGTTTCGGAGTTTTGGAGATTCAGGGTTTTGGAGTTTTGGAATTTTTGAGTTTTGCAGTTTCGGAGTTTTGGAGTTTTGGAGTTTCGAATTTTCAGAGTTTCGGATTTTTGGAGTTTTGGAGTTCCGGAGATTTGGAGTTCCAGAGTTTTGGAGGTTCAGGGTTCTGGAGTTTCGGAATTTTTGAGTTTTGGAGTTTCGGAGTTTTGGAGTATTGCAGTTTTGGAGGTTTGAGTTTCGAATTTTCAGAGTTTCGGATTTTTGGAGTTTTGGAGTTTCGGAGTTTCGGAGTTTCGGAGTTTTGGAGTTTCAGAGTTTTGGAGGTTCAGGGTTGTGGTGTTCCGGAATTTTTGACTTTTGGAGTTTCGGAGTTTCGGAGTTTTGGAGTATTGCAGTTTTGGAGTTTTGGAGTTTTGGAGTTTCGAATTTTCAGACTTTCGGATTTTTGGAGTTTTGGAGTTTCGGAGTTTTGGAGTTTCAGAGTTTTCGAGGTTCAGGGTTGTGGAGTTTCGGAATTTTTGAGTTTTGGAGTTTCGGAGTTTTGGAGTTTTGGAGTTTCGAATTTTCAGAGTTTCGGATTTTTGGAGTTTTGGAGTTTCGGAGATTTGGAGTTTTGGCGTTTTGGAGATTCGGAATCTTGGAGTTTCGGAATTTTGTAGTTTTGTAGTTTTGGAGTGTCGGAGTTTTGGAGTGTTGGAGTTTTGGAGTTTTTG
Source organism: Amblyomma mixtum (assembly GCF_055824585.1). Classification (NCBI taxonomy): domain Eukaryota; kingdom Metazoa; phylum Arthropoda; class Arachnida; order Ixodida; family Ixodidae; genus Amblyomma; species Amblyomma mixtum. The sequence continues at coordinate 110,726,881 of NC_143012.1, read as the reverse complement.
AGTTTTGGATTTTTGCACTTTTGGAGTTTTGGAGTTTTGGAGTTTCGGAGTTTTGGAGTTTCAGAGTTTTGGAGGTTCATGGTTGTGGAGTTTCGGAATTTTTGAGTTTTGGAGTTTCGGAGTTTCGGAGTTTTGCAGTTTTGCAGTTTTGGAGTTTTGGAGTTTCGGAGATTTGGAGTTTCGGCGTTTTGGAGATTCGGGGTCTTGGAGTTTCTGAATTTTGTAGTTTTTATAGTTTTGGAGTTTCGGAATGTTGGAGTTTTGGAGTTTTAGAGTTTTAGAGGTTTGGATTTTTGGAGTTTTGGAGGTATGGATTTTTGGAGATTCAGGGTTTTGTACCAGAATTTTGTAGTTTTTGAGTTTCGGATTTTTGGAGTTTGGAGTTTTTAAGTTTTGGATTTTTGAGTTTTTGAGTTTTGGATTTTTGCACTTTTGGAGTTTTGGAGTTTCGGAGTTTTGGATTTTTGGAGTTTTGGAGGTATGGATTTTTGGAGATTCAGGGTTTTGTTGTTCCAGAATTTTGTAGTTTTGGAGTTTCAGAGTTTCGAATTATTGGAGTTTTCGAGTTTTAGAATTTTTAATTTTTGGAGGTATGGATTTTTGGAGTTTCGGAGTTGTGGAGATTCGGGGTTGGAGGTTCGGAGTTTAAGAGTTTTTGAGTTTGGGAGTTTCGCAGTTTTGGAGATTCGGGGTTGTGGAGTTTCGGAATTTTGGTGTTTCGCATTTTTACAGTTTTGGAGTTTTCAAGTTTTGGATTTTTGGAGTTTTGGAGTTTCGGAGTTTTGGAGATTCAGGGTTGTGGAGTTTTGGAATTTTTGAGTTTTGCAGTTTCGGAGTTTTGGATTTTTGGAGTTTCGGAGTTTTGGATTTTCGGAGTTTTGGAGGTATGGATTTTTGGAGATTCGGAGTTTTGGAGTTCCAGAATTTTGTTGTTCCGGAATTTCAGAGTTTCGGATTTTTGCAGTTTTGGAGTTCTAGAGCTTTGGAGTTTTGGAGTTCCGGAATTTTGGTGTTTTGGAGTTTTGAAGCTTTGGAGTTTTCGAGTTTTTGAGTTTTTGAGTTTTGGATTTTTGCACTTTTGGAGTTTTGGAGTTTCGGAGTTCCGGAGTTTCGGAGTTTTGGATGTTCAGGGTTGTGGAGTTTCGGAATTTTCGAGTTTTGGAGTTTCGGAGTTTTGGAGTTTTGGAGTTTTGAAGTTTTGGAGTTTCGAATATTCGGAGTTTCTGATTTTTGGAGTTTTGGAGTTTCGGAGATTTGGAGTTTTGGCGTTTTGGAGATTCGGAATCTTGGAGTTTCGGAATTTTGTAGTTTTGTAGTTTTGGAGTGTCGGAGTTTTGGAGTGTTGGAGTTTTGGAGTTTTTGAGTTTTGGATTTTTGCACTTTTGGAGTTTTGGAGTTTTGGAGTCTCGGAGTTTTGGAGTTTCAGAGTTTTGGAGGTTCAGGGTTGTGGAGTTTCGGAATTTTTGAGTTTTGGAGTTTCGGAGTTTCGGAGTTTTGGAGTTTTGCAGTTTTGGAGTTTTGGAGTTTCGAAGATTTGGAGTTTCGGCGTTTTGGAGATTCGGGGTCTTGGAGTTTCGGAATTTTGTAGTTTTGTAGTTTTGGAGTTTTGGAGTGTCGGAGTTTCGGAGTGTTGGAGTTTTGGAGTTTTAGAGTTTTAGAGTTTTGGAGCTTTGGATTTTTGAGTTTTGGATTTTTGGATTTTTGGAGTTTTGGAGTTTTTGAGTTTTGGAGTTTTGGATTTTTGCACTTTTGGAGTTTTGGAGTTTCAGAGTTTTGAATTTTTGGAGTTTTGGAGGTATGGATTTTTGGAGATTCAGGGTTTTGTTGTTCCATAATTTTGTAGTTTTGGAGTTTTGGAGTTTTGCAGTTTCGGAGTTTTGGAGTTTTGGAGTTTCGGAGTTTTGGAGTTTCAGAGTTTTCGAGGTTCAGGGTTGTGGAGTTTCGGAGTTTCGAATTATTGGAGTTTTCGAGTTTTAGAATATTTAATTTTTGGAGGTACGGATTTTTGGAGTTTCGCAGTTTTGGAGATTCGGGGTTGTGGAGTTTCGGAATTTTGGTGTTTCGCATTTTTACAGTTTTGGAGTTTTCAAGTTTTGGATTTTTGGAGTTTTGGATTTTCGGAGTTTTGGAGATTCAGAGTTTTGGAGTTTCGGAGTTTTGGAGATTCAGGGTTGTGGAGTTTTGGAATTTTTGCAGTTTCGGAGTTTTGGAGTTTTGGAGTTTTGGAGTCTCGGAGTTTTGTAGTTTAAGAGTTTTGGAGGTTCAGGGTTGTGGAGTTTCGGAATTTTTGAGTTTTGGAGTTTCGGAGTTTCGGAGTTTTGGAGTTTTGCAGTTTTGGAGTTTTGGAGTTTCGGAGATTTGGAGTTTCGGCGTTTTGGAGATTCGGGGTCTTGGAGTTTCGGAATTTTGTAGTTTTGTAGTTTTGGAGTTTTGGAGTGTCGGAGTTTCGGAGTGTTGGAGTTTTGGAGTTTTAGAGTTTTAGAGTTTTGGAGTTTTGGAGTTTTGGATTTTTGAGTTTTGGATTTTTGGATTTTTGGAGTTTTGGAGTTTTTGAGTTTTGGAGTTTTGGATTTTTGCACTTTTGGAGTTTTGGAGTTTCAGAATTTTGAATTTTTGGAGTTTTGGAGGTATGGATTTTTGGAGATTCAGGGTTTTGTTGTTCCATAATTTTGTAGTTTTGGAGTTTTGGAGTTTCGGAGTTTCGAATTATTGGAGTTTTCGAGTTTTAGAATTTTTAATTTCTGGAGGTATGGATTTTTGGAGTTTCGGAGTTGTGGAGATTCGGGGTTGTGGAGTTTTGGAGTTTTGGAGTTTCGGAGTTTTGGAGTTTCAGAGTTTTGGAGGTTCAGGGTTGTGGAGTTTCGGAATTTTTGAGTTTTGGAGTTTCGGAGTTTCGGAGTTTTGGAGTTTTGCAGTTTTGGAGTTTTGGAGTTTTGGAGATTTGAAGTTTTCGCGTTTTAGAATTTTTAATTTTTGGAGGTATGGATTTTTGGAGTTTCGGAGTTGTGGAGATTCGGGTTGTGGAGTTTTGGAGTTTTGGAGGTTCGGAGTTTAAGAGTTTTTGAGTTTGGGAGTTTCGCAGTTTTGGAGAATCGGGGTTGTGGAGTTTCGGAATTTTGGTGTTTCGCATTTTTACAGTTTTGGAGTTTTCAAGTTTTGGATTTTTGGAGTTTTGGAGTTTCGGAGTTTTGGAGATTCAGGGTTGTGGAGTTTTGGAATTTTTGAGTTTTGCAGTTTCGGAGTTTTGGATTTTTGGAGTTCCGGAGTTTTGGATTTTTGGAGTTTTGGAGGTATGGATTTTTGGAGATTCGGAGTTTTGGAGTTCCAGAATTTTGTTGTTCCGGAATTTCAGAGTTTCGGATTTTTGCAGTTTTGGAGTTCTAGAGCTTTGGAGTTTTGGAGTTCCGGAATTTTGGTGTTTTGGAGTTTTGAAGCTTTGGAGTTTTCGAGTTTTTGAGTTTTGGAGTTTTGGATTTTTGCACTTTTGGGGTTTTGGAGTTTCGGAGTTCCGGAGTTTCGGAGTTTTGGATGTTCAGGGTTGTGGAGTTTCGGAATTTTCGAGTTTTGGAGTTTCGGAGTTTTGGAGTTTTGAAGTTTTGGAGTTTTGGAGTTTCGAATATTCGGAGTTTCTGATTTTTGGAGTTTTGGAGTTTCGGAGATTTGGAGTTTTGGCGTTTTGGAGATTCGGAATCTTGGAGTTTCGGAATTTTGTAGTTTTGTAGTTTTGGAGTGTCGGAGTTTTGGAGTGTTGGAGTTTTGGAGTTTTTGAGTTTTGGATTTTTGCACTTTTGGAGTTTTGGAGTTTTGGAGTCTCGGAGTTTTGGAGTTTCAGAGTTTTGGAGGTTCAGGGTTGTGGAGTTTCGGAATTTTTGAGTTTTGGAGTTTCGGAGTTTCGGAGTTTTGGAGTTTTGCAGTTTTGGAGTTTTGGAGTTTCGGAGATTTGGAGTTTCGGCGTTTTGGAGATTCGGGGTCTTGGAGTTTCGGAATTTTGTAGTTTTGTAGTTTTGGAGTGTCGGAGTTTCGGAGTGTTGGAGTTTTGGAGTTTTAGAGTTTTAGAGTTTTGGAGTTTTGGATTTTTGAGTTTTGGATTTTTGGATTTTTGGAGTTTTGGAGTTTTCAAGTTTTGGAGTTTTGGATTTTTGCACTTTTGGAGTTTTGGAGTTGCAGAGTTTTGAATTTTTGGAGTTTTGGAGGTATGGATTTTTGGAGATTCAGGGTTTTGTTCCATAATTTTGTAGTTTTGGAGTTTTGGAGTTTTGCAATTTCGGAGTTTTGGAGTTTTGGAGTTTCGGAGTTTTGGAGTTTCAGAGTTTTCGAGGTTCAGGGTTGTGGAGTTTCGGAGTTTCGAATTATTGGAGTTTTCGAGTTTTAGAATATTTAATTTTTGGAGGTACGGATTTTTGGAGTTTCGCAGTTTTGGAGATTCGGGGTTGTGGAGTTTCGGAATTTTGGTGTTTCGCATTTTTACAGTTTTGGAGTTTTCAAGTTTTGGATTTTTGGAGTTTTGGATTTTCGGAGTTTTGGAGATTCAGAGTTTTGGAGTTTCGGAGTTTTGGAGATTCAGGGTTGTGGAGTTTTGGAATTTTTGCAGTTTCGGAGTTTTGGAGTTTTGGAGTTTTGGAGTCTCGGAGTTTTGTAGTTTAAGAGTTTTGGAGGTTCAGGGTTGTGGAGTTTCGGAATTTTTGAGTTTTGGAGTTTCGGAGTTTCGGAGTTTTGGAGTTTTGCAGTTTTGGAGTTTTGGAGTTTCGGAGATTTGGAGTTTCGGCGTTTTGGAGATTCGGGGTCTTGGAGTTTCGGAATTTTGTAGTTTTGTAGTTTTGGAGTTTTGGAGTGTCGGAGTTTCGGAGTGTTGGAGTTTTGGAGTTTCGGAATTTTGGAGCTTTGGAGTTTCGGAGTTTTGGAGTTTCGGAGTTTTGGAGTTTTGCAGTTTCGGAGTTTTGGAGTTTCGGAGTTTTGGAGTTTCAGAGTTTTCGAGGTTCAGGGTTGTGGAGTTTCTGACTTTTTGAGTTTTGGAGTTTCGGAGTTTCGGAGTTTTGGAGTTTTGGAGTTTCGAATTTTCAGAGTTTCGGATTTTTGGAGTTTTTGAGTTTCGGAGATTTGCAGTTTCAGAGTTTTGGAGGTTCAGGGTTTTGTTGTTCCAGAATTTTGTAGTTTTGGAGTTTCGGAGTTTCGGAGTTTCGAATTATTGGAGTTTTCGAGTTTTAGAATTTTTAATTTTTGGAGGTATGGATTTTTGGAGTTTCGGAGTTGTGGAGATTCGGGGTTGTGGAGTTTTGGAGTTTTGGAGTTTCGGAGTTTTGGAGTTTCAGAGTTTTGGAGGTTCAGGGTTGTGGAGTTTCGGAATTTTTGAGTTTTGGAGTTTCGGAGTTTCGGAGTTTTGGAGTTTTGCAGTTTTGGAGTTTTGGAGTTTCGGAGATTTGGAGTTTTCGCGTTTTAGAATTTTTAATTTTTGGAGGTATGGATTTTTGGAGTTTCGGAGTTGTGGAGATTCGGGTTGTGGAGTTTTGGAGTTTTGGAGGTTCGGAGTTTAAGAGTTTTTGAGTTTGGGAGTTTCGCAGTTTTGGAGATTCGGGGTTGTGGAGTTTCGGAATTTTGGTGTTTCGCATTTTTACAGTTTTGGAGTTTTCAAGTTTTGGATTTTTGGAGTTTTGGATTTTCGGAGTTTTGGAGATTTGGAGTTTCGGAGTTTTGGAGTTTCGGAGTTTTGGAGTTTTGCAGTTTCGGAGTTTTGGAGTTTTGGAGTTTCGGAGTTTTGGAGTTTCAGAGTTTTCGAGGTTCAGGGTTGTGGAGTTTCGGAGTTTCGAATTATTGGAGTTTTCGAGTTTTAGAATATTTAATTTTTGGAGGTATGGATTTTTGGAGTTTCGCAGTTTTGGAGATTCGGGGTTGTGGAGTTTCGGAATTTTGGTGTTTCGCATTTTTACAGTTTTGGAGTTTTCAAGTTTTGGATTTTTGGAGTTTTGGATTTTCGGAGTTTTGGAGATTCAGAGTTTTGGAGTTTCGGAGTTTTGGAGATTCAGGGTTTTGGAGTTTTGGAATTTTTGAGTTTTGCAGTTTCGGAGTTTTGGAGTTTTGGAGTTTCGAATTTTCAGAGTTTCGGATTTTTGGAGTTTTGGAGTTCCGGAGATTTGGAGTTCCAGAGCTTTGGAGGTTCAGGGTTCTGGAGTTTCGGAATTTTTGAGTTTTGGAGTTTCGGAGTTTTGGAGTATTGCAGTTTTGGAGGTTTGAGTTTCGAATTTTCAGAGTTTCGGATTTTTGGAGTTTTGGAGTTTCGGAGTTTCGGAGTTTCGGAGTTTTGGAGTTTCAGAGTTTTGGAGGTTCAGGGTTGTGGTGTTCCGGAATTTTTGACTTTTGGAGTTTCGGAGTTTCGGAGTTTTGGAGTATTGCAGTTTTGGAGTTTTGGAGTTTTGGAGTTTCGAATTTTCAGACTTTCGGATTTTTGGAGTTTTGGAGTTTCGGAGTTTTGGAGTTTCAGAGTTTTCGAGGTTCAGGGTTGTGGAGTTTCGGAATTTTTGAGTTTTGGAGTTTCGGAGTTTTGGAGTTTTGGAGTTTCGAATTTTCAGAGTTTCGGATTTTTGGAGTTTTGGAGTTTCGGAGATTTGGAGTGTTGGCGTTTTGGAGATTCGGAATCTTGGAGTTTCGGAATTTTGTAGTTTTGTAGTTTTGGAGTTTTGGAGTTTCGGAGTTTTGGAGTTTCAGAGTTTTGGAGGTTCATGGTTGTGGAGTTTCGGAATTTTTGAGTTTTGGAGTTTCGGAGTTTCGGAGTTTTGCAGTTTTGCAGTTTTGGAGTTTTGGAGTTTCGGAGATTTGGAGTTTCGGCGTTTTGGAGATTCGGGGTCTTGGAGTTTCGGAATTTTGTAGTTTTTATAGTTTTGGAGTTTTGGAATGTTGGAGTTTTGGAGTTTTAGAGTTTTAGAGGTTTGGATTTTTGGAGTTTTGGAGGTATGGATTTTTGGAGATTCAGGGTTTTGTACCAGAATTTTGTAGTTTTTGAGTTTCGGATTTTTGGAGTTTGGAGTTTTTAAGTTTTGGATTTTTGAGTTTTTGAGTTTTGGATTTTTGCACTTTTGGAGTTTTGGAGTTTCGGAGTTTCGGAGTTTTGGATTTTTGGAGTTTTGGAGGTATGGATTTTTGGAGATTCAGGGTTTTGTTGTTCCAGAATTTTGTAGTTTTGGAGTTTCAGAGTTTCGAATTATTGGAGTTTTCGAGTTTTAGAATTTTTAATTTTTGGAGGTATGGATTTTTGTAGTTTCGGAGTTCTGGAGATACGGGGTTGGAGGTTCGGAGTTTAAGAGTTTTTGAGTTTGGGAGTTTCGCAGTTTTGGAGATTCGGGGTTGTGGAGTTTCGGAATTTTGGTGTTTCGCATTTTTACAGTTTTGGAGTTTTCAAGTTTTGGATTTTTGGAGTTTTGGAGTTTCGGAGTTTTGGAGATTCAGGGTTGTGGAGTTTTGGAATTTTTGAGTTTTGCAGTTTCGGAGTTTTGGATTTTTGGAGTTTCGGAGTTTTGGATTTTCGGAGTTTTGGAGGTATGGATTTTTGGAGATTCGGAGTTTTGGAGTTCCAGAATTTTGTTGTTCCGGAATTTCAGAGTTTCGGATTTTTGCAGTTTTGGAGTTCTAGAGCTTTGGAGGTTTGGAGTTCCGGAATTTTGGTGTTTTGGAGTTTTGAAGCTTTGGAGTTTTCGAGTTTTTGAGTTTTGGAGTTTTGGATTTTTGCACTTTTGGAGTTTTGGAGTTTCGGAGTTCCGGAGTTTCGGAGTTTTGGATGTTCAGTGTTGTGGAGTTTCGAAATTTTCGAGTTTTGGAGTTTCGGAGTTTTGGAGTTTTGGAGTTTTGAAGTTTTGGAGTTTTGGAGTTTCGAATATTCGGAGTTTCTGATTTTTGGAGTTTTGGAGTTTCGGAGATTTGGAGTTTCGGCGTTTTGGAGATTCGGGGTCTTGGAGTTTCGGAATTTTGTAGTTGTGTAGTTTTGGAGTTTTGGAGTGTCGGAGTTTCGGAGTGTTGGAAATTTGGAGTTTTGAAATTTTTGAGTTTCGGATTTTTGCAGCATTGGAGTTTCGGAGCTTCGGAGTTTCCGAGTTTCCGAGTTTTGGAGTTTCTGACTTTCGGAATTCGGAGTTTCAGATTTTTGCAGTTTTGGAGTTTTTAAGTTTTCGATTTTTGGAGTTTTGGATTTTCGGAGTTTTGGAGTTCCAGAATTTTGTAGTTCCGGAATTTCGGAGTTTCGGATTTTTGCAGTTTTGGAGTTATAGAGCTTTGGAGTTTTGGAGTTCCGGAATTTTTGAGTTTTGGAGTTTCGGAGTTCCGGAGTTTCGGAGTTTTGGATGTTCAGGGTTGGTGAGTTTCGGAATTTTTGAGTTTTGGAGTTTTGAAGTTTTGGAGTTTTGGAGTTTCGAATTTTCGGAGTTTCTGATTTTTGGAGTTTTGGAGTTTCGGAGATTTGGAGTTTCGGCGTTTTGGAGATTCGGGGTCTTGGAGTTTCGGAATTCTGTAGTTGTGTAGTTTTGGAGTTTTGGAGTGTCGGAGTTTCGGAGTGTTCGAAATTTCGAATTTTAGTTTTAGAGTTTTGGAGTTTTGAAATTTTTGAGTTTCGGATTTTTGCAGCATTGGAGTTTTGGTGTTTTGGATTTTTTGAGTTTTGGAGTTTTTGAGTTTTTGAGTTTTGGAGTTTTGGATTTTTTGCACTTTTGGAGTTTTGGAGTTTCGGAGTTTTGGATTTTTGGAGTTTTGGATGTATGGATTTTTCGAGATTCGGGGTTTTGTTCCAGAATTTTGTAGTTTTGGAGTTTTGGAGTATTGGAGTTTTGAAGTATTGGAGTTTTTGAGTTTTTAAGTTTTTGAGTTTTGGAGTTTCGGAGTTTCGAATTATTGGAGTTTTGGAGTTTTAGAATTTTTGATTTTTGGAGGTATGGATTTTTGGAGTTTCGGAGTGTTGGAGATTCGGAGTTGTGGAGTTTTGGAGTTTTGGAGGTATAGAGTTTTGGAGTTTCCGAGTTTCGGAGTTTTTGACTTTGGGAGTTTCGCAGTTTTGGAGATTCGGGGTTGTGGATTTCCGGAATTTTGGAGTTTCGGATTTTTGCAGTTTTGAAGTTTTCGAGTTTTGGATTTTTGGAGTTTTGGATATTTGGAGTTTTGGATTTTTGGAGTTTTCGACTTTCGGAGTTTCGGATTATTGGACTTTTGGAGTTTTAGAGCTTTGGAGTTTTGCAGTTTTGGAGTTCCGGATTTTCGGAGTTTCGGAGTTTTGGAGTTTAGAAGTTTTGGAGTTTCGGATTTTCAGTTTCAGATTTTTGGAGTTTTGGAGTTTCGAAGATTTGGAGTTTCGGCGTTTTGGAGATTCAGGGTCTTCGAGTTTCAGAATTTTGTAATTTTGTAGTTTTGGAGTTTCGGAGCTTCGGAGTGTTGGAGTTTTGGAGTTTTAGAGTTTCGGAGTTTTGGAGTTGTGGAGTTTTAGAGTTTTGGAGTTTTGGAGTTTCGAAGTTTCGGACTTTCGAATTATTGGAGTTTTTGATTTTTGGAGGTATGGATTTTTGGAGTTTCGGAGTTGTGGAGATTCGGGGTTGTGGAGTATTGGAGTTTTGGAGCTTCGGAGTTTGCGAGTTTCCGAGTTTTGGAGTTTCCGACTTTCGGAATGCTGGAGTTTCGGATTTTTGCAGTTTTGGAGTTTTTAAGTTTTCGATTTTTGGAGTTTTGGATTTTTGGAGTTTTGGATTTTTGGAGTTTCGGAGTTTTGGATTTTCGGAGTTTTGGAGGTATGGATGTTTGGAGATTCGGAGTTCCATAATTTTGTAGTTCCGGAATTTCGGAGTTTCGGATTTTTGCAGTTTTGGAGTTATAGAGCTTTGGAGTTTTGGAGTTTCGGAGTTCCGGAGTTTCGGAGTTTTGGATGTTCAGGGTTGTGGAGTTTCGGAATTTTTGAGTTTTGGAGTTTTGAAGTTTTGGAGTTTTGAAGTTTCGAATTTTCGGAGGTTCTGATTTTTGGAGTTCTGGAGTTTCGGAGATTTGGAGTTTCGGCGTTTTGGAGATTCGGGGTGTTGGAGTTTCGGAATTCTGTAGTTGTGTAGTTTTGGAGTTTTGGAGTGTCGGAGTTTCGGAGTGTTGGAAATTTCGAATTTTAGTTTTAGAGTTTTGGAGTTTTGAAATTTTTGAGTTTCGGATTTTTGCAGCATTGGAGTTTTGGTGTTTTGGATTTTTGGAGTTTTGGAGTTTCTGAGTTTTGGTGTTTTGGATTTTTGGAGTTTTGGAGTTTTTGAGTTTTGGAGTTTTGGATTTTTGCACTTTTGGAGTTTTGGAGTTTCGGAGTTTTGGATTTTTGGAGTTTTGGAGGTATGGATTTTTGGAGATTCGGGGTTTTGTTCCAGAATTTTGTAGTTTTGGAGTTTTGGAGTATTGGAGTTTTGAAGTATTGGAGTTTTTGAGTTTTTAAGTTTTTGAGTTTTGGAGTTTCGGAGTTTCGAATTATTGGAGTTTTGGAGTTTTAGAATTTTTGATTTTTGGAGGTATGGATTTTTGGAGTTTCGGAGTGTTGGAGATTCGGAGTTGTGGAGTTTTGGAGTTTTGGAGGTTTAGAGTTTTGGACTTTCCGAGTTTCGGAGTTTTGGAGTTTCGGAGTTTTTGACTTTGGGGTTGTGGAGTTTCGGAATTTTTGAGTTTTGGAGCTTCGGAGTTTTGGAGTTTTGCAGTTTTGGAGTTTTGGAGTTTCGGAGATTTGGAGTTTCGGCGTTTTGGAGATTCGGGGTCTTGGAGTTTCGGAATTTTGTAGTTTTGTAGTTTTGGAGTTTTGGAGTGTCGGAGTTTCGGAGTGTTGGAGTTTTGGAGTTTTGGATTTTTGAGTTTTGGATTTTTGGATTTTTGGAGTTTTGGAGTTTTTGAGTTTTGGAGTTTTGGATTTTTGCACTTTTGGAGTTTTGGAGTTTCGGAGTTTTGAACTTTTGGAGTTTTGGAGGTATGGATTTTTGGAGATTCAGGGTTTTGTTGTTCCATAATTTTGTAGTTTTGGAGTTTTGGAGTTTCGGAGTTTCGAATTATTGGAGTTCTCGCGTTTTAGAATTTTTAATTTTTGGAGGTATGGATTTTTGGAGTTTCGGAGTTGTGGAGATTCGGGTTGTGGAGTTTTGGAGTTTGGGAGGTTCGGAGTTTAAGAGTTTTTGAGTTTGGGAGTTTCGCAGTTTTGGAGATTCGGGGTTGTGGAGTTTCGGAATTTTGGTGTTTCGCATTTTTACAGTTTTGGAGTTTTCAAGTTTTGGATTTTTGGAGTTTTGGATTTTCGGAGTTTTGGAGATTCGGAGTTTTGGAGTTTCGGAGTTTTGGAGATTTGGAGTTTCGGAGTTTTGGAGTTTCGGAGTTTTGCAGTTTCGGAGTTTTGGAGTTTCGGAGATTTGGAGTTTCAGAGTTTTGGAGGTTTAGGGTTTTTTTGTTCCAGAATTTTGTAGTTTTGGAGTTTTGGAGTTTCGGAGTTACGGAGTTTCGAATTATTGGAGTTTTCGAGTTTTAGAATTTTTAATTTTTGGAGGTATGGATTTTTGGAGTTTCGGAGTTGCGGAGATTCGGGGTTGTGGAGTTTTGGAGTTTTGGAGTTTCGGAGTTTTGGAGTTTCAGAGTTTTGGAGGTTCAGGGTTGTGGAGTTTCGGAATTTTTGAGTTTTGGAGTTTCGGAGTTTCGGAGTTTTGGAGTTTTAGAGTTTTAGAGTTTTGGAGTTTTGAAATTTTTGAGTTTCATATTTTTGGAGTTTTGGAGTTTCGGAGATTTGGAGTTTCGGCGTTTTGGAGATTCGGGATCTTGGAGTTTCGGAATTTTGTAGTTTTGTAGTTTTGGAGTGTCAGAGTTTCGGAGTGTTGGAGTTTTGGAGTTTTAGAGTTTTAGAGTTTTGGAGTTTTGAAATTTTTGAGTTTCGGATTTTTGGAGTTTGGAGTTTTTAAGGTTTGGATTTTTGAGATTTGGATTTTTGGATTTTTGGTGTTTTGGAGTTTTTGAGTTTTGGAGTTTTGGATTTTTGGAGTTTTGGAGGTATGGATTTTTGGAGATTCAGGGTTTTGTTGTTCCAGAATTTTGTAGTTTTGGAGTTTCGGAGTTTCGGAGTTTCGAATTATTGGAGTTTTCGAGTTTTAGAATATTTAATTTTTGGAGGTATGGATTTTTGGAGTTTCGCAGTTTTGGAGATTCGGGGTTGTGGAGTTTCGGAATTTTGGTGTTTCGCATTTTTACAGTTTTGGAGTTTTCAAGTTTTGGATTTTTGGAGTTTTGGATTTTCGGAGTTTTGGAGATTCAGAGTTTTGGAGTTCCAGTTTTGGAGGTTCAGGGTTGTGGAGTTTCGGAATTTTTGAGTTTTGGAGTTTAGGAGTTTTGGAGTATTGCAGTTTTGGAGGTTTGAGTTTCGAATTTTCAGACTTTCGGATTTTTGGAGTTTTGCAGTTTCGGAGTTTTGGAGTTTTGGAGTTTCGGAGTTTTGGAGTTTCAGAGTTTTCGAGGTTCAGGGTTGTGGAGTTTCGGAATTTTTGAGTTTTGGAGTTTCGGAGTGTCGGAGTTTTGGAGTTTTGGAGTTTTGGAGTTTCGAATTTTCAGAGTTTCGGATTTTTGGAGTTTTGGAGTTTCGGAGATTTGGAGTTTCAGAGTTTTGGAGGTTCAGGGTTTTTTTGTTCCAGAATTTTGGAGTTTTGGAGTTTTGGAGTTTCGGAGTTTCGGAGTTTCGAATTATTGGAGTTTTCGAGTTTTAGAATTTTTAATTTTTGGAGGTATGGATTTTTGGAGTTTCGGAGTTGTGGAGATTCGGGGTTGTGGAGTATTGGAGTTTTGGAGCTTCGGAGTTTCCGAGTTTCCGAGTTTTGGAGTTTCCGACTTTCGGAATGCTGGAGTTTCGGATTTTTGCAGTTTTGGAGTTTTTAAGTTTTCGATTTTTGGAGTTTTAGATTTTTGGAGTTTTGGATTTTTGGAGTTTCGGAGTTTTGGATTTTCGGAGTTTTGGAGGTATGGATGTTTGGAGATTCGGAGTTTTGGAGTTCCAGAATTTTGTAGTTCCGGAATTTCGGAGTTTCGGATTTTTGCAGTTTTGGAGTTATAGAGCTTTGGAGTTTTGGAGTTTCGGAGTTCCGGAGTTTCGGAGTTTTGGATGTTCAGGGTTGTGGAGTTTCGGAATTTTTGAGTTTTGGAGTTTTGAAGTTTTGGAGTTTTGGAGTTTCGAATTTTCGGAGGTTCTGATTTTTGGAGTTTTGGAGTTTCGGAGATTTGGAGTTTCGGCGTTTTGGAGATTCGGGGTGTTGGAGTTTCGGAATTCTGTAGTTGTGTAGTTTTGGAGTTTTGGAGTGTCGGAGTTTCGGAGTGTTGGAAATTTCAAATTTTAGTTTTAGAGTTTTGGAGTTTTGAAATTTCTGAGTTTTGGATTTTTGGATTTTTGGAGTTTTGGAGTTTTTGAGTTTTGGAGTTTTGGATTTTTGCACTTTTGGAGTTTTGGAGTTTCGGAGTTTTGAATTTTTGGAGTTTTGGAGGTATGGATTTTTGGAGATTCAGGGTTTTGTTGTTCCATAATTTTGTAGTTTTGGAGTTTTGGAGTTTCGGAGTTTCGAATTATTGGAGTTCTCGCGTTTTAGAATTTTTAATTTTTGGAGGTATGGATTTTTGGAGTTTCGGAGTTGTGGAGATTCGGGTTGTGGAGTTTTGGAGTTTGGGAGGTTCGGAGTTTAAGAGTTTTTGAGTTTGGGAGTTTCGCAGTTTTGGAGATTCGGGGTTGTGGAGTTTCGGAATTTTGGTGTTTCGCATTTTTACAGTTTTGGAGTTTTCAAGTTTTGGATTTTTGGAGTTTTGGATTTTCGGAGTTTTGGAGATTCGGAGTTTTGGAGTTTCGGAGTTTTGGAGATTTGGAGTTTCGGAGTTTTGGAGTTTCGGAGTTTTGGAGTTTTGCAGTTTCGGAGTTTTGGAGTTTCGGAGATTTGGAGTTTCAGAGTTTTGGAGGTTCAGGGTTTTCTTGTTCCAGAATTTTGTAGTTTTGGAGTTTTGGAGTTTCGGAGTTACGGAGTTTCGAATTATTTGAGTTTTCGAGTTTTAGAATTTTTAATTTTTGGAGGTATGGATTTTTGGAGTTTCGGAGTTGCGGAGATTCGGGGTTGTGGAGTTTTGGAGTTTTGGAGTTTTGGAGTTTCAGAGTTTTGGAGGTTCAGGGTTGTGGAGTTTCGGAATTTTTGAGTTTTGGAGTTTCGGACTTTCGGAGTTTTGGAGTTTTAGAGTTTTAGAGTTTTGGAGTTTTGAAATTTTTGAGTTTCATATTTTTGGAGTTTTGGAGTTTCGGAGATTTGGAGTTTCGGCGTTTTGGAGATTCGGGGTCTTGGAGTTTCGGAATTTTGTAGTTTTGTAGTTTTGGAGTGTCAGAGTTTCGGAGTGTTGGAGTTTTGGAGTTTTAGAGTTTTAGAGTTTTGGATTTTTGAGTTTTGGATTTTTGGATTTTTGGAGTTTTGGAGTTTTTGAGTTTTGGAGTTTTGGATTTTTGGAGTTTTGGAGGTATGGATTTTTGGAGATTCAGGGTTTTGTTGTTCCAGAATTTTGTAGTTTTGGAGTTTCGGAGTTTCGGAGTTTCGAATTATTGGAGTTTTCGAGTTTTAGAATATTTAATTTTTGGAGGTATGGATTTTTGGAGTTTCGCAGTTTTGGAGATTCGGGGTTGTGGAGTTTCGGAATTTTGGTGTTTCGCATTTTTACAGTTTTGGAGTTTTCAAGTTTTGGATTTTTGGAGTTTTGGATTTTCGGAGTTTTGGAGATTCAGAGTTTTGGAGTTTCGGAGTTTTGGAGATTCAGGGTTGTGGAGTTTTGGAATTTTTGAGTTTTGCAGTTTCGGAGTTTTGGAGTTTTGGAGTTTCGAATTTTCAGAGTTTCGGATTTTTGGAGTTTTGGAGTTCCGGAGATTCGGAGTTTCGAATTATTGGAGTTTTCGAGTTTTAGAATTTTTAATTTTTGGAGGTATGAATTTTTGGAGTTTCGGAGTTGTGGAGATTCGGGGTTGTGGAGTTTTGGAGTTTTGGAGTTTCGGAGTTTTGGAGTTTCAGAGTTTTGGAGGTTCAGGGTTGTGGAGTTTCGGAATTTTTAAGTTTTGGAGTTTCGGACTTTCGGAGTTTTGGAGTTTTAGAGTTTTAGAGTTTTGGAGTTTTGAAATTTTTAAGTTTCACATTTTTGGAGTTTTGGAGTTTCGGAGATTTGGAGTTTCGGCGTTTTGGAGATTCGGGGTCTTGGAGTTTCGGAATTTTGTAGTTTTGTAGTTTTGGAGTTTTGGAGTGTTGGAGTTTCGGAGTGTTGGAGTTTTGGATTTTTGAGTTATGGATTTTTGGATTTTTGGAGTTTTGGAGTTTTTGAGTTTTGGAGTTTGGGATTTTTGCACTTTTGGAGTTTTGGAGTTTCGGAGTTTTGGATTTTTGGAGTTTTGGAGGTATGGATTTTTGGAGATTCAGGGTTTTGTTGTTCCAGAATTTTGTAGTTTTGGAGTTTCGGAGTTTCGGAGTTTCGAATTATTGGAGTTTTCGAGTTTTAGAATATTTAATTTTTTGAGGTATGGATTTTTGGAGTTTCGCAGTTTTGGAGATTCGGGGTTGTGGAGTTTCGGAATTTTGGTGTTTCGCATTTTTACAGTTTTGGAGTTTTCAAGTTTTGGATTTTTGGAGTTTTGGATTTTCGGAGTTTTGGAGATTCAGAGTTTTGGAGTTTCGGAGTTTTGGAGATTCAGGGTTGTGGAGTTTTGGAATTTTTGAGTTTTGCAGTTTCGGAGTTTTGGAGTTTTGGAGTTTTGGAGTTTCGAATTTTCAGAGTTTCGGATTTTTGGAGTTTTGGAGTTCCGGAGATTTGGAGTTTTGGCGTTTTGGAGATTCGGAATCTTGGAGTTTCGAAATTTTGTAGTTTTGTAGTTTTGGAGTGTCAGAGTTTTGGAGTGTTGGAGTTTTGGAGTTTTTGAGTTTTGGATTTTTGCACTTTTGGAGTTTTGGAGTTTTGGAGTTTCGGAGTTTTGGAGTTTCAGAGTTTTGGAGGTTCAGGGTTGTGGAGTTTCGGAATTTTTGAGTTTTGGAGTTTCGGAGTTTCGGAGTTTTGGAGTTTTGCAGTTTTGGAGTTTTGGAGTTTCGGAGATTTGGAGTTTCGGCGTTTTGGAGATTCGGGGTCTTGGAGTTTCGGAATTTTGTAGTTTTGTAGTTTTGGAGTTTTGGAGTGTCGGAGTTTCGGAGTGTTGGAGTTTTGGAGTTTTTGAGTTTCGGAGTTTTGAATTTTTGGAGTTTTGGAGGTATGGATTTTTGGAGATTCAGGGTTTTGTTGTTCCATAATTTTGTAGTTTTGGAGTTTCGGTGTTTCGGAGTTTCGAATTATTGGAGTTTTCGAGTTTTAGAATTTTTAATTTTTGGAGGTATGGATTTTTGGAGTTTCGCAGTTTTGGAGATTCGGGGTTGTGGAGTTTCGGAATTTTGGTGTTTCGCATTTTTACAGTTTTGGAGTTTTCAAGTTTTGGATTTTTGGAGTTTTTGGATTTTCGGAATTTTGGAGATTCAGTTTTGGAGTTTCGGAGTTTTGGATATTCAGGGTTGTGGAGTTTTGGAATTGTTGAGTTTTGCAGTTTCGGAGTTTTGGAGTTTTGCAGTTTCGGAGTTTTGGAGTTTCAGAGTTTTCGAGGTTCAGGGTTGTGGAGTTTCGGAATTTTTGAGTTTTGGAGTTTCGGAGTTTCGGAGTTTCAGAGTTTTGGAGTTTTTTAGTTTCGAATTTTCAGAGTTTCGGATTTTTGGAGTTTTGGAGTTCCGGAGATTTGGAGTTCCAGAGTTTTGGAGGTTCAGGGTTGTGGAGTTTCGGAATTTTTGAGTTTTGGAGTTTCGGAGTTTCGGAGTTTTGGAGTATTGCAGTTTTAGGAGATTTGGAGTTTTGAATTTTCAGAGTTTCGGATTTTTGGAGTTTTGGAGTTTCGGAGATATGGAGTTTTGGAGTTTCGGAGATTCGGTATCTTGGAGTTTCGGAATTTTGTAGTTTTGTAGTTTTGGAGTGTCGGAGTTTTGGAGTGTTGGAGTTTTGGAGCTTTGGAGCTTTGGAGTTTTTGAGTTTTTGAGTTTTGAATTTTTGCACTTTTGGAGTTTTGGAGTTTCGGAGTTTCGGAGTTTCGGAGTTTTGGAGTTTCAGAGTTTTGGAGGTTCAGGGTTGTGGAGTTTCGGAATTTTTGAGTTTTGGAGTTTCGGAGTTTCGGAGTTTTGGAGATTGCAGTTTTGGAGTTTTGGAGTTTCGAATTTTCAGAGTTTCGGATTTTTGGAGTTTTGGAGTTTCGGAGTTTCGGAGTTTTGGAGTTTCAGAGTTTTGGAGGTTCAGGGTTGTGGAGTTTCGGAATTTTTGAGTTTTGGAGTTTCGGAGTTTCGGAGTTTTGGAGTATTGCAGTTTTGGAGTTTTGGAGGTTTGGAGTTTCGAATTTTCAGACTTTCGGATTTTTGGAGTTTTGGAGTTTCGGAGTTTTGAAGTTTCAGAGTTTTCGAGGTTCAGGGTTGTGGAGTTTCGGAATTTTTGAGTTTTGGAGTTTCGGAGTTTCGGATTTTTGGAGTTTTGGAGTTTCGGAGATTTGGAGTTTTGGCGTTTTGGAGATTCGGAATCTTGGAGTTTCGGAATTTTGTAGTTTTGTAGTTTTGGAGTGTCGGAGTTTTGGAGTGTTGAAGTTTTGGAGTTTTTGAGTTTTGGATTTTTGCACTTTTGGAGTTTTGGAGTTTTGGAGTCTCGGAGTTTTGGAGTTTCAGAGTTTTGGAGGTTCAGGGTTGTGGAGTTTCGGAATTTTTGAGTTTTGGAGTTTCGGAGTTTCGGAGTTTTGGAGTTTTGCAGTTTTGGAGTTTCGGAGATTTCGAGTTTCGGCGTTTTGGAGATTCGGGGTCTTGGAGTTTCGGAATTTTGTAGTTTTGTAGTTTTGGAGTTTTGGAGTGTCGGAGTTTCGGAGTGTTGGAGTTTTGGAGTTTGAGTTTTAGAGTTTTGGAGTTTTGGAGTTTTGGATTTTTGAGTTTTGGATTTTTGGATTTTTGGAGTTTTGGAGTTTTTGAGTTTTGGAGTTTTGGATTTTTGCACTTTTGGAGTTTTGGAGTTTCAGAATTTTGAATTTTTGGAGTTTTGGAGGTATGGATTTTTGGAGATTCAGGGTTTTGTTGTTCCATAATTTTGTAGTTTTGGAGTTTTGGAGTTTCGGAGTTTCGAATTATTGGAGTTCTCGCGTTTTAGAATTTTTAATTTTTGGAGGTATGGATTTTTGGAGTTTCGGAGTTGTGGAGATTCGGGTTGTGGAGTTTTGGAGTTTGGGAGGTTCGGAGTTTGAGTTTTTGAGTTTGGGAGTTTCGCAGTTTTGGAGATTCGGGGTTGTGGAGTTTCGGAATTTTGGTGTTTCGCATTTTTACAGTTTTGGAGTTTTCAAGTTTTGGATTTTTGGGGTTTTGGATTTTCGGAGTTTTGGAGATTCGGAGTTTTGGAGTTTCGGAGTTTTGGAGCTTTGGAGTTTCGGAGTTTTGGAGTTTCGGAGTTTTGGAGTTTTGCAGTTTCGGAGTTTTGGAGTTTTGGAGTTTCGGAGTTTTGGAGTTTCAGAGTTTTCGAGGTTCAGGGTTGTGGAGTTTCGGAATTTTTGAGTTTTGGAGTTTCGGAGTTTCGGAGTTTTGGAGTTTTGGAGTTTCGAATTTTCAGAGTTTCGGATTTTTGGAGTTTTTGAGTTTCGGAGATTTGGAGTTTCAGAGTTTTGGAGGTTCAGGGTTTTGTTGTTCCAGAATTTTGTAGTTTTGGAGTTTCGGAGTTTCGGAGTTTCGAATTATTGGAGTTTTCGCGTTTTAGAATTTTTAATTTTTGGAGGTATGGATTTTTGGAGTTTCGGAGTTGTGGAGATTCGGGTTGTGGAGTTTTGGAGTTTTGGAGGTTCGGAGTTTAAGAGTTTTTGAGTTTGGGAGTTTCGCAGTTTTGGAGAGTCGGGGTTGTGGAGTTTCGGAATTTTGGTGTTTCGCATTTTTACAGTTTTGGAGTTTTCAAGTTTTGGATTTTTGGAGTTTTGGATTTTCGGAGTTTTGGAGATTTGGAGTTTCGGAGTTTTGGAGTTTCGGAGTTTTGGAGTTTTGCAGTTTCGGAGTTTTGGAGTTTTGGAGTTTCGGAGTTTTGGAGTTTCAGAGTTTTCGAGGTTCAGGGTTGTGGAGTTTCGGAGTTTCGAATTATTGGAGTTTTCGAGTTTTAGAATATTTAATTTTTGGAGGTATGGATTTTTGGAGTTTCGCAGTTTTGGAGATTCGGGGTTGTGGAGGTTCGGAATTTTGGTGTTTCGCATTTTTACAGTTTTGGAGTTTTCAAGTTTTGGATTTTTGGAGTTTTGGATTTTCGGAGTTTTGGAGATTCAGAGTTTTGGAGTTTCGGAGTTTTGGAGATTCAGGGTTGTGGAGTTTTGGAATTTTTGAGTTTTGCAGTTTCGGAGTTTTGGAGTTTTGGAGTTTTGGAGTTTCGAATTTTCAGAGTTTCGGATTTTTGGAGTTTTGGAGTTTCGGAGATTTGGAGTTTCGGCGTTTTGGAGATTCGGGGTCTTGGAGTTTCGGAATTTTGTAGTTTTGTAGTTTTGGAGTTTTGGAGTGTTGGAGTTTCGGAGTGTTGGAGTTTTGGATTTTTGAGTTATGGATTTTTGGATTTTTGGAGTTTTGGAGTTTTTGAGTTTTGGAGTTTGGGATTTTTGCACTTTTGGAGTTTTGGAGTTTCGGAGTTTTGGATTTTTGGAGTTTTGGAGGTATGGATTTTTGGAGATTCAGGGTTTTGTTGTTCCAGAATTTTGTAGTTTTGGAGTTTCGGAGTTTCGGAGTTTCGAATTATTGGAGTTTTCGAGTTTTAGAATATTTAATTTTTTGAGGTATGGATTTTTGGAGTTTCGCAGTTTTGGAGATTCGGGGTTGTGGAGTTTCGGAATTTTGGTGTTTCGCATTTTTACAGTTTTGGAGTTTTCAAGTTTTGGATTTTTGGAGTTTTGGATTTTCGGAGTTTTGGAGATTCAGAGTTTTGGAGTTTCGGAGTTTTGGAGATTCAGGGTTGTGGAGTTTTGGAATTTTTGAGTTTTGCAGTTTCGGAGTTTTGGAGTTTTGGAGTTTCGAATTTTCAGAGTTTCGGATTTTTGGAGTTTTGGAGTTCCGGAGATTTGGAGTTTTGGCGTTTTGGAGATTCGGAATCTTGGAGTTTCGAAATTTTGTAGTTTTGTAGTTTTGGAGTGTCAGAGTTTTGGAGTGTTGGAGTTTTGGAGTTTTTGAGTTTTGGATTTTTGCACTTTTGGAGTTTTGGAGTTTTGGAGTTTCGGAGTTTTGGAGTTTCAGAGTTTTGGAGGTTCAGGGTTGTGGAGTTTCGGAATTTTTGAGTTTTGGAGTTTCGGAGTTTCGGAGTTTTGGAGTTTTGCAGTTTTGGAGTTTTGGAGTTTCGGAGATTTGGAGTTTCGGCGTTTTGGAGATTCGGGGTCTTGGAGTTTCGGAATTTTGTAGTTTTGTAGTTTTGGAGTTTTGGAGTGTCGGAGTTTCGGAGTGTTGGAGTTTTGGAGTTTTTGAGTTTCGGAGTTTTGAATTTTTGGAGTTTTGGAGGTATGGATTTTTGGAGATTCAGGGTTTTGTTGTTCCATAATTTTGTAGTTTTGGAGTTTCGGTGTTTCGGAGTTTCGAATTATTGGAGTTTTCGAGTTTTAGAATTTTTAATTTTTGGAGGTATGGATTTTTGGAGTTTCGGAGTTGTGGAGATTCGGGGTTGTGGAGTTTTTGAGTTTTGGAGGTTCGGAGTTGTGGAGATTCGGGGTTGTGGAGTTTCGCAGTTTTGGAGATTCGGGGTTGTGGAGTTTCGGAATTTTGGTGTTTCGCATTTTTACAGTTTTGGAGTTTTCAAGTTTTGGATTTTTGGAGTTTTTGGATTTTCGGAATTTTGGAGATTCAGTTTTGGAGTTTCGGAGTTTTGGATATTCAGGGTTGTGGAGTTTTGGAATTGTTGAGTTTTGCAGTTTCGGAGTTTTGGAGTTTTGCAGTTTCGGAGTTTTGGAGTTTCAGAGTTTTCGAGGTTCAGGGTTGTGGAGTTTCGGAATTTTTGAGTTTTGGAGTTTCGGAGTTTCGGAGTTTCAGAGTTTTGGAGTTTTTTAGTTTCGAATTTTCAGAGTTTCGGATTTTTGGAGTTTTGGAGTTCCGGAGATTTGGAGTTCCAGAGTTTTGGAGGTTCAGGGTTGTGGAGTTTCGGAATTTTTGAGTTTTGGAGTTTCGGAGTTTCGGAGTTTTGGAGTATTGCAGTTTTAGGAGATTTGGAGTTTTGAATTTTCAGAGTTTCGGATTTTTGGAGTTTTGGAGTTTCGGAGATATGGAGTTTTGGAGTTTCGGAGATTCGGTATCTTGGAGTTTCGGAATTTTGTAGTTTTGTAGTTTTGGAGTGTCGGAGTTTTCGAGTGTTGGAGTTTTGGAGCTTTGGAGCTTTGGAGTTTTTGAGTTTTTGAGTTTTGAATTTTTGCACTTTTGGAGTTTTGGAGTTTCGGAGTTTCGGAGTTTCGGAGTTTTGGAGTTTCAGAGTTTTGGAGGTTCAGGGTTGTGGAGTTTCGGAATTTTTGAGTTTTGGAGTTTCGGAGTTTCGGAGTTTTGGAGATTGCAGTTTTGGAGTTTTGGAGTTTCGAATTTTCAGAGTTTCGGATTTTTGGAGTTTTGGAGTTTCGGAGTTTCGGAGTTTTGGAGTTTCAGAGTTTTGGAGGTTCAGGGTTGTGGAGTTTCGGAATTTTTGAGTTTTGGAGTTTCGGAGTTTCGGAGTTTTGGAGTATTGCAGTTTTGGAGTTTTGGAGGTTTGGAGTTTCGAATTTTCAGACTTTCGGATTTTTGGAGTTTTGGAGTTTCGGAGTTTTGAAGTTTCAGAGTTTTCGAGGTTCAGGGTTGTGGAGTTTCGGAATTTTTGAGTTTTGGAGTTTCGGAGTTTCGGATTTTTGGAGTTTTGGAGTTTCGGAGATTTGGAGTTTTGGCGTTTTGGAGATTCGGAATCTTGGAGTTTCGGAATTTTGTAGTTTTGTAGTTTTGGAGTGTCGGAGTTTTGGAGTGTTGAAGTTTTGGAGTTTTTGAGTTTTGGATTTTTGCACTTTTGGAGTTTTGGAGTTTTGGAGTCTCGGAGTTTCGGAGTTTCAGAGTTTTGGAGGTTCAGGGTTGTGGAGTTTCGGAATTTTTGAGTTTTGGAGTTTCGGAGTTTCGGAGTTTTGGAGTTTTGCAGTTTTGGAGTTTCGGAGATTTGGAGTTTCGGCGTTTTGGAGATTCGGGGTCTTGGAGTTTCGGAATTTTGTAGTTTTGTAGTTTTGGAGTTTTGGAGTGTCGGAGTTTCGGAGTGTTGGAGTTTTGGAGTTTTAGAGTTTTAGAGTTTTGGAGTTTTGGAGTTTTGGATTTTTGAGTTTTGGATTTTTGGATTTTTGGAGTTTTGGAGTTTTTGAGTTTTGGAGTTTTGGATTTTTGCACTTTTGGAGTTTTGGAGTTTCAGAATTTTGAATTTTTGGAGTTTTGGAGGTATGGATTTTTGGAGATTCAGGGTTTTGTTGTTCCATAATTTTGTAGTTTTGGAGTTTTGGAGTTTCGGAGTTTCGAATTATTGGAGTTCTCGCGTTTTAGAATTTTTAATTTTTGGAGGTATGGATTTTTGGAGTTTCGGAGTTGTGGAGATTCGGGTTGTGGAGTTTTGGAGTTTGGGAGGTTCGGAGTTTGAGTTTTTGAGTTTGGGAGTTTCGCAGTTTTGGAGATTCGGGGTTGTGGAGTTTCGGAATTTTGGTGTTTCGCATTTTTACAGTTTTGGAGTTTTCAAGTTTTGGATTTTTGGGGTTTTGGATTTTCGGAGTTTTGGAGATTCGGAGTTTTGGAGTTTCGGAGTTTTGGAGCTTTGGAGTTTCGGAGTTTTGGAGTTTCGGAGTTTTGGAGTTTTGCAGTTTCGGAGTTTTGGAGTTTTGGAGTTTCGGAGTTTTGGAGTTTCAGAGTTTTCGAGGTTCAGGGTTGTGGAGTTTCGGAATTTTTGAGTTTTGGAGTTTCGGAGTTTCGGAGTTTTGGAGTTTTGGAGTTTCGAATTTTCAGAGTTTCGGATTTTTGGAGTTTTTGAGTTTCGGAGATTTGGAGTTTCAGAGTTTTGGAGGTTCAGGGTTTTGTTGTTCCAGAATTTTGTAGTTTTGGAGTTTCGGAGTTTCGGAGTTTCGAATTATTGGAGTTTTCGAGTTTTAGAATTTTTAATTTTTGGAGGTATGGATTTTTGGAGTTTCGGAGTTGTGGAGATTCGGGGTTGTGGAGTTTTGGAGTTTCGGAGTTTTGGAGTTTCAGAGTTTTGGAGGTTCAGGGTTGTGGAGTTTCGGAATTTTTGAGTTTTGGAGTTTCGGAGTTTCGGAGTTTTGGAGTTTTGCAGTTTTGGAGTTTTGGAGTTTCGGAGATTTGGAGTTTTCGCGTTTTAGAATTTTTAATTTTTGGAGGTATGGATTTTTGGAGTTTCGGAGTTGTGGAGATTCGGGTTGTGGAGTTTTGGAGTTTTGGAGGTTCGGAGTTTAAGAGTTTTTGAGTTTGGGAGTTTCGCAGTTTTGGAGAGTCGGGGTTGTGGAGTTTCGGAATTTTGGTGTTTCGCATTTTTACAGTTTTGGAGTTTTCAAGTTTTGGATTTTTGGAGTTTTGGATTTTCGGAGTTTTGGAGATTTGGAGTTTCGGAGTTTTGGAGTTTCGGAGTTTTGGAGTTTTGCAGTTTCGGAGTTTTGGAGTTTTGGAGTTTCGGAGTTTTGGAGTTTCAGAGTTTTCGAGGTTCAGGGTTGTGGAGTTTCGGAGTTTCGAATTATTGGAGTTTTCGAGTTTTAGAATATTTAATTTTTGGAGGTATGGATTTTTGGAGTTTCGCAGTTTTGGAGATTCGGGGTTGTGGAGGTTCGGAATTTTGGTGTTTCGCATTTTTACAGTTTTGGAGTTTTCAAGTTTTGGATTTTTGGAGTTTTGGATTTTCGGAGTTTTGGAGATTCAGAGTTTTGGAGTTTCGGAGTTTTGGAGATTCAGGGTTGTGGAGTTTTGGAATTTTTGAGTTTTGCAGTTTCGGAGTTTTGGAGTTTTGGAGTTTTGGAGTTTCGAATTTTCAGAGTTTCGGATTTTTGGAGTTTTGGAGTTCCGGAGATTTGGAGTTTTGGAGTTTCAGAGTGTTGGAGGTTCAGGGTTGTGGTGTTTCGGAATTTTTGACTTTTGGAGTTTCGGAGTTTCGGAGTTTTGGAGTATTGCAGTTTTGGAGTTTTGGAGTTTTGGAGTTTCGAATTTTCAGACTTTCGGATTTTTGGAGTTTTGCAGTTTCGGAGTTTTGGAGTTTCGGAGTTTTGGAGTTTCAGAGTTTTCGAGGTTCAGGGTTGTGGAGTTTCGGAATTTTTGAGTTTTGGAGTTTCGGAGTTTTGGAGTTTTGGAGTTTTGGAGTTTCGAATTTTCAGTTTCGGATTTTTGGAGTTTTGGAGTTTCGGAGATTTGGAGTTTCAGAGTTTTGGAGGTTCAGGGTTTTTTTGTTCCAGAATTTTGTAGTTTTGGAGTTTTGGAGTTTCGGAGTTTCGGAGTTTCGAATTATTGGAGTTTTCGAGTTTTAGAATTTTTAATTTTTGGAGGTATGATTTTTGGAGTTTCGGAGTTGTGGAGATTCGGGGTTGTGGAGTTTTGGAGTTTTGGAGTTTCGGAGTTTTGGAGTTTCAGAGTTTTGGAGGTTCAGGGTTGTGGAGTTTCGGAATTTTTGAGTTTTGGAGTTTCGGAGTTTCGGAGTTTTGGAGTTTTAGTTTTAGTTTTGGAGTTTTGAAATTTTTGAGTTTCATATTTTTGGAGTTTTGGAGTTTCGGAGATTTGGAGTTTCGGCGTTTTGGAGATTCGGGGTCTTGGAGTTTCGGAATTTTGTAGTTTTGTAGTTTTGGAGTTTTGGAGTGTTGGAGTTTCGGAGTGTTGGAGTTTTGGAGTTTTAGAGTTTTGGAGTTTTGTAATTTTTGAGTTTCGGATTTTTGGAGTTTGGAGTTTTTAAGTTTTGGATTTTTGAGTTTTGGATTTTTGGATTTTTGGAGTTTTGGAGTTTTTGAGTTTTGGAGTTTTGGATTTTTGCACTTTTGGAGTTTTGGAGTTTCGGAGTTTTGGATTCTTGGAGTTTTGGAGGTATGGATTTTTGGAGATTCAGGGTTTTCTTGTTCCAGAATTTTGTAGTTTTGGAGTTTCGGAGTTTCGGAGTTTCGAATTATTGGAGTTTTCGAGTTTTAGAATATTTAATTTTTGGAGGTATGGATTTTTGAAGTTTCGCAGTTTTGGAGATTCGGGGTTGTGAAGTTTCGGAATTTTGGTGTTTCGCATTTTTACAGTTTTGGAGTTTTCAAGTTTTGGATTTTTGGAGTTTTGGATTTTCGGAGTTTTGGAGATTCAGAGTTTTGGAGTTTCGGAGTTTTGGAGATTCAGGGTTTTGGAGTTTTGGAATTTTTGAGTTTTGCAGTTTCGGAGTTTTGGAGTTTTGGAGTTTCGAATTTTCAGAGTTTCGGATTTTTGGAGTTTTGGAGTTCCGGAGATTTGGAGTTCCAGAGTTTTGGGGGTTCAGGGTTCTGGAGTTTCGGAATTTTTGAGTTTTGGAGTTTCGGAGTTTTGGAGTATTGCAGTTTTGGAGGTTTGAGTTTCGAATTTTCAGAGTTTCGGATTTTTGGAGTTTTGGAGTTTCGGAGTTTCGGAGTTTTGGACTTTCAGAGTTTTGGAGGTTCAGGGTTGTGGTGTTCCGGAATTTTTGACTTTTGGAGTTTCGGAGTTTCGGAGTTTTGGAGTATTGCAGTTTTGGAGTTTTGGAGTTTTGGAGTTTTCGAGGTTCAGGGTTGTGGAGTTTCGGAATTTTTGAGTTTTGGAGTTTCGGAGTTTCGGAGTTTCAGAGTTTTGGAGTTTTTTAGTTTGGAATTTTCAGAGTTTCGGATTTTTGGAGTTTTGGAGTTTCGGAGATATGGAGTGTTGGAGTTTTGGAGCTTTGGAGCTTTGGAGTTTTTGAGTTTTTGAGTTTTGAATTTTTGCACTTTTGGAGTTTTGGAGTTTCGGAGTTTCGGAGTTTCGGAGTTTTGGAGTTTCAGAGTTTTGGAGGTTCAGGGTTGTGGAGTTTCGGAATTTTTGAGTTTTGGAGTTTCGGAGTTTCGGAGTTTTGGAGTATTGCAGTTTTGGAGTTTTGGAGGTTTGGAGTTTCGAATTTTCAGACTTTCGGATTTTTGGAGTTTTGGAGTTTCGGAGTTTTGAAGTTTCAGAGTTTTCGAGGTTCAGGGTTGTGAAGTTTCGGAATTTTTGAGTTTTGGAGTTTCGGAGTTTCGGATTTTTGGAGTTTTGGAGTTTCGGAGATTTGGAGTTTTGGCGTTTTGGAGATTCGGAATCTTGGAGTTTCGGAATTTTGTAGTTTTGTAGTTTTGGAGTGTCGGAGTTTTGGAGTGTTGGAGTTTTGGAGTTTTTGAGTTTTGGATTTTTGCACTTTTGGAGTTTTGGAGTTTTGGAGTCTCGGAGTTTTGGAGTTTCAGAGTTTTGGAGGTTCAGGGTTGTGGAGTTTCGGAATTTTTGAGTTTTGGAGTTTCGGAGTTTCGGAGTTTTGGAGTTTTGCAGTTTTGGAGTTTTTGAGTTTCGGAGATTTGGAGTTTCGGCGTTTTGGAGATTCGGGGTCTTGGAGTTTCGGAATTTTGTAGTTTTGTAGTTTTGGAGTTTTGGAGTGTCGGAGTTTCGGAGTGTTGGAGTTTTGGAGTTTTAGAGTTTTAGAGTTTTAGAGTTTTGGAGTTTTGGATTTTTGAGTTTTGGATTTTTGGATTTTTGGAGTTTTGGAGTTTTTGAGTTTTGGAGTTTTGGATTTTTGCACTTTTGGAGTTTTGGAGTTTCAGAGTTTTGAATTTTTGGAGTTTTGGAGGTATGGATTTTTGGAGATTCAGGGTTTTGTTGTTCCATAATTTTGTAGTTTTGGAGTTTTGGAGTTTCGGAGTTTCGAATTATTGGACTTCTCGCGTTTTAGAATTTTTAATTTTTGGAGGTATGGATTTTTGGAGTTTCGGAGTTGTGGAGATTCGGGTTGTGGAGTTTTGGAGTTTGGGAGGTTCGGAGTTTAAGAGTTTTTGAGTTTGGGAGTTTCGCAGTTTTGGAGATTCGGGGTTGTGGAGTTTCGGAATTTTGGTGTTTCGCATTTTTACAGTTTTGGAGTTTTCAAGTTTTGGATTTTTGGAGTTTTGGATTTTCGGAGTTTTGGAGATTTGGAGTTTCGGAGTTTTGGAGTTTCGGAGTTTTGGAGTTTTGCAGTTTCGGAGTTTTGGAGTTTTGGAGTTTCGGAGTTTTGGAGTTTCAGAGTTTTCGAGGTTCAGGGTTGTGGAGTTTCGGAGTTTCGAATTATTGGAGTTTTCGAGTTTTAGAATATTTAATTTTTGGAGGTATGGATTTTTGGAGTTTCGCAGTTTTGGAGATTCGGGGTTGTGGAGTTTCGGAATTTTGGTGTTTCGCATTTTTACAGTTTTGGAGTTTTCAAGTTTTGGATTTTTGGAGTTTTGGATTTTCGGAGTTTTGGAGATTCAGAGTTTTGGAGTTTCGGAGTTTTGGAGATTCAGGGTTTTGGAGTTTTGGAATTTTTGAGTTTTGCAGTTTCGGAGTTTTGGAGTTTTGGAGTTTCGAATTTTCAGAGTTTCGGATTTTTGGAGTTTTGGAGTTCCGGAGATTTGGAGTTCCAGAGTTTTGGAGGTTCAGGGTTCTGGAGTTTCGGAATTTTTGAGTTTTGGAGTTTCGGAGTTTTGGAGTATTGCAGTTTTGGAGGTTTGAGTTTCGAATTTTCAGAGTTTCGGATTTTTGGAGTTTTGGAGTTTCGGAGTTTCGGAGTTTCGGAGTTTTGGAGTTTCAGAGTCTTGGAGGTTCAGGGTTGTGGTGTTCCGGAATTTTTGACTTTTGGAGTTTCGGAGTTTGGGAGTTTTGGAGTATTGCAGTTTTGGAGTTTTGGAGTTTCGAATTTTCAGACTTTCGGATTTTTGGAGTTTTGGAGTTTCGGAGTTTTGGAGTTTCAGAGTTTTCGAGGTTCAGGGTTGTGGAGTTTCGGAATTTTTGAGTTTTGGAGTTTCGGAGTTTTGGAGTTTTGGAGTTTCGAATTTTCAGAGTTTCGGATTTTTGGAGTTTTGGAGTTTCGGAGATTTGGAGTTTTGGCGTTTTGGAGATTCGGAATCTTGGAGTTTCGGAATTTTGTAGTTTTGTAGTTTTGGAGTGTCGGAGTTTTGGAGTGTTGGAGTTTTGGAGTTTTTGAGTTTTGGATTTTTGCACTTTTGGAGTTTTGGAGTTTTGGAGTTTCGGAGTTTTGGAGTTTCAGAGTTTTGGAGGTTCATGGTTGTGGAGTTTCGGAATTTTTGAGTTTTGGAGTTTCGGAGTTTCGGAGTTTTGCAGTTTTGCAGTTTTGGAGTTTTGGAGTTTCGGAGATTTGGAGTTTCGGCGTTTTGGAGATTCGGGGTCTTGGAGTTTCGGAATTTTGTAGTTTTTATAGTTTTGGAGTTTTGGAATGTTGGAGTTTTGGAGTTTTAGAGTTTTAGAGGTTTGGATTTTTGGAGTTTTGGAGGTATGGATTTTTGGAGATTCAGGGTTTTGTACCAGAATTTTGTAGTTTTTGAGTTTCGGATTTTTGGAGCTTTTGAGTTTTGGATTTTTGCACTTTTGGAGTTTTGGAGTTTCGGAGTTTTGGATTTTTGGAGTTTTGGAGGTATGGATTTTTGGAGTTTCGGAGTTGTGGAGATTCGGGGTTGGAGGTTCGGAGTTTAAGAGTTTTTTGAGTTTGGGAGTTTCGCAGTTTTGGAGATTCGGGGTTGTGGAGTTTCGGAATTTTGGAGTTTCGCATTTTTACAGTTTTGGAGTTTTCAAGTTTTGGATTTTTGGAGTTTTGGAGTTTCGGAGTTTTGGAGATTCAGGGTTGTGGAGTTTTGGAATTTTTGAGTTTTGCAGTTTCGGAGTTTTGGATTTTTGGAGTTTCGGAGTTTTGGATTTTCGGAGTTTTGGAGGTATGGATTTTTGGAGATTCGGAGTTTTGGAGTTCCAGAATTTTGTTGTTCCGGAATTTCAGAGTTTCGGATTTTTGCAGTTTTGGAGTTCTAGAGCTTTGGAGTTTTGGAGTTCCAGAATTTTGGTGTTTTGGAGTTTTGAAGCTTTGGAGTTTTCGAGTTTTTGAGTTTTGGAGTTTTGGATTTTTGCACTTTTGGAGTTTTGGAGTTTCGGAGTTCCGGAGTTTCGGAGTTTTGGATGTTCAGGGTTGTGGAGTTTCGGAATTTTCGAGTTTTGGAGTTTCGGAGTTTTGGAGTTTTGGAGTTTTGAAGTTTTGGAGTTTTGGAGTTTCGAATATTCGGAGTTTCTGATTTTTGGAGTTTTGGAGTTTCGGAGATTTGGAGTTTTGGCGTTTTGGAGATTCGGAATCTTGGAGTTTCGGAATTTTGTAGTTTTGTAGTTTTGGAGTGTCGGAGTTTTGGAGTGTTGGAGTTTTGGAGTTTTTGAGTTTTGGATTTTTGCACTTTTGGAGTTTTGGAGTCTCGGAGTTTTGGAGTTTCAGAGTTTTGGAGGTTCAGGGTTGTGGAGTTTCGGAATTTTTGAGTTTTGGAGTTTCGGAGTTTCGGAGTTTTGGAGTTTTGCAGTTTTGGAGTTTTGGAGTTTCGGAGATTTGGAGTTTCGGCGTTTTGGAGATTCGGGGTCTTGGAGTTTCGGAATTTTGTAGTTTTGTAGTTTTGGAGTGTCGGAGTTTCGGAGTGTTGGAGTTTTGGAGTTTTAGAGTTTTAGAGTTTTGGAGTTTTGGATTTTTGAGTTTTGGATTTTTGGATTTTTGGAGTTTTGGAGTTTTTGAGTTTTGGAGTTCTGGATTTTTGCACTTTTGGAGTTTTGGAGTTTCAGAGTTTTGAATTTTTGGAGTTTTGGAGGTATGGATTTTTGGAGATTCAGGGTTTTGTTGTTCCATAATTTTGTAGTTTTGGAGTTTTGGAGTTTTGCAGTTTCGGAGTTTTGGAGTTTTGGAGTTTCGGAGTTTTGGAGTTTCAGAGTTTTCGAGGTTCAGGGTTGTGGAGTTTCGGAGTTTCGAATTATTGGAGTTTTCGAGTTTTAGAATATTTAATTTTTGGAGGTACGGATTTTTGGAGTTTCGCAGTTTTGGAGATTCGGGGTTGTGGAGTTTCGGAATTTTGGTGTTTCGCATTTTTACAGTTTTGGAGTTTTCAAGTTTTGGATTTTTGGAGTTTTGGATTTTCGGAGTTTTGGAGATTCAGAGTTTTGGAGTTTCGGAGTTTTGGAGATTCAGGGTTGTGGAGTTTTGGAATTTTTGCAGTTTCGGAGTTTTGGAGTTTTGGAGTCTCGGAGTTTTGTAGTTTAAGAGTTTTGGAGGTTCAGGGTTGTGGAGTTTCGGAATTTTTAAGTTTTGGAGTTTCGGAGTTTCGGAGTTTTGGAGTTTTGCAGTTTTGGAGTTTTGGAGTTTCGGAGATTTGGAGTTTCGGCGTTTTGGAGATTCGGGGTCTTGGAGTTTCGGAATTTTGTAGTTTTGTAGTTTTGGAGTTTTGGAGTGTCGGAGTTTCGGAGTGTTGGAGTTTTGGAGTTTTAGAGTTTTAGAGTTTTGGAGTTTTGGAGTTTTGGATTTTTGAGTTTTGGATTTTTGGATTTTTGGAGTTTTGGAGTTTTTGAGTTTTGGAGTTTTGGATTTTTGCACTTTTGGAGTTTTGGAGTTTCAGAATTTTGAATTTTTGGAGTTTTGGAGGTATGGATTTTTAGAGATTCAGGGTTTTGTTGTTCCATAATTTTGTAGTTTTGGAGTTTTGGAGTTTCGGAGTTTCGAATTATTGGAGTTTTCGAGTTTTAGAATTTTTAATTTTTGGAGGTATGGATTTTTGGAGTTTCGGAGTTGTGGAGATTCGGGGTTGTGGAGTTTTGGAGTTTTGGAGTTTCAGAGTTTTGGAGGTTCAGGGTTGTGGAGTTTCGGAATTTTTGAGTTTTGGAGTTTCGGAGTTTCGGAGTTTTGGAGTTTTGCAGTTTTGGAGTTTTGGAGTTTTGGAGATTTGGAGTTTTCGCGTTTTAGAATTTTTAATTTTTGGAGGTATGGATTTTTGGAGTTTCGGAGTTGTGGAGATTCGGGTTGTGGAGTTTTGGAGTTTTGGAGGTTCGGAGTTTAAGAGTTTTTGAGTTTGGGAGTTTCGCAGTTTTGGAGATTCGGGGTTGTGGAGTTTCGGAATTTTGGTGTTTCGCATTTTTACAGTTTTGGAGTTTTCAAGTTTTGGATTTTTGGAGTTTTGGATTTTCGGAGTTTTGGAGATTTGGAGTTTCGGAGTTTTGGAGTTTCGGAGTTTTGGAGTTTTGCAGTTTCGGAGTTTTGGAGTTTTGGAGTTTCGGAGTTTTGGAGTTTCAGAGTTTTCGAGGTTCAGGGTTGTGGAGTTTCGGAGTTTCGAATTATTGGAGTTTTCGAGTTTTAGAATATTTAATTTTTGGAGGTATGGATTTTTGGAGTTTCGCAGTTTTGGAGATTCGGGGTTGTGGAGTTTCGGAATTTTGGTGTTTCGCATTTTTACAGTTTTGGAGTTTTCAAGTTTTGGATTTTTGGAGTTTTGGATTTTCGGAGTTTTGGAGATTCAGAGTTTTGGAGTTTCGGAGTTTTGGAGATTCAGGGTTTTGGAGTTTTGGAATTTTTGAGTTTTGCAGTTTCGGAGTTTTGGAGTTTTGGAGTTTCGAATTTTCAGAGTTTCGGATTTTTGGAGTTTTGGAGTTCCGGAGATTTGGAGTTCCAGAGTTTTGGAGGTTCAGGGTTCTGGAGTTTCGGAATTTTTGAGTTTTGGAGTTTCGGAGTTTTGGAGTTTCGGAGTTTCGGAGTTTCGGAGTTTTGGAGTTTCAGAGTTTTGGAGGTTCAGGGTTGTGGTGTTCCGGAATTTTTGACTTTTGGAGTTTCGGAGTTTCGGAGTTTTGGAGTATTGCAGTTTTGGAGTTTTGGAGTTTTGGAGTTTCGAATTTTCAGACTTTCGGATTTTTGGAGTTTTGGAGTTTCGGAGTTTTGGAGTTTCAGAGTTTTCGAGGTTCAGGGTTGTGGAGTTTCGGAATTTTTGAGTTTTGGAGTTTCGGAGTTTTGGAGTTTTGGAGTTTCGAATTTTCAGAGTTTCGGATTTTTGGAGTTTTGGAGTTTCGGAGATTTGGAGTTTTGGCGTTTTGGAGATTCGGAATCTTGGAGTTTCGGAATTTTGTAGTTTTGTAGTTTTGGAGTGTCGGAGTTTTGGAGTGTTGGAGTTTTGGAGTTTTTGAGTTTTGGATTTTTGCACTTTTGGAGTTTTGGAGTTTTGGAGTTTCGGAGTTTTGGAGTTTCAGAGTTTTGGAGGTTCATGGTTGTGGAGTTTCGGAATTTTTGAGTTTTGGAGTTTCGGAGTTTCGGAGTTTTGCAGTTTTGCAGTTTTGGAGTTTTGGAGTTTCGGAGATTTGGAGTTTCGGCGTTTTGGAGATTCGGGGTCTTGGAGTTTCGGAATTTTGTAGTTTTTATAGTTTTGGAGTTTTGGAATGTTGGAGTTTTGGAGTTTTAGAGTTTTAGAGGTTTGGATTTTTGGAGTTTTGGAGGTATGGATTTTTGGAGATTCAGGGTTTTGTACCAGAATTTTGTAGTTTTTGAGTTTCGGATTTTTGGAGTTTGGAGTTTTTAAGTTTTGGATTTTTGAGTTTTTGAGTTTTGGATTTTTGCACTTTTGGAGTTTTGGAGTTTCGGAGTTTTGGATTTTTGGAGTTTTGGAGGTATGGATTTTTGGAGATTCAGGGTTTTGTTGTTCCAGAATTTTGTAGTTTTGGAGTTTCAGAGTTTCGAATTATTGGAGTTTTCGAGTTTTAGAATTTTTAATTTTTGGAGGTATGGATTTTTGGAGTTTCGGAGTTGTGGAGATTCGGGGTTGGAGGTTCGGAGTTTAAGAGTTTTTTGAGTTTGGGAGTTTCGCAGTTTTGGAGATTCGGGGTTGTGGAGTTTCGGAATTTTGGTTTTTCGCATTTTTACAGTTTTGGAGTTTTCAAGTTTTGGATTTTTGGAGTTTTGGAGTTTCGGAGTTTTGGAGATTCAGGGTTGTGGAGTTTTGGAATTTTTGAGTTTTGCAGTTTCGGAGTTTTGGATTTTTGGAGTTTCGGAGTTTTGGATTTTCGGAGTTTTGGAGGTATGGATTTTTGGAGATTCGGAGTTTTGGAGTTCCAGAATTTTGTTGTTCCGGAATTTCAGAGTTTCGGATTTTTGCAGTTTTGGAGTTCTAGAGCTTTGGAGTTTTGGAGTTCCGGAATTTTGGTGTTTTGGAGTTTTGAAGCTTTGGAGTTTTCGAGTTTTTGAGTTTTGGAGTTTTGGATTTTTGCACTTTTGGAGTTTTGGAGTTTCGGAGTTCCGGAGTTTCGGAGTTTTGGATGTTCAGGGTTGTGGAGTTTCGGAATTTTCGAGTTTTGGAGTTTCGGAGTTTTGGAGTTTTGGAGTTTTGAAGTTTTGGAGTTTCGAATATTCGGAGTTTCTGATTTTTGGAGTTTTGGAGTTTCGGAGATTTGGAGTTTTGGCGTTTTGGAGATTCGGAATCTTGGAGTTTCGGAATTTTGTAGTTTTGTAGTTTTGGAGTGTCGGAGTTTTGGAGTGTTGGAGTTTTGGAGTTTTTGAGTTTTGGATTTTTGCACTTTTGGAGTTTTGGAGTTTTGGAGTTTCGGAGTTTTGGAGTTTCAGAGTTTTGGAGGTTCATGGTTGTGGAGTTTCGGAATTTTTGAGTTTTGGAGTTTCGGTGTTTCGGAGTTTTGCAGTTTTGCAGTTTTGGAGTTTTGGAGTTTCGGAGATTTGGAGTTTCGGCGTTTTGGAGATTCGGGGTCTTGGAGTTTCGGAATTTTGTAGTTTTTATAGTTTTGGAGTTTTGGAATGTTGGAGTTTTGGAGTTTTAGAGTTTTAGAGGTTTGGATTTTTGGAGTTTTGGAGGTATGGATTTTTGGAGATTCAGGGTTTTGTACCAGAATTTTGTAGTTTTTGAGTTTCGGATTTTTGGAGTTTGGAGTTTTTAAGTTTTGGATTTTTGAGTTTTTGAGTTTTGGATTTTTGCACTTTTGGAGTTTTGGAGTTTCGGAGTTTTGGATTTTTGGAGTTTTGGAGGTATGGATTTTTGGAGATTCAGGGTTTTGTTGTTCCAGAATTTTGTAGTTTTGGAGTTTCAGAGTTTCGAATTATTGGAGTTTTCGAGTTTTAGAATTTTTAATTTTTGGAGGTATGGATTTTTGGAGTTTCGGAGTTGTGGAGATTCGGGGTTGGAGGTTCGGAGTTTAAGAGTTTTTTGAGTTTGGGAGTTTCGCAGTTTTGGAGATTCGGGGTTGTGGAGTTTCGGAATTTTGGTTTTTCGCATTTTTACAGTTTTGGAGTTTTCAAGTTTTGGATTTTTGGAGTTTTGGAGTTTCGGAGTTTTGGAGATTCAGGGTTGTGGAGTTTTGGAATTTTTGAGTTTTGCAGTTTCGGAGTTTTGGATTTTTGGAGTTTCGGAGTTTTGGATTTTCGGAGTTTTGGAGGTATGGATTTTTGGAGATTCGGAGTTTTGGAGTTCCAGAATTTTGTTGTTCCGGAATTTCAGAGTTTCGGATTTTTGCAGTTTTGGAGTTCTAGAGCTTTGGAGTTTTGGAGTTCCGGAATTTTGGTGTTTTGGAGTTTTGAAGCTTTGGAGTTTTCGAGTTTTTGAGTTTTGGAGTTTTGGATTTTTGCACTTTTGGAGTTTTGGAGTTTCGGAGTTCCGGAGTTTCGGAGTTTTGGATGTTCAGGGTTGTGGAGTTTCGGAATTTTCGAGTTTTGGAGTTTCGGAGTTTTGGAGTTTTGGAGTTTTGAAGTTTTGGAGTTTCGAATATTCGGAGTTTCTGATTTTTGGAGTTTTGGAGTTTCGGAGATTTGGAGTTTTGGCGTTTTGGAGATTCGGAATCTTGGAGTTTCGGAATTTTGTAGTTTTGTAGTTTTGGAGTGTCGGAGTTTTGGAGTGTTGGAGTTTTGGAGTTTTTGAGTTTTGGATTTTTGCACTTTTGGAGTTTTGGAGTTTTGGAGTCTCGGAGTTTTGGAGTTTCAGAGTTTTGGAGGTTCAGGGTTGTGGAGTTTCGGAATTTTTGAGTTTTGGAGTTTCGGAGTTTCGGAGTTTTGGAGTTTTGCAGTTTTGGAGTTTTGGAGTTTCGGAGATTTGGAGTTTCGGCGTTTTGGAGATTCGGGGTCTTGGAGTTTCGGAATTTTGTAGTTTTGTAGTTTTGGAGTTTTGGAGTGTCGGAGTTTCGGAGTGTTGGAGTTTTGGAGTTTTAGAGTTTTAGAGTTTTGGAGTTTTGGATTTTTGAGTTTTGGATTTTTGGATTTTTGGAGTTTTGGAGTTTTTGAGTTTTGGAGTTTTGGATTTTTGCACTTTTGGAGTTTTGGAGTTTCAGAGTTTTGAATTTTTGGAGTTTTGGAGGTATGGATTTTTGGAGATTCAGGGTTTTGTTGTTCCATAATTTTGTAGTTTTGGAGTTTTGGAGTTTTGCAGTTTCGGAGTTTTGGAGTTTTGGAGTTTCGGAGTTTTGGAGTTTCAGAGTTTTCGAGGTTCAGGGTTGTGGAGTTTCGGAGTTTCGAATTATTGGAGTTTTCGAGTTTTAGAATATTTAATTTTTGGAGGTACGGATTTTTGGAGTTTCGCAGTTTTGGAGATTCGGGGTTGTGGAGTTTCGGAATTTTGGTGTTTCGCATTTTTACAGTTTTGGAGTTTTCAAGTTTTGGATTTTTGGAGTTTTGGATTTTCGGAGTTTTGGAGATTCAGAGTTTTGGAGTTTCGGAGTTTTGGAGATTCAGGGTTGTGGAGTTTTGGAATTTTTGCAGTTTCGGAGTTTTGGAGTTTTGGAGTTTTGGAGTCTCGGAGTTTTGTAGTTTAAGAGTTTTGGAGGTTCAGGGTTGTGGAGTTTCGGAATTTTTAAGTTTTGGAGTTTCGGAGTTTCGGAGTTTTGGAGTTTTGCAGTTTTGGAGTTTTGGAGTTTCGGAGATTTGGAGTTTCGGCGTTTTGGAGATTCGGGGTCTTGGAGTTTCGGAATTTTGTAGTTTTGTAGTTTTGGAGTTTTGGAGTGTCGGAGTTTCGGAGTGTTGGAGTTTTGGAGTTTTAGAGTTTTAGAGTTTTGGAGTTTTGGAGTTTTGGATTTTTGAGTTTTGGATTTTTGGATTTTTGGA
Organism: Amblyomma mixtum; assembly: GCF_055824585.1. Lineage (NCBI taxonomy): Eukaryota > Metazoa > Arthropoda > Arachnida > Ixodida > Ixodidae > Amblyomma > Amblyomma mixtum. Next base: position 110,690,776 of record NC_143012.1, on the reverse strand, counting down.
GTTTTGGAGTTTTTGAGTTTTGGAGTTTTGGATTTTTGCACTTTTGGAGTTTTGGAGTTTCAGAATTTTGAATTTTTGGAGTTTTGGAGGTATGGATTTTTGGAGATTCAGGGTTTTGTTGTTCCATAATTTTGTAGTTTTGGAGTTTTGGAGTTTCGGAGTTTCGAATTATTGGAGTTTTCGAGTTTTAGAATTTTTAATTTTTGGAGGTATGGATTTTTGGAGTTTCGGAGTTGTGGAGATTCGGGGTTGTGGAGTTTTGGAGTTTTGGAGTTTCGGAGTTTTGGAGTTTCAGAGTTTTGGAGGTTCAGGGTTGTGGAGTTTCGGAATTTTTGAGTTTTGGAGTTTCGGAGTTTCGGAGTTTTGGAGTTTTGCAGTTTTGGAGTTTTGGAGTTTTGGAGATTTGGAGTTTTCGCGTTTTAGAATTTTTAATTTTTGGAGGTCTGGATTTTTGGAGTTTCGGAGTTGTGGAGATTCGGGTTGTGGAGTTTTGGAGTTTTGGAGGTTCGGAGTTTAAGAGTTTTTGAGTTTGGGAGTTTCGCAGTTTTGGAGATTCGGGGTTGTGGAGTTTCGGAATTTTGGTGTTTCGCATTTTTACAGTTTTGGAGTTTTCAAGTTTTGGATTTTTGGAGTTTTGGATTTTCGGAGTTTTGGAGATTTGGAGTTTCGGAGTTTTGGAGTTTCGGAGTTTTGGAGTTTTGCAGTTTCGGAGTTTTGGAGTTTTGGAGTTTCGGAGTTTTGGAGTTTCAGAGTTTTCGAGGTTCAGGGTTGTGGAGTTTCGGAGTTTCGAATTATTGGAGTTTTCGAGTTTTAAAATATTTAATTTTTGGAGGTATGGATTTTTGGAGTTTCGCAGTTTTGGAGATTCGGGGTTGTGGAGTTTCGGAATTTTGGTGTTTCGCATTTTTACAGTTTTGGAGTTTTCAAGTTTTGGATTTTTGGAGTTTTGGATTTTCGGAGTTTTGGAGATTCAGAGTTTTGGAGTTTCGGAGTTTTGGAGATTCAGGGTTTTGGAGTTTTGGAATTTTTGAGTTTTGCAGTTTCGGAGTTTTGGAGTTTTGGAGTTTCGAATTTTCAGAGTTTCGCATTTTTGGAGTTTTGGAGTTCCGGAGATTTGGAGTTCCAGAGTTTTGGAGGTTCAGGGTTCTGGAGTTTCGGAATTTTTGAGTTTTGGAGTTTCGGAGTTTTGGAGTATTGCAGTTTTGGAGGTTTGAGTTTCGAATTTTCAGAGTTTCGGATTTTTGGAGTTTTGGAGTTTCGGAGTTTCCGAGTTTCGGAGTTTTGGAGTTTCAGAGTTTTGGAGGTTCAGGGTTGTGGTGTTCCGGAATTTTTGACTTTTGGAGTTTCGGAGTTTCGGAGTTTTGGAGTATTGCAGTTTTGGAGTTTTGGAGTTTTGGAGTTTCGAATTTTCAGACTTTCGGATTTTTGGAGTTTTGGAGTTTCGGAGTTTTGGAGTTTCAGAGTTTTCGAGGTTCAGGGTTGTGGAGTTTCGGAATTTTTGAGTTTTGGAGTTTCGGAGTTTTGGAGTTTTGGAGTTTCGAATTTTCAGAGTTTCGGATTTTTGGAGTTTTGGAGTTTCGGAGATTTGGAGTTTTGGCGTTTTGGAGATTCGGAATCTTGGAGTTTCGGAATTTTGTAGTTTTGTAGTTTTGGAGTGTCGGAGTTTTGGAGTGTTGCAGTTTTGGAGTTTTTGAGTTTTGGATTTTTGCACTTTTGGAGTTTTGGAGTTTTGGAGTTTCGGAGTTTTGGAGTTTCAGAGTTCTGGAGGTTCATGGTTGTGGAGTTTCGGAATTTTTGAGTTTTGGAGTTTCGGAGTTTCGGAGTTTTGCAGTTTTGCAGTTTTGGAGTTTTGGAGTTTCGGAGATTTGGAGTTTCGGCGTTTTGGAGATTCGGGGTCTTGGAGTTTCGGAATTTTGTAGTTTTTATAGTTTTGGAGTTTTGGAATGTTGGAGTTTTGGAGTTTTAGAGTTTTAGAGGTTTGGATTTTTGGAGTTTTGGAGGTATGGATTTTTGGAGATTCAGGGTTTTGTACCAGAATTTTGTAGTTTTTGAGTTTCGGATTTTTGGAGTTTGGAGTTTTTAAGTTTTGGATTTTTGAGTTTTTGAGTTTTGGATTTTTGCACTTTTGGAGTTTTGGAGTTTCGGAGTTTTGGATTTTTGGAGTTTTGGAGGTATGGATTTTTGGAGATTCAGGGTTTTGTTGTTCCAGAATTTTGTAGTTTTGGAGTTTCAGAGTTTCGAATTATTGGAGTTTTCGAGTTTTAGAATTTTTAATTTTTGGAGGTATGGATTTTTGGAGTTTCGGAGTTGTGGAGATTCGGGGTTGGAGGTTCGGAGTTTAAGAGTTTTTTGAGTTTGGGAGTTTCGCAGTTTTGGAGATTCGGGGTTGTGGAGTTTCGGAATTTTGGTTTTTCGCATTTTTACAGTTTTGGAGTTTTCAAGTTTTGGATTTTTGGAGTTTTGGAGTTTCGGAGTTTTGGAGATTCAGGGTTGTGGAGTTTTGGAATTTTTGAGTTTTGCAGTTTCGGAGTTTTGGATTTTTGGAGTTTCGGAGTTTTGGATTTTCGGAGTTTTGGAGGTATGGATTTTTGGAGATTCGGAGTTTTGGAGTTCCAGAATTTTGTTGTTCCGGAATTTCAGAGTTTCGGATTTTTGCAGTTTTGGAGTTCTAGAGCTTTGGAGTTTTGGAGTTCCGGAATTTTGGTGTTTTGGAGTTTTGAAGCTTTGGAGTTTTCGAGTTTTTGAGTTTTGGAGTTTTGGATTTTTGCACTTTTGGAGTTTTGGAGTTTCGGAGTTCCGGAGTTTCGGAGTTTTGGATGTTCAGGGTTGTGGAGTTTCGGAATTTTCGAGTTTTGGAGTTTCGGAGTTTTGGAGTTTTGGAGTTTTGAAGTTTTGGAGTTTCGAATATTCGGAGTTTCTGATTTTTGGAGTTTTGGAGTTTCGGAGATTTGGAGTTTTGGCGTTTTGGAGATTCGGAATCTTGGAGTTTCGGAATTTTGTAGTTTTGTAGTTTTGGAGTGTCGGAGTTTTGGAGTGTTGGAGTTTTGGAGTTTTTGAGTTTTGGATTTTTGCACTTTTGGAGTTTTGGAGTTTTGGAGTCTCGGAGTTTTGGAGTTTCAGAGTTTTGGAGGTTCAGGGTTGTGGAGTTTCGGAATTTTTGAGTTTTGGAGTTTCGGAGTTTCGGAGTTTTGGAGTTTTGCAGTTTTGGAGTTTTGGAGTTTCGGAGATTTGGAGTTTCGGCGTTTTGGAGATTCGGGGTCTTGGAGTTTCGGAATTTTGTAGTTTTGTAGTTTTGGAGTTTTGGAGTGTCGGAGTTTCGGAGTGTTGGAGTTTTGGAGTTTTAGAGTTTTAGAGTTTTGGAGTTTTGGATTTTTGAGTTTTGGATTTTTGGATTTTTGGAGTTTTGGAGTTTTTGAGTTTTGGAGTTTTGGATTTTTGCACTTTTGGAGTTTTGGAGTTTCAGAGTTTTGAATTTTTGGAGTTTTGGAGGTATGGATTTTTGGAGATTCAGGGTTTTGTTGTTCCATAATTTTGTAGTTTTGGAGTTTTGGAGTTTTGCAGTTTCGGAGTTTTGGAGTTTTGGAGTTTCGGAGTTTTGGAGTTTCAGAGTTTTCGAGGTTCAGGGTTGTGGAGTTTCGGAGTTTCGAATTATTGGAGTTTTCGAGTTTTAGAATATTTAATTTTTGGAGGTACGGATTTTTGGAGTTTCGCAGTTTTGGAGATTCGGGGTTGTGGAGTTTCGGAATTTTGGTGTTTCGCATTTTTACAGTTTTGGAGTTTTCAAGTTTTGGATTTTTGGAGTTTTGGATTTTCGGAGTTTTGGAGATTCAGAGTTTTGGAGTTTCGGAGTTTTGGAGATTCAGGGTTGTGGAGTTTTGGAATTTTTGCAGTTTCGGAGTTTTGGAGTTTTGGAGTCTCGGAGTTTTGTAGTTTAAGAGTTTTGGAGGTTCAGGGTTGTGGAGTTTCGGAATTTTTGAGTTTTGGAGTTTCGGAGTTTCGGAGTTTTGGAGTTTTGCAGTTTTGGAGTTTTGGAGTTTCGGAGATTTGGAGTTTCGGCGTTTTGGAGATTCGGGGTCTTGGAGTTTCGGAATTTTGTAGTTTTGTAGTTTTGGAGTTTTGGAGTGTCGGAGTTTCGGAGTGTTGGAGTTTTGGAGTTTTAGAGTTTTAGAGTTTTGGAGTTTTGGAGTTTTGGATTTTTGAGTTTTGGATTTTTGGATTTTTGGAGTTTTGGAGTTTTTGAGTTTTGGAGTTTTGGATTTTTGCACTTTTGGAGTTTTGGAGTTTCAGAATTTTGAATTTTTGGAGTTTTGGAGGTATGGATTTTTGGAGATTCAGGGTTTTGTTGTTCCATAATTTTGTAGTTTTGGAGTTTTGGAGTTTCGGAGTTTCGAATTATTGGAGTTTTCGAGTTTTAGAATTTTTAATTTCTGGAGGTATGGATTTTTGGAGTTTCGGAGTTGTGGAGATTCGGGGTTGTGGAGTTTTGGAGTTTTGGAGTTTCGGAGTTTTGGAGTTTCAGAGTTTTGGAGGTTCAGGGTTGTGGAGTTTCGGAATTTTTGAGTTTTGGAGTTTCGGAGTTTCGGAGTTTTGGAGTTTTGCAGTTTTGGAGTTTTGGAGTTTTGGAGATTTGAAGTTTTCGCGTTTTAGAATTTTTAATTTTTGGAGGTATGGATTTTTGGAGTTTCGGAGTTGTGGAGATTCGGGTTGTGGAGTTTTGGAGTTTTGGAGGTTCGGAGTTTAAGAGTTTTTGAGTTTGGGAGTTTCGCAGTTTTGGAGATTCGGGGTTGTGGAGTTTCGGAATTTTGGTGTTTCGCATTTTTACAGTTTTGGAGTTTTCAAGTTTTGGATTTTTGGAGTTTTGGATTTTCGGAGTTTTGGAGATTTGGAGTTTCGGAGTTTTGGAGTTTCGGAGTTTTGGAGTTTTGCAGTTTCGGAGTTTTGGAGTTTTGGAGTTTCGGAGTTTTGGAGTTTCAGAGTTTTCGAGGTTCAGGGTTGTGGAGTTTCGGAGTTTCGAATTATTGGAGTTTTCGAGTTTTAGAATATTTAATTTTTGGAGGTACGGATTTTTGGAGTTTCGCAGTTTTGGAGATTCGGGGTTGTGGAGTTTCGGAATTTTGGTGTTTCGCATTTTTACAGTTTTGGAGTTTTCAAGTTTTGGATTTTTGGAGTTTTGGATTTTCGGAGTTTTGGAGATTCAGAGTTTTGGAGTTTCGGAGTTTTGGAGATTCAGGGTTTTGGAGTTTTGGAATTTTTGAGTTTTGCAGTTTCGGAATTTTGGAGTTTTGGAGTTTCGAATTTTCAGAGTTTCGGATTTTTGGAGTTTTGGAGTTCCGGAGATTTGGAGTTCCAGAGTTTTGGAGGTTCAGGGTTCTGGAGTTTCGGAATTTTTGAGTTTTGGAGTTTCGGAGTTTTGGAGTATTGCAGTTTTGGAGGTTTGAGTTTCGAATTTTCAGAGTTTCGGATTTTTGGAGTTTTGGAGTTTCGGAGTTTCGGAGTTTCGGAGTTTTGGAGTTTCAGAGTTTTGGAGGTTCAGGGTTGTGGTGTTCCGGAATTTTTGACTTTTGGAGTTTCGGAGTCTCGGAGTTTTGGAGTATTGCAGTTTTGGAGTTTTGGAGTTTTGGAGTTTCGAATTTTCAGACTTTCGGATTTTTGGAGTTTTGGAGTTTCGGAGTTTTGGAGTTTCAGAGTTTTCGAGGTTCAGGGTTGTGGAGTTTCGGAATTTTTGAGTTTTGGAGTTTCGGAGTTTTGGAGTTTTGGAGTTTCGAATTTTCAGAGTTTCGGATTTTTGGAGTTTTGGAGTTTCGGAGATTTGGAGTTTTGGCGTTTTGGAGATTCGGAATCTTGGAGTTTCGGAATTTTGTAGTTTTGTAGTTTTGGAGTGTCGGAGTTTTGGAGTGTTGGAGTTTTGGAGTTTTTGAGTTTTGGATTTTTGCACTTTTGGAGTTTTGGAGTTTTGGAGTTTCGGAGTTTTGGAGTTTCAGAGTTTTGGAGGTTCATGGTTGTGGAGTTTCGGAATTTTTGAGTTTTGGAGTTTCGGAGTTTCGGAGTTTTGCAGTTTTGCAGTTTTGGAGTTTTGGAGTTTCGGAGATTTGGAGTTTCGGCGTTTTGGAGATTCGGGGTCTTGGAGTTTCGGAATTTTGTAGTTTTTATAGTTTTGGAGTTTTGGAATGTTGGAGTTTTGGAGTTTTAGAGTTTTAGAGGTTTGGATTTTTGGAGTTTTGGAGGTATGGATTTTTGGAGATTCAGGGTTTTGTACCAGAATTTTGTAGTTTTTGAGTTTCGGATTTTTGGAGTTTGGAGTTTTTAAGTTTTGGATTTTTGAGTTTTTGAGTTTTGGATTTTTGCACTTTTGGAGTTTTGGAGTTTCGGAGTTTTGGATTTTTGGAGTTTTGGAGGTATGGATTTTTGGAGATTCAGGGTTTTGTTGTTCCAGAATTTTGTAGTTTTGGAGTTTCAGAGTTTCGAATTATTGGAGTTTTCGAGTTTTAGAATTTTTAATTTTTGGAGGTATGGATTTTTGGAGTTTCGGAGTTGTGGAGATTCGGGGTTGGAGGTTCGGAGTTTAAGAGTTTTTTGAGTTTGGGAGTTTCGCAGTTTTGGAGATTCGGGGTTGTGGAGTTTCGGAATTTTGGTGTTTCGCATTTTTACAGTTTTGGAGTTTTCAAGTTTTGGATTTTTGGAGTTTTGGAGTTTCGGAGTTTTGGAGATTCAGGGTTGTGGAGTTTTGGAATTTTTGAGTTTTGCAGTTTCGGAGTTTTGGATTTTTGGAGTTTCGGAGTTTTGGATTTTCGGAGTTTTGGAGGTATGGATTTTTGGAGATTCGGAGTTTTGGAGTTCCAGAATTTTGTTGTTCCGGAATTTCAGAGTTTCGGATTTTTGCAGTTTTGGAGTTCTAGAGCTTTGGAGTTTTGGAGTTCCGGAATTTTGGTGTTTGGGAGTTTTGAAGCTTTGGAGTTTTCGAGTTTTTGAGTTTTGGAGTTTTGGATTTTTGCACTTTTGGAGTTTTGGAGTTTCGGAGTTCCGGAGTTTCGGAGTTTTGGATGTTCAGGGTTGTGGAGTTTCGGAATTTTCGAGTTTTGGAGTTTCGGAGTTTTGGAGTTTTGGAGTTTTGAAGTTTTGGAGTTTTGGAGTTTCGAATATTCGGAGTTTCTGATTTTTGGAGTTTTGGAGTTTCGGAGATTTGGAGTTTCGGCGTTTTGGAGATTCGGGGTCTTGGAGTTTCGGAATTTTGTAGTTGTGTAGTTTTGGAGTTTTGGAGTGTCGGAATTTCGGAGTGTTGGAAATTTGGAGTTTTGAAATTTTTGAGTTTCGCATTTTTGCAGCATTGGAGTTTCGGAGTTTTGGATTTTTGGAGTTTTGGAGGTATGCATTTTTGGAGATTCAGGGTTTTGTTGTTCCAGAATTTTGTAGTTTTGGAGTTTTGGAGTTTCGGAGTTTTGGAGTTGTGGAGTATTGGAGTTTTGGAGTTTTGGAGTTTTGGAGCTTTAGAGTTTTGGAGTTTTGGAGCTTCGGAGTTTCCGAGTTTCCGAGTTTTGGAGTTTCTGACTTTCGGAATTCGGAGTTTCAGATTTTTGCAGTTTTGGAGTTTTTAAGTTTTCGATTTTTGGAGTTTTGGATTTTTGGAGTTTTGGATTTTTGGAGTTTCGGAGTTTTGGATTTTCGGAGTTTTGGAGGTATGGATGTTTGGAGATTCGGAGTTTTGGAGTTCCATAATTTTGTAGTTCCGGAATTTCGGAGTTTCGGATTTTTGCAGTTTTGGAGTTATAGAGCTTTGGAGTTTTGGAGTTTCGGAGTTCCGGAGTTTCGGAGTTTTGGATGTTCAGGGTTGTGGAGTTTCGGAATTTTTGAGTTTTGGAGTTTTGAAGTTTTGGAGTTTTGGAGTTTCGAATTTTCGGAGGTTCTGATTTTTGGAGTTTTGGAGTTTCGGAGATTTGGAGTTTCGGCGTTTTGGAGATTCGGGGTGTTGGAGTTTCGGAATTCTGTAGTTGTGTAGTTTTGGAGTTTTGGAGTGTCGGAGTTTCGGAGTGTTGGAAATTTCGAATTTTAGTTTTAGAGTTTTGGAGTTTTGAAATTTTTGAGTTTCGGATTTTTGCAGCATTGGAGTTTTGGTGTTTTGGATTTTTGGAGTTTTGGAGTTTCTGAGTTTTGGTGTTTTGGATTTTTGGAGTTTTGGAGTTTTTGAGTTTTGGAGTTTTGGATTTTTGCACTTTTGGAGTTTTGGAGTTTCGGAGTTTTGGATTTTTGGAGTTTTGGAGGTATGGATTTTTGGAGATTCGGGGTTTTGTTCCAGAATTTTGTAGTTTTGGAGTTTTGGAGTATTGGAGTTTTGAAGTATTGGAGTTTTTGAGTTTTTAAGTTTTTGAGTTTTGGAGTTTCGGAGTTTCGAATTATTGGAGTTTTGGAGTTTTAGAATTTTTGATTTTTGGAGGTAACGATTTTTGGAGTTTCGGAGTGTTGGAGATTCGGAGTTGTGGAGTTTTGGAGTTTTGGAGGTTTAGAGTTTTGGACTTTCCGAGTTTCGGTGTTTTGGAGTTTCGGAGTTTTTGACTTTGGGGTTGTGGAGTTTCGGAATTTTTGAGTTTTGGAGTTTCGGAGTTTTGGAGTTTTGGAGTTTTGCAGTTTTGGAGTTTTGGAGTTTCGGAGATTTGGAGTTTCGGCGTTTTGGAGATTCGGGGTCTTGGAGTTTCGGAATTTTGTAGTTTTGTAGTTTTGGAGTTTTGGAGTGTCGGAGTTTCGGAGTGTTGGAGTTTTGGAGTTTTGGATTTTTGAGTTTTGGATTTTTGGATTTTTGGAGTTTTGGAGTTTTTGAGTTTTGGAGTTTTGGATTTTTGAACTTTTGGAGTTTTGGAGTTTCGGAGTTTTGAACTTTTGGAGTTTTGGAGGTATGGATTTTTGGAGATTCAGGGTTTTGTTGTTCCATAATTTTGTAGTTTTGGAGTTTTGGAGTTTCGGAGTTTCGAATTATTGGAGTTCTCGCGTTTTAGAATTTTTAATTTTTGGAGTTATGGATTTTTGGAGTTTCGGAGTTGTGGAGATTCGGGTTGTGGAGTTTTGGAGTTTGGGAGGTTCGGAGTTTAAGAGTTTTTGAGTTTGGGAGTTTCGCAGTTTTGGAGATTCGGGGTTGTGGAGTTTCGGAATTTTGGTGTTTCGCATTTTTACAGTTTTGGAGTTTTCAAGTTTTGGATTTTTGGAGTTTTGGATTTTCGGAGTTTTGGAGATTCGGAGTTTTGGAGTTTCGGAGTTTTGGAGATTTGGAGTTTCGGAGTTTTGGAGTTTCGGAGTTTTGGAGTTTTGCAGTTTCGGAGTTTTGGAGTTTCGGAGATTTGGAGTTTCAGAGTTTTGGAGGTTTAGGGTTTTTTTGTTCCAGAATTTTGTAGTTTTGGAGTTTTGGAGTTTCGGAGTTACGGAGTTTCGAATTATTGGAGTTTTCGAGTTTTAGAATTTTTAATTTTTGGAGGTATGGATTTTTGGAGTTTCGGAGTTGCGGAGATTCGGGGTTGTGGAGTTTTGGAGTTTTGGAGTTTCGGAGTTTTGGAGTTTCAGAGTTTTGGAGGTTCAGGGTTGTGGAGTTTCGGAATTTTTGAGTTTTGGAGTTTCGGAGTTTCGGAGTTTTGGAGTTTTAGAGTTTTAGAGTTTTGGAGTTTTGAAATTTTTGAGTTTCATATTTTTGGAGTTTTGGAGTTTCGGAGATTTGGAGTTTCGGCGTTTTGGAGATTCGGGGTCTTGGAGTTTCGGAATTTTGTAGTTTTGTAGTTTTGGAGTGTCAGAGTTTCGGAGTGTTGGAGTTTTGGAGTTTTAGAGTTTTAGAGTTTTGGAGTTTTGAAATTTTTGAGATTCGGATTTTTGGAGTTTGGAGTTTTTAAGGTTTGGATTTTTGAGATTTGGATTTTTGGATTTTTGGAGTTTTGGAGTTTTTGAGTTTTGGAGTTTTGGATTTTTGGAGTTTTGGAGGTATGGATTTTTGGAGATTCAGGGTTTTGTTGTTCCAGAATTTTGTAGTTTTGGAGTTTCGGAGTTTCGGAGTTTCGAATTATTGGAGTTTTCGAGTTTTAGAATATTTAATTTTTGGAGGTATGGATTTTTGGAGTTTCGCAGTTTTGGAGATTCGGGGTCTTGGAGTTTCGGAATTTTGTAGTTTTTATAGTTTTGGAGTTTTGGAATGTTGGAGTTTTGGAGTTTTAGAGTTTTAGAGGTTTGGATTTTTGGAGTTTTTGAGGTATGGATTTTTGGAGATTCAGGGTTTTGTACCAGAATTTTGTAGTTTTTGAGTTTCGGATTTTTGGAGTTTGGAGTTTTTAAGTTTTGGATTTTTGAGTTTTTGAGTTTTGGATTTTTGCACTTTTGGAGTTTTGGAGTTTCGGAGTTTTGGATTTTTGGAGTTTTGGAGGTATGGATTTTTGGAGATTCAGGGTTTTGTTGTTCCAGAATTTTGTAGTTTTGGAGTTTCAGAGTTTCGAATTATTGGAGTTTTCGAGTTTTAGAATTTTTTATTTTTGGAGGTATGGATTTTTGGAGTTTCGGAGTTGTGGAGATTCGGGGTTGGAGGTTCGGAGTTTAAGAGTTTTTTGAGTTTGGGAGTTTCGCAGTTTTGGAGATTCGGGGTTGTGGAGTTTCGGAATTTTGGTGTTTCGCATTTTTACAGTTTTGGAGTTTTCAAGTTTTGGATTTTTGGAGTTTTGGAGTTTCGGAGTTTTGGAGATTCAGGGTTGTGGAGTTTTGGAATTTTTGAGTTTTGCAGTTTCGGAGTTTTGGATTTTTGGAGTTTCGGAGTTTTGGATTTTCGGAGTTTTGGAGGTATGGATTTTTGGAGATTCGGAGTTTTGGAGTTCCAGAATTTTGTTGTTCCGGAATTTCAGAGTTTCGGATTTTTGCAGTTTTGGAGTTCTAGAGCTTTGGAGTTTTGGAGTTCCGGAATTTTGGTGTTTGGGAGTTTTGAAGCTTTGGAGTTTTCGAGTTTTTGAGTTTTGGAGTTTTGGATTTTTGCACTTTTGGAGTTTTGGAGTTTCGGAGTTCCGGAGTTTCGGAGTTTTGGATGTTCAGGGTTGTGGAGTTTCGGAATTTTCGAGTTTTGGAGTTTCGGAGTTTTGGAGTTTTGGAGTTTTGAAGTTTTGGAGTTTTGGAGTTTCGAATATTCGGAGTTTCTGATTTTTGGAGTTTTGGAGTTTCGGAGATTTGGAGTTTCGGCGTTTTGGAGATTCGGGGTCTTGGAGTTTCGGAATTTTGTAGTTGTGTAGTTTTGGAGTTTTGGAGTGTCGGAATTTCGGAGTGTTGGAAATTTGGAGTTTTGAAATTTTTGAGTTTCGCATTTTTGCAGCATTGGAGTTTCGGAGTTTTGGATTTTTGGAGTTTTGGAGGTATGCATTTTTGGAGATTCAGGGTTTTGTTGTTCCAGAATTTTGTAGTTTTGGAGTTTTGGAGTTTCGGAGTTTTGGAGTTGTGGAGTATTGGAGTTTTGGAGTTTTGGAGTTTTGGAGCTTTAGAGTTTTGGAGTTTTGGAGCTTCGGAGTTTCCGAGTTTCCGAGTTTTGGAGTTTCTGACTTTCGGAATTCGGAGTTTCAGATTTTTGCAGTTTTGGAGTTTTTAAGTTTTCGATTTTTGGAGTTTTGGATTTTTGGAGTTTTGGATTTTTGGAGTTTCGGAGTTTTGGATTTTCGGAGTTTTGGAGGTATGGATGTTTGGAGATTCGGAGTTTTGGAGTTCCATAATTTTGTAGTTCCGGAATTTCGGAGTTTCGGATTTTTGCAGTTTTGGAGTTATAGAGCTTTGGAGTTTTGGAGTTTCGGAGTTCCGGAGTTTCGGAGTTTTGGATGTTCAGGGTTGTGGAGTTTCGGAATTTTTGAGTTTTGGAGTTTTGAAGTTTTGGAGTTTTGGAGTTTCGAATTTTCGGAGGTTCTGATTTTTGGAGTTTTGGAGTTTCGGAGATTTGGAGTTTCGGCGTTTTGGAGATTCGGGGTGTTGGAGTTTCGGAATTCTGTAGTTGTGTAGTTTTGGAGTTTTGGAGTGTCGGAGTTTCGGAGTGTTGGAAATTTCGAATTTTAGTTTTAGAGTTTTGGAGTTTTGAAATTTTTGAGTTTCGGATTTTTGCAGCATTGGAGTTTTGGTGTTTTGGATTTTTGGAGTTTTGGAGTTTCTGAGTTTTGGTGTTTTGGATTTTTGGAGTTTTGGAGTTTTTGAGTTTTGGAGTTTTGGATTTTTGCACTTTTGGAGTTTTGGAGTTTCGGAGTTTTGGATTTTTGGAGTTTTGGAGGTATGGATTTTTGGAGATTCGGGGTTTTGTTCCAGAATTTTGTAGTTTTGGAGTTTTGGAGTATTGGAGTTTTGAAGTATTGGAGTTTTTGAGTTTTTAAGTTTTTGAGTTTTGGAGTTTCGGAGTTTCGAATTATTGGAGTTTTGGAGTTTTAGAATTTTTGATTTTTGGAGGTATGGATTTTTGGAGTTTCGGAGTGTTGGAGATTCGGAGTTGTGGAGTTTTGGAGTTTTGGAGGTTTAGAGTTTTGGACTTTCCGAGTTTCGGTGTTTTGGAGTTTCGGAGTTTTTGACTTTGGGGTTGTGGAGTTTCGGAATTTTTGAGTTTTGGAGTTTCGGAGTTTTGGAGTTTTGGAGTTTTGCAGTTTTGGAGTTTTGGAGTTTCGGAGATTTGGAGTTTCGGCGTTTTGGAGATTCGGGGTCTTGGAGTTTCGGAATTTTGTAGTTTTGTAGTTTTGGAGTTTTGGAGTGTCGGAGTTTCGGAGTGTTGGAGTTTTGGAGTTTTGGATTTTTGAGTTTTGGATTTTTGGATTTTTGGAGTTTTGGAGTTTTTGAGTTTTGGAGTTTTGGATTTTTGCACTTTTGGAGTTTTGGAGTTTCGGAGTTTTGAACTTTTGGAGTTTTGGAGGTATGGATTTTTGGAGATTCAGGGTTTTGTTGTTCCATAATTTTGTAGTTTTGGAGTTTTGGAGTTTCGGAGTTTCGAATTATTGGAGTTCTCGCGTTTTAGAATTTTTAATTTTTGGAGTTATGGATTTTTGGAGTTTCGGAGTTGTGGAGATTCGGGTTGTGGAGTTTTGGAGTTTGGGAGGTTCGGAGTTTAAGAGTTTTTGAGTTTGGGAGTTTCGCAGTTTTGGAGATTCGGGGTTGTGGAGTTTCGGAATTTTGGTGTTTCGCATTTTTACAGTTTTGGAGTTTTCAAGTTTTGGATTTTTGGAGTTTTGGATTTTCGGAGTTTTGGAGATTCGGAGTTTTGGAGTTTCGGAGTTTTGGAGATTTGGAGTTTCGGAGTTTTGGAGTTTCGGAGTTTTGGAGTTTTGCAGTTTCGGAGTTTTGGAGTTTCGGAGATTTGGAGTTTCAGAGTTTTGGAGGTTTAGGGTTTTTTTGTTCCAGAATTTTGTAGTTTTGGAGTTTTGGAGTTTCGGAGTTACGGAGTTTCGAATTATTGGAGTTTTCGAGTTTTAGAATTTTTAATTTTTGGAGGTATGGATTTTTGGAGTTTCGGAGTTGCGGAGATTCGGGGTTGTGGAGTTTTGGAGTTTTGGAGTTTCGGAGTTTTGGAGTTTCAGAGTTTTGGAGGTTCAGGGTTGTGGAGTTTCGGAATTTTTGAGTTTTGGAGTTTCGGAGTTTCGGAGTTTTGGAGTTTTAGAGTTTTAGAGTTTTGGAGTTTTGAAATTTTTGAGTTTCATATTTTTGGAGTTTTGGAGTTTCGGAGATTTGGAGTTTCGGCGTTTTGGAGATTCGGGGTCTTGGAGTTTCGGAATTTTGTAGTTTTGTAGTTTTGGAGTGTCAGAGTTTCGGAGTGTTGGAGTTTTGGAGTTTTAGAGTTTTAGAGTTTTGGAGTTTTGAAATTTTTGAGATTCGGATTTTTGGAGTTTGGAGTTTTTAAGGTTTGGATTTTTGAGATTTGGATTTTTGGATTTTTGGAGTTTTGGAGTTTTTGAGTTTTGGAGTTTTGGATTTTCGGAGTTTTGCAGATTCAGAGTTTTGGAGTTTCGGAGTTTTGGAGATTCAGGGTTGTGGAGTTTTGGAATTTTTGAGTTTTGCAGTTTCGGAGTTTTGGAGTTTTGGAGTTTCGAATTTTCAGAGTTTCGGATTTTTGGAGTTTTGGAGTTCCGGAGATTTGGAGTTCCAGTTGGAGGTTCAGGGTTGTGGAGCTTCGGAATTTTTGAGTTTTGGAGTTTCGGAGTTTTGGAGTATTGCAGTTTTGGAGGTTTGAGTTTCGAATTTTCAGTTTCGGATTTTTGGAGTTTTGGAGTTTTGGAGTTTCGGAGTTTTGGAGTTTCAGAGTGTTGGAGGTTCAGGGTTGTGGTGTTTCGGAATTTTCGACTTTTGGAGTTTCGGAGTTTCGGAGTTTTGGAGTATTGCAGTTTTGGAGTTTTGGAGTTTTGGAGTTTCGAATTTTCAGACTTTCGGATTTTTGGAGTTTTGCAGTTTCGGAGTTTTGGAGTTTTGGAGTTTCGGAGTTTTGGAGTTTCAGAGTTTTCGAGGTTCAGGGTTGTGGAGTTTCGGAATTTTTGAGTTTTGGAGTTTCGGAGTGTCGGAGTTTTGGAGTTTTGGAGTTTTGGAGTTTCGAATTTTCAGAGTTTCGGATTTTTGGAGTTTTGGAGTTTCGGAGATTTGGAGTTTCAGAGTTTTGGAGGTTCAGGGTTTTTTTGTTCCAGAATTTTGGAGTTTTGGAGTTTTGGAGTTTCGGAGTTTCGGAGTTTCGAATTATTGGAGTTTTCGAGTTTTAGAATTTTTAATTTTTGGAGGTATGGATTTTTGGAGTTTCGGAGTTGTGGAGATTCGGGGTTGTGGAGTATTGGAGTTTTGGAGCTTCGGAGTTTCCGAGTTTCCGAGTTTTGGAGTTTCCGACTTTCGGAATGCTGGAGTTTCGGATTTTTGCAGTTTTGGAGTTTTTAAGTTTTCGATTTTTGGAGTTTTAGATTTTTGGAGTTTTGGATTTTTGGAGTTTCGGAGTTTTGGATTTTCGGAGTTTTGGAGGTATGGATGTTTGGAGATTCGGAGTTTTGGAGTTCCAGAATTTTGTAGTTCCGGAATTTCGGAGTTTCGGATTTTTGCAGTTTTGGAGTTATAGAGCTTTGGAGTTTTGGAGTTTCGGAGTTCCGGAGTTTCGGAGTTTTGGATGTTCAGGGTTGTGGAGTTTCGGAATTTTTGAGTTTTGGAGTTTTGAAGTTTTGGAGTTTTGGAGTTTCGAATTTTCGGAGGTTCTGATTTTTGGAGTTTTGGAGTTTCGGAGATTTGGAGTTTCGGCGTTTTGGAGATTCGGGGTGTTGGAGTTTCGGAATTCTGTAGTTGTGTAGTTTTGGAGTTTTGGAGTGTCGGAGTTTCGGAGTGTTGGAAATTTCGAATTTTAGTTTTAGAGTTTTGGAGTTTTGAAATTTTTGAGTTTTGGATTTTTGGATTTTTGGAGTTTTGGAGTTTTTGAGTTTTGGAGTTTTGGATTTTTGCACTTTTGGAGTTTTGGAGTTTCGGAGTTTTGAATTTTTGGAGTTTTGGAGGTATGGATTTTTGGAGATTCAGGGTTTTGTTGTTCCATAATTTTGTAGTTTTGGAGTTTTGGAGTTTCGGAGTTTCGAATTATTGGAGTTCTCGCGTTTTAGAATTTTTAATTTTTGGAGGTATGGATTTTTGGAGTTTCGGAGTTGTGGAGATTCGGGTTGTGGAGTTTTGGAGTTTGGGAGGTTCGGAGTTTAAGAGTTTTTGAGTTTGGGAGTTTCGCAGTTTTGGAGATTCGGGGTTGTGGAGTTTCGGAATTTTGGTGTTTCGCATTTTTACAGTTTTGGAGTTTTCAAGTTTTGGATATTTGGAGTTTTGGATTTTCGGAGTTTTGGAGATTCGGAGTTTTGGAGTTTCGGAGTTTTGGAGATTTGGAGTTTCGGAGTTTTGGAGTTTCGGAGTTTTGGAGTTTTGCAGTTTCGGAGTTTTGGAGTTTCGGAGATTTGGAGTTTCAGAGTTTTGGAGGTTCAGGGTTTTTTTGTTCCAGAATTTTGTAGTTTTGGAGTTTTGGAGTTTCGGAGTTACGGAGTTTCGAATTATTGGAGTTTTCGAGTTTTAGAATTTTTAATTTTTGGAGGTATGGATTTTTGGAGTTTCAGAGTTGCGGAGATTCGGGGTTGTGGAGTTTTGGAGTTTTGGAGTTTCGGAGTTTTGGAGTTTCAGAGTTTTGGAGGTTCAGGGTTGTGGAGTTTCGGAATTTTTGAGTTTTGGAGTTTCGGACTTTCGGAGTTTTGGAGTTTTAGAGTTTTAGAGTTTTGGAGTTTTGAAATTTTTGAGTTTCATATTTTTGGAGTTTTGGAGTTTCGGAGATTTGGAGTTTCGGCGTTTTGGAGATTCGGGGTCTTGGAGTTTCGGAATTTTGTAGTTTTGTAGTTTTGGAGTGTCAGAGTTTCGGAGTGTTGGAGTTTTGGAGTTTTAGAGTTTTAGAGTTTTGGAGTTTTGAAATTTTTGAGTTTCGGATTTTTGGAGTTTGGAGTTTTTAAGTTTTGGATTTTTGAGTTTTGGATTTTTGGATTTTTGGAGTTTTGGAGTTTTGGAGTTTTGGATTTTTGGAGTTTTGGAGGTATGGATTTTTGGAGATTCAGGGTTTTGTTGTTCCAGAATTTTGTAGTTTTGGAGTTTCGGAGTTTCGGAGTTTCGAATTATTGGAGTTTTCGAGTTTTAGAATATTTAATTTTTGGAGGTATGGATTTTTGGAGTTTCGCAGTTTTGGAGATTCGGGGTTGTGGAGTTTCGGAATTTTGGTGTTTCGCATTTTTACAGTTTTGGAGTTTTCAAGTTTTGGATTTTTGGAGTTTTGGATTTTCGGAGTTTTGGAGATTCAGAGTTTTGGAGTTTCGGAGTTTTGGAGATTCAGGGTTGTGGAGTTTTGGAATTTTTGAGTTTTGCAGTTTCGGAGTTTTGGAGTTTTGGAGTTTTGGAGTTTCGAATTTTCAGAGTTTCGGATTTTTGGAGTTTTGGAGTTCCGGAGATTCGGAGTTTCGAATTATTGGAGTTTTCGAGTTTTAGAATTTTTAATTTTTGGAGGTATGGATTTTTGGAGTTTCGGAGTTGTGGAGATTCGGGGTTGTGGAGTTTTGGAGTTTTGGAGTTTCGGAGATTTGGAGTTTCGGCGTTTTGGAGATTCGGGGTCTTGGAGTTTCGGAATTTTGTAGTTTTGTAGTTTTGGAGTTTTGGAGTGTCGGAGTTTCGGAGTGTTGGAGTTTTGGATTTTTGAGTTATGGATTTTTGGATTTTTGGAGTTTTGGAGTTTTTGAGTTTTGGAGTTTGGGATTTTTGCACTTTTGGAGTTTTGGAGTTTCGGAGTTTTGGATTTTTGGAGTTTTGGAGGTATGGATTTTTGGAGATTCAGGGTTTTGTTGTTCCAGAATTTTGTAGTTTTGGAGTTTCAGAGTTTCGAATTATTGGAGTTTTCGAGTTTTAGAATTTTTAATTTTTGGAGGTATGGATTTTTGGAGTTTCGGAGTTGTGGAGATTCGGGGTTGGAGGTTCGGAGTTTAAGAGTTTTTGAGTTTGGGAGTTTCGCAGTTTTGGAGATTCGGGGTTGTGGAGTTTCGGAATTTTGGTGTTTCGCATTTTTACAGTTTTGGAGTTTTCAAGTTTTGGATTTTTGGAGTTTTGGAGTTTCGGAGTTTTGGAGATTCAGGGTTGTGGAGTTTTGGAGTTTGGGAGGTTCGGAGTTTAAGAGTTTTGGAGTTTCGGAGTTTTGGAGTTTTGCAGTTTCGGAGTTTTGGAGTTTCGGAGATTTGGAGTTTCAGAGTTTTGGAGGTTTAGGGTTTTTTTGTTCCAGAATTTTGTAGTTTTGGAGTTTTGGAGTTTCGGAGTTACGGAGTTTCGAATTATTGGAGTTTTCGAGTTTTAGAATTTTTAATTTTTGGAGGTATGGATTTTTGGAGTTTCGGAGTTGCGGAGATTCGGGGTTGTGGAGTTTCGGAATTTTGGTGTTTCGCATTTTTACAGTTTTGGAGTTTTCAAGTTTTGGATTTTTGGAGTTTTGGATTTTCGGAGTTTTGGAGATTCAGAGTTTTGGAGTTTCGGAGTTTTGGAGATTCAGGGTTGTGGAGTTTTGGAATTTTTGAGTTTTGCAGTTTCGGAGTTTTGGAGTTTTGGAGTTTTGGAGTTTCGAATTTTCAGAGTTTCGGATTTTTGGAGTTTTGGAGTTCCGGAGATTCGGAGTTTCGAATTATTGGAGTTTTCGAGTTTTAGAATTTTTAATTTTTGGAGGTATGGATTTTTGGAGTTTCGGAGTTGTGGAGATTCGGGTTGTGGAGTTTTGGAGTTTGGGAGGTTCGGAGTTTAAGAGTTTTTGAGTTTGGGAGTTTCGCAGTTTTGGAGATTCGGGGTTGTGGAGTTTCGGAATTTTGGTGTTTCGCATTTTTACAGTTTTGGAGTTTTCAAGTTTTGGATTTTTGGAGTTTTGGATTTTCGGAGTTTTGGAGATTCGGAGTTTTGGAGTTTCGGAGTTTTGGAGATTTGGAGTTTCGGAGTTTTGGAGTTTCGGAGTTTTGGAGTTTTGCAGTTTCGGAGTTTTGGAGTTTCGGAGATTTGGAGTTTCAGAGTTTTGGAGGTTTAGGGTTTTTTTGTTCCAGAATTTTGTAGTTTTGGAGTTTTGGAGTTTCGGAGTTACGGAGTTTCGAATTATTGGAGTTTTCGAGTTTTAGAATTTTTAATTTTTGGAGGTATGAATTTTTGGAGTTTCGGAGTTGCGGAGATTCGGGGTTGTGGAGTTTTGGAGTTTTGGAGTTTCGGAGTTTTGGAGTTTCAGAGTTTTGGAGGTTCAGGGTTGTGGAGTTTCGGAATTTTTGAGTTTTGGAGTTTCGGAGTTTCGGAGTTTTGGAGTTTTAGAGTTTTAGAGTTTTGGAGTTTTGAAATTTTTGAGTTTCATATTTTTGGAGTTTTGGAGTTTCGGAGATTTGGAGTTTCGGCGTTTTGGAGATTCGGGGTCTTGGAGTTTCGGAATTTTGTAGTTTTGTAGTTTTGGAGTGTCAGAGTTTCGGAGTGTTGGAGTTTTGGAGTTTTAGAGTTTTAGAGTTTTGGAGTTTTGAAATTTTTGAGATTCGGATTTTTGGAGTTTGGAGTTTTTAAGGTTTGGATTTTTGAGATTTGGATTTTTGGATTTTTGGAGTTTTGGAGTTTTTGAGTTTTGGAGTTTTGGATTTTTGGAGTTTTGGAGGTATGGATTTTTGGAGATTCAGGGTTTTGTTGTTCCAGAATTTTGTAGTTTTGGAGTTTCGGAGTTTCGGAGTTTCGAATTATTGGAGTTTTCGAGTTTTAGAATATTTAATTTTTGGAGGTATGGATTTTTGGAGTTTCGCAGTTTTGGAGATTCGGGGTTGTGGAGTTTCGGAATTTTGGTGTTTCGCATTTTTACAGTTTTGGAGTTTTCAAGTTTTGGATTTTTGGAGTTTTGGATTTTCGGAGTTTTGGAGATTCAGAGTTTTGGAGTTTCGGAGTTTTGGAGATTCAGGGTTGTGGAGTTTTGGAATTTTTGAGTTTTGCAGTTTCGGAGTTTTGGAGTTTTGGAGTTTCGAATTTTCAGAGTTTCGGATTTTTGGAGTTTTGGAGTTCCGGAGATTTGGAGTTCCAGTTTTGGAGGTTCAGGGTTGTGGAGTTTCGGAATTTTTGAGTTTTGGAGTTTCGGAGTTTTGGAGTATTGCAGTTTTGGAGGTTTGAGTTTCGAATTTTCAGTTTCGGATTTTTGGAGTTTTGGAGTTTTGGAGTTTCGGAGTTTTGGAGTTTCAGAGTGTTGGAGGTTCAGGGTTGTGGTGTTTCGGAATTTTCGACTTTTGGAGTTTCGGAGTTTCGGAGTTTTGGAGTATTGCAGTTTTGGAGTTTTGGAGTTTTGGAGTTTCGAATTTTCAGACTTTCGGATTTTTGGAGTTTTGCAGTTTCGGAGTTTTGGAGTTTTGGAGTTTCGGAGTTTTGGAGTTTCAGAGTTTTCGAGGTTCAGGGTTGTGGAGTTTCGGAATTTTTGAGTTTTGGAGTTTCGGAGTGTCGGAGTTTTGGAGTTTTGGAGTTTTGGAGTTTCGAATTTTCAGAGTTTCGGATTTTTGGAGTTTTGGAGTTTCGGAGATTTGGAGTTTCAGAGTTTTGGAGGTTCAGGGTTTTTTTGTTCCAGAATTTTGGAGTTTTGGAGTTTTGGAGTTTCGGAGTTTCGGAGTTTCGAATTATTGGAGTTTTCGAGTTTTAGAATTTTTAATTTTTGGAGGTATGGATTTTTGGAGTTTCGGAGTTGTGGAGATTCGGGGTTGTGGAGTATTGGAGTTTTGGAGCTTCGGAGTTTCCGAGTTTCCGAGTTTTGGAGTTTCCGACTTTCGGAATGCTGGAGTTTCGGATTTTTGCAGTTTTGGAGTTTTTAAGTTTTCGATTTTTGGAGTTTTAGATTTTTGGAGTTTTGGATTTTTGGAGTTTCGGAGTTTTGGATTTTCGGAGTTTTGGAGGTATGGATGTTTGGAGATTCGGAGTTTTGGAGTTCCAGAATTTTGTAGTTCCGGAATTTCGGAGTTTCGGATTTTTGCAGTTTTGGAGTTATAGAGCTTTGGAGTTTTGGAGTTTCGGAGTTCCGGAGTTTCGGAGTTTTGGATGTTCAGGGTTGTGGAGTTTCGGAATTTTTGAGTTTTGGAGTTTTGAAGTTTTGGAGTTTTGGAGTTTCGAATTTTCGGAGGTTCTGATTTTTGGAGTTTTGGAGTTTCGGAGATTTGGAGTTTCGGCGTTTTGGAGATTCGGGGTGTTGGAGTTTCGGAATTCTGTAGTTGTGTAGTTTTGGAGTTTTGGAGTGTCGGAGTTTCGGAGTGTTGGAAATTTCGAATTTTAGTTTTAGAGTTTTGGAGTTTTGAAATTTTTGAGTTTTGGATTTTTGGATTTTTGGAGTTTTGGAGTTTTTGAGTTTTGGAGTTTTGGATTTTTGCACTTTTGGAGTTTTGGAGTTTCGGAGTTTTGAATTTTTGGAGTTTTGGAGGTATGGATTTTTGGAGATTCAGGGTTTTGTTGTTCCATAATTTTGTAGTTTTGGAGTTTTGGAGTTTCGGAGTTTCGAATTATTGGAGTTCTCGCGTTTTAGAATTTTTAATTTTTGGAGGTATGGATTTTTGGAGTTTCGGAGTTGTGGAGATTCGGGTTGTGGAGTTTTGGAGTTTGGGAGGTTCGGAGTTTAAGAGTTTTTGAGTTTGGGAGTTTCGCAGTTTTGGAGATTCGGGGTTGTGGAGTTTCGGAATTTTGGTGTTTCGCATTTTTACAGTTTTGGAGTTTTCAAGTTTTGGATATTTGGAGTTTTGGATTTTCGGAGTTTTGGAGATTCGGAGTTTTGGAGTTTCGGAGTTTTGGAGATTTGGAGTTTCGGAGTTTTGGAGTTTCGGAGTTTTGGAGTTTTGCAGTTTCGGAGATTTGGAGTTTCGGAGATTTGGAGTTTCAGAGTTTTGGAGGTTCAGGGTTTTTTTGTTCCAGAATTTTGTAGTTTTGGAGTTTTGGAGTTTCGGAGTTACGGAGTTTCGAATTATTGGAGTTTTCGAGTTTTAGAATTTTTAATTTTTGGAGGTATGGATTTTTGGAGTTTCGGAGTTGCGGAGATTCGGGGTTGTGGAGTTTTGGAGTTTTGGAGTTTCGGAGTTTTGGAGTTTCAGAGTTTTGGAGGTTCAGGGTTGTGGAGTTTCGGAATTTTTGAGTTTTGGAGTTTCGGACTTTCGGAGTTTTGGAGTTTTAGAGTTTTAGAGTTTTGGAGTTTTGAAATTTTTGAGTTTCATATTTTTGGAGTTTTGGAGTTTCGGAGATTTGGAGTTTCGGCGTTTTGGAGATTCGGGGTCTTGGAGTTTCGGAATTTTGTAGTTTTGTAGTTTTGGAGTGTCAGAGTTTCGGAGTGTTGGAGTTTTGGAGTTTTAGAGTTTTAGAGTTTTGGAGTTTTGAAATTTTTGAGTTTCGGATTTTTGGAGTTTGGAGTTTTTAAGTTTTGGATTTTTGAGTTTTGGATTTTTGGATTTTTGGAGTTTTGGAGTTTTGGAGTTTTGGATTTTTGGAGTTTTGGAGGTATGGATTTTTGGAGATTCAGGGTTTTGTTGTTCCAGAATTTTGTAGTTTTGGAGTTTCGGAGTTTCGGAGTTTCGAATTATTGGAGTTTTCGAGTTTTAGAATATTTAATTTTTGGAGGTATGGATTTTTGGAGTTTCGCAGTTTTGGAGATTCGGGGTTGTGGAGTTTCGGAATTTTGGTGTTTCGCATTTTTACAGTTTTGGAGTTTTCAAGTTTTGGATTTTTGGAGTTTTGGATTTTCGGAGTTTTGGAGATTCAGAGTTTTGGAGTTTCGGAGTTTTGGAGATTCAGGGTTGTGGAGTTTTGGAATTTTTGAGTTTTGCAGTTTCGGAGTTTTGGAGTTTTGGAGTTTTGGAGTTTCGAATTTTCAGAGTTTCGGATTTTTGGAGTTTTGGAGTTCCGGAGATTCGGAGTTTCGAATTATTGGAGTTTTCGAGTTTTAGAATTTTTAATTTTTGGAGGTATGGATTTTTGGAGTTTCGGAGTTGTGGAGATTCGGGTTGTGGAGTTTTGGAGTTTGGGAGGTTCGGAGTTTAAGAGTTTTTGAGTTTGGGAGTTTCGCAGTTTTGGAGATTCGGGGTTGTGGAGTTTCGGAATTTTGGTGTTTCGCATTTTTACAGTTTTGGAGTTTTCAAGTTTTGGATTTTTGGAGTTTTGGATTTTCGGAGTTTTGGAGATTCGGAGTTTTGGAGTTTCGGAGTTTTGGAGATTTGGAGTTTCGGAGTTTTGGAGTTTCGGAGTTTTGGAGTTTTGCAGTTTCGGAGTTTTGGAGTTTCGGAGATTTGGAGTTTCAGAGTTTTGGAGGTTTAGGGTTTTTTTGTTCCAGAATTTTGTAGTTTTGGAGTTTTGGAGTTTCGGAGTTACGGAGTTTCGAATTATTGGAGTTTTCGAGTTTTAGAATTTTTAATTTTTGGAGGTATGAATTTTTGGAGTTTCGGAGTTGCGGAGATTCGGGGTTGTGGAGTTTTGGAGTTTTGGAGTTTCGGAGTTTTGGAGTTTCAGAGTTTTGGAGGTTCAGGGTTGTGGAGTTTCGGAATTTTTGAGTTTTGGAGTTTCGGAGTTTCGGAGTTTTGGAGTTTTAGAGTTTTAGAGTTTTGGAGTTTTGAAATTTTTGAGTTTCATATTTTTGGAGTTTTGGAGTTTCGGAGATTTGGAGTTTCGGCGTTTTGGAGATTCGGGGTCTTGGAGTTTCGGAATTTTGTAGTTTTGTAGTTTTGGAGTGTCAGAGTTTCGGAGTGTTGGAGTTTTGGAGTTTTAGAGTTTTAGAGTTTTGGAGTTTTGAAATTTTTGAGATTCGGATTTTTGGAGTTTGGAGTTTTTAAGGTTTGGATTTTTGAGATTTGGATTTTTGGATTTTTGGAGTTTTGGAGTTTTTGAGTTTTGGAGTTTTGGATTTTTGGAGTTTTGGAGGTATGGATTTTTGGAGATTCAGGGTTTTGTTGTTCCAGAATTTTGTAGTTTTGGAGTTTCGGAGTTTCGGAGTTTCGAATTATTGGAGTTTTCGAGTTTTAGAATATTTAATTTTTGGAGGTATGGATTTTTGGAGTTTCGCAGTTTTGGAGATTCGGGGTTGTGGAGTTTCGGAATTTTGGTGTTTCGCATTTTTACAGTTTTGGAGTTTTCAAGTTTTGGATTTTTGGAGTTTTGGATTTTCGGAGTTTTGGAGATTCAGAGTTTTGGAGTTTCGGAGTTTTGGAGATTCAGGGTTGTGGAGTTTTGGAATTTTTGAGTTTTGCAGTTTCGGAGTTTTGGAGTTTTGGAGTTTCGAATTTTCAGAGTTTCGGATTTTTGGAGTTTTGGAGTTCCGGAGATTTGGAGTTCCAGTTTTGGAGGTTCAGGGTTGTGGAGTTTCGGAATTTTTGAGTTTTGGAGTTTCGGAGTTTTGGAGTATTGCAGTTTTGGAGGTTTGAGTTTCGAATTTTCAGTTTCGGATTTTTGGAGTTTTGGAGTTTTGGAGTTTCGGAGTTTTGGAGTTTCAGAGTGTTGGAGGTTCAGGGTTGTGGTGTTTCGGAATTTTCGACTTTTGGAGTTTCGGAGTTTCGGAGTTTTGGAGTATTGCAGTTTTGGAGTTTTGGAGTTTTGGAGTTTCGAATTTTCAGACTTTCGGATTTTTGGAGTTTTGCAGTTTCGGAGTTTTGGAGTTTTGGAGTTTCGGAGTTTTGGAGTTTCAGAGTTTTCGAGGTTCAGGGTTGTGGAGTTTCGGAATTTTTGAGTTTTGGAGTTTCGGAGTGTCGGAGTTTTGGAGTTTTGGAGTTTTGGAGTTTCGAATTTTCAGAGTTTCGGATTTTTGGAGTTTTGGAGTTTCGGAGATTTGGAGTTTCAGAGTTTTGGAGGTTCAGGGTTTTTTTGTTCCAGAATTTTGGAGTTTTGGAGTTTTGGAGTTTCGGAGTTTCGGAGTTTCGAATTATTGGAGTTTTCGAGTTTTAGAATTTTTAATTTTTGGAGGTATGGATTTTTGGAGTTTCGGAGTTGTGGAGATTCGGGGTTGTGGAGTATTGGAGTTTTGGAGCTTCGGAGTTTCCGAGTTTCCGAGTTTTGGAGTTTCCGACTTTCGGAATGCTGGAGTTTCGGATTTTTGCAGTTTTGGAGTTTTTAAGTTTTCGATTTTTGGAGTTTTAGATTTTTGGAGTTTTGGATTTTTGGAGTTTCGGAGTTTTGGATTTTCGGAGTTTTGGAGGTATGGATGTTTGGAGATTCGGAGTTTTGGAGTTCCAGAATTTTGTAGTTCCGGAATTTCGGAGTTTCGGATTTTTGCAGTTTTGGAGTTATAGAGCTTTGGAGTTTTGGAGTTTCGGAGTTCCGGAGTTTCGGAGTTTTGGATGTTCAGGGTTGTGGAGTTTCGGAATTTTTGAGTTTTGGAGTTTTGAAGTTTTGGAGTTTTGGAGTTTCGAATTTTCGGAGGTTCTGATTTTTGGAGTTTTGGAGTTTCGGAGATTTGGAGTTTCGGCGTTTTGGAGATTCGGGGTGTTGGAGTTTCGGAATTCTGTAGTTGTGTAGTTTTGGAGTTTTGGAGTGTCGGAGTTTCGGAGTGTTGGAAATTTCGAATTTTAGTTTTAGAGTTTTGGAGTTTTGAAATTTTTGAGTTTTGGATTTTTGGATTTTTGGAGTTTTGGAGTTTTTGAGTTTTGGAGTTTTGGATTTTTGCACTTTTGGAGTTTTGGAGTTTCGGAGTTTTGAATTTTTGGAGTTTTGGAGGTATGGATTTTTGGAGATTCAGGGTTTTGTTGTTCCATAATTTTGTAGTTTTGGAGTTTTGGAGTTCCGGAGTTTCGAATTATTGGAGTTCTCGCGTTTTAGAATTTTTAATTTTTGGAGGTATGGATTTTTGGAGTTTCGGAGTTGTGGAGATTCGGGTTGTGGAGTTTTGGAGTTTGGGAGGTTCGGAGTTTAAGAGTTTTTGAGTTTGGGAGTTTCGCAGTTTTGGAGATTCGGGGTTGTGGAGTTTCGGAATTTTGGTGTTTGGCATTTTTACAGTTTTGGAGTTTTCAAGTTTTGGATATTTGGAGTTTTGGATTTTCGGAGTTTTGGAGATTCGGAGTTTTGGAGTTTCGGAGTTTTGGAGATTTGGAGTTTCGGAGTTTTGGAGTTTCGGAGTTTTGGAGTTTTGCAGTTTCGGAGATTTGGAGTTTCGGAGATTTGGAGTTTCAGAGTTTTGGAGGTTCAGGGTTTTTTTGTTCCAGAATTTTGTAGTTTTGGAGTTTTGGAGTTTCGGAGTTACGGAGTTTCGAATTATTGGAGTTTTCGAGTTTTAGAATTTTTAATTTTTGGAGGTATGGATTTTTGGAGTTTCGGAGTTGCGGAGATTCGGGGTTGTGGAGTTTTGGAGTTTTGGAGTTTCGGAGTTTTGGAGTTTCAGAGTTTTGGAGGTTCAGGGTTGTGGAGTTTCGGAATTTTTGAGTTTTGGAGTTTCGGACTTTCGGAGTTTTGGAGTTTTAGAGTTTTAGAGTTTTGGAGTTTTGAAATTTTTGAGTTTCATATTTTTGGAGTTTTGGAGTTTCGGAGATTTGGAGTTTCGGCGTTTTGGAGATTCGGGGTCTTGGAGTTTCGGAATTTTGTAGTTTTGTAGTTTTGGAGTGTCAGAGTTTCGGAGTGTTGGAGTTTTGGAGTTTTAGAGTTTTAGAGTTTTGGAGTTTTGAAATTTTTGAGTTTCGGATTTTTGGAGTTTGGAGTTTTTAAGTTTTGGATTTTTGAGTTTTGGATTTTTGGATTTTTGGAGTTTTGGAGTTTTGGAGTTTTGGATTTTTGGAGTTTTGGAGGTATGGATTTTTGGAGATTCAGGGTTTTGTTGTTCCAGAATTTTGTAGTTTTGGAGTTTCGGAGTTTCGGAGTTTCGAATTATTGGAGTTTTCGAGTTTTAGAATATTTAATTTTTGGAGGTATGGATTTTTGGAGTTTCGCAGTTTTGGAGATTCGGGGTTGTGGAGTTTCGGAATTTTGGTGTTTCGCATTTTTACAGTTTTGGAGTTTTCAAGTTTTGGATTTTTGGAGTTTTGGATTTTCGGAGTTTTGGAGATTCAGAGTTTTGGAGTTTCGGAGTTTTGGAGATTCAGGGTTGTGGAGTTTTGGAATTTTTGAGTTTTGCAGTTTCGGAGTTTTGGAGTTTTGGAGTTTTGGAGTTTCGAATTTTCAGAGTTTCGGATTTTTGGAGTTTTGGAGTTCCGGAGATTCGGAGTTTCGAATTATTGGAGTTTTCGAGTTTTAGAATTTTTAATTTTTGGAGGTATGGATTTTTGGAGTTTCGGAGTTGTGGAGATTCGGGTTGTGGAGTTTTGGAGTTTGGGAGGTTCGGAGTTTAAGAGTTTTTGAGTTTGGGAGTTTCGCAGTTTTGGAGATTCGGGGTTGTGGAGTTTCGGAATTTTGGTGTTTCGCATTTTTACAGTTTTGGAGTTTTCAAGTTTTGGATTTTTGGAGTTTTGGATTTTCGGAGTTTTGGAGATTCGGAGTTTTGGAGTTTCGGAGTTTTGGAGATTTGGAGTTTCGGAGTTTTGGAGTTTCGGAGTTTTGGAGTTTTGCAGTTTCGGAGTTTTGGAGTTTCGGAGATTTGGAGTTTCAGAGTTTTGGAGGTTTAGGGTTTTTTTGTTCCAGAATTTTGTAGTTTTGGAGTTTTGGAGTTTCGGAGTTACGGAGTTTCGAATTATTGGAGTTTTCGAGTTTTAGAATTTTTAATTTTTGGAGGTATGAATTTTTGGAGTTTCGGAGTTGCGGAGATTCGGGGTTGTGGAGTTTTGGAGTTTTGGAGTTTCGGAGTTTTGGAGTTTCAGAGTTTTGGAGGTTCAGGGTTGTGGAGTTTCGGAATTTTTGAGTTTTGGAGTTTCGGAGTTTCGGAGTTTTGGAGTTTTAGAGTTTTAGAGTTTTGGAGTTTTGAAATTTTTGAGTTTCATATTTTTGGAGTTTTGGAGTTTCGGAGATTTGGAGTTTCGGCGTTTTGGAGATTCGGGGTCTTGGAGTTTCGGAATTTTGTAGTTTTGTAGTTTTGGAGTGTCAGAGTTTCGGAGTGTTGGAGTTTTGGAGTTTTAGAGTTTTAGAGTTTTGGAGTTTTGAAATTTTTGAGATTCGGATTTTTGGAGTTTGGAGTTTTTAAGGTTTGGATTTTTGAGATTTGGATTTTTGGATTTTTGGAGTTTTGGAGTTTTTGAGTTTTGGAGTTTTGGATTTTTGGAGTTTTGGAGGTATGGATTTTTGGAGATTCAGGGTTTTGTTGTTCCAGAATTTTGTAGTTTTGGAGTTTCGGAGTTTCGGAGTTTCGAATTATTGGAGTTTTCGAGTTTTAGAATATTTAATTTTTGGAGGTATGGATTTTTGGAGTTTCGCAGTTTTGGAGATTCGGGGTTGTGGAGTTTCGGAATTTTGGTGTTTCGCATTTTTACAGTTTTGGAGTTTTCAAGTTTTGGATTTTTGGAGTTTTGGATTTTCGGAGTTTTGGAGATTCAGAGTTTTGGAGTTTCGGAGTTTTGGAGATTCAGGGTTGTGGAGTTTTGGAATTTTTGAGTTTTGCAGTTTCGGAGTTTTGGAGTTTTGGAGTTTCGAATTTTCAGAGTTTCGGATTTTTGGAGTTTTGGAGTTCCGGAGATTTGGAGTTCCAGTTTTGGAGGTTCAGGGTTGTGGAGTTTCGGAATTTTTGAGTTTTGGAGTTTCGGAGTTTTGGAGTATTGCAGTTTTGGAGGTTTGAGTTTCGAATTTTCAGTTTCGGATTTTTGGAGTTTTGGAGTTTTGGAGTTTCGGAGTTTTGGAGTTTCAGAGTGCTGGAGGTTCAGGGTTGTGGTGTTTCGGAATTTTCGACTTTTGGAGTTTCGGAGTTTCGGAGTTTTGGAGTATTGCAGTTTTGGAGTTTTGGAGTTTTGGAGTTTCGAATTTTCAGACTTTCGGATTTTTGGAGTTTTGCAGTTTCGGAGTTTTGGAGTTTTGGAGTTTCGGAGTTTTGGAGTTTCAGAGTTTTCGAGGTTCAGGGTTGTGGAGTTTCGGAATTTTTGAGTTTTGGAGTTTCGGAGTGTCGGAGTTTTGGAGTTTTGGAGTTTTGGAGTTTCGAATTTTCAGAGTTTCGGATTTTTGGAGTTTTGGAGTTTCGGAGATTTGGAGTTTCAGAGTTTTGGAGGTTCAGGGTTTTTTTGTTCCAGAATTTTGGAGTTTTGGAGTTTTGGAGTTTCGGAGTTTCGGAGTTTCGAATTATTGGAGTTTTCGAGTTTTAGAATTTTTAATTTTTGGAGGTATGGATTTTTGGAGTTTCGGAGTTGTGGAGATTCGGGGTTGTGGAGTATTGGAGTTTTGGAGCTTCGGAGTTTCCGAGTTTCCGAGTTTTGGAGTTTCCGACTTTCGGAATGCTGGAGTTTCGGATTTTTGCAGTTTTGGAGTTTTTAAGTTTTCGATTTTTGGAGTTTTAGATTTTTGGAGTTTTGGATTTTTGGAGTTTCGGAGTTTTGGATTTTCGGAGTTTTGGAGGTATGGATGTTTGGAGATTCGGAGTTTTGGAGTTCCAGAATTTTGTAGTTCCGGAATTTCGGAGTTTCGGATTTTTGCAGTTTTGGAGTTATAGAGCTTTGGAGTTTTGGAGTTTCGGAGTTCCGGAGTTTCGGAGTTTTGGATGTTCAGGGTTGTGGAGTTTCGGAATTTTTGAGTTTTGGAGTTTTGAAGTTTTGGAGTTTTGGAGTTTCGAATTTTCGGAGGTTCTGATTTTTGGAGTTTTGGAGTTTCGGAGATTTGGAGTTTCGGCGTTTTGGAGATTCGGGGTGTTGGAGTTTCGGAATTCTGTAGTTGTGTAGTTTTGGAGTTTTGGAGTGTCGGAGTTTCGGAGTGTTGGAAATTTCGAATTTTAGTTTTAGAGTTTTGGAGTTTTGAAATTTTTGAGTTTTGGATTTTTGGATTTTTGGAGTTTTGGAGTTTTTGAGTTTTGGAGTTTTGGATTTTTGCACTTTTGGAGTTTTGGAGTTTCGGAGTTTTGAATTTTTGGAGTTTTGGAGGTATGGATTTTTGGAGATTCAGGGTTTTGTTGTTCCATAATTTTGTAGTTTTGGAGTTTTGGAGTTCCGGAGTTTCGAATTATTGGAGTTCTCGCGTTTTAGAATTTTTAATTTTTGGAGGTATGGATTTTTGGAGTTTCGGAGTTGTGGAGATTCGGGTTGTGGAGTTTTGGAGTTTGGGAGGTTCGGAGTTTAAGAGTTTTTGAGTTTGGGAGTTTCGCAGTTTTGGAGATTCGGGGTTGTGGAGTTTCGGAATTTTGGTGTTTCGCATTTTTACAGTTTTGGAGTTTTCAAGTTTTGGATTTTTGGAGTTTTGGATTTTCGGAGTTTTGGAGATTCGGAGTTTTGGAGTTTCGGAGTTTTGGAGATTTGGAGTTTCGGAGTTTTGGAGTTTCGGAGTTTTGGAGTTTTGCAGTTTCGGAGTTTTGGAGTTTCGGAGATTTGGAGTTTCAGAGTTTTGGAGGTTTAGGGTTTTTTTGTTCCAGAATTTTGTAGTTTTGGAGTTTTGGAGTTTCGGAGTTACGGAGTTTCGAATTATTGGAGTTTTCGAGTTTTAGAATTTTTAATTTTTGGAGGTATGAATTTTTGGAGTTTCGGAGTTGCGGAGATTCGGGGTTGTGGAGTTTTGGAGTTTTGGAGTTTCGGAGTTTTGGAGTTTCAGAGTTTTGGAGGTTCAGGGTTGTGGAGTTTCGGAATTTTTGAGTTTTGGAGTTTCGGAGTTTCGGAGTTTTGGAGTTTTAGAGTTTTAGAGTTTTGGAGTTTTGAAATTTTTGAGTTTCATATTTTTGGAGTTTTGGAGTTTCGGAGATTTGGAGTTTCGGCGTTTTGGAGATTCGGGGTCTTGGAGTTTCGGAATTTTGTAGTTTTGTAGTTTTGGAGTGTCAGAGTTTCGGAGTGTTGGAGTTTTGGAGTTTTAGAGTTTTAGAGTTTTGGAGTTTTGAAATTTTTGAGATTCGGATTTTTGGAGTTTGGAGTTTTTAAGGTTTGGATTTTTGAGATTTGGATTTTTGGATTTTTGGAGTTTTGGAGTTTTTGAGTTTTGGAGTTTTGGATTTTTGGAGTTTTGGAGGTATGGATTTTTGGAGATTCAGGGTTTTGTTGTTCCAGAATTTTGTAGTTTTGGAGTTTCGGAGTTTCGGAGTTTCGAATTATTGGAGTTTTCGAGTTTTAGAATATTTAATTTTTGGAGGTATGGATTTTTGGAGTTTCGCAGTTTTGGAGATTCGGGGTTGTGGAGTTTCGGAATTTTGGTGTTTCGCATTTTTACAGTTTTGGAGTTTTCAAGTTTTGGATTTTTGGAGTTTTGGATTTTCGGAGTTTTGGAGATTCAGAGTTTTGGAGTTTCGGAGTTTTGGAGATTCAGGGTTGTGGAGTTTTGGAATTTTTGAGTTTTGCAGTTTCGGAGTTTTGGAGTTTTGGAGTTTCGAATTTTCAGAGTTTCGGATTTTTGGAGTTTTGGAGTTCCGGAGATTTGGAGTTCCAGTTTTGGAGGTTCAGGGTTGTGGAGTTTCGGAATTTTTGAGTTTTGGAGTTTCGGAGTTTTGGAGTATTGCAGTTTTGGAGGTTTGAGTTTCGAATTTTCAGTTTCGGATTTTTGGAGTTTTGGAGTTTTGGAGTTTCGGAGTTTTGGAGTTTCAGAGTGTTGGAGGTTCAGGGTTGTGGTGTTTCGGAATTTTCGACTTTTGGAGTTTCGGAGTTTCGGAGTTTTGGAGTATTGCAGTTTTGGAGTTTTGGAGTTTTGGAGTTTCGAATTTTCAGACTTTCGGATTTTTGGAGTTTTGCAGTTTCGGAGTTTTGGAGTTTTGGAGTTTCGGAGTTTTGGAGTTTCAGAGTTTTCGAGGTTCAGGGTTGTGGAGTTTCGGAATTTTTGAGTTTTGGAGTTTCGGAGTGTCGGAGTTTTGGAGTTTTGGAGTTTTGGAGTTTCGAATTTTCAGAGTTTCGGATTTTTGGAGTTTTGGAGTTTCGGAGATTTGGAGTTTCAGAGTTTTGGAGGTTCAGGGTTTTTTTGTTCCAGAATTTTGGAGTTTTGGAGTTTTGGAGTTTCGGAGTTTCGGAGTTTCGAATTATTGGAGTTTTCGAGTTTTAGAATTTTTAATTTTTGGAGGTATGGATTTTTGGAGTTTCGGAGTTGTGGAGATTCGGGGTTGTGGAGTATTGGAGTTTTGGAGCTTCGGAGTTTCCGAGTTTCCGAGTTTTGGAGTTTCCGACTTTCGGAATGCTGGAGTTTCGGATTTTTGCAGTTTTGGAGTTTTTAAGTTTTCGATTTTTGGAGTTTTAGATTTTTGGAGTTTTGGATTTTTGGAGTTTCGGAGTTTTGGATTTTCGGAGTTTTGGAGGTATGGATGTTTGGAGATTCGGAGTTTTGGAGTTCCAGAATTTTGTAGTTCCGGAATTTCGGAGTTTCGGATTTTTGCAGTTTTGGAGTTATAGAGCTTTGGAGTTTTGGAGTTTCGGAGTTCCGGAGTTTCGGAGTTTTGGATGTTCAGGGTTGTGGAGTTTCGGAATTTTTGAGTTTTGGAGTTTTGAAGTTTTGGAGTTTTGGAGTTTCGAATTTTCGGAGGTTCTGATTTTTGGAGTTTTGGAGTTTCGGAGATTTGGAGTTTCGGCGTTTTGGAGATTCGGGGTGTTGGAGTTTCGGAATTCTGTAGTTGTGTAGTTTTGGAGTTTTGGAGTGTCGGAGTTTCGGAGTGTTGGAAATTTCGAATTTTAGTTTTAGAGTTTTGGAGTTTTGAAATTTTTGAGTTTTGGATTTTTGGATTTTTGGAGTTTTGGAGTTTTTGAGTTTTGGAGTTTTGGATTTTTGCACTTTTGGAGTTTTGGAGTTTCGGAGTTTTGAATTTTTGGAGTTTTGGAGGTATGGATTTTTGGAGATTCAGGGTTTTGTTGTTCCATAATTTTGTAGTTTTGGAGTTTTGGAGTTCCGGAGTTTCGAATTATTGGAGTTCTCGCGTTTTAGAATTTTTAATTTTTGGAGGTATGGATTTTTGGAGTTTCGGAGTTGTGGAGATTCGGGTTGTGGAGTTTTGGAGTTTGGGAGGTTCGGAGTTTAAGAGTTTTTGAGTTTGGGAGTTTCGCAGTTTTGGAGATTCGGGGTTGTGGAGTTTCGGAATTTTGGTGTTTGGCATTTTTACAGTTTTGGAGTTTTCAAGTTTTGGATATTTGGAGTTTTGGATTTTCGGAGTTTTGGAGATTCGGAGTTTTGGAGTTTCGGAGTTTTGGAGATTTGGAGTTTCGGAGTTTTGGAGTTTCGGAGTTTTGGAGTTTTGCAGTTTCGGAGATTTGGAGTTTCGGAGATTTGGAGTTTCAGAGTTTTGGAGGTTCAGGGTTTTTTTGTTCCAGAATTTTGTAGTTTTGGAGTTTTGGAGTTTCGGAGTTACGGAGTTTCGAATTATTGGAGTTTTCGAGTTTTAGAATTTTTAATTTTTGGAGGTATGGATTTTTGGAGTTTCGGAGTTGCGGAGATTCGGGGTTGTGGAGTTTTGGAGTTTTGGAGTTTCGGAGTTTTGGAGTTTCAGAGTTTTGGAGGTTCAGGGTTGTGGAGTTTCGGAATTTTTGAGTTTTGGAGTTTCGGACTTTCGGAGTTTTGGAGTTTTAGAGTTTTAGAGTTTTGGAGTTTTGAAATTTTTGAGTTTCATATTTTTGGAGTTTTGGAGTTTCGGAGATTTGGAGTTTCGGCGTTTTGGAGATTCGGGGTCTTGGAGTTTCGGAATTTTGTAGTTTTGTAGTTTTGGAGTGTCAGAGTTTCGGAGTGTTGGAGTTTTGGAGTTTTAGAGTTTTAGAGTTTTGGAGTTTTGAAATTTTTGAGTTTCGGATTTTTGGAGTTTGGAGTTTTTAAGTTTTGGATTTTTGAGTTTTGGATTTTTGGATTTTTGGAGTTTTGGAGTTTTGGAGTTTTGGATTTTTGGAGTTTTGGAGGTATGGATTTTTGGAGATTCAGGGTTTTGTTGTTCCAGAATTTTGTAGTTTTGGAGTTTCGGAGTTTCGGAGTTTCGAATTATTGGAGTTTTCGAGTTTTAGAATATTTAATTTTTGGAGGTATGGATTTTTGGAGTTTCGCAGTTTTGGAGATTCGGGGTTGTGGAGTTTCGGAATTTTGGTGTTTCGCATTTTTACAGTTTTGGAGTTTTCAAGTTTTGGATTTTTGGAGTTTTGGATTTTCGGAGTTTTGGAGATTCAGAGTTTTGGAGTTTCGGAGTTTTGGAGATTCAGGGTTGTGGAGTTTTGGAATTTTTGAGTTTTGCAGTTTCGGAGTTTTGGAGTTTTGGAGTTTTGGAGTTTCGAATTTTCAGAGTTTCGGATTTTTGGAGTTTTGGAGTTCCGGAGATTCGGAGTTTCGAATTATTGGAGTTTTCGAGTTTTAGAATTTTTAATTTTTGGAGGTATGGATTTTTGGAGTTTCGGAGCTGTGGAGATTCGGGGTTGTGGAGTTTCGGAGTTTTGGAGTTTCAGAGTTTTGGAGGTTCAGGGTTGTGGAGTTTCGGAATTTTTGAGTTTTGGAGTTTCGGACTTTCGGAGTTTTGGAGTTTTAGAGTTTTAGAGTTTTGGAGTTTTGAAATTTTTAAGTTTCACATTTTTGGAGTTTTGGAGTTTCGGAGATTTGGAGTTTCGGCGTTTTGTAGATTCGGGGTCTTGGAGTTTCGGAATTTTGTAGTTTTGTAGTTTTGGAGTTTTGGAGTGTCGGAGTTTCGGAGTGTTGGAGTTTTGGATTTTTGAGTTATGGATTTTTGGATTTTTGGAGTTTTGGAGTTTTTGAGTTTTGGAGTTTGGGATTTTTGCACTTTTGGAGTTTTGGAGTTTCGGAGTTTTGGATTTTTGGAGTTTTGGAGGTATGGATTTTTGGAGATTCAGGGTTTTGTTGTTCCAGAATTTTGTAGTTTTGGAGTTTCAGAGTTTCGAATTATTGGAGTTTTCGAGTTTTAGAATTTTTAATTTTTGGAGGTATGGATTTTTGGAGTTTCGGAGTTGTGGAGATTCGGGGTTGGAGGTTCGGAGTTTAAGAGTTTTTGAGTTTGGGAGTTTCGCAGTTTTGGAGATTCGGGGTTGTGGAGTTTCGGAATTTTGGTGTTTCGCATTTTTACAGTTTTGGAGTTTTCAAGTTTTGGATTTTTGGAGTTTTGGAGTTTCGGAGTTTTGGAGATTCAGGGTTGTGGAGTTTTGGAGTTTGGGAGGTTCGGAGTTTAAGAGTTTTGGAGTTTCGGAGTTTTGGAGTTTTGCAGTTTCGGAGTTTTGGAGTTTCGGAGATTTGGAGTTTCAGAGTTTTGGAGGTTTAGGGTTTTTTTGTTCCAGAATTTTGTAGTTTTGGAGTTTTGGAGTTTCGGAGTTACGGAGTTTCGAATTATTGGAGTTTTCGAGTTTTAGAATTTTTAATTTTTGGAGGTATGGATTTTTGGAGTTTCGGAGTTGCGGAGATTCGGGGTTGTGGAGTTTCGGAATTTTGGTGTTTCGCATTTTTACAGTTTTGGAGTTTTCAAGTTTTGGATTTTTGGAGTTTTGGATTTTCGGAGTTTTGGAGATTCAGAGTTTTGGAGTTTCGGAGTTTTGGAGATTCAGGGTTGTGGAGTTTTGGAATTTTTGAGTTTTGCAGTTTCGGAGTTTTGGAGTTTTGGAGTTTTGGAGTTTCGAATTTTCAGAGTTTCGGATTTTTGGAGTTTTGGAGTTCTGGAGATTCGGAGTTTCGAATTATTGGAGTTTTCGAGTTTTAGAATTTTTAATTTTTGGAGGTATGGATTTTTGGAGTTTCGGAGTTGTGGAGATTCGGGTTGTGGAGTTTTGGAGTTTGGGAGGTTCGGAGTTTAAGAGTTTTTGAGTTTGGGAGTTTCGCAGTTTTGGAGATTCGGGGTTGTGGAGTTTCGGAATTTTGGTGTTTCGCATTTTTACAGTTTTGGAGTTTTCAAGTTTTGGATTTTTGGAGTTTTGGATTTTCGGAGTTTTGGAGATTCGGAGTTTTGGAGTTTCGGAGTTTTGGAGATTTGGAGTTTCGGAGTTTTGGAGTTTCGGAGTTTTGGAGTTTTGCAGTTTCGGAGTTTTGGAGTTTCGGAGATTTGGAGTTTCAGAGTTTTGGAGGTTTAGGGTTTTTTTGTTCCAGAATTTTGTAGTTTTGGAGTTTTGGAGTTTCGGAGTTACGGAGTTTCGAATTATTGGAGTTTTCGAGTTTTAGAATTTTTAATTTTTGGAGGTATGGATTTTTGGAGTTTCGGAGTTGCGGAGATTCGGGGTTGTGGAGTTTTGGAGTTTTGGAGTTTCGGAGTTTTGGAGTTTCAGAGTTTTGGAGGTTCAGGGTTGTGGAGTTTCGGAATTTTTGAGTTTTGGAGTTTCGGAGTTTCGGAGTTTTGGAGTTTTAGAGTTTTAGAGTTTTGGAGTTTTGAAATTTTTGAGTTTCATATTTTTGGAGTTTTGGAGTTTCGGAGATTTGGAGTTTCGGCGTTTTGGAGATTCGGGGTCTTGGAGTTTCGGAATTTTGTAGTTTTGTAGTTTTGGAGTGTCAGAGTTTCGGAGTGTTGGAGTTTTGGAGTTTTAGAGTTTTAGAGTTTTGGAGTTTTGAAATTTTTGAGATTCGGATTTTTGGAGTTTGGAGTTTTTAAGGTTTGGATTTTTGAGATTTGGATTTTTGGATTTTTGGAGTTTTGGAGTTTTTGAGTTTTGGAGTTTTGGATTTTTGGAGTTTTGGAGGTATGGATTTTTGGAGATTCAGGGTTTTGTTGTTCCAGAATTTTGTAGTTTTGGAGTTTCGGAGTTTCGGAGTTTCGAATTATTGGAGTTTTCGAGTTTTAGAATATTTAATTTTTGGAGGTATGGATTTTTGGAGTTTCGCAGTTTTGGAGATTCGGGGTTGTGGAGTTTCGGAATTTTGGTGTTTCGCATTTTTACAGTTTTGGAGTTTTCAAGTTTTGGATTTTTGGAGTTTTGGATTTTCGGAGTTTTGGAGATTCAGAGTTTTGGAGTTTCGGAGTTTTGGAGATTCAGGGTTGTGGAGTTTTGGAATTTTTGAGTTTTGCAGTTTCGGAGTTTTGGAGTTTTGGAGTTTCGAATTTTCAGAGTTTCGGATTTTTGGAGTTTTGGAGTTCCGGAGATTTGGAGTTCCAGTTTTGGAGGTTCAGGGTTGTGGAGTTTCGGAATTTTTGAGTTTTGGAGTTTCGGAGTTTTGGAGTATTGCAGTTTTGGAGGTTTGAGTTTCGAATTTTCAGTTTTGGATTTTTGGAGTTTTGGAGTTTTGGAGTTTCGGAGTTTTGGAGTTTCAGAGTGTTGGAGGTTCAGGGTTGTGGTGTTTCGGAATTTTCGACTTTTGGAGTTTCGGAGTTTCGGAGTTTTGGAGTATTGCAGTTTTGGAGTTTTGGAGTTTTGGAGTTTCGAATTTTCAGACTTTCGGATTTTTGGAGTTTTGCAGTTTCGGAGTTTTGGAGTTTTGGAGTTTCGGAGTTTTGGAGTTTCAGAGTTTTCGAGGTTCAGGGTTGTGGAGTTTCGGAATTTTTGAGTTTTGGAGTTTCGGAGTGTCGGAGTTTTGGAGTTTTGGAGTTTTGGAGTTTCGAATTTTCAGAGTTTCGGATTTTTGGAGTTTTGGAGTTTCGGAGATTTGGAGTTTCAGAGTTTTGGAGGTTCAGGGTTTTTTTGTTCCAGAATTTTGGAGTTTTGGAGTTTTGGAGTTTCGGAGTTTCGGAGTTTCGAATTATTGGAGTTTTCGAGTTTTAGAATTTTTAATTTTTGGAGGTATGGATTTTTGGAGTTTCGGAGTTGTGGAGATTCGGGGTTGTGGAGTATTGGAGTTTTGGAGCTTCGGAGTTTCCGAGTTTCCGAGTTTTGGAGTTTCCGACTTTCGGAATGCTGGAGTTTCGGATTTTTGCAGTTTTGGAGTTTTTAAGTTTTCGATTTTTGGAGTTTTAGATTTTTGGAGTTTTGGATTTTTGGAGTTTCGGAGTTTTGGATTTTCGGAGTTTTGGAGGTATGGATGTTTGGAGATTCGGAGTTTTGGAGTTCCAGAATTTTGTAGTTCCGGAATTTCGGAGTTTCGGATTTTTGCAGTTTTGGAGTTATAGAGCTTTGGAGTTTTGGAGTTTCGGAGTTCCGGAGTTTCGGAGTTTTGGATGTTCAGGGTTGTGGAGTTTCGGAATATTTGAGTTTTGGAGTTTTGAAGTTTTGGAGTTTTGGAGTTTCGAATTTGCGGAGGTTCTGATTTTTGGAGTTTTGGAGTTTCGGAGATTTGGAGTTTCGGCGTTTTGGAGATTCGGGGTGTTGGAGTTTCGGAATTCTGTAGTTGTGTAGTTTTGGAGTTTTGGAGTGTCGGAGTTTCGGAGTGTTGGAAATTTCGAATTTTAGTTTTAGAGTTTTGGAGTTTTGAAATTTTTGAGTTTTGGATTTTTGGATTTTTGGAGTTTTGGAGTTTTTGAGTTTTGGAGTTTTGGATTTTTGCACTTTTGGAGTTGTGGAGTTTCGGAGTTTTGAATTTTTGGAGTTTTGGAGGTATGGATTTTTGGAGATTCAGGGTTTTGTTGTGCCATAATTTTGTAGTTTTGGAGTTTTGGAGTTTCGGAGTTTCGAATTATTGGAGTTCTCGCGTTTTAGAATTTTTAATTTTTGGAGGTATGGATTTTTGGAGTTTCGGAGTTGTGGAGATTCGGGTTGTGGAGTTTTGGAGTTTGGGAGGTTCGGAGTTTAAGAGTTTTTGAGTTTGGGAGTTTCGCAGTTTTGGAGATTCGGGGTTGTGGAGTTTCGGAATTTTGGTGTTTCGCATTTTTACAGTTTTGGAGTTTTCAAGTTTTGGATATTTGGAGTTTTGGATTTTCGGAGTTTTGGAGATTCGGAGTTTTGGAGTTTCGGAGTTTTGGAGATTTGGAGTTTCGGAGTTTTGGAGTTTCGGAGTTTTGGAGTTTTGCAGTTTCGGAGTTTTGGAGTTTCGGAGATTTGGAGTTTCAGAGTTTTGGAGGTTCAGGGTTTTTTTGTTCCAGAATTTTGTAGTTTTGGAGTTTTGGAGTTTCGGAGTTACGGAGTTTCGAATTATTGGAGTTTTCGAGTTTTAGAATTTTTAATTTTTGGAGGTATGGATTTTTGGAGTTTCGGAGTTGCGGAGATTCGGGGTTGTGGAGTTTTGGAGTTTTGGAGTTTCGGAGTTTTGGAGTTTCAGAGTTTTGGAGGTTCAGGGTTGTGGAGTTTCGGAATTTCTGAGTTTTGGAGTTTCGGACTTTCGGAGTTTTGGAGTTTTAGAGTTTTAGAGTTTTGGAGTTTTGAAATTTTTGAGTTTCATATTTTTGGAGTTTTGGAGTTTCGGAGATTTGGAGTTTCGGCGTTTTGGAGATTCGGGGTCTTGGAGTTTCGGAATTTTGTAGTTTTGTAGTTTTGGAGTGTCAGAGTTTCGGAGTGTTGGAGTTTTGGAGTTTTAGAGTTTTAGAGTTTTGGAGTTTTGAAATTTTTGAGTTTCGGATTTTTGGAGTTTGGAGTTTTTAAGTTTTGGATTTTTGAGTTTTGGATTTTTGGATTTTTGGAGTTTTGGAGTTTTGGAGTTTTGGATTTTTGGAGTTTTGGAGGTATGGATTTTTGGAGATTCAGGGTTTTGTTGTTCCAGAATTTTGTAGTTTTGGAGTTTCGGAGTTTCGGAGTTTCGAATTATTGGAGTTTTCGAGTTTTAGAATATTTAATTTTTGGAGGTATGGATTTTTGGAGTTTCGCAGTTTTGGAGATTCGGGGTTGTGGAGTTTCGGAATTTTGGTGTTTCGCATTTTTACAGTTTTGGAGTTTTCAAGTTTTGGATTTTTGGAGTTTTGGATTTTCGGAGTTTTGGAGATTCAGAGTTTTGGAGTTTCGGAGTTTTGGAGATTCAGGGTTGTGGAGTTTTGGAATTTTTGAGTTTTGCAGTTTCGGAGTTTTGGAGTTTTGGAGTTTTGGAGTTTCGAATTTTCAGAGTTTCGGATTTTTGGAGTTTTGGAGTTCCGGAGATTCGGAGTTTCGAATTATTGGAGTTTTCGAGTTTTAGAATTTTTAATTTTTGGAGGTATTCATTTTTGGAGTTTCGGAGTTGTGGAGATTCGGGGTTGTGGAGTTTTGGAGTTTTGGAGTTTCGGAGTTTTGGAGTTTCAGAGTTTTGGAGGTTCAGGGTTGTGGAGTTTCGGAATTTTTGAGTTTTGGA
This sequence comes from Amblyomma mixtum, assembly GCF_055824585.1. Classification (NCBI taxonomy): domain Eukaryota; kingdom Metazoa; phylum Arthropoda; class Arachnida; order Ixodida; family Ixodidae; genus Amblyomma; species Amblyomma mixtum. The sequence continues at coordinate 110,651,218 of NC_143012.1, read as the reverse complement.
GTTTCGGACTTTCGGAGTTTTGGAGTTTTAGAGTTTTAGAGTTTTGGAGTTTTGAAATTTTTAAGTTTCACATTTTTGGAGTTTTGGAGTTTCGGAGATTTGGAGTTTCGGCGTTTTGGAGATTCGGGGTCTTGGAGTTTCGGAATTTTGTAGTTTTGTAGTTTTGGAGTTTTGGAGTGTCGGAGTTTCGGAGTGTTGGAGTTTTGGATTTTTGAGTTATGGATTTTTGGATTTTTGGAGTTTTGGAGTTTTTGAGTTTTGGAGTTTGGGATTTTTGCACTTTTGGAGTTTTGGAGTTTCGGAGTTTTGGATTTTTGGAGTTTTGGAGGTATGGATTTTTGGAGATTCAGGGTTTTGTTGTTCCAGAATTTTGTAGTTTTGGAGTTTCAGAGTTTCGAATTATTGGAGTTTTCGAGTTTTAGAATTTTTAATTTTTGGAGGTATGGATTTTTGGAGTTTCGGAGTTGTGGAGATTCGGGGTTGGAGGTTCGGAGTTTAAGAGTTTTTGAGTTTGGGAGTTTCGCAGTTTTGGAGATTCGGGGTTGTGGAGTTTCGGAATTTTGGTGTTTCGCATTTTTACAGTTTTGGAGTTTTCAAGTTTTGGATTTTTGGAGTTTGGGAGGTTCGGAGTTTAAGAGTTTTGGAGTTGCGGAGTTTTGGAGTTTTGCAGTTTCGGAGTTTTGGAGTTTCGGAGATTTGGAGTTTCAGAGTTTTGGAGGTTTAGGGTTTTTTTGTTCCAGAATTTTGTAGTTTTGGAGTTTTGGAGTTTCGGAGTTACGGAGTTTCGAATTATTGGAGTTTTCGAGTTTTAGAATTTTTAATTTTTGGAGGTATGGATTTTTGGAGTTTCGGAGTTGCGGAGATTCGGGGTTGTGGAGTTTCGGAATTTTGGTGTTTCGCATTTTTACAGTTTTGGAGTTTTCAAGTTTTGGATTTTTGGAGTTTTGGATTTTCGGAGTTTTGGAGATTCAGAGTTTTGGAGTTTCGGAGTTTTGGAGATTCAGGGTTGTGGAGTTTTGGAATTTTTGAGTTTTGCAGTTTCGGAGTTTTGGAGTTTTGGAGTTTTGGAGTTTCGAATTTTCAGAGTTTCGGATTTTTGGAGTTTTGGAGTTCCGGAGATTCGGAGTTTCGAATTATTGGAGTTTTCGAGTTTTAGAATTTTTAATTTTTGGAGGTATGGATTTTTGGAGTTTCGGAGTTGTGGAGATTCGGGTTGTGGAGTTTTGGAGTTTGGGAGGTTCGGAGTTTAAGAGTTTTTGAGTTTGGGAGTTTCGCAGTTTTGGAGATTCGGGGTTGTGGAGTTTCGGAATTTTGGTGTTTCGCATTTTTACAGTTTTGGAGTTTTCAAGTTTTGGATTTTTGGAGTTTTGGATTTTCGGAGTTTTGGAGATTCGGAGTTTTGGAGTTTCGGAGTTTTGGAGATTTGGAGTTTCGGAGTTTTGGAGTTTCGGAGTTTTGGAGTTTTGCAGTTTCGGAGTTTTGGAGTTTCGGAGATTTGGAGTTTCAGAGTTTTGGAGGTTTAGGGTTTTTTTGTTCCAGAATTTTGTAGTTTTGGAGTTTTGGAGTTTCGGAGTTACGGAGTTTCGAATTATTGGAGTTTTCGAGTTTTAGAATTTTTAATTTTTGGAGGTATGGATTTTTGGAGTTTCGGAGTTGCGGAGATTCGGGGTTGTGGAGTTTTGGAGTTTTGGAGTTTCGGAGTTTTGGAGTTTCAGAGTTTTGGAGGTTCAGGGTTGTGGAGTTTCGGAATTTTTGAGTTTTGGAGTTTCGGAGTTTCGGAGTTTTGGAGTTTTAGAGTTTTAGAGTTTTGGAGTTTTGAAATTTTTGAGTTTCATATTTTTGGAGTTTTGGAGTTTCGGAGATTTGGAGTTTCGGCGTTTTGGAGATTCGGGGTCTTGGAGTTTCGGAATTTTGTAGTTTTGTAGTTTTGGAGTGTCAGAGTTTCGGAGTGTTGGAGTTTTGGAGTTTTAGAGTTTTAGAGTTTTGGAGTTTTGAAATTTTTGAGATTCGGATTTTTGGAGTTTGGAGTTTTTAAGGTTTGGATTTTTGAGATTTGGATTTTTGGATTTTTGGAGTTTTGGAGTTTTTGAGTTTTGGAGTTTTGGATTTTTGGAGTTTTGGAGGTATGGATTTTTGGAGATTCAGGGTTTTGTTGTTCCAGAATTTTGTAGTTTTGGAGTTTCGGAGTTTCGGAGTTTCGAATTATTGGAGTTTTCGAGTTTTAGAATATTTAATTTTTGGAGGTATGGATTTTTGGAGTTTCGCAGTTTTGGAGATTCGGGGTTGTGGAGTTTCGGAATTTTGGTGTTTCGCATTTTTACAGTTTTGGAGTTTTCAAGTTTTGGATTTTTGGAGTTTTGGATTTTCGGAGTTTTGGAGATTCAGAGTTTTGGAGTTTCGGAGTTTTGGAGATTCAGGGTTGTGGAGTTTTGGAATTTTTGAGTTTTGCAGTTTCGGAGTTTTGGAGTTTTGGAGTTTCGAATTTTCAGAGTTTCGGATTTTTGGAGTTTTGGAGTTCCGGAGATTTGGAGTTCCAGTTTTGGAGGTTCAGGGTTGTGGAGTTTCGGAATTTTTGAGTTTTGGAGTTTCGGAGTTTTGGAGTATTGCAGTTTTGGAGGTTTGAGTTTCGAATTTTCAGTTTCGGATTTTTGGAGTTTTGGAGTTTTGGAGTTTCGGAGTTTTGGAGTTTCAGAGTGTTGGAGGTTCAGGGTTGTGGTGTTTCGGAATTTTCGACTTTTGGAGTTTCGGAGTTTCGGAGTTTTGGAGTATTGCAGTTTTGGAGTTTTGGAGTTTTGGAGTTTCGAATTTTCAGACTTTCGGATTTTTGGAGTTTTGCAGTTTCGGAGTTTTGGAGTTTTGGAGTTTCGGAGTTTTGGAGTTTCAGAGTTTTCGAGGTTCAGGGTTGTGGAGTTTCGGAATTTTTGAGTTTTGGAGTTTCGGAGTGTCGGAGTTTCGGAGTTTTGGAGTTTTGGAGTTTCGAATTTTCAGAGTTTCGGATTTTTGGAGTTTTGGAGTTTCGGAGATTTGGAGTTTCAGAGTTTTGGAGGTTCAGGGTTTTTTTGTTCCAGAATTTTGGAGTTTTGGAGTTTCGGAGTTTCGGAGTTTCGAATTATTGGAGTTTTCGAGTTTTAGAATTTTTAATTTTTGGAGGTATGGATTTTTGGAGTTTCGGAGTTGTGGAGATTCGGGGTTGTGGAGTATTGGAGTTTTGGAGCTTCGGAGTTTCCGAGTTTCCGAGTTTTGGAGTTTCCGACTTTCGGAATGCTGGAGTTTCGGATTTTTGCAGTTTTGGAGTTTTTAAGTTTTCGATTTTTGGAGTTTTAGATTTTTGGAGTTTTGGATTTTTGGAGTTTCGGAGTTTTGGATTTTCGGAGTTTTGGAGGTATGGATGTTTGGAGATTCGGAGTTTTGGAGTTCCAGAATTTTGTAGTTCCGGAATTTCGGAGTTTCGGATTTTTGCAGTTTTGGAGTTATAGAGCTTTGGAGTTTTGGAGTTTCGGAGTTCCGGAGTTTCGGAGTTTTGGATGTTCAGGGTTGTGGAGTTTCGGAATATTTGAGTTTTGGAGTTTTGAAGTTTTGGAGTTTTGGAGTTTCGAATTTTCGGAGGTTCTGATTTTTGGAGTTTTGGAGTTTCGGAGATTTGGAGTTTCGGCGTTTTGGAGATTCGGGGTGTTGGAGTTTCGGAATTCTGTAGTTGTGTAGTTTTGGAGTTTTGGAGTGTCGGAGTTTCGGAGTGTTGGAAATTTCGAATTTTAGTTTTAGAGTTTTGGAGTTTTGAAATTTTTGAGTTTTGGATTTTTGGATTTTTGGAGTTTTGGAGTTTTTGAGTTTTGGAGTTTTGGATTTTTGCACTTTTGGAGTTTTGGAGTTTCGGAGTTTTGAATTTTTGGAGTTTTGGAGGTATGGATTTTTGGAGATTCAGGGTTTTGTTGTTCCATAATTTTGTAGTTTTGGAGTTTTGGAGTTTCGGAGTTTCGAATTATTGGAGTTCTCGCGTTTTAGAATTTTTAATTTTTGGAGGTATGGATTTTTGGAGTTTCGGAGTTGTGGAGATTCGGGTTGTGGAGTTTTGGAGTTTGGGAGGTTCGGAGTTTAAGAGTTTTTGAGTTTGGGAGTTTCGCAGTTTTGGAGATTCGGGGTTGTGGAGTTTCGGAATTTTGGTGTTTCGCATTTTTACAGTTTTGGAGTTTTCAAGTTTTGGATATTTGGAGTTTTGGATTTTCGGAGTTTTGGAGATTCGGAGTTTTGGAGTTTCGGAGTTTTGGAGATTTGGAGTTTCGGAGTTTTGGAGTTTCGGAGTTTTGGAGTTTTGCAGTTTCGGAGTTTTGGAGTTTCGGAGATTTGGAGTTTCAGAGTTTTGGAGGTTCAGGGTTTTTTTGTTCCAGAATTTTGTAGTTTTGGAGTTTTGGAGTTTCGGAGTTACGGAGTTTCGAATTATTGGAGTTTTCGAGTTTTAGAATTTTTAATTTTTGGAGGTATGGATTTTTGGAGTTTCGGAGTTGCGGAGATTCGGGGTTGTGGAGTTTTGGAGTTTTGGAGTTTCGGAGTTTTGGAGTTTCAGAGTTTTGGAGGTTCAGGGTTGTGGAGTTTCGGAATTTTTGAGTTTTGGAGTTTCGGACTTTCGGAGTTTTGGAGTTTTAGAGTTTTAGAGTTTTGGAGTTTTGAAATTTTTGAGTTTCATACTTTTGGAGTTTTGGAGTTTCGGAGATTTGGAGTTTCGGCGTTTTGGAGATTCGGGGTCTTGGAGTTTCGGAATTTTGTAGTTTTGTAGTTTTGGAGTGTCAGAGTTTCGGAGTGTTGGAGTTTTGGAGTTTTAGAGTTTTAGAGTTTTGGAGTTTTTAAATTTTTGAGTTTCGGATTTTTGGAGTTTCGAGTTTTTAAGTTTTGGATTTTTGAGTTTTGGATTTTTGGATTTTTGGAGTTTTGGAGTTTTTGAGTTTTGGAGTTTTGGATTTTTGGAGTTTTGGAGGTATGGATTTTTGGAGATTCAGGGTTTTGTTGTTCCAGAATTTTTAGTTTTGGAGTTTCGGAGTTTCGGAGTTTCGAATTATTGGAGTTTTCGAGTTTTAGAATTTTTAATTTTTGGAGGTATGGATTTTTGGAGTTTCGGAGTTGTGGAGATTCGGGGTTGTGGAGTTTTGGAGTTTTGGAGGTTCGGAGTTTAAGAGTTTTTGAGTTTGGGAGTTTCGCAGTTTTGGAGATTCGGGGTTGTGGAGTTTCGGAATTTTGGTGTTTCGCATTTTTACAGTTTTGGAGTTTTCAAGTTTTGGATTTTTGGAGTTTTTGGATTTTCGGAATTTTGGAGATTCAGTTTTGGAGTTTCGGAGTTTTGGATATTCAGGGTTGTGGAGTTTCGGAATTTTTGAGTTTTGGAGTTTCGGAGTTTCGGAGTTTCAGAGTTTTTGAGTTTTTTAGTTTCGAATTTTCAGAGTTTTGGAGTTCCGGAGATTTGGAGTTCCAGAGTTTTGGAGGTTCAGGGTTGTGGAGTTTCGGAATTTTTGAGTTTTGGAGTTTTGAAGTTTTGGAGTTTTGGAGTTTCGAATTATTGGAGTTTTGGAGTTTTAGAATTTTTGATTTTTGGAGGTATGGATTTTTGGAGTTTCGGAGTGTTGGAGATTCGGAGTTGTGGAGTTTTGGAGTTTTGGAGGTTTAGAGTTTTGAGTTTCCGAGTTTCGGAGTTTTGGAGTTTCGGAGTTTTTGACTTTGGGGTTGTGGAGTTTCGGAATTTTTGAGTTTTGGAGTTTCGGAGTTTTGGAGTTTTGCAGTTTTGGAGTTTTGGAGTTTCGGAGATTTGGAGTTTCGGCGTTTTGGAGATTCGGGGTCTTGGAGTTTCGGAATTTTGTAGTTTTGTAGTTTTGGAGTGTCAGAGTTTCGGAGTGTTGGAGTTTTGGAGTTTTAGAGTTTTAGAGTTTTGGAGTTTTGAAATTTTTGAGTTTCGGATTTTTGGAGTTTCGAGTTTTTAAGTTTTGGATTTTTGAGTTTTGGATTTTTGGATTTTTGGAGTTTTGGAGTTTTTGAGTTTTGGAGTTTTGGATTTTTGGAGTTTTGGATTTTTGGATTTTTGGAGTTTTGGAGTTTTTGAGTTTTGGAGTTTTGGATTTTTGCACTTTTGTAGTTTTGGAGTTTCGGAGTTTTGAATTTTTGGAGTTTTGGAGGTATGGATTTTTGGAGATTCAGGGTTTTGTTGTTCCATAATTTTGTAGTTTTGGAGTTTTGGAGTTTCGGAGTTTCGAATTATTGGAGTTTTCGAGTTTTAGAATATTTAATTTTTGGAGGTATGGATTTTTGGAGTTTCGCAGTTTTGGAGATTCGGGGTTGTGGAGTTTCGGAATTTTGGTGTTTCGCATTTTTACAGTTTTGGAGTTTTCAAGTTTTGGATTTTTGGAGTTTTGGATTTTCGGAGTTTTCGACTTTCGGAGTTTTGGAGTTTCGGAGTTTTGGAGATTCAGGGTTGTGGAGTTTTGGAATTTTTGAGTTTTGGAGTTTTGGATATTTGGAGTTTTGGATTTTTGGAGTTTTCGACTTTCGGAGTTTCGGATTATTGGACTTTTGGAGTTTTAGAGCTTTGGAGTTTTGCAGTTTTGGAGTTCCGGATTTTCGGAGTTTCGGAGTTTTGGAGTTTCGAAGTTTTGGAGTTTCGGATTTTCAGTTTCAGATTTTTGGAGTTTTGGAGTTTCGAAGATTTGGAGTTTCGGCGTTTTGGAGATTCAGGGTGTTCGAGTTTCAGAATTTTGTAATTTTGTAGTTTTGGAGTTTCGGAGCTTCGGAGTGTTGGAGTTTTGGAGTTTTAGAGTTTCGGAGTTTTGGAGTTGTGGAGTTTTAGAGTTTTGGAGTTTTGGAGTTTCGGAGTTTCGGAGTTTCGAATTATTGGAGTTTTTGATTTTTGGAGGTATGGATTTTTGGAGTTTCGGAGTTGTGGAGATTCGGGGTTGTGGAGTATTGGAGTTTTGGAGCTTCGGAGTTTCCGAGTTTCCGAGTTTTGGAGTTTCCGACTTTCGGAATGCTGGAGTTTCGGATTTTTGCAGTTTTGGAGTTTTTAAGTTTTCGATTTTTGGAGTTTTGGATTTTTGGAGTTTTGGATTTTTGGAGTTTCGGAGTTTTGGATTTTCGGAGTTTTGGAGGTATGGATGTTTGGAGATTCGGAGTTTTGGAGTTCCATAATTTTGTAGTTCCGGAATTTCGGAGTTTCGGATTTTTGCAGTTTTGGAGTTATAGAGCTTTGGAGTTTTGGAGTTTCGGAGTTCCGGAGTTTCGGAGTTTTGGATGTTCAGGGTTGTGGAGTTTCGGAATTTTTGAGTTTTGGAGTTTTTAAGTTTTGGAGTTTTGGAGTTTCGAATTTTCGGAGGTTCTGATTTTTGGAGTTTTGGAGTTTTTGAGTTTTGGAGTTTTGGATTTTTGCACTTTTGGAGTTTTGGAGTTTCGGAGTTTTGGATTTTTGGAGTTTTGGAGGTATGGATTTTTGGAGATTCGGGGTTTTGTTCCAGAATTTTGTAGTTTTGGAGTTTTGGAGTATTGGAGTTTTGAAGTATTGGAGTTTTTGAGTTTTTAAGTTTTTGAGTTTCGGAGTTTCGGAGTTTCGAATTATTGGAGTTTTGGAGTTTTAGAATTTTTGATTTTTGGAGGTATGGATTTTTGGAGTATCGGAGTGTTGGAGATTCGGAGTTGTGGAGTTTTGGAGTTTTGGAGGTTTAGAGTTTTGGAGTTTCCGAGTTTCGGAGTTTTGGAGTTTCGGAGTTTTTGACTTTGGGGTTGTGGAGTTTCGGAATTTTTGAGTTTTGGAGTTTCGGAGTTTTGGAGTTTTGCAGTTTTGGAGTTTTGGAGTTTCGGAGATTTGGAGTTTCGGCGTTTTGGAGATTCGGGGTCTTGGAGTTTCGGAATTTTGTAGTTTTGTAGTTTTGGAGTTTTGGAGTGTCGGAGTTTCGGAGTGTTGGAGATTTGGAGTTTTGGATTTTTGAGTTTTGGATTTTTGGATTTTTGGAGTTTTTGAGTTTTTGAGTTTTGGAGTTTTGGATTTTTGCACTTTTGGAGTTTTGGAGTTTCGGAGTTTTGAATTTTTGGAGTTTTGGAGGTATGGATTTTTGGAGATTCAGGGTTTTGTTGTTCCATAATTTTGTAGTTTTGGAGTTTTGGAGTTTCGAATTATTGGAGTTCTCGCGTTTTAGAATTTTTAATTTTTGGAGGTATGGATTTTTGGAGTTTCGGAGTTGTGGAGATTCGGGTTGTGGAGTTTTGGAGTTTGGGAGGTTCGGAGTTTAAGAGTTTTTGAGTTTGGGAGTTTCGCAGTTTTGGAGATTCGGGGTTGTGGAGTTTCGGAATTTTGGTGTTTCGCATTTTTACAGTTTTGGAGTTTTCAAGTTTTGGATTTTTGGAGTTTTGGATTTTCGGAGTTTTGGAGATTCGGAGTTTTGGAGTTTTGGAGTTTCGGAGTTTTGGAGATTTGGAGTTTCGGAGTTTTGGAGTTTCGGAGTTTTGGAGTTTTGCAGTTTCGGAGTTTTGGAGTTTCGGAGATTTGGAGTTTCAGAGTTTTGGAGGTTCAGGGTTTTTTTGTTCCAGAATTTTGTAGTTTTGGAGTTTTGGAGTTTCGGAGTTACGGAGTTTCGAATTATTGGAGTTTTCGAGTTTTAGAATTTTTAATTTTTGGAGGTATGGATTTTTGGAGTTTCGGAGTTGCGGAGATTCGGGGTTGTGGAGTTTTGGAGTTTTGGAGTTTCGGAGTTTTGGAGTTTCAGAGTTTTGGAGGTTCAGGGTTGTGGAGTTTCGGAATTTTTGAGTTTTGGAGTTTCGGACTTTCGGAGTTTTGGAGTTTTAGAGTTTTAGAGTTTTGGAGTTCTGAAATTTTTGAGTTTCATATTTTTGGAGTTTTGGAGTTTCGGAGATTTGGAGTTTCGGCGTTTTGGAGATTCGGGGTCTTGGAGTTTCGGAATTTTGTAGTTTTGTAGTTTTGGAGTGTCAGAGTTTCGGAGTGTTGGAGTTTTGGAGTTTTAGAGTTTTAGAGTTTTGGAGTTTTGAAATTTTTGAGTTTCGGATTTTTGGAGTTTGGAGTTTTTAAGTTTTGGATTTTTGAGTTTTGGATTTTTGGATTTTTGGAGTTTTGGAGTTTTTGAGTTTTGGAGTTTTGGATTTTTGGAGTTTTGGAGGTATGGATTTTTGGAGATTCAGGGTTTTGTTGTTCCAGAATTTTGTAGTTTTGGAGTTTCGGAGTTTCGGAGTTTCGAATTATTGGAGTTTTCGAGTTTTAGAATATTTAATTTTTGGAGGTATGGATTTTTGGAGTTTCGCAGTTTTGGAGATTCGGGGTTGTGGAGTTTCGGAATTTTGGTGTTTCGCATTTTTACAGTTTTGGAGTTTTCAAGTTTTGGATTTTTGGAGTTTTGGATTTTCGGAGTTTTGGAGATTCAGAGTTTTGGAGTTTTGGAGTTTTGGAGATTCAGGGTTGTGGAGTTTTGGAATTTTTGAGTTTTGCAGTTTCGGAGTTTTGGAGTTTTGGAGTTTTGGAGTTTCGAATTTTCAGAGTTTCGGATTTTTGGAGTTGTGGAGTTCCGGAGATTTGGAGTTCCAGTTTTGGAGGTTCAGGGTTGTGGAGTTTCGGAATTTTTGAGTTTTGGAGTTTCGGAGTTTTGGAGTATTGCAGTTTTGGAGGTTTGAGTTTCGAATTTTCAGTTTCGGATTTTTGGAGTTTTGGAGTTTCGGAGTTTTGGAGTTTCAGAGTGTTGGAGGTTCAGGGTTGTGGTGTTTCGGAATTTTTGACTTTTGGAGTTTCGGAGTTTCGGAGTTTTGGAGTATTGCAGTTTTGGAGTTTTGGAGTTTTGGAGTTTCGAATTTTCAGACTTTCGGATTTTTGGAGTTTTGCAGTTTCGGAGTTTTGGAGTTTTGGAGTTTCGGAGTTTTGGAGTTTCAGAGTTTTCGAGGTTCAGGGTTGTGGAGTTTCGGAATTTTTGAGTTTTGGAGTTTCGGAGTGTCGGAGTTTTGGAGTTTTGGAGTTTCGAATTTTCAGAGTTTCGGATTTTTGGAGTTTTGGAGTTTCGGAGATTTGGAGTTTCAGAGTTTTGGAGGTTCAGGGTTTTTTTGTTCCAGAATTTTGGAGTTTTGGAGTTTCGGAGTTTCGGAGTTTCGAATTATTGGAGTTTTCGAGTTTTAGAATTTTTAATTTTTGGAGGTATGGATTTTTGGAGTTTCGGAGTTGTGGAGATTCGGGGTTGTGGAGTATTGGAGTTTTGGAGCTTCGGAGTTTCCGAGTTTCCGAGTTTTGGAGTTTCCGACTTTCGGAATGCTGGAGTTTCGGATTTTTGCAGTTTTGGAGTTTTTAAGTTTTCGATTTTTGGAGTTTTAGATTTTTGGAGTTTTGGATTTTTGGAGTTTCGGAGTTTTGGATTTTCGGAGTTTTGGAGGTATGGATATTTGGAGATTCGGAGTTTTGGAGTTCCAGAATTTTGTAGTTCCGGAATTTCGGAGTTTCGGATTTTTGCAGTTTTGGAGTTATAGAGCTTTGGAGTTTTGGAGTTTCGGAGTTCCAGAGTTTCGGAGTTTTGGATGTTCAGGGTTGTGGAGTTTCGGAATTTTTGAGTTTTGGAGTTTTGAAGTTTTGGAGTTTTGGAGTTTCGAATTTTCGGAGGTTCTGATTTTTGGAGTTTTGGAGTTTCGGAGACTTGTGGTTTCGGCGTTTTGGAGATTTGGGGTGTTGGAGTTTCGGAATTCTGTAGTTGTGTAGTTTTGGAGTTTTGGAGTGTCGGAGTTTCGGAGTGTTGGAAATTTCGAATTTTAGTTTTAGAGTTTTGGAGTTTTGAAATTTTTGAGTTTTGGATTTTTGGATTTTTGGAGTTTTGGAGTTTTTGAGTTTTGGAGTTTTGGATTTTTGCACTTTTGGAGTTTTGGAGTTTCGGAGTTTTGAATTTTTGGAGTTTTGGAGGTGTGGATTTTTGGAGATTCAGGGTTTTGTTGTTCCATAATTTTGTAGTTTTGGAGTTTTGGAGTTTCGGAGTTTCGAATTATTGGAGTTTTCGAGTTTTAGAATATTTAATTTTTGGAGGTATGGGTTTTTGGAGTTTCGCAGTTTTGGAGATTCGGGGTTGTGGAGTTTCGGAATTTTGGTGTTTCGCATTTTTACAGTTTTGGAGTTTTCAAGTTTTGGATTTTTGGAGTTTTGGATTTTCGGAGTTTTGGAGATTCAGAGTTTTGGAGTTTCGGAGTTTTGGAGATTCAGGGTTGTGGAGTTTTGGAATTTTTGAGTTTTGCAGTTTCGGAGTTTTGGAGTTTTGGAGTTTTGGAGTTTCGAATTTTCAGAGTTTCGGATTTTTGGAGTTTTGGAGTTCCGGAGATTTGGAGTTCCAGTTTTGGAGGTTCAGGGTTGTGGAGTTTCGGAATTTTTGAGTTTTGGAGTTTCGGAGTTTTGGAGTATTGCAGTTTTGGAGGTTTGAGTTTCGAATTTTCAGTTTCGGATTTTTGGAGTTTTGGAGTTTCGGAGTTTTGGAGTTTCAGAGTGTTGGAAGTTCAGGGTTGTGGTGTTTCGGAATTTTTGACTTTTGGAGTTTCGGAGTTTCGGAGTTTTGGAGTATTGCAGTTTTGGAGTTTTGGAGTTTTGGAGTTTCGAATTTTCAGACTTTCGGATTTTTGGAGTTTTGCAGTTTCGGAGTTTTGGAGTTTTGGAGTTTCGGAGTTTTGGAGTTTCAGAGTTTTCGAGGTTCAGGGTTGTGGAGTTTCGGAATTTTTGAGTTTTGGAGTTTCGGAGTGTCGGAGTTTTGGAGTTTTGGAGTTTCGAATTTTCAGAGTTTCGGATTTTTGGAGTTTTGGAGTTTCGGAGATTTGGAGTTTCAGAGTTTTGGAGGTTCAGGGTTTTTTTGTTCCAGAATTTTGGAGTTTTGGAGTTTTGGAGTTTCGGAGTTTCGGAGTTTCGAATTATTGGAGTTTTCGAGTTTTAGAATTTTTAATTTTTGGAGGTATGGATTTTTGGAGTTTCGGAGTTGTGGAGATTCGGGGTTGTGGAGTATTGGAGTTTTGGAGCTTCGGAGTTTCCGAGTTTCCGAGTTTTGGAGTTTCCGACTTTCGGAATGCTGGAGTTTCGGATTTTTGCAGTTTTGGAGTTTTTAAGTTTTCGATTTTTGGAGTTTTAGATTTTTGGAGTTTTGGATTTTTGGAGTTTCGGAGTTTTGGATTTTTGGAGTTTTGGAGGTATGGATGTTTGGAGATTCGGAGTTTTGGAGTTCCAGAATTTTGTAGTTCCGGAATTTCGGAGTTTCGGATTTTTGCAGTTTTGGAGTTATAGAGCTTTGGAGTTTTGGAGTTTCGGAGTTCCGGAGTTTCGGAGTTTTGGATGTTCAGGGTTGTGGAGTTTCGGAATTTTTGAGTTTTGGAGTTTTGAAGTTTTGGAGTTTTGGAGTTTCGAATTTTCGGAGGTTCTGATTTTTGGAGTTTTGGAGTTTCGGAGATTTGGAGTTTCGGCGTTTTGGAGATTCGGGGTGTTGGAGTTTCGGAATTCTGTAGTTGTGTAGTTTTGGAGTTTTGGAGTGTCGGAGTTTCGGAGTGTTGGAAATTTCGAATTTTAGTTTTAGAGTTTTGGAGTTTTGAAATTTTTGAGTTTCGGATTTTTGCAGCATTGGAGTTTTGGTGTTTTGGATTTTTGGAGTTTTGGAGTTTCTGAGTTTTGGTGTTTTGGATTTTTGGAGTTTTGGAGTTTTTGAGTTTTGGAGTTTTGGATTTTTGCACTTTTGGAGTTTTGGAGTTTCGGAGTTTTGGATTTTTGGAGTTTTGGAGGTATGGATTTTTGGAGATTCGGGGTTTTGTTCCAGAATTTTGTAGTTTTGGAGTTTTGGAGTATTGGAGTTTTGAAGTATTGGAGTTTTTGAGTTTTTAAGTTTTTGAGTTTTGGAGTTTCGGAGTTTCGAATTATTGGAGTTTTGGAGTTTTAGAATTTTTGATTTTTGGAGGTATGGATTTTTGGAGTTTCGGAGTGTTGGAGATTCGGAGTTGTGGAGTTTTGGAGTTTTGGAGGTTTAGAGTTTTGGAGTTTCCGAGTTTCGGAGTTTTGGAGTTTCGGAGTTTTTTACTTTGGGGTTGTGGAGTTTTGGAATTTTTGAGTTTTGGAGTTTCGGAGTTTTGGAGTTTTGCAGTTTTGGAGTTTTGGAGTTTCGGAGATTTGGAGTTTCGGCGTTTTGGAGATTCGGGGTCTTGGAGTTTCGGAATTTTGTAGTTTTGTAGTTTTGGAGTTTTGGAGTGTCGGAGTTTCGGAGTGTTGGAGTTTTGGAGTTTTGGATTTTTGAGTTTTGGATTTTTGGATTTTTGGAGTTTTGGAGTTTTTGAGTTTTGGAGTTTTGGATTTTTGCACTTTTGGAGTTTTGGAGTTTCGGAGTTTTGAATTTTTGGAGTTTTGGAGGTATGGATTTTTGGAGATTCAGGGTTTTGTTGTTCCATAATTTTGTAGTTTTGGAGTTTTGGAGTTTCGGAGTTTCGAATTATTGGAGTTCTCGCGTTTTAGAATTTTTAATTTTTGGAGGTATGGATTTTTGGAGTTTCGGAGTTGTGGAGATTCGGGTTGTGGAGTTTTGGAGTTTGGGAGGTTCGGAGTTTAAGAGTTTTTGAGTTTGGGAGTTTCGCAGTTTTGGAGATTTGGGGTTGTGGAGTTTCGGAATTTTGGTGTTTCGCATTTTTACAGTTTTGGAGTTTTCAAGTTTTGGATTTTTGGAGTTTTGGATTTTCGGAGTTTTGGAGATTCGGAGTTTTGGAGTTTCGGAGTTTTGGAGATTTGGAGTTTCGGAGTTTTGGAGTTTCGGAGTTTTGGAGTTTTCCAGTTTCGGAGTTTTGGAGTTTCGGAGATTTGGAGTTTCAGAGTTTTGGAGGTTCAGGGTTTTTTTGTTCCAGAATTTTGTAGTTTTGGAGTTTTGGAGTTTCGGAGTTACGGAGTTTCGAATTATTGCAGTTTTCGAGTTTTAGAATTTTTAATTTTTGGAGGTATGGATTTTTGGAGTTTCGGAGTTGCGGAGATCCGGGGTTGTGGAGTTTTGGAGTTTTGGAGTTTCGGAGTTTTGGAGTTTCAGAGTTTTGGAGGTTCAGGGTTGTGGAGTTTCGGAATTTTTGAGTTTTGGAGTTTCGGACTTTCGGAGTTTTGGAGTTTTAGAGTTTTAGAGTTTTGGAGTTTTGAAATTTTTGAGTTTCATATTTTTGGAGTTTTGGAGTTTCGGAAATTTGGAGTTTCGGCGTTTTGGAGATTCGGGGTCTTGGAGTTTCGGAATTTTGTAGTTTTGTAGTTTTGGAGTGTCAGAGTTTCGGAGTGTTGGAGTTTTGGAGTTTTAGAGTTTTAGAGTTTTGGAGTTTTGAAATTTTTGAGTTTCGGATTTTTGGAGTTTCGAGTTTTTAAGTTTTGGATTTTTGAGTTTTGGATTTTTGGATTTTTGGAGTTTTGGAGTTTTTGAGTTTTGGAGTTTTGGATTTTTGGAGTTTTGGATTTTTGGATTTTTGGAGTTTTGGAGTTTTTGAGTTTTGGAGTTTTGGATTTTTGCACTTTTGGAGTTTTGGAGTTTCGGAGTTTTGAATTTTTGGAGTTTTGGAGGTATGGATTTTTGGAGATTCAGGGTTTTGTTGTTCCATAATTTTGTAGTTTTGGAGTTTTGGAGTTTCGGAGTTTCGAATTATTGGAGTTTTCGAGTTTTAGAATATTTAATTTTTGGAGGTATGGATTTTTGGAGTTTCGCAGTTTTGGAGATTCGGGGTTGTGGAGTTTCGGAATTTTGGTGTTTCGCATTTTTACAGTTTTGGAGTTTTCAAGTTTTGGATTTTTGGAGTTTTGGATTTTCGGAGTTTTGGAGATTCAGAGTTTTGGAGTTTCGGAGTTTTGGAGATTCAGGGTTGTGGAGTTTTGGAATTTTTGAGTTTTGCAGTTTCGGAGTTTTGGAGTTTTGGAGTTTCGAATTTTCAGAGTTTCGGATTTTTGGAGTTTTGGAGTTCCGGAGATTTGGAGTTCCAGTTTTGGAGGTTCAGGGTTGTGGAGTTTCGGAATTTTTGAGTTTTGGAGTTTCGGAGTTTTGGAGTATTGCAGTTTTGGAGGTTTGAGTTTCGAATTTTCAGTTTCGGATTTTTGGAGTTTTGGAGTTTCGGAGTTTTGGAGTTTCAGAGTGTTGGAGGTTCAGGGTTGTGGTGTTTCAGAATTTTTGACTTTTGGAGTTTCGGAGTTTCGGAGTTTTGGAGTATTGCAGTTTTGGAGTTTTGGAGTTTTGGAGTTTCGAATTTTCAGACTTTCGGATTTTTGGAGTTTTGCAGTTTCGGAGTTTTGGAGTTTTGGAGTTTCGAATTATTGGAGTTTTCGAGTTTTAGAATTTTTAATTTTTGGAGGTATAGATTTTTGGAGTTTCGGAGTTGCGGAGATTCGGGGTTGTGGAGTTTTGGAGTTTTGGAGTTTCGGAGTTTTGGAGTTTCAGAGTTTTGGAGGTTCAGGGTTGTGGAGTTTCGGAATTTTTGAGTTTTGGAGTTTCGGACTTTCGGAGTTTTGGAGTTTTCGAGTTTTAGAGTTTTGGAGTTTTGAAATTCTTGAGTTTCATATTTTTGGAGTTTCGAGTTTTTAAGTTTTGGATTTTTGAGTTTTGGATTTTTGGATTTTTGGAGTTTTGGAGTTTTTGAGTTTTGGAGTTTTGGATTTTTGGAGTTTTGGATTTTTGGATTTTTGGAGTTTTGGAGTTTTTGAGTTTTGGAGTTTTGGATTTTTGCACTTTTGGAGTTTTGGAGTTTCGGAGTTTTGAATTTTTGGAGTTTTGGAGGTATGGATTTTTGGAGATTCAGGGTTTTGTTGTTCCATAATTTTGTAGTTTTGGAGTTTTGGAGTTTCGGAGTTTCGAATTATTGGAGTTTTCGAGTTTTAGAATATTTAATTTTTGGAGGTATGGATTTTTGGAGTTTCGCAGTTTTGGAGATTCGGGGTTGTGGAGTTTCGGAATTTTGGTGTTTCGCATTTTTAGTTTTGGAGTTTTCAAGTTTTGGATTTTTGGAGTTTTGGATTTTCGGAGTTTTGGAGATTCAGAGTTTTGGAGTTTCGGAGTTTTGGAGATTCAGGGTTGTGGAGTTTTGGAATTTTTGAGTTTTGCAGTTTCGGAGTTTTGGAGTTTTGGATTTCGAGTTTCGAATTTTCAGAGTTTCGGATTTTTGGAGTTTTGGAGTTCCGGAGATTTGGAGTTCCAGTTTTGGAGGTTCAGGGTTGTGGAGTTTCGGAATTTTTGAGTTTTGGAGTTTCGGAGTTTTGGAGTATTGCAGTTTTGGAGGTTTGAGTTTCGAATTTTCAGTTTCGGATTTTTGGAGTTTTGGAGTTTCGGAGTTTTGGAGTTTCAGAGTGTTGGAGGTTCAGGGTTGTGGTGTTTCGGAATTTTTGACTTTTGGAGTTTCGGAGTTTCGGAGTTTTGGAGTATTGCAGTTTTGGAGTTTTGGAGTTTCGAATTTTCAGACTTTCGGATTTTTGGAGTTTTGCAGTTTCGGAGTTTTGGAGTTTTGGAGTTTCGGAGTTTTGGAGTTTCAGAGTTTTCGAGGTTCAGGGTTGTGGAGTTTCGGAATTTTTGAGTTTTGGAGTTTCGGAGTGTCGGAGTTTTGGAGTTTTGGAGTTTCGAATTTTCAGAGTTTCGGATTTTTGGAGTTTTGGAGTTTCGGAGATTTGGAGTTTCAGAGTTTTGGAGGTTCAGGGTTTTTTTGTTCCAGAATTTTGGAGTTTTGGAGTTTTGGAGTTTCGGAGTTTCGGAGTTTCGAATTATTGGAGTTTTCGAGTTTTAGAATTTTTAATTTTTGGAGGTATGGATTTTTGGAGTTTCGGAGTTGTGGAGATTTGGGGTTGTGGAGTATTGGAGTTTTGGAGCTTCGGAGTTTCCGAGTTTCCGAGTTTTGGAGTTTCCGACTTTCGGAATGCTGGAGTTTCGGATTTTTGCAGTTTTGGAGTTTTTAAGTTTTCGATTTTTGGAGTTTTAGATTTTTGGAGTTTTGGATTTTTGGAGTTTCGGAGTTTTGGATTTTTGGAGTTTTGGAGGTATGGATGTTTGGAGATTCGTAGTTTTGGAGTTCCAGAATTTTGTAGTTCCGGAATTTCGGAGTTTCGGATTTTTGCAGTTTTGGAGTTATAGAGCTTTGGAGTTTTGGAGTTTCGGAGTTCCGGAGTTTCGGAGTTTTGGATGTTCAGGGTTGTGGAGTTTCGGAATTTTTGAGTTTTGGAGTTTTGAAGTTTTGGAGTTTTGGAGTTTCGAATTTTCGGAGGTTCTGATTTTTGGAGTTTTGGAGTTTTGGAGATTTGGAGTTTCGGCGTTTTGGAGATTCGGGGTGTTGGAGTTTCGGAATTCTGTAGTTGTGTAGTTTTGGAGTTTTGGAGTGTCGGAGTTTCGGAGTGTTGGAAATATCGAATTTTAGTTTTAGAGTTTTGGAGTTTTGAAATTTTTGAGTTTCGGATTTTTGCAGCATTGGAGTTTTGGTGTTTTGGATTTTTGGAGTTTTGGAGTTTCTGAGTTTTGGTGTTTTGGATTTTTGGAGTTTTGGAGTTTTTGAGTTTTGGAGTTTTGGATTTTTGCAATTTTGGAGTTTTGGAGTTTCGGAGTTTTGGATTTTTGGAGTTTTGGAGGTATGGATTTTTGGAGATTCGGGGTTTTGTTCCAGAATTTTGTAGTTTTGGAGTTTTGGAGTATTGGAGTTTTGAAGTATTGGAGTTTTTGAGTTTTTAAGTTTTTGAGTTTTGGAGTTTCGGAGTTTCGAATTATTGGAGTTTTGGAGTTTTAGAATTTTCGATTTTTGAAGGTATGGATTTTTGGAGTTTCGGAGTGTTGGAGATTCGGAGTTGTGGAGTTTTGGAGTTTTGGAGGTTTAGAGTTTTGGAGTTTCCGAGTTTCGGAGTTTTGGAGTTTCGGAGTTTTTGACTTTGGGGTTGTGGAGTTTCGGAATTTTTGAGTTTTGGAGTTTTGAAGTTTTGGAGTTTTGGAGTTTCGAATTTTCGGAGGTTCTGATTTTTGGAGTTTTGGAGTTTCGGAGATTTGTGGTTTCGGCGTTTTGGAGATTCGGGGTGTTGGAGTTTCGGAATTCTGTAGTTGTGTAGTTTTGGAGTTTTGGAGTGTCGGAGTTTCGGAGTGTTGGAAATTTCGAATTTTAGTTTTAGAGTTTTGGAGTTTTGAAATTTTTGAGTTTTGGATTTTTGGATTTTTGGAGTTTTGGAGTTTTTGAGTTTTGGAGTTTTGGATTTTTGCACTTTTGGAGTTTTGGAGTTTCGGAGTTTTGAATTTTTGGAGTTTTGGAGGTATGGATTTTTGGAGATTCAGGGTTTTGTTGTTCCATAATTTTGTAGTTTTGGAGTTTTGGAGTTTCGGAGTTTCGAATTATTGGAGTTTTCGAGTTTTAGAATATTTAATTTTTGGAGGTATGGATTTTTGGAGTTTCGCAGTTTTGGAGATTCGGGGTTGTGGAGTTTCGGAATTTTGGTGTTTCGCATTTTTACAGTTTTGGAGTTTTCAAGTTTTGGATTTTTGGAGTTTTGGATTTTCGGAGTTTTGGAGATTCAGAGTTTTGGAGTTTCGGAGTTTTGGAGATTCAGGGTTGTGGAGTTTTGGAATTTTTGAGTTTTGCAGTTTCGGAGTTTTGGAGTTTTGGAGTTTTGGAGTTTCGAATTTTCAGAGTTTCGGATTTTTGGAGTTTTGGAGTTCCGGAGATTTGGAGTTCCAGTTTTGGAGGTTCAGGGTTGTGGAGTTTCGGAATTTTTGAGTTTTGGAGTTTCGGAGTTTTGGAGTATTGCAGTTTTGGAGGTTTGAGTTTCGAATTTTCAGTTTCGGATTTTTGGAGTTTTGGAGTTTCGGAGTTTTGGAGTTTCAGAGTGTTGGAGGTTCAGGGTTGTGGTCTTTCGGAATTTTTGACTTTTGGAGTTTCGGAGTTTCGGAGTTTTGGAGTATTGCAGTTTTGGAGTTTTGGAGTTTTGGAGTTTCGAATTTTCAGACTTTCGGATTTTTGGAGTTTTGCAGTTTCGGAGTTTTGGAGTTTTGGAGTTTCGGAGTTTTGGAGTTTCAGAGTTTTCGAGGTTCAGGGTTGTGGAGTTTCGGAATTTTTGAGTTTTGGAGTTTCGGAGTGTCGGAGTTTTGGAGTTTTGGAGTTTCGAATTTTCAGAGTTTCGGATTTTTGGAGTTTTGGAGTTTCGGAGATTTGGAGTTTCAGAGTTTTGGAGGTTCAGGGTTTTTTTGTTCCAGAATTTTGGAGTTTTGGAGTTTTGGAGTTTCGGAGTTTCGGAGTTTCGAATTATTGGAGTTTTCGAGTTTTAGAATTTTTAATTTTTGGAGGTATGGATTTTTGGAGTTTCGGAGTTGTGGAGATTCGGGGTTGTGGAGTATTGGAGTTTTGGAGCTTCGGAGTTTCCGAGTTTCCGAGTTTTGGAGTTTCCGACTTTCGGAATGCTGGAGTTTCGGATTTTTGCAGTTTTGGAGTTTTTAAGTTTTCGATTTTTGGAGTTTTAGATTTTTGGAGTTTTGGATTTTTGGAGTTTCGGAGTTTTGGATTTTTGGAGTTTTGGAGGTATGGATGTTTGGAGATTCGGAGTTTTGGAGTTCCAGAATTTTGTAGTTCCGGAATTTCGGAGTTTCGGATTTTTGCAGTTTTGGAGTTATAGAGCTTTGGAGTTTTGGAGTTTCGGAGTTCCGGAGTTTCGGAGTTTTGGATGTTCAGGGTTGTGGAGTTTCGGAATTTTTGAGTTTTGGAGTTTTGAAGTTTTGGAGTTTTGGAGTTTCGAATTTTCGGAGGTTCTGATTTTTGGAGTTTTGGAGTTTCGGAGATTTGGAGTTTCGGCGTTTTTGAGATTCGGGGTGTTGGAGTTTCGGAATTCTGTAGTTGTGTAGTTTTGGAGTTTTGGAGTGTCGGAGTTTCGGAGTGTTGGAAATTTCGAATTTTAGTTTTAGAGTTTTGGAGTTTTGAAATTTTTGAGTTTCGGATTTTTGCAGCATTGGAGTTTTGGTGTTTTGGATTTTTGGAGTTTTGGAGTTTCTGAGTTTTGGTGTTTTGGATTTTTGGAGTTTTGGAGTTTTGGAGTTTTGGAGTTTTGGATTTTTGCACTTTTGGAGTTTTGGAGTTTCGGAGTTTTGGATTTTTGGAGTTTTGGAGGTATGGATTTTTGGAGATTCGGGGTTTTGTTCCAGAATTTTGTAGTTTTGGAGTTTTGGAGTATTGGAGTTTTGAAGTATTGGAGTTTTTGAGTTTTTAAGTTTTTGAGTTTTGGAGTTTCAGAGTTTCGAATTATTGGAGTTTTGGAGTTTTAGAATTTTTGATTTTTGGAGGTATGGATTTTTGGAGTTTCGGAGTGTTGGAGATTCGGAGTTGTGGAGTTTTGGAGTTTTGGAGGTTTAGAGTTTTGGAGTTTCCGAGTTTCGGAGTTTTGGAGTTTCGGAGTTTTTGACTTTGGGGTTGTGGAGTTTCGGAATTTTTGAGTTTTGGAGTTTCGGAGTTTTGGAGTTTTGCAGTTTTGGAGTTTTGGAGTTTTGGAGTTTCGGAGATTTGGAGTTTCGGCGTTTTGGAGATTCGGGGTCTTGGAGTTTCGGAATTTTGTAGTTTTGTAGTTTTGGAGTTTTGGAGTGTCGGAGTTTCGGAGTGTTGGAGTTTTGGAGTTTTGGATTTTTGAGTTTTGGATTTTTGGATTTTTGGAGTTTTGGAGTTTTTGAGTTTTGGAGTTTTGGATTTTTGCACTTTTGGAGTTTTGGAGTTTCGGAGTTTTGAATTTTTGGAGTTTTGGAGGTATGGATTTTTGGAGATTCAGGGTTTTGTTGTTCCATAATTTTGTAGTTTTGGAGTTTTGGAGTTTCGGAGTTTCGAATTATTGGAGTTCTCGCGTTTTAGAATTTTTAATTTTTGGAGGTATGGATTTTTGGAGTTTCGGAGTTGTGGAGATTCGGGTTGTGGAGTTTTGGAGTTTGGGAGGTTCGGAGTTTAAGAGTTTTTGAGTTTGGGAGTTTCGCAGTTTTGGAGGTTTGGGGTTGTGGAGTTTCGGAATTTTGGTGTTTCGCATTTTTACAGTTTTGGAGTTTTCAAGTTTTGGATTTTTGGAGTTTTGGATTTTCGGAGTTTTGGAGATTCGGAGTTTTGGAGTTTCGGAGTTTTGGAGATTTGGAGTTTCGGAGTTTTGGAGTTTCGGAGTTTTGGAGTTTTGCAGTTTCGGAGTTTTGGAGTTTCGGAGATTTGGAGTTTCAGAGTTTTGGAGGTTCAGGGTTTTTTTGTTCCAGAATTTTGTAGTTTTGGAGTTTTGGAGTTTCGGAGTTACGGAGTTTCGAATTATTGGAGTTTTCGAGTTTTAGAATTTTTAATTTTTGGAGGTATGGATTTTTGGAGTTTCGGAGTTGCGGAGATTCGGGGTTGTGGAGTTTTGGAGTTTTGGAGTTTCGGAGTTTTGGAGTTTCAGAGTTTTGGAGGTTCAGGGTTGTGGAGTTTCGGAATTTTTGAGTTTTGGAGTTTCGGACTTTCGGAGTTTTGGAGTTTTAGAGTTTTAGAGTTTTGGAGTTTTGAAATTTTTGAGTTTCATATTTTTGGAGTTTTGGAGTTTCGGAAATTTGGAGTTTCAGCGTTTTGGAGATTCGGGGTCTTGGAGTTTCGGAATTTTGTAGTTTTGTAGTTTTGGAGTGTCAGAGTTTCGGAGTGTTGGAGTTTTGGAGTTTTAGAGTTTTAGAGTTTTGGAGTTATTAAATTTTTGAGTTTCGGATTTTTGGAGTTTCGAGTTTTTAAGTTTTGGATTTTTGAGTTTTGGATTTTTGGAGTTTCGGAGTGTCGGAGTTTTGGAGTTTTGGAGTTTCGAATTTTCAGAGTTTCGGATTTTTGGAGTTTTGGAGTTTCGGAGATTTGGAGTTTCAGAGTTTTGGAGGTTCAGGGTTTTTTTGTTCCAGAATTTTGGAGTTTTGGAGTTTTGGAGTTTCGGAGTTTCGGAGTTTCGAATTATTGGAGTTTTCGAGTTTTAGAATTTTTAATTTTTGGAGGTATGGATTTTTGGAGTTTCGGAGTTGTGGAGATTCGGGGTTGTGGAGTATTGGAGTTTTGGAGCTTCGGAGTTTCCGAGTTTCCGAGTTTTGGAGTTTCCGACTTTCGGAATGCTGGAGTTTCGGATTTTTGCAGTTTTGGAGTTTTTAAGTTTTCGATTTTTGGAGTTTTAGATTTTTGGAGTTTTGGATTTTTGGAGTTTCGGAGTTTTGGATTTTTGGAGTTTTGGAGGTATGGATGTTTGGAGATTCGGAGTTTTGGAGTTCCAGAATTTTGTAGTTCCGGAATTTCGGAGTTTCGGATTTTTGCAGTTTTGGAGTTATAGAGCTTTGGAGTTTTGGAGTTTCGGAGTTCCGGAGTTTCGGAGTTTTGGATGTTCAGGGTTGTGGAGTTTCGGAATTTTTGAGTTTTGGAGTTTTGAAGTTTTGGAGTTTTGGAGTTTCGAATTTTCGGAGGTTCTGATTTTTGGAGTTTTGGAGTTTCGGAGATTTGGAGTTTCGGCGTTTTGGAGATTCGGGGTGTTGGAGTTTCGGAATTCTGTAGTTGTGTAGTTTTGGAGTTTTGGAGTGTCGGAGTTTCGGAGTGTTGGAAATTTCGAATTTTAGTTTTAGAGTTTTGGAGTTTTGAAATTTTTGAGTTTCGGATTTTTGCAGCATTGGAGTTTTGGTGTTTTGGATTTTTGGAGTTTTGGAGTTTCTGAGTTTTGGTGTTTTGGATTTTTGGAGTTTTGGAGTTTTTGAGTTTTGGAGTTTTGGATTTTTGCACTTTTGGAGTTTTGGAGTTTCGGAGTTTTGGATTTTTGGAGTTTTGGAGGTATGGATTTTTGGAGATTCGGGGTTTTGTTCCAGAATTTTGTAGTTTTGGAGTTTTGGAGTATTGGAGTTTTGAAGTATTGGAGTTTTTGAGTTTTTAAGTTTTTGAGTTTTGGAGTTTCGGAGTTTCGAATTATTGGAGTTTTGGAGTTTTAGAATTTTTGATTTTTGGAGGTATGGATTTTTGGAGTTTCGGAGTGTTGGAGATTCGGAGTTGTGGAGTTTTGGAGTTTTGGAGGTTTAGAGTTTTGGAGTTTCCGAGTTTCGGAGTTTTGGAGTTTCGGAGTTTTTTACTTTGGGGTTGTGGAGTTTTGGAATTTTTGAGTTTTGGAGTTTCGGAGTTTTGGAGTTTTGCAGTTTTGGAGTTTTGGAGTTTCGGAGATTTGGAGTTTCGGCGTTTTGGAGATTCGGGGTCTTGGAGTTTCGGAATTTTGTAGTTTTGTAGTTTTGGAGTTTTGGAGTGTCGGAGTTTCGGAGTGTTGGAGTTTTGGAGTTTTGGATTTTTGAGTTTTGGATTTTTGGATTTTTGGAGTTTTGGAGTTTTTGAGTTTTGGAGTTTTGGATTTTTGCACTTTTGGAGTTTTGGAGTTTCGGAGTTTTGAATTTTTGGAGTTTTGGAGGTATGGATTTTTGGAGATTCAGGGTTTTGTTGTTCCATAATTTTGTAGTTTTGGAGTTTTGGAGTTTCGGAGTTTCGAATTATTGGAGTTCTCGCGTTTTAGAATTTTTAATTTTTGGAGGTATGGATTTTTGGAGTTTCGGAGTTGTGGAGATTCGGGTTGTGGAGTTTTGGAGTTTGGGAGGTTCGGAGTTTAAGAGTTTTTGAGTTTGGGAGTTTCGCAGTTTTGGAGATTTGGGGTTGTGGAGTTTCGGAATTTTGGTGTTTCGCATTTTTACAGTTTTGGAGTTTTCAAGTTTTGGATTTTTGGAGTTTTGGATTTTCGGAGTTTTGGAGATTCGGAGTTTTGGAGTTTCGGAGTTTTGGAGATTTGGAGTTTCGGAGTTTTGGAGTTTCGGAGTTTTGGAGTTTTGCAGTTTCGGAGTTTTGGAGTTTCGGAGATTTGGAGTTTCAGAGTTTTGGAGGTTCAGGGTTTTTTTGTTCCAGAATTTTGTAGTTTTGGAGTTTTGGAGTTTCGGAGTTACGGAGTTTCGAATTATTGGAGTTTTCGAGTTTTAGAATTTTTAATTTTTGGAGGTATGGATTTTTGGAGTTTCGGAGTTGCGGAGATCCGGGGTTGTGGAGTTTTGGAGTTTTGGAGTTTCGGAGTTTTGGAGTTTCAGAGTTTTGGAGGTTCAGGGTTGTGGAGTTTCGGAATTTTTGAGTTTTGGAGTTTCGGACTTTCGGAGTTTTGGAGT